>NW_026562378.1:4620000-5837500 GCF_027474105.1 Poeciliopsis prolifica | reverse complement strand
TGGGACTTATGGCGTTCCTTGTCTTGAACAATCCTATTTAGATCTGGCTTGTACTCCGCTGTTGTCACTCGAAGCAATTCTTTGACATGGATGTCGGTCAGAACAGACCGATGCTTCGATTTTACATGTTTCAGGGTAGAAAACACAGACTCGCAGACATATGTTGACCCAAACATTGACAGTATCTTAAGTGCAGCTCGTTTGACAGTGGGATATTTTTCCATCGGCACATGTTTCCAGAACTCAATGGTCCCTTCTTTTAAAGCAGGTTTCAGTTGGTCCTCCTCAGGAAGATCAATCATCTCCAACTGAGCCACACCCTCATCTATAACTAGCGGGGCTTTCAAACAGAATGTCTCAGCATTAAATGGGTCGACAAGGAATGTAATCAGTTGTAGATCACAGTGCACAGTGCAGTGCAGTGTAGCGGCAGGTCACCTGGAAGCCCTTGTTCCAGCTCAGCGATGAGATTCTTGGAATTGTCGGTGGTGAAGTGCATGTGTGCGGATGTAGTTGACAAGTTCCATCACAGGCTTCATGACACTGTCTAAATTCAGTGATTTAGACACAAGTTGCTCCCTGTGTATGATGCAGTGGAAATTCCAAAACTCTGGAAATGTTTGGTCAGCTTTGCACAACCCCACAAGCCCATTCACAGATCCGATCATGACACAGACCGTACAAATATTGCCAACTGAGCCTTGTCTTGTATGTCACAACTCTCATCCAATGCAACACTAAAATACTCACAAGCTTGAAGATCAGAGTGCAACTGTGACTGAATAGCCATGTTAATGTCTGATATTCTGTGCTCAACAGTATGGCGGGACAGTTGGACGTCTGATACCATTCGTTTTAGTTTAATGTTTTCAGGAGGCAAGATTTCAACGTCACAGAGGCATTTTTTGATAAACTCCCTTTCTGTTACGTCCGCCAGGACACCACATATTTAAGGACACGTAGACAAAGGATTCAAGAATATTACTTTATTATTATTTCATTTTTTTAACTCCCTTTAGTCTTCCTTTTTCCTCTCTACTTCTATTTCCTGTAAAGGAAGAAAAGAACCCTTTTCCCGTGTCCTGAAAAAAGTAAAAAAAGAATAAGAGAATCCAAAAAAGTTTAACAGAAAGGTGGACCTGGTGAGCCGGTCCAAAGAAACAAAAAGGTACAGCAGGGGATCAACAGGGCCGTTGAAGCCCCTGCTAATACCGGACTAAAGAAAGAAAAGAGGGAAAAAGAATATACTGACACAAAATAACCGAAAACAGGACAACCGGTCTCACCAGGCCATAACAATTACCCAAAACGAAGAAACAAACCAGAAAACAACCAAAAATCCCCCATGGCAGGCAGGAGGCGTCAGCTGTGTCCGAAGGCCGCCGAAGTCAAGCACGCCTCGTCAGGACACATCCCTCTTGGAGCGAGCGGGTGGTGGGTGGGTGGCGCCCAAACTGTCACAAACCCAGCCTATTTATAGGCGGTCCAAGCGCCCACAAATTAACAAAACCAAATCAATTACAAGAAAGAATCATCACTACACTAAAGTATATTAAACACAAAAACACTCAACTAAAGTCAATACAAAATTAAAGAAAAATTATAAAGTGCCCAAAGTACATAACACTTCATTGTAGGGCGTTTAGGCCTGTGCAATGTTCCAAGCCAGTTGATATGATGCAAGCGTTACAGTCTCTGAGTGCTTTGTAAATTTTTGGAAAAACTTTGCCTGCTTTTCTGTCTGATTTTTCAAGGTAACCAACTTGTTCTTGCGAAGTTCAGTTCTTTTTGGAAATTCCTGGTCGATGTTAGCATGAAGTGAGCTGAAGTGGCGCTGAAGGTTTGAAGCCTTAAAATGCAACAAGGACACCTGACATATAAGGCAGAATGGCTTTCCACTACGTTCAACAAAAAAATATAAATTTTCCCACTCCTTCAGAAACGTCCTGTGTTCATCTTCATATTTTCGTTTCCCTGTGCATTTTTTCCCTGCCATTTTGAGCGCGAAAGGTTTACTCAAATGATTTTACTCTTACTGAAAAGTGCGCACATGCGCATTTGACAAAAATACCATATTGAACTCAAGCGACGCGAAACTTGGATATTATAGCGACCCTACAGTATATGCTGAATGTTAGTGGATGTTACGCTGTTTCGAGATTTAAATTAGAGTGTATGATTTCCCATTGTCCGCGAATGCATCAGGACGGATGAGAGAGCGAGGGGATGGGGTAGTGAGAGTGAGCGAAGGTTTGTCTGAGAGCAGACGGCGAACCACTGGAGAGAGTAAGGCTGCAAGAGAAACAAAGACTGTTTTTTGTTTGTGTTGTTTTGGAGTAATGGCGAGCTGCTGTTGTCAAGAGAGCTTCGTTCAAACAGCTTTTCAGCATTATGGAAAAGGAGGATACAGCGGCAACGCGATAAAAACACTGGAAAAAGTTTGTTTTGGTCTGCGGCTTGGCCATCCCTGTTTTAAAGTCTTCTTTTCTGCTCGAACTTCTCCCAACATGATTTTGTTGGATACCGGAATCATAACTATCAGTCAATGCTGACAAAAAGATCTTGATTTTTAACTTGAAGAAAATAAAATGGCATAGTTACTCTATCATTTTGACTGCAGACAGCATGAGGAATTACGCTGACCAGAAAATATCGACTTTAAAGATTTTAATCATTAAAATGTTCTTACAAAAAGTTTATTTAATTATTCATTCAATTATAATCATGACAGTCATCCATTCTGAGCTCATTTATTGGTCACCAGTAACACTATTGGCAAAACAATGCAACTCAAAGAACACACTCATTTTTAGAGTAGTCCCCTTTTACATATCAATTGTTTCCATATATTCCTAGAACTCAACAGTCATTTAAAAAAATATATATATAATCTGTCCTGCATGTTTAAGCGTCTCTTGCCTCTCTCTTCAGTCAGTCCAATGGCTAAATGCACACTCACGCTCCCAAGTGTGCGGCTGTTAATTACAGGCGGCCTCTGGCGGGACCGGAGTGACGGCAGCCAGTGCGAGGTGCCGCTGGGATCCTCTCGCCCCCCACAGGGTCACCGTCGCGGCTCCCTCGCAGTTTACTCACAACCACACAGGAATACTGATCGGATCTGCGCACGCCAGAGGAAAGTGGAGCCGCCTATGCAATTAATTAACCCCTGCCGCCTTCACGATGCCGATTTTCCTCCGACAACTGTGACTGGACATCTGCGTTTTTAAAAAAATACCCAGATGTATTTTGGCTGCAAAAATTAGCATCCTGTCATATTTTCTTCTTCTACGGAAAAGTAGCAGACACTAACTTGAGTTGAATTGCTTCTTACACGTGTCATGTGGGGTTAAACTGTGTCTGCGCCAGAAAGCGGAGCGACAGAAGCGCGTTCAGTCTCCTAGTGGCGCCCAGCCCATGTGTTGATTACAAGGACCAGCACGCATACATATGTTTCCTGTCAGTCTGCACCAACAACAAGCAGGCTGGCGGTAACACGCTTTACTAATCAGTCCAACAGCAAATGCTCCCCGGGGATGCGAACAGAACCCCATAATTCTGCGCCGTCTTGTCAGCGTCAGCTGAATTAAGAGACGTGACAAACGCCTCAGGCAGGCTCGTGCCGGTGACGACACAATGCTAGCATGCTAGCAGTCGGTGTTAAAAGTGCTGCGACTTTTGCTCGCTTTGCTGTTTGTCTTCTTGAGTGTTAGATTAATGGTTCATTTAGCGGACAGGAGAACAAAACAAAAAAAAAGTGAAAAATTTAGACTTTATTGCTGGGTTTCAGTCACGTGACCCGGATGGAGGGCCAGTGTTATGGATTAACTGGTGGCTAAATTAACTTGTCGAAACCTATGCGCACCGCAGGTGTTTCCAAATTGTAGGTGGCTTTGTTGATGCCTGTTGAAAATCCCTACTCGTGTGACAAAACTGTTTGCAAAACTTTACTATGAATCCCATTTAAAGCAAATATGTTTAAAGTTTCACGTGACTATTATGTTTCAAAACAAGTTTGGACAGAGCAGCGTTCGGTGCGCTTCAAAAACACTGCATTTGAGCACAATGAGTAACACGACAATGCCATTCAGGTTCACTAGAATAAATTAATTTCATTTCATGAATGCAATGTAAACATAAGTGGAAGGTTTCTGCTTTTTGTAACCAGCGCTGATCAGAAAAATGTTGGAATTGACTTTCAAGTCAGGTCTTCAGTAGGTCTTACTTTTCCCCCCATTGTTCAGGATGCTGTTTTTATAACATAATTCTGAACTGAATCTTCTCCAAATCTTTACTCAAGATCTGTCTGGAATAAAGATGTGCATGTAAAGTTTCAAGTTGGGGCATCCATTTTGAATCGGCTTACGAGGAACTGTGTGTGTTCGGTTGAAGGCTGAAGGACATGGGCGCGTTAGCTTAGCTTCTGTTCATGTTCCATTTCACGCAAGTCCTTTTAAAATAATCATAAGCGATGATATGTGGGAACAGAGAGGAGCTCCGGCTCTCTGTGTAAAAGCTCGGAGTCTCAGTGGCGTAAAGCTGGAGGAGCAGAGCGTTCGATCATCTTCACCCTGTCAACGCAAAGACAAAGAGCTGCCTCCGAGCAAGAAGAGCTGGTCAAAGGTGAGTCACACATACACACAGATGCAAGAGGCAGAGCGATGTGGTGTAACTACACACACACACACACACACGCACAAAGGTGCACCTTTAGCCGATAGAGAAGAGGCTTGCTCACGGAGTGGCTGACGCTTGTGCCCTTGGCTCGATCTTCAGGCCGCTGTTACGGCGACGCAGCAGCTGCGTATGAGATCCCGCACTAATAACCACACACTGAGGGGTGGGGGTTTCATGCTGTCAGTCAGCAGGAGGATGCCGGGATCTGCCGGTCCTGACCCATCTACAGGTTTGCGTTGGTTGTTACATATGCAAATTTTATCCTCTGCCTCCTTGTTCAAACTCAGGAATTGGAAATAGATCTCATACTTGTAAAAACACAGGAACACGTTGATATTTGTATTCCTGTATGCATTAAGTTCACATCTGTATTCGAAACATACATGTAAGGAAGCCATGTCCCTGCACAGCAGCAATTGACCTCTCCTCACTCCTTGCTTACATGGATTGGTAATTCCTGGCCAAAGAGGAGCCTTTCCAGAGCCAAGGGGACTTGCTCTCTGCACTCTCCTCCTGTTCCTGCTTTGATTTCCAATATGTCCTCACCATTACCACAGACAGATGCAGAGGAAACATTTCCTCAACTGACTTTGCTAGCAAGGCCCCAGGGTCCCCAAGGCTGATGGGGGGGCAGAAATTGGAGAATAATGTAATAGAATATTCAATTGGGCTCAGATTGTGGGACACTGGGAAGTCTCCATACCGGCTTCAAAGGGGCATTTGTTTAGTGTCTCTTGCGCCTGTTTTTAAATTTCATCCATCTGTAGATTATGACTCAATCAAATTTGGTTGCATCAATCCACAAAATCTCTCATGAAGTGTGAAAACAAATCTGATCATTTAAAGTGTAAGAATCTGACTGTTTTAACTCTCCTGTTCTCTTCACTTTCTGTATACACCCCGTGTTCTCCAGGTCAAAATGACCCGTCTTCACTGAACCCCCAATATAAGCAGCTTAATTGATTTTTAAAACACCAAATTTCATCTTGTATATTGTAATTCACCACAAAATGTGTGAATACTTGCAATTTCCCTCTCCATTTGAATTTCTATAGCTTAAGAAAAGAAAGAAATGTGCAAAAAGGAGTTTTGAATGCATTTTTATTCATCTCAATGACTCATTTTCTTTTACTTTTCTCCAGTGAACAATTTAAGAGAATGTACAATACAAAAATATGAAAAATAACATAACCCATTCAACTAATTAGCACATGTAGGGCAGGATGCAAGTGCACAGCCTTTGCAGATATATTTCTTACACCTGCAGCACACAGTATGTGTTTTACAATCCTTCTTTTGAGGGCAGAACTGACATCTCTTCCTCTTACTTGCCCTAATAACCACACACTGATGCAAGAGGCATCAGTGTGTGGGGAAGTGGTTGTGGTAGATGGATCCCCAGGTTGATCAGGAGGTGCTGCACTCTGAATTGCTTTCACAACTGCTGCTGAGGCTTCTGTGCGGGGGACATGCTTCCTTCTTTCAATGACTGGAGTTACAAGTGCTTTTCCTAGCTGCTCCAGGAACACCCTCCTCTTGTGCTTACGAGACAGGTTGGGTTGATCTCTCTCCAAATCACAAAGGCATTGTAGGAGGACACATCAATGACGTTGTGGAAGATGACCAGCGGGCAGTCATTCTTCTGCAGCTATATGTTTCAGTCACCTTATCTAGGTTGTCCACACCTCCTTTGTTGTGGTTGTATTCCAGGAGGATGATTGGCTTCCTGTCCACACGATCAATAATGTCGCCGTCTTTGTGCAGTGTGCTCAGAAGAACCACATTCTTTGGGAGGTAGGAAACTAGAGTGGTGGGTGTGAAGGCAAACTTTGAGGAGAAGACCTCTCCCTCCTTTGACGCAAGCAGTGGAGGTGGGAGCTCAGGCTTATTCTTTCGAACTGTACCAACCATGGCGATCTTCCTCTTCAGGAGCTGCTGTCCGAGTTCGTAAGAGGTGAAGAAATTGTCACATGTCACATTGTGACCCCTCAGTCCCTCTGTCACATCAAGCACAACTCGCATCCCCTGGTTCTTCTTCTGAAGATGATTCATCATGCTCTGGGTTGTATTCCTCTCCATCTTCTTCTTTGGATACATCCTTTACTTCCTCTTCTGAATCAGAAGAGGAACTACTGAACTAAACAACTAAAACTTTGTAACATTCTGTGGTTTGTAAATAACTCTGTGACCTTCATTTCAACTCTATTTGCCTCAAGCATCATTTTGACCCGAAGACCATCTTTGTATGTTTTTTTTTTTGTACAGCTTACATGGAAATGTGAATAAAAGCAACATTTAACTTTTTCTATTGTTTTGGCCAATCTAGGAAAAGTCTTAAAATCCCAAGTTAAAAAAATAACATTTATTGGATTTTTTTTTTTTTTTTTTTTTTTAACACAGTGACTGGTCATTTTGACCCGAGGAGAACAGGAGGGTTAAGCCATTAAACTGGAGATCCTTCAGTTCATGTGGGCTACAAGAAACAAAAAAACCAACAAACATTTTTTATTGCTTTTGCATGAGAATTTTCTAACATCTGTGCTGGTCTCACAAATGGTCTATGGCGGGGCTCCTGAAACTTTCCAACTTCTGACCCACAAAATAAGACAGCCAGCTAAAAATGATAAAATGACACTAAGCACAATCAACGGCCAATACTTTTATTTCTTGTAAAGATGGCTTTTTAATATAGCTTTGATGACGCTTTTAAAATCTATAAGCTTTCTCATTGCCTTTTTGGGTGCTTACAAATTTGCTGGGAACTACTGGTCTATGGGGCAAAGCTTTATGGTAATACAGTTAGTGATAATGACAAATATATATTCATAATATATATTCATAAATATATATATATATATATATATATATATATATATATATATATATATATATATATATATATATATATATATATAAATATATATATATATATATATATATATATATATATATATATATATATATATATATGACCTTGCAGCAATCAAACCTTTCTTGTAATTGTTAACCAGCTTTTTTATGGTTTCCACTGATGCATGTCTTTGGCGAGGAACTCAAGTTTTTGAGGTTCAGATTAACATTTCGCTCCCCGTCAGATTATCTGACGGGGAGCGATTCGGGACCATAGCTGAACATCTCCAAAATGTTAACGTCTCTTTTAGTTTTGAAGAGATGTACCATGAAAAGATTACTTCTAGACTAAATCCTTCCAAGTTGTGACTGATTTTACATTTAGCTGTGCAACAGGCCCCGTTCTCACTGTCAGCTAAACTAACAAACTGCTTCGGGGTAAAATTATTAAGTTAGTTAACCACCATGTCAGTGTGACGACTCGAGGTTAACTTCAAGCATCTTAAGTTTTGTAAACAGGCACCCACATGGACACACTGGTATAGGCTGAGGCGCCGTCAAAACGCAGAACTGTTTATGTCGCAGCTTGTTCTTTTCTTTGAGACGTGTCAGCCTTAGAGAATAGACTGATATGAAATAACCCCAGCAGACATGGACGTATTAAAGTTTTTCATCAAGTAAATGCTCCCATGACACTATGAATAACTAAAGAATAAAATGTTATTTTTAACCTTAGATCTCCACGCTGCTATCCAAAAAGAAACGCACTCTCTCAAGAAAAGGAGGTTTAAACGACTGAAGGAAAAACTTTGCGTCTAGATTTTAAAAAATTTAGTTTTTGGAAAAAGTTAAACTGTTGCCGTAGTAGCACACACACCCATCCACTTCATTGTTTATGCTAATTACCAGCTACGGGATTCTAATTACTCGGAGCAGCTGTGCCATGACTTTTGTGATCTCTTGAGAATAAAGACAATTGTTCAGATGAAGGAGCCGAATTTCCCCCACTTTCCCATCACCTGCTACCTCCGCGTAAACATACCTCCCCCGCCCTCAAAACCCATCTCTCAGCAAGAGTAGACGCAGCCAATTCAAACTAACCCAAAGGTGTAGTCCAGCTCCTCGGTGGGTAGCCGGTAATTGCCAAGTGCAACTTTGCGCACATGGTAAGATGCCAGGGGACAGAGTGATAGACTGAAGCTTGAGATGAGGGAAGACTTGAGGGGAAACAAGGGATGTTTCAGAGGAACGGACAGACGGTCCAGACTGGCTCAGCGATAATGTGGCCGAGAAAAACGTGATGACTCATGTGAGAGTCGCGGTAGGACGCTCCTGACTCTGTTGTCAGCTCGCCGTCGCTCGCTGAGTTTGGCATCTCCTTCTACATTTTCTCTAAAATCTGCAGTCCTGAGTTACAGTGGTGATCCGCCGTTGTGCTGCCTCAGCAGTGCGGTGCCCGGAGTGAAGAACGATGATGCAGTTTGGAGGGTTTAAAATTTCACACCCATACTGAGGGAAAGAATGGCAAATTGAGCATTTTAGACAAGGTGCTAATTGAGGAGAAGACGCACCATCTGCTTGGGTTTTCCAAGGTGAGCAATCATCCAGCCTGCTGGGGGCGGGGCTTCAAGCTAAGCATCGCCATTCTCCCCACTTGCACAAGAGGGAGCCATTCTTAAATGGGACTCCAGTTATATCTTTGATCTGCCTTTATTGAGCAAACTACTATTTGATGTCTGTGTGGCTGGACTACATTACAGCCCGTTTTCACCGCATGCTCTTAAAATATAAGTTGTTTCAAAAACAGATCAAACAGGAAGGAGACATTCAATACAGGAGTGCACTTCATTCAACTGACATCTTAAGATTTCCAAAAAGACTTCTTGTTTCGACTTAATGACTGCCATTAGTATAGCTCGTGATGAATAACATTCAGTCCAGCAGTTCATAAAGTAAAAACAACAACATTATTCACAGATGTCACATATAAGGCAATCTGGAGCAGCAGAGGCACATCTAAAAGTTGATGTTCTACCAAACACTTTGTGTCCTAATTATATACGATCTTGGAAAAGCACCCAAAGTTATTTAATATTTCATTCAATGTTATTTGTGTCATTTTCAGAACCTCCCGGTATTTGCAGGTTTTTTTGTAAAGCATCTAAAAATAATGGAAAGAAGATCCAGCTTGGGGAGGTAAAATACTTGAGCACAAAGCTACGCGACTTGATATTGGCTGGCATCTGCAAAGTAACCAATCCAGGGCATTTCTTTTCCTTGGCGACTATTGGCTGCACCCACAAAAGCAGAAATAAGAAAGCACATCTTAGCACTTCTGCGGTAGTGCTAAGATGACTTTCACTGTGCATATTAATGCACATTAACTTACTTTTGGTGTGAACTATTAAAAAAGGCAGTTTTAAGCGGAGTCTTTAAATATTTACTGATTTTAACTGTTGTCGTGGGTGGCTGTGGTCCCTATCCTCTGTACATCAAAAAATCTGGCAAGACGGCGAGGAAAAGGAATCGTAAATGGTAAAAAACTTCCATCTTGAGCGTGCCATCTTTTCAGAAAGTTTGAAGTGAACCTTCCAGCGTTTCCAGGGGGTCTTCACAGCTGAGCTTTTTCTACGCAACAGCAATGAATGTCAGAAATGAACACTTACCAACAGAAAGAAGCAAGCAAAACCTTAGTGTGTAGATGGAGGTCCTGATTAATTACCTGCGACAGATAAAATGTGCACATAATTGCAGGTGCAAGTATGTTAACTGTTTTATATCTTCCAAATCATTTTCATCTGTTTTGAGAGGGTCTACGTCTTAGTGAGGGGGCCAGCCCTCACCTTCCCGTCCTATTGTTAGCACCTTGAGCTTGGGTAGTCTAGGCAGGAAGACCAAACCAGAGGTTCTGCACTGGACAACTTTGCAGCCGTTTCATAATAAGTTGGGTGATCGGCACTGTCAGTTCTGCTGTTTGGGGGGAAATCAGAGCTGCAGACTACACCTCCAGTCATCAATCACCTGCCCTAATCCACCATGTGAGCCAGTCCGCCCGGGCTTCAGGCCAGAGGATTCATCAGAGGGGACAATGCCTGACATCCAGAAAAATGAGACAACCCTCCACATGCCAGGACAAATTGGTGTGCAATGTCACTGACTTGCTTAGCACAAGAGGCCTCCATTCAAAAGGGATTAAAGGGATAGGAAATGTACACTCCGAGCAACATCCGATTCTATTTTGGTTCAAAATTCTGACAGTCGGTCCCGAAAGGTGCCACGGCGGCTCCTGCAGCGGGAAGTTTTCTGCAGTCATTCTGCACACATTCAGGTGTGTGTGCACCTGTCTTTCACTGCCTCTCTCTCCTCTCGCATAAAGTGCTCATCCAAGTTGAGCAAATGAAGGGGAGAGTCATCAATCCGAAAATGATTTATGCACCTTTTTGTCCACCGTGACACGTGGAGCACATCTGCTCCGCTGGGACCGCGGCAGATACGCTACCTGCTTCAGGGATCTGTGCACCCCCAAACCCTTTCTCCCCTCCCCTCTCCTCCCGAGGTTTCAGGTAAGAGATCAGTTCCTGCAGCCAGCACCTCCTCCCCCTACTCAAAAAAATAAAAAAGCACCCCAGGGTAACGCAGTCTGGGCCCACCTTGGAGCTAAGCACATTAGGCGGGGAGGATATTTATGATGTGGAAATGGCCTGCTATTTATTCAGCGTACACAGAATGTGGAGATGATTCATCGCTCTTTCAGACCTCACAAATCTATTCAACTCATGTCTTCATTCTCTGTTTTATTCTCCACTCAGTCTGTGAGGAATTCCCTTCTACTTACTTTTAACTATCCTAGATCCACTTAAAATTCTCTGTTTTCCTTCTGAGACGGAGTCATTTTAATGTGGCTAAGTCGAAAGTTACACTGAGATTTAGAAATGTCTTCGCACAGCTGGAAGTATTTAGTAACTGTGACATGGAAGGAAAAATTATGACATAATTTTGGGCCATTTTAACGCCAATATTTTTCGTCCAATAGCTCTGTCCACCTTTTGAAATTGCAGGAAATACCACCACGTTTGCCTGCAGGTTTTTGTTGGTTCACAAGCAAAATCTGTCAAATTCGGTTGTCGTAACATGACAGTGTTCAAGCAAAGCTTTTTTGAAGACTTTTTTTTTTTTTTTTAAAAACAAGGCACTGATACTGGGGGATTTGCAGGTTTATCCAGGCAACAGGAAGCCTGACAGGAGTCATAGATGAGCAAAGAGCAGCGGAGCAGAGAAGAACTCAACTCTGAATGAAGTGGGTCCCTGGAGATCGTTTCTGAGTGCGGCAGTGAAATTAGAAAGTAATTTTAGGTTAGTCATCACAGTTAATGAAATCCCATCGGAGCACGTTGGAGTGAATGTACAGCAGATTACCTGATCAAGTAAAAATGTGCAATTAAAAGACAGTTTACTGAATAAACTGTTTACTTTCCATTAATTTCCAAGCTTTTTCTTCTCCATAGCTACATTTTTTTGCTCAAATTTTGGCTCGAATCTTTTGACTGCATACCAATGATGCACACATGTTTCAACCGTGTGCTGTCTTTGTGTGGAAAAAAAAAGTTGCTAGCTGTCAATTTAGTACAACATGAATCATTTTGCATTATAAATCATTTGTTGGATGCCAGTCAAAGAGAAAAAGAAGTCTGACTTTGCTTGAGGGGGAAAAAACACAAAAGCCTCGTCGTCTGTTGTGATGTCTACATTCACTGTTTTTCAGGAAACTAAAGCTCCCTCCTAGCAGTGTCATAGTTTTCGTGTGATTGTGTATATCTTTCACACAATCACTTTTAGCACAATCAGATTGAGGTGTCAAAGATAAAAATAGATAAATAAAAGAATAACAGATGGAAATACAATGCAAAAGCCGAAGTCCCCAGGATACATGCTACACCTTTAATGAATCGATTCCTCCGATACCACATTATGGAATCTGTGACCACTTGGGAGAGTATTTTCTAGTCTGGGTGACCACACACACACACACACACACACACACACACACACACACACACACACACACACAGAGGTGGAAAAAGAGAAAACCAAATGGGGTAAGAGAAAAGAGAAACAGTGAAAGGAGGAGTCTGTGCGAGTGTGACAGCGGATCAATAGTCGTGTTTGTGGCGGCGCTCCCACAGGAGTGCTGCAAGTATATGAAAAGCCGCTGCTGATGGCTGAAGGTCCTCTCAGAACATTCCCTGTGTGTTTAGCCCTGTGCCAAGGTTAACCCCGGCACAAAGACGCCACAAAACCTCAGCCTGCTTCCCCAGGGCTACACACGCTCACACAAGCCAGAGCTCCCCACAAGAGCCTTTCTTTTTAACGTGTGTGTGCGTGTGGCTCGTGGTGACAAAATGGTGGACAGTGAAAGTCTGCAATAGCCACAAGTCTTGACAGAAGCTAAGCTCAATTTACCTGTAAATTACATGAATGACTATGCTGGACAGGCAAATCCTGATAACACAGTCAAAAACTTAAGTTATTTCTGCAGTTTAAGTCAAAAACCAGAATACATATATAGATTCATCACACACAAGTTAATACATTTTGTGTTGTCTTCTGCTTATTTTGATTACCAAAGACTACAACTAATAAAGCCCAAGTTTCTTGGTTTGTTAAAATATAACAAAAGAGCAACATAAAAAGCATCGTGAAAACATGAGATAGTTTTGCTTACTTTAAATATACACAGTTCTTTAAATGTCCTGTGAGTAAATAAATTTGCCCATTTATCCATAACAACTGGAACTTTCTATATCTACCAATATGGCCGGATCGCTGGTGCTTTATTTTTGGTCGTTTGTCATTGTGGCCAAGTGTTAGTAAATGAAATCTACCGAAGGAAGCAATTTCTTTGATTTCTGAGTTGCTTGTGGCGAAGCACCTGCGCTTCGAGAAGATCTTGCAGAAAAATCAGCACAGAGAGTGATGACGCAATGCAACCGCTACGTCTCCGTATGTGGCTGACAGCTCTGCTGTGAACTGCAAAAGGAATTATTTCATTAAATGAACAGTGTAATTGCGTGCTAAAGCAAAGCTAACCTCTGTGATTTTTCCTGGCTCAATTTCCATATTAACGCCTCTTTATTGCTTTTACTAGCAATAAACAGCTCCTCCGAGAGAGAGGTAATAACTGCTGGGCCGTAACGACGCTAAATCATGCATTTAAAGCGGTACAAAGTGCGAACGAACACTTCGCACTCAGGCTGGACTGGGAAACTACACATGCTCGGGTAAATCAATGGAACCTTGTCCTCTCTTGTTAAAGCCGGATACATGAGAAGAAAAAGCTCATCTTCCTTCCAAATTACATCCTTCGCCCCAAATTTGCCACCGACGACGGATCGGTGTTGTTTTTGATTACAGAGATGGAGGAAAACAGGAAGCTTGTCATGCTCTCTACAGTAATGATAGGATACTCTGTCAAGCAGCTCTCAAGGTGTCTAAATCCTTCTCCTCAGCCGCACTCCTGCCCGTACGGGCCGTAACTAGCTGCGATGAGTCCCGACAGGCCGTCATCGCCACAGAGGACTGATGGAATACTAATTAGCGTGCCACCACTTGAATTATTCATGCATCTTAATTAGGGGAGAGATTTCCCATTAGGGTTTGAGAAGCGACTGAACAGTTTGGCTCCAATTTTTGTGAGCGAGAGAGAGAGAGAGAGAGAAGAGAGAGAGAGTCGGCCGTGGATGTAAACAAATCGCGAGCAAATGCAAACACGAGGGCTGAGCGTACCTGTGTGCAAGAAACAAAAATCAAGAACACAGTGACGTAGTTTCGGAGCCTTCGTCCCAAATTGCTTACAAAAAGCAACCCAACTTTTCACTTTGGATTGTACAAGTAACACCAGCTGCTTCCCTGAAAAGCTACAGACACCACACACACCGCAGCCCTTCTGCAAGGTTCACGTATTAACTAACGGCTCGTCGCAGCAACCCGCGTGTGATGCTTCTCTCCGTGTTTGCGCCTCGCTTTTATGCCGAAGCACGTCGCGCTGGCCGGCCCGAGGACCCAGGCCACATCCATCTGCTGCAGTTTAGCAGGGGGAATTAGGCACTCAATGTAGCATATTTGTTTAAGTAATTGGAAAGTAATTAATAACCTGAAAATATAATAATGTGCTCGACAGCGGCCCTTCATCTGCGCAGCACCGAGGGGGGGGTGCCGCCGAGTGCGCAGGTGTCTCGTCAGCACATTACGGTGCTGCAGCTTTTAAGCGTGTCTAAGAGTGAGATGAATAGGAATGACTGCAGAAGAGGGGATGAGGAGGAATTAAATGTTGATTCATAGGCGGGGCACTGACACGGGGCTCCACGGGACGCCACATAGCGGGGCGTTTATCGGCTCCAGACGCTCCACCTTGCAGAAACACTGAGCGAGGATGGCAGTGAAACAGGAAGCCCCAGGATCAGGCCAACATTAAACCTCGCCTCTAATTACGCGAGGTTTTTTCATAAATATTTGATTAAATGTCATCTGTTCTGGTGAGGAAGCACAGGAGGGGAATGTTTTGAGCTCAGAGCTCAGTTTTACGCAAACACATTCACTGTGCATGTGCTGTTTTTTTTTTTTTTTTTATAATAAAAAGTGTTGGAATCCAGCTTGAGTAAAATGTCTCTATTCATCAGTTTACTCTTGATGCAACTTTGTGTTGTAATAAAAAAAAGTCTTTCTGCCGAACCATACATCCTGTGGGGGCTCGTCCGGTGTTTCACTGCTTGGTTTCTGTGGGCTAGTGATGATTTCCTGACTTGTGGGACAAGAACTGTTCATATGGCTAGTCCTACTGACAATAGTGGACTTTCTTGCTTCTGAT
Organism: Poeciliopsis prolifica; assembly: GCF_027474105.1. Lineage (NCBI taxonomy): Eukaryota > Metazoa > Chordata > Actinopteri > Cyprinodontiformes > Poeciliidae > Poeciliopsis > Poeciliopsis prolifica. The sequence goes on along the minus strand of NW_026562378.1, from coordinate 5,822,112 downwards.
TTATCATCAAAAGCAATCTAAAATTTGTGTATAAGAAATTACTAATGTGCCAACATTCATGATATCAAATGTTTGACTATAATGTATTTCTGTCATTAAGCAGAGTGCAAAAAATTTATTTTAAAATAGAAAAACATCTCATGTCTATGCAGGTCGTTTGCTGAATATATGATATGAGTCTTGTGTAATGAAAACTCTTCCTGTCTATTATCAACATAATTTTATTGTGTTTCCTACTGTCAGTCATTAGCTCTCGTTTTCAGTGTGTTGTCTCTGCAGCAGCTATTCCCTCTAGCATCACAACAGGAAATAAACAGCTCCAGTTTCAGGACCAGCTCTGACTGCTCGCTGTACAGATCCATTTCATTCCCCACTGACGGTCCACTGAGGAGACAAAAAGGGCTACAGCACACAACCCAAATATCGAGGCCTCAGTCTTTAACATGGCCGTCACCGATTCCTGACTCGTTGATCTTTGCCACATGTCTTCCCCCGCTCTTATAATCCACTTCCCTGCAGCTTCACTTTCACTTTCAATTAAAGGCCACAAAAGCAGAAAGAAAAGGGGGAAAAAAAGAGAAAAACGAAAGGGCATAAAAGAGAAATGAACGTGAATTAAAGATGAGTTATGACGTGCTAACTACCCTGAGTCGTCGACATTGTAAAGTGTTTTTAATTCTCATGGAAAGTACCCCTGGTCTCTTGCCTTCAGGTTTGGCAGTGTCTCCTTTCTGGCCTCTTTACCTCCAACTGGTCTCAACAGATAGTTTTTCACACTTTTCCTGGTCCTGCTGGAGGGTTCTACTTGTTAGCAGCCAGATATTCCTTTTCTTTTGCCATATGGCTCCTCAGAATGAGGAATTGTGGCAAAAACATTGACTTCAAATGATTGTTTGAAAACAAATGTTAAGGTGAATTTCACTTCACTATAGTAATAATAGATTTATACAACTCAACGTGATTGTATTTTTGTAACTGCATTTGGACTGAAGCTGTTTGCCTGTTAAAGTCCCCTGAGATGATATTTGTTTGGGAACTGGTCCGGTAAATAGAACGAATTGAATAAAACGTACATGTTTTAATCAGTAAAACTTGTATTTCCTACAAGTACAAGTTGGAACTTGTACTTCTAGCATAGCACAGGAAGAGGGAAGCTGTGAGAAGCGTGTACACAGGGATGATTGACAGTGCAAAGACCCTCCTCCTAGATAATGTTTTATCCTACACTGTCACAACAAAGTGACAGTTTAGAGATAAAAAAAAACCTTAAAAAATAAATGTTACATTATGTAGCGTTAATATGAATATTGACCCAGATGAACCGGCTGTGCTTGCAGGGTCGCTGGGATTCTGGTGACTGGAACATCCTGGTATGAAAGCACAGAAAACAACCTTCTGATTGCGTTCTTCCTAATGTTCCTAACAAACTGCATCCCTTTTCCTCCTATGTGTCATGACCTGAAAAGTTCAGAATGGCCTGTCCTCGCTCTTTCTCTTTCCAAAAACCTTGTGCGCCCCAAACACACAGAGACACACAATCCACTCCCTATGAGACCACCCAAGCAGCTGCTCTGTGTGTGTGTGTGGGGGGGGCACTTCAGGCATTATCGAACTCTGCCACAGAGTCTGTCATGTATGTGTCCTTGAAAGTGTGAGTGAAGGGCGATGGATCCAGGTGGAGCGAGCCGGGAGGGACCTCCCAGCTCACCGCCGCCACTTTGTTGCTCCACCAAGACGGCAAGTTGACAGCTGTTTCTCTGCTTGAAGGAGTTGTTTGGAAAATTCCTGTTTTCGTTCTCTCTGCTGAAGCTCTGTGAAGTGACTCATGAAGAGCAGTAGGCGACGCAGTCGCGTTAATCCACTGGCGTGGAAATAAATAAACTCTTCCAGGAACCATTACCATCTTGTAATGACATTTTTTTTTGCCACTGTTGAAGTTGTTTTTACCCAAGTCTTTTTTTTTTTTTCTCATTTTTTATTATTATACGTAAAAACGTCATTCTAATAAATACGCTCTCATTTCATTCACATAGATTTGGTGTTTTGTGTTTGGTTTGTGGGAAGACACTTTCCGCCTAAACAAACAAAACAAGGAAATTCCTCATATTTGCAGGGTGAATATTTTCCAAACCAGCTCAGTTCATCCCTGTATGTTACATTAAAACTAGTAATTTGCAACTTTGGTTAAAAATAATCAAACGCAGCTCACATAATGTGCTTGTTAGATTGACCATCAAGGCTAATAATGTGTTAAACTTGCCTTCTGGTCACACTTACTCAAAATAACTAAACATTTCTGCATTTAAGAATGTGATGAATCACAAAAATATGGCAAAAATGTTATCCACCATAAAAGTTGTAAAGATATTTAAACTGATGAAATAAAATTACACTGGAAACAGGATTTTTTCCCCGTCATGAGTGAATGGTCAGAGTGAGATCATTATTAGTAACCGACGTTTGGCGAACATCAGATCCGATCCTTTGGCATTCAACGTTCCAGCCTAAGCATTTGCTTACTAGCTGGGTTTTGCCATCAGAAAAGCCGATCCCTGACTCTATGCATCTGAAGAGACAACTTTATTTTTTTTAGGGCCAAATTCTTTGAAGCGATCAGTAAGAGCTGGATGGCGAATCTGTAGGCAGAAAGGATCTGTGGTACCAGTCGCTTTTTGAAACGCATCCGCCCCAGTGCTGACTCTGGGTTTGATTTGATGCAACGTGAAATGCAGCGCCGTTTCTCACAGGATAATTGATAGCAGCAGTATGTCTGCAAACATGGAGACTTTACTATTAAGCCTCCCTGAGGCTGTGCTCCGGCGTCCCGCTCTACGCCGAGGCACGAGTTACACCGGGAAACCACGGCGTGAGCACGGGTGGGCTCGTGTTCACGTCGACCTTGACCACTCTGAGCCTTCATGCGATGGGCCGCTGCAAACATTCAAAAAGAAAACACACTGCCATGTTTTTCTGCCTTCTGACCTTGCTCTGCTCACCGGAGCTCATTACTGAGGGGGGAGGATGGCAGGGAAAATCAGACATGACCCTCAGATTTCTGGAGCCGACATGAAAGCGCCACGCTATCAGGAGAGAGGGAAGGGGGTAGGGGGGTCGGAGGCAGAGCTGTCCACAGCCTCAAACGGGGAACATACTGGTTTGCATAATTTAAGGTTAATGAGGAAACAACCGCTGATTAATCTCACTCGTTTTATCACAGTTGGATTTGCTCTGACAGAGAGCTTTTTGTTAATATTAGTCACCAAATAAAGTGCTTTGACAACAGGAAAATCCAACTTTTTATTTTCCGAATTTAAAATATTTTGATTATCTCTCTTTTTGTTTTTTTAGTAACCTGGACAACTTCTTCATTCTTGTAACGTACTGGATATGACTGATATCGTTAAGTCAGGAAATGAGCACCACGGCATTTAACAGGCAGTACAACAATGTGACATTTAAAAACAGAGAAATATTAGTGTTTTAAACTTACTATGAGTTATAAACGTGATCAGAATGAAAGAGTGACTTCCCTTCTACCTACTGTATGTGAATCAATACCTTGATTAGATTAGGTAAGGAAAGATGACATGGCAATGACGGCCTCGAAATGGTTTTTGTCAACTCTGACAGTGTTTAGTGCATCTAAACTCATACAATGAGCTGATTAAGTCTAAAATCAGTTCATTGTGATTTCAGTTGTTTGGTAAAAATGGGAGCTTTGACATGTGGGCACCGGAATGGCTGCGTTTTAAATTACAGTTTCTGTCTTTAAGAGGTTATTTCTACCCAAACAGCCTCGTTATGCAGTTCTGTTTGGTGCTGGTTTGTTACTTCCAGCTTCATGAACTCAAACTGTTTTCCTCGGCTGGACATCTCGCCGTGCACCGAGGCCTGATTTCAGCCTTGTGTCGCATCGCTTCTGCTGTGTCCCCGGCTCACTTTTGACTTTGGTACTTTCCGCGTCGCTTGTCGATTTCAGACATGGAAGTGAAAGTAATTATTGTGGAAGATAGTCGAGTGAGAAAAGTCGAGGTGGGAAAAATAAAATAAAAGGGTGCAACGTAACTGTCCGTGTCGCAAAAGCAAATGATTAAAGATTAAAGACAGTAGAAGTGTTTGTGTAACACTTATTACACGACCTGGCGATTCAAAAGCTCTTATAAGGCATGCAGGTATTCTGTGCTTTACATGTGGTTTGACAAACAGCACAAACTTGATGTGTGGGGACATAATTTGTGGCAAAACACACAGTACCTTGACTTTTAATGAGTGCTGCGGAGGCAGAGGCAGCCTTTGGCCTCCTATCTCTCAGTTATCCTCACAGAGGTAATTGAGCAGAGGGACACATCGTTCTCTTTTCCCACAGCCGCGTCCCCCTCATCCTCAACCCCCCACTCCCTACCCCATGCCTAATCACACCTCTATTTGCATGGAGAGCACCAAGAATCAGCCTCAATATCGCCGCACTGCCTTGAAAGATGAGTTTTTAATCTGCGAGAGGAGATGAGTTTCTGACCCGCACCTGTTTGTTTCCACAGTTTCTTTTTCCTGTCGTACCAAAGTGACCCGCGGGTAAATTTGCAGAGGCAGGATAGCTGCTCGCCTCCCTAAGTACTGTCATTGTGCATTTATTAATATCCCCATATCTGACATGGCGGAGAAAATGGTTCTTGGCGATAAAGGGCACTTGTCTTGGTGGGTGAGACCGTCTAACAGGCAATCAGCTGAGCTGACAGCGAGTGTCAGCCAGTGTGTGTGTGCGTGGATGTTTTTCTGCAGGCTGCGAAGAGGGCTGCGGTCTTTACGGAGAGGGGCGGGTTTTATTCTTCTCCCATTGCCCTCTATTGACCCGCGTAATGGAGAATTGCACAAGGAGAAGTGTTTGAAACATTCCTTGGATGTAGGTAATGTGTTCATCTGGAGGAGTGGGCCGTTTTCCACCCATCTATAACCCAACGTATATTGTTGGTTTTGTTCTATACGTAAAAATGCCAACACAGCTACGACTTCCAATGTGCCGCTGATGTTGAGGAAAATCTCTGCAAGGAAGTGGCTTCAGTAAAACGCGTTCAGGTGAGTCGGATTTCCAGGGTCAGAGTGCAAAACTTTACGTGGAATGAGGGGAAAATGTGTTTCCACTAAAATAATGTGATTTCTTCAGAACATCTTAGATCTCTAAGTATCTAATGGAGCAATGTTGCGTTTCTGTTGTGGATGACGGACATATCTAAACGAAATCCATCTAAAAGTGTTTTCCTTTTCGATGTAGGAGATCTAACCAGTCCTTGGGAAGGTTCGGTCACATTTCTTAACTTCTGCTGGTAACAAGCGAAGAATTCAAGCATGTTGGATGAACAACGACACAAAGTCTGATCGGTAACAGACTTTGTCTCGTTTTACAAAGCACAAACGAGACGTGCTGGCAGCTGGCCAGAAAAATAGGGAAAGTGGGGGATGACCAAGCTGTGTTAAAATAAATCAATGTTCATAAACAGTTTGATGAGTCTTAAGATAAAAAAAAATCACACTATTGCCACCCACTGGTGTGTTGCACGTACATAAAGATGGTTCCAGAAAGCTCTGACTTATGGTGAAAAAAATCATACTCACAAACTGACAGTCGCTCCTGAATTGATAGGCAGTGGCCATCAATTCACTGTATCCTCTGGAAACACACACGCAAAAAAACAAGTGTTGGAAATGAGAGACTGCATCAAATAAACTTGTAGTCCAGCAAATCTAATCAAAGCCACACGACACAAATTGTAAAAGCAAACTCCATAATCCTCTTCTGACAGAACACCTTCGCTTGCCTTCACACGCCGAGTTGTGTTCCACCTCCAAAGGAAGGAAAGAAGAAGAAGAGAGAAACCCTTTCAGTGTTGAAGCGGCGTAAACCGGAGCGCTACAGCAGGGGGAACCGAGAGGTTAGCTAAAGTTTACAAGTCGTTGATGTATTCAGCCCCTGCATGTGTCGAGTTGTGATTTACATATTCAGGCCGAGACACTGAACGCCGGGTTCTTGGTTTACTGGCTTTGTAAAAGCAATTCGCTGGCGTCGCTCAGTACAAACAGAACTTCAAGCATATTTATCTGCACAAACAGCTCGTGCCATCTTCCCACGGAGGGATAAACACGGCGCGCGCACGCAGAGCGGCATCGCTTTGTTGTTTGTATGCGGACAGAGACACACATCGCAGGTGAGAAAAAACACACACACACACAAAAACACACACACAGCACACCTACTTCAATTACCCACAGCTCCTGCATCCTAACAGCCGTGCTAAACTTCATCGCCTTGTTTACTGTGTTCGCTTTGGAGGGAATTTCAGCCGTCATCTGCCCGATGCTGCTCGGCTTTTACACCGCTGCCAAAAAATCACAGGCGACAGGCCACTTCCCCTCGCCCCCCCTCCGCCCCGACCCCAACCATTCGCCAAAAGACTCTCCGCGTCGGCGCGTGCGTCAGTCATTTGCGGGGCAATGCGCGGCAGGCAGGCCCCCAAAGCGCGCGCTTGAACGCAGGTCTCATTTATTCAACCGGAGCGTGAGGCGACAGCGGCGGAGAAAGAGGCGTTGGAAGGGAGGCGTTACCGCTATTAACTGTCAAAGTCACCTTCACCCCGAGGCACAACCTGCTCCGTCCGAACAGGAGCGAAACGCACGTTCATAAGGACGATGCATGAAGCGCGTGCATCCAGAGGCCGTCACGTTCCTACCAGTCAAACCAGGAATACTTTAAGGCTTGGATGAAAACTTTCCTCCTGTAAAGTTTACTTGCTCAAAGGTTTTTGAGCTACCTTTCTAATTATGTTTCTACAGGTTTAAGCTGCTGGAGAACGAACGCACGAGCCACTTTCTCCTGCTACTCGCCAATTATGAAAAGTCTGCCATTTTTGCTGCTTTATCTGTGTTCTTTTTTTACGTTACAATCAAAATTGGCCATAAAAATCACTAAAAGGTTTTTTTTTGCGCGTGGATGAGGTTTTTTGTGCATTTAGCTAAAAAGGCAATGGAAACCTTTTTTTTTTTTTTTAGTCACTCCAATTTGCAAATGGCAGCAAGGCGCTTATTTGTAGGCGCTCGCCTCCTTGGACTATGCGCAGTCGGCTTTTGTCATTCAAAAGAAGTTGCATCCAAAACTCTTCTGTAAAATAGCCGACTAAAATTTCCCAAAGATGCAGCATACTTAGACGCTCCCACCATCAGTCTTCCTGTCAAAGTCCCTGTCATTTTACACTAATCTGTGTGAAATGCAGGTATAAATATATAAAACAAATAAAAAATGATGTGTTCATTGTTGGAAATGCAACACTGTCTTTTATTATGTTTTGATGTATTAAACAATCTATTGGGATAATTTCTTCTAGTTCAGGAATGGGTCCTGATGGATAAAAAAAGAAAAGAGATTTGTATTATTGAATAGAAAATGATCTGTCCCAGGCTGCAGATTATGTCATAATGCATCGAGAATGCATGTAATTGAATTTTATTATATGGAACAGATAATTGTTTGTTTTGTGCCGTGGATTAGTTTTTTTTCTTTCTTTTTTTTTTCAAATTGATGGGACCGCAGGTGGACACGTCTTCACCACACCAGCAACAAAAATCAACTCCATAACTTTTGTCTTTTCCTCACCAAACCAGGCTGTGTTTGGTCCCCGGCGTCCATCTCAGAATACCTCGGGAGCCTAGTTATCAAGCAACCGGAGGCAGCTTTCTCTCGCCCCGCGGACCTTTGTCGAACAAAGTTCATATCTCAGGGAGGGGATTTCTTTTCTCACAGGGGAAGCTAGCAGGGTGACACTGAGAGAGTCAGGATGCTGGGAATAAATATGGGAGGCAAATAATGGAAGAAGAGTAAGAAAAACATAAGCTATACGAGAATAATAAGTACAAAGCTCGATTTTCTCATAAAAAAACCCAAAACATCAGTCTAATCTCGATATTAAACTCTTGGACTGCAAGAATATAAAAATATACAGTGTGTTTTCATAGACCTGAAGAAGAAGAAGATGAAAAAAAAGGAGAAAGTTTCAAAATGCGTTTGACTTATTGTAACTTTTTAAACTATGGCCTGTTTGCTCAGTTTCTTACAGACAGGCAGTTTGAGGAGAAGGAAATGTTGTTTTTTTTTCTGCTCGTCTGCCGATCCAAGGCCGAATCTGAGGTCGCTGTAGGCAGACGGTGTCGACCTGTCAGCTCCTTGCTCACTGTGGGGTTTTTTTCCTCCCCGTCTCCTTTTTTCGTTGCTTTGTCTCCGTAAAACAACACCGATGAAAGGTGAGATGATAACGGCAGCGACAATTAGAACAAACCTTTCCTCAAACGTTCAATTGGGAAAGACAAGATGGCGGCGACAGAGTGACACGAAACTCATGGAGGTTTGTATTGTTTTGCTACTTGTAGTACCTGAACTTTTTTTCCCCACATTTTGCTGCGATGCACAACCACACACTTAAGTGTATGATTAAGATTTTCTGCGCTAGACTAACACAGAGCGGTCCACGGCTGTCGAGCTAACATGTAAGGGTTCTTGTTACAGCGCCCCCTCAGGCGAGGAGGGGAACTGGTTTTCCAAAGAGTTCGGATGATTTGACGGAGCATTGTGAAAGCGAACAGTGACAACAGCTGAAAATGTGACAATTGTTTGCAATTCTGGTCCCCAATCGAACCGAGTCTACCGGATTATAGCGGCTGGACGTTATTTTGCAGGAAACACTGACACGTTACACAATTTCCGAACTTATCGAATCGACTAAATGTGACAAGCTTTAAGCCGTGAATGTTTTTGCAAGGGAAATGTGCCCCTAGTTTTAAATCCAACCCACACGTTTCGTTCTGACTCTTAATATAGCACAGAATCGACCACCTGAACGTGGCGCACGCAGGGTCGAGCTCCTTATCAGTCCTCTGCCTGGTCAACAGACACACAGGCGGAAAATTGTAAATATCGAGCCTTGTCCCCGAAAGACAAGGCCCGAGGCAATCCATCCCACTGTTACGCTTTTTTTTTTTTCATGAACTAATATGTTCATAGCTGTTGCTTCTAAATGACTCGATAAACACCCGATGCGTCCTCGCAGACGGCCTTGACCCCGTCATGCCGAAGCGTGTTTCTCGCCGGCACCGGTTGGCTAAACGCCGAAAGCGGCTTCGCAGAAGTGACAATTACCGCTCTAACATCAATTTAGACGCATACAACAAAAAAAACTACCAGTGTTTTGAGATAGCACAATTACAGGGACAAATAAAGTGAGCTACAAAAAGAAAGAAAAAAAATATAAAACAAAACTCTCACAGCATAATAATTCAGCTTTAATTAAAAGAAGCAGCCCATGCAAATGGGTCGTTTAAGACTCCGGCCCCGTCCCTCTCACGTCCCGAGTTAAAAGCAGGGGGCCACACGCTGGAAGTCTTTAGCCTGACCTCCAAAGCTTCTCTTTCCCCCCTCCTCATCTATATTTATATGAAGGAGCGGCACTAATTTTGCTCAGTAAATCAGTGTGCACGTTTCGTCCTGACCTCCAGCCCGACACTGAATTAAACAATATCAGGGGGCCCCCCGAGAAGCCCGCTCTTTAACAAGCCTTAAATTCCTCCGTCCAATCCATCAGCGGGGATATTTCTGACACACGCAGGGAAGAGCATGAAATAAGGCAATTATTGAACCCTTCAGCCCCATTTTTACGGCTTGGCCGGCCGGCTGGATGGCGGCGCCGAGATACACGGATTTCTTTGCTCTCCAGATGATTCCCTGTGATAGGAGAGCTAAAACAAAAAAAAACAATACCTTGCAAATAAAAATAAGCTCAGAGTCATTATCCCGTTAACGCAGATCGCCTCCGAGCGTGAGGGGGGTGGGAGGGATGGACTCGGAAGTGGAGCAAGTGGAAAGAGTCACCAGAGGACCTCTCTTTTGGAGTCTCCTTGACTTTGCTGAGTGAAACAACCCAAGTCGCTGCAGTTTGAGAGTTTGAAACGGAGACAGACTTCTCTCTGGTGAACGCAGTGGGGGCTCGGTCTGCGTGTGTATGTCTTTCGTGGAGGTGGCAGTCGATCCGGCGAGCCTGGGCGTCCTCTCAGATTGCCTGACAGATAATCCATCACACAGTCAGTGTGTCTGACAGGAAGAGGTCTCAGTCAACCCTCTGTCTCACACAGCCGCCCTATAAAGGACAGTCGCCTCCCTTCGGTCCCCTCTGGGGACGCCGCCGCACTCAGGCTTCATTAGAGGGGAATGAAGGCCGGAGATCTGGGGAGATTAAAGTGTGTTTGTGGACTCCAAACTGGAAGGAGGGCGAGAGAGAGAAAACATAGAGATGATGTAATAAATGGCGATGACGACTGTTGTCTTATGTTTTTTTTAAATTTTTTTATTGTATCGGAAAAGCTTGTTCTGATATTTTGGAAAACAAACAAACAGAAGTTCCATCTGTTGAATTATGGATGAAGGAAATGGAAAGAATCCTGTTCTCATTTGTAAACGAACTAAAAAACAGATACAACAGGCCTGAAGCAGCTTCGATTTGATCGGAGGTGAAAAGGGAGGAGCTTCTGTAGGACCTTGTTCCTGTTCGTTTACGTCACTTTTGACTGGTTTTGTGCTGTTTTTTTTTATTATTTACTGCCAGATTTGAAAGAGAAAACTAAACTGTGTTGTCGTCGTTGGTGCTTTGATTCGCTCAATAAGAGGCAGACAGGCAAGAAAACCCACACACAGACCTTTGGAGGTAAATACAGAGACATTTTTATCATGTTGCAACCACATCAACAATAATTAATTAATCTTTCTTTTTTTTTTTTCAGATCTTATGTGTGAGAAAGATCGCAGAGTGGCTCTCGGTTCTGTAGTGGAAGGAAAATGACAGATAAATAAAAATCTGAACCGAATCGGGAGAAGCAGCAACAGAGACCATGTGAGCTTTGGAGGAGATGCAGATTCCCACAGCTCAGGCGGGAACACCTGGACAAGCATTAGTCGTCAATATAGCAGACATAAAATAAGACGGCCATTGTTAAAAATAACAGCATGAGAGTCTTGGTGGCAGCAATAAATGAAGCAATTTGGACACACATTGAACTATTTAGGCTGTATGCAAAATGCCACATATTTTGTCTAAGTAGTATAATTTATTTGTTGGCTCTTTAGCACAATATACTGAACACACACATGATATATATATATATATATATATATATATATATATATTTTACATATAATTACTGAGTCGGTAGGTAATATATTTTATCTTCCTGCTCCTTTTCAAACAGAAACCCAGTGGTAAAGAAATTATTTTGTTTTTGATTATGTAAGCACATGTTTTCTCTGTCCTACTGATTGCTTGTTTTTTTTTTTAAATAACTAAAAAATAACTAATAATTTTAATTGAAAAGGGAAAGACAACCAAAAAACAAATAAGTCAGTGTTTTTGGGGAGGCCATTCACAGTTAATGCGTCAAAACAAACCGGCCCTACAAACCCGGGATGGAACCAAAATCCGTGAAACTATTGAAAGATGCTCGTGTTATTTTGCAAATGGATGACATGCTGGCTGCCCAAGCCGACCTTGATCAGTACGTTTCAGACTCAGTGTCAGAAGGTGGGAAAATTAAGTGAAAGTGTCATTTTAGAGTAAATTTCACGGCAAATATCTGCTGTCAGCTGTGTGAAAGCTCTAACCTAATGAACGCCAGGTCCACACATCAACCAGAAACCGCTCCGAGTCGCATTTGGTTATCGCCCGGTTCCGTTCCGCCCGTTAGAAAGCGACACGCGGACAAGAGGACGGCGCCGGAGGACTCATCCGTTCTCGCACGTGCCGAGAAATCTTTCAAAACATTTGTTGCCTCGCTGGCACGTCGTCTCGCTCGCTGACCTTCTGGACACGTAATTGGAGGCCCGTGTGAAAAATGCCTGGAAATCTGGAGCAAGCGCTGCAGAAATCTGTCCCCAAAGCATTTCACAAACAGGACAAGAGGAGAAAGAGACGCGCAACTTTTTAAAACAAATGACGCCAAACTTATTGAAAGAAAGTTTATTTTATGGCAGAACAGTACTTATGAGGCGGACATGGAAGAATATTATGGTCTTGGCATCAATGTGCTGCTGTAAGACCGACTTCCTGAGCACTCCGAGTTTTTATTTCAAATCACCTGCGAGATGAAAGAGTACCTGGCTCTGATTGGTTGTTTCCCACCGAGCCGTGTATTTCTGCAGATGGCTGTTGGACTGCAGGGAGAAAGCAGAGCCGGGAAACGGTTTCACAGGTTGTTTGTCTCGTGCTATTCTGTTGTTCAACAGTGACGGTTTTACCAAACACCTGAAAAACAAATTGTTTACAAAAGTGGCACACCGCAGCTATAAAGATGTACTTTTATTGGCGAGCTTCGTTCTGAACTCTGGTCATTTTCTAAATATTTCTCCTGCGAAACCTTCTGCCCGTCTGATGCGATAAAGTGGAAATACCAACCAGCCAACCTATGACGTTGCACTCAGGTTGCAAATATTTTTTTTCCTCCCCGTGAAATCAGTGTGTGTAAACTGGTATTGATTCTCTCTTCATGCAGACAGATAAATGTATTCACTTTGCTGCGATGTGCCGCTTTACTCTCAGCTTGAAGTAAACTCCCAAAACTAAACTTCAGCTTCACATCTCGATGCTCATTTTATCTCTGGGTCATTAATAAAAAGAGAAAAATAACTGAATGTAACTTTAAAAGTGACCTCCTTGGTAAATATGGATATGCTGATGTACATAATTCGTCTTTTCACATCGAGTTAAAATAACATTAACAAATCTCGGATTGTATTTATTTTACGGTGGTTGTTAGTTTGACCAATTTCACAACCTGGCATCCCTTCTGGGTTGTTGGAAAATGTTCTCAGTGAGATCATTCTGCTGTAACAAGAATGCATTTTGTATTTATTAAGCTTTTGTGCATGTTTTTTTCTTGGTTTTTATTTTTATTTAATCAGGGATGCCTAATAAACATCTGCACTTTAAAGAACAACAGATGAAGGACGCTCTGTTTTTCCTGGAGTCAACAGAGTCTGAACTCAAGGACAAAACCGAACAAAACGCTGCAGCTCTTTTCTCAAATAGACACACCGACCAGATTCTGCAAACACGTTCTTTTTTTCTCTTTTTTTTTTGTATTAATAGGCAAAAAAAAAAGTAGAGTCAGTAGTAATAATATGTTTCTGTCTGCTGGCTGTTTTACACAGAGGGGTCATCCTCCAAAAACACACAAGTCACGTCTTTGAAATATCTGTTTTTAATCCCTTAGATTATGTACACAGCTTTCAACCTTTGTTTTTGTTGCTAACATACATTCATGATTTTACAAAACGATATATTTCCCCCTATTCTAGTTTCAACATTTCACCCCCCCAAAAAAAAAACAAGTTTAGAGAGGATGGAGCTGCATTGTCAGCATCCCAACCTTTCAACCTTCGATCCTCAGGCACAAATGTGTGGAATTAGCACTTTAAACATAAGACACGACGTAGGAACTCAACTGAGAGACATGCAAGGCGCTGCATCTAACCTGAGCCTTGAACAGTTTGCACCGAACGTCTCGCCGCCTTTAGCTTATGTTACATTAGAAGAGTTCACAGTTTCACCTTGTGCTTAAGAAGTACAAAAATGTCTTCCTTTCCCTACAAAAATGAACATAAGCAGCATGATATCCAGAGAGATTTGTCTGTCTCCACTAGAAAATGGAATGTAATGGGATGAAAGTGATAAACTTCGTTTCATTTCCTGTCTGAGGTTTTGGAAACTCCTACAAAAAGATAAAACCATGGTAAAAGTAATTCATCGCAGTCAATTTGTTAGAAAAAAACCCCAACAAACAGCATGACTGTAAAATAATTTTGAAACAAATACAAATATGGAAGTGAGAACTCTTTCACAAAAAAAAAAAAAAAGAAAAAGCAAAGTTGATGAGAGAAAATGGAGGCTTGTGGATAGAAAAGGCTGCTGGTGACGATGGAAGCCACGGAGGAGGAAAGTGTGGGGATGTCGGCCAAAGCTCTCATTTCCTGATGGCGGCCACCGCTTTCTTGGCGGCGTCATCCAGGTTGTCGGCTGCTGTGATGGGCAGGCCGCTCTCGGTCAGGATCCTCTTCGCTTCGTGAACGTTGGTGCCTGACGGAGTGAGAACAAAGAGCAAAACGCGAATAAAGGAGGGAGCATGGGAAATTACTCAAACGGTTCTGAACAGAGACGCTGAGGGTTTGAAAAAGTCAAATTCAAGACTTTTTAAGACCTAATTAATGCCACCCAGAATAAAAATTACGACTGAATATATAGATATGGAAGATGGTTGGAAGAGCTAATAGCAGCTAGCTACCAGTAGCCTCAACCACCTCGAGTCACATGACGCCTTGAAGGCGTCTGTGTGCAACTTCATATTTTGCCTGACAGAAAACTAAATACACAAGATCAAATAGTCTTGAAAAACAAATTTAAGGTCGGTTTACATTTTTAAGATGGATTTAAGACATTTTAAGGTCTTAGTTTAGATGCAGAAATTTCAGACTTTTCAAGGATGCGCAGGCACCCTGCTTAACAAGGTTTGACCCGATCTGACATCTGGAGTTAGAAAAATAAACAGAGGAAGAGCTAGGAAGGAATCTCTCCATAGGTCAACAACAGGCCATTCACCCGCTGATCCCAGAGCAGAGTTACGGCAATGTGTGTGTGTGTGTGTGTGTGTGTGTGTGTGGATGCTCCCCTGGCTGCGCCGAGGTCAGGGAGAGCAGGTGCTAGGTGACACGCTGCTGATCACAGCCTTCGGTGAACCTTAAAGAAAAAGCCCAGAAGCCTCCTGGAGGGGTGCGGGGTAATCCCCAAGCCGCCGCGACACAGCGACCCGGCCGCACGCTGCTCAGCCGAACCGCAACCTGACAGCAGAGTCGCAACACAGAGCGGGGAGCAGAGAGAGGACGACCGACTGGAGCGTTAGCGAGGGGGTGGTAAAGAGAGCGCAACGGAGCAAAAGGTCAAATGAAGCAGTGACGCCCCGGTGACTGCTGTAGGAGGCGGGAAGGTCCAGCTGTTTGCTTGGCATTTACTGAGTCCACAAACAACGGAGACAAAAATATTTACATAATCAGTCTCATCTGATCATCGGCTCTTTACTCGATCAGCTGATCTTCTCCTGTAACAAACCAGAACGACTCTCTTCCAGGAAGGGATAAGATTATCCTCCAATCAGAATCTCCGTTTGTTCATAGGCAAAATGGTGAACCCTGACCTGTCCGTGTGCAAATTGTCAAAGTGATGCTTACAGACCCGCATGGAGGAGTATGTCACACAATTCCAGCAGTTCAAACTAAGATCCTTATCCCGTCTGCGTGAGCTTCAGTGGAGCAGTAGGACGCCGCTCATTTAAATAATTTGGAGATTTCTATGTTTATCAGAAGGAAACTTTCATAAACAGTTTGTCGGCAGTAAATCGGTTCGTGTAAACGGTGCCTTCCACAGGCATTTGTACATCCTGAACTTTTCGGGGAGGAACTAAATTGAGCTTTCTGGGTGACGCACAAAATAACATCTGTTCTGAAAGAGGGCTTTCCAAACGTTTCCATTTTTTTCCATGGCGCTCCAAAAAGCATTAGCTTCTGTTCAGGGACCCCATTTAGTGAACACACAGACAATGTTACAAAAAATTAAAAAATGCAACCCGTGGAATGTATTTTTTCTCCCCGGATTTCATTCACTATTCAGTAATAATTTCATTCGTTTAGCATAAATGCTGCCTGATCTTTTCTGGTTTTAGTGCTCAGGGTTTTTACCCATTTGATAAATTTGACAATCAGCCAATCAGAAAGACGAGCAATGAACATTTCAATTAGTTACTTCAACATATTTATCACAATAATCATTGATAAACAGATCGCTTTTTAAAATAAATAAATTAAAAAAACACTTATTAGATTCAATTTTGTTTTATTTTGCATTTACGACCCCCTATATTTTCCCTCCAAATCTTTTGAATCCCCTCCAGCGCCCCCTAGTGGCCCTGGCCCCAACTTTGAAAAATATCAATATGAACACGTCATTTCCACTGTGAAACACGGTGGTGGCAGCATCATGCAGGCGGGAAGGCTGTTCATTAAATCAAAGCATCATCATGTGTTATAATGGTCCAGCAGTGTGATTGGTTTTCATAATGTAACAGAGTGACCCTATGACAGGAAACTAATTTATCTGCTTCATACAAAAAAAAAAAAAAGTATTTTTTGTGTGATTGTCACATTCATTTGTCACTTAATTTACCAGATCAATACCAGATTAACTGATCTCCTCGCTGCTGAAGCCGCACTGGTTTTGGTCAGACCAACGGAGGAGGTTCGCTCAGACGCTCCCAGCTTGACCTCTGCTCCCACCTGTCACCCCGGCTGGCGTGTAATTAAAACGCCGCGGTACGTGAATCCTCCGGAGGCCCGGCCGTCCCGATCAATAGACCTTTCATGAGGAATTCTATTACCAGCTCCACTTAGCGCCTAATATTTCACCTCTTTTGTCCAGGCGTATAAGTCACTCCATACACATTTTCCCGCGAGCTCACACTCCAAAACAATCAATTCGGCGATGTGATTAATTAGAACGCTAGCAGGAAGAGACCTTGTTCTGACACGCGAGCAGGGATTGGGTGTCTCGAGTCGTTTTCTCGTGGAGCGGTGGACGGTGTGCCGGCCGGGTGTACTCGTATCGCAGTTGCTGACGCTGTCGCTCACACACACACACACAAAGAGAGAGGAACACTGCAGAGCTGCTCACTTTACATCCAGCAGACTGACCAATGAGCTGCTCTAGATTGATGGATCTATGATGCTCTGCTGTCAGACTTATCTGCCAGATGATTAATTCAACAAGCTTAAAAACAACACTGGACAAAAAACACAAGCGGAGAAGCTGTCACTGCAAATACATTATATAGGAGATTTCCTTAAAAAAAAAAAAAGACAAATAAGAAAGAGTGAAATAATTTAAAGCATTTTTTCTCCCTTCACCCCCACAAACCGCGAATATTTATGAGCAGCAGTGGCGCGTGCCACATTGTTCCGATGATGCATCTGCGCTACTCGTGCTACCCGTGTAAAGTGTGAAGGCAGGCGGGGAGCCTGCGGGAGAGAGGAGGAAAAGTCATGCATTTATGTGCCGCGTTTTGCTGTGTGTGTGTGTGTGTGTGTGTCGGCTGATTGCAGTTCCGCTGCGAGCGGCAGGGAGCACTGATGGCTCACAGCGGCGGCGGCGGCCGCGAAGACGGAGCCCCGCTGGATGAGAGCGAGTGACCGAGTGGAGGAGGAGGAGGAGGAGGAAGAGGAGGAGAACTCACATGTTTATTTATGCGAGTTCTCACCTGCGGCCACTAGGTGCTGCCAGAGACCAACTCACAGGCTGGATAGGATGCAGCACACTGAGCTTTAAGCCTGTGTTCATGCATGTCAATTTCAAGAAATTACAAAGTCATTTACTTAGTAATACTATTAAAAAAAAGTTTTATTTGGATGATTTTGAGCCAAAGCTCATGAAAAAAAAGAAAATATTTTCTTAAAAAGATAAAAATAATACGTAAAATAGTCTTTTTTATTTTTTTAAGTCTTTTCGTTTGGTGTGGCTTGCTTTCACGTTTCGCTTTTTCGCAAGCGGACGAATTATCATAGCTCCCATTTGACAGAAGTGACAGGAGGGAGATATGTCACAAACATGGGAGTCCTGCTTGCTGCATTTGAGGTGTTGCTACAACTGCAATAGCGTTCTGATTGTCCATAGCGGCTCATTAAACGCAGGTTTCTCAGTGGGATGTTTCTACTTCGGCAAAAGCTGCTGCGAGCTGAACGAGACGAGATGCTCTGAACCTCCTGACCCACAATGTGCTGGCAGCAGCATCGCTAAGCAGAGAACGGGCGGATCGGCTGCGACTCCAGTACAATCAGTACGTGCAGCGCTGGCAGTTAGCAACAACGAGGGGCTTATTTTTACTATCATGTTTGGCAAAGGCCAAAAAAAAAGTATATTTCCTGTAGCTGGTTTGAATTGGGGCCAGTTTGTATTCACCCCAGAGTTTGTTTGGAAGCGTCACACAAGCACACTTTTTCCTTTGACCGAACTTTCCATTAGTATGTTAGGATACACCAAAAATAGTCTTGACCGTCATTTCTGGTTGGCCTAAGTGTTGATTATCTAATTCTGGGTCTCAATAGCAATCATCAACCTTAACAGAAAAGCTTAAAATACATCACACTGAATGCATCTGCACAACATGTGAGTTACACTTTCTTAATCCATATCTCATCATTACTGATAAAATTAACTGAGATCCACCTCTACCCGCCAATATAAATAGGAATAGTCAGACTCCAATGCTAAAGGAACTTAATTTAGAACATTGAACTACGTAAATGCAAAGCTACAACCGTGTTTTTTTTTTTTGAAACTCTTCAGACTCTGATTTATTAATTATCGAGTCAGAGTGATATGAGCCGGCAACCAACCAAGCCAGGTCTGCAGTTGGTATTTAGCTGTGTGATATACTGCCACTTTACAAAACCTTTCTTTTGGAGCTCTCCTCCAATTAGGAAGCTCACTCGCGACAATTGAGAGAATGTCACTTTAATCCACGAGTTAATTACGGCCCAACTTTTAAAGAGCATAATAAGGCCAGGGACTGCGGCAGTTTCTGCACAGGAGGACTTCAATCGATGCCACCGAACATAAAACTGTGACTAACTCTGCATTAGCACGCCGACATCTGTTGGGAAAACTCCTCTCTGACAAATATTAAGTTGGGTTCGTTTCATGCGTGCATTAGTGCAGACAGAAAAAGTAAGTCGAGATCATTCATTTTATTTGCTTTTTTGTGAGGATGTTGGAACACTTAGTAGGTCTACATCAGGTGTGTCAAACTCATTTTCGTTTTGGGCCAAATCAAGATTATGAAGGCTCTTAAAGGGCCGGTTGTGCCAGAATGTGTTGATAAAACCTGTTCACAAACTGTTAATATGTCAATGAATTCTTAAAATTACATAATATTATTGAAGAGCTTTTCAGTCCCTTCAGGAATAAATGCGACTATTTACCCACTGTATAAATCATGGATTATAATCATACATCAACTAAATTCTCAAGAAACTGGAGGGATTGATTGACACAAATTGGCAGTAAACAGATAAGAACTGCATTGATATAATTGATAATATAATATTTTATCACACTTAGTGTTTAGTCTAGTCTGTGGAGGGCCACATAAAAAGCTATGGCGGGCCAGATTTGGCCCCCGGGCCTTGAGTTTGACACATGTGGTCTACATCATCTTCCGGTTAATCAATCAAATGAATGGCTTAATCCAAGTCTGTGATACTCAAACGGAGGTGCAAGGACCGCTGGTGGGAAAGAATAGCAAAAGAGGACAACAGTGAACCATCCAGTGCTGGTGGCTCCTTAAGTTGTGTACAATTTACCTTTGAATTCAGAGCTTTGGTCTCCGGATAACATTAAATCCAACGAAGCCGAGATCCTTTTGGTCGACATCTCCTCATGCATTCTTTACGCCATTTCAGACATTCAGATTTTTTTAATTCTTCTTCTTTCATCTGATATAATCTGTAACCCACTGGCTAGAGTATTCAAATTTTGAAATAATTTTTTGAAACAGCTAATTTTTGCTGAAACTTATTTTTTCATAGAATTTCAAGCAGAAGCTTTGAGATCATTGTGATCTTTGAAGGTTACATTCAACACATTCCTTTCAGCAAGAAACACCATTTAAATCTGACAAATGGTCACAAGACACTGACTTATTACCACACGCAGCAGCTTTTCAACATCTTTCACCACTTTTGTAAAATAACGATTCCGATTTCATGATTTCTTTTTGGCATTGTAAAAGCCCTTGATAGACCTCTCTGTGTCTGTGAACATGAGCCGCTTGCAGACAACAAAGCACCTTTATTAATACTATTTATATCTGAGCTGAGCTCCAGAGCTCTGCTCAGTTTCACACTGATTTCACTAGAACCTCTTGCAAAGAGGAGTAGAAGAAAAGTCAGTGAAGTCACAAAAACCTTTGGTTCTGCACAGGCGGACGTCCACAGAGGTCACACAGGGTTTTGAGTCAAGCAGACAGACGAGAAGCCTGGAAGTTGAGAATTAGGGCAAAGTTTTCAGTGAACATTTAACAGTTTAAATTGTCGGTTGTTCCTGCTCAGATTTGTATTATATCTGATATATCAGCTTGTGTTTTTATGTTTGCTCAATGCTGGTGAAACTGCTTTAACGTGTCTACTTGTTTTAGCTTCGGCTTACAGAACTCGTGTCATTTACACATAAATTCTGTGTGAATAACACAGAATTTATGCCCACTGAGCTTTTTCTTGATTCACTTAGTCAAGAAAATGCCATTCTTGCAGTGAATTTTATCTGCAACCAGGCTAACTGCTAAACTAGCTTCTGGGAGCTAGTTCACATGTAGCTTCATGTCCTATTGCTGCAGTGAAAGACTAGATGAGAAACGTGACATTTCCAGTCCCTGCTCATCTTTTCCACAAGTATCTACAGTATATCTAGTTGCATGCAAGGCAGCCATATTGGATTTTAAGGTCAGGGCTGGTTCGAAAAATCCCAAATTTCTGTTTTTGAATTTTAACTGTGAGGATTTTTTATTTGATTTTTTCCCCCAATTTTGAACTCAAACTCCCCCCACTTCCGAGAGACAATAAAAAGCTAGCAGATGATAAAAAATATTTTTTAAAATGTGTCTTTTTTCTGCTTTATGATGTAAAACAGTAAACCAAAAAAGTCCAGGTTAGGTTGTACAATTTTTAAAAATGTCCGCAGTATTACTTGGAAATCTTCCGGTTGACTGGAGCGAAGCTTCAGACCGACATTTACGGCTTAGTCAAGAAACTCAACTTCATGAAACACGCATAAAAAAGAAATCTAAACTATTTGTTCCCTTATTTGCTGACCTCTAATCTTCATGCAAAAAAGAAAGTTCCTTCATATCAGAGTTACATTCTTCGACTCTGAATATGATTGCTGTATCTCATAAAGTTTCAGCACCAAGCGGTCGGAGTATTCCCTTTACGTTCCAGGATGAAGAACCCCCTCCGCCCTCATGTGTCCAACATCAAATGCCTCTCATCTGAAGGCAGAGCAGGGGGCTCCTCAATGCTGCAGCAGCTTCTTCCTTTGAAGTGCTAGCCAGCCACTAATTTAAGTTTTCGTGTCTTTTAAACTGTCTAGACCGCTGTTTAAGAAAGAAGCAGTGCAGCTAAGTCGACCGGATTTAAACCACATATTTGACACTGGCAGTTTAATCTCCGGGATCATGTTTTTTGGTGAACGCTAAAACGCCTAATGTGTCAGCCAGAAGCAGCAGCAGCAAGAAGCAGCAGAAAAAAGAAAAAAAAAAAGTAGTTAAGACGCACAGGATTTATCCTGATAATCAAAAAGCAGAAAGCTGCAGTATGTGTTGGTAACACTGTGTGCGGAACGGCCATTTAAAGAATATCGGCTCGGATTCCACCGAAGGTCCCCTTTTAACCTTATTAGAATCTAAAATCTCTTCTTAAATAAACAAGGCGACACCTTTAAGCAAAAAATCAAACCTCTGATCTCCGACAGCCTCCTACAGAACGGCTCATTGAGTCAATAGGTTGGAGAACGCAGTCACTCTTTCCCCCGGACCCTCAGGATCACTTAAAGGGAAAATTGTCCCTTCAAATCGCAGCAGACAGTGAGCTCACAGTGCAATGACTCCATTTTCCTGCTGTAGCCAAAGAGGGCAGTACTGCACTTTCTCAAGGAGCTCCTCCTATTTATACCTCTAATATTTTTCACCACACATGCGTAAATATTTTCTGGAGTTTTTTTCTCTCGCCTGAATCTGTAAGACGAATATAAAATGGCAAGATTACAGTCGTTCCCCGCTACAAACATGAATACATCCCTAATAGCACCCTGACCACATGGCACCTCTCCTCTACATCTGGGAATACATAACTCTCCGCCTGTGCAATCAAGCGCCGTCTTTTAAAAAGAGCCTTTCCAATTAAAAGTGCGCCCGTTAATCCATTCTGATCCCGATGAAGAGCGCCAGGCCGTGCTCGCCGCCCGGCATCCGAGCGGAGCTGAGCTGAGCTGATTGATTCTGAACCAATCCTCTCTGCAACACTGAAGCCCGCGATGTAATGACCCACGTCTAAAGCCTGGATTAGGCCCGGGCCAGGAGAGCACTGGTCGGGAGCGTCGGACGGAGCTGACCTTCTGCCACGTTTGCGAGTCAGGCTGAATTACGCGGCCCTAATATGAGAAATGTTGCAACTTACTGAGAGGCCATTTTAATTGCTAATTCGGTTACTTCCACTGCAGCCAAACGTGGCACTTGTGGGCCCTTCCTCTCTGGTAACCAAGTTAAATTAACTGGATGTTTCGACCGTGTGCTCAATCAGCGGCGCAGCCGGTCTTAAAATACACAATGTTCCAGCAGAGCTTCTTCCCATCCGTTTGGCTTGAAAGTGCAACTGTGGCTCTGTGGGGATAGTAGTTGTTTTGTTGAACGGAAGGTTGCAGGTTCAATTCCAGCTTCCTCCTGCCACATAATAAGGCACTGAACCCCAAATTGCCTACTGATTTGCATATCGGTGTATAAATGTGTGAGCGTTTGAGTGATCAAAATGACTGGGAAAAGTGCCACATAAGTTCAGTTCATTTAAAGTTAAAACGCACTTATGATTTTATTTCATTATACTTTATCTAAGTTACTTTGGACAAACGTGACTGAAAGCAATATTGACACTTTGTTTTCTTCTGAAAACGTGTGCATTGACCGTCGCGCTCCAGCTAGCTGTCCATTACCCGGTGCGGCGCCTCCGCACACAGCCAGGTCACGAAAGCAGGTTAAAAGCCTTGAGCTGTATATTAAATGCTAATAAATACACACCCTTCACTTTGTGCTCTGGACACACAACTAAGTAGGATCTTGACAATTAAGGTAAGCAGTAACTGGCCCCATGTCGGTGAGAGCCGCAGCTTTCCACACACAGTGGACTGAGTGGCATTAGCATACGCAGGTGAAAGGTGAGCCAATCAGTGCTGCGTCAACTGCTCCTCTGACTGCCGCTAATGAAACGCGCAGCAGAATGTGATATGTGTGAAAAATGCATTGCTATTCTAACAGCGACGCAGGGCCACGATGAGGGAGTGGGTCAAGCGCCATATACACAACGACGACTCCAAAGTTTTGTCTTAATTTGCACAATAAAATGAAGTGCCATAAGAATCCCGTTTGTAGTTGGTCTTAAGCCAGCTAGGGACACAGCAAACATGTGGATTACATGCAAAACACATGTAATGAAGCAAAACATATTGATGTGAATCAGAACTTCCTGAACAATTCATCTGTTTGCATGGCAGATATTAAAGACGGTCAAAACCTGAGACATGGAAAACAGGAGTTTGTTGGATTTCTTTTTGTTTTTTCTATTCATATAAAATTTCTATTACGATAAAGTGCTTTTAATATTGGCTAGCGGGAAATCAATGCGGTGTAAACCATGTTCTGCAGGAGAACGAGGAAAAACGAGATCCGGTTTTACCTTCGAGCCTGACCACCAGCGGGACCTTGAGCTCCAGCTCTCGACAGGCTTTGGTGATGCCGTTGGCGATGATGGCACAGTTGACGATACCTCCAAAGATGTTGACCAGGATGGCTTCGACCTGTGAAAAAGATAAGGTATTTTAGCGTGGAAGCCGGCGACGCAGGGTTTTCGCAAGTTAATGCACGACATATGAGCTAACTGAGGATGACAAGAACGTTTGGATTTAATAAAACTGTTTTTAGCCAATGTACAAATGGACTGTTGAACAAAAACAGGACTGCATGGATGGTCAAGTTGCCTGAAGAAAACCATTAAAAAGCCAAAGAGCACAGAAACAACAATTTGGGGATGATGGGGTTGAAACAATCAACGCTGAATTGGTAGAGGAGTCAACAAAGCCTATTATGGAAAGTATCTTCCCAGTATGAAATGGCGGTGGATCAATACTGATGCAGGTGTTTTGGAGATGTGTGAACTCAGACATTTTGGTTGAAAATGTGCACCATTCAGATATGAAGCTGAGCACATGACTAGATGTTCTGGAATAAAAATGATCCGAAACAAAAAACAAAAAAAACAGGTGGAGCTGTCATTGGCAGAAATAGTGAAAGTTCTAGAGAAGTCATCTCAGTACCACTGATCTCAAGCATGCAGCGGCGCCTCCGCACACAGCCAGGTCACGGAAACAGGTTAAAAGCCTGGCGCTAGACACTGTATATTAAATGCTAATAAATACACACCCTTCACTTTGTGCTCTGGACACACAACTAAGTAGGATCTTGACAATTAAGGTAAGCAGTAACTGGCCCCATGTCGGTGAGAGCCGCAGCTTTCCACACACAGTGGACTGAGTGGCATTAGCATACGCAGGTGAAAGGTGAGCCAATCAGTGCTGCGTCAACTGCTCCTCTGACTGCCGCTAATGAAAACTGCAACACAAAGCAGCGTGTTGAACATCCACTGCTATTCTAACCGCGATGATAGGTTGCCATGGGGAGGATACACGACACTGGCTCCAAAGATTTACATAGGTAAAAAAATAATAATCATACACAAATTTACATTAATAATTAAGAGCAACCAGTTAGATTCAGAAGTCCCATTGGTAGTCATTAGTCCACGTCTGTGCACTTTAGTTTCACTATACAGCAGTTAGAGGTTTTTTAGGTGAACACTGGTGAGCAAACAGGATGATGAAGTCGAAGAAGGGACCACAAAGGCCAAGGATACCTTGAGGTTTAAAGCAGGAAGGATGTGGGACATCCAGCAGGAAAAGTTCTCTGGCCAAGAAGGATGGCAAGTTTTACAATGTAAGAAAATGAATACCTCCTCAACAATGTCAGGAGAGGCTATACATGACACTCAGAACCAAGTGTAATTAATATTGTGATCACCACTGTGTGTCAAACTTTGTATGGCCATCCACTGAAAGATTAGAGAAAATGTAGGAAGAATACACCCACTAATGATGTGAAATGTGGCTGTCAAAACCACGTCACCGCAAATGTAAGATAAACCCATAATCAGCAAGACTTGTGGTCAGCAGATCTAGACGTTGATTTCATTGTTGTTGCCGTCTGCGTCTCCTATGACATGGACATGGATGTGGTCGGATAAACCTTTTGAATTTCAAATAAGTTGTGCTAGGCGATCTCACAGTCTGCCGCGTGTTTACTTCAGCCGTCTTTGGTGTTCTGGTGGTGAAGGGATCTTAAAGTTTCTCATGAAATGAGCAGCTGAGGCTGATATCACAGAGCAGAGAAACATGAGTAGCCGGTGTGTGTGTGTGTGTGTGTGTGTGTGTCTGTGTGTGTGTGTGATTACACTAACAATCTAGCACTTGGTAATTACCCTGGCTAGCTCAGTGGAAAAGTAGACTTAGAGCACACAGGATTAATCCTCCGTGTTTGTTTATAATCACTGCTAATCTGTTAGCGCCGATTTGGCTGAGCAGCTTGTGGGGGTGTGCGCCCGTGTGCCTGCCTGTTGTGAATGTGTATGTTTCCTGCATTGCGGTAATGATGTTTACGGGGGGAGAAGATCAAGGACTTGGATTGCTATCAGAGCGACAGCCGTGGCATTGTCCTCGACATGCTATCCAAATGAGCATCTCCTTATGAGACGGCGGAGGATGACACAAGACCCAGAGAGCTCAGAAAGTACCTCTGAGGTGGGGAAGTACCAAAAAGACTTATACGACTGTCTGAGGAAGCTGTTAGTGCTTCGTTTTCTTTTATGACTGAATTTCTAATGTGCGGCTTCATCACCCGGGATGCATAAAAACAAGGGTGAAAAGGCAGGTTAATGGCAGCCTTGAATCACAAACAAACACGAGTCGGATGTTTCGATGAAGAAATTCTGAGTAAATATTTTGAAATAACAGACTAACTAAAAGCAAAGAATTGCACAATTTTTGCACCATATTTTTGACATCGTCTGAACCAAAAAGCAAGGCGTACGAGTTTATGGAAAATAATCTCATCTCTCACAAGTTTTCACCTTGTCTTTTAATTTACTGTAACATCTGAGTCTCACGTTCCCAGCAACTTGAGTTCTTTGGAGTTCAAAATGCTAAAGATAAAACCAGGAGTTCAGGATATCTATCTTCTCTGACTTCAAAGAAGTAATATTTTCAGAGTCCAAGTCAAATCCCTAAAGACTGAAATTAGCATTCTCTCCTCGGATCCTTATGATCTAGACTTCTCAAAACACAGAACTGCTTAAGGTTATGAATCGCCAAAAAACGTTCGCAGTTTACCTACAAGCCAGGTAAACATGCGGAAGAGGGTGCTCTGTGCAGACGAGATGATAAATGACCATTTAGATATTCATTCAAAAAAGTGTTTGGAACACCTTGAAACACGGTGGTGGCAGGATCATACTTTGAGGATGTTTGGCGAGAGTTAAATACAGGGCAATCCCAGTAGAAACCAAAATCCTAAACTCATGCCTGGTACCATGTTGGAGAGCACAGCATTTGCAATGGCGCAGTCAAAGATCTACAAACAATTGAAAAATCAGTGATAAAACACAATATTTGACACACTTTTTAGGTTTCTGTTCATCAAAACAATTAGAAACCAGATTATTTTCTCCCAATTTGCAAGTATGTTCTATTGTGTGTATGTTTGTCACCTAAAATTATACCAATACATAAAGTCTTATTTAAGTTTATTGGTAGGAACTGACACACAACAGCAGTCCCATGTTTGCATCATAGTGCAATAGCAATAGCTAATTCACAGCACTTGTCCCAAGACGAGCTTTTAAAAGGTACCTTTAAAAAAACATGTAAGTGATAATCATTTAAAATAGCATGACATAATGTTGACAGCATCTACAAACAAGCAGGGAATCATAAAACATTAAACATGGATAGAGGTCTGTTTGTGACATAACCAGAGTTTTGAACATACTAAAACTGGTTACGGACTACAAATCAACAGGAAGTGAGTTCCAAACTGCAGATCCTCTCACGGACAGAGCACTTTGAGCAAAACCGGTTCTTTGAAAGCGGACCTTACAATTTCCCTCTGAAGCAGCTCTTGTGGTTACAACAAATAGTCGAGTGCACATAATTGACTTCTAACTCAACCATCTGAAGTAAAAGTGCATTTTTCCATGAAACCGTGATAACAAATGTGGGGGGTGTTTCTTCCACAAATGCACAGACAATTTAACAGACCATCCAATTTGCAGGATTTTTATCATTTGTCTTTTTTTTTTCTTTAAAAAAAAAAAAGACAAATGTTCATTTTATAGATGTGACATAATATGGGATATAACTAAAAAAAATAAAAAATACAGCACACAATGTAACATAGACTTGGGCCATTACAAGCTTCCCCACTAGGGGGCAATAGAGATTTAGGCACCATATGCAGCCAAATGAGCAGTAGTTCTATTCTCACCATATCTACAGCCCATTTTTCAACTCTGTCTCTATTGGGAAGCACCATATTTCTTCCATTCATGCGTCTCCCATTGACAACAATATATATTAATGATACATAGGACATGATTTATGCTTCTTGGCACAAACGTAAATGCAGTCTATAGAAATATGGATGTAGGGAAGAGCAAGTTGTACTTTGCTGTAAGTTTGTTTTATTTTTCCACTCGGTCTTCAGTTTACAAGAAGGTACAAGCCGAGGAACATTGTTCTCCCTGCGGAGAGAGAGAGAGATGTCTGCAAAGAAGCGGATATTTGATTAGAAAAAATGGTCTCCCACTTGCGCCTCGTCTAAGAAGAGATGCAACAAAACACAAGCTTGCATTTATAATCTTTTGTGTGTATCCATTTAGCTCCAGTAGTGTTATATGGGGGTTAAAATGAGTCAATAAGAAGACAGTAAGAGCCAAACTTAGAGCCAATTTCTCATCTCCCGCTATCAAAATCTCACTTTCCTCTCTTCCATGTAGGTTCTCTGTGCCTCTGAAATCCAGCTTCGAGGTATGAAACAGCACTGCACACTTCAATCCACCAGAAAAACCTTCCAAATCCCACTCTAGCGCATTTTACCTCCCCGTTACAGAAGAACAGCCTTTTCCTTAAAGGCGCTCATTTAAGGTGAGCTAAGCTGGCAGCAGGGTAGGTTCCTTTCATCAGAGCTCGGCATAAAGGCATCAGGTACAGTATAATGTGCCAGTTCGCTCTTTTTCAGCGGATCTTTGTGCTTTCTTTCACTCACTGAATGAGCGCCTGCCTTTTTAAAAAATTTTTTTTTACCTGAGTTCCGGTGAAATGATTCAAATTTTGCGAAATTAGATCACCGCTGCTGGCGTTCCAATGCCATGCCAAGGTTTCTTTCATGTCGAGTAAGAAAAAAAAAGGGCTTTCGCCAGAGAAACAAGCTTTTCTGCCTGCTTTTATACGCCCCACTAAGTGCATTTAGGCCAAGAAAGAAATGTAGCCCAAACAATTTGACATGCTCATGTGAATCTGTCCTCCAGTCTGGGCGCTTTCCTGAGACGTGTCTGCAATGCATCTTGCGTTAGTCTCATCTCATAACCGAATGTCAGCTGCCGTCTGCATTGTCTCCAATGTGCATTGGGAAGCAACACTGCACGGCAAGGAAAGTCTTTATAAAATTGATGCTGCGCGCAGCAAACAAACAGGTTTTTGCTTTTTTCCTCCAGATTTTCACTCAAGGGACAATACACACATTGTCTCTTTCTACAAGGCTCCTTCACGAGTTCCTGTGTTCCTGAATTATCACGAAAATACACATTTTCATGCCCATATTCATGTTAAGTGTCGCTAATCTCTCTGCAGGAGAGACAAGGAAAAGTGCCCTGCTCTCTTTGTTAGCAGGAAGCTGATAGGAGGAGGAAAAGGCAGCACTGAAGACGGGTGCGCGTGTGTCTCTCTGTGGCCTATTAAGGGCTATTGTTGTGTCTTATCTGCTGGAGACAGCCTGTACAGTCGCTGCCTGCTTTGGCAGGCCTTGTTTATTTCTCTATGATCTGCTGCGGGTCCAATGCTCAGCCCAGGGGGCAGAGGTTAACATGCAAGCTTTCCAATCTCATGGCGGCCGTTAATTACAAACTTTGGTTTGAAACGA
Organism: Poeciliopsis prolifica; assembly: GCF_027474105.1. Taxonomy (NCBI): domain Eukaryota; kingdom Metazoa; phylum Chordata; class Actinopteri; order Cyprinodontiformes; family Poeciliidae; genus Poeciliopsis; species Poeciliopsis prolifica. The sequence continues at coordinate 5,792,928 of NW_026562378.1, read as the reverse complement.
CAGGTGTGGTTTCGTGAACAGGTGTGTGTGTGCTAGAGGTATTAATTTTTTTGAGACCTCTAAATTAGGACGTGTTTAATTTATTAAATAATGTCCACTTTGAACTGGCTCTTCATTTTGGCAGTAGAGCAACCAATTTTGCAAGAGTGCCAATAAAGCGATGCTCTCAATGAAAGACAGACCTATAAAGGGGAATCTAATTCGGTGAGCCTCGGTTCTGTCACAACAAGAACGTTTTTTGCCAGATCAAATCTATTCTTATTGAGGCTACAAATCAAGAAAAAGAGAGTGATGTGAAGACAAGATGAGGGAACAGAGGGTGCTGAAGTCAAAGAGTGAGGTGAAGTGAAACAGATGGAAGACGAGAGATGGTGAAGAAAAGGAACGGGGAGAAGTGATGGGAAGTGGTGCAGCCATTGCCTTCCATTGAAGGCTAGGATTGGCCTGCCAAAGGAGGATAAGAGGGAAATAATTATCCGGCCTATTGAAGCATGACAGTCCCTTTTTGGAACTGCAGAGAGACAGACTGTGCGTTGTGTCAAAGATTGGCCATGTCACTGGCAGCGGACACTTCTGACAAACAGTCATGTCTGAAGTTTCACTTTAAGATAAAAAATAAGAAAAATCCACAAACTGGTACCTGGATAGCTGTCTAGCTGATGCAGGGTAGACACACAGGAATTACACGTTTATCATTTCATAATGTCATAATTTTTTTTGCCATTTTTGTACATCTGAATTGCTTTAAAACAAGAATTTCCCTTTTGTTGCAGAGTTAAAGAACTCAAAGCTAACGATGGCTTTTGGGTTTCAGGGAACGCTGCAGGGTGATTGTGCCGTTTTGTGCCATTTGTACCAACTTATGCCAGCTCTGTTTGATATTGTGTCATATCTCAACATGAACTGGAATGTCCTACATTAATGGAAATGATGTAGTCTTAGCAGCTAGGGATTTTACTTAGAACAAGAGGTCCGACTCAACCTGAAACAGAAGATAGGCAAGTGGTAAAGAACCACAAGAAGAAGAAGACAATAAAGTAGTCGTAAGTGCCCATTTATTCAGTAAGAAAAAAAAAATCTGGGAAATTAATATGTTTTATCCAAAGTACTGATATTTATTGAAATTGTATGATACTCAAAACAAACACAATCAAACCCTATCCCTGTCTAAATAGACACTTCAAAACTTGATCACCAAAGATAAATATTTAAAACAACAGTAGAAACATGCTAAAGGCTCGTCAGCAGTCATCAGAAGGGTTTGATTGGAAACAAAAATAAACTTACTGTGAATATGCCACTTTTCAAAATAAAATGTAAATAAAAGGATTATTCCAAATCAGGAACTCCTTTGTTGTTTTATCTTTTGCATATACCTTTCTCATTCACTATCAGAAAAACAAACTTCTTTGTTTAAATTATTTTAATGCTCATCTAAACCTTTTGCCTAACTAAGTCCTTGGCAAAAACCTTTATAAATCAATGACAATCAATGATCATGCTCACCTGGATCCAAATCTTTGAGTACACGCATATTTGCCTGAGCTCTCACTCACATTTATACCCGTCTGCTCTTTGATTTCCTGTTTTTTATCCCCAGTTAAGTCAATAGGAACCCAATCAGGTGCGACAATAGTTTTAAGAGCTCGTAAGGTAAAAAGGGGGGATGGATTGAGAGAGGGTGACGTCTGGAAGATCAGGGAATAGATCCGGGAGATGGCCTTTACTTTAAAATGTGAGGGGGGAAAACTAGTGAGGTTAAAGGCTGTGACATTTTCATCATGGCTGTGTTTAACCAGCCATTCTAACCTTCTTATCTGGAAAAAAAAAGGAAAAAGAAGAATAAGGCAGCCTTCCTGAACTTCTATTGAGTCGGGTATTGCCCATCGGGGCTTAGCAGGAGTCAAGCTAAGCCTTAGCATGCGGGACAAGTTGAGCACAATGTTTCACCTTGCTTAACAAGCCTTTAGAAGCGAGAGATAATCAGGCTGAGCTACTTTGCACAGGTAGGAGAAGCTAGGACCGCCGCTCCAAAACAACAACAAAATCAACTGCAAAATTAGCAGCAGGGTACATGTTGTCATTTCATAGCCACTAATGATTATGATTTGGGTTATAATGGCAGGTTTGGGCCAAATGGGATCAGATCTATTCCAGTCCCCGCCATTTGGTGTTGACAGTCGAGAGATAAAAAATCTCGCAGCATGTGGTGTTTAATGTTTGCAATCATTCGCCTTCTGATTCACTAACTGCGGGCTTCCCTATTAAAATCATTCTAAGCATGTTTGACAGGTGGGAGAGGCACAAATAATGCTAATTAGAGTAAATAAAAACTGTTATGTGGCAAGCAAACAAAAAAAACAAAAAAAGAATGCTCCGATGCGTCCTGACTGAAAGGATTTGTTTACATTTCCCCCCCCCTTTTCTCTCCAAAGGTAATTCTTTAATTTGTTTTCCTTTAAAAATGCAGGACAAACAAGCAAGAGCTGTTTGACTGATCTCGCTTTCTTTTCGCCGCTCTATTGCAACGGTATGTAATCACTCGAGAGTCGTCAGGCTGCTTCATGACTGCGTTCATCACTGTATTTACTTTCAGTTGATATGCGATGCTTTTGTCAAGACAAGAAACAGAAAATAGGTCGTTACTCTGTGTGAGGTGAATGGTGCAAGACGAATATAGTGGAAAAAAACCCAAAAAACTTTCTTTAATCTTTATTTCTATCCAAATAGACCTAGTCCTTGTCAAGATGCAAACTCCTGTAACTAACAAAGCCTGTTATAACTTGTTCCACATTTTCACTTCATGCATAATTTAATCCAACTCTTGAACCCTCTCCTTGTTGGGTAACAGAGAAAACGTGTAGTTTTATTCCATAAAAACAAAGCTGTCACACCAAATGGTAACATTTCTCCTCTGGAGAAACAGAACAAGTAAAAAAAAAAAAAAACACACAATGGAGTTTATAAAAAATTTATTTTGCAGACACGCTAGTCTTATGTTGTTCAACAAAGCTCGTTTCAGTCTCAACCTCTCATTCTCATTTGGTGCACAAGTATCCACATCCTTAGATTTATTAACAATAATCATTTCGCTGTTAGAGATTTCCATTTCATAGATTAAATGTTTTGTTCAGCCGTCTGATATACGGGACATCTGTGCTGCGCCACGGATCGGGTCAAACGCTACGTTACAGCAAAGCTCACAGCATGGCCTTCGAAGAAACAATCTAAATGTATCCAATCATACAACCTAAAAATATTCATCCCAGATGTAATGACTTTTTCATTTAAGAATTTCACACTTTTCTAAACTCAGAGTTCACTGTTCTTTGTACTTTTATTTAGCCTATCCATCGTCTTCCTCTAATCCAAATCCAGTTACGTGCTCAACAGGCGCTAGAAACCATCGTTACTTTAAGTAGACTTGCAGAAATCCCACTTATTCTGGGCACTGGCAGGATTGCAAGGGGAGGCGATGGGGAAGAAGGAATGTGATAGGAAACTTCACAGTCTCACTTTTGCTTTTCACGGATTATATAGTTCTGTTGCCATCCAGTGGCCGTGACCTCCATTATGCACTCGAGCGACTCGCAGCCAAGTGTGAGGCGGCCAGTAAGAGTCGGTTCCTCAGACTCCGAGGGGGAAAGGTGGAATGTTCCTTCCAGGTCGGAGGTCAATATTTGCTTCAAGCAGAGGCGTTCTCAAACAGTGAAAGACTTTCCTCATATTGTGCAGCTCTAGTCCAAACACAAAAACTGCTCATCTTTTTGTTTCGATGGGCAAAACTGGGTATTGGTGAAAATATATTTAATAAAACCATATTTCTTCCAACTGTTTTGCTCAAAGTGTTCAAAGCTAGAGGACGATTCTCATCAAAATGCGGAAGGCTGATGTTTCCACAGCTTCCACGTCGCTTTTGCGCTGGAGTTGTTGTATGAATCTGAAGCCTCTGAAAGTCAGCTTTGCAAAACATGCTTTGCTACACTGCACATCGTTTGTAATGGAGATACAAAACAGCTGCGCATGTTGTTATTTTTGGAGGCACAGGATCAATTTTATGTTGAAAGGCTTCATGGAGTTGTTAACATACCCCGATAGGCTCGGATAGTCACTAAAGCAGGTGCTGAGCATAAAATCGAGATGGCCAGAACGGCTACTGGAGAATTTCAAAACCCCACATTGAAGAGGGTGTTTAATACCTGAAAACATCTGCAGTCATTGTCCAGAGAAGAACTGTCTTTTAATCTAGAAAGCAAGGTGTTCATAACTGTATGGCTGATCTGATTTTAGCACCTTCACTTAATATGGAAACTTCTTTCAATGGAGAGAAAGAAACCAACTAAATCAAATACCAAAACTGTGGCCCTCTATAAACTAGACTAAACACTAAGTGTGCTTTAATATTATGTTGTCAATCAAATAAATGCAGCTTTCACCTGTTTGCTGCCAAATTATATCAATCAGTCCCTCCAGTTTCTTGAGCATTATCATGAAAAATGCTGCAACTATTGGGAGTTTGTTGCAGATTTTTCTCAAAAATTGCTAAAAACTGTTTTTACTTGTGCTAAGCACCTGCCTCAGTCTTTGATAATGTCAGACTATCGGCCATAATCTACAGTGAGAAATAAAAAGTCACATTTACCATCATAAATAAGCGCAAATACTGCAAATATTTCCAAATTAGACCCACAAACACGAAATCCTGGAGCGATTGACAAGATGTTCAGTAACATTATTTAGTTTTAAGAATTAATTGATATTTTAACAGCTTTTGAACAGGTTTTATTAATCCATTCTGGGACAACCGGCCCTTCACAAACAGTCATGATATGAGTTTGACACCCGGCGTGATCTTAATCAAATATATGCAGGTTTTCATCGTTTCTTATTCAAATTTAATAAAACTTCTAGAGAAGCGCGACACATCAAAGTCCACAGGAAAGAGAGAGACGCCGCACACGATGCCGAGGGAGGACGGAGAGCCGCCTATGTAGTGAACCGGCAGTTTGTCAGATATCAGTGAGGGATGTACAACTCCCCTCCTGCTGCTCACCTCGGGGTATCACAATCTCCCTGAACCCCTTCTATGTACTTACACTCATCGACACACACGCACACTGACAGGCACACACACAAATCATTTTGTGTGCAGAACTGAACTCAACAATTGGAGCCAACGTAGGGCAAGCATATTATTCATTCCTGGAGGGAGTCGTGTCATTACTGACAGGCAGACATAAATATTCCTGAACTCCTTCACCAAGGGTTAATAGCTGTCCATCAGACAGCAGTGACACACACAGGGCTGTGTGTGCCCAGTGCGGACACAAACAGTATGGGGGCGTTCAATGTTACACCAAGGTTATTTGTGAAGATTGGGGGAAAAAAATCTGGAGAAATGAAAGAAGGGATAGAAGACGATGGTTAGCATCAGTGTAGCATGTTTAAAAGAAAAAGAAACAGACCATCTACACACTTACTGCTACACATACCGGAAAGATTTTCTCTGCACTTCACAATGACGTATGAGTTGAAAAGTTTCAACAATGTTTCTGTGTCGTCTCTTAGGCTGCTTTGCTCAGAGCAAGAATTATTTCATTAGACTGAAGGAATGCGCGATAGTCAGGGAATAGCATACCTAATCACCTCAGAGACTCGGTACAACAAACCAGCAGCTGAATATGAAAGTGCCAACATTTCCCACTTTGTTCCTAATGCTGCACGGCCAATCAAAATTAATTTATTTTAATGTATGCACACAGAAGGTCAATTATCCAAATGATTCCAGTTCAGATTGCACCTGATCTTGGGAGCCAATGAGCCATGGAAAGGGCAGATGGGTGTTCTTTGCAAGGCAAATCATCACCCCAACTCTTTTTTTGTGTGAGTATGTGTGTGTCACCTCTGCACTATTTACATGTCCAAAATGCACGGACCGTTATTACTGGACTGCATTTCACTCAATGCATTCCAGTAATAAATAAATAACTTAACATTTAACTTGCGCAGAAGAAGCGAGGCCAGAAAAGACCAAGATGAAAATTTCCATATGAGATATGAAGCTCAGCTGTTTATCTCAAAGTCTGAGAAGTAAAAGAAAAATCTGAATTTCACAAAGAAAGTGAGTAAAGTAACTACAACCATACAAAAACATCACACAACTTGCTTCATTATTGATTTAAACATGCTTAAATATAAAGCGTCTCGGGCAGTGAGAGTTCATCAACTTGGCTAATTATATTCCCGCGAGACCAAAGAGCATCATTTCAGGCACCGAGTAATCTACCTGCCAAATATTGCATCAGAACAAGTTAATCTAGTAACAATAAGTGTTCTTTCATGTGTTGTCTTTTAGAAACAACTTGTCTGAGGCTTATATTTCTTTATTATTCGAATGGAACGGCATTACGTTTAGTCTAAATACAGATTTTTTTAAAACCATGAGTTGAGAAGGACGGATGAAAAAAAAAAAAAAGGACTTTGCAAAAAATGTGGCAATTTTAAAGTTCAGTTTGGACCTCACTCGCTTCACAATACAGTAAGTGGCACTGTTACAGCAATTTTCATCTGAATACGTTTCATTCAGGCTTGCAGCAACATAGTGCAACAGTTTCCTCAGAATATATGAAAAGATGAAGTTACTGAGTGACTCCTTTAAATTGTGAGACAAGGCAATGGTAGCCAAAAATGAAAAGACCAGATAGGTAAAAAACAACAACAACAAAAAACAAACGACACAATAAACAGCTCAGAGCAGCACAGTACATAAAATGTTTGGACTGGTATTAGTAGATGAAAAGAGTGGACAGCTGTTGTCAGTATTACAAGTGAAGAGAGAGAAGCCACGGAAAGTTCCTACAAGATCGATGATATGTTTCTTAGCCTCCTCAGAGATGAATTTATTTTGTGTAATTCAGAACTCAACTGAACAGAAAGTATTCACTCTCCACTTTGGTTTGTCAGTCTTCAACTACTCCCCCTGTTCTCCATACCGAGTCTGAAGAACTGAGCTTTAAATTTACTCAAGCAGACGAACCTGTTCAGAACCGATGGGAGCAATTAAAGTTTGATTTTCAAAGACCTACATATGGATCTGAAAACTGATGAGACTTCTTATTGACTCCCACTGTTTTCTTTCTGAGCTGATAGAAAAAAAATCTGCAAAAAAAAAAAAAGCAATAATTGCTAATCTCAAGTTTTATTAAACCAAAATGAAGAACTTGTTTTATAGAGGAACTCTCAGACGTCTTACAGGAAAAGGGAATCAACCGGTCGCTCCCTGCTGACTTTTGATGGAGCTGAAGAGCAGAGAGCAGCATATTAATTAGCCGTTATGGGTTTCCTCAGGTATTAGAGGGATCAAAGAAAGCAATAAAAGGCTCTCAGATCGATAGAGGTCACAACTGCAGGCTTTCTCGATATCACGACGGCCAAGTAAGCTCAACAAATAATGTGACCTTTAAACTCTAACAGAAGATGATTCAATTGACTTGAGGTGTCAGACTTGGGTTGCTTTACATAGAAATACAATCCTCTAAGCGGGCTACAAATAGTGGATCCACACAAGCTGGTGCACATCTCCTAACATTTCCCTGTAAGACTCAGAAACTAGAATCTGTTGTTCCAAAGTGCTTACACAGTGCTGTTAAAAAGTGATGCAACTTAATGGCACACTTTCTGTAAACAAATCAGTTTGTATTCCCACAAAAAAAAAAAAAACTGAAGTGTTTTTTCCACCAACATTTTAACAGTATTTTTCAGTCAAATGAAAATGTGATATATCAGCTATTTTTTTAAATCTATTTTTAGCTTCCATATTACAATGTAAATGAGACAATATATTTACAAATGCAAAAGTATCCACCTTTCTAAGACAAATTCAGCAAACACTAAATTTGTCATAGAAACGATTTATTAAAGTGCATTTGATTTAGATACTTGGTTAACACATGAGAGTCGATGCTGTAGTTGAGTCCAGTCATGAAATGAAGCAATTTGTTAGAGATCTGAGAGGTTATTTATATTTTCCTGGCAGGTGGTGCCATTTTGTAGCACAATTGGGAAAACATGTTGCCTTCAATTGATTTGAAAATGCTCTATGTGTCAAAAACTGAAAACAAACTAGACTTTACCTGAGGCTCCAACACAGAGATCCAGGTAAGATCCAGCGTATTGTATGAGCAAGGTCAGGGTAACCCTAAAAAGACTCTCAACGGGCGATTCGAGGATTTCTCCAACATGCTTGAGTGACCCAAAGAAACGCTCTGGGTATGCGTTTGATTTTAACATGATGTGAAAATAAAAAACAACAATTTTGCATAATAGACCCTTTTAAAAGTCTATTTGCAAAGCAACTGGTCAGGCTTAATCAGACGAAGCCTTGCTGAGTTACATTTATGTAAGATTATCATTTTGTGAAACTGATCAACCATAATCACTATTACTCTGCGTCTGCATTAAAGGCTTTGAAAATGTTCTCAACTTTTCATGGATTTAATGTTTTGTGTGGGAACAAATTATATTTCATCAAATTATTATGAAGATCAAACAAAAACCGAAAACATTCTCCTCCAGCAAAAACAGAACTGCAAACAGCCCAACATCCAACACAGAGCTGTACTCTCCACATTCCTAAGTTCACAAAAACATAATTATTACCCAGTAGATTAACTTACAACATCTTTAAATACATGAGGAACGGGGAACCTAAATTGTGAGTTCCAGTAAAAGAGTTATCGTATCTTCAGGGGATGCAGTCAGTGAGTTTAAAAGTCTTGTCCATCACCAGCGGTCACACTTGTGCTAATTAGCTGGGGCGCTAATAGCAGAGCTCATTTTCTGTTTGACGAATCAAGCGTTCAGCTTTAAAAACAGTTTTGTTCACTTAGTTTCCCCTAAATTAATTTTTCTAGTTCAATTGTAAAGCACCGCTTTACTTGGCAGTTTTTTTTTTTAATATTTTTTTAAATTTGCGTTGAAGTCTTGCTTATTGGCTGCTAGAGATCCGTCAGGAAGTGAGATGTTTTTGTTTGCGCTTTTATTTCAAAGTGGGTAAAGACTGTTGACGATTCCTCACTCTCGTTCATAGCATCTCTATGAGATCAAATTAGTTATCTTTTTGTTTTGTTTTTCTTACCAACCACTGAAACAACAGTTCAAGTATCTGAATGATATTCTACATCCAGAATTACTTTTACTACGCTTTATAGAAGCTTTTCAAACAACACGGCTCGTATTTCTGTTTGAGGACTAATCTCACATGATTAATATAGTTTCCTTTTGTTTTTGGTTTCCACCTTCCCACATGTTTGCACTCGTATTTATCTTAAGCATTTTCCTGGTAGCAGGAATGGATGCTCAAATTTGGGACAGGAATATGGATAAAATACAGTTTGCGAGGATGAAAAATGAACTGCAGAGCCGCGGCAGAGAAGCATGAGTGAAGGTTCTGTTGAGGCACTGTACAGACAGCAAAATGAGAAACTGCAGAAGATGAGTGGAAAGGGAGGGAAGTTCTGGATGGATGTGTAAAATGGGTGGAAGAGTGTAGTGGGGGGTTGTCCTAGCAGTGATTACATTGTCCATCAGGCCGCAGGACGGCCTGCATCAGCCCACAGGATTGATGTTTGACAGAATAATTAGAAAACTGTCTCAGGCTGTAATCACTGGAGCTCATCTTGCAGAAGACGACTTCCATTCCCTCGCCGCCACACAAGCAAGCGCGCGCGCACGCACGCGGACACGCAAGCGGGAGCCGTCTGTGGTTGACTGGGTGTATACGGCTTGATAGAGTGGTAGGATGGGAGTGTTCCAGTTTATTCTTAACCAGCTGAAAGACTTTATCTGCAGAGGTGGGGACAGCAGACGATCGCGGCACCCTGGCTTACCGAGGGCGGGAGGAGTGCGGGACACGCTGGTGATTTTAAAGGTGCGCCGCGACTATTTATGGAGCGAGGCTAGAAAAATGAATTGAGTGGAGTTTTATCGCCGTGGCTGGAAGAACCCACATGTACGCCAACCCTCTCCTCTTTTGACTCGATTAGTTCAGAGCTGCCGTTTCAGTGATGCATCTATCAGTGCAGATACTTGACACAGTCCAGACCAGCAGCTCCTGTGGGAGGAAATATCTCTGCTGGCTTTTATTTATTGCTGCCAACCAATGAGCTGTACATTTTGGAGACGCAGCACACCATGGAAAAGTGGAATATTTATTCTAGAACTTTTAAATGTTCCTGCCTAAATCAACTTTCGTCAAAAAAAAAAAAGTGGGATTTTTCTTTCTTTTTTTTTTTGCAAATCTTATATATTATACAGACCTTTGGTGCACTTTGGTTTGTGAAAAACAGATGGAGCATCACCTTAAAGCTTTTTAAAAGTACCACAAAAGATCGGTGTAAAACAAGACGTCATTTATTAGTCTTCAGCCAATGTTGTTTAGGAAAGAAGCTTTTGAACGCTGACCAAATAGGCAGCACTTTATTTGAAGGGGTGTGCATAGGACTGACATGCACACAGTCATAAACATGAAGGAGTCTTTATGAATGTTTATTACTGTTGTCATGAAGGGTCTTTCAGTAAATATTAACACTTTTAACGAAAAGTTGCACAAGTCAATTAAAAGTGTCAACTTTGCATTAAAGTGTCATTACTTACCAAATAATGCAAATTTGCACTTTTAATTGACTTTTAACATAACTTTCAAAGGGTCTTTGAAAGTCACTTCAAATGAAGTGTTACCGGAGCATAAGCATACATGAAGATCAGATTAAAAAATTTAGATGTTACCAAACATCTAAGTCGTCTTCTGCAAGATTAGCAGGTCAGCAATTTCTTAATGTCATGTCAAAAAATATACCAACGTACACAATCTGTCGAGACAGGGAGGTCTTGACAAAATTATAATTTGTCGTCAGAACAAGTTACGGCAAAACATACGCTCAACAGACACCCATTAGATACACTGATTCAATTGTTTATTACAGAAAGAAAAAACTGCAGAGCTAAGCACATGGCAGCTGCCTAATATATCCAGACACCTAGAAGTTTTAAAAATGACTTGCTGAAATTTAAGCCATTATTAACCAGGATGGTTAATAAATGGACTTTGAGTTGGTGATACCTGGCAGGACAGTGTGACTATTTCAGAAAGTGCTGATATAATGGGATTTTCAAGCACAATTATTTATCAGGCTTACAGCGAATGGCCTGACACAGAGAAAAATAATCAGAATGAGGGACTGGAAACACCTTGTTTATGTCAGAGGAAGACAGGCAGACCTGTTCAAGATGATGAAAAGGCAACTGTAGCTCAAACGAGCAGATTTTACAATAAAGGTGTACAGAACACAATCTTTCAAGTCAAAACCTAAAACCCAAAAACACACCAGCAGCCAATGCTTATCGGCTCAGAGCAAGAAATGGGGACAACATTTCACACTGGCTCTCTAAAACTGGACAGAAATAAGTTGGAATATTTCCACCCAGCCAAATAAGTGACAAGTTTGGTTTAGCGATACGTGATATGGCGACGTTAGGTTTTCAATGCTACTTCAATCAACTCCTATTCTTTTAAATCTTGGTGTCTATTACATTTTATCTAGAACAAAAATAAATTCCTAAACAATGTTTTATTTATATATCAAGGAGAGCATCATGACTTGCCTATAGCGAGAGTAAATGTTTCGGGTCTGACCTCGGCACTCGGAAAACAAATCTGAGCATCACACTGTCGGATAAAACACGTTTACATGCCAAACAATAAAAACTGAGACAAAGGCATTCCAATTTTTAGGGAATGCCTTGCACAAAGCATGCAAGGGATACCTTTGCATCCCAATTCATCACCCCAATTACAGCTGCAACACTAACCCTACCCCAAGCCTTAAGCCAGAACTGGGTGTAAATAACATGTAATCCTGGTCAAACTGCATAATATTGCAAAGAACTTTGTCTGATTCCCTCTTGCCATAACATACAGAACAACCTTCAGAACTTCCTGAAGGCTTGACAAAAGGGTCATATGCCATTATTGGGAAAAAAAGAGAGAGAGATTGAGTCTAAATGTAAATTGCAAATGCTCTCAACAAAAAGCCAGCTGTCTGCAGTTCTCTTAGTGCAGCATGTTTTAAACCAATCAGGAAAGGAAACAACATCCCTTGAAAAGGTCTGAGCCAAACATCAAAGAATGTTTTAATCAAATTATAGCCAACTCATCCAGAGCTACAGTATTGCAGGTTAATCCCATAAAATTGTTGCTCCCCTATTGTCCTCAGGTCAAGCTACTCTGTTGCTTCTAAGAAAAGCATCAGATTTCCTGTGCACATCCTTCAGGTCCTCCAGAGTACCACCTGGATGTCATCATTATCTTTTAATCAAATCAAACTCTATCAAAGAGAACAGAGAACTAACAAAATAGAGGACTGTACTGAAAAAGAAACTTGAGCTTCTTTAACAAAGCCATCCACCAGGATCCATTAAGAATCCATTAGGACCAGAGAACATTGGGTACACTTGTCCACATTTTGATCCACACAAATATCCAGCAGACGGTTCCCTTTATGAAGGATTTTGTGACATTTTTGAGCACTGATATGGTGCGTTTTAATGATTACAATAAATCAGAGCAAAAGGCCTTTGAGTTCGTCGCCTTGGCAACAAAAACGTCTATAAATCGAATGGCCTGCCGCCCGCAGACTCAGAGCAATGTGAGGATATCTGTTTTATTTTTACATCAGCCTGAAAGAGTCCATATTCAAACGCACCAGGAGAAACGAAAAGAAAACGAAATTACAACAAGAGCCAAGATGAAAATGAACTCTTGATTTGGTGGCAGATGCTGTTTTTTTTTTTTTTTTTGTGCGCTCCATCAGCAACAGAAAAACTACGTTAGGGGCATCTCGGTTTCCCCGCAGCGCAGATCTCCTGTCCGTCTGTATCTTCTTTTGGCAGCAGCAGCTGATGGTGACTGAGATAATAGCGCAGCGGAGCCGTGTTTTACATCGCCTCAGCTGCTTGGTGAACAAGGCAGGCTGCTGTAGCGGCAGACATTCATGTAAGCCCAGATAGAAAACCAGGGATTCAGCTGCGTCATGCAATCTGACAACACAGGTTTTTCTACCAGCTGCCACTTATGATGAATGTAGTGATACTAATGAGTTACTATGGACTTTCTTCTGAAATGTTCTAGATTGTTTGTTTTAATTATTCGGGGTATTTAAGTACAAAACTCCAATCGAGATGGAAAAAACCCCCCAAAAACAATAAGTTGAATTTTGGCTCAAATGTGGGAAAGTGCGATTTCGCTGCAAACCTTTCAATGTCTGGATAACCTTAGAAGACCTCAATTTCAAATTCAACCAAGCAATAAATTAAAATAAGCCACTAAAGAAAACACACATTGGGAGCCCCTGCAGAGCATCTCACTGATTCAGGTGTATGAACCGGCTCCTTTAACAGACACTGGACACGTAATGCTTCAAGAGCTTACTGGTGTCTCAGTTTTTGGACCGTTCAAGGTTGTTTTATTTTTACGATTATGGCTTACAGCTAATACAAGCTAAAAATATTAATATTGTATTGCAGAAATGCTAAAAAAAAAAAAATTCTACCATGTACTGCAATGCACACCGCACCCCATTCCTGCTCGAGGCTCTTTTTACACAACTAAAATCCCAGATTTAAGGTTTTCAGAAAATTAGAGTAATTCATAAAATCCATAACACTTACAATGCAGAAATGTGGACACATGCGTCCATTTACTGTGCAATAGACATACTCAGTATTTGACTGTATATACTTTTGCATCGGTGATCAATGCAGCATGGCATGAGGAGGATCAGGGTCTGCTGAGGTGTGACGAATAGACAGATTGCCTTAAGAAGAGGCCTTTGGGGCGTCTGTTGGCTCCGCTGTCTCTTCTTCCTCTTGACAACACTCCACAGATTCTTAGTGCGGTTCAGGTTAGGTCAGTTTACTGCCAATCAAGCACAGCAACACGATAGTCATTAAAGCAGGCACCGGTACATTTGGCAACGTCCTGCTTCAAATCAAAATCAGCAACTGCATCGTCTAACTTTTATGACTTTGGGCTTGATGACGTTGACCAACAGCAGCAGGTGACGCGGCTCCTCAAATTATCACCGACTGTGGAGGCTTCACACAGTACCGTAATGACTTGGACTCCAAGTGTGTCGGACTAAATTAGAAAATTAGAAAGCATTTCTAAAGAAAATGCAAAGTTTACATTAGACCGGATAGGGAGGGGAAAAACTTAAATCATAGTCAATAAACACAAATATTGTTTCTCAAGCTATGAAATGAAACCTCATTTGTTCACTTTAGGTACAGATTAAAATGAGTTTAGATTCAAATTATATGTTGTAATGAAATACAAGTGCACATCGACACGATATATCTCGACTGGGTTACCCTTCACTAGATTCAACAGTTTGTGATTTGTGATGCTTTTTGCTTGTTTGCAAAGATTTAAAACAAATGGAGGGTCAGAGCTTTGCTTGGTGTGTGAATCGGAGTGAATTGAAGTGAGGAGATCCTGTTTAAAGATGGATTCATTCATAGCGAAAGACTAAAAATGCAATAGTGAAATGGGCATCTTATGTTGTAAGACTAACCAAAAAGCCAACACAACCAATGAGCTCGTCAAAATATAAGTTGAGATGTTGCAAACAGAACACAAAGGGCATTGACTACAAATAAATCATGAAAAATTATGTTATTTTTCAGAAAGTTTGTAAAATTTAAAGTTTTAGACAATGGAGTAATAAAGAAAAATGTCTGGAAACTCAGACATTTGTTATATCTAGACTCTTAAAAAAACAATAAAGACAATTACTGATTTTTTCAGTGCATTTTCCAATAACAAATCCAGGCAAAAAAAGCAGCTGTACACGCTTAACACTGCAGCTATATGTGTAATGCCAACATCAGGCTGTTTTCTGGAGGCATAATGCGTGTGTGTTTTCACACGAATGTCATCTATTCTGACCGGCAGCGTAAAAACACAACGCAAGAGCCGATCTCTCAGGAGATTTGACAGGAGGGCGTTTCATGTGAGCCTCATTGTCTTTCCATTACAGCCGATAATAAAGAACTGCGCGGATCAGACAAGAGGCTCGTATCAAATCGGGCCTGGAAAAGCCAATTATAGTGACAATAATCCCTCGCTGTACCGCTGCAGGCATGTCTCACTATACAAAGCAACAAATACCTGAAACAAGACAGACTGGGAGGGAAGCTGTTGAGATGAGAGAAGACAATTAAAGTGATACTGAGCAGAGAACAGCTAATTAGACCTCACAGCTGGCAGAAAGATTTCATATTTCAAGAGCACAGCTTTGGGATTTTGAGGAATTTAGATGGTTTTGACAAACTGCTGGAATATTTAGAAATGTCTGGGCATTCAAGAGAAAAAATGTATCTGTACTCATTTTGAATGAATGAAGCGTTTGTGTGTCTCTGCGACTTCTGCAACGGTTCTATTTACGTTGGCAGAAGCAACAACAAATTTACTTTTGTCTTAAAAAGTGAACAGATAGTTAATCTTCTTAACACCAGCACAAATATGTGGTGATACTATGGCATTGTTGTACAAGTATTTCTTGGGAATGTGCTTACATTGTAGACAACACGTCAGTACTAGGTACCAGGGCAAGGCTTTGGTACGCAGCTAACAGCCTTAGTTTTACGGAGCTAATTAATTTACAACAACATTAGAAAGCAATTAAATCGTGATGCAATCATTAAAAAACAAATTTAGAAGACCATCAAACCCATCAACAGCCAAGTAGCAAAGAAAAAGGGCTGCGTTTTGTTGTCAGTGCACGGCTCAGGGAGCACAAATGGCCTCATCACTCGAGTCGCTGAGTGGCCTCACATAAGACAAGACGACACATGAAACTGTTCGTGACAGCTGAGGGGTTTTCCTACAAACCAGTTTCAGTACAAGAACTAGGCCAGTTTCTAACTGGTTCTATGAAGGAATCTTTATAAAACTAAATATCTCTCTTGGTTTGATCCTGCCTGCTTTTTAGTCAGAACTTTTGCAGATGGGCAGAGCGAAAGGAAAAAGTTTCACCACATCAATTATTCTACTCAGTATCAGCAAACAGATGCTATGCTTCCTTTCCGAGTCATATTGTAGGGTGCATTCACATGAGCCCTATTTGGTCCATTTTAATTGAACTCTGGTTTGTTTGCCTAGAAAGTCCGGTTCATATGGGGGGTGTGAGTGTGCATTATAATGCAGGGCATTCTGGGTAAATACAAACCCAACAAACGCGTGCCTCTTGCGTTAATGGGAAAATGTTTTGTGATCTTTTGCCAAAGATGAACAAGAAATCCTACAACCGTTAAAATCTGACCCTCGTTTTTGTTTCCATTTCACAAGGGAGGAAGTTGAGCTCAGAATCCCATACAGAAATCTTTTAAAATGGTTTGATTCGTTTGACACAAAGCAGTGTGAAAGCAATCCGCACCAGCTGAAAATGTAACAAATGTTGCAATTTCGTTGCCTAATTTTACCAAGTCTATCCTACTATCCGGTGTGAAAACATCACTCTGTGTGTGGCAGAGCAACTTTTTGTTGAGGATTAAATGGACATCAAACTTCGATTTCTGTCCATCCACACACCTTATTGGTCCCCCTGTTCGGCCTCTACCTGACCACCAAAGTGTGAACCAGGTGCTGCGATGACAAAATGCTCCTGGCAGCAATAAGAGAACAAGGGCCGCGCTGCTCAATTAGACTGAGCTCCAATCCGAGATCCTCTATTGATTTCAAGAGAATGAGGAATGGCAGACAGGGGAAAGCTCAATCAGACATAACCATGGGACTTGCCTCTCTCCATTTCTGACTGTATGCGTGTGTGTGTGTGTGTGTATGCATGTGTGTGTGTGTGTGTGTGTGTGTATGCATGCATGTGTGTGTGTAGGGTTATGTGAAGATCAAATGGGGACAAATTGATGCCAAGACAAGGTGATGAGGTGGGGTGAATACATTAGAAATCTATGCCTTTTATTCAAACATAATGGTAAAGTAATAACTCTGTTGACTGACGAGGCAGCAAAAAAAGCCAGAAGTGTTTGAAAGCATGATGTGCCCTTCTAATGCAGAACAAATGGAGAAGAAGACGGACAAGGCATTAGTTCCCTAAAGGGCAAATCAACCCGACAAGTCGGCTACATCTCTACTCATTTCCATCTCTTCTTTAAATTAACCTTCGGCAAAGAGTGCAGACTCACATTGTTTGCCCTTCACGTTCCAGTTGAACCCTCCCAGAAAGGTGGGAATTGGACATTATTGCTTTGATTCCCGAACATTAATCACAATCAATCGGCAAGAGCAGCTCTCCATCAATCTTACATTTTATTATTATTCATTTTCGAGAAGAACATTGGAAGTTCTCACATAGTGATCATCATACTCCGGACCGACCATCATTCTTTCTTTATGTCGATGAAACACGCTCAGAAGTTACCGACGAGAATGTAAAATGAAGAGAGCTGATAGAAAATATTTATAAAGATGACTCCACTAAGATATTTATACCAACAAGGCAATAGTTTATAATTTATACCCGTTCTACAAAGTGACTCATTGTGTTTTTGTATTTAACAGAGTCCTGAAGTCAGAGCTGACACATCCTCACAATGCTGCATTTCCTCTTACTGCAGCTCACCACCAGTGTATTCAACACCATTTCTCAAAATTGATAAATTATGCAAAAATACAGCTACTTCTGCACTAGATTAAGCATAAAATATCAGAGGTTGGAGGAAAATAAATTTACTTCCAGTGAAATCAAATTAAACTGTTTATACCTCATATCGATATATCTACAGAGATCTGTATATTCTTTAAGTTATTTTACACTAGCTTTGACCATATGTCCAAGATAATCTGAATTATTTAGTGCTTCTGACCGCTTTAGATATTTCCTCTTTAGATTTCTGCATATCAATCTTTTCCTCTTTCCTCATGAACCCGGACAAGCTCCAGATGCACTGAAGCCACCGCCATGTTTCTCTGTTGGGATGGAGACAAGTAATTATAAGTCAGAATAAAAGGGAATGCGTTAAAATAAATACATTGCATGAAACTAAATGCTTTTTTATTAATCATTGTGTTTTTGTAGGAAAATTACAGTTTTGCCAAGTACAGGCAGGAGTGTTTCCCTGAACGTTTTGATGTGCGTAAACAAAACAAGCCTCTAATCATGCCCATACTCATGATGCATTAATCAGTAGACGTGCGCTTCGGTAAAGCAGTACAAGTGGGACATAAACGTCTACCCTTCCCGTCTCGACGGCTGGAATGTACAACCTTGAAACCTGCAGAAAGAAACAAACACATTTCTGCATCCAAAAAAAAAAGAAAAGTGCATAGAGTAAACTGAGAGGTAATATTTCATCACGCTCGGAGTGAAAAAGTTTCATGGACTAGCAGAGAGTTAGCATTACTACGGTATTGGCTTAAAACACAACACTAATCTTAAAATGTACAGTGGTGGACGACAATGCGCACAATGCCGACCCTATAACGGCCACTATTAGCTTTTACTGCCCTGTAAGCAAATCTGCCAGAAAAACCATTATATAACGTACAGCCTTCCTACTCCCGTAATGGCAAACCAATACAATGACCAACATGGCACATAATTGAAAAGAAAAAAAAAGAGAAATACATCAACCAGAGCTACTGCTCCCGGAGAACACACAAACTGTCTGCTTGTCAAAAGCAATGTTCACTTCTCTTGTAGCCTGGCCTCAATATGGCAGCCCCAGTGTGTCGGCTGGACTAAGTACGCGTCCCCGAAAGGCTGCTCCCCTATTTAGTACTTGTGTTATATTCCGCACGCTGAGAATGAACTCCATTATCGGGGTAGTTTGCTTTCTTCTCTTTCTCGCTGGTGCTGCTTGTATTTATTACACGTGGGAGCAGCATCTCCCACAGGCCCGCAGCTCCAGACAGGGAGGTGATTTCACTCGGCTCCAAAATAAAACAGCTTAGGACTTTTACATCACATGCGAGTCTTGTGATTAAAAGTTGATGCGGGTCCCAGGTGGGCCGCATGTGCACACGAGCGGCGGCGACACAAGCCACATATTTGCACCCATTTACATGTCTTTGTGGTGAAAGAAAGAGGGCCGTGTGATTTCATGTACAATAACGTGCTTTAAAGCATCAGGGAAATAGCTTTTTAGCACACAGTTGTTTTATTTCTTCCTTTGTTCCTTCAAGGACAAGGCAGCGTTGTTGTTGTTGATGTTGAGCAGAACAACTTTCGCGGCCCAACTTGCTCAGAGTGGAGCTTCTTCCGTCCCGCAACATTTTGGGGACGGGATCCGACGTCGGGGGCAACTGGATGAGCTCCTGCAGGATTCGGCTAGCAGCCGTGTAACTAAGAGCAGCGCCTCGCTTTTGAGCACAACAGGACTGGGCAAAATGAAAGACTACAGGGACAGGAAAGGAGAGGTGCAAGGAGGGAGAGAAGTTCAGAGAAGAGGAGAGTTAGACATAGACAAAGCAAAAAATAAATAAAAAATTATGAGACAGAATGATGAGAGCAATAATGGGTCCATTTTGACACTGCGCTCAGTATAAATGTGCAGTCATGTCCAACTAAATAACTAGTGGCAAATGGCATCTATAAAAATAAATAAATTCTGAAGAAAGGTAATCTTAGGAAAACAGTAAGAGCCTGGCCCTGTGGACAGGATGATGGGATCTGGAGTGTCACCGTGAGGAGGAAAGCAGTTAAAGATGGACCACAAGGTAAAGCAAAGCAAAGCTACTGAGATGGAAAGAAGTTAAATTGTGTGCCATTTTGTTTCAGGGCCACAGGGGATAGAGAACTGTGGGAGGCACCTTTTAAAGTTACACATAGTGAAGGAAAAAATAATATATATATTTTTTTAAATTATGATAACTGCAATGGAGTTCATCACAATATAACATGTGGGCTTAAAAATATACATACACTTCAACTGATATTTGGTTAAATGTTCAGCAAAATGCAGAGAAACTATCCACCACTTGTACCAATATGTCTGAAGATTTGTCCTGCTACAAGGTTTGATATGTTCTCAAAGTGTAATGTTAGCCTGCTTGATCCATCAGGAAACGGCAACTTAGTCCTCTCAGAAAACATGAAAACAATTAATTTAAGGCGAGGAGAAAGAATGTGATGCTACTTCATTAGGAAGTAAATCCCTACCACCTGATGCAGAATAGTTTGTACAGTTAGTTTTAGTTTAAAATCTTTGTCTCGACTCCTCCAAAAACATTTTTCTTGACATTGTGGCCTAACGATTCAATCTTTGTCTTCTCTCACCTTTAAACCTCACTCCAGAAGACGACTGGCTTATCCGTGTGGACAGAGACAGATTCTTACAGCACTTGAATATGATTTTAGAGAAATCCCTTCTTCCATAGTCAGAATCCTCTCAATTCACGCTACAGCGTACAATCTACCCAGCTTTTGTCTTTTGTTGTTTGAGAGAAAGGAGAGAGAAAAAGTCTGGGTCATAAGTTTGAAGTGGAGACCAATAACACAAGTAATGCTTTAAAAACTAAATTTAGGATGTTCTGAGTCGGGGTGTTTTTTAGCAGGTTTATATTGAGGAACTGATTATGCACAATTCAACATGACAGATACACCTGAGGTAAAAGCATTTGTTTTGATGTGAGTAAACTATTTGTTTAAGTAACTTTGCAGCTGAAATTGTTTCATTCTTTCATTATGTAGCAACATGAGAACTTCAGCAGTAACAACTCCACACAATGACATTTTCACAAGGATCTTGTGTACTGCTTGGGATGAAGCTGGGTCAATTTGCCTGTTGCAGTGTTCTTAAATCCACTACCAGGTTTCAAAGCAACACATTTAACTTGCCTTTTAATTTGTCTCTATTTAGTTGGTGTCGATATCGCTGCTTTTTCTCAAATTTGTTTTTGCACTGAAGAACGGCTGTGGGAGGGGGAGCTTTTCCAACAACACATGCAACGAAAATGTGCCCCAGACTGCAGCCGACGTCAGCAGAACAAACCGTTCTGAAAGGCTTCATCTTCATAAGGAGTTTCCTCCTGTTGCAGAATGCTTCTGCCTCAGAAAAAAAGAAAAACATATAACAGTTGAAGTTTACTTTACTTTAAATAATGTATTGGTTACATTATCTGTTTAGTCCATTAGCCTTTCTGCTGAGGAGTAAACAGCAGAAAGGAGGAAAGCATTCCAGAGGAATTTCATCATATACTGTAGCCCATAGAAATTACGACGACAACAACAACAAAAAATACAGCCCTAAGCTTCGAGAACAACATAAATGTCAACCTGAACAAAAAAAAAAATCCATCTGCCACTTCCTTGATGGCACAAGCACGAAGCAATAACAAGGTCATTTGGCTGTTGGTATAGTCCTGCTGCTCCTGCTCTGTGCCTACAGGTGATCTGAGAAAAACCCCAATAAATTCAGCTATTCTGTCAACAAACTGTTCGAGACGCGGATATGAAGAAAGCGCAGCTATTTATTTCGGCATGGAAAATAAATACGTCTTCGCATAAAAAGGCTAGGGAGGAGGGCCTCCAGTCAAACAAAGCTGAATGGTCTGGCGGAGACAACCGAGCCGCATAAAACTTCACAAATTTAAAGTGAGAACTTTGCTTCCAGTCATTTTATTTTCTCCTTTCCCTCAGTTTCATTACACTTTGGAGTTTATTTCCTGTGCATGTAGCGTCACAAAAGTATCTCCACCCTGCACGCGAGTTTCCTTTTCCATTTACTTTTTTGGAAATATGAATCTTTACGGTAATAGATGCTTAAAGGGAAGATATTAAGGAGAGAAAACGAAGGCTTTGTCATATCCTGCCTCGTCTCTGTTATGCAGCTGCAGACGCTAATATTACTTCCTCTCCTCTCAGCACAATGACCCAGAGACATCAAAGCAGCATCTGACAGGCAGGGAAAAGAGACAGAAAGAGGAGGAGAAAAAAAACACACACAAAAAAACAAAGTATGACGGAGAGACTGTGGCTGACAAAGACGACAGATACCAAAATACCTGCTTTGTTGTGTGACGGTCGCCACACTTGGACCGTATTGCAGGCCTGTTCCTTGTTCATATGGGTTCTATGATTTAAATGGGAAATAAATCGATTGAATCTCTCTGTGACGAGAATGACACAGAGGCCAATAACAAGAATAAGCAAGATATTAATGGCTGTCCTTACAGTAGGCATCCAATTCTTTATCTTCTTCTGTAACAAACTTATACTATGCGTCATCAATAATGTTCACCAAAATATTAAAAATAGACGAGCACTAAGTAATGAAAATACATTTATCCGAGATATACTGAATAAATTCAGGAGAGAATTGCGTAAAGAGCAGCCCAGACTCTATCCATTAAATGTTATGATGTTTATTAATTAAGGAAACTTTGTACACGAGTCTTGATTGCAGTTAGCTGGAAATGGACTGAAGACAACGACAAGGTAAATTATCAACCAATCAGACAAAAACATGAAGTAAACATTGTTGTAAATATCCTAGACCTTAAGCAAACTCCTCTTTATCGTCAGGAGGAACAAAATGTTTGATATTTTCAGTCTGTTGATGCATTTGTCAAGTTAGATAAAACTTTAAAAACAAATTTAAGGCAGTTTTCGGGTTTTGGCTTTCCTAACAATGTTAACCTCGCTGCTGGATGTCCTGCAGACGCTACAGTAGACAAAAATACCTTCATTACCAGCAAAATCGCCACATTGTTTGATAAAAACAAAAAATAAAATGATCAATTGATTGAACTCTATTGCACATATGATTTAGTCACATGACTTTTATTAACGAATGCTGCACAATCTCTAGTTGTCTGATGAGGAGCTTAAATGCCCCCTGGGTATTTTGAAGTGGTGCAAGAAGTAAGTGAGGTAAATAGCACAAAGTGAAATATGAGTAGACAGCATGTAATACTGAGGAAATGTAATGCAGCATTAGTTAGCTGCATACAATATATTGCTTAAAGTATTCAAATTAAGGAATTGGTCCAGTCACCTCGTATCCAGACACATAAAGACAACTACAAAGTCGGTCTTCTAACACCTGCAAGCCATATCTAGGGTTAAAGAAATAAGAAACTCATTCATCCATTTATCAAGGTTGTTTTTATAGTCAAACTGATTACTGCAACAGTGCTGTTGCAGACATATGCATTTAATCCAGAAAGCAGATGCTTTTGTAAAAATATGTCATATTAAAGCCCATCAATCCCTAAATAAAATATCTTTGAGAATGGGGTGCCGTGTTAGTGTAAAGGCGGCAAGTCAGTAAAATAACTCAGCAAATATCATGTACAAAATGTCTCAATAGTGAAATCTCTGAATATGACACATAAGTTTAAAAGTTGAGGCCACTTTAAGGCAAACTGTCATTTGTAATTTGATCATTAGGTGATAAACCGACCTCAATGACTCTTCAAACCTCCATTTGTTGAGTTTATCAAATGCACAGTGCAGTTCAAACATCTATTTTTAAGTAAAACAAAAAGTAAAAAAAAGAAAGAAAGAAAGCAAATAATAAATGCAAATGAGTAGCTTGCTCAAATTATGAAATGATTAACATTCCCTGTGCAGATGAGAGCTGGTTTCCCAGCTACCCGGGTTGAAATGCTAATGGGGCCTCCAACTCTCTCTAATGTCAGTCCTGTTCGACTTTTCTCCTCCAGGCTGGGAGGAGCTTCTTGTTGCTATTTCCGTCCGCAGCAGCAGGAGGGACAGACAGGAGGTTTATTTCCCAATCTGCATTTGGGGAGACGGCCCAGGACACATTGAGGCGAAGAAACAGGAGGGTGGGTCCTCTTGTCCATGGGGGAGCTTTTTTTCTTTTCCCGCTTTTTCTATCTTTTTCTCTCCGCAAATATCCAACCTATTTTTAAAAGCTCATTACAATAATCACGGCCGCTCCATATGGGGAGGGAGTGATGAGTGAGACCCTGTCTCTCCTGTTGATTGCATGTCTTTTTCAAACCACCGTATTCTTGTTGCTCCATTATTGGGTTTTAAATTAGAAGGGCAAATCGATCAGAGAGCAGAAGTGTGATTTGACAGGCAGTAAGAGCTGATTAAAGAAGATTTTTTTTGAGAATTTAAACAGTTAAATATCTACTAGCTTTAGTTGAAATTATACTTTAAAGCAATAAAGTATAATTATTGCTTTAAAAACACATTCTCATATGTTTTTATGACAATGTGCACCGTTTCTGTATTTTTAGGAATCCATAACATATCCTATCGGTAATGTTAGCAAAATATACATGGAAATAATGAAGAAAATCACACTGTGGTAAACTTGATGTGATCATCGTGAAACTTACGTCTCTGATCTGAGAACCGGTGGCTGGTTCCCAGCCAGTCCAATAGTGTTTAATGTTGCTCGAAATTGCAAAAATAGATCAACACGGCAACTTTAAGAATCAATGTTCAAAGTGCTGCCTTGAAAATACGCCTCCATTTCACCCAATTGTTGGGAATTACAACTTATCTTAGAAATCTGTGACGGTGTATAAACCTGTGATGTTATTTAAGAAAAAGAAAGACGGAGGGGAAGATCTCACTTGTACTCTTTCTAAATATTTACCATTTCAGTTTTTACCACAGTGTAGCGTGCGTAAAAATGGACAGTTGACAAGTGGAGGCCAAAAGACAGAAGTGTCAACCACAGCAGGTACATAAACATTTCAAAAAGGTCTTACAGACATAGGAAAAAACAAGTCAACTATTCTAAATTACAGAGCGAAAACATGACATGGTATTCCTCCCTAATAAAGGAATGACTTTGAATTAAAAAGAAGGATTTTTCCTGAACTTTCAGGATGAGGGATGCAACAAACGATATGTTTATTTAGAATCTTACTTAGAGGTCCCAATAACTGCGTCTGGGACTGAACTTGCTTTTCTTAAATTATTTTGAACATTTTCTTAGGACTAAGAAATCCAAAGGCACCCAATTCGTAATGAAATGGGCTTTCATTATTTGAAACACCTGTGAAGTTCTCCATTTGCAAATTGTTCTTTTGCCCGGGTATAAACTCAAAGATGTTTGTTGCACATAAACATGGTAAAGTGTTCCTGAGACCGCATTTCGACATCTGCGCACGAGGTGAAAACAACAGCAAACAAGCTATCGCAGCTCGTAATTAGAGTGAAACGCATACACTGTCGAGTCGAAGAAATGTTTGTTATTGCTGGAAGGTGGTTTTTAAAAGCTGGACTGATTACCAGCTCATTTAAATCTGTATTCCACACGTCAAAAGGCCGCCGGAGCCGCCGACTCAAAAGGCAACTGCAGATCAGTGCTGGGATACGGGGGGTGACAGCAGTGAGGGAATTAGTGATGTGATAACTGTCAACACACAATCAGCCGTGCAGTATAGTTACAACGCTCACACTGTTTAGACTGGACTTATTAGATTTCTGAACATAGAGTCGAATCGGTTGCAAAACAGCCCAAGCTGTCACTCACTTAGATTCTCAGAAGCACGCTTCTGATTGACTGTGCGTTTTTTTTTTATAAATTTTTTTGATAGGCGCATGATGATGGCTATTGAAACAAGCCTTTGACATCCAAACATGCAGCTGAGAATGGAGTTCATCTGCTCTCAGCAACCAAAATGATGAAATATGACGACACAAAAGCCTTTTTTGTCTCTGTGAAGCATGGACAAACGCCAAGCCTCACTAATGAGCGCTATTGTCTGAGCATCATGGCAATGGCCTGCCAAAAACAAAAACAACTGATAAGAAACATGACTTATATAATCGCAACAGGTCGTCAAGTTTAATTTCTTTAATGTTTGAGGCGACGACATAAGAAAGCGGATTCACTGATGGGCTTGATTCATGTGGGTAAGCTGTGCGAGAGAAAGAGAAGCAAAACACTTTTGTTGACACTTGGCTTTTACCTTTGGGTCAGCAGTCAGCAGCTTAAAAGCCTCGTACACCTGCCTCTCTTTGACACCGCCCCCGAGGTCCAGGAAATTAGCCGGCTTCCCTCCATGGAGGTCAATGATGTCACATGTTGCCATGGCCAGTCCGGCTCCGTTCACTGAAAAAATAAAATAAAAATGTTTATATGCCGTATTTTCCAGACTATAAGTCGCAGTTTTTTTTTTATGGTTTGGCCGGGGGTTCGACTTATACTCCGGAGCGACTTATGTGTGGAAATTAACACATCTGTACATCATATCACATGTTATTTTCTAAACCGCAAGAGGGCGCTCTAGGCCTGTGTTATTCTACATTCGGCGATAGCAGAGTTGTTTACAAGCGACACAGAGGACGAAGATTTTATTGCGTTTCGTGATTTGAAGTGACACGGATGGTTTGGTAAACTTGTTATTTATGCTAAGGTTATCTGAATAATTCTTAATATGTTATGCTAACATACCAGGCACGTTCTCAGTTCGTTGTTCATGTGTCATGTAACGTTAGTATACCGTACAATTATTCAGCCTGTTGTTCCCTCTAGTCTATTTTTATTACCTTTCAAGATGACATGTCTGTTCTTGGTGTTGGATTAGTCAATAAATTGAGATATGGGTAATCGACTGATACCGTCAGTGCAAATAATAATTATATCAACTGCCGTTGCTGACCTACAAAGGTTTCTCAACAGCAAAGTAAAATCTTTAAGGATCTCAAACCTTAGAAGGTTGAAAAATATACTTGTGGCAGTAGCTACAGACTCAGAACCTAGTGGTGAAGACCTTTATTTGCATGATCTGAAAACGGAAAGAGCATAATTTTATCACAAACCATCTTCAAACAGGTGCTTCCTACATAAGTTATCTATAAAGATGTGTAAAAATTACCCTTACAGTAAAACATCCATTTGTCAGCGCCATTTCCACTCTCACTGCACAAGACTCCACTACTGAAGAAAACTCATATTTGGTAGCCCAGTGAACGTTTTTGATTTCATAGCACACATCATGATTGATGATGAAATGGCATTGTTCATTTTTCTTCAATAAATAAATAAATAGTGGGGCTGTCTTGACATTGATCCCAAACACAGAGGCAAAGAACTGAAGATGGTTGAGAAAAGTCGTCAGAAGCTTTGAGGTTTGATGACACACGATGTGGAAGAATTGGTCAAAATTACATCTAAGCAATGAACGTGACTAGATTACTCAGACAAGTGACATCTGGAAAGTGTCATTTAATAACCCCCAACTAATTTATAATGTTTATTAAATACATTTCAAAGCATGTCTGTAATTTATTTCTCTGAATCTTTTTCACACATATCAATTGTGCTGATTCCCTTACAGGTGTGATCCACTTGGACTGTTTCAGAAATCTAGCTTGAAATTCATACCTTAGTAGTGATACATTTAGTGAAAAAGAAAAAACATCAACATTTTCAATTGAAGGAGACTGAGCTGTATTTTTTATTTTTTTGCCATCGTTCACCTAACTGGCTGTACAACCACCCTGCTGGGTTGTGCAGGGGCCAGTGGCACAAGTATGTCTTACCTCATTTAGTTTAGACAAGCTGAAATTGCGTCCTGGCAAGCTCCCCCTCCGACTGAGGTCTTAGTAAAAGGAAAATTTGCTTTAACAGCTGTCACTTTGGTGCCTTGCTGAGCTCTCAATGAAGCTGCGGGGTCTTAAAAGCTGTTGTTACTTTAAGAGAGTGGAAGCAGGGGATGCAGAATTGGGCGGGGGTGAGCGGGTGTGCGGAGGTGATGAGGGTGTTAACACACATCTAATGTGTTTAGGAGGCTACGGGGTAAGGAGCGAGAGCACCTGTTAGTGCTGCTGTACACTGTAAAAGCTTTGATTTATGACAAGAGAGGAGGCCTTTAATGAGAATGCTAACAATCTGGCTCACTGGAGACTTTCTGGGCGGATTATGGCTAATTAGAATCCATTGGTTATGGCAGCGTTCATTTCTGGAGTCTTCAGAAAGCTGCTTGTAACGTAGACGAAAGCTACAGCGGTTTCCTTCGCTGCCCCCTCCCCACAGACGCTCAAAGCTATTTGCCAGGAGATGTCCACCTACTGACAGTGACTCATTTATTTGTTGGTGTTTGTGTGTCCAGGTGAACGCGGTCTGTGACAGGGCTCTGCCCTCCTACCAAAGCAGGCGATGTTTCCGTCCATTCCGATGTATTTAAGATCCCACTTGGCCGCCTCCATCTCCGTGGCGTCGCTCTCCGTCATGTCATCCATGGCGAACACATCTTTCTGACGGAACTCGGCGTTGTCGTCAAAGTTGATCTTGGCATCGAAGCAGACCACTGGGGAGACAGGTGGGCAAAGAAGGAAGGATGGTGAAGACGGAGTTGGGAATGGCATCGGCAAGAAAAACACAAACTGGGAAATGGTAAAGAGAAAAGGCAAAGAAGGTTGAGGAACTGGAGAAGATAAATGGAAACCAATTATGATTTTTATAAACATTAGATGATTGAGCAAAGAAAAATTTGTTCGTTTTTCTTCCTGGTCGACGTTATTTCAAAGTTTGACTCATTAATTTGTGTGCTTTTAATGCTGATAGATGTGTAAATGGAATTTTTTTTAAATTTTGAACTAAACATCAAGGCCTACATTTAACCATACTTTCACATAGTTTTATATTAAATGGCTATGTAACTTCAAATGGCTTCGGAGGCACTTTGACAGAAGACTCAATAATAATTTGAATAATTAAAGCAGGGCAGATACTCATATCCAATCAATGGTATTTATTCCCAATTAAATGAGGTCTGCTATATTTTCCTTATTTACAAACTATCTACAAACATTTTGGTCATTCTGAAGACATTTCTTTAGTTTTATTTCACCAAAAAAATCTATTTAGAGAAGCAGTCTGTTATTGCTAAGTAAAGGTGTGCTAGTAGACAGCACACGATCCCAACTTAAAAGTTGACGTAGCAGGCTAGCTAGCATGCTGGCATCACTTCACG
This sequence comes from Poeciliopsis prolifica, assembly GCF_027474105.1. Taxonomy (NCBI): domain Eukaryota; kingdom Metazoa; phylum Chordata; class Actinopteri; order Cyprinodontiformes; family Poeciliidae; genus Poeciliopsis; species Poeciliopsis prolifica. The sequence continues at coordinate 5,763,944 of NW_026562378.1, read as the reverse complement.
TGTCACTACTTTCTTGCCAGAAAAATTTTTTACTTTTGAGCCGATATCAAAATTGTGTTAAATTTTTTTATGTTATTTTTTTTTATTTGTTCCTTATCAGAGAAATATGTTGGCAGTAACAGTCTGTTAGCTTGCGGATAGCTAACAACAAAATAAAGAAAGTCTTATTTCCTTTAAAGCTCTTTTAATTTTTTTAAAAATATTTAGGCTTATAATCAAAATGTTAAGGTTTAAAAAAAAAATGAAATTTTTTTGATATATGTAGGCTACAGATATATACAACACTAATAGGCTATAGAAAAGAAAGAAAAATACTGAAGTATGATTGTTAAACAATACATTTTAGTTTTGACATTTACATTTATAATATCAATTTAACAGTTATGGTTTTAAATATGTTTACATTTTTAAAAAATGGATATACTTTTCTTTAAGACATGGTAAATGGCTTCATGTTGACCTTCCGACACACAAAAAAAGAAATATTTAAATATCTCAGCACAAACCTTTTATCCGCTCATTATTCATATTTTTTAAAATAAAGAACACTTTAACACAAATCTGATTTTAACCTGTGACACTAAAGATGCAAGTAATCTTGCTGTAATATCTTAACACATCACATTATATCTGTTCAGAGTTAGATACAATAAAAATTTATCTCATTTTTCTTTATTTCCTTTATTTCTTTGAAAGAATGTAAAAAAAAACAAAAAAAAAAACAAGTTGGGCCCAAGTTTAACAAAAATCAGTGCTGCAATGATTTGTTGTGACAGTAAAATGTCGTCATCAGATGAATAACGAGGACTTGAAATGTAACTTGAGTCACATTATGTAGATTTGTACTGTGGGAGCAGATCGAATGTTGTAAATTATTTCAACATGTCCATTAAATTTGGTATATTTGAAAGCTATAAAAGGGTAAGAGTCTGTGTGAAATTTAAGGATGGTAGTTGCAATAAAATGTTACTATGCCAAACCTGGATCTTTAAATAAAAATTCTCTAATAGAAGCAATTTTAGGACCTGATATGGCACAACTCCATGACGTCTGTTTTTAATCAACTTTTTGTGGGTCAGCTCGCAGACAGCAGGAGAATCAGACAGTGTATGATTTATTTTAAACTGATGCAGAAACCATCACCCTGAGAGAGTCACATCTTTCTTATGCTAACATAAATACCATAAAGCTATTTCACAGACACCTTAACCGTGACAGTCACAAAGAGAAGGTCTGAATTAGGCCTAAGCTCACAAACCCAAAGGTACGCACACGCACATCCAAATACAAACCAGATAATGGAGGAGAAAGAAGATTAAAATAAAATCAAAGAGCATCAAAACAACATAAATATTTTAATGCAGTCGCTGTATAATAATGGAGACAGCGACAATAAGCCTTAAACCTGGTCAGGACTTCTCAGGGGAACCCTCAAAGGCAGTGAATGTCCTAAGAAGGAAGCATATGAGTAACTTATTGAAAGCTGCTCTGATCAGAAAATCCCCGTCTGTCTAAATGTTCCCAAACACAAAAGGGTTCAAGGGCAGACGACAAAGGTACACGCTGAGCTGTGGGTCTTTCTTATCCCTTAATGTTGCTTGTAAAGATGGCCTGGGTTTTCCTTCCCAAGTAATATTTAATAAAAATTACACAATACCAATTTAATGTAGTACTCCGCCAACGTCAGCGTCATCAGCAGCGAGCAGTTTGATGAAAGCAAAGCGAGCAGAGCTGGTGTGAATGCAGTGCAGTGTGATTGAGCTCATAGCTAAAACACGTTGATCATCATCAAGTTGTTTTCCTTTTTTGTATTGCCGGATGCTTTATGCATCATATCAATAATTGTTTCTATGGATTAAAGCGAGCTGTTAAAAGGAGAACCTATTTAAAGGGTTTTGTAACCTTTAATTTCAATTTGTCCTAATCTCCCTTTCATGTATGAGGAATAAGAAAGATTTCAAACTGAGGATTCCAGTTGGAAATCTCCTTTATTACTCACTCAAGTGACTAAACTCTTGATAATTACTGAGGTCTTAATGGGGTTTATGGAGTCTGGCCCAGAACATCCAGACGTACCAATACTAAATTGGCTTTGGGTTTTAGAAACAGAGAAAAATATATGTGAGAAAAATGTTAATTATTTCTAACACTAACTTAAAAGAAATCTTGTGATGTCTGTTGCTAATCTAAATGCAGCTCCAGGCGTTCGAGGACCTGGAATTACCCTGATTCCCTTTTCTCAGAAACGTATCTAATTGATAGGTTTCTTTTTTTTTTTTTGTTTGACTGTTTTCTGAATCATATTGAGATTGTGGTACACCAGGGAAGCATGAGAGGCTGCTTTTTTTTTGTTACTTCTGGATGAGCTTAAAAATCGCTATCAGAAGTGAAGCAGCAGCATGGTGTTAAAACACAGAGCTCTGCTCCCTGAAGCCATCTGTATTTTGAAGCAGATAAAGTCATGTTGACAAGTGGCTGATGTCAGTGTGTTGCAATTAGAGCACACTTCACATTCTGCAACGCGTTCAGGCCTGAGACGATAGCATCTTTGCAACGTGCCGTGTTCTTTCACTTTATTTTATTTTATTTCATTAAAATAAATACAATTCTGGAAATCATTAACATGACAAAAAGAAAAAATGCAAAAGACATAGGAAAGGTGAGCCGTTTCACTGTGAAACACGGTACCTTGTCCTTCGGGAGTCTCTCCGAGCGGATTGACTTCAACTTGAGTGGCGTCGACTTTCAGGAACAGATCATAGAGCCTCTTAATCTGATCCGCTGCCTGCAAAGTCCACAGATGACAATAATTACCTGATGGCTTCACTCGGAGCACTCAGCCCCCACTGAGGCCACTCGGCTTCTGCACACAGACTGCATGAGAACAGGGCAAATGGGCTCCCGACATCGCCCCCGTTAGAGCCTGTTCTGCATCGAGACGTACATGCAGAGAAAAATTGATTTTCTACCCTTAAAGACCAGCTGGCCAAGAAATCGAGCACAAATCAACACACTTCGATTGTTTGTTGTTAATTTTTTACATGTATAGGATTATGGCAACATCTCTGCAGCTGCAACATATAGTAGCTATTGATTTAATGTGTTGGATTTTTAAGTCCGAACCGCGCCTTGCAAAAAATTGATTCGCCCTTAAACTTTGTTACAAACAAACTTTTGTATTTTGGTAGGACTTTATGTGACAGTCTAATCCAGGGGTGCCCAAAGTCGGTCCTGGAGGGCCGGGATCCTGCATGTTCTCTCCCTAATGCTAGTAACAACCTTTTCAGCAGGTCACTGTTCTTTTTAGGCCTCTAATGAGCCGTCATTGGATCCAGGTGCATTAAACCAGGGAGAGAATTACAACATGCAGGACGCTGGCCCTCCTGGACCCACTTTGGGCACCACTGGTCTAATACTTGGAAGTGTATCATTCTGTAATAGGGAAGGGTGACATATAGGTTTATGGGGTTTTTTTTGCAAATAAAAATCTGAGAAGTGTGGAGTGCTTTTTTTCTTATGAGTCAGTCCTGCTTTAAACGCCTCCACAGCTTCATCTTTGCTGTTCTAATGCTGTTTGTTTTCTCTAACAAACTGCAGAGTCTTTGCAGAACTGCTGTGATTAAATGACATTAAATTTACTAACCAGCTGACTTTTAGTAAAGTGACTGGTCCCACTTTATTGTAATTTCGGGGCATTCGGAGCAAAGAGAAAACGTGCACATTGCACTTTTAACATTTTAATTTGTGAAAAAAAAAAATCTTGAACCGTGTGTCACTTTACTTCTGCTTCAAAATTACACACTATTCAACCGCATTTCAAGTCCATACAAAACACAGAGACGTCTGTGGCTGTGATGTGAAAACATGCATGTGACATTACTGAACCTTTCTTCTTTAACTGCTTGAGTACGGCGATAAAAAGTAAAGCTGATTCCACTGCTAAAGTCCAAAATTTTGTCCTTATACAAACTGCAGAAGACTTTTTCTATTCCTGTCTTAAAAAAAAAACTGTCCTGGCATGCACTGAACATCTCTCCTGTCCTCAAGTAGCTTATTGGAAGCAGAAAAGTTATTTTTGAAGTGTTTTAATTTTATCGCAATGAAAGAGTCTGGCAGCTGACTCGGAGGCAGCAAGGGCAAAAGCAAAACTAACAATGCAGACATTTACCCAATCCTTTTCCATTTTCCCTCGTGCCTGTTCAAAATCAATGCCCTTTCAACACCCTGCAAATGGAAAAGATCTCAAATAATGGGAGAAGTGGAGGGTAAAGGAGGGCGTATTGCACAATCAAAAGCAAACATGTAAGCAAACCCTAGTTTGTCTGATTTATTTGTGCTTCATGTGTTGGAGTTGTCGACTTAATCTGATTTTTTTTGTGCCATTACTGACCTGATGCCAAAAGACAAACAGTTTCAAATCAACTCGTCTGGGCGCTCGCTCTCATTTGGACTGCGAGGCCTGGGCTCGTCTTCCCTCATTTAACGGGCCGATGAAGATCGAAGGTGAATTTTAAAAGTTGGGGTTGAAAAGAAAACAAATCTTCTTGTTTCACAGACCAGATGTCACAAAGGGAAGATTTCCAGCTCACCGCAACACCCCAAAATGCACTGATCCCAAAATCACTGTGCGGCTGGTTCTGTCATTAGCGATGTCGGCGCCCCGAATCTCTCTGTGTTGTGACTCACTACCAGCTACAACCAGCTAACACCTGGCAGGTGAGAGTGTTGTAAAGACCCTTCAACATGTTGCCCGTGGGAAACTAATAACAGAAGAAGTACGACGTGTTTGCAAATGCAAACCCGTCCCGTCTGTATGCGCACATGAATTGCAAAGTCTGTCTGCCGCCTCTTAGCATTGCAGCTTTAAAGGCTTCGGTGGGCTCATTACCTGTTTTTGTAGAGGTCCTTTGAAACCCAAATTAGCTGCCATGCGAAGCGCCTGGTCGTCTTGCACGCCTTTATATATATCTATGACTTCCTAGAGGAACAGCACAGCACAAGAAGGAGAACAGACATGAAATGACTGAAGAAAGGGAGAGAGGAAGAGGGGAGAAAAGCACCAAAACAAAAACAGAGCCATCCTATTGTATATTTAAAAAGGGAACTTATGTCTGTCCAGTTTTTCCGCATGGCAGACATCAAAAATGTTCCTGGTTCAGTTGAGAGGATGGTCAGTCTTCACATTTATAATGTTGACATATGGTTTTAGTAGGTGGCATTTTACCTGTTTTGACTCATTAATAATTCAATGCTTAACTTGTTTTCCAGATGAAAACGAGCTAAACATTGTGTGGGCTAAACTTATAAAGATGTGATTCCCCTGTTTTGATTCAAACGTTAATTTTAAGTATTAATTTCTCCCATCACGCAAACTGGAAACTGCAGCGACCAATAAAGTCGACATTCCATTGAGGTCACCATTGTAAAGGTTGGCGTAACTCTTCTTTTGTCGGTAGAAACCCGCATTTCTCCGATACGACTCACATATTATCCAATTCCACCATTATTATAGTTTTCTACGTAATACTTTTATAGTGGAATCTCCCTGGAAATCCAAGCATTCCTATTGCTAAAGTATATCCAGACATCGTACACTACTGTGTGATCAACCTAATGTTTACAGTCTGCGTTATGGGAAGCACTCGCCTGTGTAACATGTAAATGTGGTGTTTAAATCAAATGAAGAGGCACTGGATGTCTGCTCCCAGAGACGGCCCTGGGAAGGGTAATGAGGGGTAGAGAGAACCAAGACAGTAACAACTGAGCAAAGGATCATTAAGACAGTAATAAATGGAAGAAAGAGGTCGCAAACAGGAAAAGGAGAGAAAGGAACAGAACATCCAACCTGGGCCATCAATAAGGGAGAGTGCGTCCAATCATAACCTTTTTAAAACAACAAGAAGTAGATTGGCAAGACGTAATTGAATTATTTTGTTGACTTTTAAGAAAACTGATATTAAAAAGAGTGGAAAGGTGGTGTGCATCAGCAGGCAAATCCAAAGTTATCCTCCTATGATGTCTCCTCTAGACTTTTAGCTCACAACTTCATTTTTATACTGACACTAGAATAAATGCTAACCAGATGTACCAGATGAAGTAAGGTCGTTCTGATGAATTTTGTTAATAATAATAATTTTTTTGTTGATGAAATTATTGGGGGGATCGTTTGGAAAAATTGACATCAAAACTGAAAGGTGGATTTTTAGATGTTGTCAACTTCTTGTGGTACTGACTGGTTACAACCTCTCAACAGAACTAGACTTGACAAAAAAATCTGAAAATCCTTGTCTTCAATTTGCAGTGTGTTTTTTTCTTTTGCTTATTTGTTCATTTATGCCATGCAAAGCCATTTACTTTGTACGTAGGAATACAGTGGAAAGGTCAATTAAAATAAATGCATTTTAGCCCTGTTTCAGTCGTACGTACACACAAATATGTGATATACTTCCCAGTGAAATCTGATTTTTGGAGAGCTCAGTTAATTCGTTTCAAACAGAAGAGTGAAATTAACAGAAAAGTTCTGTTTATTTCTGTCCAAACCCTCTAAAAGCTTTGGCACATCACCGTGCAATCAGAGATCTTTGTAATGCTTCTACAACTTGGACGTAGTCCCCCACATGTGCTCCGCCAAAGTTATTATACATAATTAAGACAGGCTCCTCACTGCAGATAGAATTCAACATTCGATGCTTGAAAACAGACTGAAAGGAAAGTTTAAGAACAATCCAGCATGTTCAGTGAAGGTGCAGATCTGATGTGGAAAACCGAGAGTACAAACCGGAGGCTTCTGAAGCCATAAAGAGGCACATCTGAAAATACAGCCAGACAAAAATGGTGATCAAAGATCTTTTACTTGACGGTAATTTTGAGCAAAACCAAGAGTTGCTGAAGGTTTGCCATCATCCAGGCACTTCTCTAATCAGGCCATTAAAGAAGCGTTAAAGTAGGACAGGAAAGCTTTGAATGGAGAATTCAACAACATGTTTGCCCAAAGCTTATTACCCATAAAAGTAAAAAAAAAAAAAACACATAAAACACCTGGCCTCAGAAAGCTAATGTTTAGACCTAAAACTAACTCTAAAAAGAAAAGTAAATTATACAAAGCTGCAACCTGATGCTCATCATCCAGCTTAATTAAGTTTAAATACGTCCACCAAGAAAAAAAAGACATGGTGAAAACAACTTAATCTCGTGCCAAGCTCATAAAACATTTTTAATCTCTTTAAAAATAATAATAATAATACTAAAAAAAGACAATCATACCAAAAATAATCTGTCTGAAAACACTCCATCGGAGATGTAGAGCCGAATCTTTGGAATGCGCTGACCTCTGACCTTGAAAGTTGCATGAGTATGTGTGACAAGATGAAGGCATATGTGGTACTTAAAGTTGTCCATCTGTTAACAGTGGCAGGAACTTGCCAAGTAGCTCCCATTGAAGATTAATGAGAAGTAATAGAAAGCATAAGCAGCCTTTTAACGTGTCTTCATTTGTTTAAATTGAGGCCCAAGGTGCTGCTGTAGAGACACAAGAATCAACCGGATGAGCACAAAATCCCTCTTTAAATTTTACCTCGATAACTTGGCCCGACTTCAAATCAAAATAAAATGCTAGATGCTCACTAGCTTTCCCAAAGGAACAAACTTGTTGAGCGTCAGTAGATGCTTCTGTAAAACACTAAAGCAACAAATATCCAAACTATTTCTAAGTCTGCAAAACATTTAGACTTTCTGTCAGTATCTCAGTATTTCAAACCAGAAGTAACGTACCTTAAAGATGAGCTCTGGGGTGGTGGCGGCCACCTCCTCGATGTCCATCCCTCCCTGGGGGCTTCCCACCATTACTGGACCATTACAGGCCCGGTCCATTAGGATGGCAAAATATGTCTCTCTGCTTATATCCAGAGCCTCAGCAACCATCACCTGGACATGAAGAGGAAAAAATGACATGGCAGACAGAGCATCCTCTACATCCTGGTGTAGAGGACGTATTTATCCTCTGTATTGTATTTATGTATTTATCCTCTACACCAGCTTCTCAATATAGCAGAAAATCATTGAGATATTTTATTTCAATAGCAAGGATGCATCCAGGATGTGGGCTCCAGCTGTGAACGGTTCACAGAGTGTCCTATCAAAATATGTGAAAATATGGTTCTGAAGAAAATCCCAATGAAGAAAGAGTGGGCATGGACTGGTATGACTTTAGCTTCTGAGTCCCACAGGCTGATTGCTTCCTCACCACACTTCTTCCTTTCACTCAATTTTCTATTAATATGCATGGGAAGAGGCGTTCTGCCACAGTCAGATTAGAAAGCAATGGCCTTTTATGGCTTGTTGAAGATGTCAGTGACTGTCTGCCAACATGTCTGTCATAAATGTTTTTCTGTCCATTCTGAAATATAAAATAATTAGAAGCTACATTTTAATTGTTTTATTACATAATTACCAGAACTAAGCATTTATATTAATCTTTATTTTTGTTCTATTTATTCTTACTCTTATTTGAGATACAAATGCTAATTAGAGGAATGTCCACTATAAGTGACGACAATAGGATTTTTCTATCTTTTACTGAGAACTCCTTGACATTTTCTCGTTGTTTATCGTCTATACAAGCTGGACGACATGAGTAAGTAGCAGGTTCCACATACTAACACGGGTTACGAGTCGGACCTTTCAAGAAGCACTGCACAAATCAAGGAGCAAATGAATAAAAACTAAGAGAAGGAAAGAGGGAATTTGGGAGGGAAAAAGCAAACAGGACACCATCCGTTCTGTTGCGGTTAAGGAAGAGTTGGTTTTCTCTGTACAACGTCCGCTTGAACAAGGACATTCCCTTCCACTTCTCACCCGTGTGAATGAGAATGGACAGCTCTCCCTAACCTTCATGTTAAAAGACTTGCCCCTCCATTTCCTTGTCCAAACGCTGCCGTCCCCAGTCACTGAAACGAGTCTCTGGAGTTCATTTTCATTTCAGTCTCTGCTCACAAACCAAACACGTTTTCACGTCGGTTCTCCTCCAATAGCCGTTTCCCTGATAAGTCTGAATTTGTGTCATCCTGTGGTGTTCCTCACCCGACACCGACACTCCCCTCCCTCCCTGCCTTGTCATCCATCAATCAGTGCCATGTCGGCAAATCGGATGCAGAGGTACTGGGCCCTTTTTTCAGGTGGGGGTGGGGGAGTACAAGACAAGAATAACAATGACAGAAACCATCAGAAAGGTGTTGTTTTAAGCAAAACTACTGCTCTCGTAGGAAGATTCTTCGGCTTTTCCTCATCTTGTCTGATTTTCTGCACTGTAACCAATACGGTAGATGTCCAGACAAAAAGACAATTCCACTTTCGCTCAACTAATTAAAAAAAAACAGACTGTTTGCCATTCCCTTGAGACAACTGAACTCAAAGCTGTTTGAGTGACTTTAGCGGAGGCTGACTGGATTCCACCTGTAAACTCTGCAGCAGGAAAGAGGAGTAGTGGTGAAGAAGGATGATGAGGGGATAGGAGAAAGAAGAGGAGTGCAGGAGCCACACACACTAAGCACAAACTGAGAGGGCTTCATCACCTGGACATGTCTGCTGTGAAGAGGTGCTGGATGCAGCGTGCGAGCAGGAAAAATAAAAAAAAATAAAATAAAAATCATATTCCTGCTTGTTAGTGGCACATAGTAACAGTTGTTTACCAAACACTTTAAATTCACACTGCGCCTGGCTCAATTTATGCAACAAGCCTGAACACCAGGCAGCACAAACCCGCAGTAAACAACAGCGGACAGCTACCCTCTCCTGCTAATATGCAGGAGAGGGAACTCGGAGCCAGACATTCATTTTACAGAGCAGCATTACTGGACTCGCAGAAATGAGGTCAAGAAAAAAAAGAAGAAAAAAAAAAAAGAACATAATGAAAACATTAAGAAAGAGAAAAGTGGATTTTTCTTTCTCCTTTAGCTCACCGTTTTCACTTTCACTCCATCTTTGGGTGTCTGCTTGGTAATCAGGTTGAAGCCGAGCATCTTTTTAGCCAGCTCACCAACGACTGCGGGGCTGAAAGTGGAGAGACGGCGCTTAAAACAACATCCATCACCGTAATGGCCGCTTTTTACGACTTCGTAATAGCATTGTACATATTCTTCCTCACTCTGGGGATTACTACATCATACGCTGCCTTGCCGAGGTGTTTATGCTCCTTGACTTTTCACAGTTTGTCAAGTTTCCAACTAGGGCCGGGCAAGATGTCGCGACTACATCATCGCTGTGATGTTGGGTGTGCTTAATCCTCCTAACAACAATCTATTCCAAGTGTAATGAGTTCGCACCTCGGCCCCCTCAGGGGGTCTCCTTGGAGTAGACGCTCAAACCTGACACAGCTGCTGAAGATCACCAAGCTGGAAACTCACACAACAAACGCAGCAGTGGAGGGGGGTGACAGGAATTCTCAATTTATTGATGTCACCATAGTACTGTTTTCTGATTTTGTGCAGGACGAGCTACAACTAGGTAATTTTTTATTTTTTTTTCCAGTGCGAACTTTTTTTTAATCAACACAAAGTGGTGCCTTATTGTAAAGTGAAAAAAAGGATAGCTTTAAAAAAAAAAAAGATATAAAAAAAAAATCAGCTTATGCTAACTACTCAGTCCAACGCAAATTAGAATGGGGTAAACTGCATAACAGAGGAGCATTGCTGCGCTGACGTTCTTAAAGAGACAGAGGCCCAATGTCAATGCATCAAACTGCGAAGTCCTTTTTTTTGTTTTTAAGTTTTGTTTGGTATATATACCATTCCTATAACAACTTACGGTAGCGTTGATGCTTAATTGTGTTACAAAACGGCACTGTGTGCATGGAAAGCACGTACTAATACCGGCCCTTTAAGAGAAGTGACTAATTCTTGAGGGCTCTGATACAGATGGTTGTAAATGAGCTTCTCCTTATTCTCTCTGCCGAAAAGCTCCCAGCAAACCAGAGCTGCTTCAGTAAGCCTGCTCTGGTTTGGTAAGAGAATACAAATGAAGCTGGTGGTCGGGGGGGGGGGGATGCATTCATTCTTTGATAAATGGCAGCGGTGCGAACCGCGCTCTCATGTCACTGTCTTGGGATGATGATCTTCAGCGTGTCTCACTTAAGAAAAAAAAAACTTTTAGGAAGATTTTAAACTGCAAAGTAAGGTGCTGCTGATACTGCCTGCTACAAATGTCATAAATCAGCTTTTTTTTTTTTTGCCTCTAAGGCCGCAGTAAGTGGTAGCAACAATTGATAAAAAGGAGGCACTTCTTCAGGTGCTGGGAGAAAACAGGGGGAAAGAGACGCTTTTTCAAGTCGCAGCTCAGATTTCTGGAGAAAAGAAAATGCAGATTTCTGCTCAGGCCATCATTAGAGGAGCACATTCAGCACACTTGGTGGTGCAAAGTGCTACAGCTAACCTTTAAGCCGCTTTTTTCACCATTTAATTAAAATGAGTTTTTTTCCCTCCCAAAATACAGAATAAGGGAAGAGAAATATTTGCAACAAAAGAAATCCTGACAGTGTCTTTGTGCTTAAATAGCATCTCCAGAAAGCCAACCCTAAACGCTAAAATCCATCTCCTTCAGTAACTCAGTTTTGAAAAGCACATAAGGGAACACTTACTCCTTAGTTAAGTGCACTCCCCCTTTGAGGCCGCTGTCGAACACACCCTTGCCTCTCCCACCGGCCAGAATCTGAGCTTTCAGGACTATTTCTTTGGCATCTGAAAAAGGAGACAGAGACCATATTAAGGAGGGAAAAACATAAAAACTCAGGAGAAGTTAGACAGATCACTTAAGATATGGGTTCATCCCCTCAGACAACACCTTGAGCCGGTAACTTATTTGTCTGTGGGATTGAAAAGGGAAGCGAGGTGGAAAACAGAGGGCTGTAAAGAAGACAAGAGAAGAATACAGATTATGAGAGAGTAAGAAGTTTGCACTTCTGTTCAGAACTCTCCATCACAGCTACAGCATTTTAATGTGATTACAAATATCGCCGGACGTTCTGAATTTAAAACATGTGAAGCTAAAATTAACAAAACATTTTCAAAACTACAGTTGATAGATCAGAAACACTAATTTAGAGGTTCAGCTTTTTGTTAAATCCGCAACAGCAAAAACACAATCAAGCAGTCACCCTGTATGGAAATCATTTGACTTACATTAGAATATTATTATGTTTGTAGGGCATTCCAACCAAAATGAAAAGCAGCATCATTAAAAAAAAAAAAAACTGCTGCAGACTGATGCCATGAACGACATATTTTTTTATCATATTTGTTCTAATTCCTGCTCTGGGTTGAGCAAAGTATATAAACTAGATGCTCTTGTTCTGGGTTGCTAAATAAGTAAAAGTACTCCACAATTATAAGGTAGAAGGACATCAAACAAATGCTAAACCAAAGAGGAAAATTTATTCATGTCTTCACTGCATGAAGTAAAAAAACAAACAAACAAAAAAACATATATTTTGAGTCTGATGTATTTATTGAACTGGGGGGGAAAAATCTGCATCTGACCCGGTCATCAGTAGTCAGAACTGATCAAGAGGAAACAAGCCGCCTGCAAACACTGGTGAGTAGTGGTGTAGAACCACATCTAAAGGGCATGACAACTAGATTTATTTAAATATTTCCCATCACAGTGAAGACTGTCTGGCAAACTGCTGTCAGGATGCGACGGTGTCTGGTGAAAGAAATTACAAGATATTAATACAAGCCCTGGAGAGGCTTTATGCTCGACCCCCGGTAACTACCTGTTCTTGACAATATTGTTTTGACATAAGAACAGATTTTCCTGAGCTGCCCTGTGTTTGGAAGAGTCGACCAATTAAGATGCGAATCAGGGCGAGACTGGCCAACAACACTCAGCTATGAAAGTGTTTAAGAAGACTCCAACATTTGCATGGTAGCATTTTGGATGGCTGATTGAAAAAGTGACCGACTTGACATGATTGACAGTAGCAGGCTAAAGAAGAGTCGCCAATGATGCCACAGTTAGCATTTGCTTCAAAACCTCCAAGCAGTGGGAAATTACAGGACTATCTTACCGTTGTTAATAAATTTGGACTGTATTTAATCCTTTCTAGGTGAAAAATGTAAAGATACAGTAAACTGATCAGGTGTGAAATTAATAATTCCACACTGAACACATCATTTGAAAAAGTTTGCCAACTGAAATGAGTAATTTCAGTATTTCTGTGTCATTAGCATTAAAATACATACATCGTACCAAAAAAACTGAATCAGCCTTCTGGTCTATCCATGGCCACAAGTGTATAAAATCCAGCAGCTAGATCAGGCAGTTCTTTTCTAGGTAATAATGTGAAGGAACTGTTCATTATCATGTTCATTATCATCTTCCAGCAAGGCAAAGTGGTACCTTTGCAATAAGTTAAGTCAGGAAATATATTTGCTCAGATATATTGCTGCAGATTGACTGTGCACTGCACAGTGTGTCATTGAATGGCCCAATATAGTTCCAGTGAAATGAACTCGTATTGCTGCAGCATGCCAGCACATTTTGGACAGTTTTAATGCCAACAGCTTTATGGGACTGGTTTGGGGATTATCCTGTGCCATCGTTATGGTGAACCAGTGCAAAAAGCAGAGCACTAAAGTTCTAGGTGCAGAAGAACTTGATTGGGTCCTAATACTTAAATCATAGATGGAAATGTGTTCTGTCAATCAGCCAAAGGTGTTCTGTCCCAAAGTTAAAATACTTTTGGGATGAATTAGCACATCAGTGTCTGACTTCACAAACCTCCTTATAGATAATTCCCAGAAACAAAATCCTGAACGTTGTGGGAAGCTTTCCCAGAGGCCGACAAACTCCAGGCTTGAGGCTTCAAGTTCCAGAAGACTTAAAACAGTCAGCATCAAATTAAACTCTAAGGATTCAGAACAGGATGTCAGTCAAGTTTCACTGTGAAAGAGCAGACTAGTTATATATGGCCTAAAACCAAAGTGGATTTCTTTAGTTTTCCCAAAAATGTTGATCAATTTTCATTAACCCCTTCACTGGCGGTGTCCCATCCATGGAACAAATCCAGTTTGTTTGAATAATCTGTCTTTTTCGGCGCCAGGTAAGGGGTTAACCGATTCTCGTAAATCGTCTTGTCTTTTTATCTGGATGATTGATTGGTTGACGCTTTACTGTTCATTTTAATCATCATGAGACTCCAACTGTATATAGAAAAAGTTCACAGTGATTAAAGCTCTTTATTGTATAGCTTTCCCCTTTTTAGAGCACTCCTGCTATTAACATGGCTACCTGCATAACAACAACCACATTAGGGTTTAATTTGGTGCAAGAACCGGGTCTTTGGATAGAAAGGAGGGGGAAAAAAACAACTTATCAAATGTCGGATGGTTTCACATGTCCTTGTCCTCATTAAATAACCAGCATAGCTTAATTTTGCTGTGACACACATGAAGAGGAGTCTCCCTTTAGACCTCTGCAGACAATCATCTTCTTTTGCATTTGGACCAAGGACTCCTGATAAAGGATGGTATCTAACTAAGTAATGATTATTCGGATGAGGGGGGGAAGGAATCAACCACTGTCAGACGAATCCTATCAGTGTGAAAAGTGCAGAAGAGGGACGATCTGTTGCAGTGAGAAAGACGCCTTAACCTTGTTGGAAGGAAAAAAAAAAAAAAAAAAAAAAAAAAACACACACACACAAGCTGCTTCAACGATTTTGCGCCAGAAAAAAAAAAATAAAAAAATTGGCACAGCGAAAACTGTCTAGCAGCTGAGAAGCAAAGAAAGCCTAAAAATGCTATCTGAGCTCAGAGCTGCTGTAGTTTGAAAAGAAACCAGAGAAAATAGTCTCTGACAGGGCGACGGGGATTAAACCAACACTATGTGAGTAAGGCCTGCTCTGTGTGGAGAGCCGAGGGAGAGAAAGAGAGACGGGGGGAGAATAAAGGTGCACTCAAATGCAAAGGCCTTTGAAAGGAGTTATAAATGAATAAATATGTTAGTAAAAAAAACTGCTACTATGCAAAAAATTAAAGAGTTCAAAGCAAGATGAGGAAGACTGTCCTGCGGGCATGAGGAGAAGATGGGGACAGCGCAGAGGAAATTACTTCTGCTATAACAGAAAAGAGAAAAAAAAAAGATACAAGCGGCAGAACAAAGATATTTAGGCCAACAGGGAGACCGCGTTGTTGGGGATGTGAAGGGAAGGTAAGAGATCCGACACGCTGACACAGACATTCAAAACAGCAAGCTGAGGTTTTAAGAGATACGCGGAATATATTATTCCACTATGTAAAGTGTAAAGAGAGGTAATGGGGTGAGAACGAAGCAGGTGTTCACTCCTGCTGCACAAGTGTTTGACGGCAAACCTGCTTATTACGTGGCAAATCAGCAATTATAAATGGGTGCTGCAGAAGCAATCTGTGATAACTCAGAGGCTTGCACAAGCATTCACACCCCTTCAGCCTTTTCACATTAGTAACGTAGCCATATGAAGGGTACATGGAGGGCTCCCTCAGCCTTGTTTGAATGTCCCATCTTCATGAAGAATACAGACAGGAAAAGATCAAAACGCTAAGGGATGCCACATGCTAGCTACGGCGACACCACATTTCCTCTAAATCCTGCAATTCATGTAAAGCATTTTACACTGCCTTGTCATTGAAAATGTGCTAAATAAACAGAATTACCACACGTTAACACCACGACATGGTGTTTGAGAAAACGTTTGCAACTGTGAAGTAGCCTAGTAAACCTCCTAGATGACATAAACTAATGATGTCAGTTCATATGTTCGGTTCACAGACACTGCAATGACAGTCTTCAGTTTGAGCTCCCTAAACTTCCTGAGAGCAAAGCCTCCAAACACGCAGCTCTCCGTTATCCTGAGGCAGTGGTAATATCTATCAACAGAAAATGATAGGGAAACAGACGTATACAGTGGCTAATTAAGCAATGATGACACAACAGCATGACTAAATAAAGTACATTTCAATAATTAACACTTATACTAAGTGATGTCTGCTCTCGTCTTGCCAAAGGAGGAAGTGACACTTTTAAATTGCTTTCCAAAGAAGGGCTGAATTGTCCCCTACTTCCCGTTTTCTCCCCATTAGAGAAAAAGCATCGTCATATTGTAATTGATTGGGTTTTGATCTCATAATTTAGAAAGACACCTGATCCTGAAACCTGAAAAAAATGTTGCCACAGTATCAAATATTGGGACAACCCTACATTAAATGAGATATGAGAATAAAACTGGATACAAAGACAGAACATACTTTTAAGTTTTTATCAATTTTTTAAAAATGTATTCCTATCCATCCACTTCAGAATCATGCTTTACTTCAAGTTGAAAAATACATTGAAATTTGTGGTTTGCTTACATTTTTTGCCTAAAAAAATGTAGGCAAAAGCTGTAACTTCTGCAAGGCCAAAAAAAAAAAAAAAAAAAAGACAGAAAATGGAAGAGCAGATATTTGTAAATGTGCAAATTGTCAAACATCCAGCTGGAGGTTCCGTTGCAGAACCGGAAGAATTTCTCTGCTGAAGAAACAACAGGCTTTGTGGAAATGCATGGGGAAGATAATGATGTCCTCAAAGATCACAGTGAACATGAGGCATGGTAAAGAGCAAGGTGACCATTAGCTGCTCCTGCTGATGCTGCTGTGACAGACAAGAGCTGGCCTCTAACGCTGAGGCCGAGGTTGGTCCATAATGAGCGTGGAGCAAAGTGTGCGGTGGATGGAAAAAAGGAGCAGCACTGTTTAAAAAAGAATTACATAAAAAAATTCACAAAGACGGTCGGCTTTTATGTTCGACTCAGACGGCGCAAAGTGTGAGAGGAGAGAAGGTCACATGGTTGGATTTGATCAGTAAAGACACCAGCGAGAGCTGTTGGAGAGTCGGCGCTCAGGGTGTTCATGCAGCGGAAACATGCGGTATTAAATCCGTAAACATCGAGGTCAGCCTAATGAAGGGTGACATCGATGTGTGTTCCATCAGACGACAATAAAATGCGCATCCAGTCCGAGGTGCTTCCGTCAACGCTCGCCTCCATTACCGAGCGCAAGGCAAAGACAAGCCAGATAAATGAATAATTTCACTTGATGCAGCTGCTATAATTACAAATGCCTCCTACAGAAAGGGGTCTGGTTATTAGCGGAGTGAGAATGTTTTTTTCTTCTTCTGCTTCTTCTTCTTCTCGGGGGTGTAAGGGAGGGGATCTTGCATAATCAGTTCTCCACTTCCATTTGGATCATTGCGAGGGCCCACTGTGAAGATGTAGAACAAGATTTTCATCTCCATTTATTTTCTGTTTCTTGGGGACACAGGGGAGGAGATTAAACATCGCACAACATCTCCAATCACATCACATGCGTTCTGAGTAATGCGGTCATCATCCTCGGGCCTTACTCATTTCCCAATAATGAGTGCAAATCAACTCGCAGCCCGCTTGCCTGTGACAGCAGCTGGCAGAGAGGATGCTACTTCGATACGAAGTCTCTCTTTCACCCTGTTCATTTAGCGCGCAGCTGGAAAAGACCGATTCTTTTGGCCCACCCTCCTCTCTTCCCGAAGGGGTCCAATGGAGGCTAGCGCTGCGGCTAACTTTGGAATGATATTTAATTAAGCCGTGGAGGCTGTGCCATGAGGGAGATGCTGGCTGGTAGGGGAAAAAATTTAGGCAGAGTGCTAATCCAGAGAGGGCGAGATCTGTCCACCATCTGCAAGGGAGGAAGAAAAAGATGAAGGTGGGCTCTTCACTAGTATGTGAGCTGCACAAGAAGAAGAAAACTGCGCCATATCAGAGGACTTTTTGGGAGAAAGGCAGAATAGTGTGAAAATTGCCATAGATCAAAGATAATAAAAATCCATTTTGTTGCAACTCAAATCATCCTCAAAGAGTTACTTTGGGCAAGAAGAATCTCTGGCAGTTTTGAATGAATATGAAGGGGCATCTTAAGTCTGTTGTTGTATGACATGCTAAAAGTTCAATAACCAGGCAGCTGAGGCAATATTCCGGAGTAATGTGTCTTGGATGATATGTCCATCAGTTGTTGGAGCGATGCTAATCCACCTCATTTGCTGTTGCCGCTCTTCTTTGAAGCTCCGTCTGGCCGTTTAGTCAGAATGCCAGCAGGAAGACATCAGAAATGAAGATATAATGCTTACAGATTGTGATCGATCGAAAAGATGGCTTGAACTTCCTTTTTTTTCCCTCTCTGCATCCATGAAGCCTCCTTTTCAACTCCTCTGGGATTGGGGGTCAGAGTTCATTTATTTTGTCAGCTATTCAGGTTATAATCAGCTCCCAGTGTTAAAAACACATCATATAAACTGTCCAAAATTAAAGAGGTAAGACCAAATATGCCTTCACATTCAATACCTCATCCATATATTTATGAATCATGTAAAAGAACAAATCAGAACGACTCTAACATGTTGCCACCATGAGCAGCTCAAGTCTGGAATCTAGAAAACAATCTACAGACAATTTAGTTAGCATAATTACAATTAATTGAAATAAATTCCAATTTCTCACAGGAATCAAAGTAAAACTGACTAACATAAACCTGCAACCTGAACACATCGTTCCCATAATCAAATATGACGCTTGCAGTATCGTACTATGAGGTTTCTTTTAAAATATAAATGTGATTTCTCTTTTTTTCAAAAAGAGTTTGTTTAGCATATAAAATATGTTCCAAAACAGTAGGGGCAGACATACATTGCACTCTTCCTTCAATGGATCCTTATAAGTCCATATAATCTCAACAACACTCAAACCTGAGACGCCTGCAGCAGTTTGTTCAGGAAGAGTGATTAAAATACAGATTGGTATCTTTTCCGTCCATTTTCATTGTCATTACAGGAAATAACTCAGTGAATGAAAAAGCAAAGTCTGAATTGTGCTAAATTGTGAACAAACAAATAGGATGCCATTAAACTTTTGTCAGTTTCAAGTTCTTTCATGGAAAGTCCGTTTTATTATTTTTACTGTGGATGGGTACACGCAGGGTAAAAGGAGCAGTGGCTTTGCGTTCCTCTTTCATTCCATTTTAAATTGCTTTCATTTGCTGCCAAATGGCATCTCTTTAAATAACTTCAATTACGATGTCAAAATGGACGATTAGGTTCAGGCTTACTATCAAATTGCAATGGGGTGTTTTAGTGATGCACTAATCGAAGAAAAATGAAACCCATAACAGTAAACGGCACCAAAGGCAATGGAGGATATTAACAACCTAGAAAAGGTGGCAACCTGGGGCTTAGTTAATTATGTGAACTAAAAACTGCATGACTGCATAGATTTGTGTTTTATATATATATAAGAGGGTCAATACAGGTCAACAATTACTTGTGTAAATGCAATCAGTGCAATAGCATCGCCAACACATTGTATTTTAATTACACTTAAGCATGGTTAAACCCAGAGCGCAGAATAGGTCAAGATTAATTATAAAGCAGCCTGTGTAACGGTTTATATTTAAACACAGTTGTGAAGTTGCTTCTACCTCGCTCAAACCTTTGCCATTTCAAACGTTACCAGACTGTAAAAAGGTCAGACATGCATATTTCTCTATCCATTCAGTGAGCGGAAAGGAAAATAAAATCAAACAGTTTTGATTGTAAGGAGCTCTGGGTTTGAGGGAAAGTACATTTGTTGCTTGTATGGTTGAGGTGAAAGGTCACCCAGAGTTGCTGCTGTTGTGCAAGTAAGATCAGACGCATGAAGACCTAACAACGGGCTTAAAAAACTTTGATTTCGACAACAAATACGTCAAAGACAGCTATTTGTCCTGCCATGACTAAAAGTTATCATTACCATTACCATAGCACTGTCTCGTCTAGGTAAACCTACAAGCCATTTGTCTGTCTCTGTATCAACTGTAACAACGCCGTCTGAGCGCTGCTCAAAAGCGAAAGAATACCAGTGTCCCAGACGGACAGTGACACCTTTATGTGCCACCTCCTCCACTCCCTGCCTGCATGACAGCTGAGTCCCCATTAGAGGAGAAGTCCACCTGCATTTCAAACACAGAAGGCACCTCTAATGACAACCCAAGGTGGCCCAGGTCTCAGACAGAGTGAGCTGCAGTTCAAAACCCATGACGGAGAGACTGTCAACGCGACGCAACCGGAGGGGGTGACAGTAATGATGATAGCGTTGTGGATGATGGGTGCTAAATGACCACACGCCGATATCCGCAGGGACATTCATTTGCTTTGAGGGAGACACGCACGTCTATCATGAGCGGCATCGCGAGACGCTTAACTGCGGGAAACGGCAGCTATGGACAAACCCACTGCAGTAAACGAGCTGCTCGTTTTTCAATATTGACTGAACAAATTTCCATCAGTTCAGCATGAACAATGGAAGGGGGGAAAAAATATATATAAATATATATAAATAAATATATATATTTATTTATTTTTTTAAAAAAGCACCAACATCTGCTGCAACATTCTGCTGATGCATCAAAGGGCAGAAGGACTACTTGCAATGCAACTTCCAAGGATGAGTAATGAAGTGTGCCTAATGGCTGGAGCTTCTTAGAACAAAGCAAAAGGTGCTTGTACATTTTATGCTCATATTTGTAATTCTGTGCTTTCCTCAACTTCTGATTTCAACTTGAATGAAACGGCCAGAGGTGCATTTTCTACACAACTGTACAATTACATCTTTCTAAAAGAAGACGTTACACGGCAAGCTCATACATTGAGACTTTCCAGTACATAATTGTATCCAAAGACTCCTTTGTGAAGCAGAACACTCTCATATGGGAATCAGCATCTGGATCTCTGATGTCAGAGCAGTAAGGATGGAACTCGATGTCAATTAGGATAATGGATAAAAACAAACATTGTCACAAAGATGGGCGCTATGATAGATAATGGGCTGAATGAATGGGGCTCCAAGTAGTTGTGAAGTTTGCATTCACATCC
Source organism: Poeciliopsis prolifica (assembly GCF_027474105.1). Classification (NCBI taxonomy): domain Eukaryota; kingdom Metazoa; phylum Chordata; class Actinopteri; order Cyprinodontiformes; family Poeciliidae; genus Poeciliopsis; species Poeciliopsis prolifica. Next base: position 5,743,001 of record NW_026562378.1, on the reverse strand, counting down.
CTATGACGTCATCGCAACAAGTGAACATCGCCTCAATGATTATTATGATGTAGTCGATCTTAAAAAATATGAAGTCGTTCAACTCTCAGTCTGAAACAAACAGAGCTAACAATCATCTTAAGAACTTGAGGCTGTTTCAAAACTGTCTACTGTAGACCCCTGGTACTCACAAGGGTTATGGTGGGATGGCTGCCATTGCTAAAGTTCACAAATAATTGTGACCTACTCTGAAAATGCACATTATTGCCCATTTTAATAGTTCAAACACTAAATGTACCTTAGTACACACAGTGGACTAACTACCATAGAAGATATCTATAGTCTTCTGTATTTTTTCTATTGGGGCACAGCCAATTAGTGTCAAAAAAATTAAATGACGCTCCTGGATTGGTCACTTTGTAAACACCAGCATTACATCTTGGTGTTTCAGCTTCCCAAGATGCATTTTCAGAATATTTTCAATACTCTCTCAGAAAATATCTCAGAATGTGTGGGAGCACATGGTGTATCTATGCTTCTCTTTTAGATTATCCATCTGATTCATCTACTTGCCTGGAGATGAGTTTCCAGGCATGTCTTAGTTTAGTGTCTTTGTCTTGGTTTATTTCTTTTTAGCTGACAGACGTTTTACTTCTTCTTTGCTGGATGTGTTATGACTTCAGAGATAATATTCTTCATACCTTGGTTGTAATGAGTATTTTCTGAGCTACTAATAATGCCATTCTGTCGTGTAGTATCAGCCTCCCTATTCGTTCACACAAGTGCCTCTATGCATGCTTTCTAATTTTTCAACCAATCATTGGAAACCAGAGAGAAACAGGAAAATCTCAGGAGGTCAGCAGTTCTTTAAATACTCAAACCAGCCCATCTGGAACCAGCAACCATGTCACATTCAAGTCCATCTGCTCGGGGATCATTTGCGGGAGATGTGGAGGATGATGCAGCAATTTTGTGCATCAAGGCAGAATAAACAGTTGGTAATTGAAAATCTATAAAGAAATAAATCTGGTCATTCCAGTCTCCTTATGACCAGCCTGCAGGCATTGTTATTGGCAAATTATCCAGAAATCTGTGCTCTGTCCTCGACATTCAACTCAGGGGTTTTGCTGGAATAGAATAGATAATAAATACCATGTAAAGTGCAACGGGAATAAAAACATATCAAGAAAATCACAAAGAATTGTACTCTGAACATGGAGTTATCACACAAAGTGCAGAGAAGGCGCATTTTGTTTTACATAAGGACAAACTATACAGTTAAATATTGATAAAGTCATCCTTTAATTTAACTGTTTACTTTTAGACTTTGGAGTGACTCAGCTATAGTCCTGGTTTGAATATGAAAGACAATTAGTGGAGGGAGGTAAAGATTTTTGATGATTTGGACAGTCATCAAAAACAACAACTATAAAGGTTTGGTTGCTGTAAAATCATACATCTTATATTAACTGTTAGTAATTTTACTTGTTCTAATTTGTTCCTTGTCTCACATGTAAAGCATAGATCCTATATTTAGAAACAAGCTTCTTGGTAAAAGGAAAATCATTAAAAATTCTAATTTGTCAGGTGTATGAATAATGTTGTGCGTACCTGCATCCTGCACAAGTTTGATTCGTTTTAATGCAAAGTCTGGCCTGTAGGGATGAACACTGACATATTGCCCTTATGTAGTGACCGTAACAAGTGACACCAACAAAAAAAGAACACGTCTAAAACTACTAGCATATAAGAATCAGCTTAATACGACAAAGAGGATGAGAGAGGAATAATTCAACGTCTTAGCCACAACATGAATAGGTTAGGATGTGTAATGAGGAGGTGGAAACACTAAGCAGCTTACACAAATCAGCTCTTTGAGAGACAGCCTGCTTTACCCAGCAAAGCCCATTTACATCTGGTAAGACAATTTCAGACCCGTTGAACTTCACTTACCAGGACAGACCTAAACATTTGCTCATGTAAGGGATAACAAAGCCAGGTAGAGTTCAGCATAAGATGTCTGTCGATGGACCTATCTTTTTGTCTGATCTTTGTGTGAAGAAGTCTCTGTAGCACATGTTTTTGTCAGCTACAAACCCTGGAAGAGATTTCTGCTCTGCCTGGTAGGTAGGCGAGGCGGTGTGGGCCCGTGTCTATAACCTTTTCTAACACACTGTCTCCACCCTTCTGTTACCCTCACTGCGTGCTACGCGTACGATCTTGGCAGGCGGTGCGTGCAGAAAAACTGCAGCCCAACATCAGTCTTCCAGTGTGACAGGCCGGCCCTACGGAGAGAGGAGAGTATTTCCGTCCATCAGCAGAGGCCTTGCAGCGAGTAGGAAGGTGAGAGTCGTGTGCCGCACACTCAATCTAACCCACTGCACTTGTTCATTAATCTCCTGCAATGTGATCCAAGTGGCAAATGAGTACTATGTTCATTTTATAAAAGAGTCAACCATAGGTATGTGGTGCTAGCTAACACAGTAGGACAGAGGTGATTAGGGTTCCTACACATTTAAAGTTACGTTAGCTTTACTAAGAATTTAAAAGAATATACTTCTAGTGGTCAGAGTTTCAGTATTGAACCTGAAGAAAAGAAGCAAGGACGGAAAACTGACAGACAGTTGTGTGGACAGAAAAATGGATAAGTGGACGGACAGAAAGATCGTTAAATGACAGATAGATTGATAGATAAATGGACAGACTGTTGGATAGAGCAGATGGACTGGTAGTTGGACGGCCGGGTGGATGACAGTTCAAACAAGAGACACACAGAGAAGGAGAAAACGAGGGACACCTGGATGATTGATGATATATGGTACTTAGCAATGTATGTGAAATATTTTAATTACATTTCATACTTTTATACACAGCACAGGAACGTCATCTCCTTTACTCCATGGAAGAGTAGAAGATACAACTGAGAAGATACGATGTTTTTACAAAGAGTGGTACTAAAGTCAATAAAAAGGGAAAGACGGGATGTGTGGATAAGACCCACATTTCAGTTCATTTCTTGAACTGAAACCAATTCAAGAGAAAGTTATTGGCATATATGTGTTCAAAACTTTGGCTACGTAAATGGAGGCGAGATTTTTAGTAAATTTGTCAATGGATTTTCATAGAGTGCGCACAACATTGTGGGTTAAACTCGGCTTTCCAGGAAGTGCTAGTACAGTTTGAACTGAACATCATTCAACCTCTCTCATCGCTAATGGTGTTTTCCAAGGAGGGCCAAGTGTTAACACTGGAGATAGGAGAGCTCGCAATCATAACCACTTAGAAGAATTGAATGGCTGGCACCAAATGTAAAAAAAAAAAAAAGAGAGCAGCAATTCGAATTCAATCTCTTGTATTCCACAAAAGATGAATAATCCTTTGAAGCCTATATACTTTTTTTTGCTTGATGTAGGATCAGTTGCTTTGATAAATGAGCAGCTGCCTGAACGTCCTTTGTCCAGCAGACCAATGAGATGAAGGACCTCTATACGTCCCAGCTGGTTACAAATATACACAAACGTAACTTCTAAGAGAGGCGGCCCTATAGGCGCTACTTCAGACGAAGGCAGAAACTAAAATTCAGCTAGCGCTATTCAACGCTAACTACTACTGTCAGCACTTTTCACCAGAGACTATCTCATTTTCTGAAGGGGAAAGATGAAAGTGGCCTTACAAGGCACTTGAAATGTTGGCGAGCACAAGGAGACTCCAGTGGGCACAGTGTGAATGAGATGGGAGGAGATATGCAGCGATGACTGCTCTGGCTATGTTCTGTGCTTTGACAGCAACACTTGTTTGTTGCTATCTGAAATAGAAGTGGGCTACAAGCGCGGAGAGCATGCACAAACGTGCCATGACTGAATTTCTTCTCCTCTTTAATCGCACTAGATAAGCTCCAACATGTGTGACTGTTGACCATGGTCAGCATTGTTCTATAAACAAAAATAATAAAAACATCAGAGTATATAGAAACAAAAAATCTCCACAGTCTGATCTAACAATGAGGAGAAAAATCACTTGTGCATTGCTTATTCACAGATCTCTTTGAAATGGGTTGGCCTTAATAAAACATGCTATTGAAAATTATGCTGATGAAACCTCTATCACTGGGCAAGTACTGAGAAGTGTCTAAAAAAAAACTGGGTCATGAATAAAGCCAAAGAGCCGGCTCAATCATCAAATCTGGTTTTCAGGAGTTTCATGGGAATTATTAGGACTGCATCACAAACACACAAAGACTTTTAACAACACATTAACAAAATAATGCAATATTATCTAATCTTATTTATGAATAGACACATTATGTTATTATGAAGAATTTATTACATGAAAAGAAAGTAGGGTAAAAAGAGGCAAGAAATTAATAAAGAGCACAATGAAGGCATGAAGATAAAAAACAGAAGAAAAGAAGGTAGGATATGAGGACATAAGACAAGAAGGAGGGCAGGAAGAAAGGAGAGAATGCATGTACACTGAAGGATTACGATTTCTTCCTTTTCCCTTCAGGAGTATTTTTAATCAATTTGCATTTACTACAGAGCAACAAATTTATATTATTATGTATGCTTCGTTTTCATTTGGCTTTTAGGTTAATTTTGCTACAGAGACAATAGAGTAAAGCTGTAGCTATGGTACCACAGGGAAGGCTCATATTAGCTGGTTATCTGCAGTGTTATCAGCTTGGGTAGCTAGCCGGTGGTCCGCTGCTTGAAACAAATGCGACTCTTGGCTTCAAAACTACTTTTAATGATTTTAATTAGCTTAATGAGAGTGATGATCACACTCTAAATGTACAGCAGTGATCAAAGGTCAGTAGAAACTCGCAGCCAGAGAAAACTTAAAATCCTCCATAAATGCAAATTGACTTGTTTTTCTTTTCACATTGAGACTCACTCTACAAGTTCCAGCCGCATCACAAAAAATAAACCAACAAATCCACACACAGAGTATGGAAAACTCAACCGAAATGTTCTGCACTTTCTGACATTTGGCTCCATTTGTAGCATTTGAGAACGTGAGCAGATCCACGAGTAAATGTCTTATTCCTTCACAGTAACAGAACATCATGAATTTGCAATACTACCTCCACAGTCACACACACATCTGACTCAAAGAGTCTCTTCGTGTCAAGGTAGCTTGCAATTATTCAGCATGCCGACATATCAAATTAACTATCCTTCTAATAAACACACATGAGATTAGACAGTCATGCATAAAAAACTGTTTACACTGAATATTCATGGCAGAGCAAACTAAATGAAAATGTTTCCTTCTTCTGATAATCGTCACTCTGGCAGAGAGACGTCGCAGAAAGAAGATCGGGAGCAGAGGCCAACTGAGGAAGATGAGGAATTTGAAAACGGTGTCGATGTAAACGAGCCAAAAAGCGCAGCAGCAACATTAATATAAAACAGCTTCGGCACAGTTCGTCGAAGAAAGGACAAGAAGATTAGCAACAGCAAAAGAGCACAATTCCCCCCAACCTTATTTCATTAAATAGGAGGCGACCATTTGCGCAGGTAGATGTTGCCCACATTCATCACACAGCGCCAGCATACAGCTAAGATAAGCCAGCAAAAAAGCCACAAATCCCTCCATCACCATTTTGTCAATGAATGATTTCAGAGGAGGCAACAGATATGGGAGACGTAAAGAGGTCTGTAGCAAGAAGACGGAGGGAAAATTAGGTTTTGATTCAGAATTCAGGCTGGAAATCCATCAAGATTTGCTCAACAGATGCATCTGTCAAGCAGGTGGCGACGCACTAAGTGGCTGCTGCAGGCTGCAGGTATGCGAGCACAGATACATGTTCATTTGCGCGCATGTGAAAGAACCTGCATCGAATGTAAGCAAAGTTTCTTTTTCATCTGTATGAGTGTTCAAGATGCGTAAAACACCTCTATATTTGAATAAGATCTTTTTCTAACGAGGAGTAAAAACTATGGGAATCAAAACATCAACATAAAGACTTTGTGTTTTTTAAAAGTGTCCATCATGCAGACGTTGTGTATCTAACGATGTCAAGGATGTCTTTAGATACACCTTGATGCTGCTGGGTTATGGAGCGCCCTCAGCCAATTCTGGTACACAATCAATATTGTTGAAAACCAGTTTTGGACGGTTTAGATTGCAGCTTCACAAAGATGCTTCAAATGTGTCGATATCCGATGTGATCTTGTGTTTAACGTTAAACATTTTCAAAATGCTAAAAGGTAAAGGCCCAGGCACAGAGATACAGGCCTTGAACTGGGCTCCTTTGTGGAATGCTTAAGAATTGTTCATAGAAATAAAATTACCGTAATAACCCTATATTTTTGAAACGTCTCTCTTTTGAGAAATTGTTACAATATTTCAGATACTGCAAAGTGCGATGGAATTACGGTTCTGCAAATTTGGCTGGATTGCTGGCGCTGCTTTTGGTCTGGAGGGGTTAATAAATACATTTCTGACATATTCTCTCTATCTCTCTCTCATTATTGTGACATTTACCAAACAGAAATAATTTTGCTATTTCTAGCTGACCTAAAACAAAGATTTAGGTCTGATTTCACTTCAGAGAGTGAGAAAAAATATATATGCAATCAGTGTATGTAAACTTTTGGTTTCAACTACATGTAAAACCTTAGAGCTGAGAGAAAGCTCCAACTTTTAAAATGGTTTTCCCTGTTTTTATTTAAGAGAATCTTAGCTCAGTTCTTCTTATGGCCATTGTTTAAAAAAACAACTTTAATAGAAAGAAAAATATGTTTACATCCACAGCAGTGCCCTCTAGACAGCATAATAGATACCAGTCATAACACAGCATGGTAAAAATCACTGTTATTTAAAGCATCGTATGAAAAACAAGCAACTGAGGTTAAATTCAAGCATAGATATATATTTTAAAGGATTGCACATTACATACTTGAAGCCATAATGATAAAAATGTCTACTCTAATATTTGGAGGTTGCAGGCTACTAAACCGTGGTCAGTGATGGAAAGTTTTCCACTAAAAAGTACATTGCGCAGTACTTGGAAAAGCGCAATCTTAAACCCACAGGCTGATGCAGATGCAGGAGTCACAAGGTCATATTCTGAATCTAGCTACTGCCAAACAGCACCAGCCATTTGTGTGAATCAAATAAAATAATAATAATTAAAAAAAAATACTAGGAAAAATATTCCTGTAACAATAGTGATCCACTGCTGTTTGCTGAGAGGTGAGGGTGAAAAAAAGCTCAAAGAAAGTTAACTTCCTTCAATGTAATATTACCTTTGACCAAAAGGCGCCTCACACGTTAGGGCGAAAGTGGCTGAACAGTCTTCATTTGTATTCAGGCTCTGAAAGAGACGCTCGAAAACCTCTCTCTCTCTCTCTCTCTCTCTCTCTTTCTGTCTGAGACTTTGCTTTCAGACAGGCAAAGAGACATCCGAGGATTATGGGCTGTGCTGCATGCGGCCCAGCCAAAAATACAACAAATACGCTTCCAAACTGTTCAGCGACTAAAACCCTGCATCCAACAAGAACAGGGAAATATTTGGCTTTCAAAACTGCAGTCTGCACTCTCCTCGGTCTGAAAACAGAGTGTTATGAGAAGGAAATGGGATGCTGCTGGTGCCGCTGATGCAATGCAGCAGAACTTTAATTCTTCTCTCGTTCGTTGCTGGCAGCTAAATGTTGTAGTAACTAAAATATTGTGAGTTATATGATGAATAAGAAATCAGTGTTGTACCAAGAACTTCTTTGTCTTGTTTTAAGATTTTATTTTGCCTGTTGAGTTTTTAACTTGTCTGACGGTGGAAGCACACAGAATCATTCAAAAGGCCACAAACGGCCACATTTTGGACGCCCCTGCTCTGGCTCATGTTTGATCCCCCTTCTGTTGCATTTGGAGCTTCTGCAGAGGATCACAGGAACATTTTTATTCAAACAACAGTTGGTGATTTCAAAAGCTCTTTGCAGGGCTGAGCAGCATCTGATCTATGAGCTTCACCTTCCCCACCTGTTTCTGCGTACTGGTGATCTAATAGAAGGAAGGCTGAAAGAAAGAAAGATGACGCTGTCCTGAAAATATTTTCTGCATGCAGAAAATACAGAAATCCATGTGCAGAAACTAACAGGGACGCCAACTATTTTTCCTTTTTAAGGTGCCAAGCTTTCGAGCTGCATATGTGTTAAACAGCTAACTACAGCACACTATTTAACCAGTTAGTATAATTTTGTTAGTGATAGCGGGAGAAAAGTCTATCGCCTAACAAAGTGATAGGGGAATGTTATGTAAAATCTACTTTTTGAGCATTTCATCATGTTACAATGTTTTTCTCTCATCAATCTTGTGTTGTTAATGTCTTAAATGATCCAGGTTAAAGCTACATGGAACTTTAAAATGCGATCAGAAATATTGCTGCTTGTTTCTGATGAATCCGGATCTCTGCTATATTCTTGCAAAATGTTGATACTCCTATTGAACCGATCGATGTGAAAAGAAGAAGAAAAAAAAAAAACGGAAGTGGAAGAACGAGATTCTGTCACTGCCTCGCTGTCCCTTCTCCGCTCAGAAACTACTTCAACCTCTGGTTTCATTAACATCTGGGACCTGATGCCCAAGCAGGAGGCGCTTGGTTCATCCCTTCGTTCAGCATAACTTTTACTCTTAGAAAAAAGAAACCTGCAAAAATGTCTGTCCATCGCATTAGGTTGACATCAAAGATGAGATGTGAGAAGTTTTCTAGCCTAGGAAGTACTCAATCAGGGTAGGTAAGTGTGCTGTTACATTTCTGTTACAGAAATGCAACAGAAAATGACACATTTCAAATATTTTTCCTCTGAGGAAAAGTTTGGGTTTCTTAAATCATATCATCTTGTTGCAGACAGACCACTTCGGCTACACACACACACGCGCAAACACTGGAAAGATTAAAAGCTTCAAGTGCGAGACGGGTGGATGTGGGTCATCGATTTTGGATGGACAGCGCTGGTTAGTTTGCCACTCTTGCAGCGTCCTGGCGGAGAGCACATTACAAAAGCTTCAGACTTTCTGATAACTCCCCGAAGGATTCACCCAGTGTGGCGCCGCCGAAATCAAAACCCTTCTTTCCATGAGCCATTAGCTGGGCACGCATCACCCATCTGCCATACTGCAAACCTCCCTCCTAGACATGCCATTCAAGTTAAAAGGGAAATCAATGATCCATGTCGGGCTCTGTTTTTTAAAGTTGTGATAGAAAACTTAGGGCTCTTTCAGGGTTTTTTTAGAAACAGTAACAGAAAGCATCGCTCTTTGACTTCTTGAAGACTAGAGAAATGTTTCAATGCGATACAATTTAACCACCTTACCGGCTTTATGGTTAAGTGAGAGTTTAAAAGAAAAAAAAACAAAAACTGGAGAATATTGTTTGGTGAGCCTAAAGGAAGAGATGAATCCCATTCATCTCTGCGCCTTAATGCTTGGCTAACTCACTCTGGTGTGTGCACAAGAAGCCAGAAGCTCACAGCGGGATGCCAGTACTGACCATAAATCTGCTTAGAGTTGCTGAGAGTCGGCTCAGATACCCCAACCAGACGGATCTCATGCATGGAGAAAAGCCTGATGTCCTCCACAGGGTGAAATCAGTAAACGGAGCTTCAACCATGGTTGGCCCCCGGGAGTCCGGGTCTGCCATTCTCGCTTCGTTTATTGGCCCAACTAATCCTAACTGAAAAGGTTATAAATATCTTGCTTCCTTTCTTTCTTTTTTTGCCCCCTCTGATGCATCTTTGTGCGACCCAACGCGGCCCAAGAGGAAGCGTTCACAGACGCAGTGCAAGCGTGAGGAAGTGCAGCATCTGTGGATGCTCATTTGCACGCTTTATTAGCAAGCCAGCTGTAGTCACAGGTTGCAGAAGTGCAAGGAAGTCGCAGAGGCATGGCAGGCGAACCGAGTTGCATTATTGGACAAGGTAACCAACACTGAAAACATTTATTCACACACATTTTTTTCCCACATCTTGGCAGGGAATTTTTAACAATACCTTATTTTAAGCAGCTCCAACTCCAGCGTGCCAATTAAACCTGATGCTGAGCTGTTCAACAAGTCTTATGTTTTATTTCATTATTTTTTTTTTCTGAAGATCAACATGCCTTGCAAGCAAAGGTTAGAGCTCAATGTGGCTGATCTCAGCATGCAGTAACAATAAAGTTCAACAATGCAAAAAAAAATAATAATAATAATTCCAGACTCAATTCAAGCTACAAATCCTTACAAAGTTTTCAAACAGTTTTTTACAAATAAAATCTAAAAAGCGCATTGTATTTTTGCATTCAGTCCAACCCACTGCCTTAAGAAGTTGCATCATTAATAAATAGAGTCCACCTTTGTGTAACTTAATCTCAGTATGCGTTTCGGTCACTGGTGTGAAATTGTGGAATGAATCGAATGACGATTTCAAATTATGTCTTTTCTTAGTGAGCTTTGAAAGAGCCTTAAAATGTAAAATGATAAAATCTTACTTTGTTGTGTAGATGTGTACAGAAAGATGTGAATATGTGAAGATATATACTGCTAAGTATATAAATATGATAGGCAAGTATAAGCTTTGGCTTCAGCCTATTCCTGTTTTGGCAAATTATGGCTTTGTTTATTGTTATTTTTTTGTTTCCTGTGTTTAATGTTGACAATTTATCAACATAAAGTGATTGATTGATTGATTGATTGATTGATTGATTGATTGATTGATTGATTGATTGATTGATTGATTGATTGATTGATTGATTGATTGAGTTTATATCCAGTTGATCTATGAAAGGCTCAAGTGTTTCTTAGAACATTAGTAGAGAAACCGGATCATGGGAACCAAAAGAACAGATTGGGGATAAAGATGAGGTGAAGTTCAAAGCAGATTTAGGTTGCAGAACAACATCCTGACATTTAACAAATCAATCATTGTCGGGCAATAATGCAAATATAGAAGGCTGGCTGAGGATAGCATCCTTCAGCAAAGCACCCAATAGACCTTGAATGTCTGTGGAGGAGCTGCAGACCCTTTGTCAATCAGACAACCAATGTTTGGACTGTATGGATCAATGGCAAAATGAAAGCCAAGGGGAAACAATGCAGGTGTTTCCACAGAAACAATTACAATGAGGAGCAAAGCTGCGGCATTGGTTACATTTTCAGCTGGTGTGGTTCACTGTCACACCGCACTCTATCAAACGACCCAAACTCTTTAAAAAAATCTGTTCCCTTCCTTGCCTGTGGAGGCGCTGTATCAAGAACCACTGAAGGAAACAACATAAAAGCCTCTGAAAAAGAGAATGAGCATAACTTTAGTGGTTGTAGGATTTCTCATTTGTCTTTGGCAATAGACCATGGGCCATTTCTCCCGCTCATTCATTTGTTTTGGTTATATTTACCCAGATTGCCTTGCACTGTAGTCTCCCTCCTACTTTTGAAACAGTTCACTGCAACTGAACCAAGACCTAGGTTTGTAGACGAACCAGAGTTTTCTGTTTTGGTCTGGATGCGTTCACATCTCCCCAAATGAACTGAACTTTGTAAGCAAATGAACTGAAGTTTAATTAAAGTAAAATTAACTGGGCTGGTTTATACACACTTGTAGTTTGGCATGAGCTATGTTGGGGAACACAACAAATCAAAAGTGTCAGAGGTGAATAAAGTAGATTTATTTGGTCTATATCCACAATTCTTTGTGTGGTAGAATATGAACACTGCACACAAATTTGAACACAACATCTCCATCCTGAAACATTACTGTGTCAAAATGGACCAGCCAAAGGCCAGATGTAGATCCAACAGAGAATCTGTGGGAACATCTGAAAGTCGCTGTTCAAAGATGATCTCCATCTGCCCATGTCTCGCCTGGCTTCCATTAAGCTGTCTGCTCTCTAGTAACTCATCTGTCTTGAGCTTTCGCGCTCTCTCTCACTCTGTTTCATCCCTTGCAGCAATATAAGCTGTCAGGAAAATATATATAATCCTTATGGTATTCAGTTTATCTTTTTCTGCATCACAACCAGAACCATTGAAGTCAGAACCGCAGGCTCCTGACTTCCTGGGCGGCAATCATAGTGGCACCTCGCTGGCTGAAAACCAATCTGGATACGGTTCCAAAAAAGCGGTTTCTGTATTTAGAAACCAATGCTGAATAAAATCTAAAGGCAGGAACACACTCTGTATGTGTCAGAAGCAAAGTAGAAAAGGGAAAGTAAAGAAACAGAGAAGAACGCAGTGAGCGGGTGCATACAAATGGATGCTAAACCCTCTTTGTTTGTGCAAGTGCAACGCATTGTTGCAGACTTGTAGAACAAGTGGAATTTCAGCTCCTTCCGCACACAGCTCTGTGCGAGTGTATGAAGGCAACAAACGGCAAATAATAACAGCAAGAAGACAAACAGTAATCATAAAATACGCATGCAAAGCATGAGAAACTCAATGCGAGAGGTTGTGCAACAAATTAGGGCGGATGAAGCACTGCGATGAAAAGCAGAGCGGGCAGAGTCACTAAGGTCAAAACACCCTGGCTCATGCATAGAAATAAACAGCACAAAAGATGCGATTAGAGCTGATAAAACTTCAGACCTTATTATACACAGCCTGGTAGCAAACAGAACAACACTGAACACAGCCCTACTATATTCTGCAGCGCAGTTTCGTCTTTGATATTGAGAAGCCAAGATTGGTTTTAAATAAATAAAGAGCGGGTTTATCCCTCAGTCAATACAGGAGGCTACAATATATATATATATATATATATATATATATATATATATATATATATATATATATATATATATATATATATCATTTAATATTTTCCAGATGATTTTTGTCAAGACCTTATCTCACCACCATAAAACATTTTCAATGTTTTGTACATTTTATTGACTAAAGAGTACAATTTTGATCAAAGTTAAATCAGTGGTTTTGATATAAAAAAAAAAAAATCCATGAATCTATTGGTTTTGAAGAACAATTACCAAATGAAAGGGAACCAGAAGTTTCCAAATGGAGAACAACAACTTTCTGCTAAAAACAACAAATAAGGTCTTCGGTTTGATCATTTTATTTTTTTCTAAGGGAGCAATTTGAAGTATTTTCATGCTTTTATCTGGCAAAACCAATGAGATAAGAGTGACTTATATGACACGTATTAAGGTAAAAGTCTGCATCTTTCTGGAGGAGACTAATTTTTAATTAAGACAATCCTCTGCCACAAGCATCAAAGTACGCCACTTCACTGCTAGCCAGTGAAGGTCTTACACATGAAATAATAATGACACGTCATGCTTTCTTACCTGACCTAAACCCTGTTGAGAACTTGTGAGAGATTTTTACAGAGAAGGAAAACAGTTCTGCTCTCTTAACAGTGTGTGGTTGTCACACAGGCTGTCAACACATGCAGGAACTAACAGACTCCACTAATGGAGGGACTTTGTTAGTACAGATGTGTCCAAAGTGGGTCCTGGAGGGCCGGCATCCTGCATGTTTTAGTTCTCTCCCTAGTTTAAATGATGGCTCGTCAGAAGGCCAAAGAAGAACATTGACATGCTGAGACGGTTGTTGCTACCACCAGGGAGAGACCTAAAAGAAGCAGGATGAAGGCCTCTGACTTTGGGCACCACTGGCTTAGCAAGTAAGGATTGCCGTTATTGGTCACTGAATTTGTTAGAAATGATTAATTGTACATCTTGAATCATTATAACCACTAGAATGAATAAAAATCAACAAAAATAATGCACATTTTTCAATTAATTTTGCACATACCAATTGCTTCACCATAACTGTGCATACCCAGATATATTCTTTAATAAAGGCCCATGCACTTTCTTAAATATTCACTTCTGAGGTTTTTCGATATGTTTTATTTGTTCAGCAGTTCAATTCAATAAGGATCTTTAAAAATAAAACTTGCCTCATGATTCTCCGTGCAGCGTACTGCTTTGGCACTATCTACTCACTGAGTCTTTTTGCCGCCTCTTGCGCCTCAGACGCTGTGTCGGCCACGTAGAAGCGTTGGACCGCCACGCCGCTGTCCTGCATCAGCTTCTTGCTCTGGTACTCCTGCAAGTTCAGCCATCTCCTGGGGGTCAGCCAACTGCCCTGGAAGGACGAACAAGAAAGCGGGAGAATAAGTTTGCTTCATGGGGAAACAGCTAACGTGGTACACAAAGATTTTCCAGGACTTAAACCACGATTCCCAACTGTTGGGTTGTTTCTCATGATGGACCACCAAACCACGTTCTGCACCTGAATTACAGCTAAGGAGCCGTTTGCTGCACCAGCAGACATTGGCCCTGTCAGCTCCAGCTGTTGCTGCTATTAAAAAGAAATTGGCTTTTTAATAGGAAGGAGAAACACGGGCTGCTTTAGAGATAAAATCCCCCTGCACCACCTCACAGTGCTGAGCGCACAGGTGGAAGTGCAGGTTGGCAAGCAGCCACATGTGCATGCATGCAAATGCTACCAGGGAGGGAAAAAAAGCAAACTTTAGGGAATCATTAGGAAGGGAGAAGTTTGTTAAATTAAAACCAAAAAAGGATTTTGATGTAAATTCAGCTTTTGTGTGTAAATGCTTCAGGTGTTTGTGTTTTCTTACCAATCAAACATGAAATTAATATCAGGTGTGGAATATATCCAATATAATTGACTGAGTCTGATCTGTGTTGTGTCAGATTTGCTTATTTTCAACTTTATTATCCTTTAAATAATAAATCTGAAAACACAATAAAAAACTTGTAGCACAAAACAGAAGATTCTAATGTGTTGCTCCACATGGTTTTACAGTCAATACAAGTATATACTTTCTGAAATAAATAAGAGAAAATATAGACTGATGCAGGTTTGGACCAAAGTCAACTGTTACCAATAAACGTGATTAATTTATTCTTTTCTGAATCATGCATTAAACAAACCCACAACAGACAGGAAACCATATAGTTTGCCCCAGCTGTGTGTTTCTAAAGCCCCATTTGACTGTAATAAATGGCAACATTAGAAGTCAGGACCAAAAAGGTATTGATGACCAAAGAGTGTGTGAAAGAAAAAAAGTGTAAAATGTATGCTCCTAAATAGCACCAGGTCTCACACTTTCAGACTGATGCGCACTGGAACAATAATGCACCGTGTGACCAGCTCCTGACCCCACAGTTCCACAGTTCACCTTGAAAGTGTGAAACAAAAATCTATAAAAGGCAACTCTATGTTGTTCTTTTTAACAACACTATAACACATCCGGGACATACAAAAGACGCCTCCAAATGAAGCATTGTTGCATATTGCCGAAAGACAAACATGCCGACAGTAAAGCACACTGGTGGTAGTATCATGCTTTGGGATTTCTTTACGTTGACTTAACTTGGGCTTCTTGTTCAAGTGAAAGGAATGACAAAAGTTTCCACATGTAATTAAAGAAAGAGACCGTCTTCACAGTGCTAAAATGACCCCATCCATACATCCAATTTATAATAAATGCATTGACTTCAACACATCTTTAGCAAAATGAGTATGAATTCAGTATGAATCTTCAATCATACTGAAGATTGCTTAGGCATTCTGTGCCCAATTGGAAGCACAAAACTGAAAATTTCAAAGTCCAAACAATCAGCACAGAGGGGAGATTTGTAGCCTAGAGTGGCTGCAGAGAGGAACTTGAGGTTGAGACAGGAGAGGTGGATCGCTCCCGTTCACTGCTGGGTCAGTGCCTCACTAGAAGCACAAAATTAAAAAAAAAAGTCCAGATTTGAGAATTCTAGATTTTTCAGAGAAAAATTTGTGGCTTATGCTAGTTTGCAAGCTCAACATCTTGTTAATTACGCCTAATTTGTATCTTTCTTTTTTATGACATTTCAAGAGTCCACTTTAGATTTTCTATGGCGAGTTGATGGAAACATTAGACTCAAAACATAAAAGGCCAATGCATACTCTGAAAAAACAATAAAATTTGTTCTAACGCCTCAGGCTGCAGGGACAAAATGGCCATGTCATTCTTGCAGTCTTGGTTTGGGAGATCATGCTTGTTCTTTGCTCATTTCTGTTCAAAACCCTTTTTCTTGTCTGATGTCTGATCAAAAACCTTGTACTTCTGAAAAATGAAGGGTCTGCTGCAGTTAGAGAGATGTATAAAGATTTTCTCGGAGTCCTGTATGGCCCTGCTAGAAAGAACTTTACTCTAGCAGCCTTGGGTAAAAGAACAAAGTTCTCAATTTTTGCAGAGTATGCATTGCTCTCAAGCCAGTGTACACTTACTTGATAAACAGATTTTCTTAGTTTTTCAATGGTACAAATGTTTCAGAAGGACTTAACAAACATTTTAAGACAGTCTTTTGTATCTATTGTGACACAGTTTTGGTTCACTCTGCACAGACTTAATGGAGAAAGCATGTGAACACAGAACGCAACATGAAATTTTATATCTGTTATTTAAGCAAATATTTAGCATCGTAGACCTGCTCTGTAAGGATGTGGGCTTCTAGAGCAGCCACACTCCGTTCAACAGGCTGTGTCTTACTGGCATCAAAATGTATGTTCATGAAACTTGGAATATATTAGCCAAGATTTATTGCATTTTGAAAGATCCTTTGTGAAATTCGTATGACATACAAAGAGAGATTATGATGCAATATAACACACAATAATTGATCAAATAGTTAGCTATTTGTGCTGTCGACCCACCATATCGAGGAGGAACATGACAGCATCTTGCAATAAAACTTGGAAGATAAAAATTTGTCAAAATTCTGACAAACTGAGGAATAAAATTTAGAAAACTCTGCAGAACTGAGCCTGTCAAACTAATATGGATCAAGGGGCTACAAAGAGCATGTGGTATACCAGCAGCCAATAAATGATGAGCAGAATGGTTTTCAGTAGCCTGGTAAAAACGCTTCACTTCGTACAGAAGGTCAGGACTCTTGAATATTCAGAAATGACTGTGTGCTGGAGGTGTGGACTCTGTTGAAGTTTTAAATAGGTTGTCATTTGCAAAGCATCCAATCCGGGAAGGCCATTTATTTTCCTTGACATTGATTGGTCACACTGCGGTAGTGTTAAGACAGTTTCCAGCTAGCGCATATTAAGGTATATGTAGAGTTTGAATGATTAAAACGGACATCTATAAGCATTTTTAGAGAGGATACCAGGTATTTGTGGCTTTTAGCGATTTGTGGGCGCCTGAATACTGGAGGTCTGCTGTAGACTGGTTAAATGTCATCTCCACTGTATGGTGTGTGTGAGGGTCTGGGTGACAAAGGAAACAGTAACATATGAACAGTGCATAAACCATCTGGAAGTCAACTTATAATCGTTAATTTTTACTAGATAGCCAAAAACGTAAATGCAATACAAGTGGTGCTGGTAACACAAGCAAAGTTTTGTGTTTCACTGAATTACATCCATCTCTGAATTTAGCATCAGAACGCTTACAAATTCACCTAAACAAGAAAATGTAACGTCATTAAAGTGCAGGTCACTGATAAATCTCCCAAACTGCAGTCCTTGTTTTTCAAACCACACACCACTCAGGGTAGGAACGCCCCCACAAAGATAAGCTTCAACCAGTTATTGCTGGCATAGCTTCACATTTTTTCAAGAAAACATACTCCATATTGGTGATAATACACACTGAGATGTGCAAAACACAAATGGATCAAGGCTCGAAAATGTCAGGAGAAAAGGCCCACCAGGTCAGACTTTAATTCTTTATTGACCCAAACAACAGATCAACTACATCCATTTGCTGGCCGGATGCATGACGGTAATATGAAGGAGGTCTCAGGTCACAGCAGAAGAGAAGAAAAAAAAATCCATTCTCATACGCCACAAAATTCATCACGTAGAAACATATCTCTGAAAAATGAAAATCTTTTTTTGTGTGGTGCTTTCTATGACTTTCCTCTTGCAATCCAGCGCTGAACCCCCTTTAACCAATCTGGGGTCGTCTTAATAGTCATTTAGGACAACCTCAGTGGGCAAATAATCAAGTCAGATTATGTATTTATTCTGAGTCATCATTTCTGAATGTGCAACCCAGAGACCAGTCATGTCAGTGCTAAACTGGATTAGCATGGTTTCTGCACTCCAACACTCCTGAGAGGCTGTCTGGAGACTTCATTAGAGCCAAAACAGCTTATTCTTTATAAGAACAGTGCATGCTGATATGCACTGGTCTCATCTTCTGCATAAAAAAATACGTGAGGGGGTTCTGCAGGTCAAGTCTTTGTGCTCATCTGTTAAAATATACTATGCTTCACTTATTACTCTCTGTATTAGAAGTTTATGTAGACCTTTGCTTCTGAAGCCCCCGATGAACATTCATAGAGAATAATGATGACAGGGCTTTTCTGAAGCAGCATGAATGGGTTTAAAGGCTCACTGAAGAACTGTAGGAAAACACAGAAATATGCAATTATAAATAAAAGGCAAAAAAAGACAGAAAAAAGGACAAATCTGTGAACGAATTTGGAGGAAATGGCCCTGCATACATTTTTACCGCCTGTCATTTATATCAACTACTTCACTTAAGGGGAACATGTTCCCACAGTCGGAACAAGCCGAATTGCAGAACAGGATTTCCCCGTTTTGCAGTCTACAGTCATTTTTCTGCTGTCAGGTTCCCACAGGGCCTTTGCTCCTACAACATCCACTCCCAACTTCCCCACGTCTGTAACTCACCATCCATTAAGTTTTTTTGGTTTAGGCTGAGGATACAGACAGAAATGCGGCAAGTATAACTTTGACATTGAATAGGGAATAAGAAATAATGAAAAATGTCTTTCTATTCTGGTTAGCATACGATACAGACTTTTTAAATGATTGTCTCATAGTCATGTGCTTAAAAGTACAAAAAAAAATGATTCAGTTCAGCATGTAGAATAAAAATACAGATGCATTAAAGCTCAAGCCTGTTTTCTTTGTGTGATTTTGACCAAATGCAAGTTTGTTTTCCCCAAGGAAGCCAAGGTACCATGCAAAGCTGTAACTGGAAGTCAGTGGGAAGATACGGTTTTTCTTTTTTTTTAGCAGCGACATAAAAGGCTGAATTACTTGGGCAGCTTTAATTTGCAAAAGTGGGCTGTCGTAGTGATTGTGGGTCACCGGCAAAAATGCTCTGTTCTATTTCTTTTTTTTAAGTGGGGCTCTGTGTATGGAAGTATGCAGGCGAAATTGATTTGTGAATCTCTATTCTCTGGCTGGAGAGCGAGGGAGCAAAGAAATTTGGACAAGTAAAGTGAGTCGATACCATTAAGGCTCTCGCTGAAGGCAGTTTTTCTGCCAGTGAGTCGCCTCACCAACAAAGACTAAGGAGGAATCTGGTGCAGCAGCTCACAGTTCGGTTAATGCAGTCATGTGGTGCATTAACCGAACTGTTTTACTGTTGTCGTTGTGCAGGACTTTTAACTTTATGGCAAGAAATTAATTAGTGTTTTCATTTTTAAATAAATAATGTTGTGGGTAAATGGGATTTAAAGAGTCACAAGTGTTGTGGACTATTGTGAACGCCTCATACTAAGTGCCGTAAGTCACAGGAAGATCCAACATTCAAGCTGAGATAGTAAAATTATAAATAGGTCAAAACACTGCACTGCTCATTTTAAAGACTAAAAAACACTTACCTATCTGCTATACAATAGCACAGAGGTTTTCACCTATTGTGCTGTTAAGTCGAATTAGGACAACAAGGCGAGTCAACATGCATCTGCTGCATACGTTGCTAAGGCTCTCTCCTCAATGCAAAACCAAGAGCTAGACAAGGTCAAACAGACAAAAAAAAATCATCTCTGAACATGTGAATGTATTTGCGTTTTCTGGGAAATATTACTTTGGTAGTATGTGTTAAAGTAATTAAATGAATCGTTTTAATTAATCATGTATCTGTTGAATACAGATGAATTCCCTCCAAATGGACATTTCCAGTATGTCAAGCACATTTCTGAGCTCCTGCAAATAAATTTTATATTATTAATTTCAAATTATTTCACAATGGCCAAAGTTTATATGCGGAAGGTTGAACAAATGCGTCAGTTTAAGGATGGATGGACTGACAGATAAGAAATGACTGATTTATGGACAGACAGACTTTAAGTGTTTATTGTATTGATAATGGACCAGGAACAAAACGATAAGTCATTCTATTTTTTCTATTCACTTGCTTATATGGAACGGCGTAAGTTTAAATTCTTAGATTATTGCCGCGGGGAGGGGCATGGCGTAGTAGTGAAACAGGCGGCTCAAGTACAAAGGATCTCCGTCCTTGATGCAGTCACCTGGGGATCCATCTGATTCAGAAAAGGCCTTTTGAGATTTGAGAGGACAAACTATTTTTACATCCAAAGTCTTCCACCAAGAAAAACTAAAATGTGTCTTAAACTCTACTGTGCACGGATGATTTTTAAGCTCTTTTATCTTGATTTCTCAGGCGCGATTTTTAGAGTACAGTTGTTTATAATACATTACGCAAAACTTGTGGCATTTTACTTTCCTACACCAGCTCAACATCAAACTAGAACCCTAATGCTCGAGCTCCTCCAACACCCCAAAAAAACGCGTGAGCAAAGTAAAGAAGAAGAAAGTGAGGCAGACATCCTAAAATAACTGCTTATTGAAGAGGTCAGGTGGGCTTGAGGTGACCCCTCAGGCACTGAGAGTTACCTGCGGCAAGACACAAGAGAATGGAAAATAAACCTAGGGCACTAGATGTACCAAATCCAAAGACAGATCTTTTTAAAGAAGGGATCCTGTAAACTGCAATACAGGAGGAGTGTCTGTAAATGTAGACAGAAATTAGCCTGAACTGAAGCAGGCGTTCCCATACGGACCCATAATAATGCATTATGGATTTATAGGGGAACACAAATTAAAATTTGAAAAAAGAAAACAACACTGTAAGCTTTCTTGAGTTTCTTCTTCTATTTTTTTTTGTTTGTTTAAAACAGACAACTCGCAACTCTCATCATATTATTTCTGCAGTCCTGTCCTGTCAGGTTTAAGCAGACATTCAGACATAATGCAAGTACTGCAAGACGTTTGAGAAGCTAGAAACAAGTTAAAACAGACCATGCAGATATTCTGAAGATCACAAACATCCTGCTAAAAGTTACCTTCGTTAGCACTGAGTAAAGGACAAAAAACTGCTCAAGACGTTTCCTTCTGCACGGAGCGAAAAACAAAACAGATTGAGCTCAGTAAGCAGCCAACTGGTCATTAACAGGGAATTGAGTCATTTGAAATGAAATGAAAGTTTTGAGATGTTTTGCAAAGAAACACATTTTCTGTTCTGTCCTTTTTTTTTCTTTAATGTGTGCTCATGTAAATAAACAGTATGGGACCTACCAGACCTAAACTCTGTCCTTTACAACAACAAATCTACAAGGAATAGACTGAGAGCAATAATCACCATCCATCATTTATGGAAAGGCTTCAACAAGCAATTCTCAACAAATTTACTTGACCCGGTCGACCTGTCGTCTTTTACCGTTTTGATGTCACTCTGAAAATCCTAACTGGTCAAAATATAAAAACGCTAACATGCTAAAATTGACTGCAGTCACAGCACCATTCATTTCTCTTTAAACAATCTCGTCCACTGCTGTATGTTTTTTTTAAAAATAAAGAACATTTGAAACACCCTTTTTAACAATCACTGCATCCTTTTTAAAAACAATATCGTTCAAAGCCAACCTGAGGTTGTGACAAAATTTAATTACCTTACAAGAATTAAGACGACCCCAAAAGTGGAATGATCTAGAGAAAACAAAATAAAAACACTCTTTTATCAGACTGGTCGCAATTTTAGCTTGAGCTTTTCTCCAATCTGTTTAATGCTGATAGATGGGAAAGTCATGATACTGCTGAGGCCTAAAATGGAGAGGAATTATCTGAGTGCTACATGTCTCCCCTGGCAGAAAACAGTAAGTGGTGGATGACAGAGTGGCAGCGAAGCAGGCAGCTGGCCTGCTCCCCCCCGAGACATTGTCTCTACAGTAATTATCATCATCGGCACTCCAGAGACGACGCTACACGGCCCCACTACCTACACACTGCTCCACTTACCCTCATACGCACAAAAAAGAGACTTATAAAGAAGAAGAAGAAGAAGAAAAGATAGGCATGATGCACTGTACATAATAACACCATGTTGTGAGCTGAGGGCCTGAGACGGGATAAAGAATTCACAGCATACTCTTTTACACACAAAAGCACTTAAAGATCGCTCTGATGAATGCATCCGAGTGAGCAGAAGTGGGACACACCGGCAAGGGAGACGTGGAGTGGTGACAAAGACAAATAACAGGCTCTATCAAGTTACTGAGGTAAGAGGAAAACCGCATTAATGATTTACTGCATGTGAAAACAAATCAGAAAAGGTTTGGGTTTCAAACCATAGTGATCTTGGTTTACAATTTTTGGAAATTTTGCATTAGTTGCGTTGATTAACAGTTGAAGACATTGATGGTTTTCACAATGTGTGTGTGGAAGCTTATGTTTATTTTTGCTTTAAGTAGGGCCATTAATTCCCAAACATGTCAATAATAAAAAAAAAACTATGAGGTTACGGCCAAGAGGTTATTGGTCGGCTGGAATCAAATACAAAACTACAACAAAATTCAAGGTCAAAACAATTGAACGGTTTTGCATATTTAGATTTAAAGCAATCTTTCATTTTTTCCAGCACGTTTCTTCTTACTGGAGGTAATATTTGTGTTTTAAAGTTCGGCTTCTGACTTGGATCAGACAGGAGAACCATTTAAGAACCATTTTCCATTGTTTACTCAGCCAGGTCTAAATACTTTTACATGTTTAATTGTAAATAAACTTCAGCTAAATCATTTTTTCCCACAGTAATGCCATAGAAAAAATTCCATTGTTTTATCTTTTGAGAATCTTAATTCCTTCCAAAGTCAAACGTCTTGGTTGAATGAAAATTATTCTAAATCTAAATCTGCCAGGGGTATGACTGTAAAAATATATCTATATATTTTCAAGCTATTAAAAGGACTATAAGCAGCGTCATGTTGACAGTTATGGTTTTCCAGAAGCCAAGTCTTAAGACGTTCGCCTGAAGGAGGAGGAAAACAGGAGTTCACGAAAGGTTCTTGGAATTATATTCCTGCTCGGGGATAAAAATAGCTCGATAAAAAGCACCCGTCACAAATGATATAATACGGTCATATCTGGTGCCTGCTCTGGTTACATTATCTGAGTTCTTCTTAATGAATTCTTGAAACAGAAGTGAAGCTTGACTGGGAAATATTCTGTGGACCAGAACAGAATCTGTGCAGTGTTTTCCCGATTCAACTGTTTGTTTTTTTTAAGCGTCTGACAGTGACGATGCAATTACTTTTGACATATTTTTAGAGCTAGTGAGCGATTCACAGCTCTGCTCTGGTTCTGTGTCCTAGATGAAAAGTATGATTCAATCCAGATCAGTGCATTTAAAAAGAAGCTTAAGTAAAAAAGGTATGTCAGCGAAATCTGGTGGGTGACGGTTACAAAAATATTCCTGAGATGGATGACAACAACATCTGCACCCAACTTTGCTTCTGTGTTTTCCAGGAAGAAGCAGGCAGCCTTTGTAGTTGTATTGTCAAAAGGCAAATTGAATTTGGTTTAAGCTGTGTGGGCCTTTGTCTGGACTGAGTAGTTTGGATGTTTTTATAGAAATGTTGCCGCATTCAAAAACGTTACATTGTTTTTGTTGAGGCTTTTTTTAAAAGCTCTCTAAGCTTCACTGTATGTCTGTTGACATCCTTATCTCCAGCAGATCTTTTTTTTTTCAAACAGTAATAAGTTCAGGGATAATTTGCAATTTGATGCTGAAGCTTACTCAACTCTATAGCAAACTTCAAATGAGTAAGAGGACAGGAAAGATAAGTTAACATTAATTTTCACAAGCAAGCTTGCAGAATACGTCTTGATTTAAATAACCTATACATCATAGACAAAATATATATTTAAACATATATTAGCATTAGTTTTTTTGTTGTTTTTTCCTTAAATTCTGTGAAATAGCATATAATGCCAGAAGCAAACATCCTACTTACTTTAAAATCAGCGATGTAGTCTTCCATTTTGTTTTTGTTAATAAAGTTTCTAATTTTCTAAAAACAGCCAACCCACATTATTTTTAATTGCAGTCTATCACGTTTAAGCCTGTTGGCATCCGGGGCTATTCAAGGCAAACAGCCGAGGAATGAAAGATAAAAAGGGTTGAATGATGTTGCGGGGGAAGGAATGTGGAAAACTGTTTTCATTTTCTTGGAAATGTATTTGATTGACGGCTCAAATAATAATTTAAAAACGGCAGCCACAATCAGCAACCAAAAATAATTAAACTTGTTTTGAATTAAATTGTTAAAACCGGCACAGGAAGTCTGCCAAAGGAGTTAAGAGTAATAATAAGCTTGAAACTCATCTCACAGCCCCTGAGAGAGATGCAGTAGCAGATGCATCCGATGACCATGTCCTCTTTGCAGATGCACTGACGTTTTAGAGGCACTGAAGGACAAAGTCATGGTTTGTGATGTTACTCTCCAAACACTTCTCTGGCCGCACCATATGGCATTCAGCACAGCGTCGTGCAACATCAGGACTTCTTTTCCTCCTGAGAGGTTTGAAACTGCGCGTTGTCGTGTTTTGGTAGAGAGCGGGAAGCACAATGTCAAACTGCACTACGCCGTGAGAAGTGTCATCACGGCAAAGGCGATGCCTGATCTTGGCACTTCGCAAAGTCACGCCGCTACTTCGTCGTTTGCCCTTCTCTTAAACTTACGGAGTCAATATCCTCGGGCTAATTTAAAGCGGTTGTCTTTCTCAGTCGGAGAGAGGCGAACAATGTCGAAAAAAAGTGGCCATCTGACACGGAAGGTCTGCCTCCTTCGGAAATTTATTAGAGCCGTAATTTACATGAGAAGGTCAAAAAGCAGGCAATCACCCCTGATCCGGTCCATAAACAGCAGCCCGTCGATGCTACACCGCTTGTCAGTCAATCACTCAAAAACTCAAGGACTTGTAAGCAGTGGTCGAAAAGAGTAATTAATTTCATGAAAGGGACGTAAAGCAGGATTGTGCAACAATAACTAAAGAGGAAAAAGCACTAAGATCAATTTTGTTTCTCAAATATCTAATGAAGGATCACAGCATTACAAAATCATTGAGCAGGTGTCAAATGTTTGCAGCATTTTTTGAGATGGCAGCTTTTCAATGAGATGAAAGGGCAGTATCTCTTTAGTAATTAAGCAAACTGTCTTGGTGTGTAACCGGGCTTCTTACATTTTGTTTGTCCACTAAACACCTAAGCGACTGTAGACATTCATCTCCATCGCGTCCCATGAGTTGAGTTCACCCCGGAAATCTGATGCTTTCGCTGTCGTTTGTCACTTCCTATATGTCGATATAGGACATATAGGAATGTCCCCATTAAGGGGAAAAAGGAGGGCAGAAGTAACTCAACGCACCAGAGTGAAGTTTTTTGTCATCCAGGCAGAGAGAGAGAGAGGAAGGACAAAAACAAACAAGCAACTAAAAATCATCCTCATTTTTATTTATCACAATTAATTGGTTTATAACCCTCTTTTGCCATCCATCATTGAAATATTTGGGGTCAGACTGGGTATTTTCATGTTGTATAGAGCACTGATCCACTGTTAATATGTTAAATACTAAAGGACTTTATAACCAGTGACAAGAACAGCTAGAGGTGCATGATGCTGGGCCTGAGCCCCAGCTCATTCCTGTTATGATCTCCTAAATTTTTGCTCCCAATTCTGTTAAATTGCTTACTCAAATGTTAAATAAATCATTACTGTTGTGCTTGGCACTGACAATGCCCTCAGGGGTTACAACCACACCTTTTGTCCAAAAGAAAATATAAGAACAGCAGAGCTGGCAGCTGAAACAATTACACAATTTGCATCTCTTTGTCTGTTTTACAACAAGTACAAATCTGCTGCCAGCGCTGGTTAATAATGGGCCTGTCTGAACAAAAGCTCTTACTTTCACCTATATTAACCTTTGCAGTTTGTTCTAAATTGCTAATCTAACTCACTGGTCAGGCCCTAAAAAAAAGGGAACGGGGGGCGGAGAAAAAAAAAAGTCCTATTTCATGAAGCAGAATTCAGAGATGTCTGCCGAGGTTAAAATCCTAATTACTCGTCATGGCCAAACTGTAACCCTTTGAAATGACACTACTCAATTAGTGACGACGAATGGCTGCAGAGTTAATTAACCAGAATGCTTCTTATGAGAGCAATATCAAATGTCTAAGAAATTAACAGATTGCCAGTCCAACAATTCGATGTAATTGATTTGTTCCCCTTTTTCGGGTGATGAACTCGTCTCTTTTCCCTATCCATTTAGCTAACCATCCAGGAAGGATTGAAATGGGAACTCTTAGTGTCCACTTCTGTGAGCGCAGGCTGAATCACAGGCGGCAGTCCTCGCAGCGGCTATCAGAATCATTGCTGTACTGATTGCAGTGGAATGTTCCTCGGTTAATGAGGTGGCACTCTGCCACTTTGCAGCATCTCGTAAATACAGACCATTTTGCAATTAGCCGAGCACGCAGTTGTAAGTGAGCTGTCATAGAGGTGACCGTGACATATGATAAAAGCAAATAAACAAGGCAAAGAGGCACAGATTTTCTGCATAAACATCCCTGTGAAATATTTAAAGCCAAAAAAATATTTGTAGCAAAAAAAAAAACCACAATTGATTCATCCCCCTTCGCTCATTAAGTTTATCAGTCTTACAGAAAAAAGAAAAAGAAAACACTGCGGATAACAACAGAATTGAATCTGTTGAATTAATGGCAACGGCCAATCTGATTAGCCAGTACTGCTATTAAAGCTGCACGTTCAGAACCAGGGCATTTATTCTTAAATCACAGAACGCATGGGTAAGAAACGGTTTAGTGGTTTGCTCAAGGACACGCTGACAAAAGGTTGCCAAGTTTCCTCTCTCTGCCTTTTAAGTTAAAGGTCATGCCCGGAGCATCGTAGTGTACGGAGAGATTTGACATCTGCCGGGTAAAGAGCTGGGGATAGAACAAGAGCAGGGATAGAGGCGAGAGCAGCAGAGCATGGCTCCGGGATTTAGATCAGCCAGATTTGCATCATTGGCAGGTCTTTGGGCAAGGCAGGCATAATCCCTTGCAGACAGGCTTAAGAAAGGAAAACCTGACTGTTGAGTCTCTATAGATATGGATTTTAGCAATTAGCATAGCTAATAAGAGAAAGGGCGTAAACAGTTGTATTGAAGAGTGTCAAGTGAATAAGGGAGATAAGAGTTGGTAAGGACAAGGTTTTACAGGAATCAGAACTGTGTCAAAGTTCAGCCTCCTATATACAACTGAGTGTTTAACACTGCTGTGTAAACAGGCTGTTCATGCTTAAAACTCCCCAGTGTGGCTGAACTAAAACTATTTAGCAAAGATGCTTGCGCAAAAATTGCTTCTGAGGAGTGGAAAGACTCATTGCCTGTAATTGCCACCAATGACGGCACAACCAGTCGCTCGGTTTCAGTGTCAGTTTCTATGGTTCACAATTCTAGGTTGATTTGTTTCCTTATAAATTAACACATATTTAAACTGATTTTAATATTTACTTGTTGTCTTTGACGCTAATGTTTTTTGATGACCAGAAATTATGAAGGTCGGAGGGCAACTATTTTGTCACAGCACTGAATTGTCATGTGCACAAGGTCATTAAGAGAGAATGAATGACAAAGCATGTAATTTGGAAATAAGGGAGGAAACTGAAGTACTTAGTCTGGTAAAAACCAGGCTCTTATACGCTTTACTTCATTCAGAGGGTCTGAACCTTTGTCTCTTGAGAAACAATTGCTTGCTGGAGGTATGGACATTTAACTTTTGCCAGGGAAGTATGCAATGCGCCAGTTCAACGCTATGATGCTTACCAGAAATTGCGTGTGCTGCAAACAGTCATCCTCAACTGCGGATAGACAAGTGCCCAGCCGAACAAAACAGCTGTTAATGTAAATTCAATATGGAAGCATTGCTAAAACTACAACTATAGCAGGCTACAATTCTACAGCAGCATGGAAACTTGGAAATATCAAGGTAAATGGGAGAAATCCCAGACAGAGTAATGAATGGAGATGAGAATCAACCAGAATTGTAAAGAAATGCAAGGACAGGTCAAGACCTTACAAAGCATGAAGATAACATGCAATGTAGATTCTCATACTGCCCCTGTATGGTTTGAAACCAACTAAAATTCAAGTATTTCTGAGAGATTTGGATGCACATCTACTTCTATCCAGCACCTTTCCTCACACACTGGAATTAGATTGAACAGCAGATGGCCTAACATCAGGCCACTAAAACAGTGAGTGGTTAAACACCTAGCGCAAGTAGAGTTGAATGACTTCTCAATGTAAATCAGGTTTTTCTTTTTGCTCCTAAACCAGAATGAGAGTAAGTAGAAGTTCTGCAGGTAGTACAGCCATATTCACTAACTGCATTCCTCATTTCGGAGGCTGGTTACAGTTCCTAATGACTGCAGCCAGTCTAAATAATTGAGAGAGCCAAAGCACCACATCAGCTACAGAAACGGCTATTAACCTTGGAGAGCGATATTCAAATCCAGTAAGAGCTAACTACGGCCTCCAGTGTCCCTGGCGGGGAGGAAATGTAAATGTGCTTGAGCTGAAACAGATGGGGAAAAACCGGCCGCCGTTTGAAGTTCCAGCTAAAGAAGTCGTTGCGAGCAGAGGGCTCTCCACCCCCTCGATGAAATATTCAGGGTTACATCTCCCGGGCTGCCTCTTTTCACCGTTGGCCCCCATCAGACCGGGCTGGACTTCAACGCCGCTGGATTATTAGCAGACATGAACACCTTACAGAAAGTAAAAACTACAAATATTTAAATATTTCCAGCTGCGCGGGGAGCAGGGAAAAACAGCTTGAGGTTTATCTCACCCAGCACCGAAGAATTGGGGAGTATGATTTATGAGTTGGAGAAAGACAACAACATCTCACCACTCCTTTAAGGGCACTCTGCAGCCTAACTGTTTGGATACTGATGCGTTCTAGGCATTGCTGTTTACAAATCATCACAAATTGAATTTCTCAGTTGAGTTGACATACTGTCAGAGCTGATTTGATTCTATTGTGGTGATACCTGTCTGCCAATCATTTGCGGCTGCGACACTGTGCTGTGGACCAAAGAGAAATCCTCAGCATTACCGTTATCACCTTCCCCATGAGAGAGAGATGGAGATAAAAAGAGAGAAAGAGAGAGCGCACAAGCGGTGTGGAAAAAAGAGAAACGGGGGGAAGAGACGGAGACAAAAGGACTTCCTTTCTTTTCAGGAGACAAGCAGTTACAAAAAGGTGGCAGAAGTGAGATTAAAAGTTTTGCGAGAGTTACTTTTGAGCCGCATCTTGCTGCAAAAGGATGTGGTTTTAAATGTCAGATATTCAAACTTGTCCATAGCCTGGCGATAAGCATGGGCATACATACAGCTACCCATTTTCCATAACTGCTTTCTCTTTGTGTGAAGTTGGGGCCTTATCTCCAGAGTGAGAGGCAGGGTACTATTTGGAGGGTTCGCCAGTCCATCACAGGACAACACAGAGACATCTGGACACACTCGCACCTAAAGGTAGTGCAGAATCTGAGGACAACCTAATATTTAGTAGGAACTAGATACATGTTTCTTCTCGTTGCTAGGTGAAAAATATTAATTATTTTAGTTCAATA
The DNA here is from genome assembly GCF_027474105.1 of Poeciliopsis prolifica. NCBI lineage: Eukaryota > Metazoa > Chordata > Actinopteri > Cyprinodontiformes > Poeciliidae > Poeciliopsis > Poeciliopsis prolifica. The sequence continues at coordinate 5,713,325 of NW_026562378.1, read as the reverse complement.
CCAGAATAATGCCACATTTTTATGAGGTTTTATTAGTTTCTTTAAGGTTAAAGGTTCACATAGATTGTCTTTGTCTTTAGGATTTGTATTTGGGAGCAGGCTAAATTACCAAAGATAATGCAGTATTTTAATTTCACAGTCGAAAAAGTCATAGTTTCAGTAAGTACATGAAAAAAATCTGAGTATTGGTATCAATTATTGGTCAAATGAGTTTTAGCATATGAGCATGTGAGATGTCAGCCAAAAATTCAATGTCGTGCGTCCCTAGTTTGCTGTAATTCTGGACCACCGTGAGTGACAGATTTGATGTAAAAGCATGTTTCATCGAGTCGAGACAGAAATCGTTACCCCTTCCATTTTGATTTTATTCAGAAGTACGTCTTCTCAGAGAGAAGCCTTGAGCTGCCGCTTCTTCTACACAACATCAGTCAATGCATAACTCTGCCACCCGACAAAAGTAGTTTAGCAACACACGAGTAGCAAATGGAGTGGCTCAATTTCCACATAATAGCTGAAGACAGGCTCCCTTAGCAGTTTTTTTGTTTGACAAAGGTTTTCAAATTTGGATGAAATTTGCTGAGTTTCAAAATGGAGCATCGCCACAAAACAAACCCAAGAATGAAGCTGCGACAGCACACATGAGAGTAATGCATCAAGCCACAGATTCATGAAGAGTTATAAGTTACAGTTTTTTAAAGTAAGAGCCAATGTGAGATTCTAATAAAACAATAACCTTAAGTAAAAGTAGCAGGGTCATAAAATTATGTAAATTATCTAACATATAAATCAATTGTGAAAAACGGAACAGCTTTTTAACAGAAAATGGATCATCCTGCTGGCAACATAATATACGCATTGCTCATTTTTAATTTGTAATAATTATTTATCACATGTGTATTAGTATTTTATTTTCGCCTCAAAGACAAACATATATTCCATATGTGCTATGATAGTGGTAGAGTGCTTGTTTTTGAGGACAAACAAGGTTATAGTTTATAGGAAGATGGATGGAGCTAGATGCAGCTGACCTCCTGTATTGACTGCAGTCAGAGACCAGAGTCGGACACGAATAGGTAAAATCCACAAATGCTTGAGATCCTCTCTAAGACTGTTTACAACTTTCCATTTTAATAATTCAACTACCAGATATGCATTTATTCACGCAGTGAAAACTGTCAGCAGCACTACCACAGAAAGCTAACATCTACAGTACAGCCAATCAGTGCCAAGGAAAATAAAAGATGCCTCTGGACTGGCTGCTTTACAAATCACAGCCAATAGCCTGACAAGTAGGATTGTGTCAATGTATTTCTGCTTCCCAAGCAGCATTTACTTTTGAATATTTTAGATATGTTCTCATTCATGAGCCAGACCCATTGCAAGTTACATTCATGAGCCAGCATCAGGGGTTGCATGAGAGCTGAATCAACACCTGCGTGTAAGGGATATCCTGGCACAGTGAAAGCCACTGCGCCACACAACAACCGCTCTTCTGATTCAGCAACAGCAGCATGCTGTTTGTAAGAACACACCCTGGGACAGCTCAGAGCGCTGTGTTTGGCAAGCAGGAAGGAGCAGAGGCGGTCAAGAAGGGCATGTGAAAGGAGATCTTCCAGGAGCCACGACAACCCAGGATTTTTCTTTTCAATTTGAAAATAATAAATACCTTGCCTGCATATATATGTGTGGGCAAAATGAATGATAGTTGCCAACCATTTAATTAAATTAAACGCAACATTTAATTTTTCTTAAAGGGGAGAAAGTAGTGCTTCTTTGTATTGTCATGAGGACTTCTGCACCGACTCAGACACACTAACGATGTAAAACAGACAAGACATGGGCAGGTCATCCAGTTTAAATTCTGCCATAGGATTTCAAAAGTTTAAAGAACTTTTATCAAGATAGAAAAAAAGGACTGGATTTGTTTTCTCCAGCTGCATGACGCATGAAGTTACAGTGCTGCCGATTTCCAACCTAATTGTGCCCTGTCAGTCCGTTGGCTGGGGGGAAAAAAAAGCAGCTATAATATTTTTCAGTCATTCAAATCTGGAAATCTTTACAGCCACAAACACTTCCTTAGCAGTCAGCCGGCAGATGAGCCAGGAAGATGTGAAGCTGAGGTGTGGACTGGGAGGATTTCTCCTCATTAACGGACAACAAGACATTTGCCAGCATGACAGAGGTGACCTGACAGAGTTTATGTAATGAATCGCTTACAAAGTAAATGTGCAGTTATTCACAGTAGGGGTCTCACACACACACACACACACACACACACACACACACACACACACACACACACACACACACACACACACACCTTGGAATTTACCTGATTCTGGACATTGATTTACTTTGTCCATTACGTAAGATAAGGATGCACCAATGTCCACTATTAGCTGGGGCCAAAAACCGCTATACTTAACCTAACCTTAACCTAAAAGAAAAAAAAAAAACATACTGTGCCAGATAAATAACTTAAAATCGTGTGTTGCGTCTCTACCACATCAACAAACAAATACCACATGTCCAACCCTCTCTCCTTCAGAAACACAAGCCAGACGGAAATAAACACTGTTTTTTAATATCGACTCACATTTACTAATAAACCAATTTGTTTAAAAAAAAATTACTGATTGGCTGACATCGATGTTAACTTCAGACATTTTCTTTATATATAAGCAATTATAAGAATCATAATAATTGTGAATTCATATTATAGGAATTATAAGAATCCAAACATGTTTTCAGAGGGTATCTGCCACTCTTGCCCAACCAATAAGTCACTGGAAAATGCCTGCTAACTACCCACTGCAGGATTTTCTCTGCAAATGATGAATGCGCCACATGCTTTTTTTTTTGTGGCATGAAAAAAAGCAAAAAAGATCAATTTATATAACTCTGCTGTTGGTATAAATCTGTGCTATATGTTGAACGAAGCACTTGAAAAACACAGCTGATTAAAAATAAATAAATGTTAGACAACATTATTGTACATGAATGTTTTGAAATTGAAGTTCAACTAATAATACCATGCCATGTCTACTATAGATGAAATGACAACTTCAGTGGGAAAAGTTAAGCTTGCAGAGGTTTGTAGCTGAAAATTCTGATATTTTTATCCCTCTAATCTAAATTTATATGTATAAAAAAACAGTATGAATGCAACTTTGTTCTCTAGTGTTTCTTTGCAAGTCAGTACACTGCAGCTGGTTTGTTGCTGTTCAGCAGTTTTGACAGCATTCGACCAATTTAGGCCTTTCTGCTTCCTGCTGTTTACAGACAGAAGACCAAAGGTGACCTTTGAACTCCAGGTTTATCTGAAATGAGGCTACAGTCCACCACTCTGACCTTTGTCCTAGAAGCAGGGAACAGGTACACTTTGTATCTTCAGCTTAATTTAAAAGCTCTAGTTATGCTCCATGTGTGCTGCCTCTGTTCAAAATAAAAGTTCTAAGATAACTGGATGAAATTCTCCAAGTATTTAAAATTTTTATCTGGTCTAACACGCCTATAATTTTCCAACTTTCGGATAAGAACGAGATCCTCAGACTTTCTTCAGACAAGTTCGAGTCAAATAACTATGATTCTGTCGAGCAGTACTTGTAACAGGACATGTCTAATTACAGCTATTACAGGACTCTGCAGGGAACAGGGAGAGCCTTTACTGTCTGTCACTCTGCTGAAGAGGCATAACCCCGCAAACCACGTTCCTTCACGCCACGCACTGGCTGCGGGAGCACAGACCCGCGCCGTCACCAACACAAGCCGCACCGCTACCTTTAGCTTGTCCAGCAGGACGTGCTTTGTTGCAGGTGTCCTCAGTCCTCTAACTGCAGCCTGGGAAGCCATGGAAGCCGCCATGTTGACACGCAATGCCAGAGACAGAAGTGACGTCGAAGCCACGTGAACGTCAAGAAGGAGACGTTCATAGGGCAACCGGAAGATGTGGGCGGGGCTTCAAGCAGAACGAACCTATGGAAGGAAGCGCTGACGTGACAACGCTGATAAATACAAGTAATAATATAATATAATATAATATAATATAATATAATATAATATAATATAATATAATATAATATAATATAATATAATATAATATAATATAATATAATATACATTATCCTGAGAAGTACATTATGTAGAGACTTTAAATGATGAGGGTTTCACACAAACAACTAATGATTAAAATATTACATTTACCAATAAAAATGTTGTGGGGTTTTTAAAGCAGAAATGTGGGCTTAACAGAAAGGTAAGTTTAAAATCTGCTGAAAATTTTTAATTTTTCAAAATAACACATAGTTAAACAGAGGTAAATTCTAAAAGATTATGGAAAAAGCTCAATATTGCTTATATATAAACCCAAATTCCTCCCCGAAATAAAAGCTGAAAATGTGTGTGAGGGCGAAGCACAAATCCTCAAACCTGACTCAGTTCTGACAGCAGGAATGGCTCAGAAGTCCAGCAAGATTTTGTTTCTAGAGGTTTTGAGAAAACACATTTAACAAAAATAAATGTTTTTGTTGACATAGCACAGGAAAAGTTTAGTCTGATTTCATCCCAGACAGTAATGCAATACATATAATGTGTCCTTTTATGCTGTGTATGTAAACATTCACAAAATAAATGTATAAATGTTGCTTATGAAGACAATGTTCATGTATTTATTACATTTCTAAGCATAAAATTTAAAAAACGGCAAAACTTTGCTATTTTACGACATTGTATTTGAGAAAAGCGACCTTTATTTTGTCTTTGCAGCTATAAAATAGAATATTTATGTTTCTACATTCGCAGTTTTGAAACATCCAAAGCGTCCATTTTCATCACTGTCGTTCATTTACATGAAGTAAATAGGTACTGAAAGGGCCCCGTCATGGGTGTTGGAGCTCTGGAGCCGCTCTGGCTCCGTCCGGTGTGTGACCTTGTGTTCAGGACAAAACAATCACTGCGCTCAGCTGAAAGGTGTTTCATAGGGAGTCGAGTTGGAGAGCGTGGGATGTGTGAGGCGATCTTGTCTGAATAGCTAAATAGCCCACTCACATAGTCCTCCAGAGCCCTCATTACATGCTGCATCTTGAAAGGGCAGAGAGGGCAAAGTGATCATAAAGAGCAGTGATTATGACAGAGAGAGAGAGATACTCGCCCAGAAACCATCAGTGTCAGCAGGCTACAGAGGACGAGATGGAGGGGAGGAGACGATGATGAACAGCTACATCCAGGAGATCTGTCTCTGAGCCTCTATATGCTCAAACAATAAAGCCCAGATGATAAAACCTTAGGAAAGTTCGACAACGTACATAGATGGGTGCCAGTCTAACGTCAGGCGGGAGAGAATTTGCTCCATGTTTGTTTGATCTTCTTACCCTCAACTCTCCTCTTTTAGGGCGAGTGCATTTTGACACTTGGTGATCCATATTCCGTGAGAGAGAAAAAAAATATTCTTTTGGCTGCAAGCCTGTTTAACATAATCACTGTACGAGCACAAATGAAGTGAAAAGTGCTGCTGTGGCATAATATTTCAGCATGTTAACAAATCCTGTTGAATGCATAAACTGCTCGGAGTGCCAGTGAAGAGTAGCAGGCTCTGCATAGGAATAAAGCGAGTCTCTGAGCTGAAGCCAAAGCGATTCGCCTGCCGAGGGTTTATTTCAGAATCTCAGAGTTTTTGTTTCTCTGTTATGCTTCACTTTACTCATATGTAGAGACTCATTCAACAAATAAGACAATTATTGAAAAGTCCTTTTGTTTTCAGGAACTCTTATCACCAAGATTGGCTACACACAGTTAATCTGTACGATGTTTATTTTTGTTAATTCTGGTGATTTTCAGCTTACAGTTATTACTTGCAGACATTTAAAAATTAGAATAATAGATCAAACTATTAAAAACAGCATAAAGCATGTTTAATACCTGCTTAAAGTACCTTTTCATCTTTGAAAAGGTACTTTTAATCTGACAAATAAACTTCATCCAAATGCTTAATTCTAATTTATTGAATATGACTATATCTGTGGCCCACAAAAAGGTTTTCATACTCCTGTTTGGCATGTTGTGTCTATCAGTTCTAACCCATTAGGAATTAACAAGTTAACCAACACAAAGGAGTGCAGAACATAAGGTGAAATGATGCACAAATCATTTTTGCAATCAAAAATATGGTGCATGGCACGCATTTCTAATTAATTTGTATGTAATTAGTGCACAAACTTGTCGAGCCATCAATAGCCACAAATCTTTTCATCATCGTTGCAGCTCTAGAGACAAACATTTGGCCATTCATCTTGGAAACTCAGGTATATGAAGCCTATAGAACAATATTTAATATCCAAACCTCTCTATGGTTTTGCTGTTGATCTGCCTGCTGTGTTTCTTGGTCTTCATGATTTTCCTTCCTCACTAACTTTGTCTACCAAGCCTCTGAGGCCTTCAGAGATCAGCTGGATTTGTACCGAGATAAAAATACACTCTGGATTTTATCAGATGTGTTGGTGGTAGAGGCTTCATATTTTTATTCATATAAAAGATCTCAAAACAGGGATATGAAGACCTCTTAGGTTCCTGGAAAGTCTGTTATAACCTCGAATAATAGACTTTTCTCCAGGTTTCAACCACGGCAATCTTAAAAATTACCCAAAATAACAATCAAGTTCTGTCCAGATCTGATAGCCCTTTAGAAATCCTAAAGAACTATTTCCTCTGATAGCCTCATTTGAATATAACTTCTTTTTTAATATTAAAATATCTATAAAGAAAGTGGAGGCTGACTCAGACTCTAGCATAGCACATGGTTTTAAACAAATGAACAAAGTGCCATAGAGCCATATATTGTTCTGACTTGTACAGAACAATATATCGCATCTTTTTCATGCCTGGTTGCATCGTGCCAGCTTAGCCAATCACAGCTGTTCTCAGGTGGCCCCTGTTGAAAACAACAGCATACATCCACTAACTCCCACTTGTCCTCGCTTGTCCTCCACTCGCTCCTCTCTCCAAAGGAACATGAGCTAATGTGGTGGCAGAGCAACTAATTTGCGGTTTCCTGCCAATAATCCACTGCGAGTCCCAGGCAAAGCCGCAAGTCATCAGAGCAGCAGAGAATAAGAGCCACTGATCCCTGCAGACTGTGTGGCGAACTCCGCCTCCTCACTCTCACCTTCACAGCAGCAGGAGGCTTGGCTAACAGCTCACAGGACTCACAGCTTGGAGCTTATAGACTGCGGCGTTGATGGCTGTGCCATCGCTCTCTGTTACTTTTTCCTTTTTTCTTTTTTTGACTTTAATTCTAATTGTATGTTCTTCTAGTTTCTTCGCTGTGTCCACATTGCTTGTTCCCCTTCCTCTGTGTGGGAGTTTTTGCTTTCTTTGGCTCACCTGTTAGCCATACATGCCGTTTATGAGCTCAGCGGAGACTTCGGTACAGAACCTCCTGACTGTGGGAACCCCATCAAATGTCACTGAGAGAAGGAAATTAAGGTTTGGCCCGTCTCATTAAGAGAACTGACTGGACAGCAGAGAAGGTCAACGTACTGAGAGGAATTCACTAGTTTTCTATGTGCACCAGTGGGTCTATTTTATTCAGCCTTGACTGATATTTCATGTTCTAAGAAGAGTAGAAGGGGCCAAACAGCAGCTTTCCAGGTTTTGACCTCTGTGAATATATGCACATATAATGCACGGCCCACAGGAACTAAAGCAAAAGGTCAAAACGATCAAAGTACATGCAGCGCATGCAAGAGTGAGGCCACATCCATGCGTGCATGTGAAAGCAAAATGAATTCAGACAGGAGGTACCAATCATGTTTGGTCTGCCGATGCAGAGGCCGTTTCAGGCATGATGCTAGTAAAATGACTTTCAGTTAAAATAAACGCAATGCTTGCAAATGGAAAACAGGACAAGTAACAAGAACAGACATCGATCTAAGGAAATGCAAAATTTAACTTAACACAACTGTTAACAAAAAAAAGGCAGAATGTAGAATAAGCATGAATAATAATACAAGCACAGAAAAAAAAATCCTCCTACGATAGTGAGAAAAGGTGCTTTTTCACGTTTTTATCTGCATCTCTATCCGATCAAGAATAGATCCCAAGTCTATTTTGTTTTGGATTTTCGATGAAAATGTCGTGCGTGACACAGGAAGTGAGCCAAAGTGTTAAAGTAAAACACATCCAGTTGGGAAAAATGACAAAGTGAAATCTTTTACTCGCACAAAAAGTAGTGTACGTACTTGTGGTACGTACAGCAAAAACGAAAGAGTGATATGACGTCTGCGGCAACTACTGCCTCCTGTTTACTGCTGGACTGGCTTTTGTTTAGAGTGGCAAGATTTTTGGTACATACTCTCGGAGGTCTGCTGACGATCTGTGAACACCCTGACAGTCCAGACCTTGATCCAGTTCTACAATGCTATAAATAATGCAGACTAAAAATAAATGCATGATGCACACTTTACAATAATCATTACTATGACATCCCACTAATGTGCACTGAGACTTGCAACATGTCAAAATATTGAAAAAAAAAAAAAAAAAAGTTTAGGAGGCATGGGTGTTTTTGCATTAAGTGCATGTTTGCACATAGATTTACAGGGCTTTTGCTAACCGACAAAAGTCTTACATCTCTGTCTGAAGTAACAGAAAATGAATGGAGGGGATGAGGAATTACAGCACTTTACTGCTGAGTCAACAAGCAAAGAAATGTAGCAGCTTACAGAGACAGAAAGCAGACAGCATGACAAGGAAATTAAAAGGGGTGAAAAAGACACCAGCACCAAGAGCAGAGAGAGATCGGACAGGAGGAGAACGTGAAGGTGGGAGGGAGGGAAGAGAGAAGGGTCATTGCCACCCTGCGTTCAGCACATCTACTGCTTTGACAGACGGCAAATATTATCAGTCATCGTTTTTCTGTACTAGCCTTTTAAATTGACAAAGTCATCACTACACATATGCATAAGCCTAGATTATCTCTTTATCTTTTTTTCTCCTATTACCTTCCAGAGGGTTTGTGCAGCGCATAAACTTAATTTTTAACCAGAAGGACGAGGCTTTACCTCAACGTAACTTTTACTTTTCCATCCTAAAATCCATACCGGGAAGAGAACAGAGAATTGCTTGAGCTTCGCTTGTGTCTGCTCTGAATGTCAGTGGTTGAGATCGAATCAATACGATGACAGAAGCTGCCACATCTTCGCTATCTCTCTCCTCCCAGATGCCTGTCAGCCACACTCAGCTGGAGGCCTTCCATTAATGTGCTGTGGAATAACACGACGAGTCCCATGCTTGGAGACAGATGCATCAAACGGAGCTTGTGAAGTACCGGGTGTACGACCGCGCAATGTTTCTTCAGGTTTTTGCAGCAGCAATTTCCCCAGATGGAAATTGCCATCTCGGATCAAAGGAGGCGTAATATAATAACGTCATATCACATGAAAGGAGCTTTTAATGGAGCCGACTGATCGGTTAATCACGCATGCGTGTGAGTTGAAGCAGTTCTCCCCCCCTACTGCCGCCCAACTCCGGTTGGCCTCTTTGGAAGCTCCTGCAAAGCCGCAACACCATGCAGATCTGGAGCTTTAAGGGGGCTTTGGCGCACTGCAGCAGGAGAGGGGTTTAGAGGCTTTCTTGTGTTCTCGCAAAGGAAAACAAATGCTGACACACTCTCAACTTCAACAGGATGAGCATAGGTGACATCTGAAATGTTGGCTTCAATCGTGGATTTTATTTATTTTTTTGCTTTCTCCCAGCTTCCGTATCACACAGCATGGCTCATTGCACAGGCGAGGACTGAATTGACAATGCAGAAACCCACACACACACACAAGCCCTCTCTACACACGGATGCAAACAGTCTGAAGCGTCTTGGCAATGCTGGGGAAAGGGGTTGGGAGAGTGGTTAGATGTGCATATGAGGGTAAGAGGAGCTGCATTCCTTCACAAGTCTCAGAACATTCTGTGCGCCACCTCGGTCACCAAAGGAGAACCGGGTCAGGCTTTAAAAGTCTCAGACGCTCCTCTCCCACCTTTCATTTTTTTTCGCCCCGCAACAAACCCCTGACATCTCAACACCTCTCCGCCTGCAAACCTACAGGTGCTGCGAGGCGCCTCTTATCTCAATCTCTCTGAAGGCTGTTTCTTCAAGAAGCCGGCCTGGGTCAGCCTCTGAATCTGCAGCATGTAAAGCAAACACGATCGCTGCCCATTAGGCTCAGGGCGTACACTGGAATGCGAGGTGTTATTTTAGAGTGCATTCTTGACACGATTTGCGGATGCTCGCTCACAAGTGTGAAAAATGCATGCGGCCAGAATGGTGGGGAAATGTCAATAGAGAAATCAAAGCAATCAGGATGCTACCGAAGGGGATATTGGTGTGATAAATCATGTTCCTCCTGACGAAGGTCACAGAGGTGGAGGGAAGCAAGAGGCAGAAATAGAGGGGGCATAAATGACGAGGCGCAGTGCGCTCAGCTGCAGGCCGTGGGGACTGGCTCGAAGATACACTTTATTCAAGGGTGCGATTCAGAGTGTGACTCTTGATGCAAAGTCATTTGTGACACGATGACCTTCGGAGAGCCCCCCCATCTACTCCGTGTGTTATTTCTTTGATTTAAGCCTTATGCTACTGCCACTTTCTCTTGGGCGATGATGACAGATGCACCCGTGGGCCTCAGATTAGCTCAATAGAACATTATTGCCCATATCAGAAAAGCTCCCATACACTGCAAGATTGCTGATGGATGGTAGTTGCCGAAATGGTTTTTCCGGAGCAAAATGATATCCAAGATCATTTTTCGGTCGCAAGAATGTTTCTCGTGTTGCTCTTTCTGCACACTGACACGCAATGATTCAGCTTCTTGGTTTTCATTTCGTAGTTCTGCTGAGAAAAGCAGCTGCTTATTTACTATAACTCCATTTCCCATCGCCAGCTGAACCATTACCTAAATTATGGATTGACCTGAAGCTGATGCAGATGTCTCCTTCATAGGTTATACCTCCAGTTCCCGCTTCCAAGATAAACAACCATCCCTCCAGAAGTTTAAAGCAGGAATGGTGAGGTTGTCCGTGTGAATATAGGTGGATGGGGGAACAAGGAGGAGGGCGCTCTCTAAGGCTCCAGTAACCTTGTTTTTGTTTGAGGCACCTCCACTATCATAAGCCCACATCAAGTGAGGGAACCTCAAGGGACCCTACACTAATTAACCTTGTGGAAATGCCCTCAGTAGATGGAGGCTGGGACCGGAATAATGAGGAAGTTTTCACCAGGCCAATAACGAGAAGATTAACACATCCAACTTTAAAGTAGCTTTTTGACACAAAGCCAATATTTGCTCTCGCCGGTTTGCATTGTGGTGGGACAGGGCAGAATGCTAAGTGACACCTGTAAGGTGGCCTCTTGTGCAGCTCAGTCGTTAAACACGTTTTTGTATCTTCAAAGTTGCTCAAGATCCTTGCAATTAAATGCACAATGCTACTCAAAAGTGGGCACAGCCCTGTACGTATTCATGTTTACTGAATGCAGCCAATTTTCAACCCTAACAAACCATTTTGTTCTGGACCCCCGTTAGTACATTCCAAAACTCACAACCCCAGAATACAATACTGTCACCTCCGTGTTTCACAGTGGCCAACACCAAGGTTTGCTCTTTGTTTTTTGTGCCAAACACATTTTTGAAATTTTGGCCCAAACATTCCAGCTTGTTCCTTCAAACCATCAAACCAAACAACTTCTACAAGTGTTTGAGCCAGGCTTATATGGCCTTTACAACCATCGTCCAGACCAGGGTTGGGCAACGCCAGGCCTCGAGGGCCGGTCTCCTGCAACTTTAGATGTATCTCTACTTCAACACACCTGAGTCAAATAATGGCGTCATTAGTAGGACTCTGGAGAACTTGACTGCACTTGGGAGGTGATTCAGCTATTGGAGTCAAGTGTGTTGGACCAGGGAGACATGTAAGAGTTGCAGGACACCAGCCCTCGAGGGGTCTAGACATATGGAGGACACAGCAAGTTATTATCAGTAAAAGTACAACACAACTGGTATTTGCCAGAAATTTTTGCAGCTCTTTCAGTGTTGCTGTCGACCTCCTGATCCTTTATATCACCAGATGAATTGTGAAGTTCTGCAATGGCCACATCAGCGTCCTGAGATCTGACATAAAGTCTCTGAGGTCACCTAAAGATGAGCGTGGAAAAAAGATGTCGTCACAATACTATTGATTTGGAAGGCCTCTGTGGGAGTGGGCAGCTGTTACCTAGTCAAGATGTTCTCCCTTCCATCTGACAAGTCTTAATGCTGACATTAAAACAAACTGTAGTTCGTCAAAGTATTAGTCTAAGGTTATGCGCAGATTTGCAAGCAGCTTATTGCACCTTTTTCATTTTCTATCTAATAATGTGTCATTAAAGGTGGATTTATAAAAGAAAAATGGAGATTGTTCTGAGCGAATCACATATTCCATCACGAATTAGCATTCTCTTAGCGGCGGCAGTTTCCCGATGTGCAACACTCAGAATAATGAAAATTACTTTCGTAGCACTGAAATGAAGCTACAGTGACAACATCTCTCTGAAACATTAGGAGAAAAAGCTGACACATGGCTTTGTCGTAGACTTAGACGACACAATGAGAAGGCTCATTTCTGCAGCTTGAGAAGTGATACACACTTCCTGGCCTCAGCTAACTCACGTCTACATTTGAACCTCAAATGAATATGTGGACTTGAATTTGGAAATACACTAAATCTACACTTTACAGACTAAATACAACCTGACTGCAGCCTGAATGAGAACCAGAGTTTAGAATCCAGTTGCACAACGAATCAAAATCCCAATCTTCATTGCAATTTCAGGGCTTGCAATATTACAGTCTCAAAGGCTGCTTGAGACTGTAAAATACTGGGATGTTGTATTTCAAGTAGCATGCATTCACACTCTGTATGCCAGTAACATTTAGTGTAGTTTCTATCTAGTTCACATCCCTTCGATCTACTTTTAACCAATAGATGCAAATTGTCATGTTTTAAACTATTTGGTCATAAGAACAAATTCAAAGCTTTGTGTTGTATCTGAATGTGAAAGGAAAGAGTGGGAGTAGCATGTCTGCGACCGCACCTACAGGGCAGCTTTGGTTCATTAATTCTCTGGTCCTGCATGTCTGGACTGTGGAGGGGAAGTCATTCTAAACAGACACGCATGTTTTCACAAACAAGGACACAAGCAGAGAAATGTACTGCAGCAACTTTTAACGAAGCCCACAGCACAATGCTGGGTGCTAAAACAAGGTTACAATCACTATCCAGAGACCAACAGTCTATGTGGTTATCATTTCAAACTTCAGTAGGACAGTTTTTTTTTTTTTTTAATTCTAGAAACTGATAGAAGAAGAGGACCAAGATCAATTTTCTTTGCCTTCAAACTCATTAGGCTTTTCAAAATCATTTTCATTTGGAGCCACATCAAAAATCTGAATGTTCTTAAGTGATAAAAGCCCATCAAACTGTTAAAAATATTAATAAACAGCTGTTTGTTTCAGCCTTCAAGAAGTGTTTATTAAAATTAAATAATATTGAACATCTTTCCACACTGATCAGTCTCTCCAGAAGTTGTTGATTGTTTTTGTGTTGTTGTTTTTTCGCATTCAAAATGACAGATTTCGTGGAGCTAATTTAAAGATGTTTTCAAATATTTATTACTATATTGGTGTTAAAGCATGATGTCAAAAGAGAGTTTTTCTTACTTGTGTAGTGAGTATTTCACCCTTAAATCTGACAGTGAGGTGTTGGTTCTCATGTTGGTGAAAGGATTCATGTTGAAACTGCATTTTTTAAAAAGCTTGGAATGAAATACCGTTTCTGTTTTGAGGCCATTTATATTTGTTCCTTGTCATGGCACTAACCTGACATAGAGTGATGCACTGCTATTAGCTGTGAAACTGTATTAGACCAGATGCTTTCATGTAATTTTACTCTTCCTTCATGAGGCATCTCGCTGAACCTTAAATGCAGGTCTGTACAGTGTGTAAATGCACATTTGCATAAATCAGAGTTCTTGGCTCTGTTTGGACCTGGACATGAGTCATTTTTCATTCTGCATATCTTAACCATACAGATGAATGCAGAATAAAGGAGACAAAATATGTTCCTTTAAGATTTAAGACATGTCAGCCTGAACATGCCAGGAAGAGCTCGAACCTTTGACTTCTCAAAAACCTTGGGATTTCTGCAAAGGACCAGATTATAAAAATGCATGGGAAGGTGAAAGTGTCTCAGTTTTACCATCAGCTCTATAACACTGCTTTTTCACCTAATGTAATCTGACTTTGCCTTTATCTTTTCCTTAGTTTCCCCCGCTGCTGTGAGTTTTACACTATCTGCAAAACGCACTGGAACAATGTTTGGACGATTGCCACGTCCTGATTTTGTGTCTCTTTGTTAAACTTTACAGCAGAATCAGAAGTTTTTGCACTTCCACTCAAGAGAAAACCCACAGAAATTTAAAATATCTCAGACAAGCACTTTAAGACTTCAAAAGAAAAAGGACACCGCACATTTGAATATCTTTTATAACTTTCTCCCTGTGTCGTATTCTTTTTTTTAAAGTCATTTTTAACTCAAACCCATGAGAAAAGCAATGTCGCACCTGGAAGGTGACTTACATTTTCACTCTTTAATAAAAGTTTTAAGGGGGGGTGTGTTGGGTCGAGGCTGAAAAGCCGTGCAAATGATCACCTCTTACCCCGTCATTGATCTGGATGTACTTCATTGTGTTATGGCGGCATTGTGAGATCCTGGAGCAATTGTGTCAGAGCAACTTTGCAAGGTAGAGCGGTGCGACAGCACGGCGCGCGCTCCGAGACCTTCTGGGCTTCATGCATAATGCTCTTTGTGTTCCCTGGAAACGATGGACGGGTGACAGCAAGGACTGAGTCCCTTCCAGAATCCCAAATGGATTGAGTTCAGTTTCTCCCCGTTTCTGTGCTGAGTTCTCCCTCCTCCATATCCCCCTCACTTTTATGCGATTTGCTGGAAACAGCCAGCATCATTGATGTGGCCCTTTCTTGTGTGTGGCATGAGAACAAAGCAGCTGTGCTTCCTTAGGATGCTCTTCCCGTCGCTCACCCCCCTCCTGCCCTGTTCTTTTCCTGTTTGTCTTCCCCTTATTTTCTCCAATCTGTCCCTCTACCTTGCTTTTATCTCTTGGTTTTAATGATTTCTTTTGTAAAAGAACATCTGACCGGTGGTGGAGCCGTGTCTTAAGTGTCACATCAAAAGAGCTTTTCAAGTCAAATGCTTCTATCGCAGTCCCCCCCCCCCCGACGGTGACGAGCGGAGAATAGATATTTCTCGCTTTGTGTTCACGTCGTCGCGAGCGTCACGATAATTGCCTCTGCAGTCGCGCGGCACGTCGTTAAGCGAAATTAAATAAACTCGACACATGTAGGCCGGCTTCCACATTCGTTATAAAAATCCTGCTTCTCATTACAGGGGTCACAAAATATTCCCAAATTTCATTATGCACAGTTTCATTGCATAACGTCATTTTGCCCATTAGCCCGTTGCTCCCCGCAATTTACAGCCCCATGAATTATGAATCACTTCCCTTTCATCACAGCTGGAGCTCTCTCCCTGATGTGCAAATTACTCTGAGGAAAACAATTAGATCCCAAGTAAAGATGCTCCACTTTAACCCAAACTCCAAACCATCAAATAGTTTTATGTCAAAACTACAACTTAAGTCTGCACAGTCCATTTGGAAATTCCCTTCATCCCCACATAGTAATTAATATGTGTGTTTGGGCTGGAGTTCATCTCATAGACTTATTTACATTAATCTCACTTACTTCGTTTGGTTTAGTGATACTTTTTTGTGCTGAATTAACTTAAAAGTAAAAAAAAAAAAATTACTGAAAAGAACTTTTTACTTTCACTTTGCTTGAAAAATTTACGTTCATTGCCGTGATCGTATCTCATGTCTGACTTCGTGATGAAAGCTTCACCAGGGTTAACACAACACACACCAGGAAACTTTAACGTTTGACGTGGCCGTCGCAGGTTCAGCGCCCAGCCTGATGACCTTTACTATCCCCCCTCTTTCATTACCCACTTTCCTGTTTAATGACTTCATGAACTTTGATTTCTGAGTTAAAACCAATACAATTTTCTCTTTGACTTAAATTGCATTTTCAAGGAGCAGGTGTACTTTTCTTTTCAAATTAAACCGCTTTCAAATCTTTTACAGTGTAGACAAAAATACTTGGTCCGACTGTGGATTCTTGCAGTGAATCTCTGCAGCTCCCCCAGAGTGACTCTCTGGATGTATTTTGGACAATATAGGTAGATATACAAATGTCTTTATGATGTCAGATGGCAGATTGAGAGATGTTCTTGGGATATTGAAGCTCTGCTGCGATTACTGTGATTAAATTACAAACAGACGGAGTCTATTTATTTATATGAGATCGTTTATTAAGCCGGTTGTTGCATTGGATTTTATGTAATGAGCACAAAAGTTTGCTAGACTAGACTAATTTTATTTATTATCATTTGAAAACCATATATATATTTCCTCCCCTATCACAATTAAGTGCTATTATTTATTTATTATTTATTACTGGTCTGTCACATAAAATTGCCCCCCACACCCCTCAAAAAAGAAATATGAGCAATTTATCCACTGGCTAACTGGACCCTTTTTGAAAGTGGTTTTATAACAAAAAGTCATCTGAGAATTCAAGATAACTCCGGCTTTTAAAAGTCTGTTTGTTTTCTCTGACAGTGACAGCATGTTGGAGTGAATAGATTGGCACCGTCCCTAACGTGCCCTTATAGGGGGCCCTGAGGGCAGAAGACGTATTAACAATAGATGTATGCTCACAGCACTGGCCCCATTGGCGCAATTTCTCAAAGCCCGAGACTCCCTGTAGTGCTTTATAATGCTCGGTGATATCCAGGTCAGCCACTGGCTGTCGCGCTGAAGATTAGTGGAACATAAATCAGAAAAGTGGGGAAAGAAAAAGAGGGCCCCAGGCGCAATGCACAGGTAATTATGAACTCAAATGTGCTCTCTTTTCAATAAAAGCATGAAATATGATCTGGTTTCATGATGGCTGAAAGCTGCTTACAAGAACATTAACATGGAGCGTTCCTGGAAGCTCGGGTGCAAGGACGAGACGGGCTCTGAATCAAACGATTACGCCTTCAGATTGGTTGGTAAGAGTGACACGCAGGCGTAAACACAAATGTGGAAACTTTTAGGTATTAAAAATGGGTCGACTGGATCTGGTGTGAAAACTCGTATTCATACTGTGGGTCCTGTAGATACCCGTAAGATAATATTATATTAAATATTACAGTTTTGAGGCCAAACTGTCGGCTATTTGGAACTATTCATATTTCCATTCATCTGGATAAAAACCCAAAAATGTTAACCCACAGCATGATCCTCCCTCTACCATGTTTCGCTGTGGGCTTTTATTTTTTGTTCTACTTATATCTTTTTTTAAAATAGGCCCTAAAAATTCAACACGTTTTCCCAGAAAGTGTTGTGGGAGATTTTAACCAGTCTTGAATCTTACTTTTTGGAAGAAAACACCATCTTGAATCTATTCCTGGACAAATTAATTTTATTTATAATTAATCACATTTACCATAACTGATGGATTACATCAGTATACAAAGAAAAAGGTATTAATTTCCCACTTTGTTAACTTTTGCAACAAGTTAGCACAGTATTTGCTTGTTTTTGTTTTCCCTAACAGATGTGTTTGTTTTTCATTTGAATTTCATATGAAATTCATATTAAGCATGATTTTTCTTAATGTGCAACTTTTTTTTTTACAAAACAAAAATGTCACTTTAATACATTACAAAGTTCCACAGGTAAAATTTTGGCATTGACAAGGTTTATTTTCTGAAGACCCATTAGAGAAATCATATATAAGAACTGATTAAAACTGGACATATAACAGGAAATGGAGGGACATTCGTAACCAATTGAAAACAGGGTGAAATGGATGCTGTTTCAGCCGTCATCCAGGTACAAAGGCGCTTCATGGTTCAAAGTACAATTTTGTTCCACCTCCAGTTTCTGATCGCTTGCATTTCAAAGACGATCAGTGAATACAGCAAAGAGCTCAGCCGCCTCCTCGGGGTTGGTCGCGTCCGGCATCATTCGACGGCTGCTTCAAGCTGACTTCTTCTCTCAACACTCAACTCCAAGAAAACAAACCAGGTTGAACTCGCTATTGCACTCAGACGAAAGGAGCGAAAGGAGCCATAACCATAAAGTCCAAATGTAAAAAAGTGTCACTCTGCAGCTGAAATACGACGGAGAAATATATAAGTTGGAGTGAGTCGGACCGAAACCTTTTGTTCCAAGCAAGCTGAAAATACACCTCGCTGGTTTGATTAATGAAGGGGAGAAGACCCAGATGCAACACGCCAAATAGGTTGAAATGCAAGAATCACGGTGAGTTCAGGAGAGTTGGGGGGAGTGGGTCAGTTTTAATAACGCCGGAAAGCCAGAAAATGCAGACCCTGATTAAAAGTGGAATGAATTAATTAATAAGTGCAGGCACACTTCCAAAATAGCATCCTGTGTATTTACAGAACCGGACACTTAGTATGCACATGGCTTCTCAGCATAAAGGACGGCAGATAAGCAAAACTAATAAAAGGAAAGATTAATTGTACGTGAAGGTACCCCAGAAACTAGATTTCTGCGTCATCTAAAGTTCATCTGCGCGGCAATACTCATCAGTGAGGTGAAAATTCCCACTTCCAGATGAGGGCCTTGCAGAAATGTTTGTAACAAACCACAGATTCGGTTGTGGAGCAGATTACAGCAGGGTGTTTCAGATTATAAAAGCGGTCATGAATATCTCACATTGCACTGTTTTATTATTTAAGAAATGCTAAAAAAATAATAATTAAAAAAAAGATATGGCCGTCTACCCAACTTGATAGGCCAGGGAAAGTGAGCATTGATCAAAGAGGAAATTGTTAGACCCACAGAGATCCACAGCATGGTAAAATGTAAAATAATTATTTAAAGAAGGTGAGAAAATGACAAAACCCGAAAAGCATGACGGTCGCTACGTCAGACAGAGACCTGGTCAAACTTTAGTGTCTCCATTAAGTGAGCACATCCCCTTGTGTGAGGAGTCATTTCTGCATGTGTTCAAAGAGGAGTGATTTGAATCTTAAGGGGCAGAAAGCTGCTCAACTTGGTAAGTCTTCAGTCGGCCGACGAAGCCACTTCACGCTGGACAAGCAGATACCTGCTGTCTGGGCCGAGTGGTGGCCTCCAAAAACAACAGAAGGGAGGAAGAGAGGAAGAAAACACGAGCAGGCTTCAGAGAGTGAAGAGTGGGCATGTTGGGAACGGCTCGGATCTCGAAATTAATACATCTCAACGATGAGAGCCAGTTAGCAGGAAAAACACCAAACGCAGCGTCCCTCCCGCTGATCTAATGAAACACCAGCCGATGTGAAACCTGGAAACACCTCATCACCGGAAGACGGCTCATCAAAACAAGTTCAGTCTTGTCTCTGCCCTCACTTCTGTACTACTGCGACTGGTGTTTGGTGGATTCTATGAAATCGCACTACATGCTGAGAATCCAGCAGAGTCAGTGAAATAATTTAAAGCTCGAACCTTTATATATAAAATGTATAGATATATAAATATATATATAAAAAAACATGAGTTCTCTCTGTTTCACGCTGGCATGAAAGCAGCGGCGGCATGCTGTGGGAAATTGAAAACAGTAGCTTTACACACTATAAGGTAGTCATGTTATAAATGTCTTTTCTTGGTTGTCAGCCACGGACCTCATACTTTCAAAAACTCTACATCCATCTCTTTAAAGATTTTCCAGAACCAAGTGTACCGTCTCCATCTCCGTCTCCTCCGTGGCGTGGGGACAGACGGGTGCTGATGTTCGCTCGCTGAATTCCATCAGACACCTTCCCAGATATGCTCCGTCCGTCTCTGCTACAGCTCTGCTCTGATTAAGTCACTAAATTGGATTCCAGTTCCTTGCTATCATGCTTTTCTTCTTCTTTTTCTTTTTTTTTGTGTTCATGCAATCCTTGAGTTTCTCCTCCTCCTGCTTTTTGTGCACCTCAAACGTCAACTTTTGCTACTGAACCGCATACGGCACAGAGGACTGATAATGTGATGACACAAAGCAATTCCTTCTATTGTATGATAATGATGATTTTTTTTGTTTTATTTTGCTTCTTCTTGCAAATGCAGTAATAACAGCAGAGAAAGTAACACAGTGTACTACATAATGCTGATCAATTCCTCTTTTATTTGCACACATCTCTTTATTGTTTATGAGGCTCCACGAACATGATTTATGTTTTCCGAACAGACAATATAAAAAGTGAAAATAGCAACAAAACCCCCCCCAAAAAACAATAATAGGACAAATTGTCATGCAATTTTACACAATTTGCTCGAAAAGGAGCAGGAAGAAGATAAAAGATGTTTTCATTTCCTGCCTCTCACATACACACCAACAATCATTTAAGTTTCCCCGACACCAGATGGGCCCTTACAGTATTTCCACATTAAATGACGCTAGAAATTCGCATTCTCGTCACTGAATCTGCAAATATTTTCACATTATTGACATCAGCGATAGCAATTTTGGCCTTTGAGTCACAATGAACTGATTTTGAAGCTGGTTTATATTTGCACTTTGTTTGAGCTCATAATATAATACGTTCCAAAAATGTATTAACATGCTGATATACAAAAACTCTTTTTAGTTGTTCTTACACGTTTTTTTTGTTTCTTTTTAAAAGTCCTTCTCCAGTAGTAAAACATTTGTTGAATTTTGTCTTACCCCCGATAAAATTTGCGTCAAACGTTATAAAATGAATTGTATCAATTGAGTATGTTTAACTGAACTCGGTGAAATGATTTGTTTGATGAGAAAAACGATCAACAGAATCGGGAAGGGGAGCAAAGTAAGGCTGAGTGCGAGAGCAAGAGCAAAAAATTGAAAGGAAAATAGAAATAAATATTGAATCTTACAGAACAAATCAAAAAGTCACCAACAATAAGAACTGAGCTAACACAGGTAGCTGCAAGATATGATGAAGCAATCAAAACAGAAAGTAGCAGAAGCAAAGGCCCAAAACAACTCGGCGGCGCAACATTTGGTTATGTTTCTCTAAGAGCTGCAAATAAAAGAGGGGGGGTGCATCTGATAAAATCTTATGAATGAATCTTTGGGATCACATTCTTCAGGAAGGCTTTCTGGAGACCAGGAACTCAACAGCAGCAGCAGCAGCAGCCCACACGCTGATTTATTTTTAATCTTCACCTAAGTGCTTCTAATGTGTTTCTTTGTACTTGAGCATTCATAACTTAGTACAATGTTGCGGTTCAATGATTCTATTTCAGGCTCAGCTTCTAACACATGGCGATTGCCAGCACCGTATCAAACACTACTGTAAACATCGGCCCCCGCTATCAGATAGCGCCTTCTCCCACGAATGGCCTTTCTAAAAATAAATGTACTAATAAATTGGGAAATGGCACAGGCACTATAATAACGTGTAACGGAGGTGTAATGAAAACATCCCTCTCTCGTAAACACCCACAGCGCCCCGCAATCCGAAAGCTGCAGCTTTCACGATGCTAAATTTATCACTTTGTGCTTTTTTATTTCGCCTAAACTCGCCAGCCCTCCCACACACAAAATGCTTTATGAGACCTGCATTTTTCTTTCAGGACAGCTGCCAGTCCGCAGCCCACCGCTCGAAGAGGCAGGGTGAGAGATGCTGTTGTTTGTTTCGAAGAGGAAGAGCCTGGAGCGAGGTGATGAGCGGGGTCAGGCGCTGAACAAGCCAAGCGTGCTGCCATGCCCTCAAAGAAGTGAAACAGAGCAGTTCTCCACATTATGTCAATATTTCATTTCAAGTTAACCCATGCAAAATGTGCTTCTTGTATTGAGTGAGTTAATTCTAGTAAAGATGACATGATTTTGTCACGCGTTGACCTAAAGAAAGAACTTTGTTTTGTGCGAACACAACAAAATTTAGTTAAGCGAATTTGCACACCGATACCAACTCGCTTGAGAATGAATGAAATATTGACAAAGTTTTGCGCAAATTTTGCAATGGAAATCGGTCACAAAGCAGCTTGGTAACACAGAACTGCACAGAACAAGTTGTCGCGGCAATGTTTATCAGTGCAGTCGCCGTCACATGATTATGTAATAAAAGAAAAGGAAGCAAATGTTGGAGTTTTTAAAGTATTTTCATTCTTCTATGATAAACAATCCCAAAGACATGTGTTGCAATTGTTATTGTTTGAGTGACACCAAGGTTAAAGTAAAAGCAGAGTGTTTGGCGTGAGGTTCTGTTTTAGCTAAGAGGCAAAATCTCCTCGGTAACCAAAAAACACATTCAAATTAAGAAGAAAACAAGTCGATAATCAGCACAACACGGGCGGACCAAATCTAGTCTGTTGACTGGAATCCGAGCCGCCGGCTCCGAGGACCTCCTTGACTATGAAGTTCTTTTATTGATTTGCTTTGAGAAAGAAAAATCCATATCTGGATTTCATAGATGGTGGCCTGAGTGCAGAGCTTCTTTCCAGTGGCTGACATGTTACCAGAAAGCATCCAGCTCTGTGTGAGCTTTGCTCTGCATTAGCAGCAAGATACAGAATTTATAGTTGACAGCTTCAAGATTTTAAGACATTTATTTGACTTACTTCCATTTCATTTTGTCTCAACAGTCTCAGCTGTAACATTTGTGCATATTTTAGGGGATGTGACATTCAGAAAAACCAAAACTGTCGATCGGTGTAACAAACTTGCAACATATTTCACCAGGATTTTATTTGATAGAGGAGCTCAAAGTAATACATTGTTATTATTTGAAATAGAAACTTAAAAGAAATAACGTTAATTGACTTGGGGGAGCTTTAAAGATAAATTTAATCTGCACCGCAAAAACTTTAACCAAGTATTTCTGGTTTAGTTTCTAGTTAAAATGTCTTAGTAAACTTGAAATGAGACAAACTAACTTACAAGAAAGTGTTTTAGCAAGATATTGATGCTTGTTTTAAGTCAATAATTACTTAAGTCTATAAATTCTAACCCGACAATCCAGCCAAATTTGTAGGACCCACACTTTGTGCTATCTGAAGAATTCCAACGGTTTCGGAAAGTTGAGACGTTGCTCTTTACATAAATCAGGTTATTACGATAATTTCACCCCGCCATAGCAGGGAGTGAAATTAATCTTAATAGATGGTAGATTGTGAAAATAACTTATATTTTGAAAGTTTCAGTTGTTATGGATAAATGGACAAATATGTTTACTCACACGTCATTTAAAGAACTGCGTACAATTAAAACAAGCAAAAACATCAAGGCGGCAGATTTTTAAGTTCAGGGGTTAATACGGATGAAAAACAACTAGTTTCATTAGCAGATTATGTAACTTCTAGTAAGACATTTTTCCCATGTTGTCAGCCCGTCGCGATAAATGATAAATCAATTAATTGCACATATCAACCTCATTCCAATTATCGGCTATAGCGTTTCTTCCTGCCTTTTTCTCTTACTGTTGACGACACTGAATGAAAAAAGGCTCAACTCTGGTGCGCTCCAGCTGTTTCCAGTTAGTGAAGAAAAAAGAGGTAGCTCGAAGGACGAGAGCACTTCTTCTGGATGCGACCATTTTGACAGTTTTCTTTCAGTCCTTACCCAACTCCCCGGCGGGAGAGGTTTGCTTCTCTGGTTACGACCAGTTTGACTCTTTTCTTTTCAATCCTTCCCCGGCTGCGAAGGAAACCTCCCCGGCTGGTTTCCTTCTCAGCAACGACGTATTACGACGAGTTTGATTAGTTTCTGTTTGATCCTCCCCAGACTGAGAAGCAAACCTCCTTGGCTGGGGAGGTTTGCTTCTCCAGTAACATAATGTTTTATTCTTTTTTTCCGATCCGTCCTGTAACAACATTTCTGATCCATTTCTTGTTGATCCTTCCCCGGCTGGGGAAGATGGCTGTAAAAAGGAGGCAGTTGAGCCAAAATGCTCAATTTCTGTTTTGAAGACCACAACATGTCTAGAGATTGTCAATGAAGAAAGCTCTGTCCTAGAGATTTCTCTAGGACAGAAATCATTCTCAAAACTTCTCCAGTTGATGAAGTTTGCTATGAAGAAGAGACAGTTGAGTTGGAAGTCTCAACTTTGATTTTAAAGATGACAACATTTGGAGACAGTGTTCATGAAGAGACTGCAGTCCCATTGTTGTTATTTTTTTACTTCTGCTTATTTTTCGCTCCCTTGTTTGTTTTCTGTGGTAGTGTTTTGAACAATTTCTTTGTTTTATATTTTATCTGTGGACTTCTTTATTTGTTGGAGAGTGAATCAATTTGAGTTTATTTTTATTTTGAATTTCAACCCTCCCCAGCCTCCCCGACTGGGGAGGTTTGCTTCTCCAGTAACATAATGTTTTATTCTTTTTTTTTCCGATCCATCCACATCTGAGAACCAAACCTCGCCAGTTGGGGAGGTTTGCTTCTCCTGTAACAACATTTTTGATCCATTTCTTGTCGATCCTTCCCCGGCTAGGAAAGATGGCTGTGAAAAGGAGGCAGTTGAGCCAGAATGCTCAATTTCTGTTTTGAAGAATTTCTGTTTGGAAGTCTTAAGTTTGGTTTTAAAGATGACAACATTTGGAGACAGTATTCATGAAGAGACTGCAGTCCCATTTTTATTATTATTTTTTTTACTTTTCGTTATTTTTCAGTCCATTGTTTGTTTTCTGTGGTAGTGTTTTGAACTATTTCTTTGTTTTATATTTTATATTGCACAATCTTATGTTGCCGATTGTCGGCCCATTATCAAAACCTGAGAGAGACATTAGCCGACAGAAATCTTTGATATAACGGTTAGATCGAAACCGTGTTGTGTCCAACAATGGACACAAAATAATAAGCCCAGTTCATAAATTTTGAAAATTTGCCGGGTTTTCTGGTAGAAATTTCGCTCCAACTCCTCCCCTACTTATTTATATTTTCTTTGCACGAAATGTTGAATAAACATTCATGTTGTTTCCGATGTCTGCTGGACTTCGGGTTGCATCGTGTCAGCTGTTCAGGATTCCCTCCGTGTTTCCCCTCAGAAAGCACGAGGAGAATCCGCGCTTTCTGATTGGCTACCGGTCACATTCAATAAGCTGCGTTAAGCTCCTAGTCTGGGCAAACCCTTGATTTAGATCGGAGCGGCCATGACGATCTACCGTAACACACAAGGGACAATCTCAGAACGAATAACGAATTGTCATTCGGGGTAAAAAATCCTGTAGTTTGAACTATTGCAACAGGCAGTTGGATGTCTTCTCTATTTAAATCTAATGATTACTGAAGGGCAATATACTATACAGACTTTATAATCTGTACTCGTTTGGTTGAATGCAGTATTTATTTCCACTTTGACTTTATGTTGTTTAGTTTTTATTCGAGCACATTTATTGTTAATGGAAACTTTGAATCAATTTTATTTTTGCTTGTTTTATTTATTTTGTGTATCAGTCCCAGTGTTAAGTGTTTTTTTTTTAAAGTAAAGTGTTTCTATCTTTGGCAGAAAATTGCATGTATTATTATGTAATTTTCATTAAATCAGTGTAAAAAGGTCTTCAAACAATGTTTTTGTTTATCGCAAATTTTTTTTGAGATAATTAATCGCCCAGCAAAATCTGTTATTGTGACAGGCCTACATGTTGTTACATGGAAGTAGTACTTTTTCATCAATATTTAGCAATTATTTACTTAGAACAAGCCTCTTATTCTTGCTGAACAATTACTTTCAAGTTAGTTTTGAGCCAAAATATTTGCACTGGAAACTAGACCAAAAACACTTGGTAAGATTTTGTGGGTTTTTGCTGTGCGATTAATTGAGTCCCTGTCTCTATAGCGTTCATGGCTTCCTCCTTCACACCTCCTAACGGCCAGTAACTGCAGCTCCTTCCCCTCAGCACATTTCCCACTCACGACAGACCCTCCTTCCCCAGAGAGCGACACTCGCTCTCGTCGTTTGGAGCCCAGAAAACACTCCACACAGCAGTAAAGAAGGTTATTCACCGGGGCCAAAGAGACTAGTGGCTCACCTTTACTTGACCCGGCATGGGCTGAGTTGCTCTCAGCAGGCAGTGGCCGAGTGGAAAAAGAAATACTCATTGTCACAGCGGAGCCACAGATTCCCCCACAGTGGGACACAGTCAACACCGGAGACAGAAACGACAGACCGGTCCTCTCTGGGCTGGCTGAACGGGGCCGGGTTTATGACAGAGGTGACGGTGTGTTGTATATGAATAATGACCACAGAGCTGCTGCTGTGTAAATACTGAAAAATAAGTGTGTTTTCCGTCTGAATTGGCCTTTTCACTGCAGCATTAAGGGCAGACAGATTCACAGCGTGCAACCGGCTAAATTAAACGTCCCAATCTTGTCCACCGATCAAGGCCACTTAGACTATGTTTTATAATAAACATGTATCTTTGTTGACGAGTTTCTGTACGCCTTGTGAATGCCCTTTTTTGACTTTCAAAAGAGAGCCCTTCAGGCAACGGTAATTCATGCCAAAGAATGAAAAAAATAAATAAATAGAGGCTTTTCATGCAGCAAGAAGTGTTGTGTGACTCAGACTCTGCTCCTGCATGTCACAGTCACAAGAGGCTTTCTAACTGGGGCGTATATCACTGTTTCTCCGTCCTGTGGTGCATGCCTCCATTAATGGAACTGTTCACAAATGATCTGAGAAGTGATTGTACAAGATGTTTGACTGAGGCTTTTAATGAATCAGTTTTTGTCTTAGTCATAAGCTTTTTTTTATATTTTCTGCAGACAGTTTGTGATGCATTTGAATTGAAACTACACTCATTAGCACATAAATGCAAGAGGAATGTAGAAATACTTACAACCTTGAGCATATTTACCATTCTGCCCACTCAGTCTCTGCACAACCTTGCCCACATTAACAGCTAAATGTCACTGATGGAAATTCAGAAATGCAGATATTTTTCCTGTCTTTATTGTATGTGGAAAAATTGCAGTCTCAAACCACAATGCATGTTGTCTGGGTTTTTGTTGTCATCCACTAGTAAGTAGAGCAAAATTATTAAGTGGAAAGAAAATGCTGCATTGTTTACCGTGTTACTTTCCCCAAATGAAAATCCCAACTGAATAAGCCAAACAAGATGGTTTATTCCTTTTTAAAATGACGGCAATGACCAAATTGCTCAAGAACCCACAGCTCAAGTGGGAAAGACGGCTTCAGGACACTGCCACTAAAAACCTGGGCTTTTTGGAACAACTGTATTAATAATGCAACTGAAATCCATTTTTTTGGGCCAAATCCACCCCATGACATTCTTGCACCAGAAGAAGTCAAACACAGTAAATCCAGTGGCTTAAAATTGTAATTATGAAAATTTTGAAGTATTGAAAGAAGTTGCATCCCAATAGACTTTTCTATATTACCTGCAGTCAATGCTCCACAAAATCCCACCGCTATTAGTTGTGCTCTTTTTTCTTAGCTTCCTTTGTCTTGTTATGATCTTGTGACAATACTATCAGTTCCCATTGATCAATGACCATAAAGGTGATCATAAACAGCTATGTTGCATTTTGTTCAAGCTGCAGAACGTAACTTTTATAAAAAAAAAATATTTAAAAAAATGTTTTCTCATATTTGTTAAAGCTGTCATCAAGTCATGACAGTTTGCTATGAAACAGATAATCTGTGAAAAGATCAATCTCCTCCACCTCCTCCCTGAGCTGCTGCTGCTGCTGGCTAAAGAAATGCAACAACCAATCAGAACCAGGACAGTCTTAGCGCCGTCAATCAACCTCATGCACTCACTTCTAGAGAGGCTAATGGAAGATTTTATAAAGACGGTTTGAATTTATGAGTAATAATTACATAGTTTTTGTTGTGTAATTGTAAAGAGAGTAGAGAGACAGGAAAAAAAATCCCTGGAATGATGCTAACTAGATTGTCAAAATACTTGGACAGGAGGGAGGGAGCTGCTGCTGCTGACTGACTCGTCTGTTGTTAAGTATGGTAGGATGTACAGGGACATGATAAATATATAAATATGACGTTAAATTATTTCCTTCATTCATTAAATGCTAGAGAAATGGAGGTGAACAGTAGTCTGTAGCTAAACTAAATCTGTAAATGGTTGTTAATCTCAGTCTCACAGATTTTATTGAACAGTAGAGAGACAGAAAATAAGGCGGAGAGAGAAGAGGAAGACGTAAAGCAAATGATCCGAGGCTGGGATTCAAACTGTAACTGGACTGTAACTCAACAATCACACATTTTATCCATGAAAACTTTTGAGAACCTTACATCAGTTTCCATATCACATGAAGTGTGTGGCAGAAATGTAATAAAACTTTAAAAAGCAGCTTCATGGCTTCTTTCAGAGCACCGTCTGTGTACTGACAATGTCAGCCTCACTAAATTGATGCTATGACTACCTCGTTCTCTCACTCGTGGCTGTCTGAGGTGAAAATCTCCGCTTTGCCTGAGGTGTTCAGTGTAGAATTAAAATGTTCGTCAGAAAGGGATATAGGAACGGAACATTACACAAGGTTGTCAAATGGAGCCAGGGATCCTGCGGGCGCTTGGTAATGTTCTGACCTCAGTGTAGATCCATCAATGCCGTTTTGTTAATGAACTGAGCTATGATTTACGCTGTCAGCGGAGCTCACTTCCTGCCGCCGCCTCTTCTCCCAGAGTGCCGATCGAGCCTCGCTGTGTTCGGCAGACCTTTATGTCATTGTGAGGGAGCAGATTTGTGTTATTTCTCTTAAATCCCAAATCCAATCTGTTTGACAGCCGGCGGGGTTACTGCATACATTAGGAGTCACAAAATATGGTTCGGGGGGAGGAGGAGGGTCATCTTACACAAAGCCAACAAATGAGCAGCACTGGCTGTGGCTCGTTTGCATGTGGTTCTTGAGCCTCCATGTGTAGCAACTTGTGCATAATGAATACCCTGCGCACACAGTATTTACAACAATTGAGAATAAAACGTTGATGCAAACTGTTAGCAATTTTTATCTTATAATTCCTACCTGAAAAACCTACAACTGCTTATCCTTGCATAGTCTTATGTTATATATAGCCTCCGCCCTTCATATGTGTATTGCACATTTCAACCAGGAGTAAATATAAGCAAATTATTCATTTTTAAATACATCACTCTCCAGATCTAAATAAGCCATTACAGTTAACTATTATGTCTGAAGGCTTTACTTTAATCTGTCAAACCGATTGGCTCAGGAATAAATGAAAACTATTTTCCAACTAAAATATTAACTTCCACTCCTCGGGGAAAGCTAGCAGGTAGTTTTTATAACAATGTGCCGGGAGTTAAGCGTTCTCTCCCGGCGTCCTGAACCTGGACCGCCCGGCCAGCTGACAGCTGGCGAGGGGAGCATGTCCGAAAATGTCAGAGCACCACAATTAGGTGACATATTGATGAATCAAGCTTACAAAGTCACTAAAAACATTGTAAAAATGAATAAATAAATTATGTTGTATCACTTAGAGTGTAAAATAGAACAACAAGTTGCCGCTCTTCACCACCATCACTGCTTTGCCTGAACGCTCGGTTTGGACCCACAATAAATCATAGTATATGGTAGGCCATGAAGGATACACCGGACGCATCCTTCAAATCGAATTCGGACAGGCCTTCTCGCCACACTACGACGTAATCAGCCTACAAATCCGTCCTTCGAAGGATGCAGACCCTGGATTCAGACACAGCTCTAATTTAGCTATACATACTGCACCAATCTGCCAAATACACTGTCCAAAAATAATTTCTACACAATATTTTCATTTTAACATTAACGAGCAATTATTTCCAGTCTTGCCAGATTCATTTTAGTCCAAGCATCATTCTTGTTATGGCCATTTCAGGTGATTCACTTCCGTACGTGATTATTGGACAGTTTTCCTTTACTGTTTTAAAGCGATTACATTATAAATGATGGAAAAGTGCAACCTACAAATATCAAAAGGGCTGTTTAACTATTTGTAGTGCCTAACAAATAAAAGCTTAGTTCATTCCTATTTATAAACAAATCATAAAAGACTTTAAAGAAGTTTTCATGCTGAAAATGTTCCATCTTTTAAGCTCCATTCCCCCTGAATCTAGTTTTACATTGCAGAAAGCTATTTTACTTTTCTTTTTTTTTTTTTTGGTTACATTGGCAACAAAACACAAAGAGGCACAGAACCATGACTGAAGCTCCAATAGAGCAAACACTAAAGGCAGCACTCCAGCCATTTGCAGTAGGAGGACTCTATCATGTTTTTCAAATATGAGCAAGAAACAATCTGAGGTGAGTTATTAATTAACACAAATGAGCAAATACAAAACCTCAAATGGGAAGAAACATAATCTCTGTTTTGGTGAGGCGATTACGATTCCAGATTGCGTCATCCTCCACGTCAACATTAGCGACCATCGCGGCTACTGGTTCGCCAGAGCTCTATTCCAGTTTGGGCATATGGCTGAACCCCTTGCAGCTGAAATACCCCCTCTCTCTGGGGGTCTTTGTGGTATTTTACAACATCTGGGTTGGATTTCCCTGGGGAAAAGTTTGTCATACTTCATGAAAATGCTTCAGAATCCATGTCAGAATCTGCCAGAAGCCGCTGACCCAGCAGAGTTTCAACATGTTTAGTAAAAATGACAAAACAATGCAAAACTTACGTCAATCCTTGCTGTTTGCTATTATTAAAGTTTCTCAGGGTTAGTACTTAAGACCTCCTGTGATAATACTGAAGTGCATATACATTAAAAGAATATTTCTGTTCTGATGTGTCACTAAAAAAATGTTTTCGTAAAATCCTCTGCCTAAAAGTCGTACTTTTGTCACTCTGCCGTGTTTTTTACTGTAACTTTACAGCTGTTGAGAAAGAAATGCACCCCTGGCTATTTGCTTTAAAAAGAATCAAACTCAAAATGCATACGCATCCAAACAAAACAAACAGCCTCGATGCATGATTTTATGAGAAAAGGTAAGAGCTGTTAAACATCTGTGGCACAAGATGAACATCCTGGAGCTTAATGCGGCTTAGTGTTGCAAATGTAGATCTTGCTTTTGTACCCACCGTGCACTCTCTTAACACGTTTCAATAAAATGGGACAAACAAGGGAGGCAAATTTTTTTTTTTTAAATAGAAACAGTAAACAGGTAATGAATAGTTAATGAATATTGCAGAGCTTTTCTGCTTCTGTTTTGAATGGAAGCCTGGTAAATCTTCAAATGCACAACATTGGCTCTCTGTAAATTAAATGAGCACACAATACAATATCTGGCATGAATAACGTCATTGGAAAAAAGGAATAACATCCAGTTCTGAGGATTTGTGCAGCAGAACTTACTAAAACGAGCTTTTAACGCTCAAAATGAGCTATATTCAGTCTCAGACAAATATCTGAAAAACACTGGTTTCTGAATGAATGTGAACCCAGAAGCTGTGCTATAAAACGTCGGTCCAAGCAAGTCGTAAAGGACGAGCGGCATCCAGGTGCTGCTCCTAACAGGAATTTGGCAGCACAGCTTAGATTTGCAAAGTTGCACCTGAACCATTCACATGACCTGCAGCAACATTGGCTCCAAAACCAGATGAGACCGAAGTGGGGAATTGTTTCACTGTAATGCGTCGCTCTGAGGGGGCGGGAGCAGGACTGCGCTCAATGTTCTCCTCTTTCATGAGCTTCAAAGGTTCCCCCCAGAAAACTTGCTAAGCCTGGTGGTTGGGCGCGAGGGCAGTCATTCATCCAGCGGCCCGTCTTGTTTTGGAGTTTTAAAATGTTCAAAGTTGACAGGAAATTTGAATATATCACTTGATAATTATGTGTTATTTAAAGATTGGAAGATCAATATCCGAACACCAACTATAAAGTCTTAAAAATGCAAACATTTTCTAAAAAAACCTAAATAACTATGCGTGCTTTGCCTGGTGGGGCCACAAGTAAAGCCTGGTGACCCACCAGGCCTGTGATACACAGGGAGAAATCCTGACGTTCTTCTGCCGGTTTTGTAACATCTGTGTAGTTTCTACTTGCAGCCGTGCCAGGTAAAAAAAAAAAAAAAGCTAAAACATGCTTTTTTCCACCTTTGTGTTAAAATACAATAATCTGCTGTTTATTGGCTGTGCTACAAAACTACGTATAAAAGTTGTTGCGGTTTAATTTAATGTTCTAAAAAGGAAACTCCCATTAATCCATATATAAGGCTACGGAAAGGGCCAGGTGTAAAGAAAGGTGAGGACAGAGAGCTGTGGGCTGACTGGGAGCAATTTAGAAACATGGCTTAAGGCATTAAACTGCTCACTGAACCAAGTTCATTTTTATACATCAAGAACAGCTAAAACTTTCTCCAAGTACACGTCTTGGAAAGAGAATCAGTTACAGTGGGAAAGGGGGAGAATACTCACGTAATGTACGAGCACTTACCTGGAAGGTTCCTGAGGTGCTGAACGTGTCAAAGGATTGATGAGATCAAACACCTGAGTTGGCTTTGGTCCAACTGCTGACACTCAGAAAAAAGCCTTTAGCTACATAAACGCATGGGCAAGAAGGAGTACTAACTGTTTTAACTTGACCAGTAACTGATTCTCAATAGAATTGAGAACCGGTCAATGGACTGGGAGAAATTGTATAGGGTGGGAAGGTAGATAGAGAAAGAAAACCTTTTCTTTTTGGCTAAAATCTAGATAAATCACCTTTATATCACAGACCATCCTACGTCACTCAGCAACACCAACCTACCCTGTTACAGATTTTCTCTGGTCTTTACCTTTTGTCACATGTAAATATTTAAGAATATAAAACATTTCAAATTTCAATTAATAAAGATTGAGCTTTCCAAAGGTGTGTAGTCCTACCCTAATTACAAATGATCAATGAAAACTGCCTGACTTGTACAAGTAAAAAAGACAGCATGAAGAAGGCTGAAACATTTGCAAAAATGACACATCATGCCAAGAACAGATGAGAAACAAACACATTGAAGTCAATAAGGGTTACAAAGTCATTTCTAAGGCTTTGGGACATCAGGAGAATCACAGTGAAAGCCATTACTACAAATGAAGACAACATGGAAGAGTGGTGAACAGTTTTATCAACGATAATCCAAGAGTGCATCAGAGGAACCAGCAGGTCACAGCCGAGCCCAGAAATAAAAAACGTCTATATATATATATATATATATATATATATATATATATATATATATATATATATATAAATATATATATATATATATATATATATAACATGCGTCTCACTCCTGTGAGGGGGGCTTTACTTTTGTTGGCATTAATACTGTACACATTTCAAAATGACTGCCCCTTCCTGTGACTGTGAAAGCGGCTAAACAATAATATTATTAATTTGGTGTTAAGAGATTAGTGGTATTGTTTTTCTGGAAACAAATAAATTTGGCAAAGAAGAATTTTTCTTTTTTTGTCAAAAAACATTTTTGCTTTTCTGCCAAATTCACCAACTGCACAATACTTAATTAATAATATAAGATGCATAGTTTTTCAAAAGAGCAGAAGAAATCTGTTTTATAAACAATGACAATATTTGTGGTTAAGTGATGTCTGACTTTTACTTAAATTGTAAAATTTACCAAGTGTAAATTTCTTGTGTCTAAGCAGATAAGCAGTATTTCAAAAGAGCTTTATGTTTTATTAAGAATAATATTACTTAATAATTTAATAATTTTGTGTTAAGAAATGGGAGTTTTTCCTGGCAACGAACTTCCAAAGTATAACTGACTTATATATTTTATATTATATTTTACCATCAATGACAAACAATTACTTTTTAATGTAAAATGTCTGCCAAATTCAAAAAATGCACAATTCATGTTGAGTAGTAAGTAGTGACATATAAGCAGAAGAAATCAAATGTTTTTTGAAAAATAATATTTATTGTTAATTTGTTGCTAAGAGACAAGCACGGTTTTTGGTAACGAAGTCCAAAGAAGTAAACATCTGATATTTACTTTAGTAAAATTTACCTACTGTAAAGTTCTTGTGTCTTAGCAGATAAATAGTATTTCAAAAACGCATCTGATTCATAAACAATGCCTATGTTTTTTCAACATTAACAATACTTGTTGGTAAGCTGTTGCTAAGAGACGGGCGTGTTTTCTGGTAAACTGTAACGTTTGTCTTTTATTTGGTAAAATGTACCTACTGTGACTGTTCTTGTGTCTTAACAGATAAATAGTATTTCAAAACGCATGTGATTCATAAACAATATGTGTTTAGACATTTTGAAAGAGCAGAAGAATGCCTATATTCTTTAAACAATAAAAAGTTTTGTCCAAGAGACAAAAGTGTGTTTTGGTATCAAACTGTAACGAAGTAAACGTTTAATTTTTACGTTTGTCAAATTTACTTCCTGTAAAGTTCTTGTCTCAGCATATGAGTAGTATTGCAGAAGCACTTATCTTTTATAAACAATTAGAATGCTGAGACATTTCAAAAGAAAGGAAGAGTTTCTGTTTTTTCAACAATAACAATATTTGTTGTTAAGTTGTTGCTAAGAGATGAGCGTGTTTTCTGGTAACGAATTGTAACGAAGTAAATATTTGACTTTTAATTTTGTAAAATTTACCTACTGTGAAGTTTTTGTGACTTAACAGGTGAATAGTATTTCAAAAGCAATTGTATTTTACAAACGAATACGAGTGTTGAGACATTTTAAAAGAGCGGCAGAATGCCTATGTATTTTAAACGATAAAAATGTTTTTCCAAGAGACAAGAGTGTGTTTTGCTAACAAATTGTCACGAAGTAAACATTTGATTTTTACTTTTGTAAAATGTACCTACTGTCACTGTTCTTGTGTCTTAACAGATAAATAGTATTTCAAAACGCATGTGATTCATAAACAATATGTGTTTAGACATTTTGAAAGAGCAGAAGAATGCCTATATTCTTTAAACAATAACAAGTTTTGTCCAAGAGACAAAAGTGTGTTTTGGTAACGAACTGTAACGAAGTAAACGTTTGATTTTTACGTTTGTCAAATTTACTTCCTGTAAAGTTCTTGTCTCAGCATATGAGTAGTATTGCAGAAGCACTTATCTTTTATAAACAATTAGAATGCTGAGACATTTCAAAAGAGAGGAAGAGTTTCTGTTTTTTCAACAATAACAATATTTGTTGTTAAGTTGTTGCTAAGAGATGAGCGTGTTTTCTGGTAACGAATTGTAAACATTAATTTTTACTTTAGTAAAATTTACCTCTTGTGTCTAAGCAGATAGTGTTTTGATTCATTAACAATATGTGTTCAGACATTTTAAAAGAGCGGAAGAATTCATATGTTTTTTCTACATTAACAATATTTATTGTTAAGGCGTTGACAAGAGACGAGTGTGTTGTCTGGTAACGAATTGTAACGAAGGAAACGTTTGATCTTTACTTTTGTAAAGTGTACCTCCTGCAAAGTTTTTGTAATTTTTGTGTCTTAACAGATAAATAGTCTTTTAAAAGAAATTATGTTTTACAAACAATAACGAGTGTTGAGACATTTTAAAAGAGCGGCAGAATGCCTATGTATTTTAAACAATAACGATATTTGTTGTTAAGCTTTTGCAAAGGGATGAGTTCCTCGCCTGGTAAAAAAAAAACATTGATTGTAACTTTTGTAAAATTTACCTACTGTAAACTTTTTGTCTAAGCAGATAAGCAGTGTTTCAGAAGCACTTATGTTTTCTAAATTATTAGAGTGCTGAGACATTTCACAAGAGCAGAAGAATTCCTACGTTTTTTCAACAATAACAATATTTGATGTTAAGCTGTTGCCAAGAGACGACCATGTTGTCTGGTAACCAATTGTAACGGAAGAAAACCTTTCATTTTTACTTTTGGAAAATTTACCTACTGTAAAGTTCTTGTGTCTAAGCAGATAAGCAGTATTTCAGAAGCACTTATGTTTTAGAAACAATTAGAATGAAGAGCAGAGGGATTCCTACGTTTTTTCAACAATAACAATATTCGTTAAGTTGTTAAGAGACACGTGTTTTCTGTTAACGAATTGTAATGAAGTAAAGATCCTATTGTAACTTTTGTAAACTGTACCAACTGTTTGAAGATTTTGTGTCTAAGCAGATAAATCGTATTTCAAAAACGCGTCTTATTCATAAACAATTTGTGTTCATACATTTGAAAAGAGCGGAAGAATTTCTTGTGTTTTTTCAACAACAATATTTGTTGTTAAGTTGTTGCCAAGAGATGAGCGTGTTTTCTGGTAACTAATTGTAACGAAGTAAATATTTGACTTTTAATTTTGTAAAATTTACCTACTGTGAAGTTTTTGTGACTTAACAGATGAAGAGTATTTCAAAAGCAATTGTATTTTACAAACGATTACGAGTGTTGAGACATTTTAAAAGAGCGGCAGAATGCCTACATTCTTTAAACGATAAATTTTTTTTTTCCAGGAGACAAGAGTGTGTTTTGCTAACAAATTGTAACGAAGTAAACATTTGATTTTTACTTTTGTAAAATGTACCTACTGTGACTGTTCTTGTGTCTTAACAGATAAATAGTATTTCAAAACGCATGTGATTCATAAACAATATGTGATGAGACATTTTCAAAGAGCAGAAGAATGCCTATATTCTTTAAACAATAAAAAGTTTTGTCCAAGAGACAAAAGTGTGTTTTGGTAACGAACTGTAACGAAGTAAACATTTGATTTTTACTTTTGTAAAATGTACCTACTGTCACTGTTCTTGTGTCTTAACAGATAAATAGTATTTCAAAACGCATGTGATTCATAAACAATATGTGTTTAGACATTTTGAAAGAGCAGAAGAATGCCTATATTCTTTAAACAATAAAAAGTTTTGTCCAAGAGACAAAAGTGTGTTTTGGTATCAAACTGTAACGAAGTAAACGTTTGATTTTTACGTTTGTCAAATTTACTTCCTTTAAAGTTCTTTTCTCAGCATATGAGTAGTATTGCAGAAGCACTTATCTTTATAAACTATTAGAATGCTGAGACATTTCAAAAGAGAGGAAGAGTTTCTGTTTTTTCAACAATAACAATATTTGTTGTTAAGTTGTTGCTAAGAGATGAGCGTGTTTTCTGGTAACGAATTGTAAACATTAATTTTTACTTTAGTAAAATTTACCTCTTGTGTCTAAGCAGATAGTGTTTTGAAAATACATTTGATTCATAAACTATGTGTTCAGACATTTTAAAAGAGTGGAAGAATTCGTATGTTTTTTCTACATTAACAATATTTATTGTTAAGGTGTTGACAAGAGACTAGTGTGTTGTCTGGTAACCAATTGTAACGGAAGAAAACCTTTCATTTTTACTTTTGGAAAATTTACCTACTGTAAAGTTCTTGTGTCTAAGCAGATAAGCAGTATTTCAGAAGCACTTATGTTTTCTAAATTATTAGAGTGCTGAGACATTTCACAAGAGCAGAAGAATTCCTACGTTTTTTCAACAATAACAATATTTGATGTTAAGCTGTTGCCAAGAGACGACCATGTTGTCTGGTAACCAATTGTAACGGAAGAAAACCTTTCATTTTTACTTTTGGAAAATTTACCTACTGTAAAGTTCTTGTGTCTAAGCAGATAAGCAGTATTTCAGAAGCACTTATGTTTTAGAAACAATTAGAATGAAGAGCAGAGGGATTCCTACGTTTTTTCAACAATAACAATATTCGTTAAGTTGTTAAGAGACGCGTGTTTTCTGTTAACGAATTGTAATGAAGTAAAGATCCTATTGTAACTTTTGTAAAATGTACCAACTGGTTGAAGATTTTGTGTCTAAGCAGATAAATCGTATTTCAAAAACGCGTCTTATTCATAAACAATTTGTGTTCATACATTTGAAAAGAGCGGAAGAATTTCTTGTGTTTTTTTCAACAACAATATTTGTTGTTAAGCTGTTGCCAAGAGATGAGCGTGTTTTCTGGTAACTAATTGTAACGAAGTAAATATTTGACTTTTAATTTGTTAAAATTTACCTACTGTGAAGTTTTTGTGACTTAACAGATGAAGTATTTCAAAAGCTATTGTATTTTACAAACGATTACGAGTGTTGAACATTTTAAAAGAGCGGCAGAATGCCTACATTCTTTAAACGATAAATTTTTTTTCCAGGAGACAAGATGTGTGTTCTGCTAACAATTGTAACGAAGTAAACATTTGATTTTTACTTTTGTAAAATGTACCTACTGTGACTGTTCTGTCCTTAACAGATAAATAGTATTTTCAAAACGCATGTGATTCAAAACAATATGTGTTTAGACATTTTGAAAGAGCAGAAGAATGGCCTATATTCTTTAAACAATAAAAAGTTTTGTCCAAGAGACAAAAGTGTGTTTTTGGTATCAAACTGCAACGAAGTAAACGTTTGATTTTTATGTTTGTCAAATTACTTCCTTAAAGTTCTTTTCTCAGCATATGAGTAGTATTGCAGAAGCACTTATCTTTTAAACTATTAGAATGCTGAAGACATTTCAAAAGAGAGGAAGAGTTTTGTTTTTTCAACAATAACAATATTTGTTGTTAAGTTGTTGCTAAGAGATGAGCGTGTTTTCTGTAACGAATTGTAAACTTAATTTTTACTTTTAAATTTACCTCTTGTGTCTAAGCAGATATGTTTTTAAAATACATTTGATTCATAAACTATGTGTTCAGACATTTTAAAAGAGTGAAGAATTCATATGTTTTTTTCCACATTAACAATATTTATTGTTAAGGTGTTGACAAGAGACGAGTGTGTTGTCTGGTAACGAATTGTAATGAAGGAAACGTTTGATCTTTACTTCTGTAAAGTGTACCTCCTGCAAAGTTTTTGTGACTTAACAGGTGAATAGTCTTTCAAAAGCAATTGTATTTTACAAACGAATACGAGTGTTGAGACATTTAAAAGAGCGGCAGAATGCTATGTATTTTAAACGATAAAAATGTTTTTCCAAGAGACAAGAGTGTGTTTTTGCTAACAAATTGTCACGAAGTAAACATTTGATTTTTACTTTTGTAAAATGTACTACTGTCACTGTTCTTGTGTCTTAACAGATAAATAGTATTTCAAAACGCATGTGATTCATAAACATATGTGTTTAGACATTTTGAAAGAGCAGAAGAATGCCTATATTCTTTAAACAATAACAAGTTTTGTCCAAGAGACAAAAGTGTGTTTTGGTAACGAACTGTAACGAAGTAAACGTTTGATTTTTACGTTGTCAAATTTACTTCCTTTAAAGTTCTTTTCTCAGCATATGAGTAGTATTGCAGAAGCACTTATC
Source organism: Poeciliopsis prolifica (assembly GCF_027474105.1). NCBI lineage: Eukaryota > Metazoa > Chordata > Actinopteri > Cyprinodontiformes > Poeciliidae > Poeciliopsis > Poeciliopsis prolifica. Next base: position 5,673,962 of record NW_026562378.1, on the reverse strand, counting down.
TTTTATAAACAATTAGAATGCTGAGACATTTCAAAAGAGAGGAAGAGTTTCTGTTTTTTCAACAATAACAATATTTGTTGTTAAGTTGTTGCTAAGAGATGAGCGTGTTTTTCTGGTAACGAATTGTAAACATTAATTTTTACTTTAAAATTTACCTCTTGTGTCTAAGCAGATAGTGTTTTGATTCATTAACAATATGTGTTCAGACATTTTTAAAAGAGCGGAAGAATTCATATGTTTTTTCTACATTAACAATATTTTTGTTAAGGCGTTGACAAGAGACGAGTGTGTTGTCTGGTAACGAATTGTAACGAAGGAAACGTTTGATCTTTACTTTTGTAAAGTGTACCTCCTGCAAAGTTTTTGTAATTTTTGTGTCTTAACAGATAAATAGTCTTTTAAAAGAAATTATGTTTTACAAACAATAACGAGTGTTGAGACATTTTAAAAGAGCGGCAGAATGCCTATGTATTTTAAACAATAACGATATTTGTTGTTAAGCTTTTGCAAAGGGATGAGTTCCTCGCCTGGTAAAAAAAAAACATTGATTGTAACTTTTGTAAAATTTACCTACTGTAAACTTTTTGTCTAAGCAGATAAGCAGTGTTTCAGAAGCACTTATGTTTTTCTAAATTATTAGAGTGCTGAGACATTTCACAAGAGCAGAAGAATTCCTACGTTTTTTCAACAATAACAATATTTGATGTTAAGCTGTTGCCAAGAGACGACCATGTTGTCTGGTAACCAATTGTAACGGAAGAAAACCTTTCATTTTTACTTTTGGAAAATTTACCTACTGTAAAGTTCTTGTGTCTAAGCAGATAAGCAGTATTTCAGAAGCACTTATGTTTTAGAAACAATTAGAATGAAGAGCAGAGGGATTCCTACGTTTTTTCAACAATAACAATATTCGTTAAGTGTTAAGAGACACGTGTTTTCTGTTAACGAATTGTAATGAAGTAAAGATCCTATTGTAACTTTTGTAAACTGTACCAACTGTTTGAAGATTTTGTGTCTAAGCAGATAACTTTTGTATGTTTCAAAAACGCGTCTTATTCATAAACAATTTGTGTTCATACATTTGAAAAGAGCGGAAGAATTTCTTGTGTTTTTTCAACAACAATATTTGTTGTTAAGTTGTTGCCAAGAGATGAGCGTGTTTTCTGTAACTAATTGTAACGAAGTAAATATTTGACTTTTAATTTTGTAAAATTTACCTACTGTGAAGTTTTTGTGACTTAACAGATGAAGAGTATTTCAAAAGCAATTGTATTTTACAAACGATTACGAGTGTTGAGACATTTTAAAAGAGCGGCAGAATGCCTACATTCTTTAAACGATAATTTTTTTTTTCCAGGAGACAAGAGTGTGTTTTGCTAACAAATTGTAACGAAGTAAACATTTGATTTTTACTTTTGTAAAATGTACCTACTGTGACTGTTCTTGTGTCTTAACAGATAAATAGTATTTCAAAACGCATGTGATTCATAAACAATATGTGATGAGACATTTTCAAAGAGCAGAAGAATGCCTATATTCTTTAAACACAAAAAGTTTTGTCCAAGAGACAAAAGTGTGTTTTGGTAACGAACTGTAACGAAGTAAACATTTGATTTTTACTTTTGTAAAATGTACCTACTGTCACTGTTCTTGTGTCTTAACAGATAAATAGTATTTCAAAACGCATGTGATTCATAAACAATATGTGTTTAGACATTTTGAAAGAGCAGAAGAATGCCTATATTCTTTAAACAATAAAAAGTTTTGTCCAAGAGACAAAAGTGTGTTTTGGTATCAAACTGTAACGAAGTAAACGTTTGATTTTTACGTTTGTCAAATTTACTTCCTTTAAAGTTCTTTCTCAGCATATGAGTAGTATTGCAGAAGCACTTATCTTTTATAAACTATTAGAATGCTGAGACATTTCAAAAGAGAGGAAGAGTTTCTGTTTTTTCAACAATAACAATATTTGTTGTTAAGTTGTTGCTAAGAGATGAGCGTGTTTTCTGGTAACGAATTGTAAACATTAATTTTTACTTTAGTAAAATTTACCTCTTGTGTCTAAGCAGATAGTGTTTTTGAAAATACATTGATTCATAAACTATGTGTTCAGACATTTTAAAAGAGTGGAAGAATTCGTATGTTTTTTCTACATTAACAATATTTATTGTTAAGGTGTTGACAAGAGACTAGTGTGTTGTCTGGTAACCAATTGTAACGGAAGAAAACCTTTCATTTTTACTTTTGGAAAATTTACTACTGTAAAGTTCTTGTGTCTAAGCAGATAAGCAGTATTTCAGAAGCACTTATGTTTTCTAAATTATTAGAGTGCTGAGACATTTCACAAGAGCAGAAGAATTCCTACGTTTTTTCAACAATAACAATATTTGATGTTAAGCTGTTGCCAAGAGACGACCATGTTGTCTGGTAACCAATTGTAACGGAAGAAAACCTTTCATTTTTACTTTTGGAAAATTTACCTACTGTAAAGTTCTTGTGTCTAAGCAGATAAGCAGTATTTCAGAAGCACTTATGTTTTAGAAACAATTAGAATGAAGAGCAAGGGATTCCTACGTTTTTTCAACAATAACAATATTCGTTAAGTTGTTAAGAGACGCGTGTTTTCTGTTAACGAATTGTAATGAAGTAAAGATCCTATTGTAACTTTTGTAAAATGTACCAACTGGTTGAAGATTTTGTGTCTAAGCAGATAAATCGTATTTCAAAAACGCGTCTTATTCATAAACAATTTGTGTTCATACATTTGAAAAGAGCGGAAGAATTTCTTGTGTTTTTTTCAACAACAATATTTGTTGTTAAGCTGTTGCCAAGAGATGAGCGTGTTTTCTGGTAACTAATTGTAACGAAGTAAATATTTGACTTTTAATTTTGTAAAATTTACCTACTGTGAAGTTTTTGTGACTTAACAGATGAAGAGTATTTCAAAAGCTATTGTATTTTACAAACGATTACGAGTGTTGAGACATTTTAAAAGAGCGGCAGAATGCCTACATTCTTTAAACGATAAATTTTTTTTTTCCAGGAGACAAGAGTGTGTTCTGCTACAAATTGTAACGAAGTAAACATTTGATTTTTACTTTTGTAAAATGTACCTACTGTGACTGTTCTTGTGTCTTAACAGATAAATAGTATTTCAAAACGCATGTGATTCATAAACAATATGTGTTTAGACATTTTGAAAGAGCAGAAGAATGCCTATATTCTTTAAACAATAAAAAGTTTTGTCCAAGAGACAAAAGTGTGTTTTGGTATCAAACTGCAACGAAGTAAACGTTTGATTTTTATGTTTGTCAAATTTACTTCCTTTAAAGTTCTTTTCTCAGCATATGAGTAGTATTGCAGAAGCACTTATCTTTTATAAACTATTAGAATGCTGAGACATTTCAAAAGAGAGGAAGAGTTTCTGTTTTTTCAACAATAACAATATTTGTTGTTAAGTTGTTGCTAAGAGATGAGCGTGTTTTCTGGTAACGAATTGTAAACATTAATTTTTACTTTAGTAAAATTTACCTCTTGTGTCTAAGCAGATAGTGTTTTGAAAATACATTTGATTCATAAACTATGTGTTCAGACATTTTAAAAGAGTGGAAGAATTCATATGTTTTTTCCACATTAACAATATTTATTGTTAAGGTGTTGACAAGAGACTAGTGTGTTGTCTGGTAACGAATTGTAATGAAGGAAACGTTTGATCTTTACTTCTGTAAAGTGTACCTCCTGCAAAGTTTTTGTGACTTAACAGGTGAATAGTCTTTCAAAAGAAATTGTATTTTACAAACGAATACGAGTGTTGAGACATTTTAAAAGAGCGGCAGAATGCCTATGTATTTTAAACGATAAAAATGTTTTTCCAAGAGACAAGAGTGTGTTTTGCTAACAAATTGTCACGAAGTAAACATTTGATTTTTACTTTTGTAAAATGTACCTACTGTCACTGTTCTTGTGTCTTAACAGATAAATAGTATTTCAAAACGCATGTGATTCATAAACAATATGTGTTTAGACATTTTGAAAGAGCAGAAGAATGCCTATATTCTTTAAACAATAACAAGTTTTGTCCAAGAGACAAAAGTGTGTTTTGGTAACGAACTGTAACGAAGTAAACGTTTGATTTTTACGTTTGTCAAATTTACTTCCTTTAAAGTTCTTTTCTCAGCATATGAGTAGTATTGCAGAAGCACTTATCTTTTATAAACAATTAGAATGCTGAGACATTTCAAAAGAGAGGAAGAGTTTCTGTTTTTTCAACAATAACAATATTTGTTGTTAAGTTGTTGCTAAGAGATGAGCGTGTTTTCTGGTAACGAATTGTAAACATTAATTTTTACTTTAGTAAAATTTACCTCTTGTGTCTAAGCAGATAGTGTTTTGATTCATTAACAATATGTGTTCAGACATTTTAAAAGAGCTGAAGAATTCATGTTTTTTCTACATTAACAATATTTATTGTTAAGGCGTTGACAAGAGACGAGTGTGTTGTCTGGTAACGAATTGTAACGAAGGAAACGTTTGATCTTTACTTTTGTAAAGTGTACCTCCTGCAAAGTTTTTGTAATTTTTGTGTCTTAACAGATAAATAGTCTTTTAAAAGAAATTATGTTTTACAAACAATAACGAGTGTTGAGACATTTTAAAAGAGCGGCAGAATGCCTATGTATTTTAAACAATAACGATATTTGTTGTTAAGCTTTTGCAAAGGGATGAGTTCCTCGCCTGGTAAAAAAAAAAAACATTGATTGTAACTTTTGTAAAATTTACCTACTGTAAACTTTTTGTCTAAGCAGATAAGCAGTGTTTCAGAAGCACTTATGTTTTCTAAATTATTAGAGTGCTGAGACATTTCACAAGAGCAGAAGAATTCCTACGTTTTTTCAACAATAACAATATTTGATGTTAAGCTGTTGCCAAGAGACGACCATGTTGTCTGGTAACCAATTGTAACGGAAGAAAACCTTTCATTTTTACTTTTGAAAATTTACCTACTGTAAAGTTCTTGTGTCTAAGCAGATAAGCAGTATTTCAGAAGCACTTATGTTTTAGAAACAATTAGAATGAAGAGCAGAGGGATTCCTACGTTTTTTCAACAATAACAATATTCGTTAAGTTGTTAAGAGACACGTGTTTTCTGTTAACGAATTGTAATGAAGTAAAGATCCTATTGTAACTTTTGTAAACTGTACCAACTGTTTGAAGATTTTGTGTCTAAGCAGATAAATCGTATTTCAAAAACGCGTCTTATTCATAAACAATTTGTGTTCATACATTTGAAAAGAGCGGAAGAATTTCTTGTGTTTTTTTCAACAACAATATTTGTTGTTAAGTTGTTGCCAAGAGATGAGCGTGTTTTCTGGTAACTAATTGTAACGAAGTAAATATTTGACTTTTAATTTTGTAAAATTTACCTACTGTGAAGTTTTTGTGACTTAACAGATGAAGAGTATTTCAAAAGCAATTGTATTTTACAAACGATTACGAGTGTTGAGACATTTTAAAAGAGCGGCAGAATGCCTACATTCTTTAAACGATAAATTTTTTTTTTCCAGGAGACAAGAGTGTGTTTTGCTAACAAATTGTAACGAAGTAAACATTTGATTTTACTTTTGTAAAATGTACCTACTGTGACTGTTCTTGTGTCTTAACAGATAAATAGTATTTCAAAACGCATGTGATTCATAAACAATATGTGATGAGACATTTTCAAAGAGCAGAAGAATGCCTATATTCTTTAAACAATAAAAAGTTTTGTCCAAGAGACAAAAGTGTTTTGGTAACGAACTGTAACGAAGTAAACATTTGATTTTTACTTTTGTAAAATGTACCTACTGTCACTGTTCTTGTGTCTTAACAGATAAATAGTATTTCAAAACGCATGTGATTCATAAACAATATGTGTTTAGACATTTTGAAAGAGCAGAAGAATGCCTATATTCTTTAAACAATAAAAAGTTTTGTCCAAGAGACAAAAGTGTGTTTTGGTATCAAACTGTAACGAAGTAAACGTTTGATTTTTACGTTTGTCAAATTTACTTCCTTTAAAGTTCTTTTCTCAGCATATGAGTAGTATTGCAGAAGCACTTATCTTTTATAAACTATTAGAATGCTGAGACATTTCAAAAGAGAGGAAGAGTTTCTGTTTTTCAACAATAACAATATTTGTTGTTAAGTTGTTGCTAAGAGATGAGCGTGTTTTCTGGTAACGAATTGTAAACATTAATTTTTACTTTAGTAAAATTTACCTCTTGTGTCTAAGCAGATAGTGTTTGAAAATACATTTGATTCATAAACTATGTGTTCAGACATTTTAAAAGAGTGGAAGAATTCGTATGTTTTTTCTACATTAACAATATTTATTGTTAAGGTGTTGACAAGAGACTAGTGTGTTGTCTGGTAACCAATTGTAACGGAAGAAAACCTTTCATTTTTACTTTTGGAAAATTTACCTACTGTAAAGTTCTTGTGTCTAAGCAGATAAGCAGTATTTCAGAAGCACTTATGTTTTCTAAATTATTAGAGTGCTGAGACATTTCACAAGAGCAGAAGAATTCCTACGTTTTTTCAACAATAACAATATTTGATGTTAAGCTGTTGCAAGAGACGACCATGTTGTCTGGTAACCAATTGTAACGGAAGAAAACCTTTCATTTTTACTTTTGGAAAATTTACCTACTGTAAAGTTCTTGTGTCTAAGCAGATAAGCAGTATTTCAGAAGCACTTATGTTTTAGAAACAATTAGAATGAAGAGCAGAGGGATTCCTACGTTTTTTCAACAATAACAATATTCGTTAAGTTGTTAAGAGACGCGTGTTTTTGTTAACGAATTGTAATGAAGTAAAGATCCTATTGTAACTTTGTAAAATGTACCAACTGGTTGAAGATTTTGTGTCTAAGCAGATAAATCGTATTTCAAAAACGCGTCTTATTCATAAACAATTTGTGTTCATACATTTGAAAAGAGCGGAAGAATTTCTTGTGTTTTTTTCAACAACAATATTTGTTGTTAAGCTGTTGCAAGAGATGAGCGTGTTTTCTGGTAACTAATTGTAAAAGTAAATATTTGACTTTTAATTTTGTAAAATTTACCTACTGTGAAGTTTTGTGACTTAACAGATGAAGAGTATTTCAAAAGCTATTGTATTTTACAAACGATTACGAGTGTTGAGACATTTTAAAAGAGCGGCAGAATGCCTACATTTTTAAACGATAAATTTTTTTTTTCCAGGAGACAAGAGTGTGTTCTGCTAACAAATTGTAACGAAGTAAACATTTGATTTTACTTTTGTAAATGTACCTACTGTGACTGTTCTTGTGTCTTAACAGATAAATAGTATTTCAAAACGCATGTGATTCATAAACAATATGTGTTTAGACATTTTGAAAGAGCAGAAGAATGCCTATATTCTTTAAACAATAAAAAGTTTTGTCCAAGAGACAAAAGTGTGTTTTGGTATCAAACTGCAACGAAGTAAACGTTTGATTTTTATGTTTGTCAAATTTACTTCCTTTAAAGTTCTTTTCTCAGCATATGAGTAGTATTGCAGAAGCACTTATCTTTTATAAACTATTAGAATGCTGAGACATTTCAAAGAGAGAAGAGTTTCTGTTTTTTCAACAATAACAATATTTGTTGTTAAGTTGTTGCTAAGAGATGAGCGTGTTTTCTGGTAACGAATTGTAAACATTAATTTTTACTTTAGTAAAATTTACCTCTGTAAAGCAGATAGTGTTTTGAAAATACATTTGATTCAAAACTATGTGTTCAGACATTTTAAAGAGTGGAAGAATTCATATGTTTTTTCCACATTAACAATATTTATTGTTAAGTGTTGACAAGAGACTAGTGTGTTGTCTGGTAACGAATTGTAATGAAGGAAACGTTGATCTTTACTTCTGTAAAGTGTACCTCCTGCAAAGTTTTTGTGACTTAACAGGTGAATAGTCTTTCAAAAGAAATTGTATTTTACAAACGATACGAGTGTTGAGACATTTTAAAAGAGCGGCAGAATGCCTATGTTTTAAACGATAAAAATGTTTTCCAAGAGACAAGAGTGTGTTTTGCTAACAAATTGTCACGAAGTAAACATTTGACTTTTACTTTTGTAAAATGTACCTACTGTCACTGTTTTGTGTCTTAACAGAATAGTATTTCAAAACGCATGTGATTCATAAACAATATGTGTTTAGACATTTTGAAAGAGCAGAAGAATGCCTATATTCTTTAAACAATAACAAGTTTTGTCCAAGAGACAAAAGTGTGTTTTGGTAACGAACTGTAACGAAGTAAACGTTTGATTTTTACGTTTGTAAAATTACTTCCTTTAAAGTTCTTTTCTCAGCATATGAGTAGTATTGCAGAAGCATTATCTTTTATAAACAATTAGAATGCTGAGACATTTCAAAAGAGAGAAGATCTGTTTTTTCAACAATAACAATATTTGTTGTTAAGTTGTTGCTAAGAGATGAGCGTGTTTTCTGGTAACGAATTGTAAACATTAATTTTTACTTTAGTAAAATTTACCTCTTGTGTCTAAGCAGATAGTGTTTTGATTCATTAACAATATGTGTTCAGACATTTTAAAAGAGCTGAAGAATTCATGTTTTTTTTACATTAACAATATTTTGTTAAGGCGTTGACAAGAGACGAGTGTGTTGTCTGGTAACGAATTGTAAACTTGATTTTACTTTGTAAAGTGTACCTCCTGCAAAGTTTTGTATTTTTGTGTCTTAACAGATAAATAGTCTTTTAAAAGAAATTATGTTTTACAAACAATAACGAGTGTTGAGACATTTTAAAAGAGCGGCAGAATGCCTATGTATTTTAAACATAACGATATTTGTTGTTAAGCTTTTGCAAAGGGATGAGTTCCTCGCCTGGTAAAAAAAAAACATTGATTGTACTTTTGTAAAATTTACCTACTGTAAACTTTTTGTCTAAGCAGATAAGCAGTGTTTCAGAAGCACTTATGTTTTCTAAATATTAGAGTGCTGAGACATTTCACAAGAGCAGAAGAATCCTACGTTTTTAAACAATAACGATATTTGATGTTAAGCTTTGCCAAGAGACGACCATGTTGTCTGGTAAAAAAAAAAAACTTTCATTTTTACTTTTGGAAAATTTACCTACTGTAAAGTTTTGTGTCTAAGCAGATAAGCAGTATTTCAGAAGCACTTATGTTTTAAAACAATTAGAATGAAGAGCAGGATTCCTACGTTTTTTCAACAATAACAATATTCGTTAAGTTGTTAAGAGACACGTGTTTTCTGTTAACGAATTGTAATGAAGTAAAGATCCTATTGTACTTTTGTAAACTGTACCAACTGTGAAGATTTTGTGTCTAAGCAGATAATCGTATTTCAAACGCGTCTTATTCATAAACAATTTGTGTTCATACATTGAAAAGAGCGGAAGAATTCTTGTGTTTTTTTCAACAACAATATTGTTGTTAATTGTTGCCAAGAGATGAGCGTGTTTTCTGTAACTAATTGTAACGAAGTAAATAGACTTTTAATTTTGTAAAATTACCTACTGTGAAGTTTTGTGACTTAACAGATGAAGAGTATTTCAAAAGCTGTATTACAAACGATTACGAGTGTTGAGACATTTTAAAAGAGCGGCAGAATGCCTACATTCTTTAAACGATAAATTTTTTTTTTCCAGGAGACAAGAGTGTTTTGCTAACAAATTGTAACGAAGTAAACATTTGATTTTACTTTTGTAAAATGTACCTACTGTGAGTTCTTGTGTCTTAACAGTGAATAGTATTTCAAAACGCATGTGATTCATAAACAATATGTGATGAGACATTTTCAAAGAGCAGAAGAATGCCTATATTCTTTAAACAATAAAAAGTTTTGTCCAAGAGACAAGAGTGTGTTTTGGTAACGAACTGTAACGAAGTAAACATTTGATTTTTACTTTTGTAAAATGTACCTACTGTCACTGTTCTTGTGTCTTAACAGATAAATAGTATTTCAAAACGCATGTGATTCATAAACAATATGTGTTTAGACATTTTGAAAGAGCAGAAGAATGCCTATATTCTTTAAACAATAACAAGTTTTGTCCAAGAGACAAAAGTGTGTTTTGGTAACGAACTGTAACGAAGTAAACGTTTAATTTTTACGTTTGTCAAATTTACTTCCTGTAAAGTTCTTTTCTCAGCATATGAGTAGTATTGCAGAAGCACTTATCTTTTATAAACTATTAGAATGCTGAGACATTTCAAAAGAGAGGAAGAGTTTCTGTTTTTTCAACAATAACAATATTTGTTGTTAAGTTGTTGCTAAGAGATGAGCGTTTTTCTGGTAACGAATTGTAAACATTAATTTTTACTTTAGTAAAATTTACCTCTTGTGTCTAAGCAGATAGTGTTTTGAAAATACATTTGATTCATAAACTATGTGTTCAGACATTTTAAAAGAGCGGAAGAATTCGTATGTTTTTTCTACATTAACAATATTTATTGTTAAGGTGTTGACAAGACTAGTGTGTTGTCTGGTAACGAATTGTAACGAAGTAAATATTTGACTTTTAATTTTGCAAAATTTACCTACTGTGACTGTTCTTGTGTCTTAACAGATAAATAGTATTTCAAAAGAAATTGTGATTCATAAACAATATGTGTTCAGACATTTTAAACAAGCTCAAGAAGTCCTATGTTTTTTTCTACATTAACAATATTTGTTGTTACGTTGTCGCTAAGAGACGAGCGTGTTTTCCGGTGACTAACTGCCACGAAGTATAGATCATTTTGATTTTATAATAAATTTACCACCAATGACAAAAAAATAATTACTTTTCTGCCAGATTCACCATATGCAGAACTCTTGTTAAGTAGTAAGTAGTGTCAAATAAGTCGTATTTCAAAAGAGCAGAGGAAATCGTACACTTTTCGAACAATAATATTTATTTTTAATCTGTAGCTAAGAGACGAGCATGATTTTTGGTAAGTAAGAGCCATGAAGATAACATTTGATTTTTACTTTTGCAAAATGTACCAACTGTAACCTGACTTGTAATATATATTTACCAATGACGCAAAAAAGTACTTTTCTGCCAAATTCACCATATGCACAATTTTTGTTCAGTAGTAAGTAGTGTCAAATAAATAGTATTTCAAAAGAGCAGACAAAATTGTATTCTTTTCAAACAAAACTCTTTGAACACACACACTCACACACACACATATATATGTATATATATATTTAAATATATATTACCACCCATGTTCCTCAATATAATTGTGACTCTCCACATGCTGTAAAGTACATGTTAGCTTACTTTAGCATTGATGCTAATTTTTAGCATCTGAACGCTGGGTCTCACCGACAGGCACACTTTTGCAGACCCCGTTTAAATTTCTTCAGAAATTTTCTAGTTCTATTGCAAGATAAACTGTAGCGACTACTAATGGTGAAGTCTTTTTTTCCTACAGTACGATCACATTTTAAATTTTGATTTGCAGACAGCAGCACAGTTAGCGTAACTATAAGAGATGTGGTGTGGATTCTTTTTTTTTTTTTTTCATTTTTACTTTTCCTAAAGTTTGGCTTTTAAATCATTTGAGGATCGACAACCCAGCCAGGGATCCCTTTGTGCATCCTCAAATCACCAGCTAGTTTCTTTCTTTATTTCTTTCTTGAAAATGAGTTGCTAGAGGGGCTCTGAGGACTCATTAAATACAGCAAAAAGCTCATTAAATTGGCAACATTGTGCCACTCTCTCGTACTCTTGCAGCCTACAAGAAAAGCAGGGATGTCTCAAAGTGTTGTAGAAAATACAGTTTCATTTTATGTAGCTTGTTACACTTCAGTACTTCATTATAAACACTTCACTGTTTCTGAACAGGAGTGAGGAAAAGCTTTCACACCTAAGCGATAAGCATCAGCTAGCACTTACACCACAAACAAAAAAGAACCAATTTCCATCATTTTTAAGAAACATTTGGAGAGGAAATGCTACGAGGGTTTTATTTTTTTTTCCCAAAAGTTTGGTATTTTAATTGTCACCAACTATTAAGAAATCATTACAAACTGTAGCAAATTTAAAATACTTCCCAGTGACTTAACTATCAATCTATTACTCAGACATGCAGTTTTTGCACCAGTAAAAGTTATGGCACGGCATGAATCGTCATGAAAGGATAAGTGAGAAAAAAATACTTCTCCCAACTTTTTTTTTTTTTTGGTTTCTGTAGACCTGTATCAGACACGGAAGAAAATAAAAGGAATCCCATGGACGTTTTGAGGAAAATAAAAAACAAAAAAAGTGGTCTGATGTTTCACAGATAGATTTCGCCTTTGAACGCACATGGGGATGAGGCCTGATAATAGGAAACAGCTGTAAGCCTTCTGAATTGTGATCACGATCTTCATTCCTATTGTCACCTGTTTGCTTTCAACAGAGAAATGGTCCTGAGTGTTGAAAATAGCTAATATGTTACAAAGGGGGAGAGGAGCTGTGTGTCTTTATCCAGCTAACCTGCTTACCGGCCCGTCCTGTACCTTTGTGGACACACAGTGTAATCTGAAAGCAACACCTGGGCCATTCGATGATGCAAAATAACCGACATGCCAGAGTACCGGCTCACCCCTATTCTGGAATGAATTAACACGGGCTATTCAGGTCTGTCCTGACCTTGGGGAGATTCTGCTCTTGTTTTTTTTTTTTTTTTTTGCTTTTGGACAAACAAGCTCAATGCAGGCCTCTTTTACAAAACCATTGTTAGATGTGTAATGTATGTTAATCCATCCTGGGTAGCAGAAGACAAGGATTCTGCAGAGACAGAATGATGGCATCGGGAGAGGAGGAGTGAGAGGAAGGGGTGGGGGAGAGGGATGGCAAAACAGTGAAGTTTCATCGGTTCAAATGGGACAGAGCAGGAAGCCAGGGAAACGAGAGGGGGGAAAGTTGCAGAAAGGTGACAGAAGCGTTGACAGGAGACAGCGAGCGGATGGAGCGAGCAGCGAGAGACGGATGGAAAGACAAGGACACGCTGCAGCTGAAGATTTCAGACTCCTTATTGTCACATGCCATGTGTGACACACAACTGATTTCGTCGTGACGCAATGATCTGATGATCTGCATGACTCTTTTCCACCCCGGTGTCCTTGTCTTTTCAGGTCGAAACCATCTTGCACAGAAAATCTGCGCAGAGAGAGTTTCAGGTTCTGACCCGTGTTCAAAAAAAAAAAAAAAAAAGTGAAGGAAAAAGCAGGGGGAAGATAACCTGCTAGGCTTCGCTGACACAAAAACGAAAACCTGCAGCTCGCGAATAAATAAGCAGCGGGTTCATACTTGTAAACGAACACGCGACGTCCGCGTGACAGGCGTCACGGTGCGACACGGCCGTGTTGAGACACGTGGAGACGGCTGATCAGATTTGGGATCCACAGTTGTGGAAGTCAGTAAAAGTTCTGGTTTGCTCTGCCTGTGTAGTTATTATAAATGGGACAGCGCGGTTTCAGCCTTCAGACTTCTCTTTAATAATGAAACCATGAAATTAATATGCTACCCGGGTTGTAGCTTCAGTCATACAGCAAGCGAGCCGCTGCTTCGATTGGTGCATGAAAACGCATTTTGGGTGGGGAACGGTTTCTTTCTGCACATGTATGAATCAGCCATTAAGTGCAGCAGCCACTGTCTAATTAGGGGTGAAATAATGCAGTATGGAAACAATAAATCAAAACCTAAACCATTCATTTACCGCCGGACTCCTGTTTATATCTGCTTTCTGTTGCAGAGGGATTTACAGAGCCCTGCAAGAGCATTCGTACATTTTAAACGTGTTTATATTTTGTCATTTTCCAAACACAAACTTTGGTGTGTTTTATTCGGTTGTAAATCAACCATTCAATCGTGCAAAACACTGAAGTGGGAGGAGAGGTTGCATGGCTTTTCAAGTTTTTAAAATTCGATTCGAGTTCGTTTTTATTGCATTGATTGACAATGGCTTTTTGAAAGAAAAAACTGGGCCTATGGCTATCAAACAATGAAGTCAGGTTGGGCTTATTATTCAAACTTGTTTAAAAATAAATCGATTTTTAAATTAGTGATTCAGCAGCTATCACATCTCATAAACAAGTATACACCAAAAAATTACGTTGAGTCATTTGCTCTGAAGCAATCCCTCATACTCATTACTCATGTTGCAATAGTACAAAGAAAAACATTCCTTTTAACAGGAAAAAAAGGAAAACTTCCAGCAGAGCATTTTCTTTGTTAAAGGCAGCTTGGAAGCAGTAGCTCTTTCAGTGTCTATCTGTCAGAAATAAAGCTAACAGTCAAGAAGCTGAGTTCTGCAAAATGGAAAATACTTGCAACAATTGCTCTTCATTTGTTTTGCCTGTGATGGATTTGGAGTTGAACACAGAAAGACATGGTACAAGTTAACCATCTCTAACGTCGTTACCTGGAATGCCAGAAGGCCAAAATAAAGTTTTAAGCCTCGTCTTAAAGAGTGACTAAACCCCCAAATCTACATTTTATTGCTGATAATCCACTCTAAATTCTTTACATTTCTGTCTGTCTGTCAGTAAAACTGACAGCTTGTTCCACAAGAGGAGCGAGAACGAAAGAAATCTGCCTCCCGAGGTCTCCAACGGGGCTTCATTATTAAGGGCTTTATATGTAAGAAACAGAATATTAAATTCTGTTCTGGATTTGACAGGCAGCCAATAAAGGGAAGCTAAGGAAGGAGAAATATTATCTCTCCTCTTAATTTTCATCATTTCTCTCCCTGGAGCAGATTAAATAAGTTGTTTTTTTTCATTTTTGTACTTCCTGATTTAGAAGGATTGCAGTCGTCCAGCCTTGACGTAACACATCAGCAGTCAAAAAAGAGTTCAAAAACGGTAAAAAACAAAACCTTGTATTCTTTCCTTTCCAAATCATGAACGAAGTCTACCACATCAAACGCGAACAAAACACACGTGACATTTAAGCTCCCAATTTGAAGAAAATGATCACAGAGGCTATGACATGAATAAAATATATATCCTTGTAAAAGAAAAAAAAAAACAGCCAGAAACGTTTGGTGGCTTTTAACTTATTCTGCAGACATATTGTTGCACAATTATTCTTTAAGTGCTTTTTATCAAGAGTTTGAGTGCAGTTTAGGCTCATTTCAAGCAAGACTACCTTCATGTGGTGTCGCAGTTCAATCAGATGTTAAAGGCAGCTAAAGGGTGAGCCAGTCCACAAGTGTTTGCTGAGGCATTTGGCGCATTACCACCGGAGAAACAGATAAACGTGCCCAGACTGACTTAGCAGCTCTCATAGGGGGAAGTATGTAAGTATGAAAGTATGTTAGTATGTTCATTTTATAATCAGCGCACAATCACCTCCCTTCCCAGATGCTCTTCCTGTCAGGAAAAGAAAAGATGATGAAACAGACAGGTAAGCTTGCCCGAAACCCAATGTTTTTGAGACGTGTCATCACATTAAATATATACTGAGAAAGAGAAAAAGGAAAAATAAAAAAAATAATAAATAAAAACAAGAATAAAACGGTTGTAGCAGTCACTGTGCTGCAGGCAGATTTTTATTAATGATGTGGAGCAACAGAAAAGTGAAACCTGTTTCAGCACCAGACACCAAAATACATTTTATTTATTTTTTATCCTGACCTGGGGATAATAATGCACACAAGTAATAAGTAAGTGAATGAATGTTTGCTTGTTTTCTACGCCTTGCGAGCCTCCTACAGATTTGGTTAGTTTTCAGGAATCATTTCAGATCCTTCAACAAACAAAGCAGAACAGATTTAAAAATAAAGCACATACGACAAAACAGAATATGATGACTTTGAAGATGTTTCGCAAAAGTATTCATGCTGTGCATTATTTAACATTTTTTACCACTTTACAAGCTTCAGCAGATTGTCTTCAATTGTGTCGAGTCAATATTTTGTAGAATTACCCTCCAACTTAATTAAGGCTGAAAAAAATGTCAGGGATGTTTCCACATTTTTTAAACGTTTAGGAACCATAACTTTTGACCTAAACTGGATTTAGGTTTTTGACTTGAGCAATGTAACTCATGGTATGCACTCAGCCCCACTCATTTTTTTAGTCGCACTATGACCAACATTTTTGCCCCTGCTGGAAAAAAACCAAAAAAATTCTGACCTCAAAATTCCAACTGTGGGTGAAATTTTCTGCCATAATCCAAGAGCATGCATCTTCAGTCTGAAAGCAGGACTGCATGGCTTTCTTCTCAGAACTTATAATGGTTGTGCTCAAAACTTCTGCTCTCTTTCAAATATTCACTGTGCTTTCTCAAACCTCAAATCTCTGCATGCAAACCTTTCTGCCCGCGGTTGGGACAAAAATGCACCGTCGCCTGGAAACCTCTCAGCCAAAGAGACTTGCTCCGAGCAGAGACAAGTTTCGAGCGCGAGGAAAAAGGTTGGAGACAGTGAATGTTTGAAAGAGAGTAGAAGTTTTGAGTATAAGCATTACAAGTTTCAAGAAGAAAGACGTGGAGTCCTGCTTTCAGAATGAAAATGTGTGCTCTTCAATTGAATGACTATAAGAAGCGCGTGTTCAGGAGGATAAAATAATGACTGATGTTTGCATTGTGCAATAAGACGTGAAAAATGGCACCGATGTGTTTGCAAAGTACTATATGTTTGAAATAATTATAGGTTTCAAATTGTAGGGTATAAATATTTCATTTATCATTTTAAACAAGATGCATGTATTTTTTATTTTTTTTAAATGCGCAGTTAGAAAATAGACACGATGTCCTGATCCAAACACAGCAGAGGCTCAGCTCACACCAGCCCTTCCTGTCTCCACCTATTGAGTGGGCTAGCGAGAGGCGCCTGGGCTGCGGGATCAGGTGGCTTTTCTTCCCCTGGACCCAGCCAGGCAATGCGATCCTGTCCCATCGCCCTTCCTTCCTCATTTTTCCTACTACTGATCAGCATGCATGCTGGTTCACACCGTGGGCCTGCCAGAGGAATTGCGAGGAAAAGGATACTCTGTAATCTACGACCGTCACAATGACTTTGAGGAGCCCGGTAGTTGTCGCCTCCCATTTCTGCACACCTCGCCCGCTCCCCCACAGTCATAATCCCGGAGCTGTCAGCGAGGGGAGAGTTATTCTCTGGGCAGGGAGAGGGCATTTTGTCACAGAGATGAAAAGTGGTCGAAAAGAATGTAGGCAACTGAGGCCTATAAACTTGTTTTATTGCGTCGCAGAGAGCGGCTTCTATGGAGCACATGCTTTTAATTAATGATGGCCCCCACCTGACATTGGCTGGGCACAGCTAAAGCAGAGTGGATGCACCGAAGAACAAGACAAGTGGAGAAGTTTTGCTGCGAAAAACAAGTTTTCCTGAAATGTGAGCGGGAACAAGGATTTCAGTCGATTAGAAAACTCCAAACCAAACATGTGGAAAGAAAACAAGACGCTGTGTGTTGGGTCAGAGAAGGGACTAAAAAGAGGCAATTATTTATAACAACCCGATCAAACGACCCCGAACCTTTTTAACGTGCTAAAATGTTGAATAGTTCAATTATGCTGTATGATCACATTAATGCCAGAGGGTTGTTTGGCTGGCTCTGGTTTAGGGTCAAAAGTAAAAACATTTTCAAGTTGAAGGATATGCATTATCGATAATTGCCTTTTTCACATGAATTCAGGCTTTTGTGAAAAAAAAAATGGAGGAATATGTAACTTTTGAAGAGAGAACTCATCAATATATACAGCCAGGATGAAAATAATTGTGGAAAAACCTTCACAAATATTTAAACTCAGGAAGTGAGGATTTATATGGCAACTTTGTGTCAGTCACTGTACACTCATCAGTCAAATGTGTATCGTTCTATCTAGGTCAGGGGTGTCAACATCCAGTCCTGGAGGGCCAGTGTCCTGCAACGTTTAGACGTGCCTCTGCTGCACCACACCTGAATAGAATAATAGGTCATTAGCAAGGCTCTGGAGAGCTGATCTACACAAGGAGGAGGAGGTAATTAAGCCATTTCATTCCTGTGTTTTGTACGTGTGGCACATTGAAAAACTGCAGGACAGCAGCCCTCGAGGACTGGAGTTTGACGCCCCTGTTCTAGGTTTATCTATCTATCGAGCCCCATAGAAAGCCTCTGAATTGTGAACAAAGAGGCTTTTTGTTGTCAAATTTATTTTAAAATGTGAAAATTAACCTGCAAAATTTTGAATTGTGTTATTCTAAGGTAATTAATCAAAATCCTGGCTATTTTCTTTTTTAGAGTAATTTTCATGCAGCAATTTTTATAGTGAAACTTCTAAAACCTACGTGAAAAATTTATTTGATGTCTCCAGTACAAGTCCCGCTCCCCCTTTGTTGTCATTTCTTGAAGTGGACACCACTCCATTATCATAAACTTAATACTTTTTGATGGCCCAATGCTGAATACAATGGGACTGGTGCTTGTCAGAGAGATTATAAAAAATACATTGGATTCAGGTGGGGAGTGCTAACATCAAAGCATCTGCCCAAACGTCAAGAGGACCAGGTGGATGAAATATTGATGAGGCACTTAAAAACTAAGATAAAAAAAAAAACGAACAGAGGAAAACAAAAGAGAATCTTTTATAACTCATTGAGGGGAAACACAGGGGCTTCGCTTTCACCAGATAACTCTTGAAATATAGATTGGTGGATTTATGACCTGGGATGACCACTGTTCGTCGATCTCTGCTGGTCCTTGATATTCGGCCATGTTTTATGAATTGACAGCACAGGGAAGCAGGAACAGTTCCCCGCCCTCCTCTGATTCGTTCGTCGCTCGACATTTGGTGTCACACCTTTGGCCTGGTAGCTTTTGTGAAATGGTTTGGTGAGAAAACACGCACAGCGGTCAAAAGGAATCTGCTAAATAATGAAGGTGGCGTCAACAGAAAAAAGGCTGTCCCCCCCTTCCTCCCTCCCGGCATGGGAGGAGGATTTTTCAAACAATTAGTAAAAGCGAGTCACTGAGAGGACGCATATCGAGGTCTCTGATGGCAAAAGGGAGGATTTATTGCTGAGAGGGGCTTCTTTTTAAGCAATCAGACAGTTTGGTGCCTGGTGAGTGATATCTGTGATATCGATACTGAAATTAGACCCACCCTCTGGTTCTCTCACAAATACACACACATACCCGGGCTTGTGCTCGCGACTCAAACTGGTGGCTTGCCAGCCTCACAACTGGCGGTGCATCAGGAGTTTACTGAACTCAAATGTATCGGTGAGAGTTAACTGAAGCCTAAACGATTATTTTCCTTCCAAATTTGTCACTTATGTAGTTCCATAGCAACTGAAAAAAAAGTCTCTCTACAAATGCAGGATGACGTAAAGTCCACAAAATGTAGATAATATCATTTGTATGATCACTTCTTGTAGATCTACAGGAAAAAGCGGAAAGAGGTTATTTTGCCCCAACCTCTTGAACTTTATTATAGTTATCTACAATACAAACTGGGGCCAGGACTTTAAATATATATGTAGATTTTAATGTATTAAAACCAATTAATCACTTTTTTTAAAATTATTAATACAAAGGTCCAGCCATTTGTGTGTTTCTGGTATTCCCATAAATCTAACACACAAATGACATCCGCAAACAACACAAAGCTGCTTCTGGAGGGACCTAAATTCAGCTGAGACAGAATTATTAAATGGACAGTTGCAGAACAGATAACAAAATTAAATTGTTTAAAATTGAAGATTTGCATCATTTGTCCCGTTTTCTTTGCGAAGGTGCAAATATTAATCTCCATAATTTATAGCTCCGCATATTTCAAGTCACAATTATCTGTGACTGCTCTTAAGCTCAGTCACATAAACTCCCAGATTGCGCCGGGACTTTATTGAAAAATTGTAACCGTTGGCGACGACGTGGTTAACGAGAAGCAGAGGCCCCGAATCAAATTCTGCTGCTTTAAGCCTCTGACTTTCCTCCCAGCGGAACTGAATTTCCCCATCAAATGACACGACAAACTTTTTGTCCAGCTTTAGAAATGCAAAGTTCAGCGGTATAAATGACAATGAACGAGGACTAAAGGAAAAGCAATTGAAGACCAAACCAAAGAAAAGACTGAACTTTTGGTCTCCATCAACTACAACAAAGTTCAACAGAGGGAATGTCAGCCATGGCAAATAGTCAAGTTAAAGTACCTCCTGGAAAAGTTGAACTCTCCTGGGAGTCTTGCGGAAAGCAGAGCGCTCAGTATGCAACCACTTTTGCGGTTGCATACTGAGTTGAAGCGGCGGTCTGCTAACAGGCGGTTATTTAGCACGTGCGGCCAACATGCTGCGTGTAAATTCTGCGAGGGTGGAACCGTGTTAATCTGGAGCATTTAATTCCCTCAGAAGGTGGCCCATAGAAGAGCAGTTACCCGGCAGCCGAAGCTGGAAATGAAGATCATGTATTTTTAATGAGTCCGTGGTGAGATCAGACATCAAGAAGAGCTAAACATCTCTGGGATATTTAGTTCCTCTTAAAGCCACAAATGAAACGAACAAATGTTTTGGGTTGAGAAGCAAACAGCAGTGGTGGGACTGAGGGAGTCCTGTGCGACGGCAGGGTTCGGCGTATTGCGACCTTTTAGACGGTTTTATGTCACACGACACGGGAAACTTCTCTTCTGGCGGCTGGATTTCCACAGTAAAAAAGGTTCACAAATAAAAGCATTAAAACATGTAGATAATGTTTTATTTTTTCTTCTTAGGCATGGAGGCGTACTGCACAATGCGCCGTATATCAGAGTGATTAGAGGGATATATTAAATGCTGTCATTTGAACCAGCATGGAGCATAAAAACTCAATATGTTTTTAGAGCCTAAAGAAATGCAGCCTGCTAATCCAGTCCAGTTTGAGTATAAATCTTCTTACAAAGTACTTTGTGAAAATTATGTTCTTATTCACATCTGTCCCAGGCATCGTCTCCTCCAGCTGCAACGACCAAATGCCAAAGTCACAGCAGTAGACAGTGGAGGTAACAGCAGAATGACTGTGGCATTTATTTACGAGACACAAAGTCAAACTAAAATTATACACCCAGAATGTTTTATATTTCCCACGAATTTGGACAAACTGTACGACACTGATGTGTCAGAGTAACCTTGTCATTTTTACTGTTTTTGAGAGGTGGGGTACAGGGAATGATTCAGTCACGTGATAACAAATAGATTTAATTTATAGAGTGTTTTAAAGGAGAAACATGGGTGACACTTTATTGGAAGGGGTGTGCATAAAACTGACATAATCCCGTCATAATCATGTCTTGAACATGAAGGAGTCTTCATGAATGTTATGAAGTGTCATTTGGTAAATAATGACACTGTTAATGCAAAGTTTGCACTTTTAATGCAAGTTTCAGTGCAACTTTGCAGTGCAAGGGTCATTATTTACAGAATTACACATGGCAACAGTCATAAACATTCATGATCGCATAGAAAGAATCGCCTTTCTATGCAGAATACAAAATCTGATTGCCAGATTTGAAAAAAAAAGGGCTGCTGGGCTTTTTTTCTTACGTCAAAAATGGCCACAGAATCAATGCTGATGTTCTCACTGACTAAGCAAAACAGACCTGAGCCACTGCCACAGAATCAATGCGGCTGTGACTTAAACTCTGCAGCAGCGACCCGATCACAATGACCCAAACTCACCCTACACAATGCAGACCTCAGTATTGAGGCAGTTGCCTGAGGCTGAAGCTGACAGCATATTTTACTCTGAATAATATAGATAGAAATGATCTGACCACACTGTTCCATGATCTTGTCTTTAATGTCTAAAAAAGTCAACTGAGTGGGTTAACACTGACTTGTCAGGAGACGGCAACAAACCTGTGAACATCTGATGCACAAAACAAACCGAACATCAGAATGTAGATTATCGGACGCAGATAACAAACTTGGATTGCTCAGTCTCAGTTTTAAGTTGTGATTGCATGTTTTTATAATATTTTTGTGCTAAAGGGGGTTGTATAATGTCATAGTTTCACTTCCAAATGAACAGTTTATCATTTAATATGACAAAAACAAGCACCAAAAAAAAAGAAGAAATTCCAACCTCAACAAAAGAAGCATACTTTGTTCAAACGCAGTTGAACATAATCAATTCCACACGGTTCTTCCCAATACACACACACTTGATTGAGAACAGAAGCACCTAATTTATACGGCTCAATGTTCCATAAGATAATAATAATTATACATTTTTTATGTAAAGCCCGGGCTGCACAGCGGCACAGTTGGTAGCAGTGTTGCCTTGCAGTAAGAAGGTCCTGGGTTTGATTCCCATCCCGGGGTCTTTCTGTATTGAGTTTGCATGTTCTTCCTGTGCATGGTGGGTTCTCTCTGGGTACTCCGGCTTCCTCCCCCAGTCTAAAAACATGACTGTCAGGTTAATTGGTTTCTCTGAATTCTCCCGAGGTACCATATTTTCCGGACAATAAGTCGCAGTTTTTTTTCATAGTTTGGCCAGGGGTGCGACTTGTACTCGGGAGCAACTTACGGTTGCGGTTTTCACACTAAACCACAAGAGGGCGCTCTAGGCCTGTGTTATTCTACTTCAGGAGTTAGCGAAGTTGTTTAGTGATTTGGAGTGACACGGATGGTTTGGTAAACTTGTTAGCATGTTATTTAAGCTATAGTTATCTGAATAACTCTTAATATGTTATGATAACATACCAGGCACGTTCTCAGTTCGTTGTTCATGTGTCATGTAACGTTAGTATACCGTACAATGACATGTCTGTTCTTGGTGTTGGATTTTATCAAATAAATTTCCCTCAAAAATGCGACTTATAGTCCGGAAAATATGGTATGTATGCATGGTAGTTTTCCTGTCTGTCTCTGTGTTGCCCTGTGTCCAGGGTGACCCCGCCTCTCACTCGAAAGGTTAGCTGAAGATAGGCACCATCACCTCCCGACCCCACAAGGGTCAAGGGTGTTAGAAAATGGATAGACACTGTAGTTTTCATAATCGTAATGATGTACCCATTTCAGGTTTATTAAGATAAAGTTGTTAGGGCTGATTTTTGTTTTTGTATTTACTCAGTGCAGTCAATATTGCAAGTGCAGCAGCCAGCTGTTTCTCTTTCTAATATGCCAGGAAGTGTTTTTTTGTGATGACTTTTTTCACTAGATGAAACAGATGAAACAGCCACAGAGCCACTGGGCTTGCAAATTCCCTATCAGAATAACCACAAAATGCATAACCTTTTAAACAAAGGCCTTCTTGCTGCGCCTCAGGCTGTACTTGCCACTTTGCTTTCTTGTCAAGGCAAAAAAGGAAAAATACAAAAGAAAGATGTGTGTTCAGATGAAGGAGCAGAACATTGGTGACAAGTCAACAGTCTGACAGACAAGCAAAACGTCGCTGATAGCATTCTATTTACATCTCTGGAACATGCATTTACACATCAAACATTTATGAGGTTTATTTAAAAGCCCCTGTATTTTCATAAGACGTTGCCAAGAAAAAGGGAAATAATAAAGCAGCAACCTCATCTTGTACGCACATTTCCACGCAATGTGTACAAACTTTTAACAACAAAAAATTCACGAGCACAGACAAAATGTGCTCTGTAATGCAAAGGAAGATATGCCCACAAATAAAACAGACACGCAAATATGAGGTTTTTGTGACAGATTTATTTATTTATGAAAGTTTCATCCTTGCATTATTGGAGACAATTGTGTTTTATCTGGAATCTACTAACTCCTCATTTGCCATTCAGATTTTATTAAACTTTCCGTCAAAAATGGGCCGCATGCACCACTTCAGCCAGAGGAGGTTTGTTTGCAAAGTGGATTACTGTTTGTGCCATAGTTTAGGATCCCTGACAGGATTGTTAACAGAGTCTAGGGTTTAATCCGGTAACTGTGGCATTGATCAGTCAGTCACATCCTGAGATTCATGCGCTTCCTTTCCAAACATTTATTCTACTCCATTTTTTCTGTTATTGTTCTTCTGAGATATCTGTTCATACATCTTTCATGTCAGCGCCCATTTGGTGTTGGACCATGAAGAGTCATTTTAATCTCAAGTCACCCACCAGATGTAGACTACATTTATATTCCATGTCTCTTGGTTTTTTCATGTATGCAGTTTGGAGTAAACTTTGTAGAAGGAGGTAAAGTGCAATGGCTTTAAAAAGTTGAAATGATGTTGTTAGTTCCAAATATGGAAGCTCCCACTCTAATCTCACTGTCTTAGTGTTTGCTTTGTGTATCTAGAGGCATAAAAAGGCATAGAGACCCAGAAGTCACAACCTCAGCTGATCCACTGTGTAAACCCTGGAAGAGGATAACGGCCAGCGAGGCTCTTAAACGAGCCGAACAGAAAAAGAAAATAAGCAAAGTCGACTGTTCCAACAAAGTTAGAAACTGCCAACCTTGTTTTCCGTCTGTAATTTTTTTTTATGACAACAGAAACCAAAGTATAATCTTCCACTGTAAAAATGAAAGTTTTTTAAAGTATTAGAATAGAAAACAATTTCAGAGTCATATGAGCTCTTCCAAAAAACAAATAAATCAAATGACCAAAACCACTGTCACTGTCTTTGAGCTTAGACCAGTAAAAGTGTTGCTCATTATAAATTTTTGTAGCGTGTTTCATTGTTGTGGACTTCAGTGTTCAAAGTCTTTGAAGTCAGGTTATTAACTTTCTGTTGGTGCAAAAAAATTAAATAGTCTGATTTTCTTGTCCCTGACGAGCCCCCATAGGCAAGCTTGTCTTTAGTACAAAGACAAGCTGCAGATTCACAAAACTAAAAAGGTTGCAACACAGATTAGGAGATTACACCTTCGCCCGGTGGAAGCAGTTGGCAATTTAGGGAAATGCCTCTTTCCTAGATTATTCATCAAAGTTTACCTCACAACTAAATCTGAAAATTTTATTTCCAGTGGCCACTGTCTTGACCATTAAAGCAGATGACATAACAGCTTCAAAGGAGTCGCACGGCTTGGTGGTTCTGGTAACCAGGAGCAGGGGCTCCACCAATCAGTTTGGAATCAGCTTGTCAATTAAAACACTTGAACCGATGGCAAGCAACCGTCTAGATGAAATTAGAGATGAAAAACAATTACCATCATTAGCTTTTTTCTTTCAACATATTAACACTTTCTGGTGAGTTACTTTAAAGTTATTTTCTGATGAAAAACAAAAACGAACTTTCCACTTTGAATGGTAGGATTATAAGAGGATAAAATGAAAATTAAAGAGATTAAATTTATCTTAGTTCAAGCTGGAGAAGGAAGAATTTCATATCTGAAGTTCTTCAGAGGTGATTTATGTTTAAACCTATGACTTTATTTTTAAGTTGCATCAGACTGCATGCTCTTAAGCACAATAACCATTTTTAAAACATGTCCTCTAAATTAAAGCATGGCGAAAAGGAGGTTGGGACAGTTCCATATCTTATAAAAAATGCATGCACCATACAAAACATATCACTGTTTGTAAGTGACATTGTCGTGACAGGATTATTGGGTCAGTACTGCTGCTGTGGACTGAACAGAATATTTACAGAAACGACGCTGGCGGGCACAGCCGATAGTTCCACATCTGTTAGAGAAGGAAAACAGTAACCATGCCTGGAATCATCATTTAGGTCGGCTGAATGGCCTCCGGCTCATGCTGCTTGTGTGCTTGGGCTTTATTTGCTGAGCTATAGCAAGATCAATCAGCTTCTTTGTGGAGCTGAACTGCGGATATCGATGCAGGGGATGACGCAGCATACAAAAACGCATCGCATATTATGTGCCGACGTATAGAACTGTCGAAGATTGTTCCCTGCATCCCAAAGATTTATCAAAAAAAACAAAAAATAGACGTTGCTGCATCATCACATGCATGATTAGCCCCAAATAATGGAAGACAAAAGAATCCTTGAGCTTCCCCCCCCCACACCCGCTCCTAAAGGTCCATCATCTGATAGGATTCATGCATGTTATTTACAGGAAAACACGCTTGGCGGCCATCGATCCGGAGGTAGTGTACCCGGAGGCAGAAATGTCTTTATTGTATTTCACCTAAACAACCCTTTCATCTTACTTACAGTATTGACAGCTGAGAGGAGGAGAGAATGAGACGTAAAGAGAGCGAGTCAGTAAACAACTAATCCTGATCACTTTATTTAGTTCCTTCTAATGGCCATCAGGAGGATACATTACAGCTCAAACGGTACATATAAGAGTCAAAATAACCAATTTCCAATAACGAAAGCTGTACGTGTCTAGAGCGCCTAAAAGAAAATAGTCATACAACTTCACAGTTTTGCAATGCTAAAGTTTACAAATACACAATTTCATATGACAAAAAGGTACGAAATTGTCACGTCCGTTTGTTTTCAGTTCCTCTTACTCTGATAAATTCAGAAGTTGCCTGATTAGCATTGACTTTTAAAAAAAAAAAGTTTTTATTGTTGTCGTTTTTGTTATTGAACATTAGAGAACAAGCAGTGTCAGGAAGACAAAGAAACACCAGTGGGGTCAGGACCGAAGCTGTAATTATACAATTACAGTTATACAATTCTCTGTAACATAAAAATATTGTTAATATGCAGAATTTTCTGGTGTAACGTGACGCAAAGTGAGAAAGCATGACGAGCTCCCTTTGCAAGGCAGTGTAAGTGCTCCTTTCTGTCCAAACTGCACATTTTTGCAGATGAAATAATCAACTTGCACAAAAGGGAAAAGGCTGTGACTGACGTACACATCATATACTGAGGTATACATTTTTGGTGTAATATACACCAGAAATGTGTGTATTACACGCATTTTTGGGACAGAAAACCGAGAAAGAAATGGGGAAGAAGGGCGCTACTAGAGACCGCAACGCATCCATATGTATCCAGGCAATGTGTTACCAAAATATTGTGGGACCTATTTATGTCAGTAAGCATCAGCGCGTCTCACTTCCAGACACAAAGTGCTGCTGCGAGTCCTCGGCGCTGCCTGCATGTCACATACTGTACACAGAGGAGACAGCTGCATTGTGCATGAAGCGGCGTCCTCCTCTTAACCCACATTATTTAGCCACACGAAGCTCCATAAGAGGCTTTCCGCATCGAAAGCTGCAAGACATTTCATGACCCGCGGCTAATTTTGGGGGCGACCTCGCCTCCAGAAGAGAATCTGCTGCAGAGTCATCCTCATGTTTTCATGTTGGCGGTCATTTTAGTATTTTTTCTTTTCACTGCTGTGCTCACTGTGGGAGGATGAAACTATTGCATGAGGTGGAATTACTAACTTGTGTTTGTTTTGCAAGTGTAAGGTTTGCTGTCATTCCTTTGACTTGGAGGCTGATGGACAGAGGCTGGGAGCAGATTGAGGGGACGAGGGGGAAGTGGGCTGAAGGAGACTCGGCCCTTTACAGGTGCGAAAAGTGGCGAAGAACGCAGAGGCGTCAGGCTGTGCTGCTCGACGCTAACAAGTGTTGGCAAAGATGAGGCGCGACTCCTCCCACTGAGGCTGTGCAGCCCGGGGCTTCCCAAGAGGCAGCGGCTGATTGAAATGGAAATTCAGGAAGTAACTCTTCAGAAGTAGGAAGTTGTCTGGTGCTGCCTGCCCCTCAGTGGGTCTGTTCGTCCTGCGGTGCTTCGCCACTGTCAATCTTAGTTTGCATTAACACATAATCGCTCGTGCTGGAATCACAGCCAGATTGCTCGGCTGTGACAATCACATGCAAAGGCAGAACACAGAGCAGGAAGATGTGAAAAGACGGTTTTACTCTGACATAAAAAGCAACTTAAGGTGGAAATCACACCATGACAACTGCAGGATCTTTTTTTTTCTCTCTCTCTCTCCCAAATTTGAATGGAAACGGGTTTTATGAAGTTTTACCTTCATCTAGTTGCAATGTTCGCCAGCTGTTACGACACCATAAATCATGAGATAATTGAACATGAGCCTCACAATAATCCCTGTCGTCAGACGTCACCCAGAAAATCTGATTTGGAGTCAAACTGCCCCATAAAATGTCTTCTGTTGTTTTGCTCAACCAGGCAAAAACAACCCCAAAACAACATCTTTTACAATTTTATTTAATTTTCCATCCAATAAATATAAATATTTTATAGGGCATAATTGGGAAAACAATTTGGTTTAAATAAAGACATGGTCATTTCAAATCTGTTTTCCCAATAAGTTAAGTCACAGACATACATTATATTTGTTGCCAGGTTTGGGAAAACAGGCTTCTCAATGATTGACTTATTCTCCTCATTTGCAGATGAGAGAAATTAACATGACCAACTGGCAGAATGCAAAGCAAAGACTACCGACCCTCCACATGCAATTAAGAACAAACAGTGTGATTCTGGTGGTTATTATGGCACCTGGAGGCCAGTAAAATGGATCTAATCCAGGGTAAATAGACATTTAATGTTGTCTGGGCTTGAAAAACAACAACGAAGAAGCTGTTTTTGGTTTGACAGAAATCCGTTCAACAGATACTCACCTGGCAAACGCCCCACAAAGCTGTCCTGAGCCAGGTCTTCATATCTAGCAGGCAAGCAAGCAAAACAGCCTCCTGTCCTGTTATTGCATCGGAAGCAAATAATCAGGTGCAAACATTGGGCTTGTGAGAAAAATAGCAGCGCTTGCTCTTTTTAATGAGCAAATATGTAACTTAGCTCAAAAGTTACTCAAGGTCACGCAGTGTAATAAAAACAAACTGTGAGCTCTAAAGGAAAAATCCTGCATAAATTTGTTTATCTGCTTATGTTTGGTCAAATTAAGTGACTTCAATAGAGATGTTCATTTGATTCGTTATTCTTTGAGAGAGAGCGGTGACTTTAAAGTAACTTTGTAAAGTGTGAAAAATGATTTGACACTCAATGTCGCATTTGATAGTTTTAACAACACTTATCTTGAGAAAGATTTTATATTTTCCAACCTGTTATGCGCACATCTATTGGGTTTAGGGTGGCTCCGCAGCAATCTATACTCATTAATGTAGCATTCTACTAAATTACTTAATGAATGTGTCCTTTATGGCCATATGGCTAATGTTTGTTTAAAAAAAAAAAAGTTTTAGTTTTTGCTGGTTGCAACAGCACATTAAATAGCCTCCCCAAAAACCCAAATAGAAATGTTGTGCTATTAGAAAAGAAGAATCAATAAATGACAACATTGAAATCCATCAGTAAAGTAAAAATGAGCAAAAACAAAAAAACCCGAAAAAAAAAAAAAACAAAGAGGAGGAGTTATGACTTGAATGTGATATTAAACTTCATCTACGTTGCAGGGGAAAAAAAAAAAGTTGGGGGCAGAAAGTTGCTCTGAAGCGGTCCACAGGAGTGTGTGTTAGTAGGAAACTGGACCACACAGCCCAGGGAAGAGGAGTGATGTTTACTGCCTACGAAGTGCTCATACATTGTTCACTGAAGGAAAAGACTGCAGAAGAACTCACTGCGGGGAATAGGCATGTTGTGTGTGTGTGTGTGTTTTTTTTTGGCAAAGTTCTGCAAGAAAACTTTAGGTCCTCATGGACGCTACATTGAACGTGGTTTCCAATTCCAATTGAGCAAAGCCGCTGGGATGATGCTGATCCACACGTCATCATGGTTACACCACTACTCTCTTCTCTTTCTTTGGGATGTAGGAAGCTAACGATGTAAAAGCCGTTTTGGCTAAATTTCACGCACATGTTAGTCAACAGTTGACATTTTAAAACATGTTTTTATCTTTTAAGTTAATGCAGCAAAATGTAATAATTTTTTGAAACATTGCAAGAAAATGGATTATATGAAAAGCATTATTTTTTCAACCTGTTTATTTCACTAGCTTGCTCAAAGGCTAATGTTACCTTGATGCTAAACCAAATGACTTAGTGTTAAGTAAAGCTAATAATTCGACCCTCTGATATAAATATTAATAAAAAAAAAAAAATCTAGCGATTCATTATTTTGGCCTGTGGAGCTAAAATGTTACTGTGTTTCGGTCAGCAATAACGTCTGTCCACCTGTTTTTGTATCAGTGTCCAATTTCTTCATGGAAACAAGCCAATTTATAAAAAATAAAAAGTCTTGTTTTTGAAAGGAACGTTTTAGTGCTCGAGATTGTGTTTTGGCTTTGTTCATTTCACAAGGCCACATTGGAAACACTTTTTTTTTTGCATCACAGAATAACAGCCGGATGTCGTGAAGCGCAAAACATGAAGAAGAAGACAACAGGAAGTAGTTGGAGGATCATGGTGTGGCATTTATTTTTAATGACTCAGCATATGAACAAACTTATTCACGTGCGATTTCTATTGGCTTTCGTAATTTGTCGGAAATTGCGTCGCTTCTTTTTTGACGTCAGCGGGATGTCGACAAAGTTTTCCGCACATTTGTAACAGAAACGCAGCCGTAAGTCAGGACGCTAAACTTTACATTGTTTTCCTTCTTCTGATTGTTCTTTAATATAGTTTCATCTGTGGCTGATTCCTCTGTTCCTCAATGAGGCGACGCCATGAAAAGCCAATTATCTGGTGGATCTGTCATAAAAACTCCTTAAATTCCTTAAGTCCCAACAAAAAAGAGAAAAAGGACAGGACCTGCTGCCGACCTCCGACGGAGGTGTTGTCCACGCATCAACCAGCCAGAGATGTTTTCACGAGGCTTGCTTTAATGTCACGAGTGATCGTGTGATTCAGAATATGTAAATCGTTGATTTATGCAGCTCCGACTCTCTGCGGAACAAAGAAGCTGTGGGCCAGGCAGAGATTTGACAGTGCGGCTTGGATGCAATGTATTCACTCTGTGTGTTTGAAAAGGTCATTTGTGATGGGCACAGGCCCCTTTGGTCAAAACGCCAATATCTCTTTATAGGGCAAGCGGCTTTGAGCCGGTCCCCGCTGCGCCTCGCTGTCAAAACCGGGTTTGCTTCATTTTCCACACAATTTCAAACGATATCTCAGGCATCGACCCTCGGCTGGTCGGGGTGTAAAAGACCAAGGGCTGCGAAGGCGAGTGGAAAAAGGGGCATCTGCAACGAAAACGGTGCTGGGAAGTTCAGTTCTGCGACGCTCTCCTCTCCACTGCGTTTTTTTCGCTGAAACACTTTGGACTAGATTCTTACAGATTTTTTTTTTTTTTTTTTTGCGTGTTCAAGTCATTTTAGCACACGCTGATCTGAAAAGGGTTTTTTTCTCACAACATCAGACTTTTGTCGGCTTGAACAGAGGAGGAATTTAAAATTACTATTTATCTGTGTTCCTGTTTAAACATTTATCTCACAATTTGTCAAAGTCAACCTGAACCAGTTTCTTGTTTTTTCACTGAACGATCTTCATAAAATACTTTTTTTTTCAATGTTTACATTGATGAATTTGGGATTTGTTTAGAAAAAAAAACACCCCCCAAAGATAATCACAGAATCCAGAATTAAATTATTCATCAAACCAACATTTATCCACTAATATCTATTCTCAGCTGATTAATTAAGCAAGACATAACACACAAGTATTTACAAACAAACCACACTAATTAATCTCTACAAACCTAAAAGCGGAAGTTTTATGGGTCGGGAATAAACGCTGAAATATTTATTTAACGGGCTGAAATCTAAGAATCGCCAGGAGCCTAGTTTCTCTCAGAAACCTAAAATAAAATTGGATTTTGCAGCTTTTAATGACTTTAATCTGAGTGGGGAAAAGGAAAAAAAAAAAGGTGAATTCAAGATTCAGAGCCAGGTTTGATCTACAAGCCTTCAGCACAAGAGCTGCCGCAGTAGCGCAGGAATAAAAAAGCCACCTGTAAGGTTTGAAATTGAGCTGTTTTGCCACGAATGAAACTGACTGGAGCTCTACAGGTGTGTCTTATCTTCGCTCCCTCAGCTGGGGCAAATGGGGAAATCAAGGTCCCTGTGAAGCAGGCAGACAGTCAGTAGCGGCACGGGCATTTAATTATTAGTTCAGACTCTGGGATCAAATTAAAAATGAAAGCTCCTGCAGATAAGTTTACTGGGTGAGCCAGAAGGAGCGTTCACAGCGTGAATAAGGGGAGAAAAAAAAACACAATTAGGACTTGCAGCAACCTAACATAAAAATGCACACAGAAACGCGCAGACACACAAACAAAACACATCTCAAAACATTGATCAGTCGTCTCAGCAGTTCAAGAAGAGTCAATGTCACAAGGAAGTGACCAGCCAATCAGAGGAACACGTCAGGGTACACTGTAAAAATAAATTAGTAGTTTGTCTTTTTTTAACTGGGTTTTTTGGCTCAGGTGGCCTTTACATGAAATAATCTATAAGAATGACTTCGACATTTTCGGGCAGGCATTCAGACAACTGACCAATTGACTAAGTTTAATAATCGCCATGATGTGAGCTCACAGGACGCAAACTGCGTAGATAAGGAATCTACTTTGACGCTAAGTCCTGCAAGGCTCTTTTGAGGTAACCTAAGCAGCTCTAGGAAGCAAAAAGTGAAGTCTAAGGTAGGCGTGGCGTGGCAGATATGGAGTAAAGGTGCCACCGATTTTGTCTGGAGGATTTTAACTAGCAGAGCAAATGCAATGATTTCAAATGTGCAAATAAATACACAAGGTGAGAATATTTCTGGTTAAATCTCTCACTACCAGTCAAGTCAAGTTTTTTTTGCTCAAAGCGTTTCATAAAAACACAATACAGTCACCGATTCTCAAACATGCACAAGAAGATTCTATTTACTTGAGGTTACACTAGCAGCAGCGCAATATGTGTCGTCAATATACACTAAATATATTAATCAATGTTCATGACTTTAAAAAGTGTTGTTCATTTAAAGGAACTCTGTTTCGGCTGTTTTGCAGTTTTCTGGAAGTTTGTTCCTGACTGACGGAGCATAAAAACTGAATGTTGCTGGATATTTAACTGGTTAAATGAGTTTGAATTGGGTCGATCATCAGCATAGACCACGTTTTTGAGCACAATCGCTCAAAAACGATTCAGTTCAGATCCGTTCCAGAAGCTTAATGTGGGAAGAATCCCCAGCAAACAGCAAGGCTGACTAAATTTGTGTGTGTGGTGGAAACATTTCTTGAATGTTTTCATTAGAGCATTTCAATCTAAATGGGCTTTTTTTTTAAATCGCTATTTCTGCTTCTGTTAAAACGTGACATTCTACAAGTATCGGCAAGAACTAAATCTTTCACCAAATCACCAGAAGCACAGATTGTGTTGTTGGGTTGCCTCGCAGCAGCTCTCCTTTGTTCTTTCCTCAGCGGCCCCATGACTGTAATTCAAGATGTCGGCGAGCCCTTCTGCTGGCTGAAACACATATTGCACCGCTGCTAGTGTAACCTCAAGTCAATAGAATCTTCTTGGCTTTCAAACGTTGCATCATATGCAAATCTGGATCTCCTTCACCCCCACACGCACCTCCTGGGTGAGAAAATGGGCAGTGGATGTCAAGACGGGGAAAAAGAGATACATATCATTTGAAGATAGAGAAAACAAAGGAGGAGAACTGGAAAAGCGGAGCAGCAGAGACGGAATCGAGCTGAAATAAAAGTGCGACGCGGCTGAGAATGGTTGCTGACATGAAAGGAGAATATTTGCGGTGACCTTGAGGAAGCGCGCGCTGATGGGTTCTGACTTTAAAGTCTCGGCGATGGCATCCAGGATGTCTTTTTAGGTCTCTGTTTTGAAGAATCATCGGGGTTTGCGTTTGCCTTTTGAATATCAAAATTGTGTTTGATTACAAAAACACCTGCTGTTAACCTGGAGTCTGAAACCTTGGCGATTTTAATTGAAAAGGCAACACAATGAGCATGCCGCCTGTGTTGGACATCAGCTGCATTAAAAGCACAATGAAATATTATTGAATGATATTTTCTACAACACAGAACAGGAAAGCATTTGGCAGCACTTTGTTTGAAGTATTGCGCATAAGGCTGGGATGACACTGCCATAAATGTGAATGTTTGTAATTGTTGTCATGAAGTGTCATTTGGTAAATAATGATACTTTTAATACAACGTTGACACTTTTATTGGACTTTTAATGCAAATTGTAATAGAACTTTGCATTAAAAGGTTCATCATTTACCAAATGGAGACTTCTGAAGACTCCTTCATGTTCATGTCACCAAATACGTTTATCTAAATTATTTAATTGTATTTCCAGTTTTAACTTTAGGGCTATTGCCTTGCAGACAGGTGAACCAACAACATGACTTCGAGTTGCCGTGCCGGCAGATTCTTCCACATCTAGACGTCTGCAGCTCCTCCAGAGTCACCAGTGGCCTCCGGGTTGCTTGCCATGTTGATTCTCTCCATGAAATGCTTAATGCTTTACATACTGTGTCGTAATATTGAATTGCTTTAAAATTCTCTACAGCTCGACCCATGAGACCACACCTCTCCCGTGTTTTTACTCAATTCCCCTTTGTTTACTAATGCTCCAGTTCTGCCAAAAGTGAGAATTATCCTTGTTTTTATGCTTCCAAATGACTGTTGTTTTTTTTATTTCAAGCCATTGCTTTGATCAAAATCTGTTTGTTTTTATGTGTTAGCATAAAAAAAAAAAAAAAAACAGATTCAAAGTAAACAAGATCTAACACAGGAGTGTTTTTTTATGGGTGTTTTTTTTTTTTTTTTTTTTGCAAAAGCTGACAAAGCCGATCAAGTGTGTAATGAGTAAATTAATTAACAAAACTGTCTGAAAGTGGGAAATGGGTGAGATAAGCCTGGAGAAGTGAGAGGAGGAAAAGGGGCCGGTCGCCGCTGGGTGCCGGCTTCTTCGTGAGACTCGGGCGCGGCGAAGACGGAAGAGGTGAGGGATAAGAAAATCAGAATTTCAATTACAAGAGGGCAATTGTTTTTTATCTCGAGTGCAAGTTAATGAAGCTAATTAGTCTTTGCAGCATGAGCCCTCTGGCAAGTCAGATAATCGCCCGGAGGCTCAGATAGTGCCAGTCAATTTTTGGCTTAATGCAGCGCGGGGGCAAAACAAACAGGTTCTTATCGGCCCTGCAGACATTACACTCGGGATTTACATTAACTTCGAGACCTCTTTCACCTTGCCGGGTAATTTATTGGTCAATTACATGAGGCATCTACTGCATAACATTGATTAGTAAAAAGGAATGTAAAGGCCTGCATGGCCAAGATTTCTTTTGTTCAACAGCTAACTGGATGGAAGAAATAAGACGATCAGAAGAATGTTTGATTGTCTTATTTCTTCCATCCACTTATGAAGGTATCTTTTACCTATACTTTAGGTAAAAGATAAACCTAAATCCACTGTTAAACCATTTATTCTATCAAGTAGCATTTATACTGAAACTTAAAATAAAACTTTACCTTTTGTGGCTAAATTATTTTTGGTTCATTTCTAGTGTGAGCAAGAAATTATAGGTCTCCTAAACTTTGACATTTGAATTGCCAGAGTGGAAAATTTGAAGCTAACCATGTATCAACATGGGAGTGAAAAGCACATCTTGGCAACAGCTGATACACTGTGACAAACAACAGAAAATTACAAATTGCTGTCAGGATCTTGTGTGGTTTGAGTTTGCTTTTGGATTTTTGTCATTTTTGGTGTTCCTCAGGTTTTTCCATTTAGTTGACCTGGTTTCCTTAGACATTCTACATGTGGTTTTTCTTGTTTTTAGTTGTTTCTGTTCCAGTTGATCATGTTTCTTTAGTGAGTGTTATTCTTCAGAGCTAGTGTTATGTCCTGTTTCTCGCTGCCCCCTGGTCAGCCCTCCTTAAGGACTTTTTCTACTTTGTTTTTTTTTTTAGACGTGTTTGCTTTCATTATATTGCCATGTAGATACACGCAGATCTGAGCGCAATAAGAAGCTTGTCGGTGGTGTCAGCCACCGACAGAATGACTCCTTAAGTGAGCTTGTCGTCTCTGAACATCTGCAAAAACATTGAATCTAATTCAGACCTGGCTGACAGACTGCATTCAGAGCTCAGACAAGGACGTGGATGGAAGGATGGAAGACAAAGAGCGGTATTACAAAACGCAGAAAAAGGAAAAAAACAAAACAAGAAAAAACAGAAGTTTAACCGCAAGGCCTCTGATTATGCAATCTCGTCATGCATGAGAACATGAGGGCGACCCAGAGAACGCAGAGCCAGAAGAGAGAGCCGTTCAGCCTCCATGTTAGCCGCAATGAGCGTCATGGAGGCTCTCCATGGTGCTGAACTGAAACAAGCTCACAGGGGGGTTGATATTGCAGCTACAATCTAATTGCTGCTTTCTCTAATAAACTCAAACTGTACTGAGTTCCACTCAGCAGGTGGAACTGTGAGAGTTGTGCTCGACTGCTGCACAATCCTGCTAGCTATTATTATTATTGTTGCCTATTAATAGTATTGTGGAATTATAAATAATATCATTGTCAATCACTTGCTTAGCCTTATATTTGGGAGAGAGGTTGAGCTGTTTTTTTTTGTTTGTTTTTTTTTCATCTTCTTTATGTTTGTCAAAATTAGAACTGCATTAGTTCTACTTTACTATAAATAAACGTGTATGTCTTTAATCGTGGATTGTTGAGGGAACCCAAAGATGCTGTTCAGGCTTTGCAGGGGACAGCTTTGACAGATCTCAAACCTTTATAATCACGTCTTCAACAATTAAGAGTGAGGCGAGTTAATGAATGAATTTAGAATCTGGACTCATAATTAGATCGCTGATTGCAGAGGACTTTAATTTGGGGGTAGCAAAGTCGACTGGGCTGAAAAAAATATTCAGCTGAGATTTTTATTTGAAGAGACGAAACATTGTTCCACGTCAGTCTTGAGCTGCCTTGTGTTGCTCTCACACATAAGAATCCAATAAAGTGAATGCATGTGTGGTAAACGTAACGTCACAAAATGTAAGAAAAAGAAAAAGTAGGCATAACTGACCAAACTGTGACTTCTAGAGTAATTTTGGTTAAATAACATAACATAAAGTCTCTTGAAGTTACTCTTTACTCTCTTTTAGCATAATGTAATTTGATTCATGTACTTGAATGTTTCTTGAGCGTTTAGTTTCTTTGTGAAGAGCTAATCTTGCGGTTGTGTATGACTTTAAGTGCATACACATGAAGACGGTTTGATGCAAACCCTTGTGTGTTAAGCCAAGTTAACGCACCACCAAGAAAAATAAAAAATAACACTGACCATAAAACGTGATCAAAACAAAACAACAAGTTGAAAACAGAGAAATGAAGAGAGATTACACTTCAGCAGTTGTAGGCCTTGTGGTGTCAATGAGCCCACTTAGTGTGTGTGTGTTTTTTTATGCCTCGCTGTGCTTCTCAAACAGCTTATAAACAAACTGGCACTTCTGATAAAAAAAAAAAAAAAAGAAATTGTGAAATGTCTCAAATTGCTTGTCTCATTTTGGGGTTTTAAAAAGAACAGCGTCTAATTGGAGCACTCGTAGTTAGTGGGTCATCGCTAAAATAAAAACCAATAAGTGTTTCTTCAAAATACAAAAAGTGTTTAGCCAAAGAGCCGTTTCAAAATAAATGAACTAAAGCATATCTTTTTATTTATTAATCCTGAACCAACCAAGCGTTGTTCTGCGAGCTCAGAGGAACAGACGTTCAGCGGGACGCCTGGTCTGTCTGCTATGTGGTGAATATTTCAGTGTCGTTGGTGATTAAAGATTCAACAGTTTGCAGTGATTTATTGTTTTTCTTTTTTTTTGTTGTTGTTTTCAGTTTTGGACATTCTATGAGAAGTTATGATTCAGGATTTGGAGGTAAGCTAAAGCTGAGTTTTTCTATGTGCTTTTCATCAGCTTAAAACCCTTGAAACAAGACGTGTGTGCCGACATGCACACTCAGAAGCTCCTGATAAGTTTTCTTATAGAAACAGTTCTTGTGTTTTATCCTGATATACGTGTATAAAAGCTTCTTGAAGTGCTTAGAGTGATCTAATAGGTCATTATGTTCAACTTTTCTTCATTCTCTGTAATTCTCTTCCTTCACAGTCCTTGGCAGGCAGTATGAGTTATGACAGACTGCTTTAAGGTTTTATTCTGTTTTTTTTTTACGTTAAAGCCTTTGAATTCAAGGTTCAGTGTCAAGTGAATTTCACATGTGACATATACATTTATCTACATTCAGTTCAGATTTTCTTTATTAGCGTTTGTTGATTAATTTATACGGGATCCATTCCAACTTCACTTACCCACATTGCACCACGACAAGTCAGCCCAGTCGACTCACAGGTCGTCCAGGCCCAGTTTACACCCAGCTCAGTAGAAACCAATT
This sequence comes from Poeciliopsis prolifica, assembly GCF_027474105.1. Classification (NCBI taxonomy): domain Eukaryota; kingdom Metazoa; phylum Chordata; class Actinopteri; order Cyprinodontiformes; family Poeciliidae; genus Poeciliopsis; species Poeciliopsis prolifica. The sequence goes on along the minus strand of NW_026562378.1, from coordinate 5,635,768 downwards.
TGTCTAAATCTGGTTCAGTCCAAGACTAAGGCAGTTTCAAATCGGAATGCTCCAACTTGATAATTTGGAAAACACGTCGACACACACACGCACGCACACGCAAACCCTTTTTCCAATATTTGCATATTTTTTTAATCATTTGATTTTTGAGTCCACGTCTTTAGCCCACCATGTAAAGTTTAATAAAAAAAACTGCACAAAAATGTATTGATAATAATAATAATAAAATTAAAATGTCAGTGTACAAAAAGTGTGACAATTTTCTGTCCTTCTAATTAAGCAAGAATAAAACACTTACAGTTGCACAGTCATGTTAAATGTAAAGTGTTGCCTTGACTTTGAGATATGATTGAAGATCAGCATCTAATTTTATTATTTCTGAGCCATTTTCATGTGCTGACCAATATTTCATATTTTCTGATTGTTTAGGTTAATTAGATCTAACTACACACACTCATTCACCTCTTTATCAGGTACTTAAAGCTTGAACTATCATTTTATTTATTTATTTTTTTACAGAAATGCCTTTATTCCTTGTGCCACAAACTCAACAAGGTGCTGAAAGGCTCTCAGGATAAAAGCGTCGAACGGCGGCTGCGGATTTGTGGTCTGCCCACTCACAACGTGAATCTCCTGTTTCACCACATCTCAAAGGAGCGCCGTTGGATTGAGGTCGGGTGACAGTGGAATTTGATTTCAGTACTGTAAACTCATTGTCGTTTTCAAAGACACAATTCGGGATGATTAGAGTTTTTGTGACCAAAATGCATCATCCTGCTGGAAGCTGCCACCAGAGGAGACGAGTACGTTGTGACTGAACAGACATGCACATCTGGGCCAAGAAAGAAAAACATCTTGTTTCTTTACACCACCAGCAGCAGCAGCGGCAGCAATGGCTACACCAAAATCTGACTGCTGAAAGAGTCTATTGGACAAATGGACATGAAGACATGAAGATGGCAAAATTTGTCTAATTTCAGCGAGTCTTCATAAAATGTAGCGCAGATATTTGGTTCTTAGATCACAGCAGGAGCTGCTGGTCTAGTCAAAGATCTCTGTATTTGATTGATTACTGGAAGAGATGGAGTGCTTTCAAACATCAAATAATGCAAAGAAAAGAAGTTCATATTCATTTAGAAACAGCAATAATAATGATGTAACTCAGGAAGAGTTCAGAGATAAACACTGGATGGAATAACCAGGAGGATTTCATTGGGATTCAGTGCAGTGGACTCTGAGGTTTTACATACTCGTATGTTGATGGATACTTTCTATTTTTCAAATCATTTTCTGTAACCCAATAGGTTTGTGAAAACCACAATAGATCCACCCACTCTCAGCTCCCTGGGTTTACATTTCCTTCCTTTTCTAAACACTTCCTTCTTCCTTTTTCTTTAATCCTGCTTAGATGACCTTCTCCTTTTCTCCCCACCATCACCAAAGTACAGAAGCTGATCTGGTATTTCTGGCTCATGTTTCTGAAGACGGCACCAGTCCCCAACTCTAACACAGGTACTTTGCACTGACCTTTTCCAGTTGTGCACTTCCCTTTTCAACAGATTTATGAGGCCTGTTTTATGCTTATTCCACAATTACCTTCTGGACAAGAACTCAGATCTTGCTCTTGTTAGAGCTCAGAAGCTCCTTCACCCTCCCCCCTTTTAACAAGCCCTCTGCTATAAAAAGAGAATGTAAACCTTCCTGGTGGGAGATTTAACCTGAACTTCAGTTTATAGCATATTCATAGCACCAGCCTAATGGAAGATTCATGACTGAGACGTCTCCATTATTCCTTTGAAGTGCTGGATTTGTTGGTAATGTGCACATCTGAGCGTGTTAAATAAACACCTAGCAAGCAGTTTATGCATTCAGCCTGGAGAACGGAAGAGAACTTCTTAGAAACCAAAAATAGGCAAAAAACCCCAACAAAAAAACAAAACAACAACAAAAAAGAGTGATCCATGGAGATTCAGATTTTCAGCTGTAAAGGTCATAACTCCTTGGGGCTCCGGCGATGGATTGCTCACACATTGATTTGTCAAAGCATCACCTTGTGTTTCTGGTTTTAATACTACCCATCGATCGGCTGACCTTCATCTATATAAATGGACACCGGCGTTAATGTGGCCGGCGATGGATTATTCCCACTTGATTCTGTTCGTCAGAGCTCTCAGAACTCCTGGTTTGTTGATCAATAGTCAAAGCTGCGTGGGGATGTTTCGACCCGAGCCAGAAAGTAACGAACAAAACAATGGCTGCTGCATTTTTTGTTTTTGCTTCAGACATGTTGTGGAGTGGCTCGGTGATGCAGCAGTGATTTGTCTAAAATGGTAAAAATAAAAAAAAGAAAAGAAAATGTTACGCATGTTGAACTTCGCTTGTTCTGAGGCAAGATGCAAGAACAGGAATCGAATTTAACAGGGTAAAACCTGCAGAGTAAATGAAAAAGTGGTGTCATTTTATTTTGTAATGCTATATTTTAGCATGTTTTTGTAAAAATGTATATATTTTAGCCCTTGATTTTCTGCATTGCTGCTTGCTTTGTTTTTGGTTACTTTTGATGGTTATTGATCCCCTTTTTCATCAAGAAATAGTCCCTTGCAAAATCATTCACTCCTTTTGAACCTTTTTCACATCTTACCGAATTAAAACCGTAATATTTCACACATTTTATTTGGGATTTTTTATGTGATAGAACATCAGTTCACAGAGTAAAAAGGAGAGTTTCAGGGATAAGGAAAAATCTGTTGAGAAAATAACTGTAAGATCATCGAGTGAGACAAGAGTCAAGTTCCACAAATGGGCCTGTGACATAAAACAATAAATCAATTAATCTCATGATAAATGAAAAGAAACTCAATCATTTTCATTTGCTTCATTTATCGTTTTTCTCTTTTCTCTCATTTGACCAAAACCGGAACGATAAAAGTCTTCAGTCTGGTCTCGACTATCCCTTCTCTTGTAAGATAAATTTGTTTCCAGAAACCACTGTGTTTAAATGTTTATTAGAATTTAAAGTTTATTCGTCCTTGAGAAAGCGTTTTTGCATCACTATGTCGTTGTTCCTATCATATTACTTGAAAATGGTCTCAATGCTACAATATTATCGTTTGTCGCAATAAGTTCTGGGACAGTTTGTCGTGTAGCAATATTTGCTATTGTGACAGGCCACAAAGTCAAATCTACAGCAGAATAGTTCAGATCAAAACATATCCATACTCAGAAAGTAAAATTCATGAAGCTGAAAATGTAAAGATGAGATGAGTTAGTGATGTAGAAAAGTTCCACCCAGATCAGCGATACGTCTGATTTCCTGTGCAGCAGCTTTTTCAGGTAAGTGCACCTGCAACCCTTGTATAGTCAGAACATCCAAAGGCCAAAACACAGTTCTGCTTTTTTGTTTTTTGAGAATCCGACAAAAAAAAAATAGGTGAAGAGCCGATTTGTGGGAGCACACGCCTCGGTCCAAAGGCAAAGCTGAACTCAGAGTGGGATTCATTTGTCAACTGTGAAACCCCACAAATTCAGCAGGATCATTAGATCATTTCAGAGCGGAAGAAATTATAAACCTCAAGAGCGAGACTTGAGGTTTGTAACTCTGCACTCTAGACTTTGTCAAAATATGCAACTGGAATCAACTTTCACTGAGCTTGAAATCAGCAGGTGATCCCCAGTCGAGGAGGGTTGGAATTGTTTTAAATAGTATCTTAGCCAAATTTTTTTTTTTACTGATTAAATCCATATTTAAAAAAAGCTACTCCCTGAGCCTACAGGTCCTGGCTTTACTTAATTTGCGTATTTAATATTTCCATTAAGTTTAGCGTTTTGCATCGCATTTCACGGCGAGACTTTAAAACTGCAGTGCAAACCGCAGCATCTGGAATCTGCAGCCTCGGGGCCACGCAGACAACAGCAGGAAGCGAGGCGGGCTATATGTGGAATATGTCATGTAATGTAATTCTTATTTCCCCCCTTGAAGCCGGAAGGAATCACAACAACTCCAGGCCTTGCATCCCTGAGACATCATTAGCGATAATTAACTGTAAGCTTGTTTCTCCATCCACTGCGCGCCAAAGAGATAAAAAAAAAAAAAAAGACACCCCATCATTACAGAAGTAAAGCGTCTAACATCAAAATATTTCCTTTCCCTCCTCATGTCCTTCATATCTGTCTGGGATCTTTAATTAAGTCTGCGTTGTCAGGAGGGGAAACCCTTATTACTCCACTGACATTTTACTTCCTTCCCCTCCCCGTTATGCAAGCGCCGCAGCTTCTGTTGGGTTTGGGCGACGCGTGAAGGAGGGCGCCGGCGCCTGTCAAGTACCATTTCCCCCCATCCTGTCATTTCTTATCTGTAAAGAAGGAGTTTGGTTTGTTCAAATCCAGCCAGGTTCTGTCTCAGATATAGAAAATATGTATATATATATATATATGGGGAGAAAAAAAAAGGCACTTTTGTGGAAAGCGTGCAGAGAGGCAGCAAGACGAGCAAAATGCAGTTGAATGTAAAAGATTGTTGTTTCAGAACCAGTAGGGGATCCAATTATAAGAAATAGGATCAGATGAAGGAGTTCAAATTGAGGGAATAATGAACTGTTTCTACAGTTTCCATCTGCGATGTTTCTGTCTGTTGATCTTTTTTTTTTTCCTTTTACTCCTTGTTTCTGCAAAACACCATTTTCAAAGTATTACTTCTAATCAGGCCCATGCAGAAATCGGCACCTGACTGGGAGCTCAGTCCTCGCACTTTCTTCCCCCTCACTCCATTGCAGGAGTGCTCTCCTTGCAGTTTCCATTAAAGGAAAACACATTCTTACTTCAGCTTCATTTGGAAAGTATCAGCCCATCTCAGCAGGGATTTGTGTATTTCCACTGCAGTTTTTCAGAAGTACTGCCCTAAAATGCTTCAATTATTCCCAGTCGGAGAGGGAAGAAAATCTGAAATAGAGTGCTAGGAGGTGGGGGTGGGGGGACAACCATAACAACAACAACAACAAAAACAACTAAATATGAAAAAAATGAAGTCTCACAGCTCCTCTGAAGTTCTCTTCTGTCTTCGTGCCAAAATCTGGATTAGGGTATGAAGATACAGAACCGGACAAGCGGGCAGAACAAATCACGTCTCTTCTAAATGGGAGACTCTATAGCTACGTATATCACAACACTATATTCTTTTTTTCTGTTTCAAAAAGTCTTAGTGAAAGTGTATCTAAAGACTTAAATTACAGAACAGAATTGCAAAATGTTTCCAGATGCCAGACTGAGTTTCTCTCAAGAGGCTCATTTGTTAAACGCCAGCCTATATTGTTAAACTCAATAACTGCTTAATTAAATATGAACGTTGCAGACGATGTGCTCAGAATGGGCTCAACAAAGCTCGCCGCAAAGGACGCATTGTTTAGAATAACAGGGATCCAATGCTTACACATGCTAACTGGTATATCGAGAAAGCTAGCAAACATTTAGCATCTTTTCCCTGATTGGCCAACATAAAGCAAATTATAAATAGCTAAAACAATATGTACTGTTTTGGTAAAAACAGACTGTCAAGCTTACCATGGGTGAAGTTTGTTTTATTACCGCGAAATATAAATACAGTTTTAATCTGAAATGCTCAAGTGATATCAATTAATCACGAGCATTACAATCTTGATGTATTTATTTATTTATTTATTTATTGTCTAATCGATGTCGAATGTCTAATGTACATTTCTCATCAACTCAAACAAGTGACTGTTTCTGAAAAAAAAAAAGAAAAAAAAACAGTCCTCAAGTCTTGTGGGAAATTATCAACTCAATACTGAACTGGGCTTTCAGTATGAATGATAGTTGAGATACAAGCACGCTTTTCCAAATGTGTTTTTTTTTCTTTTTGGACTACTTGCTCTTTAAAATGTTACCCCTCAGCTAACAGGGACTTTTTTTCCCCCAGTTTACTGCAGGTATGGGGATTTTTTCCGGCGTTAAATGAATCTGCATTTCGCTGCCTACATGTGCCGACAGCTTTGCATCACACAGAGAGTAAATCATGCTTCCTTTCCCGCAAAAAAATAAATAAATAAAAAGAAAATAATAATAAAACTTGCATCGTAGGGAAATGTGTTTTTTAATTGCAAACTTTGAACCAGAAGTTCATGTTAGAAGCAGAGACTTTCACTCTAAAGGTTGAGACCAGTGGATTTACCCCACAGGCAGCATCCCTGGACGAGGGAGCCCAGTTGGTCGGAGAACAGCAGAAATGCTTCGGCGCTAAAGCTCTCGAAGACAATGGCTCACTTTCTGTGTCGTCTTCCAGGAATGAACCTTGAAGCGGGATTATCTGGCTATCTGCGTGCGCCCTTGATGTCTGCTCCGTCTGCCGCCACAAGAGAGTAGAAAAATGAGCCTGCTGTTTTTACAAAAACAACAAGAGAGATTTTTCATTCCGCCACTGGACCCCGAGTTAATGGGATTGTGCTTTGTGAAGTTTCTGTATAAATTGTGTTCAAGCGTCTCTGTCTGGAAATAAAATGACAAGAGCTCACTGCTCTTATGCAGCTCTGTTGCCTAATATCAGCTGTTTGATGCCAGCTGTTATCAAACAACTTTGATTCTTGATTGGAAAGAACCAAAGGTGTGTTCACGATGAGAGAGTGGCATTACAAGATGATATAAAACTCAAAGTTGATTTTACGTAATGAAAGTCACGGACACGTCGCTTTGCGCAACAATTAAAAATTAATAAACATGCCGCTTCGCAGCTGTTGCAGCTGTGTTTATTGCATGTAAACAACGACCTCTGTCCACAGCAATTTACCTCTTCATCTCACCGACTCGGATTATTTCCAACCTCTCAGTCTGGATCGGTTTTACATGGAAACACTTCATCCTGGGTAAAAAAAAAAAAAAAAAACAGAAAGAAAATGGCTGCCAACACTGTGTCCTAAATTTCGCCGGGCCTTGACAGGTTGATGTCGTATTTACTGTGTGAAATATAATGCAATGAGATGTGGCTATTAGAATGGCTGTAGCTCTTTTTTGATCAGAGCCCACCGCAGCGCAGAGCTGTCAGCAGAGTTTCATGAGTTTTTTATTGGGTCGGAGAACCACAGCTCATCGGGGAGCTGGGGCGGCTAACGGAGAGATGGATGCTGTGGGGTTCTGGTGCAGCGGTCTGACGCAGACAGGCTCCGTAGCTCTCTGCTGTGTAGCTTTAGCTGTTTGCCTGACATCCCGGGTTTGCATGCAGTGTAAAGAGGCGATGAATACACACAACACCTGCTCCGAAGGCGTTTTGGGATGTGCGGATGGTACGATACGATAAACCAAGCGGCATTTCATCTGCATTTTGAGAAGATGCGAATGGTGCTGAAGCCTCTTCTCCTCATTTCACATTGCTCTTCTAGTTGATGTATATTTTTTTCCCCCTGATTCTTGTTTTTCTTTCTTTACAGAGTCTTTTTTTTTCTCTCTTGTCTGCTGGTCCAAGAATGCACAAAACAGGCAGAGCAGTGAGAACATTTCCATCGCATAGTCCTTCCAGCGAAGCCAATTAGCATTTATGACTTTCTGAATTGAAAACTCAGTAACTCTGTAAGCACAGCCTGAGATTCACAAGTTAGAAAGTGGGAAGGAGACATGAACAAGTGGTACCTGCCACGGAAAAGTGCTGCAGCTTTTCTCATTTATTTATTTTTTACACAAACCTTATTAAATCGCTTTTCAAATTCTAGAGAGGTAAAGCAAAATCATCACAGATATAATATATCTATGGTGCTTTCTTTCTAGGTTCAGCCAGTAACAAGGTTATTTTCCTTTGTCAATGATGCACCCATTTATTTCACACAAAAACACGCTCCTCTCTGACTCACCGAAGCTGTTTGCATCCTGAGCGACGGCTGGGTTTTCGCCACGTCGTTCATATTTGAACATAACAGTTTGTACAGATTAAGATGGCGACTGGAAATTACACTTGTGAGCCAGATTTTTCAGGGCACAAAACTGGTTTTCAAACGATGATCCACAAACAAGCAGCTGTTTAAAGCCGTGCTTTAAAATAAGCATAAATGCGTGCCATCGTTGCAGTCAAATGCTGAAACGATGACTTAACCTGCCGGGATGCTTATGTAGCCATGACACCATCGTCCGAGTTTTCCCAAATGTTTACAGGACTTACGAGTTTCAAGAGAGAGCATTTAAAAAGAATCTCAAATTTTATGTTGACATTTAGGTAGATATGAATAATTCTGGCAGTCTGATTTATTATCAGACAAAGAGAGAAAAAAAAACATGTATGTTCTCAGTTCAATATAAAGTGTAAACTACACAGTATTAATTGTGTTAGGTGGATTACTGAGTGATTGTACCTGCAGAGCACATAGACTTGTGACAATAACACAAACAGATCCTGAGTCATATGTAAGCCATATGTATGAGTAAAAAGTAAGAAACGCACCACAGAATCAAGCTTCCAGGTCTCAAAGCCTGGTGTTGGTGGCAGTAGGTTCGGGCGCACATCCGACATCCACGACTTTAGAGGAATTAGTTCCTGTTTTACTGAGAGCCGGCTCATCGGCGCTAAAACCTCCAGGGTGATAAGCTCACCTGCTTTCATTCTGGAGTGAAATACTACATTCTCCTGGAGGAAGATCATAAACAGCCTCAGCGCCTCAAACAGTGATATTCTCTGACTGACTGGTTTCAGGTTATATTCTCGCAGTGTGTGCATGCCTGAGAATTCAGCTGCTTGTCACAATGAAAACAAACACGCAATAGCACATTCTGACATCTTGTCCCTGGATAGAGGAATGAAACATGAAGGTGGCTGTTGCTTTTAAGAAAGGGGAAAAAAACAACATCTGGACTATATTAAGGAAAACGAAATAAGACAATAAAAGTATTGTCTTTTTTTGCCCGTCCTCTCCTTCCATGCCAATATGTGCACCAGTTCAAACGTGTATGTGGCACGCATGAACACAAACTTCACATGCAAAATAAACAGAGGTGAAGGTGAAGGGGAGGACATGACTTTATTTATTTATTTTTTTTATTTTTGGAAGTGCAAGAAGGGCAACCGAAAACAAACAACAAAAAACACTTGGAGACATGGTCGAACCCTGAACAAAAATGAATGGGAAAGTGACCGACAAAGACTCACAAGAACCTCCAGGCAGCCTTAAAGACTATTGATCACAACCACCTTGAAACGATTTTAAGAAAATCGCACTTTTCGTAACCAATGCTGAAGAAAAGATGGCGATACAGCTGTATGAGTCGCCTTGGTCACAATAACGACGTTACTTGGTGTCATTTTTGATCTCAGATCTAAAACATGTAAAAGTCAAAATGTTAATTAACAAGGATTTCTAAAACATCGAGTCCTGCTTTTCATTCAAAGTACTGCTATCATGTATGACGCACTCCGTCACATAAATGTTTTTGTTTTGCAATGTAGGTTGCAAAATACATAATGTGCTCCTGCAAAATGTCAAAGTAAGTTACATTTGGCCCCTCTTTCCATTTTAGGACACACAAACAATGCCTGTTTCAGGTCCACTTTGCTAAAATGAGTCTATGAGTGGTAAATAATTTTTAGCTAAAATATTCAGATAAATCACGTCAGCCATTTTCAGCATGTCACGCTGTGAGAACTTTCATGGATGCGGACAGAACATCTGCTTGGCATAGCATGAGATCGAGTAACATTATTACTCAACAATGAGTTAAATCCCTTTTCTCATTTAATACGTCATCAACTAACACCTGTCTTTGTAAACCTCCATCAGCATAGCATCATCGATTCAAAGAAAATGTTTTCACTCTTGCTATGGGAACACACTTTATATTATAGAGGTATTTTATCGCACATTCAGTGTGTTGTTGAAAACTCAATAATCACTGAAGTAAGTCAAGGGATGCACCTGCTGCGATGTCTCCACATAACCAGGCAGAGTTTTACGGCCCGGCAAAACCAGAAGTCCAATTATTTTACAGCAAAAAAAACTCCTCAGATTATAAAGGAGCCTCCTTTGCTGTGCTGTGTACAAAACATCTCCACTGGGAGCTCCTTGTCATTCCAGGAATGTTGGAAGCCATTAGAGTTGTTTCTCTCTGTCTTTCACAATCCCGTGTTTGTTGCTCCTTTGCCGTCTCATCGGGCTGCAGTCAGCATCCGTGAGGGCTTTGACATGGGTAGGGGATCTTCCTGTTAAGTCGCAGACAGCTCGATGGGAACCTCAGGTTCTGTGCAGTTGAAGTAGTTTTTTTCTTTTCTTTTTTTTTCTTCTACCGTTTCCTACTTCGTCCAAACCTCAGCGGTGAATTCGCACTGCGAGGCATCCTGAGTGTGCAGCTCAACTATTCAAAGACATAAATCCTTTGTTTTTTTTTTCTTTTGCCATAGGGGTCATGACAAACTTTCAAGTGACCTGACAGAAAATCAAGTAAAATATAGATTTATGCACAGACTTTGACGTTTAAAGGCTGTGGTCTTAACCTCTAATCACATCGCGACCGGCCCGCTTGAGTTTATGTGTGGTTTTAAATGCTTCACCTCCTCGCTTTTTGTCCTTTTTGCACATTGACACTTTTATTCGAAGTGCTGCTATTATCCTCCAGCACGAAATGGGAATATTTGTCACTCCTTCTCTCCTTTTGATTTTGATGAGTGCATGAAACAACATCAGCTGCCTAGCTGATGGAATTTTATTGACTTAAAACCCCGAATCTTTCTTTGCCACTCAGATGAAAATAAGACGTGTGACGGTGTAATGGGAGTGTTGCTGTGTTTTTAGCTTTTTATGATTTGAGCTGCTTTATTTCCTTCAGTCAGTGTTAGAAACCGTGAGAAATGCAGCAGTCATTGTTGATTTTGATCAACATTTGGTACGTGTGAGAGCGAAGGTTTGATCTGATTGTAAAATCACATCTTTGCTCACATATTCATTGTGCTCAATTCAATATAGAAAAAGACATTCCCTCATCATCACTACCTGGTTTTTATTTAAACGACCGGTTACATACAAAGTAAATGTGTCTGGTATATATTTTTTAAAACCCGTAATTGATGATCATTTAAATATAATCCCTGAAAGAGAATTAAATCCCATCCATCACAATGACACTGCACTCGGTTGTAAACACCTGGAAGCTGGCTCTAGACTTGCACACAGTGGCTCTCTGAGTTTGCCACCACAAGACAGACAGCGACAACAAAGCTGCACCTTCCATTTCCTTTGGGATATTGGCCAGAGAAAAATGAGAACATCGGCTGAACCAAATAACAATGAAATAACTGACGATTTCTCCAGCACCGGATCCGGCCCCATTGTGCCGGCTGACATTGACGAAAGCCCCAAGCCTTCCCATATAAGAGGAGCTTCTAATACCTTGCAGCTTGCTGATGACTGTGGCCTTTCTTCCCCTTTTCCCCATTGTGTCCAATCACACAGATTCGATTTGCGGGGCCTTTTGAAATGATCCAAACTTTTATTGCACTGCTCACTGAGCAGACGAGCGCTGAAATGAAATATTGGCCGGCAGAGGCAGATGTATTTTATTTGAAAGTTTTATTCACTTCTTACGTCAAAACCGGCGCACCCTCTGAAGTCTTTATTTTTCTCATTTTTTATTTCTTTATTTTTTTTACACCAATTTAGTGAGTATTTTTGAAATGCACACTTATCAAATGCTTAGACACACTTGTGGACGACATTGAGAAATGAAGTGTTCTAGATATGTTTGGAGGGAAAAAAATGCACTCGGATCATTTCAGAGTTCTTTTTATTCTCTCATCCATCTCCCAAAAAACAAGGTCATTTACTAAGTCTTGACAGGAAATAAAAGGAACCCGAGGGTAGATTCTCTTGAGATGATTCTCTTCACTCCAGCTTCATTTACGACACACACGGTCAGTTCAAAATGCCAGTCCTGTTTTAGCACTTTATGTTGGAAAACATGTCAATTTCAGAGCCGATTGCCATCCAAATCGGCCCCACATAATTCAATAAGGTTTGAAACAGCACAATTCAATATGATAGTGTTTTTTTTGTTGTTTTTTTTTTTGTAAAAATACCAATTTGTCTGGAGCTGCCTAGTGAAGGAAGCCGAAATAATTGGATCAAATCTCCTGCTTTTAAACAATCCTGTCTCCAGAGCATCCATGCATGGTGAAGCGGGCAACAAAGAGGGGAGAAAAACACTTTCCTTCAATACTAGACAACATGTCAGTAAAGAACTTGCGATGTGCTGCAGGAAAGGATACGTGGAAAATGACAAACGTATTCCCTCCATGACAACTACGTTATTTACAGTGCTTGCCACGTTGTTATTAAAGTCTTCGAAGGTCTCTTGGTGTTTTTAGAGACCATGAATGAACAAACCACCTCACAAAGGTAACATTGGCACAGTAAGGGAAAGTTGTGTAAAATGTGAAGCAGGGTTAGATTTAACAACTGAATCACCCTGTTCATCATCTGAAAATGTAATGAGTACTGGATCAAACCCAGGGCGGGTCCATGTCAGGGGCGAAGTACTGGAGGAGCCATGGAAAAGGGGCAAAGGGGGGAAAAGCACCTTTCATTAATCTTTTATGGGAAGTAACATAATTTCCAAATATGAAAAATTCTGTACCAATTTAGCTAATAAAGGATTAAACTTTACCATTTGCAGCAGAAAAGGTAAACCCGGGCTAAAAAGAAAGATGGGTAGAGCTGAAGGAACAAGTCCACAGTTGGGTGCTCAAATAAAGCTCTGTGAGGCTTGTGAATGGTTCAGTGACTTCTCCACTTGCAGGGGGGGTGGTGGGGTCGTTGTCCAGGAGCTGAATAAATGACTTTGCACACGGACCTTCTTGGAGGAACCGCTTAAATAAACGCAACCGCTTCTTTGTCACCCTGAATTCACTGCAGGCTTCTCCGCTCAGCAGCGCACTTCGCCGGGAAAGTTTGACGAAGTAGCACAGATTGTCAGAACTGGAGAAAAGTCTTCAATCTTACGATATGCAAAGCTGGCAGAGACTTGATTTGCAGTCGTGATTGATGTGAACGGTGGCTATGCAAAATATTGACTGAAAAAAATACATAAATTGCAAGGATAAAAATGTGTGGGTTGGATGTTAAGTTGCTGGCTGCCAGTGAAAATATTTAATGAATCTCACATGCAGAAGAAGACTGTGGTAAATATAAATCTCATTTTTGCCAGTAGATTTCCCTATAATAGAAGGCTGGTATCACACGCTTTCTGGATTAGTGTCTTGGTGTAATGGAGCACAGTGACAGAAGTACTGTTTGTGAGCTTGGGAAGGTAATTAATTAAAATAGCTTGTAATCCACCCCATGAGTGCAACAATCAACACACTGACACGTTGAAGGAAGGAGGAGGTTTTCTTAGCCTTTAGCATATTGATAAGTTCATTTTATTAATCTGACACAGCCGGGGACGGTTAATCATTCCACATCCCTCTTATTAAAAAAAAAAGAGAGACTATATGTGCCGTGTTTCCTAATGACCCCAAACCTTCATCGCTTAACCTTCATCCCATTAAACTCCGGAGTGCTCAATTTACCAGCATGCTTTAATAGATGAGGCAGGAGGCAGGACTTGGCGGGAGATTGGAGCTGATTATGCCCTTGTTCTATTCATTTGCACAGACCCTAGTTAATTGACTTCTGAGCAGCGATGCATTGGACACCCACTATCTGCTGCCAGGATCATCCTGACCCCACTCGAGGCCGGGGACGACGAGAGGAACAACTGTAGAAATAAACTGCTTGTTCTGCTCCATCAGTGTGTGAAGCAGAAGCACGTTGGGAACAAGAGGAGACAGAGACGCGTTTTCTCTGCTGCAGGAGTTGATATGTAGGACGAGCAACCGGAAGATTGAACAACAGTGGAACGCGAAGTTGGATACCGATGCTGTTTAGTGAATGGGTTTAATATAATGTAGCAATTGATTCTTGGTTTCATCATAGGAGGATTTATGAAGTGCACACGCCTCGGCAAGAGAAGGCGTGAACATCCAGTGATGGATTTTCCCATTTAAATAAAAAGCTGTTGCCAGCAGGGAAACAATAAATTCAACTGGGATTAAAAAGTTATTTCTACTGGATGAAGATAAGGAAAACACTCTGATGTTGGTCGAGGCAGAATGTGTTGGAAGTAGACCAAATGTTCAACGTCGGTATTTACTAATAAGAGCGGAAAGACAGTATTCGTTTTCTGCCTCATTTGTTCCCATCATCAAGGGCGTGGAGTTGCCAGAAAGACGGTTTATGGTTTTCCACCTCCTCTGAGTTGAGTTGATGATGAATTATCCAGAATGCGACCGGCCTCTTAGTTGATGACAGATGAACCGGAACTGAGCGGCTTGTGATCTATCTAGCAACAAATCAAATTGAGAGAAAGGTTGAATGATTCCTTTCCAACAAGTATGAGTGTCAGATAAAGATATTTGGCATGTCGTGCACTCAAAGATGTACAGGAGAAGAATTAGACTAAAAGTGTAAGGATAAAAAGTAATTATAAAATCTTCTAAAATGGATGGATATATGGATGTGCCAGATCTTTTTAGTGAAAATAAGAAAGAGGGGGAACGTTTGAAAGCCAGGAATTTATTTGAAAACACATTTTTTTAAAATAAATTTTGCATTATGGAACTTGGAGACACCTAATTAATCAGGCTCTGATTTTGCTTAAGTTGGGTCACGTTGTACAGCTGCCAAGATGCACAACTGGTGGAGAAAAATTATAACGTTTAATGATAAACAGTGTATGAAGCACTTATAAGTCAGTGACATAAGGAAAAGCTCCCATTCTGACCTTTAAAAAAAATCTATGATGACAATAAAATGTTTAGATTTCACTGTTTGAAAAGGACAGAATTTAAAAGTATGACGTAAAAGGAGGGAAGTAAAAGGCAAAACTGGCCTGGATTTAAGGGAGGTAGTATATTTTAGAAAAAGCACCCCAGTGTTAATTTAGATTACTGTAAATTAAGCCAAAGTAAACAACGTCCCATTCTTAAAGTCGAGTAATGCTCTGCTGGATGCATTTTATGCAGAAAAATACCATCTGCTGAAAGCTGGTGGTAATTATGATGAAGAAGAAACAGCGACTGTGATTAAATTCAGTTTTAATGGACTCCTATTCCATGCTGAAATCTAGATTTTTATTTTAGCACAGAGGGATGCCAGCACTGTTGCTTCTGAAACACACATGCATTAAAAAAATGCATGTGCAAAGTAAAAGAAAGAACTGGGACAGCACTGTGTTCGCCCATCAGACAAAGGATCTTCTCTTCCTTCATCTCATGCTGAAGTTTGTGCAAGAAAATCAACAGCAACTGTTGGCTCCTGTATATCACAGTGTTCGATGTCGCCAATCAACACTTCCAGCTGCACGTGTTCAAACACAGCACTGTCGCTACTCGTTCAACTGATAATGGTGATATTATTATTTTTTTGCATCAACGGTGGGAAGGTAGGCTCGGTCTGCTGCTGCAACAAACACTGAGACTAAGATATAAATCAATCCTGCATCTGCACACAGAGCGAAATTAATAGCAATGCAGCCTGTAGCGGAGCTATACTCTGCGCATTTTTATGGCTCTTATTGTCTTTTAATAAGGTTTTAACGTGAAAGTAATGCACTGTGCACTCAAAAAATCATCAGAGTGAGATCTACTGCCTCACTGACTTACTGATCGCTTCAGCAGCGGCAGTCGTTGGATATAGCTTGTTTTAAAAAAATGAAAATTCCTTGCGGAGAGAGAGAGAGAGATAAAGTCAAACCCCAGACTTCATGGAGGAAGCTTCTTTCAGTTCCTCCTATATATAGTGACTTTTACTAAACCCTCGTTTGTGGGAAGCCATATTGGCCCTTGTGATTTTTCACTCTCTGGTTTCTTTCTCTTTCTCTGAGAAATCATGTCTTACAACACTGACAGAGTTGTGTGAGTTTCGGAGGTTGAAAGAAATATTCTTCAGCCCTTCGGTATAAATTTTTTGCCAGGGGTCAAAGGTGACAGGCGGGCTCGTGGCATACAATGCAACCACCTGTCAACTGCTGTGACACAGAAGCAGGAGTGACTAATGCAGTCGGGCATGAACACGTCAGCTCCTGAATGCTGGTGACACATTGTTGCTCCTCTTTCATTACTCTGAGCATTCCAGCCGGAGTCAACCAAAATCAACAACCCGTCTGACACGGTGGGAGTGGAATCAATATGCTGAGTCTAAATATCTGGAATTTACTTTTTATCGCCAGGCCTGTGTCTGCGTCTCCTGCTGCTGCTCGGTGACTCACAATTTGGGAAGCATTGCATTGACTTTTACTCATAAATGTTTTAAAATCCAGCAATATTTATGATTGTCCCCCTTTATGGCTAATCTATAGCAGAACCATTAAGCATGCATTAGCGAGTGAAGTATGTTTGACCTAATCTTGGTCCTCACTGAGAAGTCAATAGCTTGCATTAAGACTTCCTAAGTATATAAATAAATATATAAAAGCATGGTTGGCAACGTTTTTGTACTAGTCACTTGAGCACTGCTTTTGAAAAACCTCTCAGTCCTCCTCCTCCTAATTGGCTCATTCATAACTTGAACATGATCCCTTTGTGTCTACTTTAAACCTCAGGGACAAAGACGAAGAGGCAGAAGAGTGCAGGGACAGAAGAGAGACACACAAAAAAAGGAAGAAAGGCAAAGAAGTAAAAACCATGTCAGATGCACCACTTCCTATAATATATACAATGATACATTCCTGCTTTCATAGCCAGTCCACTCAATAACAACCCCAAGACTATGTCTGCATTTGCTATGTTTGCATGCGCAATTTGTCCTTGTTTGGGTTGAAATATGTTCAGATTACGTGATCCGAATGCACAACATGAATTGTATGGACAATGTATGAACAATGAGCACAACATGAATTCATCCAATCATGATGTGTTTACATGCGGCAGGCTTTATTCGGAAAAGGAGCACCGTCATACGCAGAGTTGTCACATTTCCCTACAAAAATCACAGAAGAAGTTGCGTGTCCGTCTGTGCAGAGCGTAAAAACAAACACAGCAGCGTGTTCATATACTGCGCCTGCTGAGCCAGAATGGACCCGCGCCAGGTTCTGATTACGGTTGAGACGTTACTGCGCTGCCTTATTAAGCTGCAGGCTGAGCAACTCATGCCGTTGGTCTTCCTGCGTTACAGGATGGGCAAGCAGGAGGAAACAAACATCCTTCGAAGTTCTGTGCTGCCTCCAGCTCCTGCCCTTCTTTCTGCACGCATGCAGGTCACTCTGCTGCAATCACAGCAACGTGATGACGAGAAGAAGGGTCTACATGCATGCAGTTCTATTACGAATCGTCATAAACTACCTCATTCGGATTATGATTTCTTTCAAATGAAGCCGAATCTGATCAGAATATTCCAATTGGTGGTGTTTGCATGATTACCCATGTCCATGTAAACGTGCCTAGTGTCTTGCAGAAGTATTCAAACTTGTTTCACGTTGCAACTCACATAGTAGATCATTACAAAATGGCACATATTTATTATGTGAAAGGAAAAGAAGAATTTTTTAATATTTTTTTTCCAACCAAACAGTTTAGTTAAACTGGCAGCAGTCTAAGCAAGAAACAAATGCACACATTGTCTTCTGGAGTTCTTATTTAGACATGAGCATTTTAATTTTTGAAACATTTCAGAAATATTTTTAAATCGACACACAAGTTTGATATCTGCTGACATTGATCAAACACAACATCTAAGTTCCTCCTTCTGGATTGGACAGTCGGATGTCAGTGGCTAGGTGGTTCGAATTAAGAAGTAATGCTATGAAAATGAAAGATTATCTTTTTCTTAGAGTTCAAAGTAAATTTATTTTAATTAGAAGGTGTGCAAAAGTTCCAGAGCTATTGCTCTTGCAGCTGTAATCGCAACAACATGTGTTTTTATGAAATTTCAAACTACAGATGCACACAAAACAAAACAAAAAAAACATTGTTTTTCTTCCACTTTGTATGGAGACCTCATCAGTTGGACTATTATTTCAGATTTAGTGTTCTTGGACTCCCGAAAATGTTCTGGATGGGCTTATCAAATTTGTGTTTTCATAATCACATCAAAGCAAGGAGATAATGTATAAAAACTGGATTAGTGATGCTATGCTAGCTTCCAAGAAAACAGCCAATTTGACATCCTGGCTGCACCTCTAAGATACAAACTAAAATATGATCATAGCCATTTTTAAATGCCTCGGCGTCCCTTTATCGTATGCGTTTCTGAGTCACCATTAATATCCCAACAAGTCCAGCTTGAGAAGTCACAAGCAAACAACTAAAAATAATGCATCGCCTCCCGATTCTCGGTGTGGAGACAAATGTATCAGCCTGATTCCAACGTTCCTGCTTTCACAGCTGGCTGTATCAAACGTGAGGCTGCTGTAATACCGTTGCCTAGGGCGTGTGCTGTGTGTGTGAGATAAATGGCGACATGCGGAAGACCCTCCACTGCACTCCACCTCTTTTGTCACCTAGTCAAACTCCGGGGCTGCTGCGAATCAGCTGCCTGGCGGAGGTGAACGGAGATGGGAAATGTTCCCGGCGGCCCTTGGATTCAGTGGCTTATCGCACCCTCAAGTGTGTTATATCTCTGCTGCTCTCATCATGCCCTGAGATCTGCTAAGGAGTACAAAGAGGAAGCATTCGGCAAGCTGATTGCATCAGCTCATCCGTGATGTGTCACAAAGCTGTCAGCGCCAAAAATGCCCCCGATAGGTTTTAGTTATGGTAACATTTTTGAGCAAATCCTAATGAGAAGAGACAGATCGAGCTGCTTGAAATGCAAATGTCTTTTACCTTTTCCCCAGAGGTTTTAAATGCTTTTCCTGCTGCATTTACAGAGCTTAAGATGTTACATGTCCACAGTTTGGATCCAATTTGTGGACATGTTGACCCATGGAATTGACATGCAAATCAGTTGTGCGACGGTGAGGCGAGCAAACTTGGGAGAAGGTGAGAACTTTATGACTTACAGACGGCAAACGACTAAGACCTTCTCCGGCCCTTTCTCGCCCCTCGCCCCCTCTTTCCTCTCCCTCTTTCACTCGTCTCCCTCAATAACTCAAGCCTTGCATGAATATAAATGGAGAGCGGTGAGGAGCGTGGACCTGGTGGCAGTCAATGGGCTTTTTCCGCTCGGCCTCCGACAGCACTGCTCCCCTAATGGGTTCAGCCTGACTGGATTCAATCATGTCCTCTGATACCCTCAGAAGAGGATGCAAATTGTCAATCAGCTCGCTTTCCTCTCCATCCTGCGCCCGCTGTCTTCATCTCGGTCTCAGTGATCATCGAGCCACCGTTCACCTTGCTCGACGTTTCCTCATCTTTTAGCTCTCCGTGCGCTTCACCTCGCGTCACGTTTTCTCTGTTAGCTTTGTCTCAATCTGCCCAGACAAATTGGTGTGAACTTTTGCTTTAGTGGCGCTAATGATAATGGCAGCAGAGAAAGTCGCGAGGGTCGACCGTTCATTCAAATGCAAGTCAGACAATGAAAAATGGCCCGAATCTAATGTGTTTTGGACTGTTTACGGTGAAGGTGAGTATCTGTGGCATTATGATAACAAAATCACCCTTTCCCTAATAACAGGAAGATAAACACTAACATTTCTATTCAAGGGAAAGCTCTAATGAATCCATTGTCTCTGAACACAAGGATGCACAGCTAAGTCAACATGAAAGAAGCATAATGACTTTTTAGTTTAATTTGGCCATTTTAGGCAAATGGAAAAAGTTAAAAGCCGACATCTTTTGATTCGTAAAGGTTAATGTGTTTATTGGAGTGGCCCAAAATGCTGTCTTATTTCATTAGCTTCATGTAAAAGCAATCAGATTGCAAATGCTCTGAGGGGGGAGGCAGGCGAGCTGCGGAGAAATTAAACATATTTCCATGTTCAATGACATCCTAATCTGCCCGATGGGCCGCAGGTATACCAAGCATCACTTTAAAATGGAAAAACCTTCTTCATTGGTCTCATCAGTGTGTACAAGGAGATAATTAGGACACATAAAAGGGTTAGGATGCTGGGTAGAGCTCAATAGTAGAAGATGATTACTATGTGACATCACATGATTGGATTCAAGCTTTGCTTGGACAAAGAAAATGTAATTTCTTCCTCATAAGTGCATTTTTTGTAGGGTTGCAATAAGCTTAGGCTACTAATACTTATATTCCCAATATAATTCTTATTTGAATTGCCATCATTATATTTCAACTAAATCAGACCAATTAATTTAATTTACAAAAAAGGAATAGTTCAGGATTTTTCAAGTATGGTTCTGGTAAACCATTATAGGCAGTTCAAATCTTACTTGTAAAAGATTACAGTTAATTTCTTCATTTGTGTCAGTTTCACACCCGATGGTCTGCTTTAAACCCACCAATGATTGCTTTGTATAGCCAGGCGTAAACCTCATCCAAACTCTGGTGCGGACAAACCGAACGAACTTGTTCAGCTGACACCTGAACACTGAGCAAACCAAGGAGCGGCAGTGAACCAGCTACATGTACGAAGCCACATGGTGGTTTGGCTCACTGCCTCATCTGCTGCCTATACTGCATAGTTTCTTGAAAAGCAATTAAGCTCCAACACCAAGGTCAGAACAGAAACATCAAGGATGCATAGGTTTGGTCTCGCTCAATTGTGAACAAGCGAGCTGAAGGGGATGGATTTTTCTTCTCCTTTATTCCCGCTTCGTCAGGGCTCTTTTCACACAAAATAGCCCTCTAAAAAAATATCGTAAACGTAAATCACACCAACTGAATTAGAGAAGGTTTCGGTTCCCACCCATTGAACCAATGGGCTGTCCTAGTGGACAGCTTTATATTAAAACTACTTTAGTATAAATCCAGATTAGTTGGTCCCTGGTGGCCTGCAACAAAGTCTGAGAAGAGCCAACACCAAAGAAGACTTGGTTGTTGTTGTTGTTGTTTTTTTGCGCATATAAAAAAACAACAACTGCAACATCAAAAATGTCTGTCTGATTTATGTGATGACTTGTATTGTGTATACATAAACTTTTACAAGAGCACATCAAAAGCATCCACTTCAAACATATAACAGGACTTTATGTTCCACCAAATATTCCTTTTTCCCTCAATTTTAGACTCACACAACAGTTGTTTTTCTAAAAATATGAGTGACTTGGCAACACAGAAACCTGTAATGCAAGCTTAAAGATACATTTTAATTAGAGGTGTGTTTTGGTCTTGACCCCTCTTGGACGATCCGTTAACTTTGGGATCCATAACCAACTAATCTGGTTCCTGTCAAAAAAATATTGAACAATACGTCTGCACTTAATCAATTAACTTCTCTGCAAAATACATGTAAGTCACAAAATTGAACCAAGAACTGGACAGCTGATCTTTTAAATGTTTTGAATAGCTTAAAGTCATAAAAGCTAAATTATTTCGCTGCCCTTTTGCCTACAATTTTACAGCGCTGTGCAAAACCCCCCCCCCCAAAAAAAACAAAACATGCACAACATTTCTCCCATAAAGAATTTGAAATACAACCAAGGTGATGTACTGCAATTAGCCGAGATAAACCGCAGGAACTCAAGGATACTCTGTAAATAATTGATTTTAAAACGAAACATCAGATGCGGGCATTCCAAAACTACAAGCATCAGTGTCAGCAGGGTGATGTATGGAGACCCGGTTAAGAGCCCATTTCCCTCCCATTCCACTGGGAGAGGAGAGGCCGCAGTAAATAAGCACCATATTGCCAGAGGGAAACAGAATGGAGAGAAGTGAAGAGAAGAAAATCCCCCTTTCTCTTGTGGCCTTTCTCTATCTTTCCACCTTCTGCTTTACAATACCTCATGTATTCGTCCTCACCTGCTATCTCCTCGCGGCCCGCCATCGTTCCCCCATATGTCTCAATTTCTATTGCTTCACCCTTCTCTCAATCCAGCTTCTTTCATTCCTGCATGCCTGGCGGATGATAGCTGAAAGGAAGGCAGAATTGGATGCCTCCCTCACAGAGCTTCCCTTTGAGACTTGTAGGAGATTGTGTTTTGCTGGAGTGACTTGTTACAGCTCACTGGCTCGCCGTCATCCAAAGCATCAACTGTCAGTCAAGGCCAAAGCTACAGGTTTGGGCCTTAGGAGGGGGAATTATTCAGGACAGCAGAAATGCTTGTATCGTCATTCAGTGCATGCATATGGCATCAAACCTAAGTGTTCATGTCTGTTGAACGTATCTACGTTTTGTCGTGTTACAACCACAAGCCTCGAGGTATGTTATTTGGACTTTTTGCTGTTGACTGACAAAAAGTTGTGCATGGCTGTTGCATGGATGGAAAATTTCGCGTTGTTCTCAAATGTTTTGACAATAGAAATCTGAAAAGTGTGGCAAGAATTTGCTTTCAGCCCCTGAGTTGATGCGTTGACACAGCTTAGTGATTGAACATTTTGCCTATTCTTCTTTGTGAGTAGCTCAGACTCAGTCCTGATGTGTGAGCTATCACACATCAGGAACATAAATTTTTTTGCTGTTGAAGAAAATCTTTCTACATCATGATGTTGCAATCATGGTGGATCTGATCAGATCACCTTAAAGCCAGATGATTTCTTGTCCCCCAACATGACAAACTGTAAATAGGACTTATATATTGTCTTCAACAGGGGACATCGTCTTATTTCTACTCTGCAAAGGTCAGATTTGTGGAATGCACAGCTAATAGTGTTTCAAAGAACAGATTATCCCACCTGAACTGTAGATTTCTGCAGCTCCTCCAGAGTTTCAGTGGGCCTTTTAGCTGCTTGTGTGACTGCAGTCAGATCTTGACTGCAGTTTAGCTGGACAGGTCAGGCATGTCTTGGTAGGTTGCCGCACACTCTTTCCATCTTCAACTGATAGCTCAAACAATGCCAGGTGATCGGTCTTACAATAGGACGACCTCCATCTTCTTCACTGTGTGTATGCCTGGTGTGATCCTTGGTCTGTATGGTGCCATCAGATCCTCATAATTTTCTAACAAATCTCTGTCAGAACAGATGTATTCACAGTGAGATTAAGACAAACCCCATTTACTAACTGGGGGACATTTGACAAGAATTTATTGCACTGGAATTCAATTAGGGGCTTTAGAATAGAGGCCCCCAGCTGGATGAATGTTTAAATGAGGTGGCCGGATATATACACATTGCCAAATTATCAGCTTTCATTCCAATATTTTTCCCACCACTTAATATGTACAGACTATCTTGTGTTTGTCTTTTACTGAAGATAAATAGTTCAAATAGTAATGAAATAACACGGAGGCTCTGCAGACTTATTGTAGCCCAACATGACGGATTTCATCGGCATGTTTTCCTCAGATTCAGGGGACAGTCTTGAGCTTCACTGACCTTTCTGTGTATTTAATATAGGAGTTCCGCAATTACATTAATTTTGCGATTTTGTGATGTATAAATTAAACCTGAATAAAGATGTATTGAATAAAGAGTTGTTACAAGAGAATTATGTTTGCTGCTCTCTCCTTGCAGCCGCACTTACTTGCGATATTAAATTGCAGCTGTGATCCTCCGGATTCAGTGAGTCATCTAACAGATGTGCTCTCCGTAATGATGCTCTCAGATATGACTCTGCCATCCCTTGTCCCTTTCAATAAAGACCTGGAAGGTCCTTTTCATCTCATTTTCAGCTCCAAATATAGTCTTTTGTGGGTGGAACGCCGGGTATTTGGCATTCGCTGGCTTTTCATGGGGCTTCACTGCCACTTTTGGCAGATTATAATTGTCAGCAGAGAAAATGTTGAACACCTGTGCCTTGTGGTTGAGAACCAAGGTCATTTCAGTTCCTTTCATATTACTCCGATCTACTGAGTCACCAGCACACATGGTAGCAGCTGCAGTTTCTGACAGCTGTGTTGTCGATCCTCCTTTTCCTCCCCATCTCACAACAGTCGGCTTAATGTCCTGCCACGGGTGGAAACTACCTCCTTCTCCCTCTGCAACTGGTTCGGCTCCTCTGTAAGTGATGGACAGCCTGCTGAAGCCGCTGCAGGTCAAAGGTGACTGAGTGGAATAATCCATTTATGAAACACTCCTCTGCTGCTGAAGTAAAGCTGGTGTAAGAAAGGTCAGCAGAAAGACTCTGTCCCTCCTCAGCGTCAGCCAAAGCTTGTACTTCTCTATTCACTCCCTTACCTTGAGAGGCACACGGCTGGCTTACCGCCCAAGAACTGGTGCTAAGGCACAAACTCAACAGACATGAGTAGCTGGATGAATGTTTAAATGCGGTTTGAGAGGTATTGCTTTGGCTTTTTTTCATATCTGCCTCGGGTGTCTCGTGGTCCTCTCTCTCTTTTTTCTTCCATATCTCTATTACTTTTGTCATATGGTGTTCCTCCTAGCAACTTCATAAGTTAAACATCACCCAGGCCTCAGTGACGCATGGGCAAGGTCAGCACTGGATCAGAGCTGCTTTAACTCCACTAATTTGTCCAATAAACTGAATGCACTAAAAGTAAATATAATGTTTTCACAAGCTGGAAGTAGTAATATGATCATAGTTAAAAATGTGTCAAAAACACTAACTGTTAACAGCTAAAGCTCACGCTTGCTTTGCAGCTTCCTGTTGGCGTCATGTCTCAGTTTTTAACAAATGTGAACGGCACTTTTGCACATCAGCTTAGATATCAAAACCTGAATCTGATAAGTTTACGCTGAATGGGAAGTTTTATCAACATTCTTTGACATTTATGACCTAGAGCTCAAGACTATTTTTGCAATCTAGCTCCCACCCGCTTTAGCTAAATTTCTGAAAATAATTCCCCGTTTCTTCTTTTTGTTCTTGTCACTCCCACAATATTTGGAAGCCGTTCCACGCACACCCACCACTTTATTGATGCACCGTGCTACTCAGTGAATGTTTATTCAGAGTGTTTTAATGCAGCTGAGCAAGAGAAGAAAAACTGAAAACTGATGTCAAGCCACATATCTTAGGAGTAAAAATAAATAAATCTATTAAAACATAACATAAACAACATAAACAGACAAAAGACTCAAGAAACCTTTGAAAAAAAAACAGGCTAAATTTGGAGTTGCAAAGCAATGGCTCATACATACAAATAAAAAAAAAAAAGTTTAAAGAAACCAAGACACTTGTCTGTTGAATTTTAGTGCAGAAAGAGTATTTCAGTGGACTACACATATCCTGTAGCTTTCTTTTTTAAAAGACACGGACAGAAATTGAATGTTCTCTCAGATGGCCAATTGGACTCGCACTCAAAAGGGACCTGGTGAGTGTTGACAGACAGGAAAGCTTTTTGTCAGCTTTTCTCACATGGGTGCGGGAATGGATTGTCCAACACTAAAGCATTCTGTTTCCTATCCATCACAGGAACTTTGGACCTGATGTGAAGCAAGAATCTTCTTCCCACCTTGCAAAATTGGTTGTTTTTTGAGAGCATTTTGCCAGGCGGTGCTGCATCCACGTCACGTTGCACATCGCATGTTTGATATATAAAGCATTTTTTTTAAAAAAACGAAGGTAACACAGTTACTTGATTGGCTATAAAATGTCACTGTGTTCTTGGGAAAATCCATCATACCCCCCTTTAAGCACTAATGCTGTGAAGTTGGTTAAGCTTGTGAGGATTTAATGATTAGTCACATTGTGAGACAGCTGGATTTGTGGGAGATTTGTGAGATCATACCATGGAATGAAATACGCAGTTGAAACCAGAACATTAAATTTACCAAATTAAATCACACATGCACATTTTCTTTTTCTCAGAGTCTGAAGTTAAATCAAACCAAACGTCTTTAGTTTTAGGTCAGGTGGAGCTATCAGAAATGATCTCTGTTTGCTAAATGACACAATAATGGGAGAAAT
Source organism: Poeciliopsis prolifica (assembly GCF_027474105.1). Taxonomy (NCBI): domain Eukaryota; kingdom Metazoa; phylum Chordata; class Actinopteri; order Cyprinodontiformes; family Poeciliidae; genus Poeciliopsis; species Poeciliopsis prolifica. Next base: position 5,609,884 of record NW_026562378.1, on the reverse strand, counting down.
AATCAGTCATCTCCAGACCCAGGCTCTGGTCAGGTGAAACTAAAGTGAACTTGTATGGTCATAATCACAAGCATTAGATTTATAGGAATAAGCAGTGTGTTTTTAAATCTGGTAACACCATCCCAGCTTTCAGTATGAATGCGGCAGCGTCACCTTGTGAGGCTGTTTTGCTGCCGGAGGAACTGGTGCACTCAATAAAACAGACGGCGTCACGAGGAAAGAACATTAAACACTAACCATGGTTTCAATCCTATACAGAGCTGTGGACCAATCTGAAGAGGCGCCTGTGAGTGAAGTGGCAGATAAAGCCCACTCAGTTCCACCGGGTCTGTTAGGAAGAGTAAGACTTTTCTAAAAATTGTGTATCGTGAGAAGCTTATGGAAGGACCTCAAGCAGGAACAGTTTTGTCCGGTTGATGTCATACAGTGAGAAAAAGGGTGGATGTGTCTTTTTATTCAGTGTAAGTAAACCTCTGATAAGTACATCCAGTACATTAAAGTACAAGTGAAAAACTATTCATGTTTTCTGTTGTTTGTGTGAAGTGTTTTGATGCCTTCTTGAGATTTTTTGTGTAATATTTTTACCTTTCTCACTTGTTTTGGGATTTTATGCTTTCTGTTTTTTTTTTCTAACATTACCAAAGCTAAAACATTGCTTGTAGTCCTCTGACAGAACGGTGGGGCTGCTTTTGCAGTTTTAACAACAGCCAGCTTATGAGAACACATTTGTTCACACCCACTTCCAGTCGCTGCTTTCAGCTTTCCGTTCTCTTCCCTGAACTGACACCTTACAACCTGCCTAGAACAAAACATCAGAGAAACAGAGTTAGCTACAAGACCGAGAACACAGGGGAGCACTTAGCTGCCAAAAACTCTATAAATAACCAATATTATAGAATATATGTTTCTGTTGTTCTCTGTTGGCTCAGTGACACCTGATTACTAACTCTGTTAGCTGTTGGTTTAATCAAAGCTAACATAATTGACTGTAAGTAAGAGTTTATTTGTAAAATGATGCTCGCGGTTCAGCATGAAAGTGTAGCCAATTGTAGATAGTTAACACAAACAATTTGCAGAATTGTTGTCTAATTTGAAATATGAAACTGAATTAATGCATTCATGTTAGCTGCAAGACCCTTAGAGTAATGCAAGCGTTTGTTGACTGATTTTGCAATGTAGTCTTAGTGGTTTAATATTCATGTAATCTAGCTAAAACGATTCCTCAGATGGCTTTATTGCAATTCCCTTAGGCAAAATCTCCTCAGTGCAGTCAGTCTTCTTCATCCAGTCTTATGGGACAGCAAGTGCAGTTACATTTTTATTCCACTTATAATGTGATGAAGAAAGACATGGAGATCCATAAACCATTCCATGTTGGCTGACTGTAACATCTGGTTGATTAGTTTATTATGTGAAGAATAATTATAATTATTGATTAATCATGTGGCCATGATTAATCTTTTCTACTTGGTGCAACAAGAAGATGCAGCATCCTGAATCATCATGACCATCCTGGAGTACATACCTGAAAATAGTCACCACATTTCAAGCCAAAATACTAAAAAAGCCTGCAAGGGTTTGGCTCGTGCATCAAAAAAAGGACAAAATTTTATTTCATGCTTAATTTTTGAAATTGTAGATTGCAAACAAAAAAGCAGATAAACTGTGGATGATCAATCAATCAATCAATCAAATTTTATTTGTATAGCACATTTCAGCTACAAGGCATTTCAAAGTGCTTTACATCATAAACACAAAACACAAAGGCATGCAACATAGAATAAAATACCAAGTTTTTTTTTTCTTTTTTTTCCCTCTTTTTTTCCCCTCTTTTTTCCCTTTCTTCCCCTTCCCTTTGACACGGAATTTAAGCGCCTGTTACCGCCGGACTCCGCCGTCCGTTTAACCACGGGTATTCGCCGGGCCCCGTTGCCCACAACAGGAAAAAAAAAAAAAAAAAAAAAATTACATACATATCCACAAAATCAAATCCATACATATTACATTTCAAATGCAACTCTAAACAGGTGCGTTTTTACTTGAGATTTGAAGGAAGTCAGGGTTTCCGCTGTTTTACAGTTTTCTGGAAGTTTGTTCCAAATTTTTGGTCCATAGATGCTGAAAGCTGTTTCTCCTCTTTTGGTTCTGGTTCTGGGGATGCAGAGCAGACCAGAACCAGAAGACCTCAGAGGTCTGTAAGGTTGATACAACAACAGCAGATCTTTGATGTATTGTGGTGCTAAACCGTTCAGTGATTTGTAAACTAAAATCTATTCTTTGAGCTACAGGGAGCCAGTGGAGGGACTTTAAAACTGGTTTTATGTGCTCTATTTTCCTGGTTCTAGTGAGAACGCGAGCAGCAGCGTTCTGGATCAGCTGCAGCTGTTTGATTGATTTGTTGGACAGGCCTGTGAAGATGCTGTTGCAATAATCAATGCGACTAAAGACAACGCATGAATGAGTTTCTCTAGATCTGGCTGAGACATTAGTCCTCTAATCCTGGAGATGTTCTTCAGGTGATAGAAGGCCGATTTTGTTACTGTCTTTATGTGGCTCTGGAGGTTCAAGTCCGAGTCCATCACTACTCCCAGGTTTCGGGCCTGATCGCTAGGTTTTAGTTGTAATAACTGAAGCTGTGCATTGACTCTAGATCGTTCCTCTTTAGGTCCAAAAATAATGACTTCAGTTTTATTTTTGTTCAGTTGGAGAAAGTTTTGGCACATCCACACATTTATCTGCTCTAAGCATTTATTCAGTGATTGGATGGGTTCAGAGTCACCTGGTGACATCGTAATGTAGAGCTGTGTGTCATCCGCATAGTTGTGGTAGCTAATATTATTTCCTGTTATGACCTGAGCTAGTGGGAGAATATAAATATTAAATAAGAGGGGTCCTAGGATTGAACCTTGGGGTACCCCACATGTGACCTTTGACCTCTTTGATGAGAAGTTTCCAATTGAAACAAAGAAATCCCTGTTCTTTAGGTAGGATTCAAACCAGTCGAGCACCGAACCGGAGAGTCCGACCCGACTTTCAAGTGGTCAGATGGTCAGCACACGCCATTGTGGTGTTTATTTTAATAAATTAATGACAGATTTTAAGTTTTATTTATTTTATTTTTTTTAACCAGACAAAATCCATAGTGGGAATTTGTGTATTTGTGTCTTTTTGGTACAAACATCATGTGATGCACCGGGAACAACTGCAAATCTGCATATGCTGTAGTTTTCTTCTGATTAGATTGTCGGTAACACTGGCTTATTAAAAATCCTCTGTTATTTTTCTGAATGCACTCTGACCTTTGTCAGCAGCAGACACACGGTCCGTTTCTGGAAGAGTTCTGTGATTACATGTTGCTACCTTTCCAGTCTGGCAACAGTTCTTCTTTTTTTTTTTCAGGCTTTTCTTCTCATCAGCATTACTCTTGTTCTTTTGAGACATGTCTTTCTTCCACTGAGTCCCATGTCTCATCAGTCTAATAGGAGTGTATTGAACAAAGCATTTCTAAAGGTGGTCTCCTCAGGCTACAGACCAACCCCCACTGTCCCTGGTCCAATTACAGCAAGAAGTAGAGGACATTTTTATTGGTCTGTGCGGGAACATTTTCATGGCTACCATCGTCTCCGGTAGTCGAGCCATCTATTGCTCAATTACTCCTCCATCTCAAACTCGCCCGAGACACAAAATGTCACCTGCTGAGACCCGTCAGGTCCCAGTGCATCACCGGCACCGAATTTCTGACCCACTCCAAACACTAAAATCTTGTAACTTATTTCCTTTTCTGTGCAGAGTTCATGACCAAATATGGGGCTGTTAACACTCCCGGGACATTTGGACGAAGAGGACTATGATAGAGTTCGATACCACATTTCTCTCTATGTATGACCAAAACAAAATTGACCAGTTGCAAAAATGTATATCAAATAATATGAAAAGTATTTCAGGTTCAAAGGTAATAAAGGCAATCTATTACTTTAAAATAATTTTTTAAACAAAGTATATTTAAGTGAAGAAACAAACAAAATTTATCCAACAATCTTTCAATGGGAAGTAATACGAAAGATTCAAGATTTACCTTTGATTTAAAAAAATACAAATAGTTTAGATTTTTTGAAGTATTTCATCCATTAATGTTTTTTTTTTATTGTTTATTTGTTTGTCTGTTTGTTTGAAGTCAATGCAAGTAGGCAGAGACAGGGAGAAACATCCAAATATGCGAACCGGACTGGAACAAAGCGCACACACAGCTAAGGCACATTGTGTTGCTTTCAGTTGAATAAGTAGACTTGAACAGAGTTTAGGACTTATGGGAATGACATGTTAGGGATCCAAATGGCCAGGAAGCAGACAAGCAGGAAGCAAAGAGGAATGTGCTAAATAAACAGAACTTAAAACAAATGTCTGAAGCAAAATAAAGTTCAAACAAGGGCAGCACAGGAAGAGGAAAACAGGCAAGCATAACAACACTGGAAGAATCAATAGGAAGCAAAGCAAGGCATGTAAAAGGGTGAGCAGCAGTCTGATAAAAAAATATATATATATACAGGTGAGGGATTACTGAGGACAACAATGACAGAAGAACACAGAGGTCATGGGAAAAAATCTAAACAACCACTTTCGTGTCAAATGCCTGATGAAAAGTTGGTCCAACGTTTGACGGTACCGATTTAGCACAGCAAAGTTGTGGGAATAAAACATTTACACTCTTCTGATGGTTTGTGTCTCATAGATACGACGCAATACTGAAGCACACCGGTCTGTGAACATTTTCCTTTCCTGTTGAATCTGCAGAACATAAAGAAATATGTTGTTTTTAGTTTGTAGTAATAGTAATTGGTAGTTATCGTCACAACAAGGACTAAATCCCTCTGATTTTATGACTTGCAACTAGAAAAAGCTACACTCAAGTAGGACATTATTCCCAGATGTAAATTTTAATTTCTATAATGAACCAAATTCTGCCAAAATTTTAATATAACTTCAAATAACTTGACTTTTTGCGACAGCTGAACACTTTCTAAGGACTATTTTGAGTCAGAGTCTGTCCCTGCAGCCAACAGGCAAGAGACGTGGCACACTCCGGACGGGTCGGCCAATCAGTCACTTGGGAAGCACTCTGTTCTTCCAACACTGTTCTTGGATCTGGTTTGAATGAACTCAGAAATCGAAAGTATGGCAATCCCCACGATGTAACATTTAATTACATGTATGTCAGTTGGAAATACCAAAAATATGTCTAATAAATGGAAGAATATTGAAAAGGTGGATGTTTGCAGATTGCTTTTTTTTCAAACTTAAACGTTTGAAGAGAATTGTTACGGCTTCGTAAACTAATTTACGGCTTTTCAGTTCAGTAAATGAACAGCTATAGATGTATTTAAGGGCAACAACTCTTATTCAAACAAATATTCTCAATTAATACTTAATAAAACAGGCCCAGTACTGATATGGGCTGAAAAGCCACTCAGAGAGGAGGGATCCAACGTTCTACCATCAACATAGAAAAACTAAATTACAGTTTGCAAATGCAATTGGTGACAAAGACCGTTTTCATCTGATGAAACTAAAATGTAGGTATGTCGTCACAAAGAACACTTGCTACATTTGGAGGAAAATGGAGGAATCTGCAAACGTCTCATGACATTAACCAAACAGTTTACGGTTGGGGAAAAGGCTAAATGGAGAATGACTAAGCGCCGAGTCACATTATTTACCAAGAAGGTTGAAGATGACAGTCAGTGCTTTGCAGTGGCCATCGGCTCAGCGTCATCTGGTACAGTGATGTACCTTTCTTTGCTACGCAGCAGAACAAACAGTTGGTTCGTTGCAAGTATAAATGGTTTCAGTCTCCCTTCAGCTTTCCCAATGAAAGCAACAAAGCGACTTCTGCTCCTCTGGTTTTCATTTTTTTTGTCGTCATTTCAGAGTTTTTAGAAGTGTTTCTCAAGATACTCACTTGTAAACTTTTGAGTCAGTCATTAAGGGGTTAGTGAATGGCATGAGCTGAAGACGACAGGCTGAAAAGTTCAACAAGTGTTGATCACATCTCAAATTATTTCATTTAGTTAAATGGCTTAATGTATATTCACCATCCACCGGTGTGCAAGATCCCTGCTATCTGCTTCATCCAAATGACTCCTCTCTGCTCACCCATCCTCCTCTCCTTCTCTTTTTCGCCTTTTCCTCTCATTCTGCATCTGTGCTACATTTCAGAATAACTCTGGAGAATAGGCTTTGTCAAATGAAGAAACCCTTTGTTTGCTCTAGTTAAAAATGTTAAGTAAAGCAGACAAGCCCAGAGGGTGAGGAGGGGAGGAGGATTAAGTTGGTATATTGGGACACAGTTGGGACAGGCTGCACTGGAAGGGAGAATTTTATTAGCCAGCAGGAAAATAGATGACAAAAATATCTCCCACCCCCCAAAAAAAGAAATGACAGAATGAGACAAAAAAAAAAAAGATGGGAAGCAAAAAAGCAGCACTGGCAAACAGCACTGTTTAACAGGGCTGCTCAGATCCAAACAGAACTGGCCGGTGATTGGTCGACTGTAGTTAGGTCTTGGCACCGGCCGCGGCGACAGCTGCTTGGAAATGATGAAAACCCCCGAGAAGGGAGAGTGCGACAACAATCCAGAATTACTGTGAAATTCTGTTGTCCCTGTCCATTTTCCCAACGCACCGCAGAATGAAAATCAGGAGACTGGAACGAATCGCCAGCAGGAAGATGAAATAGCTTTAAAACGTCTAAATGATCGCGGCGCAACGCAAATGTAATAATCTGACGCCTGCGACTCGAAGTTTGCCCCTGGGCCTTGTTGTATTTTATGCTTTCATCTTGTTCCGGTGGGACACATCACAAAGACATGCAAAATGAAGCGTTCAGGTTATTAATGCCTCCAATTAAAAAAAAACAAAACAACAACAAAAAACACAAGAAAAAACAATTTGGTAAAAATTTTAATGATCGTATTTATTGATAATCAACTCCGGCTGCGCGAGTCGGTCTTGACAGTGTGGAAACACCAATCAGAGTGATAATTACCCTGCGGTTTGTGCTTAGGGTAAATCTCTCTCTTAACATGCTGAGCTTTATACCCAATGGGGTTCCAGATGGCAGTTTTGCTATTCATTCAAATCACTTTGCCACTAGATTACTACAAATCTATGTAAATACAAGAAGCATGGTCCAAAACCAAAAAAAATAAATAACAACTCATCACCACTTTCCACAAAATACTCCAGCAAACAAACACAACACAATCTTTCCCCCCTCCAAGATTTCTAATGATAAGGAGTCTGCCACAGTATTCATGTTCCCTGTTTTTTGTATAAAAAAACATAAGAGTTATTAGAGTCGTAACGTGAGACCAACACAAAAGAGTGGATAACTGGGGGTGTGCAAAGAAAGTCCATGAATCGTTTCACAGATTTCTTGTGGGTAAATGTATTGCATGTACCTATCAAGTTAAAACCTAAGCACTTTGAAATGCCTTTGCTGAAACTGTGCAATATGAATAAAATGACTTTACCTTTACTTTACCTGAACAAAGTAATCAGATCTGCAGGTATTTGGCAGTATGTTTTCACAAGCTTTGTGCATCATCTCTTTTTTAACGAAGCCTGGTTAGAGAAGGTCTGTAGGAAGGCATTTTCCAATTTGTTGCCATTTTTCTGTATTCATTAGATCTGAATTTGGAGTATACCACATGATTATGATTTGACTTTAGTCATTCGGTTGTTTTTTCTGAATGTATGTTTAGCATTAAACCTCTGTCTTGGTCCCAAGTCCCTAACAATCATGCCCTGTACTGAGCTACATCCATCTTCCTAGCAACTTCTGTATCCCCACACTATGATGCTGCCTCCACTTTGCTTAGATGTATGACTATTAAATGACAGAATCAACAGATTTTCCAACTTGAGCTGTGAATCTCTGCATCTCCCCCAGAGTTACCGTGAACTTCTTGGCTTCCTCTCTGATTGATTCTGTCTAGAGCTGCAGAATATAAATCGGAGTCGTCGTTGTAATGTCAGTGTGTATGATATCGACAAATGATTCAGAAACACTATTGGGAAGGACGCTAGGTTTCATACATCCATGTTTGTACATTCTGTATTAACAAACTGTTTGCCCTTTATGCTGTCACACCACATTTTTACATACTTGTAGCTGCAAACAGTGTAAAAATCCAGGTGTCATTTTTGTCACTGTTATTTTGCAGAAGGTCCTGGGTTCAAATCCTGGTCTGCACTCCATTCTTTCTTGTTTGAAGTTTGCATTATTCTGCCTTGTACACATGTGGATTCTCACCGGGTCCTCTGGCTTCCTGCCACAGTCCGAAATCTTACCTGTTGGGTTTGTTTCTTCTTTTTTTTTCATTTTCTACATTTTCTCTTCCTGTTGGCCCTGCATGCTGGAGCTCTTGCAGGGATCGGTGCATCTGGCTGTCAAATTACTCAGTGGTGAGTAAAGAACAAGTCCAAGAGATGGCAGCAGCAACAGAGATGGCCCAGGATGCCTTATGTTATGGCACAGTGACCAACAGTTGAAGGGCTTGTTAACCATGTCAAAACTGCGTCCTAGTAGATAACTGGAGGAAGTCAAGCAGTGGGGAGAGGCTGGCAGTTTCACAGCACTGCTCTCACATGATGCTGCATGCAATACCTCGTCGAATCAGCCCTGCGATCAGATCTCGTTATGGAGTTGAACTCCGTCCCGAACATCTGCGGGTTTTTACCTCATCTCTTGTTTCTGTGACACTTCAAGTGGCATATGTCTCGTTTTATCCTAAATGTCATATTGTGATTGAGTCCAAGTACGGCAGATGTGTGAGATTGATGAGGCTAAAGGTACGTACCACCACACAGAAGGTGATTCATTAGGAGGCGAAACAAGGGAGAAGCCTGGTTTACTCGTCCTGCTTGCGCCAACGCAAACTCACCCACACGCCACGAGAAGAAGCCTTGCCCTTCGTGCTTCGAGCCAGCAGATTCGGTGACACGAGGGTTCTTGAAAGCTCTTTAGGAGCTTCGGGTGCGAGGTTGTCCTGAGGGTGGAAAAAAAAACAAAACATCATCGCCAGCTGGGTGGCAACAAAGAGGCAAAGGAAATCACACTGCTCATGAGACTGCTCAAGTTTTGTGAGGTGAAACTGAAAGACAGGCGTCTCTGTCCTCTACAGACACATCTGCATTGGACAGCTTGACGCATTTCTCGCTTTAGATGTTATGGCTGACAGGTTGACACGTAAAGAGGCTTCAGTTAATAAAACATGCTTCATTTGCTGATGGAGTACGACGCAGGAGCGGGTAGTCTTGCTTTAAGACGTGTGATCCGACTCCCCCTCTTTCTCTCCGTGCCTCTCTCTTTCTCTCTTCCCAGCTGGGCTACAGTGTAACACACACGCATGCACGCTCACTCACACTCGCCCCGCTCTGCCTGCCCGCCCGACACAGACGCTCCACTTACAGCGTCGGAGGCAGGACTGAGGCTCACACTATCAGCTCAGCTTCTCAATGGGGGGACGTGGCCAAAAGCAGACAGAGCGGTCATTCCACCGGAGCCTTCCGCCGAGTTCGTGAGAGAAAGAGAGAGAGAGAGAAGGACAGAGGGGCGGGGGGCGGGGGGGTAACGGCGAGCGAGGGCAGGCGGCGGATGGGGGCAAATTAGGACCCCCTTTCATCTCAGCAGAGGAGTTTCGAAAGACTCTGAAAGAGAGAAGAGCAGCATCTCTGTGGCCGATAGAGCCGTGAGTCTCTCACACACCTTGGTCAGTTTTTGACACCTATTGTCCTCCCACCTGGGTGGCGTTTTTGGGGGACTCGTGTTAGGGTTTTTTTCTGCTTGTTTTTTTTTTTTTTTTTCAAAGAAAAATCACAGCAGCAGAAGTCCAGAGTGATTTTTTTTCCCCATTTATTTTTTTTTGGGGTTTTACCTGCAGGTGGAATTCATGAAGAGACGATGGAATTAAGACGGACAGGCTGTGATTCTGACTAAGCTCCTTTTCTCCATCTGAACGCGCTGCTCAGGTAAGGAAGGGTGTGGGACATTCCTCTGGTGTCAGACGACGGGAGTTTGATGTAGAAGAATGTCTGATGGGGGAGAAAATGAAAACTATCTGGGTTGATTGAACATCTGAAATGGCTTTGCGACGTCTTCTGCATCCAGACTTTCTGGTGGCAGACGATGCCCGCTGGATGAGAAGTACCATTGATTAGAAAGCATCTACAGTCTGACTGATTGTCTCTGTTTTGGAACGATTGGGGTTGGCTGATGGCTGAAGTTGTTTCTGAAGTGTGTCGGAGGGAGAATCTCTCCTGTTTCTTTAGAGATGTTGGAGCAGGTGCATCGGTGCCTGCAGGTGTGCCTCACGTTTCCACCCTCGCCCTCCGTCTGCTTTTACTTTCTCTCTCCCCCACCCCAACCCTTCAGAGCTGGACTCCTGCATTTCTGAGTGTCTCATCTGAGGTTGCACCACAAAAGTGAGAGGGAGCCCCTGTTAGCGGTGTGCGTCTGCAGAAAGCGTGGGCTGCGTGCTTCTGGAAACGGCCTTTTTTGTTTGCATTGAAAGACCTTGTAAATAGTCCCCCGTTCTTTTTTTGTGCGTTTGTTTCACTTCGACTGTGCTGCGCTTTCAGCTCAGGAGATAAGCTGCAGTTATCAACTACATTTCCCCCCCACCCCCCTCTTCCAAAAAAAGCCTCCCCAGATTACTGTAGATCTGCGGCTCTACGTAATATGCAGCCGATACAATTAACTGTGCAAGCGCAGCGAATTTTTTTTTTTTTCCCCCAACAATACATCTTGTAAACCTTTTGACTCAGTGAGAAAAACGTGTGTGGTTGGAGAAGAGTAAAGGAGGACTCATCCTCGTTCTAAAACCCCCTCCAGCTGGTGATACATAATGTTATTAAGGATTTATACTCTCATTTTTCTTTGTTTATTAAGCAGCCATGATCTCACAAAGGGTAATCCTTGATTAGGCTAATGCTTTTGACCTGAGCTGCATATCACAGCATGAGAAACACAAGACATCTATCTTTAAATAATGCATTGAATCAAATATTTGCTCTCGCTTTACTTACTTTCAAAGTTAAATGGCTAATGGCTACATGCTTTATTTTAATGCACTTGCATTTAGTATTAATTATGAATTCAGAATCACAGTAAAGTGCTTAGATCATAGAACCACTAACTTGCAGCAAGCTTGGTTAAAAGCTTTGGTGCGTCCCTATGAAATGGACATTGTTAACACATGTAAAAATAATCACATGCTCCCTAGTTGGGGGGGGGGGGGAAAGCATTTGCAGATAGGTGGAAAAATATTGCTTTACAGAAGGTGGAGTTATGACAACAACAACTTCCCCGCTTCGGATTTCTGGATGGAAATGAGAGCTAACACCACCTGGAAAGGAGGGAATGTGATTATTCAGGCAGGAATGAGGCGTGTCTACATATGCCGCCCCTCAACAGAGAATAAATCTCTTAATATGACCAAGAGTGCTGTCTGTGATTAGCAATGATTAATTTCAGCTTCAATTTATAAACACAGATGGCCGAATTATGACTAAGATTACATTTTTCTCAAATGTCTGATATTCGGTGTATGTAGTTTTTATTTTTTTTAATTTAATTGATCCTTTTTAATTTTTATTTTAAAAGAAATGAAGAAAATGATACAGAAAGACAATCGGTGTTGGTTCTTAGGTGAAGTTGGGTTTGCTGCTTTAACTCTATGTTCAGCACAGTCTAACAAAGTTTTTTAAAGATATAATAATGGTCCCCAATCAGTCATTTTATACGGCGAAGCACTGATTCATCAGATCAGCCAGTTTCCCTTTGATTAATCAGTGATTGATAGATCAGATTTTTTTCCCCTTTCGTATTTAATACAAATTCAATAAAGGTCAAAACATGACTTGATCCATAAGTTCTGTCTCAGTATTGCCTTGTTTATGTCGGATTCAACACGACTATCTCCATCAGAGAATCTGGCGAAAACGCTTCCACTTTTATGCGTTGTTTAAAAAAAATAAAAAATCTGACCTGAGCAAAATCAGAAATTGGCGTTGGCCAGGAAAATCCTGATCCGTTCATGTCATAATACAATTTATGTTTGGCAAAATTATGTTTTTTTGTTGCTCTTTATATATCATTGCACATAGAGTTGAGTAAATCACTCTCTTAAACATATAGCTATGTTTTCATCTGTGTCTCTCCTTTGTTTTTCCGTCCTGAGTAAAGATGATATCCATATTAAATGTTCACACATGCTTGTCTAACAGAGCTCTGTTTCTTCATGCTGCTCTCCAGACTCGGCCTTACCATGTCCTGGTTGTTGGCCATGTGGATTAGCCTCGGCTTCCTGCTGCTGTGCCAGGCCACACTCTACCAGACCATCCAGCAGCACCACGTGGCCCGACCCGGTCGCACCGACATCCTCACTCTGGGTTCGTTCACAAGCTCTTATTTTTCTTTTTTTTTCTTTTTCATTGTCTGACTAACTTCCCAGCCCGGTGTTAACAACATGCAAGACGTTGCTCTCGCTGGGTTGGCTCCTCTCAGCTCTGGCTGTTTGAAAGACGAGAACAAGGCCTGCCGCAGCGTGTCACAGCGACTCGCTGCGTCAACGCCACGAGATGATTCACGGCGCTTGAAGGTTTAGCGGATAAGCGGAGGTTGGGGACCGCTAATTGTGCCTTTGGTTCCAAAGTGACTCGACTTTTGCAGTTGGGAGGAAACACAGTTAACAAGGTTGGGGCTCGTTCTGCGAGCTGTCCGCCGCTGTTTGGATCTTAACATGCGAGTGCTGCTAGAACATCTTCTCAGATTGGGAATCGGGAGATGACTCACTTATGTGGCGAGGAATTCCCGACTCGTGCAGACTAATAGGAGCAGCTAAAGCTATGGGCAACAATCCATATTACTATATTGGTAGCTGGGGGAGTTTGATCACATTTGCTTAGGCTGAAATGACAATTATGTTTTCCTCCTTTTGCACTGGAAATGCTCGGCAATTAAGCCTGATGCCTTCTGCACCGCGAAGGCCAAAGTGGAGGGTAGGAATGGAGGCGGATCCAATTCTCCGATTATGGAAAAGCTCACTAGAATTACATATGGTATATGTGGGAGTGCTACAAGGAAGCAAAGCTTTTTTTTTTCTAGAGCAAAGCAAATGCTTTCCTTAAGCTCCTGACAATGAATGTTACTTCCACGCTTGAACCCTCATGCAGAGTGGGGCTCTTTTCCATGCCAAGCTGCTGTTAAGCATTGATGCCGTTTCCTGCTTAGTTCTTTCTGTGTCTTGCACTGCCAAGTAAAAAAAAAAAAAAGAAGCGGTAATTGAAGCAGAGCAATAGGAAGACAGAAAAAAAAGACACTGCTCTGAATTCTCTATGCTTGTGAACATTGGTGACTTTAAGCAGCCTGTCAGAGAATTGGCTTACTTTTAGTGTGGAACAGCTGACACATGAAAATCCTTGCTCTGATGGATAAAAAAAAAAGTTTTCAAAGTATTCCTGCCCCATTAATTGAAGCAAAAAGAAAAGAAAAAAAAGAAGGGGGATAGGGATGAACAGCACAGAGTTTTTAATACATTTTTTAAAGGGTGACTTCCATTTTATTTGATTTTTTTTCTTCTTTTTTGTCCGGCTGACAAGTCAAGCTTGGTGCCAAAGATGTATAAGGAAGTGCAGGGCTCAGTAAGTGTTGTTTTTGAATAATGCAGTTGACCCAAAGGGGAGGAAAAGGAAAAAAATAATAAAATACTTGCTGCCCCCTCCATCTCCCTTCCGCTTCTTGTGGTTATACGTCTAGAAAAGTCACGCAAGTAAAAGACAGCGGGGGCCAACAGTTCAGGAAGGTTTACTGTCAGACAGATCAACTCACATACTTGACGTCCATTACACTCCTGGGCAAAGACGTATACACGCTCGCACACTTACGTGCTCTCTTCTCGCGGAGGCCTTTACGAGGTGGCATTTTCACGGGTCCTCTGAGGATACGCGAGCCGTTATTGATGACCTAATGGGTTCACTGAGATGAGCTCTCTTTCTACGGTTGGGCATCAAGCAGAGATGCGCTGAGCAGAATTTTGGGGCTGATTTCTATTTCAGATGAGAGGATACAATAAGAAATTTCAGCAGTGACTTCCTGCTCTTCCTGCCATTAGCGGCCATTTAATATTTATATTATTATTTCATGAGGTACCGTCTCTCTTGTCATGTGCGTAGGAGACGAATCACTCACAATGTAAACACAGGGTTGGAATCTGAAGTCTTTTGCGTCTTATGTTGCGATTAGCACGATTAGCGCAGGTAGCTGTTAGCATCCGTCTCTGTGTATCTCAACCTGGGGAGCCAGCGCCCTCTACTGGGGCTCCTGGAAAGCTCAAGGGGGATCCCAGGTTTCATTACCAAAGTCACTGACTTCATGTTTCATATTTACATAAAAAAAAAATAACCCAGTGAGATGATGAAAAGGTAAAATGTCACTTCAACAGCGTCGTACTCTGCTTCTACACATGCGTCTTGCCGTTATGTGTCTAGGAAATGAGGATAGAATGGAAGCCAGGTGGAAACTGTGGTGGCCTGATTTTCTGTTTTATTTTACATTCTCTGCAGCCTTTCTTCACAATACTTTCTAAAGCTAGTTACAGCATTTACCGTCAAGCGTTGGGGACAGTCTGGGCTGAAAAGAAAACAAGGAAACAAACATTTATTTGTCTCTCACCACAGGTTGTCACTGTGATTTGGGGAGAAAAGTAATTGTTTTTCATGACATGTCATAAATATAAAAGAACAGGGTGTTATATGAACAGCAAATACTTATCAGTGTTTCATTATTTCTGTTCGGATGCACTTATGCACAAACATGAGTGCTCACATAAACATGTACTGTGGATGCTGGTGTGTGTGTGTGTGTGTGTGGCTCTTGACACCCTTTACTGAGGCTCTTGATGATTTTGGCCATCAGTGATTTAGAAATAGGATGGTTTTGCAGTTCTTCTTGTTTTTGTGTCATGTATATGGACAGGATTTACACAACAGACTCATGCCAATGTTTTTCTGAGATTACTCCTCATGATATAGAAAATTAAGTTACTCAAAGAGTCATTTATGTCTTGCGGCTGTGGGCAAATTTTTCTCAGTGCATGTGACGATATCAATGCCTCCTTGAATTGAAAAGGCTGCTGATCCCAGGATTTCTAAATGTAGGTTAACTCTGAGATCTGTCTGAAAGCTACCAATGTTTCCAAATCCAACAGGAAGTTCAGTGTAAATTCACTCATCTGGCTTCAGAAAATTTGGAGTCAAATTTCCTGTTGAATTTGGCTTCAAGTCAACATGACTTAAAGGGTGACTTCCATTTTATTTGATTTTTTTTCTTCTTTTAAAGAAGAAAAGATTTTAAAGATTCATGTTGGTATGAATCATTGTCCTGTGGCAGACAACTTCTGTTTTTGGGCCCAAAACATTTAAAAAAACATACAGATTGACTAGATGGTTGATGTTTTAAACTATCTTTAGCATCTTACAGTTAGGGCCAGAAATATTTGGACAGTAACACAATATTTGTGAGTTGGGCTCTGCATGCCACCGCATTGGATTTGAAATGAAACCTCTACAACAGAATTCAAGTGCAGATTGTAACGTTTAATTTAAAGGGTTGAACAAAAATATCTGATAGAAATGTAGGAATTGTACACATTTGTTTACAAACACTCCACATTTTAGGAGCTCAAAAGTAATTGGACATATAAACATAACCCAAACAAAAAAGTTTTTTCTCAATATTTTGTTGCGAATCCTTTGGAGGCAATCACTGCCTTAAGTCTGGAACCCATGGACATCACCAAACGCTGGGTTTCCTCCTTCTTAATGCTTTACCAGGCCTTTACAGCCGCAGCCTTCAGGTCTTGCTTGTTAGTGGGTCTTTCCGTCTGAAGTCTGGATTTGAGCAAGTGAAATGCATGCTCAATTGGGTTAAGATCTGGTGATTGACTTGGCCATTGCAGAATATTCCACCTTTTTGCTCTCATGAACTCCTGGGTAGCTTTGGCTGTATGCTTGGGGTCATTATCCATCTGTACTGTGAAGCGCCGTCCGATCAACTTTGCAGCATTTGGCTGAATCTGGGCTGACAGTATATCCCGGTACACTTCAGAATTCATCCGGCTACTCTTGTCTGCTGTTATGTCATCAATAAACACAAGTGACCCAGTGCCATTGAAAGCCATGCATGCCCATGCCATCACGTTGCCTCCACCATGTTTTACAGAGGATGTGGTGTGCCTTGGATCATGTGCCGTTCCCTTTCTTCTCCAAACTTTTTTTTCCCATCATTCTGGTACAGGTTGATCTTTGTCTCATCTGTCCATAGAATACTTTTCCAGAACTGGGCTGGCTTCTTGAGGTGTTTTGGGGCAAATTTAACTCTGGCCTGTCTATTTTTGGAATTGATGAATGGTTTGCATCTACATGTGAACCCTTTGTATTTGCTTTCATGGAGTCTTCTCTTTACTGTTGACTTAGAGACAGATACACCTACTTCTCTGAGAGTGTCCTGGACCTCAGTTGATGTTGTGAACTGGTTCTTCTTCACCAAAGAAAGTATGCGGCGATCATCCACCACTGTTGTCTTCCGTGGACGCCCAGGCCTTTTTGAGTTCCCAAGCTCACCAGTCAATTCCTTTTTTCTCAGAATGTACCAGACTGTTGATTTTGCTACTCCAAGCATGTCTGCTATCTCTCTGATGGATTTTTTCCTTTTTTTCAGCCTCAGGATGTTCTGCTTCACCTCAATTGAGAGCTCCTTTGACCGCATGTTGTCTGGTCACAGCAACAGCTTCCAAATGCAAAACCACACACCTGGAAACAACCCCAGACCTTTTAACTACTTACTTGATTACAGGTTAACGAGGGAAAGGCCTTTTGAGTTACTTGCAGCCTTTGGAGTCCATTGTCCAATTATTTTTGGTCCCTTGAAAAAGAGGAGGCTCTGCATTACAGAGCTATGATTCCTAAACCCTTTCTCCGATTTGGATGTGGAAACTCTCATATTGCAGCTGGGAGTGTGCACTTTCAGCCCATATTATATATAAATTGTATTTCTGAACATATTTTTGTCAACAGCTAAAATAACAAAACCTGTGTCACTGTCCAAATATTTCTGGCCCTAACTGTATGCTAGAGATTAGCGTGTGACCAACCTTATAAAAACAGCTATCTGCAGTAGATCTTTACATTCAATCTGAGACTGCTTGTTTTCAACTCCACTTTTCTTCCGACTTACGTTTTAGACACTGAAATCACTGAAACTGGAAAAAGCCATTGTTGACTCACTCAATACTAATGTCTGCACTGCAGAGTGTTGCAATCGCTGTGAGCTGGCAGAGCTCACACAAGCCGCCTTCGTTCATCAGATAATGATCAGATGTGGATATTCCAGCTAGCCAGTAAGGCGAGAAAGCAATCCAATGTAAAATCATCAAGGTCCACTCAGTTCCTCCAAACATTTCTATGACCACACCCGTTGCTGATCAAGTCCCGTAAAAACATGAATAACTGTTGTATGAACAGACATCTGGTGGATATGCTACTGAACTTTGAATCCCATCAAAGTTGGAGACACTTAACAAACCACCATCGTTCTCCTCGGTGAACGGTTCGCTTTACTGACGCTTCTCCTTGAGAGTGAAGACGACATCAGTCCTGCTCAGTCTTAAAGTGCTGCTACCTGATCTAACCAGAACCTCTCTCTTCGAATTGAAATGCTATGATAAATATTTGAATTAGAATTGATTTTATAATTTGAGAAGCTCTCTGGTTTCACCGAGCCCAAAGAGCCAGGCTATAAATAGGGAGGAGTGTATCTGACATGAAAAAAAAAAAAAAACGAGATACCTTGAAAAATCCATCGAGCTTTTTTTGCTTTGAGTATGTTTCAATAATAGTTCATAGCATAATGTGCATCTTTAAGTGCTTAATTATAGTTATACGCAGCATCCATTAGCTGATATCATATATTTATCATCTTAAAAACTGATCAATGATGAAATATCAAATAAAGCCTTGCTGTTGAGCAGACGTCGCAGGTTTAGGCATCTTCCAGGAAATCATTACTTCTAAAACGCTAAATGTCCCTCAGCAGGCCGTTTGAAAGATAAAGTTACACAAAAACAAACATCCAGTGGATATCGACTAATAGAAGCAGCTGTGAGGCTTTCAAAGTGGAGGTAGCGTCGGTTGTTTTGTTGTGTCTGTTAGAGAAATCAACCGATCTGCCTCCGGAAACTTTGGGACGCGAACGCTCGGAAAGAAGGAAAAACACGAGCTGCAAAGTTTCAGCATGTCCTGTGACAAATTCGCACAGTCGAGTAACAAGCAGGATGTCTGCTTCGTCACCTGCTTAGGACGTGGCGCTGTTCTCTCTTTCCCATGAGCCTCTGCACCGCAAAAAGCCCTCCTCCCGCCCCCTCGTGTTCTGCTTGTGCGGCTGAAGATTGATGGCGTCCTGATTCTGGGCAGCCAATTCTGGTCTCTCAAGAAATAATCCACTGCATTGACAGATGAGCTGAATGTGACACGACATAAACAAGCCAGGCACTGCACTCTCCCCACCTGCCAGCGCTGAGCTGGAGGGCTCACTACCAGCCCTGCTGATGCACAAAGACCCTTATTGACTGCTCCTGCTGCACTTTGTTGAACGTCGGGGGCCGGGAGGGAGTACGATTAACATATACAGTTTGTAGCTTGGTGGAAGAAATTAATGCAGTTTTGACATCTTCAACAGATGAAATTAAATCGCTCCCAAATGTGATTTTATGAAGTTATACTTAACAACTTAATAAATAAGAACAATGTACACTAGGGCTGCATCAATATGAACATTTGGGCAGAGAGCAATATCCTGTTTTAATATTGCTGTTATGGTCGATAAACAATACTTACCAATGTTGTATATTATATGTTACTGACTTCATCGCTGCTTCTCTTAAACTCCCACAGTCCTACGCTGCATCACCATCAGTCATGTGACCAAATACTGATACATTAATAAATGAGTAATGTCGGTCAATACCAAGATGTTAGTGCCAATATATTGGCCATCCCTAACATATACAATTAAAACCAGAGGTTTGCATACACCAAATGAACAGATAGATATCTTTGTTCTGTCTGAACAACATTGCTTTTTTGATTTTATTCAGTATAAATGCACTTTATTCCTTTTTTTAATCAGCTTTGGTATTTCTCTAATGAGTGAAATGCACTGTATGTTGACTGAGAACAGAAAGTTGAAAAAGGTTGCGAGTGGTGGTAAATATAACAACACACTTGCCGTTATATGCAGCGTCGGTAGATGGAAACAACACCCTTTTCATTCTAGTGTTGTTAAACTTCCAGCTGTGCAGGCTGACAGCAACAGCAACAACCAAAGACTAAGTTCAGATTTTGCAATAAAATCTCAGGTGGTTTTGAATTTTAATATCCAATCACTACAGTCTCTTCCAGCTGCAGCGCCTCAGTGGCATTGATGATAACTCAGAGTTTCTCACGGAACAAATTACACAGATCTGACTGAATGCCACTGAGGCTGGAATTTAATTAGTTTTATAAAATTAAAAAGAGTAAAAAAAATCTGCAGAAACAATACATGAAAACAGCTGAGCTTATATATTTATGTGCAGCTGAGTCGCTTTTCTGGAAAAGGTGTGCTGTCCTTAATTCATGTAGTCAACGTTCAAAGCCACCTAAAACATATTTATGGTTATTCTTCCTAAAATGTAAGAAAAAAAACTTTGACTTTCACATCAAATATATACAAATTTAGACATGATTTAGATGTCACTTTACCAAAATGTAGCTGTTGCGGGAGCAACACACGACGTGGGTAGATGAGGAAGGAGAGGTTTTTCAAGTTCCCCTTGAATTAATTGTCAGATGGTTGAAATTTCACTTTGAGTGCTGGAGCAGGGCAGCCATTCAAAACACAAATTAAAGCCGGTTTTGATTGAATAAAGAAGGCCAACACGAAGCCTCTGATACGACCCTGTCCTCAAGGCTGTCGTAAATGTTTGAACAATAGTTAAAAACCAATCATTAATTTTGAAGCATATTCAAAAGAGATTTACGATTTCTAATAAGTAGAGCCATTAAATCTTTAAGCAGGACGATGTCAAATGGCTAACCAGACGTCAGGGGGGGGGGGAATTTTAATGTGTGAGCTGCTATGTACAATAATCTATGTGTACAAATCTGTACAAATAGTCCCTGCTTTTAAAAACCACTGAGAGATTGTAGTTTTTACTAAAGTGAAGTTGCAATCCATCAATAAGAGACCAGATGTACGTGGATCACCCTGGTTATGACGGCTGTATGCAAACTTCTGACCCCAACAGCGTCGCTTGTGCATGAAGACAAAGTAGAGATGGGCTGAAAATGCTGTAAACCCCGAATGTGTACTGATCTTAAATGTCTTGCACAGTCTCATCCCAGATGATAGGAATGCATCTTAATGAGCTCATTGTTCAACGTGCCATAATGCTCCCCGAGTGTCAGAAAGCCTGTGAGGTGAAAAAACCCCCCCAAACAAACATGTAATTAATTTGATTAGCCAAGATTCATCATACGTTAAAATGCTGAGCAACAGTGTGATCACAAGCATGGATGCATCTGGTGAATTAAGACACACTTTTGCTTTTTTTAAATTTAAAAACACTGTCATGCTGCTTCTGAGACCATCGTCAATCTTTTACAGAAAGAGCAAATAGAAGTTTCCTAGAGATGAGATACCCAAAGGAGATTAAGAGAGTTGCACCTAAATTGCCAACTTGATAAAGTAAAGATGTAATTCATGATAAATTTGGATTGATATATATTTTTTTTCTACTGCCAAACCCGATGGCTGGTCCAGAAAATGGACAATTTTCTTAACCAGCAAAGCTAAGAAATTACCTTCAACCACTTAGAATCTAAACGCACCCACTCTCTTCTACTTATTTCCATAGTTGTCAAAACGACTGCAAGCGCCACAAACAAGGTGAGGACCATGCTTTTCTATTTTACAGCCAACATCAAAGAAATAATCCTTCCTCTTTGAGGTGAAGGAGGTTATTTTTCTCTCTTTTTTTGGGCTGTTTGTTTTTAAAGGAGAAATGAGCGCAGCAGTCCCTCAGTCTCTGCCCACATGAACGTCTTATCCACGCAGCCTCTCCCTTCTGTTTTTGTTTTGCAATTAAATCAGCTTTATTTGCGTTCTCATTAAACCGCGGAGACTAATTAGCGTGAGAATTGATGGTGAAAGAAAATTCAATTAAACAGCAGTTAGTTGAATATGTGACGCCTTCGTTGTGGGTTGGAAGGGAAGCGTGGAACGCGGGCTCATGTGGAAATAGTTCTTTATCTGCATCTGTACTTAAAGTTTACATTTCGGCACAGGGAAATTGTTTCTGTCCAAGGCTGGAATGACAGAAATCCCCCCCTTGTTTTCGTCACAATTTTTATTTTAAAAATTCAGCATGTAAAACCATTTATGATGAACCGTGAGACGATGAATGTCATAACAAACGCATTCAGTCATTTCCTGTACGTGGAAATGAAGGCCAACAACTTTAAATCCGGCTGTTTGCCTACAAAGAAACTGAGATTCTCTAATCTACTTCTGTGTGGGATTATAATTGCCCCAAAAATTAGATGGACGCCCTGTCGATGCTTGGTGACTTGACTTTATCGCACAGCGTGCCCTTCAGTGTAATGAGAGCAGCTCCCTGTAAAGACTCGCCAATAACTGCGTGATGATCCAGGTGCTGAGCAGTACCCTCTCCGACCCAGACCTCCTTCCAGCCGACTCTCTGGGCACTGGCACCAGGCATTCCCTCCCCTCACCTCCTTGTCTCTGTCGGCCCCTCGGACGATTTGTCATGGATCAGATGAGACAATTTGTCTTGGATTAGTGCACTTAAATGTCTGTGTGATAGTGGAAGCAGTCACTGGAAAAGCTTTGGAATCCTATTACGCTGCCTTTTATGCCCGCCGAGACGACAGAAAGAAGTGGAGGCTGGACGGGTTCTCTCTGTGGCCTGTGTGGCGTTACCTCATCTCCCGTAATCAGATGTTCACTTACTACTGAGCCCCACCGCTCTGTCTACAGCGGGAAACGAGGCACCATTGATTTGTTCTTAATTTACACTGTGTCTGTGAGAGAGACTGTGTGTTTTATAAAGCAATTCCATTTATTTTTACCATACGCGTCAATACAGTGCAGGTAATTTGCACCAAGCAGGTCAAAGGTGGCTCCTCAGTTATTGCACAGACAGTGTTTGTACACCTTGACACGCCTTGATTTAGACGACCAGCAGTTTTGTGGAACTATTATTTTTTCATCAATTTTCCCAGACATTTATGTTCAGAGCTTGTCTTCTCTTTATGCCTTTTCGGATAGAGAAAGATGAATCTTGGTCTTTTCCAGTGTTTGGTGTTTCCAAGAGAAGTCAGAGATTGAACAGATATTGTACTTCCAGAAGTACTGGGTCACCACCTTCCCAACCATAAAATGTAGGCGTTTCAGTCAGTCCAACCATGACGACAGGTAAATAAAATCCAGCACTTAAATACGCAAACACTTTTGACTCCACCTGTGCAATAAGTCAATTTGTTTAATATCATTCCTACTAAATATTAAGCAGTTTTCCATAATCTCTGACCTGAAAGAGAACCTTTGATTTACCCTACTCATCCAACATCAGTTTCTGACCTTAATATTGTACTTCTGGGATCGTGGTCAACCAACACATTCTCCCTCCCGACTCGTCATATATTGACGCTGGGGCAGGTTCCCTCGGCGTCACATGTTGACGCATCGGTTTCCCCCTTCGTGTCAATAATTGACGAGAAGAGTTCTCTCATTGAACGCAGTACCGCTCCCTAAGCGTCCAAAACCGACGATCTAGGAACAAATAAGATGACGAGTCTATTCTGTTTTTGGAAAAGGCACACAATTTGTGAATAGCTGATTTATTTGTAGGTTTTTAATAATTTAGTTAATTTTACTTCAGTTTTAATAGATCCTCCGGTTCTCTGAAGCTGCGATTTTATCTTCATTTCTGCTTATTTTTTGACAACAGACACAAATATTTTAATATTGTAGAATTACACCAGTTTCACCAACACATTCTCACTCCCGACTCGTCATGGGTCAACACAACACACTCATGAATCTTGTGAAAAGCCTTGGCAGGGGAGCTGAAGTTGTGTCGGGGTTAGAATGAAGAATTAAGAATTGGTTGTAACTGAGCAGCAGTTCAAGCATGACCCATTCCCAGGTTTCTTCTGAGGCCACCGTTGTTTTTTGTTTAAAATCCTCCCAGGGTGTTTGGAGCAGAAGCAGGTCGGCAGCGTCACACATCCTCCAACAACGGTACTCTTGCTTTTGGTTTTTTATTTTAAAGTCACTTGATCAAAGTACAATACTGCACTTAAATTCCCAGCGGAGTTTTGCAAACTCTTTGCGTCTACATATGTGTTGGTTGGACATTAATAGCTGCAGCAACTATGAAGCACATGTGCATACCATATAATGGTTAGCTTGGAGTCTTGGTGACCCCGAGATGCCTCTCTTTGCTGACGAGGAGCTTTGGATATTTTTTTTCTATCTCCAGTGTCAAGGAGATGTTGCTCTCCGTTTTCTGCCATTTTTATACTAGGGGAACAGATCGACATCGTTCACTAATTACAGTTTCCTAGAATCTGTACTGAACTTTAAACAGTAAAGTATAAATCACCTGGAGAGAGTTTACTTATGTAAAGAGGAAAAAAAAAAAAAAAAACATGCTCCATGCAGAGCGGCCGCGCCCGGAAACAGAGCAAACAACTGCTCCACTGTGCAGCTCCAGCCACATGCAGCACATTCATTATAAAGGTTAACTCACTGTATGACACGGCCATCTTTTTTCATGTGGTATATTATTCAGTTTTCTTTTCTATCACCCGTGGGCTTCTTAGGCCCTATAGTAGCATCTCGCTGAGGTTAAATAGCTTGTTAATGTTAATGGAGCAAAGAGACATGTAGCGAACTGATTGTGATGCAAAGGAGCTTCTCTGCAGCACCGCGTGAAAACCTCTGCATTTAAAAAAAATGCGACTCGGCGTCTTGTTGCCGAGGGCTTACCTTTGACGGCGAGTTTATTTATCCAAATGGCAGCAATATGAAAGGATGTTCTCCGTTTTTCATGAAAGAAAATGAAGAAAAGATGTTATGGGGAGATGAGATTCATAAGTTGGGAACAGTAAACATCAAACAGGGAAAGCTGACTTTCATGGTTTTATTATTGTTTCTGCCACACACTCAAATCACAGAGCATGCTGAGAAAAAAGGGAATTTTTGACTCTTGTTTGTCTTTTTGCTCGTTTTGCTTCCGATCTTCTTTCTTCGACAATAAAGAAAATTACAGAGGCCTCGCAAACGTCTGCTCTCAATTGATCCGTTCTTCCACTGACAGTTTATGGCCATAAATATTTAGAGTTAAAAATCGGTATTTCTGCTTTGAAGCAAGCCGTTAAAGGGGAGTTATTAACTGACTCGGCTGTATGCCTCTGCTCAAGAGCCTTATGATGTCTCCCGGCTTATTTCTCCGGTTTTCCAGCTTGCAGTTTTGCTATTTTGATTCAGGCTTCCCAGAATGTTTGTTCAGCAGCAGTAGGCAGCACTTTTTCGCCATATGCTGCCCTGCAAGGAGCCAAACGGCATACAAGCAGTATTTGTCAGGGGCCGGTAAATATAATGTAGGTTTTGGCAGCAGGGGAGTAAGATATTTGAATTCTTACAAAATGATGTGAGACATTTCATCTAAAGATTCATTACTTTTTCCATTTTTTTTGGGAGTGGGCAGGGAAATCTTAATAGTGTGAGCTTGCCGCCAAGAAGATGGCGCTTTCTCGGTTGGGTCCAGGGAATCACTCAGCCAAGCCCTGACAGGGGACACAAATGGATTACGGGGTTTGGAATTATGGAAACAAAAATCTTCTCGCTTGAATATGTCCCAACTTGTCAAGTAAATGATTGAATGTCTGTCTAAATTTTCCACCCGGGAGGGCTCTGTCAGCGTGAGGCGAGGTCTATTTGTCTTGTCTGATGCGTCTGGCTGAAATCCGCGCGGCTGCTGTGTCCAGACACAGGCGTATTGTCTTATCGCCGCCCCGACTGACAGCAGACGCTCTAATAATGGAAGTTCGGTCGAGATGTCACGGCTAAACGTTCGTCACGGCGCGACTGGACGGGAAGCGACACATGATACGGACGCGGCCAGATGCCTTGGTAAACGGACGGGAATTCTTATTTTAATCCACTTCGACCGGCACGCACAGTGCGCCGAGTTGCGTGTCCTGGATTAAATATGCCACTCACTCACACTGTACCGTGACAGACTGCTGGAAATGGAGGAGGACAATTAGCATCCACGGGCTGAGCCGTGTATCTTCATTTGCCAATAGTATCTCCGGCACACGTCGGGCTCGGCGAACATGGCTCGGCGCCCCGGTGGTTGTTGGGCAGGAGAGCGAGAGAATGACGGATGAGGTGGCACCTGCGTCTGTCAGTCTGTAGCGTAATGACCCACAGGGGCTTTTGTCTTTCTCGCAGCCTCGTCTATTACTGTACTTTCACTCTTTGTTCTCGTCGGGCTCCAGACTTCTCTTTAGCCTATTAGCTGATCTGGCCCAGCCTCTCGCTCTCATCTCGCGGTATACTTGCGCTCCAGAAACCGCCTTACATTTCAGTGCTCGGTGTGACACTTCCATTAAGTTCGAAGCTCTTTATTTCCAGGTGTAGGTCATTTTGTTCTGAGGCTGCGGATTCTTTCCTCCTTCATCGCCGCATCCCACAGGTTTAGGTGCTGTGAGACACTAAGCTCTTCCACTGAGAAGACCTTTTGACCTGCTTTCTCGAAATTTAGCCGACTCGGTGTGAAAGTGGATTAAATGCCTCTCTGAGGCTTTATTTCTTTCTTCTGTTTTACCGGAAGGCATCAACAGCGTTTGGAGAATCCATCCTTGACTGCAGTATGAGAAATCTGGAGAATGTCTTTGATCACGACACATTTTTCGCCCTCTGTGTGGATTTTTAGATCTCCTCAAATGAGCAAGGCATGTCTGCCTGATTAGAGTGCTTGAACTGTACAAATGCATAACCATATTCATTACCTCTCCTTTTTTTTCCTCTTACCATCATATCATTTCTCTTTATGTCCTTGTGGATGTAACATCAATGCCTTTGAGCTTAATCTCCTCTCTGAAGGACAAATAGAGCTTTTTATGTTGCAGCACTTTGACATTTATAACCTAAACTTGCTGAACTGAGCTGCACACTTGTGCGTTTTAGGATTCAAACCCACAGAAATTCTTAGTTTGATCACGATCAACCAGAAGCTTGAATGTTATGTGGCAGACCAACACACTTTTGTTGCGCTAACTTTGAAGTGTGAGGAAAATTAAAACTCTTAAAAACTGTAGCAATATTTTTTTTAGCCATGTAATTGATTTGTGTCAGTTGCAGTTTGAAGCAGACGGAAGTTTTATTTCATTTCATCGTATTTGTTTAGGTCAATTAAGTATTTCATAATGTCTCCATTTTGATTTTTGTTTCCCCCTCTTATGCTCAGTAACCTTGGCTAATTGGGCAACAATCTGACATAAAAAATGTTGCCAGAGCTGAACTCAAGTGCTCACCTCATGTAGAGAGCCTGGGAATTAGCTTAAATCTCAGTGTGTTTTTTTAAAGATCACAGTACCACATAGAACTTTTTTCTGAAGAGAGAGCTAAGACCTCTGGCTCACTTCATGTATATTAGCTTCCAGTGATATAATTTCCCCCTTCTTCCCTTATTTTACTGCACTCACATCTGAGAAGATTGCCCACTCTCCTCTCAGGTACAATCACAGAGTCAGTACTAAATAAAACACAGGCTTGTTTTTGTGACATAGTCAATGAAGGGAGCAGCGTTTCTGTCTGACGCTTCAGTTTCCTCCTTTGTTCACAATGCATGTCAGCAAAGAGCAGCTAGCTGAGACTTGCTAGTATCATCCAACCCTGTCTTCGTCACTTATGTCACAGCGTGTTACGCTTATCTTCTGTCTGGTAGGATGACAGTGTTTCTTCTGAAGAGACAAAGATTCACCTCAACATAAAGCAAGGCTTCAGCAGTGGCTGCTGCTTCTCACACCTTGCTTGGATGTAGAGGAGTTGGCGTACTGTCAGGGGAGCCGATCCAGGCTCCAGGGCTGGTGTTGTATCTCGGTGGGGTGATGTTAGTGCAATTTGGAGAGTTCACATGAGTGAGATTCCCTGTATCAACCTCTTTGCTGTTATTTTGTTATTCTTAGCTGGGGGAATAAAAGACCCAAAGCCCGAGTTTTAGTCGAGCTTTTGAAAGTTTGTGTTGAGCGGACATTGGTGCAGTTTTCTGGAAACGAGCTCTCATAGAGGGATCGGGTAAATTCAGGTACAGGTGAAGAAGCACCTTCTACATTGTCTATTTTGAGTGAAAGATGATGCACAGTTAGAAAAAGTTTAGTGGTGAACGACCAGGTGCCATGCCTTCGTTTTGTATGCCAACGAAAAGCAGACAAAACTGTGGAAAACAAATAAAAAAGAGATAAATATGTTCAATGCCCCAACAGTGGAGCTGCATAAATAAATCCTAAACATCAAAATGTATTAATTTGCCCTAATATTCACTGGGATAGTGTCATGTCATTTTAAGCTAGATAATATAGGTTTGACTTACTTCTCATAGCTGAGAAAACATCAATTCAATGTGCTTATCATACCCAGGTACTTCAGTGCCATTAGAAAACTCTGATATAAACCTCTTTCATCACTATCCCAGCATGTTGCTGCTTCTTTACAGAACAAACTGCACCGTCAAATAAATCCTGAAGATAAGTGCTGCTCTGGTTCACAGAGAGTCTGTAAAGTGAGATAAAAGAGGGGTGGGATAAGAAAGTACAAGTGTGGGAGTTGCTGTTTGGAGGCGCACCATCCCGGGATGTTTGTGTTAGAAGGTTTTTCTTGTTTTTTTTTTTTTGTGGCTACAGGATTCAGTAACTGATAACAAACAAAATTAGAATATTTACAGTAGTTTGTGTTTTCTTTAGTTTCCAGAATTGGGACAAATGTAACATTTTTTGAAGTAACCTGCACTCAATGCAGGTAGCAGATCAAATGCTAATCAAAGAGCTAAGGGAGAACTGGGTTTGACACCGCTGGTGTTGAATATTCCAGTAGCATTACTGATAAGCTGCCAGAGTAAAATGACAAATACTGTTGACTTCGATTACCAGGAGGTCTCTGTGATGCTTGGTAATTCTCTGTAATTACACCAAAATGTGAAACATCAGAAAAAGCTTGTATGAAAGCTGCAAAGCTATTGACCTGTGAAATTGCTCATTGCTGGTTCATATTTCAACCCGTCATGATGACCATGTTTTCTTATGTTAAATTAAGATCCAGCCTAAGCTGTGAACCTAAAGTTTACCCATCGGTCTGAACTAGTCAATTGACGATTCATCTTTCTTAAGCTGAGGGCACGCTGCAGTCTTCACCGATGTTAAAAGGATGTGGAGTTAACATTGACAGACTAGTTTCTTGACTGCTAGGTACCTAAATGCACCTACTGGACAAATATTTTACACAGTCAGATTGAAATCATAACGTTTGCCATGATGCTGCATTTTTCCACATTTTGTTCTGTGACAGGAAATATACCAGATGGAACGTATTTGTTCTTTAAACTGGAAAAAAATACATTTAGTCAAAGTCATGGTTACAATTGTATGTGGTAGTCAATCAAGGTCTGACTCCAGCTGAAGTTCACACCCACAAACACTTGAATGGACTTTGCTTTACAATCCTCTCAAAGTTCCCTGTGACTTTTGTACCTTTTTTTCTATTACACTTGTTCTACCTGCCGTGACATATGAACATCCAGCTTCTTTAAAAATGACCTTTTGTGAATCAAGGTGACTCTCTTTCTGTAGATGGTAACATAATCTACCGGGGATGCTAGTGTGTGCTCGACCAGTTGTTTGAAACTGAAATCTCAACTCCATTTCATTTATTTAAGTCTCAGTGTGGTTGGAATTTCTCACTCTGCTAAAGAAAAGTTTGGCTTGTGAACTTTTCACCTCAACTTCGCACTGCCTCAGCTTTTAAGTGGAAAACTTGGAGCTGGAGGAGATGAAAGTCCAACAGTTGACACTGATTGATGTCACACCACCATTGTCTACTCAGAGGTGTGATGTGTGACGATATCAGTCATACTTATGATACTTCCAGCCAGGGCTTAGAAATCGTTGTGATCTCTTGCCGTGGTAAAGGGAGTTCAGCTCTCGCAACAAAATGCAAAATTTTAATGAAACAGACTGATTTGTTAATCGTATTAATCTCTCATTGTTTTCAGGGCAGGATGCTTGTGTGTGTGTGTGTTTATGCAATCAGTCTGAGCAGAGGGAGAAGCTCTTTCCCTGGATGTTTGGCTCTTCCTGCAGCCTTTCTTCTTTGTCAATTGGAAGAGATAGTTTAGCCAATCAGTTTTACACCTCTATCCAGTTCTAGACTACCATTGATCATCATTTACTGGTTCATCTCACGCAGAGCAACCCCACACTGAAGCCTTTTGTTCACCTAGACATGTTCATGTTTCTCTGCTTGCAGCTGTTTCTACGACCATGCATGTCTAGGAGGAAAGAGCGAAGTACAAGAAAATGAGCTTATGCGAATGCGAACGAACACACTGGGATCTGGCTGAGGAATCCAGCAGGCTTGCAGTGGGGACGGCTGCTGGACCCGGGCCAGACAGATGGCATTCATTTGATCTGAGTGATGCTGTAAAAGTGGGTGAAGAGAAACGGGCATTAGGTCCTCATGAGCCGGGCTCATTACCAATCTGACAGGCAGGGAACTCTTTAACATTCATGCAAACTTTCCCTACAGCTACGCTGATGAGCTGGCTGAGGTACTGCATCCGTCCCAGAGCCCCAAGTGTGTGCTTAGCCTCCTTCACATCAACATGCCTGTGTGTCGTCTCGTTGTTGTTCATGTTAGTGTTTGTTCTGCAAACTGTAAGCTCGGCTGAGGATCACAATCACCTTACATAAACAAGTTCAATGCACATTTATTATGCGTCTGAGTCAGAAAATACATGTTTTTTTGTTTTTTCAAGGAGAAAGATAATCTGTGTGATCAATATACAACATAATATAAATTACTTTCTATTTTTGGACGATTTAAGTGCCGAAAAATACAACGCCATACAACAGTACTTATCCCCTTTGAGATTTTTACAGTTTAAATTACACTTTATTCTGATTTCATGCGATAGACCCACACCAAAGCAGCATGTCTGTGAATTGCGAGACGATAAATGGTTTTCAAAATGTTTCACTCATACAAGTCTACAATTTTTTGTTTCATTTCACTCCCAATAACCCGTGGATAAGGAAGCTGGGCAGAGCTGATGGGAAGATGGATGGTGATAAATACCAGCAGCCTTAAACATGCAGCAGCCTAATGTCTGGGAATCAAAACTTACTCATATGTAAGTATGGCTCAGTCAAAGTCCTGACTGAAATCCAACTGATAATGTGTGGGAAAGTTTGACATTTGTTGTTCACGGATGCTTTCTATCCGATCTGACTGAGCTTGACCTTTTGTGCAAAGGAACAATAGCTTCAAATTTGTGACTAAATTAAAGCTGATAGAAACTCCCCCGCCCCCAAACGCCTCGAAGCTCTGAACTGGAGAGTAACATTTTCTTTGCTCTACACTGTTCTGATTTCTCATAAAAGATCCTCATATTATACATTAGCATTTGAGGTCGTTTGGCAGCACATTTTTTGCAAGGCTTTCAAGTAGAGGTACTCATAATTACTCCAAACATGAGTAGTTTATCCAAGTAAATTGCTTCTGAGAAAATAGTTTTCCACATAGGCCTGTTTTTTTTCTCTCTCTCTCTTTATTTTTTTAAATCTATCAATTTCAATGAGAAATTACATTTTGCCATGAAAATGAAAAATAGAGAAGAGGAAAGAGGTATTGTTATGATTTTGCTCTTGATGGCTCTTCATTGATGTTGGACTGACGACAGACTGCAGGGCTCTATTCCCACAACTGGATGAATTCGTGCAGCAATAATCACCAGAATGTATGTTGCAGGAACGCTAATCTTTCTGCTAGGTGACATTACTTGAAATGTGTTTTGAAAATTAAGCTCATATTCCAGTAAAACTCTGCTTCCGCTCTAACCATCCTACTTCTTGCATCAGCAGCAGCGGTAAGTCGCATATGCACTGAATTCCACCCGACCGTCCACAAATATCCTAAAAGGATTAAAAAAAAAAAAACAATATGCAAGTGTGTCATCCTTGCAGCGCCTGTAGTTGTTCCTTTGCACTCAATTATTTTGTAATATGGGATGAAAGGGGACATCTCGCTGTTTAATTTTCCAGTGATTGTCTTCTCGTCCTCTTCTGCCTGGAACTTGTCACAGGGCGGAAATAATTTTCGGATCATTTTCAGCCCTTATCTCGTCACACTTGCAAATCCATTTTTTAAAAGGTTAGACATTAATAGCGAAATTCCCTTCTTTTTTCCACCTCCTCTCCCTCCTTTTCCCTCTGATATGAGATTAGACTTCTCCCCAGAGCAAGAGACGGAGACTAATCCACGGCCGATGTGAGATATTAGTCCTAAAACCCCCATGGTGGGGCTGACACCTCGGTGGGATGTCAGATAACGGGCATTTGAATAGGCTCCTGTAAAAATCAGGCCTTACACTTATTTTGGCACTGCATGATTAAATGCAATCATACATGCAAACATGTGTTTGAAGCACAAGACAGTTATACAGGAGGTTTTTATCTTTTTTGTTGTTGTAGAGATCGAATAGCTGGAAATGTTTAATTATATTAAATGCCAGGATAAGGATTGGACTAAGTGGTGGAGAAGTGATAAGTTTCCTCTCAGCTTTTCTGAGACTTCAATCTTTTTCAATCAGAAACTGAAGAAATTCCAATTTAACACTTGGACAAAACTGCTGCGGACCTTTATAAAAAAATAGCTGTAGCAACAACGTCCAACATCACTAAGTAGTTTTGCAGGATGTGCTGTAGTTGTGGGATGTTTTCATTTTACACGTGCAAATGATTCGCCTTAACACTAACAGTGGCAGAAGTTGGATGAAAATAAGAGCTAGTTTCTCCAGTCATTCATAAACCCACTACAACCTATTAGATTTGGTCACTGGGGCAACGCGTCCAGGAGGAAAGCCCAGGCAACTCTCTCCGACTCAAAACATGGGGATCTGAAGATGCCCCTCGGTCAGAAGAGATATGTAATTATGGGTCTCCCTCATGGTCCACCAAAAGCCCACCAAAAAGAGGCACCCAGGAGGCATTTTCTTGATACGCCTGAACCACAGGAGGTGACTACTTTGAGGACCAGCAGCTTCCCTCCGAGACTCCCGTTGTGACAGATCTTCAAGGCTAAATCTAGACCTAACAAACAATGTTCTGATTCTTCTAGCCGTCCTTTACACCAATCCACTTGAGATAAAGAGTCTTGATCTGGATGGAGCCATTTACCATTTTACAGCTGAGGACCTTTGTGTCATACTAAAGGGAGCTGACTGTATTGAGTGCTGCCTCTCACTTGGCAGCAAAACATTTCAGTGATTGTTGTTTTAAGACATCAAAAAACCACATAATATTTAAAAAGTAAAGATGGGACCCAGCGGCTCCCAAGCCAGACAAGCTCCTCATGACGACTCATAGTTTCTGTCTGTGATCACTACAAGCAGAACCTGAGACAGTACAACACAATCTGCACGAGGAACTGACTTTACCTGAAAACATCGACAAAGCTTTTTTGCCATTATACAAAAACCAGATGACCAGATAGAAGAAACTGTAAAATCTTGAATCCTCAATAAATTACCTCAAGGGACATGGTGAAGCCCCCGAGATCCACAAACACAGGTGAATTGGACGACCAAAGTCCAATTAGGCTTTCTGCATCTCTGCAGGAGGATTGAGCCTGCTGTTCAACAATGAGGACAAAAACCACAACATTCCTTCTGTTTTCAAGGTTTGACTGTGAAGGTTTTTCCATCGCCTATTCTTTCCCTGATGTGTTGGAGTACGCTGTCTAATCGCTTTAGTTGAAATTTATTTGCAGCACCTTAGTCTGACAGTCCACTGGTGGTGTCGTCCATGTGGCATTGACAGTCCACCAGTGTCTAACTCCAGTCCCTTCGCACTTTGCATTTTCAAATTGAGACCAATTGTGTCAATTAAAATTAAAATTTGAAAAGTTAATCTGTATTTGAAAATCCCCAAAGTCTTTCCCCATTCCCCCCATCTGGTGGATATCTGGCGGTTTCTTTATTCATATTTCATATTTGCCATCTAAAATTTATTCAAGACGCTAAACGTTTGTGTGACGTGGAAGAGTTACGTCCGGTTGCAAAATTAGTCTTGAAGCAAACACTCCTGTGCCTGCTTTTTTATGTCTACCATCAGCAATATTCAGGAACGAATTAGAAATGATTTGGTGTTGGTTTATTACTGATGGGAAATGTAGATGAGTCAGTGAGGCAAATATTAAAAAAAAAAAAATCTCCTCGTCTCTCTCTTTCTTGCTTCATTCATGTTGTTTGTAATTAAAACCCATTTATCAGACTCTGTGGATAACTGCATGGACCATATTGGATGTTTTCCAATGGCAGTTCTGCTTTACAGCTCTAATAATGGCAGATATATCAAACACACCATCAGCATTTAGCAGTTTGCTCTGTTCAAGCAAACTACAGAAAGGGCTGCAGTTTTAAGCGCCAGAAGGGAATTAAGTAGGCATTAATCACATTGCGCACTCATTAACACTTTACAAGGGGATTGTAATTTAAGTTTAATTTAATAATTGAATTTAAAATCTAAATTTCAGTTCAAAATCTTGCTCCAATTATTGTTTTGCCACCATGGGGTCTTCAGTAAACTGTTCTAACATAAACCAAATTAGTATATGAAAACTTGCATTACAGATGATGTAGATGTGCAGTTATTGTGCTAAAACATGCCCCGATTTTGAATAATTTAGTCATTTTTGATGTAACATACATACCCGCGCTATAGTCCACTCCCTATGTTCAAACTCAGAGCAGCATGTAGCACTGACAGATCAAAAGCATGTAAGTGTCAAGCGCTGCCTTGTCCCTGATGTTACATTAAAAGCTGCTTGCTGGATGTACAAGATCGCATTAGCGACGCAATCCCGGGTTTGCAACCTGCGTTTCTTTGAGACCTCGTCATTCAGAAACACGCTGGTGAGATTAAAGCACCTTTAGTCTCTTAAAAACAGCAAAACACACACAGACAAAAAAAAAAAAAAAGTGTGTGCTCTCAGCCAGTTCTACGACATGTTGTAGATGTCAGTCAGACTGCCAAGGCTGTATTGTGTTTATTTTGTGAATACAGGCATGAGCTCTACTGGCTGCACGCTTCAAAAACCCGAGCCAACATTGAGACAATTTCATTCACAGAGCTGCACAAATGAGGGGGCAGAGTGGGGATGTGTGGGTCCGCCGGCTCGCTCGATCAGACCCACCGTTCGCACCAGTTTGCTGATCTAAATCCAATTCATCAGCCCTTAATGGACTGCACAAATTGTCACTCCAGGATCCTAACTCAAAGAGTAGATGGACTCAGCAGAAACAGAGTGGCAACATATGGTGCACAGAGTAAACAGACCAGGGCTGCTGGGCTGGTGGTTAGCACGGGACAAAATTAAGGGGCTTATTTTCTTGTCATTTTAAAGTTTGAGATTTATTTATTTAGTCTGCAACAGACCTTTTAACCTAACTGGGGAAAAATCTGATTTCAAGTCACTGTGGGGAAGGCTAAAACCAACCAGTGGCCTCCATTTTCATCCTGCATCGTGACACGTTAACTCCTGGCTGAAACACTTAAAAAGGTGCGCTGAAACAATCGCACAGCAACACCGGCTGTGCGATTGTTGCTCTTTGCTTTCTAAAGCGGAGGAGTTTTGAAATGTTTTTATAGTTCCTCACAAAGCCACTTAACACTTGTATTTTTGTCACGTTTTCAATCAAAATCTTTAATATAGTTTACTGAGCTTCATGGACCCGTCATATTAGTCCCTAAATGTCAAAAGGAGGGAAAAGGATATTTAAAAATCTTTTTTTTTTTTTTTTTTAGAGAGTACTGAAAAGTGTGCAATGCGCTTGTACTTTTATCCCCCTGATAAACACTTTCTGAAACCAACCTTTTACTGCAGTTACAGCTCCAAGTCTTTTATGGTATTTCATTTATTCATTTATTTTTTAACATGTTGTGTCTGGCTGTGTTGTTATCAAGCTATAGTTACTCAGAATACAGTGTCAAGGTGAGGCTAAACAAATTTGCTTAATTATGGTACCAGATTAAAAGGGGATAAATAAAAATGTGTATCATGCTTTTCATCAACATCCTTGAATTTCACAAATGTATAATCCTTCTTGTTGGTCAATAACATAAAATCCCAAAAAAACACATCAATGTTTCTGGTTGTGACATGAAAAAATGCAAATGTGTTCAAGGGGTAGGAAAACTTTAGCAAGGAATCACATGTACTCAGTGCAGTGGGTGTTTTTTATGATACACTCAGCTGAAACTAAAGGGAAGATCAAATGTTTACAGAGTCATGTTCACCAGCATGTATCTTCAGCTGTTAGTTAGACGATTCCTCGGAGCTGTCCTCTCTCTTAAAATCCATTTGCTCCCTCCGATTTTCTACATCTTATCATGATCACAAAGCTCGCAAGGCTCAAGAGTGGGAACAACACCAACTTTGGCAAATTGCTAGTCATTTTCTAAGGAGCAGAAACACTTACTGGGAACCCTGTCAACTCCATTAGGACTATGATTCCATTTGTGAAAGGAGTGTGTTTACGTGGGATCATACACACCATCAGATAGTTCTTTTTCTTTCCCCAGACGAGTCCAGGATTCTCCTGTAAGGTGCAAAATATTGTAGCCTGCAAACCAGAACATGTGCTGCGGCATTTTAACTTCAAACACAGGCTGTACCTTTTTTCTTCAACACAGAGGCTCAATTTCAGAGCCGCAGCTTGATTTGTGTGCAACTCCTTGCAGTCATGACTCTTTCTTTGCAACTGATGGCAGTATAATCTGAGTAAATGTATGACACAGGTGGTAGACTGTGTTTATTGCTGTCACATATTAAAAGAGAAACAAATGGGAGCAGAAGAAATCCTGAAGCAACTTACCAGTTTTATCCCATGAATTTGAGAAGTCAGTCACCCTCGCCTAAAAGCTCTTTAAAACGGGACTCTTTGTTTTCTGAAAACACTAAGGTGGGACCAACAGCTTTAGAAGCAGACCAACATGCTTTGGCATGTAGCCTTATAATCAGGGTTATTGACTTAAGCTAAAATGCGTTAGTCTATTAATTGAGTTATTTCCTTGTACTTTAAATATTCCTGTAATATTTATTTTACTTTGACCCTTTCAATGCTCTTTGAGAGTTGATGAAGTCGTATCAAAAACCTCTGGATTTGGACTTCTAATGATCGTCTCCTTCTGTAAGGGTTAGCTGGCTTGTTAGCATGTTACGTTAGCCACTTCGACTGCTATGCAAATGATGTGCCATAATTTCTGAGACCGAGCTGATCACTGGACATCAGCTTAAGCTTAATTGATGATGTTACATTTTAAAATTGGGAATATCTCTATTGCGATTTCCCTTTGGTTCCATTCTAATCTTCAAGCCATGATCGTCTTTGTGTACCAGCCATGTGAGAAGTGTTTCTCTCTAGCCTGGGATTGCTATGGGATCTCCCAGAATAAACTTTGACAGTCTCGCTTGGGAGAGGGATGACTAAGTTTCTCTTTTTGACCTTTTCACCCCCTCAAACTGATCTTGAATAAGCAGAAGAGTATGAATGGATGGGATGGTGATAGATATAACAGCCATGTGAGATTGTTATTAAGCCCAATCATCATTTTGGATTACCCTAGATTTGTTCTGATGACTTACAAGAATCAGTCTTGGATCAGTGAGTTCTGCTAAAGTGATGGATTGAGGGACTTCTTTTCTCACCTCGGTGTTTCTCAGCGCTTTCGTGCAGCTCTGCTGACCTTACTTTACGCTCCGCTTGGCAGGAACACTTAGTCTTCCTCCCATC
This sequence comes from Poeciliopsis prolifica, assembly GCF_027474105.1. NCBI lineage: Eukaryota > Metazoa > Chordata > Actinopteri > Cyprinodontiformes > Poeciliidae > Poeciliopsis > Poeciliopsis prolifica. The sequence goes on along the minus strand of NW_026562378.1, from coordinate 5,572,632 downwards.
CACCAGCATTGGCCTACTCTCCCTCTCTCACACCTCTTTGCTGTCTTCAGCCCTGACCTAACAGTGAGGAACAAGTCTTCATGATTTTTTTAATATCTACCACATCCTGGGACTCCTTAGCTGAGGTTAAGAGTTTTTTTTGTGTGCGTGTGATCAATGTTTTCCAGGCTCGACATCCCGCTTTAATCAGGATATCATCTCCCCTCCAGGAGAGACGAGGGCAGGTGTACCTTCTTCTTTTCACTTCCCTGCTTTCACCTTTTGTCTTACACTTTTCCCTTCAACTCACCCTTTCCCCGAAGTGTTAGGGTGTTACTGAAGTCTTCCCTGTGAGAGAGCTCTCCTGGCCAGAAGGTGGAGAGAGACTGTGTGGTGTTTTCAGGGGGAAAAAAAGATGTTTGACTGAAGCACTGTGGTGCAAAATGAAGGGCAAAGCCAGAGAAAAGGTGAGTGCAACCTCATCAGGAATGTACTGCACTGTCAAATCAAAATATGGACTTCGTATGGATTGAATGCACTTTTCAGTGTGCCGTCTGATGAAGACGAGATTCTGACACCTGAAAACAAAGGCATATGGCGCTGTATTCGAAAGGCAAAAGTGTGAAATTTTATTTTATGTTCACATTATGCTGACATCACACTTCACTTACAGGTGCAAGGCTGCCATATTAGCAATCCACCAAAATACTCAGAGGCATAGCAAACAAATGAATTTTTTTTTTTACAAAGTTGCACGGTGAAGAATTGGTGTTGAAAGTTCTTTGGGGCCGCGTTTTTCCTTTCCCTGCGTTTTGGGAAAACATTTTTGGATCAGAGTGGGAGGTTGTTTATCAGAAGCTCTCTTGGTGCTCCAGCGAGGGCTAGATCAGAAGCAATCATAAGATCAGAAGGCTTGAAACGGCATGTGTGAACCGGCTTTGCAAAGGTCACAGCCCTCTCCCATGCTAAAACCAGGAGTCCTAAAATAGAAAAGAGACGGAGAAAAAGACATTGACAGGGGTCCCTTTTGGCTGTATCTATGCAACCCAGCAGAGATTCAAAAAGTCTTCTTTGTCTACCCCATAAGCTCTCCTGTGGCTAACAAACAAAGGTTTGATGGGGGGAAAAGATGTCGAACATCTGAATAAGAAACAGAAGGTTCCTGTGTGGTCTGACCCACTACCTCACAGACCCCCATGTTTTTTTCATGTGCTCAAAATGCCACTCTGATGTCCAAAGAGTTCATCTCAGTGGACTGTAGACTCCTTAGACGAGATAAGAGTTGCCAACAGCAGAATACGTTTATTTAATACAACCAGCCTTGAAGTACCTGCACCTTTCCCCATCACCTTGTGCAGAAGGATTATTCCTTCCTTTTCAAACCTGAGCCATAACAGACCTCTTGACTTGAGCTTTTGAGAATTTAAAGTTTTACAGTTATTATACATATTGGTATTTTGGGTGTGTGATCAAAAAACTTAATACCCCTGTGAGTTAATAGAATAAAGTCCTGTGTTTGGGGGTGTTTTCTCAGCTGGACAATATCCGTTCTACTTTTACTTATCTAAAATCACCTCCACCACATTAGTTTGTGCAGATACTTTGATATTTTGCATGTTGAAGACAGAAGCTAGCTTCCGTCAATGATCGTGCTGTATAAAATGTACTGAAGACGGAACATGTGAAGTGTTTCCAGGCAAACCACCTGATCAGACTGTGCTCACCTTAAGCACCATAGTAGTTGCACTTCACTTTCATATGAGACATCCGCTCTGACTGGAAGCACGATACGATCTGTTAACGGCACGCGTTTCATACAGGAAGATCACTGGTGGCCTGTTATGTCCCTTCTATATGTCCGGTGTTGGTAGCATCAACAAATTCACTCAATCTTTGGCTACCGAGCAACAACCTGTTTAAGATTTTACCACCGTGTCTCATAACTCCTTAAAAACATTAAAAAACAACAACGTGGCTCAAACAGGAAAGGCAAAGCCACTGGTTTGGCAGTATTTCAGTATTTAAAACACAAAGCAAATCAATAATTATCAATATGTTGCGAAATGTTTTGCAGCCGTGTCAACCAGCCCTACTGCAATGTTGTTTTTGAGACTTGAGCCATTTCAGGATGGCGGAAGTTGAATGTCTCCCTCTCAAACTTTTGCTTTGCCTTAACTTCCTGAACCATCTCATCTAGATTTAAGTTTTTTTATTACCTATGACTTTCAATAGGTAAATCTAAGCTCAGATTTTTTCCCCCTCATAATAGAATTTAAGATTAGGCAAAAATAAATTCCCTCTTCCCTTTCCCTTGAGCTGTATCGTGAGTCTACTGACTGATTGGTACTATAAGCCTGGGGTTGAACAAAGCTCTCAGGGTTTTCCACCATCCAATCTTTCTGAAAAACCATGCTACTCATAGGAAGGTTTCAGGGAAGATGTTTGACTGGTAGGATTGATAACTGAGAACATATCATATTCTCATCCCAAGCCAGAGAACATATATGCTCCAAAAACATTCATCAACCCCATACATCTGCACACAGCCTCTACAGAACAATGAAAGAATTGTGAAATCCCCAAAGTACAAAAAAAGCTCACTCTCCACTCATTTTTATTTTTTTTTTAAATAGCAGCATACAGTATAAGCAGAATTACTGCGGCTTGAAGTCAACACTGCAGCAGCCTTGCTAGAGTGTGTCAAGCCCAGAGGGGTTTAAAGCTTTGATCTAAAGCACAATACCCGCTGTGTGTGTGTGTGTGTGTGTGTGTGTGTGTGTGTGTGTGTGTGTGCGAGGGAGGGTAGGGGGGGTCCTCACATGCATATACACAAATGAGCGCTCGAGCCAGAGAACACACCGAAACTCTCTCCCTTGCATGTAAAATCCCCTTTGATATAGTTCAGGCTTTTAGCGGATGATTAGGAGAGGCGACCGAGCTAAGGTCTAGAGTGATAGGAGGAAGCAGGAGCCTGCTGCTCTTTAGTTAGAGGAAACCAATACTCTGTTTGTAGATAGAGCTGTAATTATGCTCAAGGGTTGAGGTTAGGGAGGAGTGGAAGAGGGAGAGGAAGACTTGGCTAGGGGGGTTGATGTCTGATTCCTCGCTGCGTCACCTCCAGCAGACTGCAATTAAAATATCTCCAGAGGGTTCGTGGTGTGTGCGTGTGTGTGTATCGGTGAGGTAAGCACATGTATATTTACACTGTGGTGCTGGGTGTGGATTTCATCGTTTGCTGCATAAATGCAGCTGAGGATACTTCTGCGCAGTCGGAATAGTGTGTGTGTGTGTGTGTGTGTGCGCGTGTGCGTGTGTGTGTGTGTGTGTGTTGTGAGAGAGGGAGAAAGAAGGCCTTCGCCTGTTAGCTGAATCCACTCCAACACTTGTTGGTGGTCTGAGAGCTATGAAATATTCATGTCCTCCTTCTCTTAATGATTCATAAATAGTATGGTGATACTTGCTCTTTGCTTCTTTCCTTGGCTTGGTTAAGGAGGAAAGAGGAAGCCGTCGCGCATTTTAGCTCGCCGCATGCAAAGAGCCGAGGGATAACAGTGTCAGTAAACAATATTCATAAACACATGCTCTCCTAGGGAAAGTGTTTCTAGCGTTCACATCTAGAATCGTGCCGCACATTGGCAAGCGAGCGTCTGCTGACTCCGAATAGAAGCACGTCGCGAGATATCCGCTTAAGTAAACAAGGGTTTGCTTTATTTGCTGTGATAAACTCTGCATTATCGGGAAGCGTCGACATTTCTTCTTTCTTTCTTACTCCCCCCACCGCAAGATAAGGAAAGGGAAAGCCTGCTTCTAATATGTGCTGATATCAAAGAAACCAATTCGCATTATGTTTGTTCTATTTATTTATCACCTGGCATCGATCGGCGCCGCCAAATCACCACCGGGGACTAAATGAAAAAGAAAATGAGCTCCTCACTCTAACTCTTTATCTGCCTCTTTTCTCAACCCCTCAAATCCCTCACCTGGCCTTATTTCCATTCAGTAGCACTTCAAGAGACGGCGACATTAATATTAACGTACAGGGATAAGTCACAGTGGGGGGAAAACCGACTTATTTTACTTCGCACGCACAGGCAGAGCTAAAATTGGCTCATCTGCGGGACCAGCTGGATGTCTATTTACAATAATAGGTGAGGTAATAAACCACAGAGCTCTACTTATTTGCCTGTCTTAGAGTAATTCGGAGGGCTGATTGGCTTTAAGGTGATGACATGTCTTCTAGCTGTGAGAGAATACACTAGTGCCTAAGACGAGCATCAACTTTATCCCCTTAATTCCAGACATGGACGTAATGAGGCCAAGGCTTCTGCTGCAGGTGAGTTGTGAAGGAACTGAGCAAACACAAATGGAGTATATCTGTTTGAATTGACCTGCACAACTATTCTTACGTTGTACGGGTATACGTTGTTTGTTGGAGACAAAAACACTTGTGTATTTTGTGGGGACACTTTGTGTTAGCAACTACCACAAAAAGGCATACATTTGCAAAGCAGAAGAACAGAAATACATAAAATTTTATTTAGAGGAAAATATATATATAAAAATAAGAATAAACGTGCATGCACATACGGAGACTCTGATCCCTCAAAATAAAATCCAGGGCAACCAGTTATCTTTGGAAGTGGCGTAATTAGATGATAGAGTCCGTCAGTGTGTAAATAAGCTCAATGTTGGTCCACTTGTTCTGTAAAAGCCTCAGAGGTTTGTGTGAGAGGATTCATGAACACAGAACATCACAAAGACCAAGGAGCATAGTCGATATCTTGGGAAGAAAGCTGTGGAGATGCTAAAATTACCGTTAGGCTTCATGTTACTGGAATGCTTTTGTTCAGCAGGGTTAGTGATCCTGGCAAGAGGTGAATAAAATGTAGAAAATCCCTCAAGAGGTTTCAGAAAATACCACATTCTTATCAATTTTAGTCAAAGTTCAAACCTAATTTTTGGCAATGCTTTAAAAATTTGCTTGAAAAAGTTCCTATTCAACTACCGGATTTATATTGAAGAGGAATTGGCAAAAGTTTCATACTTCAGATTCCTCAAATGACTGGCAGCCGTAATTATAGCACATGGTGATGCTTTTTCCAAAGGCTCTCTATTATTGTACAAAGTCCTGCTTGAATATGTTCAATCACACCCACCTTCACTTAAGGATTTTTCAGTAATGACAAACCCAGCTGGAATTTTCCTTCATGTTTCACGAGTGAATTGAGAAAACGCTGACTTACAGATCGTCAGTCATTTACGCTTCGCGCTGGGGAGTTACAAGAACATCTGTATCTTGCACCTCAGATTTGTTGGGGATTTATAGAAATAGAAGAACTGCAAGAAGATTTAGTGAGAGTTTCTCCGTGTGACAGATTGAAGCGGCACCTTTATCATCCCTCCAAACCTTACTGATGCCGGCAAAGGTCATTTCCTCTGAGCTCATATTGAAATGACCGGCTGTAGATAACTTGTGACAGGGAGCCTCTTCTCCCTTACTGCCCAAAGCGGTGCCGAACAATGATTAATGATGATTGATCTAATTTATTGCGGGAGTAACAACTTCCAGGAGTGAATAAATCCTGACAAGGGTGTTGTGAATATAAACAGATATGACCGAAAGCGGTTAGTAAATTGCAGAGGAAAATAGAAAAAGCTGGCCTGCACTTATCACCTCAGGACACCAGAGTTATCCGGGACCATCATGACGAGCGGAGCACCTGATGTGATATCCAAACTCTAGTTAGTGGAGGGTTAGACATGTGGAAAGGAAATATTGACATGGTCTGGATTCTTGCCTGTGGATGTAACTTTGACACATGGTTGTTATAATGAGCACAGAAGCATTTTTTTTTTTTTTTGCTACACTGGACTTGTGGGTGCAGACTTAGAGCAGCCAGCCTACAGTATTTTCACCTTTTTCAGTCAGGCTCAAGAGAAACAGGTGAACAGGACTGACGCTGGAGGGAAACATGATGGAATCCCGCCAGTGTCCTTAATTACTTTCCTTGAACAATAAACGTAACAGGAGAGTGAACGACATTGGACTTCATTTAAATTGCACTGGCTACTTACTTTTTAAATTGACTGTTTTTATGTATTTGTTTTGCTACACATATACACACCCCATCAAACTTATTGGCATTCCAGGAAAAAGAGCTCCTGAATTCAATATCTGGTAGACATTTGTGATTCTGTCTTCAGAGCATCGTGCATGGTAATTTTGCAATATTTTCAGCCTCCTGGGTCTTCTTTCACTGTCTTTGATGCACATACTTTACCATTACTTTTGGTGGCCGAGGTGGTAAGTCCTATAAAGAGTTGAGAGGAGATTGTGGTTTCGGAAAAGAATCTGGACAATGTGAAGTAATTGCAATTAATGAGACAATTGCTCTGCTCAGCAACATTTCCACAATTGCATATTTTCTTGACATTGCACAGCTGTATTCTGGATGTCTGCAAAACATCTGTATTAAGCCTCTGGTCCTCAATTACCTCCCTCATTGTAACTGTAGATTTAAAATGGCTGTGCAAATGGTGTACAGTCCTGTCTTAAGCATTTTTTCTGTCAACAAGGTCTCTCATTTTTACATTAGAAGATGTAAAAATGAAAAAAAATGAGTGTCTTCTTGTTCATAAACAGTGGGGTCAAGACTTTTGATTTTGATGACACTTGTTTACTTGTTTTTGAGAGACTTAACTATTGATCTTGAGCGAGCGACACTTTTGCAGGATATCAACTAGGTTTTGCAGTCTGTACGATTTGTTTTAAGAAAGACACTAGCTGTTATGGAAATGTAAATAGTGATTGTGAGAAATGCCCTGAAGTAAGTGATAAAAATTCAAAACTTTATTTTTATCATGTACTTAATCAACAGTTAAGACAAATAACACAAACACATACTTCACGTTTTTACAAGGACGCCAATTCGTGAACAACACTGCATTTCTAATCAAGAGTAGAATTAAAGTTAGCAACGAAACAAATATGTCTTACTGTACTGCACCTTTGAAATCAATTTTCTCCATTTCCCACATCGTCAGGGTGTTAGCTTGTTTTAGGTGGGACCATATGCACTGTGCGCCTCGGGCCTTCCACATCTGGACCCTGCCACCGTCACTCTGCACACAGCAGGGGCGGCTCCTGTCATGTTGCTCTCTCTGTCTTCTCCCCTGGGTCAGTGTGTGCACAGAGTACTTACATGAGTCAGGTATATGTCTATTTATGTGCTAAGTTTCAGACAGGTCACATCTTTTATTTGTCAGGGTGGATGGGGGAGGAGGGCTAAGTGTTGGTAGATCAGTCTGTCTGCTCTCTCGCTTGCTCCTGTGTGCCGTCAACAAAAGGCAACAGAGCAGTGTCTGTTTGTTCACACACCTCAGGGTGTTCAGGCGCAAACTGCTGCATCTGGCAGATCGCGGCGTTGCCTGCTACCCTCAGCCATGCGAGCGTGTCATATTTAGAATAAGCACATCTGTGCATAACAAGTAGAACACTGCCTTAAAGACGTATCCATATGCAAAATCTTTTCCAAATTGCCCTGCTACTGCTACAAGCTACAAATTCGATTGTTTTAAACCAACACAACGTAGAGCTTTGTGTTGCTATTTTGGTAATTTCATCGTAACTCATCTGAACAAACAGCAACATGAAGACCAGACTGGTTAGAAATAAGGTCTCTCGGCTGAAAGAATCTGTGTTTTTAAGGCATTATTAAAAGAAACAGATAAAAGTTTTAACAAACAAATGGCTTCTACCATAATAATTATGTGAAATTAAATTAATTATATCCCAAATTCAGAAGATTTGCCTTTACCTCAGCAGAGCTCTTTGGTTCCTCCAATCAGTCTGTAGTTTCTCATGTTGACGTCATCAAACCAAATTTCAGCTCTACCAGAACTGACTGACACCTGCTGGCCTCTGGTTTCCAACCAGCTTCTGACTGAGAAACCAGTAACCTGCTCCCAGTGTCAGAATCTCACTGAGGAAGGAACTGCATTAGGTTTATCATTTCTGATATAACTGATGTATATTGGTATAGAAAATGAGTCAATAGGGTTTCATTTACAATTTTTATGTCTTCGTGTCATGAGGTAGACGTCAGCCGGCTGGTGAGAGAAAAAGTAGATCTTGGTCTCAAAAAGTTTGGGCACCTCTGATCTAAAGCAATGGGCGCTTTAGATTTAGCTGATATTCCAGATGGATAAACTTTAAGGCTGTTCAGACATTTAGTCTGGGCTAAACGTTTAGTAGAGTATTGATAGCAGAAGAGGTGCCGGTTGAGAAGGATGCGAAAGAGAGAAAAGGAGCAGAGAAGTGTGGCAACCTAATAGTGGGGGATAGTTCCTCGCCGGAGGGAAATGGCCCTCCATCTCACTTACGTCCCTTTTTGCTCAATTTCCTCCATGTGTGGCAGAGCACCTGAGGTCTGGCTGTGGTCTCCTAAAACTCCTCCTAGATAATAGCCAATCGTGGTCTGTCCTCTTCCAAATCAGACAGAGCAAAGAGGCCTTGTGGTTTGTTTAAGTTTTCCAATGAAGAAGCCCCTGCTGCTGCAGACACAGGCCATTAAAAAGCAGACAGGCTTAACTACTAACAGCACAAAACAAAATAAATAAGTAGATAAAAAACGTCTTCGGTTTCAGAGGTTGTGTCAACCAAACGCACGGCTGTTATGTGGCACAGCATCGCTCATTTCACATCTAATTTTTTTGTTGAAAGGTATCATCTTTTACAATAACTTTGATGTCAAAAATGCTCATCATGGACGCATTATCCTAAGTGGGCGCAGTTTGTGGGAGCAAAAGCAGCGCTGTGATAACAACAACGGCAAAGCAATGAGTTGCAGAGCCGCCGTTGAGGCTTTGATGTCTTCTTCTATTATCCTCCTACTCAACACCTTTGTCTTCTTTGTGTTTGTTGAAGAAGTCATATGCAATTATCAGACACCTCTTGTGGCGGCATCAACTGGTCTCTCATCTGCCAGATACCTAATTCTCCTTTCAACTTGGAGTCCTAATGCGCTCAAACCAAATTAAAGCAGCTCTGCTAAAGACCTCTAATCTTGTTAAAGGGTTAGAAAACTAAAAGGAAAGTTTGATATATATATTTTTAACTTGGTTATATTTAAAACTTTTTGTATAAAAGAACCATTCTCTATTAATTTAGTTTTTGTTTTGCTTCTGTTCTCATTCTTTCCATTGGGTTATTAAAAGAAAATGCTCAAAATATTTGCTTGTAAAATAGATGCATGTCACAACTAGAGATGCATCGATCCACTATTGTTCCCAATATGGAGAAAAAAAACTTCTTGATCGTGTATCAGAAACACTGTGCCCCGACCATAAGGGCAGCGCTTTCTGCATCGTTATCTGCAGAAACTAAACCTCAGATATCTGCGTCGGTATCGGAAGTGAAACTATGAATTGATGCATCCCTAGTAGCAACATTTTAGCAAAGAATGACCCAGAGAACCTTTTCTCTGATTTCTCTAAGTACCGTATTTTCCAGACTATAATTCGCTCCGGAGTATAAGTCACATTTTTGAGGCAATAAAAATAGAATAAAGGCAACAATAATAATTGTATGGTATGCTAACATAACATGCTAATAAGTTTACCAAACCATTCGTGTCACTCCAAATCACTAAACGCAATGAAATTTTCATCCTTGATGTCGCTTTTAAACAACTCCGAAGGCAGAATAACACAGGCCTAGAGCGCCCTCTTTTGGTTTATTGTAAAAATAACATGTGACATGATATAATGATGTTATAATTTCAACACATAAGTCACTCCGGGGTATAAATTGCACCCACAGCTAAACTATGAAAAAAACTGTGACTTATAGTCCGGAAAATACGGTAAAATATAGTACAACCAAATGCTTTCGGAAGTTACATAATTAGTAAAATGAGTTCACACAAATGAATGAACAATGTTGTATTTTGCAACTCTTTCCGTTATGGAAGAAAGCCTTGATGAAAGACAGACGTTCTGGTGGAGTTTACCAAAAGCCACGCAGCATGAAAAATGCTAAGTGTGGCTAAAAACCTCCATAATAAAGCCCAGTTTTATTGGGAGTGCTGCAGTGCACTCCTTTTCAACTCATATGTTAAGTTTAGTGGTTTTAAAATTGACAGCCTGAGAAATGTTCTGTGGATATCCATACTTTTTGCGAGGCGTTCCTACAGTAGACTGATTTTTTTTTATGTTTATTGAATGAAAACTCTGCAATCACTACCCAGCAAGACAACATGCGAGTTCATTTTAAATCGAGATTTGATTTTGTTTTCTTTTTTTTTTTTTTTGTCCAAAATCTGTTTTGAGACAAACACAAAGACCAACCCTGCACACAGCACCGTCCCAAGGGTCTGATCTTTCTGGTCCAACAGGAATAGAGCCGCAGGTGAATCGTTAGGAAACCCAAACCCTCAAAAATCACGGCACAAATCGATGGTCAGAACTGCCTGTAAGGAACACCGGACAAAACAACCTTCGACTTCCCGATCGGCGCACTATCAACATTTCACGTTGATATGACGGTATCAGCAGCATACTGGGAAAACCACTTGGGGCCCGTCCATCACGCTGGAGACACATGAGCTGCCGGGGCCCCTTCGGAGATGAAGCAGCGATACCACCCACACGCGGCGCATGCATACTGCACAAAGGCACACATTCACATGGATGCTGATGTTTGCGAGCTCCGATTGTGAGCTATCGGAGCTCGCAAGCTGCAAATTTATTTGATATAAGACATCCGGGGAGATTAGCTGAAAAAAAATCAGCACCAACCAAGATACACAGCCGCTTTTTCTCAGCTCTGTGGCATCTTCTTTCCCTGCTCCTCAATCCTCCTCTCTGAAAAGCAATACAATCATGATATGTACTGTAGCATATTAGTGAGTGCTTTTAATGTCTCCTGTTTCTCCACTTTAAAACTCTAAATCATTGCTAACCTCCTTAGCCTAACACCTACGGAAAAGGCTGAGAGGTTACAGCAGACTTTTACCCCGCAAAGAAAAAAAATAAAAACACACTCGCTTGAAAGAGGAAAGATCAGACAGCCTTTTGTTTCCTCTCTCCTAATAGGTTCCTCTTATACTAATGCCTTTAAATGATGGATTAAACAAGGAGGTTCTTGTTGTTACTGGGGTTTGTGAGGGCCCGGACCCAAAAGATCCGCAGTGAGAATCAGATAGAGATCCCATCTGAGGGTGAGAAAGATGCAAGAGGGAATACGATATGCAGTCGAGTCTCAACACAAGAAGCCTTTTAGCACGCACTGTAAATAATGCAGGCTCAGACACCAATCTCTCACAGCAGCATCGAACGCCGTGTACGTCGTCTCCTTTCCGGCTAATTGCAGCAGGAGGATGAATCAACGCGACAAGTTTAAGCAGACGAAGCTTTTATCATACTTTATATGTGACGCTCTAAAAGTTAGGCCCCTGGATTCGGCGCCGTCTCCCGGGAGCCACCATTACAAACCGAGCAGACAGAGACGCTGCAAGCTAGGCGGCTCCACATCGACGGATGATAGGGAAAACAGATGGTGGTAGGCCGTGTGTTTACACTGCCAGTCTCAACTGGTGAGACCTATAACACGCACAGACTGGTGGACTCCCAAATCACTCCCATTAGGATGAGTCACACAAGAGAGCTGGCCGGTGTTGAGACGAAATCAAGAACGCTTGTTTTGGCGTTAATGGAATATCTAACGCTGGTGGAAGAGACGTTGGGGCACAGATTCAGCGAAGACAGGATGTTTTCAGTGTTGAAGTCCAAGTTGCACTTTAAAAAGTGTATTTGGGCTCATAATGGCCTTATTTACATTAATCTTATGCAATTCTTTTGTTTTAGTGATGACAACTTAATTTTTGTGTTACAAAAGTTACACATTTTTAACTTAAAGGAACTTTATAATACACTTTAACAATTAAGTTCAATGCCGTGTTCGCATCCTACGTCTGACGTCATGACGCCAGCAAATTTGCCACGTCTTCCCCCTCTTTCATCAACCACTTTACTTTCTAACGTCTCTGAAATGAAGGATGTCTGAGCCAAAAAAAACTTTTAAAAAATCCTTTATTAGTTTACTTTTTACTTGAAGTAAATAAAATTATTTGAGTCAGACTGACTTAAATTTGTCAAGCTAAACTAACTTAATGAATTAAGTTGGATAAACATAATTGAATTACTTGTTACCAACTGAAGCAATTCAATTAAGTTGGTTCAACTACTTTATTTTTTCAGTGTAACAGTCAAACTGCAAGCAGAACCTTATGGGCTTGAAACTGAGGTTTGTAAATAGTGTCATGAATTTCATATTAATAAAACCCAGTAAACGATGTCGTTCCAGTTCATCTCTTTCAATGGCGATGTGATGTTGCAGAGGTTTACTTCCTGGTAGTCTGCCATAAAAAACCCAAACAAAACTGCATTCAGGTTTGGAAAATTCCTTTAAAAAAAAAAGTTAAGCTGATACCAGTACTCTAGCAAGACACTGAAATAAAAAAGATGTTTTTTGCAAAATTATGCACACACGCTTCCAACACGCACTTTTTATCCGCAGCAAGTCCTTCTCATTCAGAAGGTGACGCCGTCTCTGACTCCCAGCTCATTAAACGCGCCAGTTGCTTTTGCTTGATGAGTATCTTAAGAGATAAGCAAACGCAAATAATGATTCATCCACATGTAATTATGGCGGATTATCGTCACGTTACAGTCGCCACATTTGAATCTCATCCTCCCTGTTTACTTACGTAATCTGCACAAACTTTACATGGCTGTCTCTCCGTTCTCTACCTTCGCCCGAGTGTGAGCCTTAACAAAACGTTACATGCAGTTAGTCGGAGGAGCTTTTATTTTTCACTCTGAAGAACAGGCAGTGATGCCATATGGTGATTTGAATCTGTGAAGACGCCAGGCCGCTGCATCTGAATGCTACAGTTAAGTTCGGATGGTGTTCCTACTGAAATCCTCCCACTCTGAAATGCAGAAATAACTCCTGAATATGCAGAAAGGAGAATCGGATTTCATTATGCTAAGACGTTTTTGACTGGAGGCAAGGAAATGCAAACATAATATGGTTCTTTTTAGCAGCTAAAACAAATTTTAATGATTAAATATTATTGGATTGCGGGGCAATAGAAATTTGAAAGGAAGGAAATGACAAGGAAACAAAAAGGCAGCTTTACTTTAAGAATGGAAAAGACTGAATTGATCGTCTTTTTCCTCATGTTTTACATGAATTAGCATTGATTCTGACTTCTAGCATTCGTTTCCTCTGCATGGCTGCTATTCCTCCGCTCATTCTGACTGGATATGGTAAAAAAAAGAAGTAATTTTTCTATTTTTGTTAAAAGGGAAAAAAAATGGAAAGCTGGCCAAATTGGAGCCTGCGTGGCTTCCCAATCATAGTTGGCATTTAAAAACAATACCTTAGCTTTGAAAAATACAATTAATCCCTTTGCGTTTTAAAAAAAAGGGACACAGGCTCAGGAAGCGCAGTGCGTCTTTCGGGTTTGTTAAAAAAAAAGAAAAGTAAAATGTATTACACACTCGGGCCTTGGAGGTGTAATTAGGCAGCTACCTGGCAAATTCCCTCTGATGCCAAAGTTTTGAAAGCTCTCCAGGCTTCAAAGCAAAGGACCCCAGAAGCAAGAAATCATTAATTTTTTTTATTTAATCTACTGACTGTACACTGGTATAAACAAAATCTGCATTTTTTATTTTTTTGGTTGTTTTTTTTTTGAGCATCAAATTCCACCTCTCTGCCAGGCTCCTCAGAGAAAACAAGGGCTGATTTTAGCCCTTCGTTTTCCCCTTCCAGCCTCCATGCGTCCTTCGCATTGTGTTGACTGTTTGTGGCACAGAAATAATAATAAAAATGAAAATAAAAACAGTGCAACAAAGCGTAGAACGTTGCCCGCTGCTGTAGAGTATGACTTGTTTATGTAATGATGACAAAGAGTCAGAAGTTCTGGGAACAAGTAACCGAAAAGCGTCTGAAAGTGATAACAAAACAAACAAACAAAAAAAAGCATGAAGAGACAGTCTGGGCAGCATAGGAACAAATGACAGCTTTGGCTCAGTCACTGTTGAGCGAAGACGATGCTGCTCGCTGTGAGGAGAATAGCGTGCGTTCCCTTTGAATTTTCCTTCACACCTCTGGTGGCCAGAGTGGCTCTGAACTGTAATTTATTTTTAAATCATTTTAACATGATGCTTTGCGTGTGACTAAACACTGCAAAGTGATCCAGTAAAGCAAGGCTCGGTGCTGCTGTGGGTAAAATAGAGACGTATAACAAAAACAAGAATGACTTCCTGGTTTTTTTTTGTTTGTTTTTGTTTTTTTAGCTGTAGAGATAACTATCAAAGCTGGGGATGAACAGAAAAAGGGACTTTTATGTCCCTGTAGCAAAGTGAACAATGTAAATTTGGTTGTGCACTGATGCCAACTCTTCTGTTGATACTGATGTAGCGCACAGTTTAATGCTGCACATTAATAAAAGTAGCCAAACCCCTTGAACTATCAGGTTTTGCCTCTTTACATCCACAATCTTTACCATCCCCAGGGCTGCTTTTAGCTTTGGTTTCATGTCAGCCAAAAAAATAAAAATGCTGTTTTAAGCTTTATATGACATAATAGTGACATTCCCTTATAAAAAACATACCTGGAGTGTTTCTTCAATTTTTTCAGGCATGTTTAAGGAGGTCTTGAATCTCCCGTGTCAACCATTCGGGGTGCATAAACGCTCCCCGAATTAATCCATAATACCACTCTGTTGAATTTTTTGTTTCTTTGTGACCAAAACACCTTCTGACACGTTTGCTGCATTTTAAAACAATGTCTTTTTTTTCCAGTAAGGACAGATTTGTGACGTGTGTGACTACAAGATTTATCGTGAACAGATTCTTTGACCGGAGCTGTTTGCCAAAGTTCTTTATCAAACCTCTAACACCTCTGTTTGTTCAGAGATTAAAATACACACGGGGAACACTCAATCTGAAAATGAGAGGCTTTCCTTCTCAAGGCAATTAGCTTCACTGGGCTTTGAGGGGATGTTACTTGTAAAAGTCTTTAAAACGAGTACGTCACTCACCTTCCAGGCCACCATTATGTCTTACTTTGTGTGAATTTATCACATAAAACCACGTTTTGTTGTGTTTTATAATGCGACAAAAATCAAGAGGTGTAATTACTTTTAAGCAGCAGTTACATGTTGAAGTCAGAATAATCCATCTCATGTATGTTTGTCCCCGCAGTGGTTCTGGCTGAGCAGAAAAGAAGCCAGGCGATTTATGCTGCTGATTAAGCTGTTTGTTTTCAACCCAGTTCTTTAAAAAGCCATGTAATGAATTGGTTTTGCTTCTTTTCTTTCGTGTTCCATCATCAGAATTAAACATTCGCTGGTTCATTAAAGCAAAAAACTTAATTATTAACAGTCAAAGCAACATTTACCATATTTGGTGTAAAACAATAAAAATAAAGCTGCATTATTTTGCCAGTAATCATTACTCTGCTTATTACACTAATTTTACATGAGGTTTAATGCAGATCTTTGCTTTTAAATGGCTTTGGACTTAATAGTTGGTCTCATTTTCGAAGAAACATGCAAGTTCCTCTCCTGCTCATTTCAGCAAAGCTACATGTCGTGCATCCTGTACGCTACGCTAGTGATCAATAGGAAAAACAGTTTTCTAGAGCTCATCTGAGTTATGTTCTCACTGGGCATTACTGTTGTCTTTAAACATTATTTAACCCAGGACAAAATAAAACCCAATAATCAATCATTACTGCTTCAGGTTGATATCTCAAAATAGCTGCTATTCCAGAGAGCATTTACCCACAATCCTGAATTGCTTTTGTTTATTTGGTGCAACACTGTGACTTGATCACTTCTTTCTACAATGAAAAGTGCTTTGCATGTCATTACAACAGGATTAGCTCCAAAGATCACTGTTTCCTCTCCTCTCAGGCTCATTTCCAGCACCGCGCTTTGAACAAAAATTTACTAAACTGACTTTTCACCCCGACGTAGTTCTGCTACAGTGACTAGAATGAAATAATCGCTGTATGATAATCTGAAACAAAAGCTCCCTAGTTTCATGGTATTGATACAACAATGTAAATGAAAGACTGCAACATGATCGAATGCCTTCATAAACTAATAGATGTGCTAGCTTTAGCTAGCTCTCATTTTCTTCAGAGAAATTGGAGGTGGTCACAAACCCAAACAATTAAAATGGTGCTGCGTGTTGTCATCTATAGACACTCCTTTTGAAAAAGATCACAAAACAACAGTACATAAACTTGTAGCATGTGGACACTGCTTTAACCTTATGAGTAACTTATTCTTTTTTTTGGATCTTTAAAGTAAATATAGCTGTATTTAGTTTGATAACTTGCTATTGGTTTTACCAGATTTTTCACATTCCCTGTTATTGTTGCCTGTGAAAACATTTTGCAGGTCTACTGAGCATATCAATATTCGATAAAGGTGAAAATTGAATTCTTTGACTGAAATGTTTCAGGTTTTTTTCTTTCTATGCTGGCTGAGAAATAATTCAGCGTACATGCACTGTCCAGTTCTGGGCTTTCTTGTTATTGTCATAGTTCGAAAGCAGATGCAGGTGCATCCCAATTTAATTTAACTATTGACTTCTACACTTTCCCGACGCTCCATGTAGTCTTGTTAGACTGCTTGCTAATTTTGATTGTTTTTTTAATCAATAAACATGAACAGATTTAAAAGAAAAAACAAAGGTATTAGGCAAATATCCATTATTTTCATATATTAAACTTGTATGCATTATTATTTCCAGTTTATCCAGCTCAGATAGTTTTCAAATGAGACTAAAGCAATTTTTGGACATGTTTTAGTTTATTTTTCTGGTTGTATTGGCCCTTTTTTATTTGCAAGATGTACTGTCAGGGCATATAAGGGTTTGGTCGTTGCCTCTGGTACAGGTGCATCAAACAAGTACTTGCAAATTCCTCAACTTCTCCTGAAATGAAGAGCTAGCTGGCTGCAACTTTGACAAAATTGGATGTTCCAAAGATCTCTGTGATCCCAAATACATATTTAAGTTGATTTTAGGTGAAAATATCACATTATGTTTTCTGGAATGTGCTAAAAAAATCTCTGAAACTGATTCGTTAAAAAAAAAATCTAGAAATTTATTGATTCTTCGACTGAGAGCTGTTAAAGTTTCTGCCAGAATTACAATGGAAACTTATTGACGACTACAAAGAGAGTTGAGTCAAAAAATAAATTGGCTGCAAAGTTTTTTTCTTGCATTTGAGTTGAGCAGTTACAGAGCATTTTCTTTCTGGCAGAACAAATTGCTGCTTAATTACCATGTCATATTATTTTTTTGTGTCTCACCGTTTATCAAATGTGACAGACCGAGTTCATGTGACTCACAGGGAGAATGTGAAAGTGTGAAAAACGACTCCTTATTGAATAAGGAATCGCGTCACAAGGCATAAGAAAAATACAATACCACTTGACGCAGTGCAACAGATTCTGTGCACAAGGGTTGCCATGGAGACAGACATCTGGTCTACACGAGTCATGATTTATCAAACACCCTCAGGTATCTAGCCTGGATGCCTCAGACTTTCTCTGAAACTTCTGCACTAGGAGCTATTAGTCATGATTGCTCTGGGAGATTGTTACAAACCTCCTTAAAAGTTTGGAAGGAGGTTTCCAGTGTCTGGCGTTCTGCATCTGGCTATGTGAAGACTTTACACTTGGAGCAGCAGATGTTTTTAAGAGCAAAATAAAAAACAAAAAAAAAAAGAAGAGGACTCCTGGAGTTTGAGTGGGTTCAGAGGCTACGACCCAAGTGAGCAGGAATCATTACAACCTCCTGGACCTGGACCTGCAGAATTAAAACTGTCTGCTTGGCGCTGAGGAAAGAAAGGTCAGGGGGCCAAACGGTGACTGGGGAACGGGTCAGTGATTACCGTAAGAGCGCTCCGTCTCTCATTGATTCCTGAGCTCAAGGCAGGGCTGCCGAGTGACTGGAGCTTTTCCACACATTGTGAGACAGAAAATACGGAGCAAAAACGGGAGCTGATGTGAGGTAACGGGAAGAGACAGGGGCCAAGGAGAGGCCGGGGACGCCCGAGCGGCCAAGTCAGGGGCGATGAAGTTTTTCGAAATGAGAGTTGGAAGGGCCGTGTCAACGAGGGCTGTGCAGGGACATCGCACAATGTGTGAAGTGAACCTGAACTAAGCACCCCCACAGAAACACTTTGCTCTCACTATACTAGTAAATTAAAAGACATAGCTCCGTTTTCAATTGGAGTTTTTTTCTCTTTTTGCATTTTTGTGCTATTTTAGTGTGTTTGCTTTGTATCTGAATAACGCAATACTGCAAGAGAAAAAAATAACCAAATATGCACTGACTATCTGCATGACAGTACACAACATTAAGAAAAGATGGCATTTATTGATTGTTGCAATAACTACATCGATTGAGATCAAGCCACATTTTCTTCACTCTTTCTTTTATGTCATCTTGAGTCTGCATTAACCTGTTAGAGCTCGATTGTGATGACTCCGAGTTGGATGGGTGGAGGGTATAAAGACAAGTGAAATTCAGTCTTACCTACTGAACACACTTTGAATGCACAGTACACCGTATTCTACCAAATATTGTATCAAAACTGCTATGCTCTGCTGCAAAAGTAGTCCAATAAGCTGTGCAGCTTTGGCTTCAAATCAAAATGGTTTACTTAGCAGTAAAGAATGAAAGCATGAAGGGATGAAATTACAACCTTTTCGAATATGAAAGAGGGAAGAGAAAATTTCAAAGTTTCTCCAAAGTTATAAGTTCTTTTTTTGTCCACTTTTGTTGAGTAAACACCTGCGATGGTTGTGATTTCTGTCATACAAACATGCAGTTGAATAATCCAGATAAGAACGGAATAATAAAAGAAGTTCGAGCTAACCGTCTTTATGTTGTTCGTCTTGTTACCTTGGATTTTCCTAGAACCGCTGTGAGGCTGGGGATCAGAGGGCTTAAGGAATATGTTGCAATGTTTTCATACTTCAGAGAGAAGCTGTCACACTCTAATGGGAAAAAAAAGAGCCAAGTTTTCCAATGATACTTTTACACAGCAAGAGAAAGAGAAAATATTTATAGTCTCGGTAACCCCATCATCCTCTGCCTCTGCAAGAGCGCTGTAATAGAACAAAAGCATGACCGAAAAGCTAACCTCACCACTGTATGCAATTCTTACTAAGAATATTTGGAAAATTACCATTTTTTTTCTTTTGCTTTATTCATTCTGCCAGGTTAAGAAAAATGAGCTGCATCTTGGAAATGCTTTGCCTTCATCTTTACGTCGTTTTCAGGTCCGTTCTGCACGTCGTCGGTTCGCAGCATACTATTTGCTATTGATCAAAACACGGGAAATGACTTAGTTCAGATACAGATTTGCACACACTATTTTCCCCGACTCGTTAAAGTGTCCGCCCGCGCTCCGAGGCCTCTTCAGCCCCAACCCCAGGCAGCCCTCACCCCCACTGGGTTAATCAGAGGTGGAGACTCTCTGGCTTGTCGCTGCAATCTGTCTAAACACACCCATGCAGCAAGCATCCACACCTGCAGAGTCGTAGCATTTTTTACTGGCTGCCATAGTAATACTTCCTAGTATTACTATTGGTGCTGTATTGGATAAAACGTATCTTAACTTAAAATTAAACTGAAGGATAAATACAACAAACAATGTCTCACTATAAATCTAAATTTAAACACTCCATCAAGTCGATATTAGATCATCCTCCATTATGTATTTAACTTTTTTTTTTTAATTTACATGAGCAAGCATCAATGTAATTTCAGAAGGCAACATATTCCAAAAGGAAATGTCCCCAGTTTTAAATGATTCTGACTTGATTCTATGGGACTTTCTGTGATCCACTACATCATCATTACACCATAAGACAAGACAGGATGGATCCAGGCTGTTATGTTCTTAGCATGGAAATTTGACCCTACCTTCTCGAGTGAAATGGAGACTCATCACATCGCCATGTCTGTGCTAAGTCCAGCCTTAGCTCACAGCTCTTTTTAAAAAAAATTCTCTCTAAGAGATGGTTGTGTGTGAAAATCCCAGCACAACTGCAGTTTCCAAAATACTCAGATTAGCACATTTGGCACTGACAGCCATGTTAAGCACATTGAAGGCGTAAAAAGTACACCTCTATTTTCCAGTAAAGAATTCATACCAATTCCTTTGGAAACTGTTCTGACGCTTCTGATCAATTAATCTTATCAGTTTTGCTAAGATCAATTACATAAGTGGGTCTAAATACAGCACTGCATTCAAGTCCCACATGGAAATCAATCAATCAAATTTTATTGATTTGATTTATTTATTCTTTTCATCATAAAAGCACAAAAACACAAAGTCATGTGACATACAATCAACAATTGAAACATTACATATCGTCAAATTCTTGATTGATTATGCTTCAAAGGCGACTCCAAACAGGTGGGTTTTTAGTCTAGACTTACAGGCACTCAGTGTTTCAGCAGTTTTGCAGTCTTGTTGAAGTTTGTTTTTTCCATAATGCAGCAACACACTTTTTGTGATCCATTTCAGCAATTTTGTTCAAGTGTCACATGAGGACAACAAACCTGGAAGATATGGATTACTGTTCCCGTCAGGCTGCGGTCCTTAAAAAATGAGCTAACACAGCGTTTCATCCCGGTGCGTTCAGAAAGCAGCATAGATTTGAACCAGAAACACCCCCATCTCCCCCACCCCATACGAACACTCATAAGGGCTCTAAATATAGAAGCCTTTTTCCATATTTCTTTTCATCAACACCAAGGCCGCTGCCAGCATATCATTTTCTCATCACGCAAGTTGGCAGAAACTTGTACCATTTGCGTTGTTCATCTGTTTACCACACTTGAAGGGACAACTTCACAAAGCAAAGTGGAGGGTTCCGCATCTTTGTTGGACTCCGTGCATTGTAGTGGAAACTGGAATGCAGGGAGAGTGGAAAAGACGGAGCTAAAGAAGTCGGGAAGTTGGTTTTTAATTTGAGAATGAATATTTATAAACTGAACCGTGCAGTGGTACATATAAAGTCAAAGTAAAAACAGCTTGAATCTGAATTAAAATGGTAATAATGCATCTGGCTGAAAAACTCTGAGTGGAAACTGAAGAAAATACGAAACGATCCAACTGATACAGTTATTACATATCCGACAAAGTCTTCATAGGTAGAAGATCTTTACATGCATAGATGTGCAAATAATGTGCTTCAGCAATAAATATAAATATTCATTCTTCATCATGAATTCACATCAGACTGAAAAAAAAAACAATTCTGCAAACTGCCCCAGGTTGTGTTTAAAGGCTAAGTTTGTTAGTAATTATCAACATAGGAAGAATGTCGTTATGAAAACAGCTTTGACTTAAGCGACTAAGAAAAAGGTGTTGTTTTCTTTGCCATTTGTACAAAATGGAATAGTAAGAGAAAACCACAAAAGGAACATTTTATATTTTTAAATTTCCCAATAGTTTTACTATCTTAGTTCTGTGCTGGCTATACTGTGGGGTTAAAAGTATCTTTAGTTCCATATGAAATATTTTTACAAAAATATTTTAAAACGGCAACTTTATCCCATGAAGGACCATATTGGCCACACTCTATTCAGCACCTTGGAGTTCATTTGAGTTTTATGACTTAGTTTCTTTCATATATATATATATATATATATATATATATATATATATATATATATATATATATATATATATATATATATATATATATATATATTTAAACTGTTTATTTATTTATTTATTTATTTTAAATCTGCTGAGTCTTAAAACATTATATGCCAAACACCACTAAGACTATCAGAGCAGATGAGTAAAAAGAAACATAAAAGTTTTATATACAACTCCATTTGTCTAAAACACTTTCTCCTATACTTGCAGTTTAATAAATACAAAAATTTAATTGACTGATATACTATTCAAGTAGACAATGTAGGGACTTTACTAGTTGAGCCAGTAGTTCACTCTAAAACATGTTTTACAGAAACGATGCACAAACAAACAATATTTGTGGTGAGATTTGTGAGATCCATCCAAATCACATTCTGCTCAGTTCTCAGTTTTGTGGGCCGGGATGTAAAGCTCAACCTTGTAAAGCAGGTCACCAAAAATAGTGCAAATACAGCTCAGAAGGTAACAGGGTATCAGAAAGGCAAATGATTTTATGATTTTTTTTTCACCCTCTTTCTGAAAATTATGACTCTAGACCATGTTTACCAACAGCAAACGTTTAATCAGACTCACATCCATTTTCAACTTTAGAGCACTCTCTTTCCTGCCTCTTCTACACAAATACCACAGTCTCAGAAGAAAAATGTTGGATCGGAACCTTTTTAGTGAAATCCCCCTCCTCCCTCTCAGGTACATTTTTTGACATTGGTTAGCTGCTACAAACATCCAGACACTGTGCAGCAAATTTCTGCACACTAAGAAACTGTTGTGTGCTCAAGTGGGAGGGGGAAAAAAAGAAGAAAAAAACACGTCTCCTGGCATATTTTGTGAGGTGAATGACAAAATGATACCCAGAGGAGATGCTGCAGTGGTGAGCAAAAATTACCCTTAAACTCAATCTGTGTTGTATTTTTCTTGCCTCCGCGGCTTCGGGTTTGCTCGTCTGACGTGTAATTCGCAGTGAAGGATGCGCGTTTGAACATGTGTTCGCCCTGTCATGGATTTCCTGGTATCCCACCACATTAATAATTGTACGTATATCAGGAGGGAGATCAGCTCTTTCCTCTCCTTAACTTTCACTCTTAATTATCTCTGAGCCTTTATCCGACTTCTCAGAGCGTCTATCCGCCGTGCGGCTGCCTGACAAAGGCAACAATGGAAGTGATGCTCTTATTGTAGACGCGCAAGACAGTGGGAGGAGTAGGAGTGCATGTGCACACTGGGAATGTCAAGTCAGATTGTTTCTGCATTTCATCTCTCTGGCTCCTTATCTATTCAACTGTTTATCTGTACCTCAGCCGGAGTGTGTGCGGGCTCCTGCGGTGTGCTTCTCCGTGTGTTTGTGTGCTCCGGTTGCCAAAGCGGTGCAGCAGGCAGCTCGCTCTGTCAGAGGCTGTAGGGGGAGTTTTCAAACCCCGAGTCAGCGGGAGGGATTGTGTGTGAAATACAGATGTTAGAAAAGGCTCCACTGTTTGCCTATTGTTGTCATTGCTCTTTTGGTGCAGAGGAGAACAGGCTCCGGTTTTGACTTGACAAGGGAGAAACAGAATGATAAATTGTCCCGCCAGCTTTCTTCCCAACACCACCCCGCCCTTTCTGCACCCACTACCACCACCAGCTGCCACGCCCCGCTGTAGATAGCATTATCAAACCCAACAGATTAGAAAGCTCTACAAGGACAGCGACACGGTGAGTCGCGGAGATAGCAGTCGATGTTCTCTTGTCTCCCTGGATGCCACTCAAGAAAACAGGCCAGGAATTAATGAGACAAAAACAAACAGGGTCACCATCACGTTTAACACGTTATTTCAAAATTCAGAAGGAATGGAATAAGACAAGCGATTTCAGTCAGAGGTTTGCATGCGCTCATCCCGCAGTAACCTTGTGGTACTGGTTGGGTATTTGAGGATTCATATGAATCATTAGTTTGCCAAAGTTGAATGCTTCAAAAACATACAGCTGTGGTTAGTTTTATACAGCAGCATCGGATGCACAAGTTTTCATCTCTGGTAGATTTTATTGATTTCACAGAGGATTAAAGTGAGAGTGTGGCCTTATGTTCTGTACATACACACACCTCATAGTAAGTTGCTCCTGGCATAGTTATACCTGAATATCTTACCATTCTTTTTACCAGACTTAATGTACATTGGTTTGCTTTTAGGGATAGTCTAAATATTTTTATTAGACAGAAGTTAGAATTTGGGAAGGCCATTTTGGAAAAGTAATATCAGCATTTTTATATATTCCCAAAACAGTCTTGAAACGTGCCTTTTATATGTTGATGAATTAAAGGTAGTTCTTCTTATCTCTATAACGATCAACCATGTCAAAAAACAAAAGATCTGGCTGTGAACCTTGATTTGTAGATTCAAGTTCAAAAATAGTTTTTTGATCCCAAAAGGAAATTTAATTCTGGATCTGTCCTTGCCTGTTCTATTGCTGCCCTGGACAAATTCTCTGACTTTTGAATATTGAGAATAGACATCAAAATCCCTGGCTTTCCCCTGGTATGTCCTGATGTTTGGATTAGTGAATGTAATCCAATTTATCCTATTACCTGCATGTCTGAATTTCTGGATGACATCATCGCTGGTTTCCAGCGTACAGAGGATTCCCCTGTACGTGATCCGGCAGGTGAAACAATCCCCAGAAATGGACACTATCCACTCCTGCATTGTTACATCACTGAGGATTAAAGTTTATTGAAATCCAAATCTCCAAGGAGGATTGCCTTGGAAAACACCTCAACGTTTCCTGATTATACAATACTTCTGTTTTACTCGGCCAGGCACTCAAGCTTGTCTTCTTGGTCAGTCTCGAGAGATAAACCTGCAGATTATCACACATTATCTCTCACATTATTATTATTATTATCAATTAAATCTCTTTAGCCTTTCCTGTGGTAAGAACTAAGTTTTGGGTCTGACTCAAACTCGAACCATTACACAGCCATTTCAAAGTCTCCCAAGAAAAGTAGTTGATTTCTTTGTTTCATATCAGTCGATGTTGCTAATTGTTGATTCGTTTTTTTGTTTGAAATATCTGAAAAAATGTCAAACCAGCGTCATAACTCTTCCCGGTTTACTGTCCGCCATTGTTGTTTATTTTGCTACTTTATGGGGCATGGAGGCAAAACTACCGCTGGGCAAATACTCAACAGGTTGTTGCTAGGTAACCAAAGAGCAAGCGAGTTAGTTGATGCCACCAACCTTGATTATGATGCGTTGCTTGCGACAAAAACATATCAGATGCTTCAAGTTCAACGTGTGTGCACTTTGAATGCAGACGATGGCGTGTTCACATCCAAAGCGTTTCGTGCGTCTGGCTTGTATTCACAGTCTATGTGGCTGAGGGTGTGTCAGACACGTCTAAATCGGCCTATTTGTCGGACATGTTGGACAAGCCTGATTTGTCAGACGCTCAAAACGCTCCAAATGCATCGCATTGTGTCCTTGACGCGCCGCCAACATAGAGTTTGAATGTAAACCATATGCGGGAAATGCGTTTGATGTGAACGCCCCATTAGCTTTTCCTCTGCCTACTTCCCCCAGAATGCTGTGCAGTCATGTATCAGAGTTCAGTGAAATTATTATAAAGATGTATTATCTATTGATATCGATCACACGTCTGCTGAGATACATATCAATCGAGTTTATTTGTATGGAACATTTGAGCAGCTCGAAATGCTTTACATTTTGAAAACATGAAAAAAAAACCCATCATAAACACATATTGTTATTGATTTATTGTGCAACTCAAGTCGGCTACAAGGTAAAGCCAAAATGAATTATAACTTTTCCTGTATGTTGAAGACATTGCAGCTGCAGGTTGCATAAATATTCAGAAAAAGAAAAAAAAAAAAGAAAAAAAAACCAGTTCAAATCCATTATCACACTGAAATTCACGCACATGAACAGTGCATGTTGACGTCTCTCTGAAGCTGGGCGCATGTACATATTGAACCTGTGCCTGTCAGAGGAAATAAGACGTCAGGCTTGTGCAGAGTGAAGCGCCGTGCTAAACAATCATCTATTGTGAGACTTCTGCTCCTAATGATAATGATTTCCACAAAACCTGTGTCCCAGCCTGGGCTCTGTACACACACTAATTAGCAAGCAGAACAAAGAAGTCAACCCTCAGATCTCCTCTGCTGAATGCTGACGGTGGGCAGTTCAGCTGCAGCACCAATTAAGTCGGGGGCTGTAGCAACTCAACAGGAAAAACTTGCAGTATTCCTCTGTGAAATGAGGTCCGGCCTGACGAATTAGGGCTTCTGGATCATGTATAGCAGGTAGATTTAACTGTTTGTGTTCTGGGGTGGCTGACTCCGTGGAGTGAAGAGAGAAACAAAAAAAAAAACAACAACAAAAAAATCATTTGACAGTGTAAATAAAACAGAGCAGAAAGCATCTTGGCTAATTAAAGATCTGGCACATAACGAGAACAAAGTAAGGAGGTGGAGATGTCTCTGCACTAATTAATCTGCAGAGATTATAGGCGTAGATTTGGCCAGGATCGCTGTACTAATGAATCCATACATTTTCAGAACAAACACACACACATAACCATCGTGTGGCATCGTCACATGGCAGCACGTTGTGCGTTGAGAATAACGTCGAGCTCTGTCGACATTCCTGAGACGATCACCTTCGCACGCACCGATTCGCACTGCAGACCTCCCACACACACGCAAACGCGCAGCCGTCATCCAAGCATCCAGATCCCCAAAGGAAAAGTTAAAGATCTAAATTCCTCCCCGCCGCGCCGCCGTAGCACTCTGTACGTGTAACATTAATTTCTCATGATGTCAGTCCGCTTTCATCAGCGTTAAACTTTAGCGTGCCCACGAGACGACAGTTCGGGACAGACGTGGGAAGACTCCGGAGGGCTGAGTGGGAAGGAAAAGTAGCGTCCCCCCCTTTGCTCCTGTTTCTGGTGAAATCCGACTACCAAAAAGATGGATGAGATGGGTGAGGGGGAAACCAAAAAAACAACAATAAAAAATCCTCATTTCCAGATGCCTTCCTGTGACCTGCACGGTCAAGCTTCCCAGTATGTGTTTGCCGGTTTTCCAATTACAGTATAGAGCAAAATAGAATGTGGTGGTGGAAACCTACACAGCCAGGGTGTCTGTGGGGGATGAGATGCTGTAGGTGTGTGTCTAAGGTCGCAGCTACATCTATTTCTTTCTTTATTATCTTGGCTCGATGTTGATATACTGTTATATAAAGCGGCTTTGAAAAATCATGCAACAGTGCGTCGCAGTACTGTTATTAACCCTGGATCCCTTCACATTCCGTCATGCTGCAATCACACACCGAAACATGTTTCATTTGCTTACATAATAAACCAACACACACTATGCAAAATTGTCAATTGAAATGAAAATGCTACACGTTTTTTTTTCAGCATTTGAATTCAGTCCCTCTGAGTCAATACTTTGTAAAACCACTATTTGCTGCAGTAACGTAGCAAGATTTTTGGGTTTTGCTTCTGCCTGCTTTGCTGATTTAGAGATTTTTTTTCCCCCTATTCTTCTTTTCAACATAACTCAAGCTCACTCAGAGTGGATGAAAAGCATCAGTAAGCAGCAATTTTCTTGTTTTGCCACATTTTCTGCTGGGCTTAGATCTGCTCTGTTACTGGGTCCTTCCACCACACGAACATTTGGTCTGAACCGTCCCATTGCAGTTCTGGCTGCTGAAAGCTGGAACTCCACCCTAGACTCAAATCTTTTGCAATGTTCCACAGATCTTTTTGTCAGGGAATGCTGTTTCTCTCCAGTCGTACCAGTCTGCCAGTATGACTGGCAGGTGAATTTCAACTTTGGTCTCACAGAACTGGAGCAACTTCTTCATGCAAACAGCCCTGCTAATGACTTTTTTCTTCTTGGCCATTCTCCATAAAAGGTAGAATTGTGTAATGTTGTAAGTACAGTAATAGTCACTCTGTCAGCAGATTCTCGCATCTGAACTGTGGGTCCCTGCCAGTCCTTCAAAGTTGTCACAGACCCACGGCTGCTTCTCTGATTAATGGTCTCCTTGCCCTGTTTGTCAACGTAGGTCGACATCCACGTCATGGGAGGTTTTGAGTTGTGCTGCGCTCTTTCCACTGTCAGATGATGGATTGAACTCGGAAGATCTTTAAAGTTTGTAATATTGTTTTACGGCCTAACCCCAACTTAAAGCTTCTCTATGACTTTACGATTGGCCTGTTGTGTATTATTCAGCCTTGTACAGTCAGTCGCAGTCAGTGCCTTGAGTTTCATTTAACAAATTATGATTTTGTGTCATACAAAAGCTTGTCACACTTATTAGACTTTTTTCGTTTATAAAAATTAGTAGGGCTGAAACAATTAATCGGATTCGTTGTGATGAATTTGACTAATCAAATTTAGTATTTTATTCATTGCAAATTGAAGCATGCTGACTAAAAAAAGCCAATTTGCTGAAAACACAACAACAACAACAACAACATATTTAGAGCAGTAATCAAACAAGTGTATTGATACAAATTTAGTTTTTAAGATGGAAATATATTTTAGCCAAAACCCTTCAAGTGCCAAAGTTTTAGCTTCTCCTGGTTCAAATTTACAATGTAATAAAATTGCTTTCCTTAATGTTTATTTAGTCATTTTAATTCACCATGACTGAAATGTTTTGAGGGGGATTAAAAAAGTAATTGAATTAATTGTTTATTTTCATCTTCTAATGTCTTTCTAATATTGCATAGGTTTAAGTATTTAAATGACAAATGTGCCAGTTTTTTAATCTAATTAAATTGATTATTCTGATTAATCAAATAATCATCAGGATAATCAATACATGAATGGAAAGTAGTTGCAGCCCTAAAAATGAGTAAACCTTGCTAATCTTTTCCTTCTGACTCACAATTATCTGCTGCTGTTTTGTTGGCCCATCACACAATATCTTAATAAGATGCACCGACGTTTGCGGTCGTGTCATTAAAGCATTTTAGAAAAAGTTCAATGCGTGACTGCTCGTGTTTTTCAGCTGCTGGTAATCACTTGCAAAGATGTACCTCTTTCTCCGCTGCCTCGGGGTTCTGGTTTGATAGTTCATCATGGCTCATTCAGCTTCTTTCAGCTCAGACATTCAGCGTGTTTGATGAAGCATGCGGCTCTGTCTGCCATTTGTGCCGTTAGATTTGTTCTCTTCTCACTCAGTCGTAATAGGTTTGTATTCGTGTGCGCCTCTTTGAGTTGTAAAACACTTATGGGGAATTTGACCCTGTCCTGCTGATGGTTCCCGCAGGAAAGGAAGGAAGGAAGGAAAAATCTTTAATGGTACAGCGATGAGGAAGTTAAGATGCTGTATGCAGGGCTTAGTGACTTCCTCTCCTCCCCTTCCTTCAGCCTTTTGAGAGCACAGCAGCGTTTCCATTTATCATGCATCACCTTTCCATGATAGCATAGCCAGCTAGTTTTACATTATGTATTGTGAGCCAAGTGGCAGTATGAAGGCTTATTGCCACAAAAGGAACAGTCAGCGCTTAAAAGGATTTTCCTCTTCCCCGTTTAGCTTCCTTTTTTTTTTTTTTTTGGCCTTGTTGCGATTCTGCGAGGTGAACGAGGCTTTTAATCTGCCTAACACGTGTGTTTGGTGCTACACAGAGACTTTCACGTTTCTAGTTTATTATCGCTTCACATAATCCAATTGGCCATGGCTAGACAGGAGCCGAGACATGTCTCTGTGTTATCTTCCAGAGCGTAGCGCTCTAAACTTCAGTGATTTTAACTTTCAGCTTGTGAGCACACGTTTATCCGTCCCTGTGATATTCCAACTTTATTGAGACGTTGCGTAATCCCCGAAATCAAATAAACCTCACGCTAAACGGTAAAAGGGAAACAAAGAGAGAACGAGGTTCAGACTTCTGCTAAGGAGGAGGACAAAAAAAGAGACACGAGCTGCAGCTCAGATTCAAAGATGCAGAAACTGTTTGAGAATAAATACTAGTGAGTCAAAAATAAATAAATAAATAGAATATTACATAAAAATGCAAGATTTCTTGCCAGTCATCTCAAAAAGTGAAACTCGTATATCTGGAATCATCAGAATGTTACGTTCTCAGCCGTTGTTCCTTGTAACTTTGATGATGACGGCTTGCAGATAAAGAAAACCCAAAATTCAGCGTCTCATAAAATCGGAATACTGTGGAAAAGGTTTACTGGGAACTCATGTTGTCACATCCCCATCAGCTAATTAAGTCAAAACACCTGCAAAGGTTTTTGGCGCTTTTAAATGGACTCTCACATGACTGTTCACACAATCATGTGAACAGTCATTGACAACCTTCACAAGCAGGGAAAGCATGAAAAGGCCATTTAAAGGTTTTTCACAAAGTTCTTTATCCAAGCCTCAGTATGTCCAAAAGAAAAACATAAGTGCAATCATTTGCATATTGAGAGTCTGCAGAGGCTGATAATTTCCTCACTCAGCTCCCAGATCAATGTGGAAACTTTGAGTTTTATGTCAAATCCACATGAATTAAATAACAGAAACTAATTTTCTCCCTGCATTTATGATTCATTTTGTCCAGCTATAGACTGTTAGACTCTCTCCAGTCAGAGTCAGGTATTGTGTAGTTAATGCTTTTAATCAGTTTTCAGTTAATTAAATCCAGTCCAAGTCTATGGAACACAAAATGTCACTAAAATCACTCGGTCCTTCTAAAATCTTTTAGAAAATTGCAAAAGTGCATCAAATCATATTGAATTGAATCATTTGGCAAATATCGTGATACATATGGTATTGTGATCATAATATCGCATATTGTATGGTAATGTGAGATTATTGAATCGCTAAACCTCTATCTCTTACCTGGGATAAGGAGAAAAGGAACCGAACTGTTGCACTACGGTCAATAGTCCTGTTTTCAGATGAATGTAAATTCTGCATTTCTTTTGGTAATGAAGGTCCCAGGGTCTGGAGGAAGAGTTTCTCTCTAGACTTTGAGTCTATCGAGAAATATGCAGTCATTGATAGTTAGAGGTACTAAGAAACCCTAGAGCACTTCCATTTCCTGACAAGCTGTATGAAGATGCTGATTTATTTTCCATCAGGAATTGATACTGACAAAGTTTACCAGAAGCTGGTTCAGTGACCAGGGTGATCCTGTTCTTGTTTGGCCAGGGAACTTTCCTGACCGGAGCCCCATAGAAAATCTAAAATCTGTTGTCGAGAGGAAGATGAGCGTCACCAGACCCAACAAGGGTGATGACCTGAAGGTCACAATCAAAGCAACCTCAACGTCCATAAGACCAAGGCAGTGCCGCTTGTTGATCGTCTCTACTCCATGGATACCCAACTAAGTAATGAGTGGCTAGATGTGTACATACTTTTCAGAAACCTGACGTTTGTGATTACATCTGTTTTTGAAACCCAAAGGTTTTCTTTACCCATAACCCCAAATCTATAAGCATCCAAAAAAAAAATTTAAAAAGCCTCAAATGTTTTACTCTGTGCTTACTTTACAAAATGACTATTTCCACTTTCTGACTGGCAAGAAATATTGCACTTTTCCGCAATATTCAAATTGTTTGAGCCCTGCTTGTATTCCTCCAGCGTGTGGTCTCCCATTGGAATCTTTGCGGGGCATCAATATGATGGATTAATCTAGTCCTGCTGGAGAAAAAAAGATAATTACTCAACACAATAATTACAGCTTGCCCCATGCTGAATCACACTCAGTTGGCTGATAATATTTTGCTATCACAAGCTGAATGAATAACACAACTTGAAGGACAAGTGGAGAATTCAGAGGTTAACATTGTTTTCTTCCTCCATCTCTCCTTTAATACTCTCAGCTTAACCCTCAGTTCTTATCTTAAGCAGCACAAAAAAGTAGTTTTCTTTATGCTCACAAAGGAAATTGTAGACAAAACACCTCACTATAGAGACATCCCAATTTCCATGTCGGGGGTAAGCGTTTCCCCTCGTTTCCCAGGGCCAAGTGTTACAAGAACGAATCATCCAAACAGTAATTAGAGCTGATTCTTGCGCGGCAGCCCCTAATTTGGTCGAAGTTGTCAGCAGGCAATTATGGCTGTTGGATAACAGTGTGAAAATAGAAGTTGTATCTGAATGCCTCTGCTCCTTGCAGTCGCTTTAAAGGGCACGAGGTGAGCCGCTTTGTCTTGCAAATTAACGGTCATCTTTCTTGTGCATGCGAACGCAATACCTGAATGCGCACTCGCATCTCTGTTCAGGCCCGTGTCTCTGTAAAGCTGCAGAAATCATCAACACCGACAATCTCCACAGCTCCAGACGACATTTTCAGTGGAAGATGGAGTATATTATTAGCACTTTCCACCAGGGAAGGACCACTGTGGACCAGTGTGTCCTGCACTTCATAAACGTGGCTTAATGAAAGGGCTGTAAACAGAAAGATGCTGTTGAGAAAAAGACATAAAAAGTCCAGTTGGACAAAAAGGGAAAACGCCTGTTTATGACTTTCTCATCACTGTTCTAGAGCTGTGAGGATTTTGTCACATAAGCAAAACGCTTAAAAAAAAAGAAAAGAAAAAAACATTAGAGACCCATGTTTTGTCTTCCTTCACCCAGATAGTTGAAAACCTGAATGTCTCTGTATTGCTCGATTGAACACTAAATATTTCTGTATATAAATTGAATCCTGCTCATTGTTGACATTCGGCAGTGTGTAAGGAAACCGAATTGAACTGAATTGAGCAGATCAGACTTTTTCTGCAATTAGAGTTAAAAGTCTTTTGAATATGTCATAGCAGATCTGAAAATAAATTGAGGCCGACTGGATGAAAAACGATAAGTGATCATCAGTTCTCAGTCTTGCTACAGTCTTCACTGGATTTAGGCCGATGCCCAGAAAGCCATGCAGACCCTGAGGTGTAGTTTTTTACCTTAACCCTGCTTTAAACCTCTTCACACCTTTACCTCCTTCCTATCTGGTATTAACATTTGTTTGTTTACCACCAAAAGCCTGTGGGGCGGTTTACTCAACAGATTAGATTCAGTTATTAAGTGATTTTGGGTGACTTCTGCAGACATTTGCCTCTCCAGATTAGTAGTTAAGAGCATCAGAGTAAAGTTTTCAGCTAGACCCTACTTTGGTCGGTTTGTCACATAAAATCCTAACTTTTATGGTTGTAATGTGACAAAATGGGGGGAAAAAAAATATCAAGCGGTTAGACTATTTTTGCCAGTCAGAGTGTGGAAGCAAGTTCATTGCATGGCGCAGATAGCCCTGTAGCTATACTGGGGAGACTAGCGGTGCTCAAGTAATTAATTCATCAGTGAGTGACAGCTAAGCCGTGAGGCAGAGGTTCGCTCGTCCTTAATAAACAGATAGAAGTAGATTTAAGTGGAAAGTCCAC
Source organism: Poeciliopsis prolifica (assembly GCF_027474105.1). NCBI lineage: Eukaryota > Metazoa > Chordata > Actinopteri > Cyprinodontiformes > Poeciliidae > Poeciliopsis > Poeciliopsis prolifica. Next base: position 5,539,507 of record NW_026562378.1, on the reverse strand, counting down.
TGCAATTTTCTTTTTTTTTTCTTTTTTTTTTTTGTGCGCCTCTTTCCTGCGTTTGCTTCATTTTGGCTGACGCGCATGCACGCATACGCTCATGCATGCGCGTTTATACATAATGCAGTTGATGCAGTCGCCGCCTGCAGCCATGCTTTTATTTATATTCCTAAGGTCTTTGGAGTCCTCCTATGTTGTCTCGCACTTGAAGGAGGATCCATCAAGACGGTAGAGGGGAAAACAACAGAGGAGCAGAGGTCAATTGAGAGCGTGGTGCACATCAGAGGAAACAATGGCTGCTGAATTATTGAGACCTTCCTGTCCCATCAGCTATTTGTCCCACGCCTAATGGGTTTCCTTCTCTAAAAAGCAGCGTGTGGGAGAGGAGAAGAGAAGGAATTTACTTTCCTGTTTTCAGAGGTGGAAAGAAAAATACAAGAAAACAGTTCATTTTTTTTGTTTTTTTTCTGCCTGAAGACAGGACGGTTCTGTCTCCGCTTGTTTAAGAGATCTCTTCAGACTTTTACTTTAACTTTGGGGTATCACACTGCTTTAATGGATTCGTCTTGACGGGTTTAAATTATTTATTAACCGTATGGAGCAGTGAAATTCCAGTGATGCCGGCAAAAATTATGCTATATTCTAAACACTAGCTTATTCTCAGACACATTTATTGAAGAGGCTGAGCTCAAAGGAGGCCTGTCACTGTCTGCGACTACAGAGGGATCAGTCTGCTAGCTCACTTCGATTAATTCGCTCTCACTCCCCCCGCAGCTTTTTAGATTTAGCCCCCATCACACCACATCGGTCAACGGGAGTTCAGCACAAACACACGCATATTCATGCACACCCACACATACATCAAAATGTTCCCAGTCAGGAAAGCTGCCGCTGGACCCCATGTCCACACACAGACGTTTTTAACACTTTTCCAGAGCGGTTGTGTGCTCCTGCGGGGGTTTATTGGGTGGGACGACGTCCTGCTGCGAGTTCAGGAATCTCAGTCTGTCAAGCTGGCAGTCAGGACTCTGCAGGAGTTTCCTGAGCACAAAAGTGAAGTCAAGGGCCAATAAATAGCAACGGGAAAACCCCCGGGGTCAAATCGATACCGAGACCACGCAATCTCCCTGCACCCGGCACAGGATCTTCTTAATCGCTTCAAAGTTTGGCCGCCTCTCGCCCACAGAGGCGCATTCACACACAGACTTGCGCACGCGCCTTTGCACCTCAGCCACGTGAAAGTGGCTTGTTGTGGGCTGCAAGCATCTTCTCCTGAAATTGTTACATCAGTCTCCATGCTCGCCCAAAGCTTACAGCGCTTGTTTCGAAGGGTCTGCTTGGGCGCGATTGCTGTCAGATTGTTTAAATCAACGCAGAGGGGAAAAAAACAGCAACTAAACTTCCGTTTTTCTGCTTCTCTCCTTTCCAAGGTGTCAGCTGTTCATGTAATTTGCTGAGGGAGTACTATTTCCACTCACTGTTTGTTATTTTCTCTGCATCAATTTTGAAATAAGTCCTGCAGGTTTATAGCGATGTTGGACGTTTTAAGTTCAAGTTACTGTTCAACAACCCCAGAAAACAATACAAGTACATCTGAAAACAAACAAAAAAAATGGCTTGAATATTGTGAAAAAATAGATGTTTTGACTCTTAAAGTGAAATTTCAAACTTATTTATATGTTTAAAAACAGGTTTAAAACAGTTTTCTACTGTTATTTTTGCACAAAAATAACAGTAGAATAATGGAGATAGAAAAAAAAAGCAAAATTATAATAATAACAACTCAGATTGTTTACACAAGAGTGAAATATTTCATGTCTATTTTGTCATTTTAATCATTTTACTCCCAGATGACAAAAACCCAAATGTGTGTCAGAAAATGATCCTCCATTATAGAAATAGTAGTATCAGTCTATGTGCTGACTTCATACTCAATGAGTGAACCTATTTCTTGTGAATCTGCAATTTTCATTATTCACCTGTAATCAATAAAATTGCAAGAAATAGAAGCTCAAATATTTCACTCTATTTTTAATGGATTTATATAACTTTAGTTTATCTGAAATATTACAACTTTTTCACAACATCCTCATTTTTTTTAGATCCTCTTGAATGTTAGACTTATTGGGTTTAATGTGACACAATGTGGAAAAGGTAATTATCACCCGGCTGAGATATTATTACTAAAGGAATCATCACTGTCAGTAGGTTTCACTATCTGTTGTGTTTTCAAGTGGGACAGTACAGGCTGAGCAAAGTCTATCTTCATCCAGGACACACAGCTCTTTCGTTCAAGGTTGAATTTAGCTTTAGGTAGTTCAAAAACAATATTTTAAAGTCTTTTAGCATTAGTTTTCTGTTGTCTATATGCATGTTTTGTTAATTGTAATAAATGCAGGCAGATGTCCAAGATGTAAAATATCTCCAGTCCTGCCCAAATTATAACGTTTTTAAAGTAGAGAAGGCAGAGATCTGTAGCTGGACTGGTACTTCCTTAACCCAGCAGCTTGAGCAGTCAGAAGTCAGCTGTAGCCTGGAGCAATCGCACCAAAACAGTCACAGGAGCGCCGTCTGAATGTAAATACAGAATTGATGAATAATACATCGGCATATGCGAATAGATTATAATCATATTCATTATACTTTGCCGTAGTGGCACTGTGTCCCGCCTCGTCTCGTGATGGCGTTGACTGATTCCTGCTGACGGAACAGAAAATGTCTCAACTCGGTCTTGCAGGCTCATGGTAGCGACCAGATGCAACTGAGAGCACAAAACAAAGAAAGAGGTGCTGGATTACATCTGGTATTTAACAATAATAAGGGAATTTTCTGAAAATCAACAATGGTTGATCTGAATAATGGCCACTGTGCCGCTGACAGCAGGGGTCATCCTGTCTGAATAAAACATTGTTTATCCCTCAGCTCTCACTGTGTTGGTTGAAACAGTTTATGCTTTTCCGTCCAGTAGTTTTGTAATGTTTGGCTCAAAATCAGCTATTTATATTTATTCAACTGCAATACTTGGTTTGTCTTTGCAGTGCTAAGAACTGCATGGGCATGTAGTTTACATTAAAAATGCTAACATTAGATAAACAAAGCTCAAACTTTATTATGTCTAAATGAACAAATTTTGAATAACACAATTCATAGTAAATAAATGATTTATGAGTCATTACATGTCTTCAATAACTTTATGGCCAGTCCTTAAGTTGAACCGGATGTTAGCTAGCACTAAGTTAATACAGGTCTGGTAAAGTAAAGAGGGTGTTGTGAATAGCTAATACTACCACAGGTGGACTTTGTCATAATAAATGATCTCAACAAGTACAATAAAAGCTCTTTGAAGAAATACATGAATGAAGTTGAAACTAAATTACTGAATAAATGTTTAGAACAGATAAATGTGTGGATGCGCCAAAACTTTCTCCAGCTGACCAGAAACAAAACTGAAGTCATTATTTTTGGATCTAAAGAGGAACGATCTAAAGTCAATGCACAGCTTCAGTTATTACAACTAAATCTAGCGATCAGACCCGAAACCTGGGAGTAGTGATGGACTCGGACTTGAACCTCGCGAGCCACATTAAGACGATTACAAAATCGGCCTTCTATCACCTGAAGAACATCTCCAGGATTAGAGGACTAATGTCTCAGCCAGAACTAGAGAAACTCATCTATGCGTTTATCTTTAGTCGCATTGATTATTGCAACAGCATCTTCACAGGTCTGTCCAACAAATCAATCAAACAGCTGCAGCTGATCCAGAACGCTGCTGCTCGCGTTCTCACTAGAACCAGGAAAATAGAGCACATAACACCAGTTTTAAAGTCCCTCCACTGGCTCCCTGTAGCTCAAAGGATAGATTTTAAAATACTGTTGTTAGTTTACAAATCACTGAACGGTTTAGCACCACAATACATTAAAGATCTGCTGTTGTTGTATCAACCTTACAGACCTCTCAGGTCTTCTGGTTCTGATCTGCTCTGCATCCCCAGAACCAGAACCAAAAGAGGAGAAACAGCTTTCAGCATCTATGGACCAAAAATTTGGAAGACACTTCCAGAAAACTGTAAAACAGCGGAAACCCTGACTTCCTTTAAATCTCAAATAAAAACACACCTGTTTAGAACTTTATTTTGAAATGTAATATGTAACAATGTATTGTTTATTCCATGATGCATGACTTTGTGTAATTGTGTTTATGATGTAAAGCACTTTGAAATGCCTTGTTGCTGAAATGTGCTATCCAAATAAAATTTGATTTTATTTGATTTGAAACAAATGCTAAATTTAAGCTCAAGACACTTGGAAACAAACGGAAACCAAATGGCAGCTTTTTCAAAGATTTGGCAATTTTCTGATTTGTGATTTGTAATATTTCTGACTAGATCTAGTTTTCCCATCACAGACTGTCAGTTTCAGATAACGTGACTCAATGCACTGCTTAATGGAGAAATCTGACGATGCTATCTTCAGTAATTACAGAAATGAATTACCTGATCAGTTTGTGACCGGATCATTACTGAGCAGCAGTTAATGTGCTGACAGGTGATGTGTAAAAACATTTTATTTTATGTAAATGTAAAATTAAAAAGAAATGTTCTGTTCCTCCCACAATCACAGAAACCGTCAATAACAGACAGTCAGGTTAATTACTACACCTTCCATGTCAGACTCGCTTGTGATCACGTTTATCGGTGTTTGTTAGAAGCTGCTCAGGACATCACAGCACATCATTTGTAGCTAATAATACACATAATATATGTTTCTATACTTTTTATACAGTATTTATGAGTATAAAAGTGCTCAGGGAATACGAGCCAACTTCTAAGATGGCCCTTCTCGGCGCTAGGAAGGGGGAAAAAAAAGAGAGACGCCACGACATTCCCTGTGTAGGATCTGTTTTACACATCATTTAACTGAGAAATTGTGTTTCTCTTTTAACACATCTCAGCAGCCATTAGCGAGAATTTGTACAGACTCGCTAGGTTTTGTGGCGCCGCCGCTACATGCAAATGGCTAACCACCGTTATTGCGTTTCAGGTCTGAACAATTACGAGCGACCATGTTCTTGTGAATATGTGTCACATTAAATTTGTCCTGACAGCAACGGAGGAGGGAGGCGAGGACAGGAATGCTGCAGGGATTATTTGTTGAGCTCGGGAGCCCATTTCTTCAAGGCATTAGCTGCCTGGTGGAGCGCTGGGCAGCTGACAGGGAGCCATGACACAGCGTGTTGAGCCATTTGGGAGTGCTTACAAGAGGACACGCGCGTTATTTGGTTTGCGAGAAATGCAGCTTAAGCATTTTAAAGAAACGAGATGTAGATATGAAGCAAGCAGTTAAAAAAAAAAGAGTCCGGTAGCTCTATTGAAATGAGTTTTATGTCAATTATGGGCCTGTTTGCTACAAAACACCAAAAACCATAAACTCTGAAGAGGCACTGATTGGTTTAAAGTGAAGAAAAACAATGTAAACCGTCTGTCGTAGCCTTGTGATCAGATGTAAGCCTAAAGCAACATGTACAAAAGATTTGATGCAAACCTGATCATCAACATCATGATGGTTCAAATATGAATGAAAAGGATTAAATTCCAGTTAAACTCTGATGTACATGGAAAAAAAAATATCAAGCCACTGATAAACAGGGTTTTAGTATTATTTGTATACGCATCCCATTTAGAACGTAAATCTTCTCCTTTGCTATGAGATTACTAAATATTTCCATATCAGCCATGTTTTGTAATGGAAACTGAAAATTCAAAATATCAAAAACAGAGAAACTTAATCAAGTCTTCATGTTATCTTCTGATAGCCCTGAACTCGCCTATTCTTTTTCCTCCTAGATGGACCACAGCAATATCTCGAAATGTGACATTTGCACTTAAAAAAACCTTCTCCTAATATCTCTGTGGTTTTGACCTTAAACTCCTCACTAACATTGAAAATCACAAACTTTTAATCTATTGTTAAAGGATTTTCCTGACTAGAGGAGACATGAAGTTAGCTACCATTCATTTTCAGCGAGCTATTAAAAAATTTAACTACATTGTTGAGTGTCATTATCAACAAAAGCTAGTAGCTCGTCAATATAGTTCACTAAGCGATCAGAGAAAGATCACAAGTTGGGGCCTGGCACGCTAAAAATGCTCAAGAAATCTTAAAAATTCTTATAGTCCCTTTTTCACTGCACCACCAGTATTTTTCTTGCTATAAACAGAATAAATCATCACATAAAAAAGTGGGGTGTGATTAGGACAAACTGCTGAAACGAGCCTGACCTGGGGAGGGAACATACCAACACACTGCTCAAATGCTTCAGTATAATACCACTGAAACACTTCGCCACTCATACGTCACTGCACAGATATTACTGCAAACGTGAACTCTGCACATGAATGATTAAAAATAAGCAGGTGCGTTCCCAGCCTCCTCTATGTCAGTAGCACCAGCATTGGTTTGGTGTGAGCTGCTAGAAACAGCAGTGATGCACAACAGTGTGCATTTCAAACTACAGATTCTGAGATTGTTCTGGTTTTGTTTTTCTAGATTATTCTGAAAAAAGATCAAATCATTTCTGCACTGGGTTTTGATAACTGGGAAAAAAAAGTCAAGAGAATCTTCATGGCCGCAGGCATCTGAGCAAAAGCAAATGGATAAAAATGCAGAAATGCATATGTCTGCCCACACCCTTCTGTGTTGCATGTAAATAACTTTGCCCTTAAGGTTTGATTTATTTAAAAGGAAGGAGCTACAAAAAAACAACACTGCCATAGAATTTCAGATTGGTATTTTAACAGTGTGACCTTTGAGTGAGCTGTATACATGAAGACAGAGGTGTTGGAGCCTGATGAATAGCTCGGGTCTTTTCCCAGCTGGGAGACCAGATGCTGAGAGACAGAATATGTTTTTCTATCCTCCTGCACTCCCTTTTTTCATATTTTCCCCTCCCCGCTTCTAATCTTATATTAGAGACATGGGATTGGGTGGGAGAGAAGGGTGTGGGGAGTGTGGAGGCAGTTGTTTGGAAATGACACACTATTAACTGTCCTGGCGTTAATCTTAATGCTTCATGCTAGAGGATACACACAATCCATTTTAATGCAATTAGCTCTTGCCAGGAAGGATGAGTTATTCAATGGAAGCATAATTGCATCCTCAAGTTTTTACACTGGTTCATTCCAGGGATGTAATTACTTTCATCCATGGTTTAGCACATGGTGCCATTCAGACGTGCGGCACGCGGCACAGACCAGTGCTTTCGCTGAGACACGTGAGCAATCATAAGGAATTAAGTCGACAAGCAATGCATCACACAATCATGCAACTTTACCCCATTACACAAAGTGGAAAAGTAAAACTGCTTGGCATCAAGTTACATCAGAGCTTGCGTTCACGGCGAATCCCCAAACGGCGATCCGCAGACACACCGGGTCCGGAGATTGATGGGCCCACTTTAGATTCGTCGCCCCGAGGGTGGGGGGTTTGAGGGGAAGAGAACGGCCACGTCGTTCTTCCGTCTTCCAAAGTCATCTGGCTGCTTTTCTGTGGCATCAGTGTGACAAAGCTCTAAATATCACAGTGCATTACTTCAGATAAAAGTGGGAATGCACAGCACACTCCAGCAGTTTTTTCTGTGTTTATCTCCTCTTACTTTTCTCTTTTTGGTGATTTTGTATTCTACAAAGCCTCTAAGTCCTCCCGACTTTTGATTAAATTAATAAACGGTACTTTGTTGTGCAGTCTCGCATTCTAAGTTTTAAAATTTGTTGGTTAAATTTATAAACAGCCACAGTTGCATTCATAATCTCTGGGACTCAAAATTCACTTAAATTAGTGGATAAAGTTCTCCAGTGTCACCAGACATGCCATTGAGAAGATTTTGACGAAACCTTGAAGCGATATTGTAAGCTTTGAACATCGCAAGCGTCACTGTTGAATCCATCATCTGAAAATGGAGAAGTGGTGGTTTAGCTTAACCCTGAATACAACAAAACGTGCAAAACTAGCGTCATGCTGTGGAGATGCTTGCTTCAGGTTAAGATTGTCAGAGTGGATGAAGAGATTGAGTTAAATACAAAGCCAAACCTCGATAAAAAAGATTTGAGACTTAGGGTGTTGTTCAATTTCTTGCACTGCAGTGACCCTAAACGTACTGCTGGAGCTGCGATGGAATAGCTTAGATCGAAACATATCTGTGTGCTTCACAGGCCCTGCGAAAGTTTACACCTACATCTAATTGAGAGCAAATGTAAGACTTGGAAACTGAATATTCTCTCCATTCACTCTGACTGAGCTTAAACTATTTAGCAAATGGGGGAAATGTTTAGTCTTTAGATGAGCAAGGCTATTAGAGATGTACCTCAAAAGATTTGCAGCTTTAATTACGGGGAAATAACTACTACCAATGAGTCAGGGGAGCTGAATTTACATCCATACCACAGTTTTTAGATTTGTTTTTGGAAAATCATTTATTATCCTTATTTGTATTGGTCTGTTACATAAAACCCAATTAAAAGACATTGAGGTTTTGTGGCTCTACTATGGCAACATAGGATGAAGTTCAAGCATCATGAACAATTTTCCACTGCAGATGTGAACTTACAAGAGGAGACAGGATATTGAGTCCACAAGAACATAACAAGACGAGATTTTAAAACTACTTTCAAAAAACCTTCAGAAATCCATTTTATGCTGCATAAAGGTTTTTATTCTCAAACTTTAATCTCAAACACAACAGACTCTTGCTTTTTCAGATTTATTTGATCTCTTCAGTCCTTAGGACAGTTCTTCAACCATGCATGACCTGCAGTGCAACATTTACCATTTCCCAGTTGCTGTTGATGGTTTGTGTTACTGTGATGTAGCTCAGCACATCCCTATTTGTCCAGTCGTTGGTTGTTCCAGTGATGCTTTCTGCCTCTTTCAGCGTCCGAACAACCTACAGTGCTGACATGTTGTTAGCGTCTCGCCTGCCGATGGATTTAAGAATAGTTGGAGAATCTTGTATGACAACTTCATCGGGCAAAGCCACGATGGCCTTCGCTGGCTAGTGCTAGATAACGGTCACCGCAATGAGAAATGCTATGATGTCATCTCAACATCCAGTACGACGAAATCTTGTTACACCCCTATTGACAACTGCTGCTATTATGCAACAAACTAATGTTATGTTTAGACAATTGGTCTTGATTCTCATTTCCCATTTTGTGTTGAAATCCACATTTTTTTTGTTTGGTCGTTCACGTCAATAATTAAATGCAGCAGCGACTAGATTTCTCTGTGAACAACTCAGAGCTCCAGCGTGACTCGCACGCACGGAAGAAGACTGTTGACGACACACTGCATTGCTCTGCTTATGGCAGTAATCATTATTATAATTATGGATCGTTTTTAAAGTTTATTCAACATTTTAAGCCAACAGTATCAGTAGCAAGATCATATCAACACGGAGGAAGCTAACAAAAAGAAAACATAAGGCCTTCTTTTCGATCATTGACTGCGACGTCTGCAGTATGTTTGTGATCAGAGCAAGGAGCGGTGGGGTCGCGATATGCTGCGCGTCAGTGGCTTTTTTTATAAGTTTGTAATCAAAATTTTTTCAGCCATTGTTTTCATCCAGATTTATCTCCTCTTGCTTCTGTGGGCGCAGAATTGGGATGCATGTCTTACATCGATCACAGCGATGAAATACGTCATCACTGTTTGAAAACAGATACACTCCCGACTTAGTACCACCTATGAGGGTGGCAAATTTTTGAGGGGTTGAAAAGATTACTCTCGGGTTTTTGAGATTGTCGTAAAAAAGTTAAGATATCTAGGCCACAAAAAATAGATTTTCATTCTGTGTGAACGTCAGGAAGAGTTGTCTTCTTAACTTTGCTAAAATATTCATCCTGCTTGCCTTGTGCTGAATAACTCTGACGCTAAGCCCCCCCATCGCCATTTCAAGTCTATTACTGTTGTAAATCACATAGAGGGCAAATAAGGAAGGCTTAAAGCAGTGTCCCTGTGAGGCCAGTGCTTAACCAGTGATGTCTGGGCAAATAAAGGATTCTGTGCAGCAGGACGGGGAGAGAATAATTCCAATGAGTTGCCGCAAGGGAGATTGTTCCTCAGTCCAAATCTGTAAATAATGGAGATGAAAGAGAACCAGGCCTACAAATGATCTCGCGTGGCCCTGAGCAGCCCACGGGCCCCGAGTCACAACCGGGGGGAAGGCAGAGGCTCTACATCCACCCACAACTCCAGCCCAGGCCCACAGTTATATTTAGCAAGGCAGCTAAGCTCAGCCATTTAGAATGAGGGGGTTGTTTAATTGTTATGCAACTGATTCACTTCTTTTTTTATTTTCGGCTCATCATATTTCCTGTTAAACTAACACACAGGTTTAGAAAGGCGAGCAAAGTCACATTTCCTTTGCCGTAAAACTTTTTTTCTTTCGTCTATTAGTTACCAGGTCGCACCTGAATGTCAGGAAATTTCCATTTGTCGTGGCCGATCACAGCCAATCAAAGAAGCACGTGATCTCCACTCATTCGATATGGGTCACTTTCACTGGAGAATAAAAAATATGTCTCCACTAAATATGACTACATACTTGGGTCATCCTTGGTATTCTGTGGTCTATCGAATGTTGCTGCTGCTGCGACCTTCATTTTTAACCCTCCATGTCATTATGCAGTGACCCCCTACCTGTGAAGGGGGTCACTGAATAAGTCAAAAAATGCTGACAAGCTTTCTTTTTTTCTTTCTTTAAGCAAACTCATCATATTACTTGATAAATCTCCAAGGCTTTCCTGAAGAATCCCTGCCAAACAGCTGATATCGACTGCAAAACTTGGACGACGCTCACTTCTCGTATTGTCATGCATCAATGTGTGATCACTTGTGCACAGTACTGAGAATGTCTTGAGAAACTGCTTGCTTCCTTTAAAGGAAGCCAACAATAATGGCTTCTGTTAAAGCCATTATTTGTTGACCATTGATTTGGGTCTGGACATGGACTTGGCCACTCAAACACGCCTTTTGGGACGTTCCTCCACTACCTTTGTTCATTTAGAGCAGGGTTGTCCAACGTGTGGCGCGTGGGCCATTTGCAGCCTTTGAAAACATTTTGTGTGACTCACCAATGCAATTCAAGAGCACTTCAAAAATGGACACTGTTGAGTGGAACGCAATGCATTAATCACTTATTTTAATTTAGCAGGGAACAATTGCATGAAAAGACTGCGGCACACCCGTTGATCAAACCTTTACAGAGAGCCGAGAATAGACGACAATCTTTTTTTTTTTTCTCTCAGATTAATTAAATTAAAAACAATTGACTGGCTGTATTGACTGATTTGATTGGCAAGCTTGTTTCATGAAAACATTGTTTTTATTAAATTAGCTCTTTTTGTCACAAAAAACAAACCTATTGTAATTTTTGTTGTCCGCCAGCATTTTCACTACAATAATTTTAGCTATTGATGCACCAGCCTGGGTTCTCAGGGATGTGAATACTAAATATATTAAAACTACAAATGTAAGAATGATAACTAAACATAATTGTTCTAACATTTTACTTGCTCTAACTGTTCTAGTCCAGACTTCCTGTCATTGCTTAGATAAACATCTAGTTTAACTAACTGGAGTTATTCTCCAATGTTCCAGAGCAGACTTGTAAGTAAAATATATGAGGTTTTTTGTGTTTTAATTACAAGAAGCAAACTGATTACAACTGAGCAAATGTACCCACTTTATCAATTTAAATAATTGGACAAGATGTATGAGCATACAAGCGCTTAACATGTGAGTGTGTGCCGTTGCACTTCACCCTATCAATTGACGCAGAGCCTCTACATAGAGGTAAATTTGCATGATCCGTGGAGCGATTCCGCTTAATAACACTCAACATAACACATGCCTGAGCCTGTGCGTCTGCTGACACGCTCTCGCAAAGTTCAGACTCATCTTGTGATGCAGACATCCCGCCAGCTCATTCATAAATGATCTGAGAGTATGATACAGCCCAAGGAAAAAAAAAGGGGGAAATGTGTCACTGTCCAAGCGAATTGCACTCACATGGTGCTTTATGGGGAGATGCCGAACTTCAGAGTGTTAGAGAGCGAAAAAGAGGATTCCGTTCGGTGTTGCACCTTCGGGCCACAGCCGTGGAGACACAAGTGCAAATATGACATCCTTTCATTGACTTGATGTTGAAATATTTACCAGTTTCCGTAAACATTCTGTGCTAAGACCACTTTTAGCATTTCTCTTCACTTAGAGTTCTCTGACATTCACATTGTCTGAAAACAAAGATGAAGACTACTTGGTTTTTGCTAATCATCTTTTCTGTTTTGGTCAAGCGACTAGTTACTGGTAGTGTTTGTGCCTGGCAATGCATCCAGCGCACTGGGTGAGACAAAACACACTGGGTTTGTAATATTTGTACTTTTTGTGTAAAATAAAAAAAAAATCCAGTTTTACAAAATTCCAAACTTTCTCATAAAAAAAAAAAACATGGTGGACTCCACTGAAAATAAATCTCCTTCCAGATTTAATTAATTTTCTTTCATCATTTGTGAACTTTTGAGATCACATGAGCAATTCCTAATGTTTGTTTCTCTGCTTTTCTGATAAAACGTTCCAAATTGTCATTAACAAGAAGCAAACACAATGTTACCAAACAAGAACAGATGAAACAACTACTTGTCAGTATTCTCAGGGCAAACAGTGACAGTTATTGCACCTCCGGTTGTTCCCCATCTGCCAGGTTATGGTTGCCGCCTGCTGCAATAATGACACCAAATGTTTACAGTGTGGGCTTTAACCTTATTGAATGGCGCTTCTTCAATCTGAAAACACAGCTGCTGTCACTCTTCTTGCGATGCGTTTTGATGTAGATTCTAGTCAGTTTTTGTCTGATCTGATGGGGAAAGGAAGCCCATTCTGTCATAGTGTGGGTTATCCTACCCCTGTATGATACAGCGCATGTGTCATGGGATAAAAATTGTAATATTTACTGTGTACTGAAGCCTGCATTATTTTGGGGTGCTGTGTGCACAGCCCAATAACCACTGGAAATAAGTAACAGTCCCTTTCTAACATCAGCATGAGAAAAGCTTGAAAAGGTCAGCCTTTTCTGCTTGATTTAACATCAATACAGTGAAAACTTAATCTGTTGACTATTTATTTGGATTAACCAATTAATAATTACATAGCATAACATGCTTAATTGTAGTTTATTTATTTTTCATTTCAATCCATTTTCCTTTCCGAATTTTAACTTGATACCTGCCGCTTCACTTTATCAAAACTTTAAACTTCATTCTAAATTACCCTGAATTACCCAATTTATGCCACAAAGTTGTTTTTTTATATGTATACGATAGAGTCGACATCTTATTTCAGTCTACAAGTACATTTCTAACCTGCTTCCTCTGGGTCGCGGCGTCGCGGTGTTTGACGAGGCAGCGTGCTTCAGGGTGAGGTCAGCCCCATTAACCTTGCTTATCATCCTGAAGCATCTGTTGCAGGGCGCCCTCCATCACTGCTGGCCTTCCAGCAGAGTTATGACAAGTCTTCTTGGCCTTACGCCTCCCTGTTAAAGATGAATGGGTGTGGGCCCCTGCGCCCAGGTGAACGAGAGCAGACGCTTTCTGCCATGGGGGCTGCTGGCTGCTAGACCAACGGCGAGCCACTCTAAAACTGACAGCTGCCGAGCCGAGACATCAAACCGGATTAGGAAAAGCTTCCAGGTACCTGGAAGACAACATTTCCAGAAATAACTAAGCGAGCCTGTTTAAAAAAAAAAACAACAAAACCACACAAAAAAATCTTTAGTTTAACATTAAGCGAGATGGAGCATTTTATGGTGTTTAATGTTACCTGTTGTAGTTATCTTATGTAGGGCCCTTGTGTTGAGCCACTACACAACAGATGCCCTGCATAAGGTTGGGCACTTGTGTAGTTTGGCTTTGTATACCATTCACAGGGAGCTTGAGTGTTGATCAGTGGTTGATCAGGAACTGTCAAGAGACAGCAGCGAGGCAGTGGGGCTTAGACAGGAGCTGCAGGGATATCCTGTACCATGCTGCTGAAATCTGTAGAAATCCAGGGCTTGGAAGCTGAGAAAAAATATCCAGCTTCTTCTGTTGCTTGTTTCTGTTTCGTCACATTTTATCAAGCACCTCTTCCTTCTCTGCTAAATTGCCACAAAGATAAGAGGACCTGCTCCATGTCGGGCTAGTGTGCCCGTCTGTGGTTCGAGCCGCAGTTTTTAACCGTTGTACACGTTAGAAGAACTAACACAGGTTCATTTACTTTCTTTGTCAGCTCCCTGCTTGCTCCTTTGTGCAGCATTTTGTTTTTCTCTCTTGCTTTGTCACATTTGTATTTTTCTGTCAGAAGCTTTTGGTTCACAGACACAGTCGGACTCCAGCAGGACTCGTGGCAGGACGTAGAGTACCCATTATTCAGGCCTCGCCTCTTGCCCACCTTGCTTGGTCACCCATCCTCAGCCGAGTGACAACGAGGCCGGGCAGCAGACGAGAGCCATGAAAGGTGAATATGACAGCAAGCAGGCTGCCTGGAATACGGATCGAGGTTTGGTTGGAAGGAAACAGGGAGAACGGAGCTGTTGGAGGGCCCAAGTTGGGGCTCATTGCTTAACTGTCAGCAAGGAGGTCAGGCGAGGAGGCTGAGCTTGTCCTGCTCAAGAAGCCAGAAATGGCTACAGACCATCGGACAGTCGAGTGTTTTCACTCAGCGCCTACTGAAGGTGGCACCTGACGTCTGATGAGAGACTCAATGCCGTTTGAGACTTAACTAACTGCTTAAGTCATTTAAGATTTCATACAATTAGGAATTTTATTGTGTTACTGAAAATCAGCTGGTTTAAATTCTCACTCTGATAAAATGGCGGCAAAGATAGTTTTAAAAATCAGTCAGGGGTTCTCCATCTTTACTGGCTATTTTTGAAGATTTGTTTGGAAACTGTGTGATTTCAGAACAATCCAGTTGGCACCAAATAAATTACTGCTTCTAAAGGTGGCTTCCTAGATGGAAACATAAGGCCTGGGCTCACTTCAGGGAGCAAATACAGTGTCCCTTTGGGCGCTAAGTGCATTCACAGGTCTGCAGAAGGTTCCTTTGTGTTTCCTTTCTTTTCGGGTGCTTTTCTTCTTTAAGGTTAATTGAATCTTTTGACCCTCCCCCCGAATACTTTGTTGGCTTTCCTTCAAAGTAGGAAAAACTTTAGATCCTCTCCCACATGAATGACTTTTATTGTTACCTTGAATCTTCCTGCACATATAGTCTGAGGATCCATGTTTTTATTTCAGCTTTTTTACAGGACAATTATACCTTTTGGCGTACGTACGGGTTCGTGCGGGTTCATTGGATTTCCCTGAATTATGCTCTCCTCTTCGCCGTCATCGATCAGCACCTCTGGGTGACAGCAGGAAATCACATCATATTACTAGCCCTTTGTTAATATCGTTAGCGGATATTGTTCTGAGGCGAGGAGTGGACTTGCCCAATGTGATTAACTTCTATGATGAATTTGCTCTGTTGTTTGGAGACCGCTAACCGACTCCCGTGATTGACCTGAACCAGAAGCCTTCTAGGCATTTATTGATGTTCGCCAACCGTTATTCCTTTAATGACTGCGCTCTGATCAGTGCCAGCTTTATGGCTTGAGGGAAGCCGAGTTGAGTTTGCAAACTTTGACTAAATGGAGTTTTAGAGGCTGATGGCCACTTAACAGGGTTTCTGTGTACACATGTGGCTTGGCGGTGTTTCAGCGCTGCTGGAGTTTATTGCCTGCTAGATTTCCTGTTTCGGAGGCGAATGCCCTCCCCATCAAAAGTTGGCATAGCAATTTCAGTTCAAAACTAAGTGAACAGTGTAATTCTACACTTATAAAAAAGACGGTCAGGCTGTTGATCATTTTTTGTAATGTAGAGGGAAAAAGGTCATGGAGGGCTTTCAAATATTGTTTGCATATGTTGAATGGGTGCAAATTATAGTCTGTGCTGCTTTTTAGTAACTCTTAAAGCAAGCACAAATATATATATAGGCTCCTAAAAAGCTCTACAAATAGTGTTCTTTTGTGGTAACACAGTTTGCTCACATTTAGATGATGTATTATACATGAGGTAAAGCAAAGGTTCCCAATATTGGTGTATATTTATGTAAATTACAAACAGAGAGTTACATTTTGCGATAGCAGAGTTTGGTTGTTGGGGGGAGAATACTGTTTTCTGAAAGCTTGTGATAATTTTTTTTTTTTTTTTTAGAAAACAGCATGGGACTGATCCTCTTTCCTACTGCACCATTTATGCAATCAGTCACGTTGTCATAGCTTCTACCTTTTCAAATCCTGCTGCTCCTTGCCTTTTTATAGAAAATCTCAATACAATTTGTCTAATTTTAAACAAATTATATGTCAAAACAGATAAAAACTCACACAGAGAGTTTAATGGAGAGAATCAAGCCAGTCAACTTTTCAAAGAAGGTGTGTCATTGTCGAATAATGTTGTCTCAGGGTGTTGAGGAATCTCTGCACCGAGAGAAAGCGTGCAAGACGCTTTCAATTTTTTTCACGTCTTGATTAAAAGTCATAGAATGTAATCAAGGTTAACAAATCAAAAGTGTTTCTTTTTCTTTTTTATCCTGAGGACAGATCATTCATTCACCACTTACTCTGTCTACTTTACCTTCAATCACTGCTTTTTATCCTCAAATGACTCAGTTAAGACATAAAACAGACAGATGTGACAGAGAAAACCTTTTTATCTCTCAAATCTTCTCTTCTCTGCACTTGTTGGGCTTTTGGCTGATGCAAATGCAGCTGTGACTTGGCGCAAGATTAAAAAAAAAAAGTAATGTGAAAAAGCAAATGTTAAACCGCCCATATCTTCTCGACTTTTTGGGCGTGTCTGCATCTCTGAGGTGTCACAACATCCTGCGTTGTGAATTCGGTGCAGAAATGCAAACCATTTTCCTGACATTTAGTAGATTGTGCCACCAAATTTATACTATTCCAAGTGTTTGAATTTTTCCATCGTTTCAGCATCCAGTCTAGAGCTCAGTTTGTTTTGTCATCCTTCTTCTTATATTGTAATCGGTTTGCCGTCGATGTGCAGAGTAAACATTAGAGTTTTTATAAAACTAACAACACGTTTTTAGGGTTAAATTAAAATGTTTAGCTGAGTCACAGCTGTACTTATCATTCATAATGAGGTTTTCTGCTTCTGAATGGTTCCTGGATTTTTTCCTGTTTTGCAATTAAATTAATTACGAAATACCGCATGAAGTGCAAAACTTGACGTTTTTTTAAAAGAAGAAACTTTTTGCCTACTGTCGAAAGTGCTTCCCTGAGTCTTTAACACCTCCAGTCATGCCTCTCATTTAATGCTTTACATATGGTGGCGTCTGCGGCTTGCGTGTGACAGATGTTTTCCCTTTTTTTGGCACATCATACAGTACATCCTCGCACCGCTAACGGCTGTATCTGTGAACTGAATCTACCATTTCATGTTTTTCAACTATGACAAGAAGCTATGCCGCACTGAGACATTTCCATTAGGAAAATAGAGTTGGCTTGGAGGGGGGACTTACATTCATTTCCTGCGAGATTATACTCTTTTTTTCCCCCCCAGTTCCAGTCTTCACTGTGTCATGCATAATTGTAGATTAAATAAATTCCATTATCCAGTTTGTGAGGTGGATCCAAGCTCTCATAAATCAAAACCGCTGAAAATTTGACCCGCCCATTTCTGGCTCCTTCGTGTGTGAACAAACTCCTGTCTGCTTCATTAGCTGCATGCCAGCCTGACTAACACGTCCGTGCGATGACCTCCAGTTGTCCCCTCGCGCTGACCACAATCGTGACCGTCTCGCCACATTCAGGGGAGAGGCTGAACGTGCGACATGTTGATTTTTATCTCTTCTCGCCATGCGCCGACTACCCACAGGGATGGCGTTGGAGGCATTTTCACATTTTTACACATTGTAATGAAAAAGACATTCAAACCACCACAGACCACTCCATCATCTTATTCCATTTCCCATGAGCCTCCTTGTGCTTCAATTCATAAATACAGATCAGTGTTACATTACCTAATCAGACGTACGGTGCTGTGAAAAAAGTGTTCACCCCTTTACTGATTGCTGCTGTTTTTCATCGTTTGTCACCCAACCTGGATCTCCGTCAACGTTTTTGGAAGTATTGCAAAATTTGAAATAGTTTGAAATAATATTTTCACTTTCACAAAAACTTTTTGGTGCTTGGTTGTGGTTTTTTTTTTTTGTTTGTTTTGTTTAGCTTTTTTGTACTTTTCTGAAAAACTAGCAATCCTCTAGAGGGGAGAAGGAAACACATTTGCTAAATAAGTGCTGACTTGGTGAACCTTTCTATCCACTGGTGGGTCTGAGTCATAATAGAGGCGCAAAACTCAGAAAACTGTAAAAGTTCAACCCTCCAGCACGGAGTGGAGGACTGTCAGCCTGGAGTGGCTGGAGAGATGCACTAGAGCAGGGGTGCTCAAGTCCAGTCCTCGAGAGCTACCGTCCTGCAACTTTTAGATGCAGCCTTACTCCAGCAGACCGGGATCAGCTCTGAACAGGTCTGGTAATGAGCCATTCATTTGATTCAGGTGTGTTGGAGCAGGGATGGATCGCATAGTTTCAGGATGGTAGCTCTCGAGGACTGGACTTGAGCACCCCTGCACTAGAGAGACGAGTGGAGGAACAGTCCCGCTCACTGGTGCAAGGCTCGCACAGTTCCTGAGTCCAAGCCTCCAGCATGGAGTGGAGAACGCTGACTGCGGTGTTCGCCGGGCCTCTACTTCTTCTTTATTTCATCAATAAGTAAAATCAACCTCTGATGAAGTCATGCTTAGCATAGCCTGGTTGATTCCCTCCAAACCAGAAGATAATTAATTTGTATTTTAAAAGTCTGCAAAAAAAAGAAAAATCACATTGTATCTGGAATGAAATGTAAATGCTATCAAAACCTACAGGTCTGGACTTTGACTAGGCCAGAACACAACCTTCTTTTGTTCCATACACTTACATGTGAACTTGTGCTCAATCTATAATCCATGTTCTTTCGAGTTTAAGGTCCCCAACTGGTGGCCAGAGGTTTTTCTTGATTTACTAGTGATGAAGAGAATTTCATAGTTCCAGCAATTCGGTGAAGTCGTCTGGGTCTGGAAACAGACCATCACACCAACACGACCACAGCTAAAAAAGTAAGTGTGGTATACGTGTCATTTTTGTTCAGTTTCTCATAGTTAAATCATGAAAACTGTGCCAGCATGCCTTCTGTTCTTTAGATGCTCTGGTTTTCCATTTGAACCCCCGGATGAGTCGTCGCTATAACTTTGATAAGCTAGTCACTCATGTGAAGGTTCACGATGAGCGTAAATGTGGATAAATGCTCTCACTGTGGTTCACTGGAGTCTCAAAGCCTTTGAAATAGATTTAAAATCCCATTCAGACTGAAGCCAGCGGCTTTGTTTTGGTCTGTTTTTGCAGTTCTTTAGATCAGAGTATGATGGATTGCTTTTGTTAGATCTTCCCGTCTATTTCTTGTTGCAAGACTATTTATGTGTAGATAATTGGGCCGCTGGCTAATGCAGTTAAACACTTTACAAACAAATGCAATTTATTCCAGTTCATTAATTATTTTAACAGAGATTATTACTTTTTCGCAAAGGGCCAGGTCACTGTTGATATTTTTTAAATTATTTCGTGTAAGATTATGAAACCCTGTTGTAAATGCTGAAACACTGACAGTATAGATTACGATTTATGCCATGGAGCTTCTGCTATAAGCTTCAACATCAACAAGATGGAAACAAGACCCCTGTGGTTCTTGTTTTGTTTTTAGCAAAGTGTTGTCTGCTATTTTAACTTTGAGTCTTTTGATCTATACATTTATTTGGAAACTTTTGAGTGTGCCACATATTAATATTTATTAAGCTTTTATAGAACCTGGAAACACTTGCTTGCCAGTCAGATTATTATGAGTCATAGATATTATCTGCTTTTGTTGTCGTCTCATACTTGCTAAGATATTCATGTCAGAATGACACTTTATATTTTTGTATCATTTTCAGCTGTTGCACACATCACACTCAATATTATTATTATTATAATTATTACTACATTGACATCGTCAGATGATCCATCAATACTTAAACAGCTGTGTGGTTTAAAAAAAAAAAAAAGATGATGTAATGGGGATGAAAGCTACCGAAAGCCATTATTCTGAATCTTCATCCTCATTTAGATCTTTTCTTGGTGTGCACAAACTTGTATTTGTTCTGCAGTGGTGTATAAATACAAGTGTTGCCTTTTTGTGTATTTTGTTGAAACCTAGAGCCCTTGTGATTTTTCCCCACTCTGTTGGTCTTGATGATCTTCGACAAGGCCTGTAGGTATTCCCTTTGAACATCCTGCAGCAGGTATGGCAGCCTTTTCACTGCCTGAATAAAATGCTGCGGATCGTTTGGCGCAGACGGCTCCACCATACGTTTGCATAGAAACATCTGAGTCTTAGTGGAGCTGACAATACCACCTCCTGACTCAGGCTGCGCATTGTGGCAATCCTTTGATCCTATTCACTTTGAGTGCTGGATGTGAGGCACACTCACACACTCACTCGTAAGGAATTGGAGGCATTTGGACCCGACCACAGGGGATGCTCATGCACTCAATAGAGCCAATTAGAGCAGGAAGCATTTAGTGATTCATGCAACATTTGACACATCCCAGTGGATCCCATCCTTTCTGTCTTTAGTCTCCTTTTCTTCTCCACGTCTCGTCTTTCAATCAGTCTTTCCCTGAATGCGTGTGTCTCTGGCTGCCAGCCGATAATGAGATCCGTTTCCCGCTCTGTGTTACGACGCTGGAGTGAGCCGGTTCCCCCACACCCCCGGAAAACCGTTCAACGCGTTTGGAAGTGGAGGTCAAAGAGTCTGCGGGTTTTAAAGGGAGCACGTGTTTTCTGAAGCCAGAAAGTGCGTTCTTATCACAGCATCACCTCGTGACTTTGCTCACAGGGTGGCAGGGGTGAAAAAAGACTAAAAAAAAAAAAAAACTAATCTGTGGTAATCTCTGTCTTTTAATAACTTGATGAGTTTGGATTCTTTTTGCTTTTTGGTGCTGAAAGAAAAACTTTGATTCCTGTCCTGAATTCAAATCGTTTTCCGTTTGCACCTCAGAATTGTCCAAAATAACACAAACAAATCCAAGATGGCCACCGTGAACAGCCAATCTAGCCATTTTCTGGTTGCTTGACGGCCTGTGGGCTAAACTGGAATGGACTTTCCTTTCTCTCAGCTGTCCATTAAAGTTTTCACATAGAGCAGCAGTAAACAACCAGCTTCTTAAGGAACTAACTCTTGTGGTATTTTCTTCTTGAGGACAATGTCATAATCCATCAGCTGGACAGCAGCCTTAACCATAATTCTGTAGGCAATTTACAATTTTCAAATAAAATATTCATTTTCATTTGATCAAATTTAATATACTTTCTGTTTTTTATGGCTTCCATTTGCCGCAAGCAATAATTATTGGATAACAGAACTTAAATTTGAAACTTTTTGATGATATTCAAACGCATTGAGATGTGTTTCTATTATTTGACTAAACATGAAGGAAACCTGAGAGATCTATTTCCTCCAAAGGTTTTCGCTAAAGAGGAATTAAGAGCAGCACTCAAATGTAAGACACGGTGTGAAGAAAATCTTTCAAACTCATAAGTTTGGTTATAGTGTTAGTCTTTTACTGATAGTGCACATTTGACCGTATTTTGAAACCAGACGACCAAAACGTTTGGAAAGAAGAAAAGAAAGATAAATCCTGTGGATTTTAATTGTTTTCTAAGACTATATGTGATTGTTAAATGCAGTTTCCTGAAACAAAAAGAGCATATCGGGGCAGCTGTGGCTACTTTGTAGTAGCTTACCACTGTCAACTTGTGAATGTGTGTGTGAATGAGTGGATGTGGCGTGAAGCGCTTTTTGGGTCCTCGGGACTTGATGAAGCACTGGACCCTGTAAATAAAAACAGACTGTTGTCTTGTCAGAACAGACTTTCCTGGTTTGAACAAATATGTGTCTGCTTATTCGCAGCAGGAAGTGAGCGCTTCTCCTTTAACCAAAGAGCTTGCAAAACAGAAGAAGTGAGTGAGAGATTTGAAAGTGTCAGAACAAGCTTCTCCTCATCCGCTGGACATAAAGCACTTTTGACATAAATTCTTCTCAAAAGATAATTAGTGACATAAACAAAGTAACTTGCTTTTCAGGGTTCACTTTTTCCAATTCCTTCCTTACGAGATCGTTAAATATGATTGGAATTGGAGATTGTTTGCACCTAGTAGGTGATTTCCATATAACTAAACCTTTAGGGGTTGTGGGTAGCTGTCAGCCGGTACTGCAGTAGCACATGCTATATTGATAAATTTCACCTGCATACAGATACGACAGGTCAGCATGTCACTGCTGCACAAACTGCTCTCCACCCTTCCAAGTAAACCTGATGGATCTGTTGCTGTGCTTGCTGGCTGAGTTTAGGACTTTTTGGGGGGGTTGCGGCCACAATACTGTTTGTCTCTGGAAGCTTTTTGCAGAATCTTGATACCTGTAAACCAGAAACTGAGAGCGTCAGGAAGCGGAGCACAACACAAGACGAGGGCTGAAGGATTCGATGTGTTTTCTGTCTGCTTTCTGTTGCAACCGGTTAGTTGTTGTTGCCGTCTCTCCGTCTCCCACACTCTCTAAGGCCATTATTAGCATGCATGAGTCTTCCACTCCACAGCGCTCTTGGGGGAGGCTTTCAAGCAGCCAGTTCATATTTAGTCTCTTGAATGAAACATTCATAACTCAGGTATGTGGTCTTAAAACAATGAGTGCCGCTGTTTGCCGAAGGCCCGCAACAATCACGAGCTCGGAGGAGCCAGCGTGAGATAAAAACAAGTGCCCTTGTCAGAGTAATTTGGGATCACCTCTGGGGAAAACGTGAGAGTCAGGGACACACAGCTGCTCAGAGGGATCCATGGGAATAAAATAATTTAAAAAACTCTCTCTTCAGAGTTAGGATGTGTTTCAGTGGGACTATTATTTGGAATCTCTGGAGTTTTTATTATTATTATTATTATTATTATTATTATTATTATTATTATTATTATTATTATTATTATTATTATTATTATTTAAAATGCTCAGCACCATATTGTAATAATGCGGTATGCTAGCTCTGGTGTATTTTAAGACTTCAGCCTCTGTCTGTTGTGTAACCTAACTCAACCCACGCTATTTTTCTAAACGCATTAGTGCTGAATTATGGGTATGCATCGTGTAATTATTGAAGGAATGCCCACAGAAAAGGCTCTCCCAAGAGGCTGAGCTGTTGTTATTGTTGTTATTATTAACATCATTAGTGCTATCAGCGCGTCTGCAGAATAAATATTCTGGCTCTCGATTGTAGGACAATTGCTTATTAATCCACTACAAACAAGGCTCCGCGATTTATGCCTCAAGAACAAACACAAAAAGCCCCTCCGCTCAGTAACCACCCCCCGCATCTCATATGAAATCTGCCCTTTACTTCCACTCTCTTACTCTCACCCAAAGTCTGTAATTAAATCTCTAACAGGAGAAGAGGGGAGCTCCACGGGATGCTCCGAACGCACGGAGACGAACCTCAGTGGGACCCCAACGAGAACCCCCTGCTGTGCACAACTTTAATGCATTTCTTTGTTTTCATTTTCTTTCTTTCTTTTTTTTATTTTATTTTGTTGTGTTGGGGTAAGGGGGGGGAATGGCCATTTTAGAAATTCACTCAAATGGAGCGGCTACCAGGTCCTCCGAATAAATGTTGAATTTGGTCATTTACGCATGCGTGCACGCATGAGCGGCGACCGGACACGCAAAATCAGAAGCGCGTTAAAACCACGGGGGGGGGGGGATATGCGTGCAGACACACTGATGGTTCGAGCAAGTTATCACTTAGCTGAGTGACTTTCCTCCCTTCCTTGTGCCTCTCCTCTGCCGTTTTGGAAATGTCACAGACAGCTGCGGCGTGGTTTAGCATGCGGTCCAGGTGCTTCTTCGGCTGTCCAAAGGCGCCCCGGCCTCAAGGTCTCCTCTGCGATAAAGAAGTGGAGAGCGGATGAAGGGGGGGAAATAAAATTAGCGACAGCCCTGCAAGAGTCGCACGCATGCAATGACAAATTGCGATGCCCCAGAAGGCAACACGCTTCCTTCAGACTCCGCTGCTTGAAAACACAGTTTTCCACAAAGTGGAGCAAAACAGCCTGTATATATTACCAGTTTGTTACAGTTTTAAGAAGCGCCAGCAGCTCTTGTGTTGCTGATGAGCTTTTTCACCTCCTGGTGAAAATATGTTGCATGTTCGAGCTTGTGAACAATTTCACTCAGAGGGAGGAAACAGCACGAACAGTGGGAATGGAGTGTATTGCTGATGTTTTTATGGTTGTTTAGTCTGCAGAATGGCTGCATAACCTAGTTTGTGCACAAAATGTTCTCAAGTCTCAACAGTAAAGATGGAATGGCAAAGTCTCATTAACAAAACCGATTTGGACAAAATGCCAATCTTGAGAAATGTGGACATCATTAACAAATTGCATCTATTTGCAATAAAGGCATACCTTTCAGATTATGAACAAATATATTCAAGTCTAAAAGAAGCTTTAAATGTACTGCAGTAGACAGATCTGCAGGGCATAAGGCAAATATAAGATTTAGAAAGCAGGATTTAGAAAGCAATCCGGAAAAAGTGCAACAAAAATAAAGTACTATAAATTCAAAAATTTTTATCTCACAGAATGGTACTTAGAAATGTTTGAATACAAAATATTGCTCTAATCATCAGACTTGGCTGTGTCGTTTTTTTCTCCTTTTATTTTGAAGTAAACCAGGAAGTAGTTCTTGAGCTTCTGTCCAGTCGTATGACCGAGTAAGCCAGGGTGACTTCATGGTGGAAAGGCTGACAGCAAAAAGCATAAAATGAGCTCTTTAAATTGCTTGTGTTGCAGCATTCGGTGAGAAATAAAAGAAAACTGTAACGAGGTAATAAAATAAGAGAACCACGTCTGGCTTACTTTTAGCCGCTAACAACGCTCCAGCGAGCAGCTGCCATTGCAGCTTTTGTAGTTGCTAAACTGAAGGACAAACTCATTGTTTCACCTATCTGGACTGTATTTGTGCAGATCTAAAATATTTAAACTGGTCTGTCTTGAGCCTAGTCATGCTACAGTGGACAGAAAGAAAGACACCTTGTAAAACTTTCATTTTATTTGTGAAAACACAAAGAGCTGCAATGTCAAAGTTTTACAACATTAATGCACTATGTGGAATTACACGCACAGAAAACGCTAATATAAAGTCTGAATTATTCACACATTTTATAAACTAAGATTCATCTTTAAAGCAAAGAAGCAAAAGTAGATTTTTAGTTTCCTTAAAAAAAAGACAGTTCTGCAATCTCTTCTGTTCTTATCCATTTTAAACAACAAATTCAACACACTGAAGAAAACAATAATTTCCCTATTTATCATATCACAAATATGTTTTATGGCAGATTTGGCTCCATATGAAATAAACAAATTATTAACTAAAGTGCCTTCCCTCTGTATTCGGTCTGATTTAGGCCATTTAAACTCATAAGTTGGAATCTGAAAAATGCATGTATGAGGTGATTATTATGTGCCGCTTGACACATAATGTAGCCGGTGGCTGATGAGTAAGACTCAGACCAAACTTGTTATCGCTGTAGTCAGAGCTCAGTATCAATGACCATGGCCACTTTGCTTTTTGTGCGGAGGTTGCATTTGCGTTGCAGACAGATGTCACCTTAGGACGAGAGTGGGTGTTGGTGTGTAGGTGTTAGGAAGGAAAACAGGAGAGTAAGAGGAGGACAGGGCTACAAAAAGTGAAGGTTGTGACAAAAGTGAGTCAGCCTGTGAAATGGACCTGGTTGCTGTCTTCCCTCTTTTTTTCCCCTCCTTTGCCAGCTCCATGAGTATTTATTAGCACAATTTTTCTGGGCAGTTTTGCTTTATATCCAAACAAGCTGCACATAGGGAGTTTAATTTTGAAATTGCGTCATAGTGCCGAGCAAACGCTTTCATAAACTTTAAACTTTTTTTCCGATTTCGTCACAAACTTTAATGTATTTTATTTAGATTTCACAAGCAGACTAGTGAAGGAAAATAATCCCAGGTTTTCACAATTTGTTCCAATAAAAGGAACGTTTTAATTTACCACCCCAAGACAAACGCTTGCAAAATAATTAAGTAGATTCTTCCGATGTGTAGTGTAATCTCTGCATAGTTCCCATTGGAGAATCTGTTCATACAACTTACTTTTTGCATACAGAAAAAAGTATGGTCTCCATGGAGAAATTGCAGAGAAGAAAGGCATAGAAAAGCCCCTCTGGTGGTGACAGAATCGCTCCGTTGTTCTTCAGGGACTGGAAAGCCGGTTAGACTTGATGGGAAGATTAATGGAGGTAAACACTGGGCAATCCCAGAAGAAAAATTGGCATATATTTACCTGCTAGCAGGACAAATACCCCAAAGAGGCACCAGCAACACAATGTCCCTGCTTAGGTCAAAACAAACTACTATATTAGAATGACCTAGTCAAAGTTTAGACGAATCCAATCGAGATGCTATTGCAAGATTGGAAATGTGCCGTCACAAATGCTCTCCATTCACAGTGACCAATGTTGGATTTTATTCTGAAAGAACGAACGAAAATGGAAAACCATGCAGAATTAAATAGACGCAAAGTGGTTAGAGCTTTTGTTGTGTTCGTCCTTCTCACCAAGTCCAAATAAAATATGTCGAAGTTTCAGGTTGATCTGTGACAAAATGCGATTTCTGGACAAAATAGCTTATATTTTGCTGCTTTTTTGGCTTCACTCCGTCTAAGCTTTTCTCTTTTGGGGGTAAACGTCAGGTGGGAAAGGCAGCCGTAATGGCGGTGCCGAAAGAGGCTGTTGATTGGAGAGCATCTTTGTGTCTGGCTAAATGGAGTTGCTGCGGGCTGGCACTCACATACTGTACCTGATTTCAGCAGAGGAAAGCTGTTAAAGACATGTCCCCACTGATGCCAGAAACAGGCTCATTTTCTCACCGCGATGAAGAAGAAAAAATATGAAAAGAAAAAAGAAAAGGCGGAATTCCTTTCAACCTGCATCCGCTCCTCCATGCTGAGAACAAGGCAGCCTTTCACTTTGAGTGGAGCTTTCAAGCGCAAGCAAGAGTGAAAGAGAAGCAGGCGAGCAAGAAGAGGAGAAGTGAACAACCCAGTGAGCTTCGTTTGGGAAATGTTTCATCACTCAGTGTTTTGTGAAACTGTCCCACCACTCGGGTGCTGCGGCGCCAACCTGCTCCGAGGAAAGCTTCCAGCAGAGCGCTGACTCCTGCGTGACACTCCGAAAAGATGCAAGGAAGCACAATTAGGCGGTTTTTGCATAATGCTGAACGCATTCATGTCGGACAGCTCTCAAAAGGTTCAGGCTTCGCATGGAAATTGACCTGGTTGGGATTGCCGTCGTCCTCAAACTGCTGAAGCGACACCATCAAACATGCTTTTAGATGCTGTTTCTCTGTTTTTCTTTTGAACCCTAATGGGAAGTAACGATTCAACTATTTGCTGCCAAACTGACCCAGAGAGGTCTTCTTTAGGTTTTCTGAGCTTTTCACCTCACTTCTCAGTTGGTGGGGACTGAATGCGCCTGTGTCTGTTCAAATAAAGTCTCAGACGTGAGTTTTGTTCAGAGTTGTGCTATGCATGAGTTGCATTTTAAGAAAAAAATACTTTAGACTTGACAAGCCTCCAAGCTTGACTCAAAACCGAGTCCTGGGACTCCAGTCTTGGGAATAATTTTAACTCATATTCAGGGGGTGAAGTGAGTTGATGAGAGTAGATAATGTAGGCAAATTATTGCTGGCTG
Source organism: Poeciliopsis prolifica (assembly GCF_027474105.1). NCBI lineage: Eukaryota > Metazoa > Chordata > Actinopteri > Cyprinodontiformes > Poeciliidae > Poeciliopsis > Poeciliopsis prolifica. The sequence goes on along the minus strand of NW_026562378.1, from coordinate 5,511,535 downwards.
GTTGTCATGGCAACATGATGTACAGCGCATCCGGAAAGTATTTGCAGCGCTTCACCTTTTCCACATTTGACTACATTACAGCCTCGACATTGGTTGATAACAAAATGTTAAGAATGAGTCACTGTGAATGCTTTCTGTATCAATTCCTTGTATTTTTTTATTTGTATTTTTGGGGAGAGGGGGAATTCTTCCTCATGAGAGGAATCAGGATCGCAGGTTTGACTGGATTTATCTAACGCTGCAATTACCGTCAGCTCGGATTTAAATGCATTCCTGTGGTAAACGGTGTGATTGGTGTGGAAACCACATTTGGCTGAAAACAGTGCAGAAACAACCTGGTTTAATGGGTGAATAAATTATTGACCAAACAAATAACATCATATTCTCTCTCTGCGAAACAAGAATCTTCAGAAAACTCTATCTGGCTTTTATTTTTTTAAACAGCAGCACTTGGGGCATGTTTGCTGTTTAGACTCGGCTTTTTAAAGCAGAAGTCATGCAAGGGTTTCCGCATCTTAGTTGAAACTATTATGTTCAGTCATTTGAGACTTGACTTCTTTCCTTCCATCTCAGACCTAAGTGAATCCACCTTTATGCCAGGCTTAAGGGTAAATTACCCTGGAGCACAGACCCAGCTTTAGGTCTAGCTCAGACCAAAGTCATCAGATAATTGCCACTGTTTCAGAAATAAGTAAATATTGTTCCGTAAAGGTTAGATCAGGGCCCGTCTGGCTGTCTCTTACTCGTCCTTTTTCAAGGTGAGCTCCCTCGTGTGATTATAATTGAAAATTAAGTCTTTGCCGCAGTATAATTAAACTGTGACCTTTGAACCCAAATGAGCCCTCGGATGCATATTAAGAGATCTGGGGATCTGGACGCATTAACACACTCGCGTCTCGCCCACATTCAGTCACGAGGCAACAAACAGCGACAGCTCCTTAATTATCACCTTGCCTGAGTCGTTAAAGAAGACAGTCTTCCACCTTTTGATTCGCACAGTTTGCAAGTTTGGGTTAGCATCTCGTTTATTTTTAATCAGTCATCAGGTTGCGCCACATGAAAGGTGCAGGAATTGAGGAGAACAAAAAGGGACTTCGAGTCTTTTGCTGGGGCTAATTTGGGACACTTGGTTAAGTCTGAGTTTAGGGAAATTCAGCAGGCCACGACTGCGTAATATTCCGACACCGCCTTCTTTTTATCTAACAGGCGCATGCATTACATTTTCAGCGGCTTAACTGAAGCTGATTAGAAAATGTAAAACCAGCTAACCTTGTAATATCCCATTCATGAACTGAATACTTACCACTGAGTCTGACTCCTAACCGCCTTGCTCTGCAGAAATAAATTGAAACGCTCCTATTTCTACTTACACTTTTATGATTCTTAATGACTCATGGATTGAAGTGGACAATATTTTGATATGTGAAACAGGCAAAAAAAAAAAAAAAAAAAAAAAGTGCCAGGAGGCTTTCGACAAATGCAATCACCAATGGATTTTGGTGAGAAATAAATCTTTTAGTACTGGTAATATAAATCTGATAAATGATTAGGAATCTTGGGATTTTTTTATTCATAAGGAAATATCCATTAGTGTAATAAAGCACTCTTTAATTCACCGTACTACGTGTCATTTCCCTTCTGTGGCTCTATAATTTAGAACAATATTTCTCGAGGCCGCAGCCAGGTATTGAACTCTGTGAGGAGGGAACAGGCTGAAAAGTGATGCAGTGCTTCCTGCCCTGCTCATCATTTGTTCCAAATATGCCTGAGTCAGTGTGAGCATGTCGAGATTTAATGGGTTTTACTCCCAACTAAGTAACAACAATGTCCGGCATGTGTTTAAGTTAAGAAATGTAGAATTTATCTGAGCAGAACTTACGCTGAATTTACACTGCTAGTAACATAATTTCACTCTTAGAGTATTTCATTAATGTTTCTGCACAATTATCTTATTCAAGCTGTATTGAAGTGCTTCCTTTGCACAATATTGCCTTTTTAAAAAAAGATATTTTCCAATAAATGCTATCTTGCTGCAAAATTAGGTCAATCATCTATTTTGGAAAGCCAGTTTGGACTCGACTCCTGAAAAGAAATCTCATCAAATAAAAAACCTGCCTTAGTAAGATTCCTGCATGGCATCGGTAACTCATAAAAATGACTTTAGGAACAGACTTGTTTTAAAAATCCTTGGTGAATCGCTAGTGGTGTAACAATCTCGGGATATTAAATTACCTCTTCACCTCCAAGTAAAATCTGTGAAATCTAATGATGAAGAGCAAAGGTTATGACTAATTAAACTTGACACCCTGTTGGATCCGTGAGACTTGTTTTAAAGTAAGAAAGGAGATAATTAGATTTTTTTTTTTTTGTTGGAAGAGTTGATTAATAAAACTTGTTAATTCAGTGAGCTGTTGATACCTAGTTACAAGCATGTGTTCAAAAATTATTTGATAACATTTTTGCAACATATTCCTCCGTGTAACAACGAAACCATGAGAATGGGAGACGAGACACGAATAACGCTTGGACTGGCTAGCTGTTAGCTGTTAGAGCCATCGATCAACGCTAAATTAAAAGGGTTATTTGATTTTATTTTTTGCTTTCACTAAATAACACAAGATGTCTGAAACCTTAAAATGTTGCATCTTCTCTTCCTCTTGTATCGTTCCACCTCTACTTGATTGGTAACCACTGACATTGTCGCATTTAAGTTAGAAATGTAACTTTATGAACAGGCTCTTATTTCTCCTTGGTTGATTATATTTCATTTCATTCATCATAATGTTTCGGGAATGTTATCATAAATTATGGATTTTACAAGAACTTATACATTTAGATTGACACTAGTTTGCTTTTTGGCCTTGATTGTTTCGCAGCAAGTTGTCCCAAGCAATCCCCTGTGTTTGTGGTTGTTTCAGTCCTAAAGTTCATTCAAAGTGGCAGTAAAAGAAAGGTCTTGAAGTGTCTTAAAGTTGAATTCCTGAAACTTACATCTTCCCCATCCATTTCATTCCAGGATGGATGTTAGCTTTGTCCATCCTTTTAAACAAACTGGACAAGAACGGTCATAAACGTGTAACGTCTTAAGCTTTGAGGTCAGCATTATCTTAAGTTGAATAGCACAAAATCTCCCTCTTAGGCAGAGAGGAGGTCTGTGTTTAAAAGAACATCGCCACAGCTCCTAATCTCCGCTATGAACAAAGGCAGAGCCAAAAGAAATCGATAGCATTCGAATGTAGTAGTTTACTCCCACTTATCTCTGTCTCTTTGTGAAATATAAGGCAAAGAAGAGAACGGGATGAATGCAGATCGAAAGTCAAATGAGAGCAAGCTGTATTTTGCTGCGTGTGGAAGGAGCTCTGTCTTGGGTCCACAGGAGCTCAGGGAGCTTTTAGTGCAGCTCAAGCCCAGCCATGCAACCTAATGTCCCAATCGGCCGCCTCAACCAGTCAACCATTCCACCACTGAGCGAAATCTTCTATCGATTGGATTTCGCGCCGAAGTGATTTTCTTGAAGCTCAACCTTATTCACCGACTGCATGCGAAATATTTCAATGACATATTACACTTCATTTTGTATCCCTCGCCCCTGTCCACTGCTGCACACAGCCGCCTGCGCAACAGGAATAAATCACTTCCTGGCTAGCTTATTACATGAAATGAAGGAATTCATCATGGTGACAGTTGGCCGTTGCGAGGCATTCGCTGTGATTTATCTGGTCGAACTTGATTGATTCATTAGCAGAGTGAACATTGCTGTACTGTGGGGACACTGAGGTGCACCTTGCTGTGTGCCGCTGCACATCCCGGAAGAGCCCTGCATCCAATGTGAAGGTCTGGGCTTCACATTAACAACCCATCACATCACCTTTCCTTGGATACGAAGTACTATGACCGTATTCTGACAAATAAGATCAGGTTCTCTAATTCTTATATCTGTGTGTGCTGGTGAATTTAATAGAGTTTTTGCTGAAGGATTCTGCAGAGTAAAGTGCTACACACAGGACCAAATTATCTTCTGTTCTTTCATAAAGTTGTGCCATGCTGCCTGGAGTTTAAAGACTCTTGCTTGACAGCTCTGGGTTTTACAGCACAGTATATTTTTCTGTATTGCTGAATGGTTTTTACATTTGCCTGACCTAGTTCCTGTATGACCAGTTATGCCCGTCAAGATATAAGTATATGAAATGGTTGGTTTAAATTACAAGTCCTCCAGTGAACTGTGCTGCAGACTAAAAATATTTTATTTTCAATCCATGACAGCTTCTGGAAAGGAGTTTTCAAACCATGGGATACGCTCGGATAGGACACAGACGTCCTAATCTAATAGTCTTGTATATTTTTGTATAAATGCATAAAAAGACAAGTATCTTCTTAGTTTGAGGTCCTTTTATTAATTTAGTGAGATCGTTTAGGTTTCCCAAAATATTTTAATAAACAGAATTGTTTTAAGGTCATTTTTAATTACTTTCTTCAACCTTAGTACTTTAAGTGGGAAACAAAAGGATGAAGGTTTGAAAGACTAGAAAGTGATAGAAAGACGAAATCTTCGTCCTGGTTTTCCACCCAACATGAGCATAGATCTATTTGCAAATGAGTGTCACTTGACCTTGAGATGTAAAAGGACAATTGTACCAAACTAAGTCAAAACACAGTTTATACAAGCATCATATCAAATTATAAGGAATTGTATACTCTGCATAATTTCTGAATTTGAAAAAAAAAATTTAAATTTAATGTGTTCCTGTCCAAAAAATAAACCCCATTCCCTTTTTCTTTTTATTATTTTCATAAAAAAGGCACTTTGAATTGGAGCCTGAAGTTCCTTTAATCATCAATATTTCTTCCTTTTTTCACAATTAGCATTTATTCTTCAAATTTCCAAACACAAAGGTAGTTTTTCTTCTGCTTTTATTCAAATTATTTCATTTTATTTTTTTATTGACCTCTTTCAACTGCCATAATTGTTCCTGCAGGACGTTCAGTGCACCATCATTCACGAGTGAAACCATTACTGCATAAGATAACAGGATTTTCTCTTCTCCCACAGCTCTTGTGAACACGCTTGTTAGAGAGCGACAAGCTTCTAGAGCGCTCGTGTTTAGAAGCAAAAATTATTCGCACAGATTTCGTTGCTTAGATTTGCACTCACAGTTCACAGCTGGCTGCGCTGCCACCAACAACCCAAATCTAACAGCTGATATGACTGCAGGGGGTGTTCATGAGATTTGCACAACTCTTTTGGTGAGCTGACAATGTTAAGCAGGAGATCCTTCATTAATGCTGATTTACTATGAATGCCATAAGAGCTCATCAGAAACACTGTCAACCCCCAAATGAAATATGACAACCTGAAAACTCTTGCTCGGGGCAAAGAACACACTTGTTAAACTAAAACATAAAAACAAGCATGTTCGACTTGTTAGGTTTTTTTTTTTGGTTTTTGTCTTTAATGTGTCCCTTTTTGTTGTACCTTTGCTAAGCATATAAGCACCAAAATGAAATGTTGTTAGGAAGTTATCACTACATTTCTATCTTGAGTCATGTCTCCCAATGGCACTCATACATAAAGCTGAGCCTGTAAAACTAATGTTGTGAGGACATTCCTGTACTAACTAGATATTTTGGCTTAGCTGTGTTCACTATGTCAATTTTCATTTAATAGTTAATATTGTACGAGGTTTTCACTCAGAACCATGTTAATAATGCAACGAGAGAGGTTCAGTACGGTGGCGATAGTTTAAAGAATAGTTTGCCAATAATAAATCTCTCTATAGAACTTTTTCAGGAAGTTTTCTGGGTTTCTCCTTGCAGAAACTGGCTATTTTCACCATGTTGTGCATCAACAGAAGCTATGCTTGTAGTATATTTTTTGTTATGGACACTCAAGACATCTTATTGTGTGTATTATTTTTTAAGTCCCAACAGTCCCTGCTTTTATTTATCCAAGGAAAGATATGTTAAAACTCACACTTTTTAAAACCAAGAGTCCTGTTTAAATTCAAAAGACTTTAAAAATGAGAGTTAAATAGTTCTTTAGAATGGCTTTTTAAGCACATTTACACACCATTACAAGGGTTTATTTGACTGTTTTCACATTTGGCTTCTTCAGACACATTTTGCCATTGTTTAGACTGGATGTTATGCCTTTTTTATGCCTTTTCCACCAAAATACTGCTTGGTGGTGGACCCTTTTTCTTTCAACTTTCCAACATTGCATCTTTAACATGTAATCAAGATCACTGCACAGGCTCCGTGCGATAGAAAAGTCCTTTCAGATGTTTTATTGCACTTTGAAGTTTTGCATACGACAATATCAGAGTTGGAAAACCAGATGTAAAATATGCCCCACTGTGTTACCCATTGATATTTCCCCTTATCAGAGCCCTCCAGCAGTCGCCTGCTATGGTGTATAAGCAAGAAGAGGCATGTCAAGCTCTGCTTGTGGCATCAGCAAGAAAGCTGCACCATCCTCTGGGGGCCAGATGCCAAATATGGGGGTGATTAATTAAATTCCAAAGGAAAAAAAAAAAGAAAAGGTGGGTTTGAAGACATTTGTAGCCTGAAAAGAGTTGGCATCTATCTCTTCTGCAGCCAATCTGTAAAAGAAAGATATGAGACATTTTAAATAAATACAACCAGCTGCTGCTGCTGCTGCTGCTGCCGCATCCAGCTGAGCATCTCAGTATGTCTGCCTGTTTGTAAAATGTACAGTGGCGGGCTGAATCAAAATGTCATCGACTGAAAAAAAATTGGTTAATAATTGAGACATCCCATCGGGTCTGTAGAGATAAGCAGAAGAGTGTCACTCCACAGTAACTAGTGGGGATTTACTCTCCTCCTGTTGTGATCAACCATCTGTTGCTGAGCTCTGAGACTAGCAGCTTAATTTGATTTTTGTGCAGGAAACAGCTGGTAAATATTGTTATTGCATTTTCTTCGGTTTAGAGTGCATAGGTGTTGACGGATCGGAGCAATAACACGAAAGTTAATGTACAAATTACCCCAGGACATAATTAATCTTTTGCAACATTGTCGACCCGAAGACAAGCAGCACAAATTTATTAGTTTCCATTTCAAATCATTTGCTGGCGCTGATCTGAACGCTTATGTTTGAAACTTGTTTTTAAAAAGGAAAACTAATGAAAGAGGTTCGCTGTTAAATGATCTTCTTCTTTTGGCCACAAAGACTGGAAAGGTCTGTGTGAAAAGGACAGGAAAGAAGTTTGTTAATACTTTATTTGAAGGGATTTTCATAAGCCTGACATGACACTGTCATGAACATGATGGAGTCTATGAATGTTTATGAATGTTATGATGCTTCATTCAGTAAATATTGAGACTTTTAATGCAAAGTTGCACTAAAAGTTGCACTGAAAGTCAATTACAAGTGTCAACTTTGCATTAAAGAGTTATTATTTACCAAATAATGCAAAGTTGACACTTTTGATTAACTTTTGATGCAACTTTTAAAGGAATTTAAATCTGTTAATCTGTCAACACGTCCAAACGACCATCCAGTAGTCCATCCGTCTTCCCGTCCATCTGCATATTCTCTGTTTATCCATCCATTCAAAGGCGTCTAATTTAAAACGTGACCATTGCAGAAATATAATTGTCACAAAAATCCACAGTGAAGTTCCAGGCATTTTAAGTTACCCAACAAAGTAATTGGAGCTCTTGACATTTAAGTTCGGAAAAGACTGAAATTCTGACACCACAAATAGATGTGAACCCAGTTCTATGTCTACTGTCTTTAAAAAAAATCTCCGCTTTGGCCGGTGCACTAAACCTTGACGAATCGTCATTGCCGACAAAGAGTAAGAGGATACCGGCACTCTGCAACGCCTTAACTCGCAAACCTCACTGCTGGAGGTGTCCTTAATGAGAGACCTGAGAGGTGAGGAAGGAAGGCAAAGTGAAAAAGAGTCGCTCCAAGAAAAGTATTAAAATGAAGGATAGCTCGGCACGTGTGTGTTCGCGAGCCGCTGCGAAGAGTTGATGAGTCTGTAACAAGCGGCTTCATCAGAGTGAGGAATGAGCTGCCAAGTGGGATCTTTCTTTTGACCTACCTTGGAGAGCACTGGCTGGATGGATGGACAGATGGGTGGATGGATAAATGGAGGGAGACAGAGAAGAGAGGTGCAACGCAGAGGCTGCTTTCTTCATTGCCTGTCAAGGCGGCGTCTGTCTGGCAGAAAACCATCACTTATCTTCTCGCTCTGATCCCACAGTCACGACTTGGAGCATCACCAGTACACAGGCAATGACCAGGGAAATGAAGCAGCAGACATGATGGATAAAAAGCATGCCCACTGCCGCTCCTGGTGCCGAATCAGCTTTATCTATTTCAATAAATTGTTCAGCCTAGGAATGAAAAGTAGATACCAGAGTGGAAAAGTAGTTGAACCAGACCATTATGTGCCCTGAAAGTGTGTTTACTCTTTTCTTCAACTCTACGGATTAAATATTCGCCAACTGTCAACACAATTCTGTTTTTCAACAAATGCACTTTTCTTTGAAGGAATTTTGTCTTATTTTTTTTCTTCCTTCGGTTGCTATCTGGCTCTCTCTCGCTTCCTGCGTTTATTCTTTTTCTTCATTTTTTCCGCTCGGTCACAAGCCTCGGCGAAGGCGTTGCGCCGGCATTTGCATGCACACCGAGTTCAGTCGCAATTTGCTGTGGACCCTCACAATTTCACAGTCCACACTGGTGGCACAGATCAAATTTACAGGTATCCAGAGGAAAGACTGCTGGTGAGATTCAGGGATTTTTTTATTTTTATTTATTATTATTTCATCTGCATTCAAAGCTGTGACAGCTGCAATACAATAAGATGCCCAGCATCCTATGCACCTCAGTATTCTGCAGCAGAATACTGGGCGTTGACATTGATAGCAGATTTTATGAGGTTATATCATTTGATCACATTGTTGAAAAGAAAAAAATATGGAGTGAAAAGTAAATATTTGTTTCATTGGGAGCGTTTTTTTTTTTTTTTTGTGGCTTCCTTGGTGTTTACTGTAAATGTTTCTCTATGAAATTTGCATGATCTTTTTGTGGGAGTATTACAATTTTGTGTGTGTGTGCATGAGTGCGTGTGTGTGTCAGGATGACACATTTTTCATGTTGACCCTCTTGTTCATGTGTGACTTTCAGCTGGGTGCTCCTGTTTCTTTATACTCCCCCGAAATATGCATTCAGGTTTGTAAATGTGAATTTCTGCAATACAGAAAATTACCAAGTGTTTTCTTGCATGTAGGAGTTCTCAGAGGGAGTGCAAGCTCAACACAAAGTTATGCCTGTAATCTTCACAATTAATAGGTACGATGTCCAGTGTCATTTATTACAGCTGGTCCTTTAATCAGCTCTGGGGGCTAGTTTCCGAGACTGAATCAAATTGCGTTTCAATTGATGACTGATTTCTCTCTGGGGATGATTGCTTTGGAAGATGAAGTGATCAGTCTTCTTTCCTTCAAAGGAGAAGAGTTTACTTTGTTTTGTTTTGTTTTTTGTCTTTGATGGAGTTTAATCATACAAGAAGTCCATTTTTTCTTTATTAAAATGAAATACAGCTGCACACACCGTGTCTCTCACATTTGACTGGATAGAAATGGGCGTGACTGGATGTTAGATTCTCCTGCTTTGCTTTTTCCTTGTTTGTTTTATATGGTTCATTTTTATGTGTGTTGTAGCCCACCCTTCCCACAACAGTAGAAAGATAATAGTGGCTCTTCTCGCTTTTGTGTAACATCAAGATGCTATCTCTGGTGTAAAAGCTTATCAAGTAGAGCATAATGACATTAAGTGACTGGATGGTGTGTTTTGATGGATATTGCTGTGAGTAATCTGATCCTAAATTGGGTTCCAGGTTTCATATTGTTCTGATTTCAGTCTGCAAATAACAACACTCCCCCTCTCTGATTCCCAGCCTCCACCAATCTCTTGGCCCGCTCGCAGTCATTTGTCATAGCTATGATGCTTTCCCACAGGTAGCTGAGAAACCCATTTGAGTGTTTTGTGACACAAAAACATATTATCGTTGTCCAACGTCTGCTTGGCTCACAGTTAACCTGTCATACATTGTGTTCTTTATTGTATTTTCATTAGGTCCAAATCTGCTCCCTGTTATGGCTAAACAAACTTAAGTTGATGTCTCTGTGAAGGTCTTTGAGAGTAATTAGCTTATATGGTTAGAAAACAACAGTGAGCGGTGAGCGTGGTGAGAGCTTTCTCAGCCGATCATTGGAAGACAATCTCGGACTGCATCAGTGAAGAAGAATCAAATCTTCCATTTTTATTTTATAGGGAACTTGTCAAAGGCAACGCGAGCAGCACAAGGTGCTTTATGCCTATTAAAAACAAAGGAAGAAAGGACAGAAATGCAAACTAAACTAAAATCCGTATTTTGTTCAAACAACCAGTATACAAGCTTCACTAAGTATTTCAACAATATATTTAAATAAATAATATTAATAATTTTAAAAAATTATCTAAAATGCAATACAATGGCAGATGCAATAATACTAAGATGTAGCTAGAAGCAGGAATCATGAAGTAAACTCAACAAGAACCACACATTGGGCCTTTTCATATCTGTTCACATGCTCAGCTTCCCATGCTTACAAGAAAATCTGTCGTATACAACTTGAACCAGTTTTAGAGTCTCCTACAGCTGATGGGCAACAATCTCAGGTATTGGTATCTATGTGCTCTGAATAAATCTAAATGGATTTTATTTTAAATGTTACCAATATAAAGTAGGCTAAAATGAAAATATCTATTTTTGTTAAACATGGATGCATCAAGGTCGGTTCTCTTTTGATGGGGTTTACCAAAAGCAGATGTCAGAATGAGTCCAAAAAAAAAATAAAAAATAAACATCCTTCTGAAGAGAATTTGCAAAGTCCAGGAAAGCATTAAAAAAAAAATGAAAAAACCCAGGAAAAACGTTTGAAGCAAATTATGCAGGCATTGATCAAAAAGGCAGGTTGTCCTATGAATCATGAAGTAACTCCTGCAAGCCATGGGATGGCATTGATCAATTGTTACAGCAAAACCCAAAGTTAGAGAAATTTACACTCTTCACATCAAATTTAAAGCATAAACTTTGTCTTAAAAAGCCATCTGCAGATTTTTGTTCAAAAACTACCTTGAGAATCCCCTCGTCATTTCGTCAAAATTATTCTGTGTCCTTTTTTTTTTTGATGAAGAAAAGTGATTAAGTAATCTATTAATCTAACGAGACAGGAATAGTGTTCAACAGACAAAAAAATAGAGATTAAAGCCCTTTGTAAACACATCACTCTTCTTTGTCTTTCCTTGTCCAAGGCTACCTCCTGTCCTCAGTGCCACAGCAAGCGAGGTCAGCTGCTAAATGTCAAATCTGACATCATTACTCTACTTTGTCAAACAGGAGATAAGTGGTTAGCGCATTGATTTCCCTCACTTTTCTCCTTATTTACATTGAGCAACAGATGGAAGTCGGTCTTTGAGGAGGAGATCGATGCTCCGCCAAACAATTATCATCTCATGAATGCATGATTGAAAAGCCAATATCCGGCTTGATAAGGCGTATACAGCAAAACGCTTTGTCACGCACGCGTCAGACATCGACACAGGACCTAAAATGGGAGCTGCAAGCACTAAAATATAAAATGTTTGCCATTGTGAACAACCACAATGAATATTTGTTCAATAGGAAAACAACAAAGTAGACTTATTGAAAGAAACACAGAAAATCCTTTTGATTATTATTATTATTATTATTATTATTATTATTATTTACTTCTCTTCTCACATTTGGACAACAGCCCGGAGCTGGGGCAGCAGTGGAGTCAATTCATTCCGAAAGGTTTTTATTATAACAAATAATTTGAAAAATTTATACATGCAAATATATAAACGAGGTGGATATGAGCTTATTAGCATTTGTTGCAAATGGAATACACTTATGCAAAGTAAAGTGAGGGCCTCGCTGCTCTGCTCTACGGAAAGTGGGTAGATTATTTGCACCGTAGAGAGCTCTTTTTGTTTTTTTTACCCTCCGCATATGTTGTCCGTGATTTGACATTAAGTGCCTGTGGAGGCATTATGCAAATTAGATAATACATTGTGACTAATTCAAGTGGATCTCACCTGCCATGCAATGTCGTTGAAGATTCGGCTTGCAGAATTTCTGGTATTCAGACATTTTTGATTGACATGGTCACTGTCTGTCTGTTTGTTTGTCCGCCTCGCCGTCTCTCTCTCTACCTCTGTTGCTCTGTAGCTCTCTGTCTCTCTTCAAAAGCGTAGTTCTGGGTTCTTGAATTAACAATTTAGCTGCTCTTTTAACTATTCCACCTTCATTTAAAAAGAGCAGTGAACTGTATCTCATGAACACTGAATGGTGGTCGCCTGCCACTTGTGCTGCAGAATGGGGGGAAAACATACGCTTTCATGACTTTGAGGACATGTTGGTTTGCAGGAACAAAAGTGCAGATACTTGAAAACGTCAAAGTCCTTTCCGGTAGATGTAATTCTCTATACCACATCAAACCAGACAAATTGCTCAATAAAATCACAGACTTAAGACATCTTTTGTATTCTGAAACCAGTTCCTTGCATTGCTTGGATGTGATTTTTCACCCATTCGTCCTTGTGAGCAAGTCCCCGTTTTGGCCTCCTCTGACCAAAACAGTCTGGTTTTTGGTCAGAGGAGATCAAAACTGACTGTTATGCTATGCAGAAAACTTTGGACAAACTTCAGTGTGGTTATTTGTCAGCTTTTGAGTCTTGCACGGTGAATATGCATGGAGACAATTAAGGTTGAATGCTTTACCTGTGTTTTTTTTGTTTTGAATTGAAGCACCTTTATCTGTCAATTCCAAGCTCTCCAGTGGTTAGCCGTACTTGGCTTTTGAACAATTTGTTTATTGTTTACGGCTGTCAGAAATAGGAGCCGCTGGTTTGTGGTGAAGCTATATTTTTTCTTCTTTTTTTTTCTTTCTTCCTCCAACAGCGGTTAAAGGAGCATTCAGGAGTTTTTCCAATGCCTTCAGTTTGTTTTGCAACAATGAGGTTGCGTACTTTTTGAGAGAGTTCTTTGCCTTCAGCCATCATTGTGTCGCGCTTCACCTCGGTGATGAAGCTTTTCTTTGTAGCGTTTAGGACTAAAGTGGATGACATCAACTTGCCCTAATGCTGGCAGATTTCAGTGTTTGTCTTTTTCACCTTTTTGTTCTCGTTCTCAATACCTACTGCACTTCACCAGATGAGTTTACCCGAAGAATAATTTATGCAAATATCAGTGGGTTACTGGGAAGCAGGGAATTTCATGTCAGCAGACTCACTGGAGATGTGTTTATTAGTTAGTTTAAATTGAAGGTCTTGTGATTCAGTGTATTGTGTCTCTTTTAGTAGTTTGACGGCTGACAGTAAATTTCCTCACAGTTTCTCCCTATTTCTGGCTTAACCTACCTGCCATAAAAATAAGATAACCAGGATATAAGAGAGGAAGCACAATCCATCTCTGCCTTTACTGCAGCCTTTTTATACTATATAAAAAATGTAGCACACACACACACATGCACACACACTTGGATGCACTCATATAGCATTGTATCATCTCCAGCAAAGCTTTACTTATACCTGAAAACTACAAAAGTAGGTTAGACATTGCATATATTTACCATAATAATCATTCAAACTTCTTCCATCCATGTGTAAGGTAACTTTAAAGATGTTTCCTCTGAAGCTGTTTCTTTTTTACTTTTTTCACTCCTCGCCGGTCACCTCTTTTTTTTCCCCAACGATTGTGAGGATAATAAAAACTTGATTTGACATTTAAGCTCGAATGGTTGTCAGCTGTCCCTTTCGTGCTCTTCTTCCTCTTCTTCTTCCTCCTCCTCCCGTCTTTGGGCCGGAGCTCGGCAGTGGGTCTCGTCGCCTCGGACCATGACACAGAGAGTTATATATGCCAGGGTATTACAGGGCCCTTCTTAATCCGGTTTGTCACACTGCTCCCTCTGGAGTGGGGTAATTTCATGGTGCTGAACTGGTATTGATAGAGCTTCAGCAAATGAGGCACGCAGCAATCGTTAACTTTAATAACCATAAAGATGTGAGCTTCGGAGTCACGTAGAGCCAAGAGAGGAAACCCACACAGGTGATTAAGAATCGACCAGGGCCTCGGCCAACATGCACCTCGCATCTCTTATTCACACTAATGGAATTACCTGTTAAAGATGTCAGAGCTATTACCACCAACGGGGCAATTGCTGCTCTAGATCTTTCTCTTTTCAGTAAATTGGAGCTCCTTTTCTACGACTCCACACATAGAAAATGCCCATTAAAAAGATAAAGCATAAGAATTTTCTAGTTTTGTTTTTTTGTTTTTAAATGTCTCTTGAGTTTTGATTTACTGCGCCTGGTGGGTTTCTCTAAATCTGCTGTGGAGCAGCATTCAGCATTCTGCGAGAGTGCAGCTGGATTCAGAAGAACGAGAGGAGGGGGAAAAAAAACATTTATTTACGTGACTCAAGTCTAGCTGGGTCAGTGGTTTCTGTCAATCAACTTGAGCTTCGGAGTGGTGTTTTTTTTCTCTCTGCTTTTCCAGCTCCACCCCTCCCGTCCGTGAGTTTGTGGTAGCTCCGGGCGCTACTGTAGCTGCTATGTCTACTTGTTTGTCTGCTCCCATTACTGCGGGTGATGCTGCCTCAGGAGGAAAAGTGAAATCCAGGCTGGAGATGCGTAAGTGAGAAAGCAGCCTGAAGCCCACACTCTGGCTGAGGTCAGAAAAAACACACACACACGCATAGACTGCAGCAGTGTGCTGATGGGCACCTGGTAAATGGTGAATCCACTCTGGCTCAAAGTGCAACAGTGACAGGTCAAAGTGTTTCAGACTGGATAAAATGGTTAACAATGTCGGAGATCAATTTATTTGATATTGTTGACAGGTAAAGTCCAGTTTTCTATCAAAAGTCAAGTCAAGTCTCAAGTCAAGACAGGCAAAAGTCTCAAGTCGGGAGCTCGGGATTTCGAGTCCTTTTGAGTAGGTTTTTTGTTTGTTTGTTTGTTTTGTTTTAAATAATGTTCCAATTATGTTAAATGTAAATAATGGACCATGTGCTCTTTCAAACACGCAATTACACTCATTGCAAACAAAGCCCAGTGGTTTTGACTTTGGATGTGATGGTAAAATCAATATCCGTCAGTCCAGTTAGGGTTGAATCTACAGCCAATTTCACACCTCAGTGTTGATGAAAACGTGTTGCATGAATCAAGGTTGCCAGAATTACTAACCAAGACACGAAACAATGTGCTGCATTATAATCCAGATGAACACACTGGGACAGCGGACTTTGTATGCTTAAAAGAAAAAAAAAAACAATCTACTATTTTTATTTTGTTAAATATTAAAACTGTTTGCCTTCCTAACCTGCTGCTTTCACTGGGCAGCTTATCATGATGTTGCTGCAAATGATCATCTTTTGTAAAAGCATGACTTTGGCAATGCTGCTCAGCCTGTCTTGCTCCAACAAGCTGACGGTAAATGGCTAAGTTTTGTTCTGTTGCATTCAAATGAAATGTTTTATCTTTTGTTTTTTTCACAAAAACAAAAAAAATGTTTCAGAGTGAGATTTGAAAAATGTAGAAATCACCACCATGAACAACATCTGGTTTTTCAGATTCTGACTGATGTATTCAGATGACTAGAAGTTGGTCAGTGACTCATAAAAGAGAAAAGTTTTCCCAGCCTTGCATGGAGTTTTATGCAGTTCAACAGATCTTTTGGAGCCATCTTTAGGAGGTCATTTGAGCAGCAGCTCTTGAGAATTCCTCTTCAACTTCATTTCTGAGTCCCAAGGCTGACTGCTTAATGTAGCATAGTAAAAATCTGGATCATACACAAAAAAGTATGCCGACTATTCTTGTGTTTTATTCTTTCTCATCTACATAAATGTCTTTTATGTTCTCTCTGGGTTGTAATTCAGACACTATTAACATCATGGAAATGACATTTCATTATGAATACATAAAAAACAAGCTGCAATTTTTATGCTTCTTTTGGGGGTTTTTTATTTTTTATTTTGTACTGCCAGAAAAGAGGGGGGATTTGAGGTGTACAGTAAATGTGGGTTGTGTAGTTTTTGATGAAATATGTACACCTCATCTGCTGCCAAAAGACTTGAAAAGTTGTTCCCTGGCACAGGCGGCGAGGCTCTCATTTGGAATCCACTTGACAGAGCTTTGAAGGCTGTTTAAACATTATCTCAAGTAATCGAGGGAGTGTTCACGAAGTTCAGACTTGATGTTTAAATAATGAAAAGCTAAGTCCCGACGAACGTCATTAAACTTATATGCATAGGGAAAGCTAGCTCGCAGCCACTTTGAAGCCTCTTGAAGCGGATCATTAATTCCCTCCCTTTTCTCTCCCCTTAAATGTTAAAAGCAGAAAACTAATCAAGACAAACAGAACGTTTTTTTTTTTTTTTTTACTTTCAACTGTGGACTGACACTTGCAAATCAGAAGTAAAAAGGAGGATGTCTTTTGTTTGTTTTTGTTTTTGTTCACTATGCATGATTTCACAGCAAGAACAGTTGACATAAAAAAATGCAAAAGCTTTTCATGAAATCTTTGTGCCGCTTCGAAGAGACTTTGACGCCTGTGAGAGTCTCAATTTGTCTTCAAAGTCTGTATAATTTCAGCGTTAATTTTGAACTTCAGCTGCTGCCCTGCTTCGTGAGAAAGAAAGAACTCTGTGTCCAATGTTACATTTCCATAACTCCACTCATGTCTGCACTGATTTGCCTGACGATGGGAATCGCAGCTCCTGCTGCTGCCCGAGATGAACATCGGAAATGAGGCGTTCTTAGGCAGTAGATAGCAGTCGGTCACACAGAGGGACTGGGGAACGGCAGCAAGCCCACGGACAGGGAGAAACTGTGAGCAAGGTTGGACGAGACGGAGACGTAGTACCTGGCGGCTTGGCAGAGGAAAACAGGCACAGCAGCAGGCAGACGAGAACAGCGAGTGTCCGCTGATTAAGTTGTTGTGGCAAGTCCTTGAGAAGCTTTACATTCTCCTGACCGCTGTGTCCATTTCCTCACCAATGAGTCATTAGTTAACTGTTGTGGCGAAGAAAGGCAGAGAGATAAAGTGAGCGAGTGTGAGAGCGCTGAGGTGGATTTCCAATAAACAATTGGAATAGTTCTTTCTGGACTTCCTGTTGTCAGTGGTCATTTTTTATCTTACAAGCAGAGGTGACATTCCACTGTGTGCGAGAACAGTTGCTATAAAATAAGTTTGTTTAGAAAATAGACATCTTAACCTTGTCCCTATCAGCCTATTTTACTAATTTGCCTGATTGACGAGGTTGTTATTATCAACTGTAAGTATCTCTCTGTATTCCCTAGAAAATACAGACTTTCACCTCAACTCTAAGATTTCCCAAAGGTTATGTTGCATAATAAATATAGATTTAAACTAGAGATCTATCAATATGATATTAATATATCTGTTTGTCCTGATATTGAAAGACAACCCTGGCACAGATGACATGACAATGTGTCCGGTCAATAAGGGAAAATTTATTCTAACTCCACGTTTTGTGTTGTCGTGTTTTATTATTTATTTTACATCATGCATAGAATTCCTAATTGTAATTTCTGGATGAAGTTTGTTCTCTGCATGTTTGACCAACCCATTGTTTTCTGTGAATTTGCTTCTTTAATATTTATTTTTCATTGGCTGTTACACTCCTAAGGGACTAGGAGAATGAACAATTTAAAGCTGTGTTGTTTTTACATGTTGGACCAGGTTTGCGATACTTTCAGTGGATTTAATGGGGCCGTACTGATGCATCGTTATCAAATCAAACTGTAATTCGGTCCATTCGTGTCTGTGTTTTAAAAAACAGAAACATTTTCAGTCAATTCAGCTCTTTTTTTCCTTACCGGATCGGTATCGGCTTATACTAAACGTCATAATTCTGTATAGGAAGTGAAAAAAAGTGGTTAGGGTCAAATACTGTTGACCAGTTTTGCTTATCCTGTGGAAGTTGCCTCCTCTGTTTTCTTAGCCACCAGGGAAGTGGTCTTCTGCAGCTGTAGCCCATCTGCTTCAAGGTTTGACATGTTTTGCCTTTGGTGAAGGTAATTCACAAGCTCACACTGACATCTTTGCAATATCTAGACCCCCAAATGCATTGAGGTGCTGACAAGCAATTAAAACCGTGTCTCTTACAAAATGGCCACTGAGTGAATATTGACCTTTGGTTCTTTCTTTGACTTCATTTCTACAAGAAAAAACCAACTAACTCTGCATCCTGTTTCCTTAAAAACAATATTCACACCAAAGAACACTGCTGTCTGTAAAACCTAAAAGTGCTTTTAAATGGCGTGTCGGTGAACTTTCCGTATAAAACTCAAATTCATTTGACTCCAGCCACCAGCTGCTTTCTTCTTTGCCACTCTGGTAGAATTGATTGCAGACATTGATTGCTGCTCTTTGCCACTCTGGACATGTTATGGTGCTTGTTTCTCAAGTTAAACCAAGATATAAAGTTTTTAAATTATCTGTATTTTGTTACCAGTATGCAGTTTTTGCTTCTTTTTTTTGTCACTTTGATTTCTGTGATTATGAAGTCTTTAGCCACCACAGAGTAATTTGTTATGCTGCTGTGACCCTGAGAACAGGTGCAGAAATAACACAGTCAGCAGCTGTGTGTTAGACTTACATCACGTGTCAAACTCGAGGCCTGGGGGCCAAATCCGGCCCGCCACAGCTCTCTGGACTTTGGAGGGACACATAAATAGAACTGTCACGATAACAGTGTGCTTGAATATTATTTTATCAATCAACTTGAAGCTGATTGTTTCTGTTTAATGCCAAATTGCACCAATTGGCCACCCCACTTTTTTGTGAATCATCGCGTAAATTCACACAAAACCAACAAATCGCAATGTTTTTTCACACCAATCCATAATTGTGAATTTGTTGCAAAACAATGGATGTAAGTGACGATTCATTCCCACCTGCAGGTGGCAGCATTTCTTCCTTCTACTTCTACTGAACAACTGCCTCGGCTTAAACGTCAACGTGGCGAGTGATAAAAAGTTGGATTTACCTTCATACATAAGAGTAAATATTTCTAAATTATGACCATAGACACTTTTTTATTGTGAAACAAAAATCAATTGTGAAATGTTGGAGTGACTGAAAATATGTTCAGTGTGATTTAATTTTAAGAATTTATTTATATTTTAACAGTTTAACGCTTTTTATCAATACATTGTGTATTGTGTATTGATACCCGGCCCTTCAAGAACATTCATGACTTTGATTTGGCTTAAAAGGAAAAAAATAGTTTGACATCCCTGACTTACATCATCTGCAGTTTTAAAACAAGCACACCGGCCTCCACCGCCTGATTATGGCAGCGACAGCTTCGCATCTCGCCCAGGCATTTCAGATGTCGGCTTTTATGATTTGCAGAAACACTTTTGGTGCGTACAACCTACTTCTCACTTTCCTAACACCTCTCAGGTGTGTAATTTGTCCATCCGTCACAAAATCACCAGCACTCATGTCAAATTCTCGGAAGACAAAAAAAAGGTGTTCTCCGGCAGTTAGCATTTCTCTATCGCTTCGAGAGCCTCATCATCAAGGGCAGCAGTAATTCCAGGCTGCGTGACAGATGTTGCAGCGTAGTTGTGCAGAAAGTGTGCTGAGAGACTGTTTATGCTTCTTTTTTTCCTTCTTCTTCTTCTTCGAAGTGGATTTAGAAAAGCATGGTGCGTTTAACTTTTGAATCCCCTGCAGGTCAAAATGTGGTAATTGAAAACCAGCATTAAAAAGCCCACAGAGAATCTTATTACAGACAGAATCCTCCTGCATAAACACTGCACATGTTGTGATGTCTTTTCAGACAATAGACATACATCATCAGTGGCTTCATCAGTCTTCCCATCTTTGAATGACCCTATGCAGCATTTTGTCATTCAAAGATGGATCGTTTTATGCTATGTTAGAGTTGCACTGAGGGATATAGTGACTATATTCCTCAAGGAGGAATTGGCCAGCATAGGATTTTTATGCATTGCCCACTGTAAAAAAAACACAACGTGATTTTAACTTTAAAACAAAAAGAATTTAAAATGAACAAATATCTTACTTTACTGCTGCTGAAACAGCACAGCTCATTGCAGGTATATTATAGTATCTTGTGGCATGGTTTCTGTTGTTTAATTGACAGTCAGTTATTCAAATTAATTAGATGAAGTGTTGGGTGGGGGAGGATTAAACAAAAGAATTTTGAGAATATCCAGGATGCTATGCTACTTCAATCAAAAAAAAAGTCTTTTTAAAAGTTTTCCAACAAATGACCACAAAAATATGCATTGGTCACTTGTTGAAATTAGCAGACGAATTCACCTGGTTTTACTAGTAGAATTTTTCACCACTATATTCCACCATCAGAATGGTGTGTTCATTATAATATCTAATGCTAATTTCATCCTGCATGTGGCATTTTGCATGGAAATAGAGAAATGGAAATTAACCTTAGCGAGCAGCACAATTTAGATTTATATTTGTTTAAAAAGATGTGAAAACCACAGAGACTTCTCCTTCTGTTTTCCTAACTGTTTGCTAAAATCCTAATCAAACACATTCTAATGTGTGGTCATAATGTGGAAAAAGTTCAAGGAAAATGAGTATATTGCATATGCAAATTTGGATTTTTTAAAATGCCCCCCAATCCAAATCCTCACAGTCTCCAAATATCTAATGATGAAGCGCAGCTTGTTTTTTCCACTTCCATTCCTAATTTCTATATTTATCTCCACATTTTACAACCTTCCTCATTACCGCCTCGTAATTGGCCATTGGGCTAAGCTGAAAACAATGAAGCATTGATTTCCTTAAACGTAATCACCGCATCCAGTCATTTAATGACTGCTGTCACTGCAGGACATGGGGAGAAAAATGACCAGCCGATGGTCCCATCGATGCCCTTCACCTTCCCTCACTAAAGGCTAGAGTGCAGAGCCACCCACTCCATCTTAGCAAGTTAGTTTAACCCCCTCAGCCGCCTGACAAGTTCCAGGCACTACATCCATTAGGAATGCAGTCATGTCTCCAGTTGTTTTTGCCCAGTTCTCCACCGGTATGCCATTGCTAATGCATTTTTTGCGGGGGACCAAACACATCTGTTGTGAAGTATCGCGTGGCGTCGCATGCTTAAGTACACATAACGTACACATTGAGATGCACAAATCAGAAGGTAATTTACCTCACTATGGGCTCCCAGGATCCTGAGTGGGATTAAGTGTAGTTCAAGTGGCCATTTGTTGTTTAAGTGCCTCTTGTGACAGACTGGCTAAAGTAATCATGGAACAATTTACACTGCACTCTGCTTCACATACCAGATGGTTCACACCTAATGTCCACCTGGCTGGATCTTACGCCGCTCATATACACACACTGACATGTTTGTGTGTGTCCGCACACGCTCGTGTGTGTGTGTGTGTGTCAGGACTATTCATTAAGACTGTAATTTAGGTGGTTTGTTACATCCACATTCATCACATTCTCAGGTCTTCAACACACCAAATCCATGTTTATTTTGTTTACTACATCAAATGAGTTTGCTGTAAACCCATGCCCATGAAGTTAAGTTGTGTTTAGCAGTCAAATGTTTTCGCAGCATAAAATGAGCGGGCAGACAAAAGATGTTTATGACGTGGGTTATTAATATTGTTTACTATTGAGCCCCTCCCCCCATCCATTAAACATAGCAGAACATGACCCACAACACAGCAGCTCCACATGCATGTAGCAGTCTAAAAAGCAGAAAACTGTGTACGTGCAGTAGAGTCAATATATAAAATACAGAAATTGTTGTTGCCATAACATGAGTTCACATTTTGAATGGCCATTGTAATCTTCAGCTGTCGGGTCGGAGTCACGCTGCAGCAGATGGCTGCACCTGACAGGGTTTATAACGCCCAAAATGCTAAAGGTTGCTGAGGGTGTTGGAAGCACAGCTGGGCCTGAGAGAAATTAGCACAATGTGGATTTACTGCAGCTGATTCTGGCAGGGAGGTATTTACCAATGACATTACAATTATACAATATTATTAAATGATGCCAAACCTGATAAAAGCAAGCTCACTTTACCCACAAGAATCAATCAGTAAGAACAAGCATGCAGTCATATTCAAGAAGTCACAACTTGTATTCTGATGAGCCGTTTATGTAGAAAATGACCTTTAAGATTCTAAATATCCCTCTTGTTTAACTCGTTCTCATTTAATATTACCTTAAATGTTGCTTTCATTTGCTTCAAGTGGAAAATCGTCTTACTTAACAGAAATAAATGCTTTCAAACATCTGTCCTTGTCCATTCGGTAAATCATATAAATGAACTTTTTCAGAACATAATTTATTCAACGAGTCTGTACATTGGAAGTTAGTTGTCTGTATAGTTAAAGAAAAAAGGATTCCTAAAGACTTCCTACAAGAAGTAGCAAAATACTACAAGTGCTGCCCTTTCTGACCATTTCCTTCACTTTTTAACCACAGCGTATCCATCTTCTTACAGATACTTCCCCAAGGAAAAAATATATAACTTCATGAAGCTCAGATCATCTCGAACTTGATTTCTTCAGTATGATCTCATCTAACAGAGTGCATTTGTGATGTGGTGGACCAAGAGGCAGGCATAATGGATGGGCCACTGAGAAACCCACGGCAACAACCTGTACAATATTGTCACCTTTGCTCATAACTGCTTAAAGATAGAAAATGTTGTGAAGTGAAAACTGTGGATAAACAGGAAAGGTCGAGTCAGCAGTCACAAAAAACGAATCAATAACAATCGACATCGACTGAAACGCTTATATTGCGACCATGTCGTCAATCCCTATATCACACTTAACAAAATCAGAGACATATACCAATCTTTGGAGCAAGTTGTGTGATTAATACATAACATACATTCATACAGTCAACATACAATGTTCTGTTCAGTGGGAGATGTTCAATTGTCCAGATTTCACACCAGCTTCCTTTGCATCCCTCTCACCGCATCTGATTATAGCGGTTGTGTGAGGTTTGCCGTGGCGCATCTGCTTATGGTTTAATTGAAATTCTAAAAAGCCTAAGAGAAATCTGTGGGTTCTGCAGGCCAGAAAGCACATTCCTGTGTGTGTTTTCCATATCCTGCTTCCTCCTGCCCAGAAACATCTAACGAGAAGGCAGAGAGAGTGAGCCTGATACGGAGAGGCAGCTGGGTCCGGCAGGACTGCAAATGTTTGTCTTGTAATCCGGAACTGCTTGGACTTTGGTCTTGCCAAGACAGACATTGATGAAAATGGAAGAAGAAAACTGTTGCCAAACTCGGCCAGACTGCCTGGTGCTCAGTTCCGTAATTCATGACCCAAGTCATTTTAAATATTTGCACAACCCGCCTGGGCAGAGAGAAACAAACTGTTTCTTTTTTTTTTTTTTTCATTATTATTTATGCTAGCAGAAGTAAATGCCTCTTCCTTTTTGCAGCAGAAAACCCTCTCTAAAACGCTGCATTGTCGACTGCTATAATGCACTACACAAATTATTTTCTCTCTGCTTTCTACTCTGTATATTGAGTGGAATATATTAGACTCTCCTTTTCCTATCTGATGCCTCGTCGTGGGATGAGCTCCAGTTTTAATTGCTGGATGCTGCCGTCTGTTGCTGTGGCTGTCACAGAAAGATAAAGAGTTTTTCCTGGGGCCGGTAGGAGAGGGGAGAGCAGTGATGAAGGGCCTTTCTCCTGCAGCTCTGCTGGCTGCATTAGCCCCATGTGTTATAATTGTGTGAAGAGGGCACTTCCAGTGGCTACCTCATTACTCACCGGCATGGCCAGTCCCTGGCAGGAAGACACACCTTGTCCTTTAGCTCTTTCTCTCAGCCTGTCTCACTCATTTCAGGGTGTCCCTCAGCTCCATCACCTGTGCACCCTCCCTGGGGTAATCCTCCCTATTGTTATTTTGACCCATTAGTGCCATTGGCGCATATCACCTTCTGCATTGGCTGAATTTTTTTGACATCCTCCTTTGTCAAACTGGGGCAGATTGTGCAACATTTGCTCTCACTGTCAACTGTGTTTTGGAGTTGAAGCTTTAGTGCGGCGCAGCCGGAGATTGCGCGGGTCGGCTTTCGAAGTTTTAATGACTAAGTGGTGCTCAGTGCGGAGACAAAGTGGTGCCTGGAGGAGGTAATCACAAATTTCAAAGAATTTCAACGGGAATTTCATGATACGGACCCACACAAAGAAGCATGTAATTTAGCTGGCAAGAAGGCTGGAGCCACTGAAGTGGAAAAGAAAGATAACTCTGACTTCTCTTCATAATTCTAACTTTAAACTCAAAATTGTAATTTTATGTCCATCTCTGTCAAAATCCAAGTAAATGACCAAACATTCTCAGGTGTGTGTCAGCCATGTTGTTTGGTAAGGTAAGGTAATTTTTGTTTTTGTAGCACATTTTCAGCAACAAATCAATTCAAAGCATTCATGAGTTGGAGAAAATACGAACAAAGTAACTAAATAAAAGCAAGATAAAAATAAAAACATGGGGAACATGTTTAATAAGAATAAGAGTTTATGAACTAGGAGGGCTTCTAAGTTTGTTAGCACATCAAAATAAATCACATAACTACTTCCTCCTAGTTATTGGATTTGTAAAGCTGCACACTGAAAACCTGTCCCAAATGCATTTGGTAGATTTGAGTTTTAAAACCAGATATTCCTCATGGTGCATAAACAACGTAAACAACTCTGATAGTTAAAGAAAAAGAAAAAAGTCAAAGTCTTGAGGAAAAGAGTCCAAACCGCAAAGCTGACAACGTTTCACTGAAGCAAAACATCAAAGTTCCTGGGGTGTGAATACATTTTGTTAGACTTAAAATGTTTGATCACATTGATAATATATGTGAGGCTAATTAAAAATGGAGAAATGGACACGTTGGTAAATGTGAGACGTTCTTCATGAGAGTCATCTTGAGCTGATTGGTATGAAGTGAGGACAGCCAGCCCTGAATGAGAGGCAATTTGATGACATAATTGAGATTCCTTGAGGGCCAATTTGTTACACATGCTTACAGTGTAAGTGCCTGATGATTGTACTGCTGTTAAGCTGACATAATATAATGAGTCGTAGCTGAGTTTCTCTCTCATTCCCTCTATGGCTGCTTTCTAGGGGAGTTCCTTTAGAAATGTGTTGGGGAATTGTAAATAAGAATCGCTCTTTTTTTTCTCTCATATTTACTTGCTTATGTTTCTGCCTGTGTCTCTGCAGAGGGAGGAACCTGTGAGGTGATTGCCGCTCACAGGTGCTGCAACAAGAACCGCATTGAGGAGCGTTCGCAGACGGTCAAATGCTCCTGTTTGCCCGGGAAAGTGGCCGGAACGACACGCAACAAACCCTCCTGCGTGGACGGTGAGAACATCTAATGTCTTCCAGTGTAACGTTGCGGCCACTGACAATTTATGTCTGAAGTCCTGTATTGCATGCTTGATAACCTGTAAAAGACGGATTAATATCCATAAAAAGATACAAGTCTCCTCTATATGGAATGGACATCTAACAAGTGTGGATGTTTCTGCCGGGTATTTATACATCCTACAGGAATGTAGGATGAATTTCTCCATTTATAAAACATTATAAGGTCCACAAAAATCCTGATAAGTAGAAAACACAGACTGAAAACTCAAAGATTGTGTTCGTTATGACAAAGTAATGACTAATTTCATCCTTTTTACAGTAGTAACATAACAGAGAGTTGATGTTTGGTTTGGTTTGAGAGCTGAACATTGAGGACATCTAGACAACAATGGTAAATGTGACGACTTATTTACATATTTACTCTGCACTGGTGGGTGAAAACAACAGATAATGTTTTCTGAAGGTTTCAGTGAGCACTCGGAGAGAAGCAGAGGAAAAGTTGAATTTGTTTAAATCAAAGACAAATCCCGGCTCTTTAGCCAGTCATCATTTCCAGCTGGTGCTCTTCCATCTCCTACAGCAGCAGCAGCAGCAGCATCTCTGTGACCGAGTTGCTGAGTCTTGACAAAATATCTCTAAGGCAGGTGTGCAGCGGACTGAATCGTTTTATTTCATTCTTTCTCCTGTGAGTTTTATCGAAATAGTAATGACAGCCTGACTGTTGCCCGAACAAATCCAGTCTTATATATGTGACTAGTTGACAATGTGGTGAGCAGTTGTGTGGCTCATCTACTGAAAACATCCTTGTGATTCAAAGGTCCCAACCTTTATCCACATTTTGTTATTTGCGTCACTTAACTTCAGGGTTAGAGCCGAGACGGTTTTCACTGTGCGTATTAATGCACTTTAATGTAGATGTGACGTTTGAACTATAATGCAGATATAAACGTTTTGGCTTATTTGATGGGAGCTGTGGTCCCTAAACCGCTGTCCACTGTTTCAGCCCATAAAACAGATTTAAAATAAAAGATACACCTGAAGTAAACGTATCAAACTTTGGCTCTAATTTTGGACGACTCCGGCTTTTTTCTGCAGCGGTTAACACCCTCTCAACAAAACCTGTTTAGCTTCTTCACAAAATACACAAGCTTTCTTTGTTTTCTCCCATTTTTAGTCAGACTTTTGTTGGCAGCCGCCTACTTTTTCTCTGTTTGCCTTGCAGTGTGGGCAGCTGTTGTCAGTGCTGGAATAGCTTCTTTTTCTTCATGATCTTCTGCCACAGCCTCCACAACCTGTTGTGGATGTGCACACACATCAATATTTATAGAAAACTCAACTTTCTCTTCCATAAAACAAACAAAAAAAGAACACAAAAGAAGAGTTTTGGTTCAATTTGTTTGGTACGGTTCAAAGGAGTTAAGAGAAGTTTTTTTAATTTGAAGTTGCTCAAAAAAGTCTTTCCAAAATCATGTCAGAAGTACAATTATACACCACTAAAGTTGGAATTAGCCGTTTTTGGATTTGAGCTCTTTTTTTTTCTTTCTCTATGATCATTTATTAAACCACAAATTATTCAAATGTGATTTTATTTAATTATCTTTTTCCTTTCTGCCGAAGTTTATAATGGGGAAAATTCAGTGGACTGTGAGAGAAAAGCGGTGTCGTGCTTCTGGGCACGATGAGAGGAAGAGGATGATCCAGTTCAGCTGCTGAGCACCGAGCACGTTGCAGATCACATCGCTTTAGGCTACTCACACTGATGGAAATGAATAACTAATAAACAGGCAGGAAGGCTTCGGGCTAATGCACCTGATTACCTCTGCTGAAAAATAAAACGCACACACACAATCAGAAAAAGGGCAGCTTTTCATGGTGGGGGGGGTGTCGGGAGGGATTTTAAAGCAAAAAGGAAATCTGACAGGAAGTCACAAGTCTGCCGTGACAAAAATCTAATGCCCTTTCACTCCGAGGAGCTCGTTTATCGCTCCTCGGTCTCCAGCCTTCTCACCTCCAGAAGAAAGATCAAAGTTATCTCCCTAAGTGCCCTCTTGGGAAGAAGAGACATCAAAATGTCTTCATTACGAAGTGCGTGGCAGGCAGAGCCGCTCTGTGCGCTGCCGCAGCTGACACTCCGTATGATCCTAGAAAGTGAAGTAGAACAACTCGTCAGCACTGGATGTACAAGGAGCGTCTGAACTGCTCTCATAGCAGAGGTGGGCAACCTGCGGCTCCAGAGCCACGTGTTGCTCCTCATCCGCCCCACAGCGCCTCCTGTCATCAGAAAACAAGGGTCGCACACAAAGAACGAATGTTTAAACGTAAAGAAAGTAGCATAGACTGGTTAGGCTACCTGTTTTATATGACAGCTCTTCAAATTTGAACAGAGTTAGATTATTTGTAAGAGGAATACTTTTATTTATCTTGGTGCTTAAATGGTTAAAAAGCAAAGCCATTATTTCACTAAGTAGGCTGTTTTTATTCATCTTTAGTTGATGTGGTACAGTAACGTTGGGCATTTGCTGTATTGTTTCATTTGTCATGAGAAATTTCCTGACAAGATAAGAATTTTGATTTATTGCTGTCACAATGAATCAGATTAATTTTTAATGAATATCTGAAACCTCCCAAAACTGTCTGTGAGAGATTGAGATTGGGGTTATTTTAGTATTTTATCAATCGATATAAATACATTTTAAAAATGCTTGTGAAGTTTAGTGATACTTATCACACTTATTTATACGACTGGTGTCCTAAATACGCACATTTCAAATTGTCATGTTTTCCAGGAGCAGCGTCTGTGTCTGTGATGGCCGTGTCATACAGCTACCTAAAAAATAAACAATCAATAGTTCTTATCATCACATTTGTCATTATCATAATATTAACACAAGATATTCTGATAAAATTTTAAGTCCATATTGCCCACCCCTATTGTAAAGATAAGAGAATCAGAACATACTTTATTGATCCCTCAGGGGAAATTGCTTATTTGTTGATAAGCCAGTCCATCCAAATATTAGCAAATAAAATTATAACCACAAGCAATATAAATATAAAAAAATATATATATATATATACAACTCTGATATTATAAGTAATTCAGATATGACTTAAAATTAATTAATGACATAAAACAAGTATGTACATGGAAATATGTTAATCTGTAAACTTAGACTTATAGGCTATAATGTGTACAATGTGACATTTCAATAAAAATGAAACAATAATGCTAATTCAATGCAATATTAATTTACATATTTTTATTGCTTGTTTGTTTTTTTCTCAATTGGAGTCGAATAAGTTTTGTTGCTCTTGACGAATTCTTTTAGCAACCAATCAGGAAGCTGCCCAATATTATTAGTCCCTCATGTTTCAGTGATAGCTAAATATTAGCACTTTATTTCTATTCATATTGTCTCCATCATGCGTCATACAGGCTGAGCCAGGGCTGACACAGGGATTTTGGATCCACTCGGTTTTGTTTGATCTCTGCTACCATGGAAGGTCAGTTCTGCTTTAGATGACGAATCTGCATTCATCCTGTTGGCAGACAGTAGAAACAATACTGTCACCACAATGTCTCGTCAAGCATTTCTGGACTATTATACGGTGGTGTGAAAAAGATTTGTGTGAGTTCTTAAAGTTGGTGTTGAGCCGTCACAATATCTTGTTTCTGGGCCTGGTGGATTTTTCTCACTTCCAGTCCAATTCGCCTGTTTGTTTATTAATTATACCACCTGAACCCTTGCATTGCAGCACCAGGCCCCAGTGAATATCTCAGAGAACTCACAGCACTCAGAAGTATTCAGACTTGGTTGTGAATTCGCTGCTCCTGGTCTGGACAGATGCAGCATCAAAGCTTAAACCTTTTTTAACCGCAAATAACTGACAGGTGAAAAAAGCTGTTCCATTGGGCTTAACATAAAGACGCCCAACGAGACTCGACAGCGGTATGCAAATCAGACAATTTGAGATGGAGGTTTAGGTGCTGCGGTGAACATTTCATGCCTCTCTGCTTCAAGCTCACCCAGGGAGCGAAGTCTTGCTGTGTGTATTGATCAACAAGCACTTTCAGAAGGCGAGGAGATAAAAATAAAGATGACAAGCCACTGAGCTGTGCTGCTACATTATTGAGCACAACTGCCCCCTCTGAGTTATGCCAAGTCGAGCTGTTAATCATCTTTCACTTCTCTGAGTTGGACCCTGTTGGGGTTAATGTCCTTGATTCCTTGGTTTTCAATCACGATCGAGATTCTTTGATATTTCTTCAGCATTTACCTGCAGTCAAAAGGTGTTCAAAGTAATTACATGACTGCGGGTTATTTTTAAACATTTTGTCATGTTGGAAGTGCAAACTATAATTCATTATTTTTATTTTATCCACCAACTTGTTATTTGTTTGTCTGTTTGTTTAGGGTTAAAGGATGGCTGGAGCAAATCTCCAGAAATTAGTAGACAAGAGCTGTGAGATTCAGAGACCCGCAAGACAAACAATCATTCAGATTCATTTCAGCTCAATGCAAGAAATGCTTCATTGATCCCAAAAGGAAATCAAATGTTGAAACTCATATTAATTGAAAATTCTTAGAAGAGTTATTGTAGTGGTCTGTATTTTGGCAACTTTGTAGAAGCTTCTGACTGAAGCCATTCTCTATCTTCTGGCTGAAGAGAGTGTCAACGATGCACAGAAGAACTGTACCAGAGTTTTATGTGGTAAACCACCAAGAAATAGCCTTAATGTTGAGTCAAATTTAAAAAATACTTCTTTTTTTTTACCTCCTGAAAAAATCTGAAATGTTCTTGTCTCAATAATTTGCAAAGCTACATTTCTCTATAATTACAACTGCATAACTTTTTGGGGATGTCTTGACCAACTTCACACTTTTTTCTTTGTTGTCACAAAGTAACTCGAGCTTCGTCAGACTGGATGGAGAACACTGACGTTTTAGGTCTGCACTTTGACTGGGCCACTCTAACACATGAGTATACTGTGATCAGATCCGTTCTATTCTTGCTTGCTGTGTGATATAAGTTGTGTGATATATAAACAAATGTGTGCAAACCTTTGTTGAGGTTCCACTAATGTCAAAACAAATTGTCAATAGTGGTGTTTCCATTAATTAGGAAAATCAATTAAAAACAGACATGAATACATTTGCTCATGTGATAGATTAGAAAACATGTCGTGCCACCATCCTCCTGCCACTTCCTGTAGACTTCTTTGTGTTCTCCGCCAGTAGTAACATCCTGTTGTTGATCACATGATTGGTGTGATTCAAAAGAAGTTTTTCCTGTTGAAGTTGCATTAATTTTGATGCAACTCATCAACTTTTTTGCAACTTTTTATTGAAAATCTGGAGTATTTTCAAAATTGCCATTTAAGTCAACAAGCTGATTTATTTTTGTAATTCCAGTTTGCGCAATAATACGGTGAACTGAAACGCAGGAGTAAATGAAAGCCCCAATTGCCAGGCTTCTATTGGCTAACAGTTTTGAAAACCATGCTTGTTTGTTTTCTTTTTCTGTTATTTAGAAAAGCTCCAGCTGAAAGTTGTTGTCTTTTTCTGTGTCGGTGGAGCCCCATGGGCTGAACTGCAGTCTGTGAGGGATTACAGATTACAGGAGCCAGTGGTCTGTCCCCACAGCGGTGCACCAGCCTGGCCCAGATGGAGCTCTCTCCCCAGGTCCTTGTATTATTAATGTTCCATCGAGATGAGGAACGACACCGAAGCCCAGCTCATCTCCCTCTCTCCCCGGAGGACACCTGCTGCCTCTGTATCATACACAGGTTACATATCTATTAGACGAAACATTCTATATAAATAGCCGGCGCGCTGACGTAACAAATCACACGCCGAGCTCCAGAGGTCGCCTGGACAACGTTTGAGGCATGGAGCAGTGAACGCTCCTTCATCTTTAAGAAGCATTTCAGAAAGAGACTTTTTTTCCCCCCCCCCAATGATCTCCGTTACCGTTCATTAGCATCAAACTCCAACATCAAAGCACCTAGGAGATCAGACTCATTGTCGAGTGTTTACTGACGTGCGGCGATGGCCCATGTGGGATTCTCACCGCCCGCTGTTTGTAACTGTTTGGCCCGATATTAATGTACGGGGGACGTGACGGCAGCTTGCACAGGGGCATCCGGCTCGGCGGGGGGTCTGCTGTCAGAGCGGCCTTATAAGGTGAATTGATTATCAGCTTTGACAAGGAAAATGATGTCCCAGTTCTGTCAAGGCCAGCAGAACTCCAAGTCAAGCAGATCCCTTTCAAGAAGCGAAACGCTTACATCTCTCCTGCCTCGCCGGACCAATAACAGCCGCTTGGATTAGGCGCTCATCGCTGCACCATTGCCTTTATCCCTCTGTAGCAGACATCCAAACCACAAGCCAAAGCGTGGGCATAACACACACACACACACACACACTTACATATCCAGTTATTGTCTCAACACAGACAGGCCGATGCTTTAACACGCACCGACGCTTTGTGTTGTCGTGAAGCTGCTGCATTAGCAAAGGCTTTCAGTAGGAGACACATGCAGATGCCCGCTCACTGTTGATCACTGAAGGGTAATGAACCCTTCTGTTCCGCTGCAGGCGTACATAGCAGCGTGTGACAGGTTTTGATGCTACATTTGAGGTACATCCAGATGACTTGAGGGGGAGGGATCTCATTAGCTCACCTTTATGCCGCAGCAACTCTCGCCCAGTGTCAAAAATCTGATGGGAAGGATATGCTCAAAATGCAAGAGCCGTTGTCTTTGTGATATAAAAGGTAACACTTTTTATACGGGAGTGTAATTAGTTTCTATCTTTGGGTTCTGTTCAAAAGTTAAAACAAGAGCTGTGATTGGTTTGTTAAAGTTTAAGAATGGTGTAAGTAAAGGGTCTGAGACCCCAGGCCTCAAAGGCCGGTCTCCTCTGACTTTTAGACGCTTCTCTTCTTCAGCACACCTGAGCCCAATATTAGCTCATTAGCATAGTTCTGTAGAACCTGAATGTATGCTAGATAAGAGAGGCAGTTCAGCCATTTATTCAGGACAAAGGACACATATAAAAGTTACAGTACTCCAGTCAAGGACTGGAGCTTGAAACTACTGGTATATAAGGCGAGGTTTTCAGCATCTGTCCCCTTGTCTCTATGGTAGAGTGATTATAGTGGATGGGAAAAGGAAGCTAATTCTGTTTTCATCCACATGCTAGTCGATGGTGGTGACGGTGGTAGGATTTTATCCCGTGATCGGTGGGTTACCCAAGGTTGTTGTGTCCTTGGGTAAGAAACCTAACCTGCCTTGCCTGCTGCTGGTGGTCAGAAGGGACGATCGCACAATGTCTGACTTGCTTAAGTCACACTGCCCCAGGGAAGCTGTGTTTACAATCAAGTAGCTTACCATCATCAGCATGTGCACTAAAATGGCAACCACTGATTTCACCATCAAGAAAAAGAAAATGAGTGGAGAAATTAAAAGTTAAGACTTGGGTGGGTCACAAAACGTACTGATCAGAGGTTCATTTAACACGAGTGAAATGGTGAAAAACTGTCTCACAACGTAAAATGTGGGAGTGGCAACAATCTGTTGTGAGGGTAACAGGAGGATGGAGGTAAACACAGGTCGAAAACAGAAAGTTGAAGCTAAATTCACTGCTTTCCTTTGCTGAACCAGTGAATCATGCAGACAGCCCTCGAGACATGTCTTTGGACACCGCTTGTGTACATCAAAGCATACTCAGCTTTACACACAAACTCTCTCCGGAACCGAGAATCTTTGGCAAGACTTGAAAATTGATATTCACACGTTCTCTCTAGCCAGTCTAAATGATCTATTATGCAAGGAGTGTTTGAAAACACGTCAGCTTCAATGTCTGCAAAGCTGGTAAAGGTATACCCTGAAACACTTCCAGCTGTTATGCAATGCATCGAGTCAGAAAGTTTACTTGCAAATGGATGCCACACTTTTCAGATTTCCGTTGGTTAAGAAAAATAGATTGAAAGCCGCGTATCGTTTTCCCTCCACTTCTTTGTTCTCCACTGCTTGCAGATCACACAAGAGTCCACTAAATGCACCAACTTGTGGTTGTGATGTCATGAAATGAGGAAAGGGTTACATAATACTATTCTTTGTAAATCTGGGATTTAATTTGAATTTCATAATCAGAATGGGGGAGAAAGAAAGCACAGAAGTGGCTGTTTTTCAAGT
This sequence comes from Poeciliopsis prolifica, assembly GCF_027474105.1. Classification (NCBI taxonomy): domain Eukaryota; kingdom Metazoa; phylum Chordata; class Actinopteri; order Cyprinodontiformes; family Poeciliidae; genus Poeciliopsis; species Poeciliopsis prolifica. The sequence goes on along the minus strand of NW_026562378.1, from coordinate 5,477,858 downwards.
CTGGAGGTACTGCAGTGCGGTCATTATGAATTCAGTAATTCAGAAAGGCTGGAGTGATTATGAAGCCAAACAATATTTTCTGAATAGCTAATCAAAACTTGGCACTCTCCTTTTCCGGACTTGCTAAGATTAATGTCGAATAATGACTCTCTAATTCTGACCTCGGGTTCAGGGGGACAAGTCTCAATTCTCCAGTAATTATGCGCCGGCTTCATTTTCTCCATACTCCTCTGACCTCTCCCACTGCTTCACTGCTTTTCTTTTCTTTTAGTTGAATTCTTGCTCACCTACTTTTGTCTCATTTTAATGGAAATATTTTCCCTACTTAAGTCAGTCATCGTGGGTTGACGAAATACGCTCGGGATCGGTTCGCTGACTTCTCAAACTTTCTATACGCGAGTTTCCCTTTGGGATGGCATCGACGGGGAACAAAATTTTTTTAAAAAGCAACAGCTGGGGGAAAAGCTCTCATTTTCATTCCTATTTGAATCTATAGTCAGCTGAGCGCCCATCCTGGCCTCTCCCAGTTAAAAAACATTAAGCGTTCATTAGGGCTGCAGACACGTTTTCACATTTTGACACAGACACAGATCAATTCTCCATCTCATTCGTCAAGGCGCTCAGACGTTCTGCTACCTGGCAGGTATGTGTCAGCGAGTTCAATCCATCACTGAACCTCCCCGCCGGAGAACTGACAGATGCACTTGTAAAAAGGTCCATCTATTCATGTTTTCCAATCAATTCAAGTCCCCACCCCTCGCCTGTTTGTCTATCAGAGCTTAAAAAGTCCAACCTGCTTCATGGCCGACATAACAAGTAGCCATCTTTACACTGTTTTAAAAAAAAATAATAATTACTTTGCTGATTTATTCACACGCGTCTGTCATCTGTGACAGTTTGCCAAAGCTGCTGCAAAGAAACTTAAGGATTTTTTGTTAAACAGCATCGACGCGCTAAATCAAACTAAAGTAAGCAGATATTTGTTACTCAAAAAATAAGAAGAAAAACTTTGAGATCTGTCAAGTCTCCTCGCAGAGTAAGAGTGAAGCTTGCCGATGTAATTGCAAAGGTCGCACCCTGCGAGCTGACGGGCGACGAGTAGTAAAATAAAACGCCTGTCAGGGGTGAGCGGTCATTTCCCCGGCGGTCAAGGTGAAAGTCGGGTGTCCTGGACCTGGTGCAGCCATAAACAAAAAGCGAATGTGACGTTTTGCAGTGTCAGGTCACCAGCTGTGTTTGCATTACAACTATGAGCAAACTTTGTCTACATTCTACTAATGGTGAAACAAATGAATTTTGCAATTGCGTTTTTTTTTCCCCAAATATATTAATTTAAAATCACATGTGAATAAGCTTTGTTTGTTGTTACGATAAATTTTTGTAAATCATTTGCTCTATAAATTTAGTTTTCTTAGGGCAGTTGAAATATACTTAATTTAGAACCAAAATTTCTTATCAATTTTTTAGATTTTGAATTGTTTAGATTAGCCTAATTTAAAATATTAAAAACACACTGGCAGTTCTTAACCCTCCTCTTGTCTTCGGGTCATTTTGACCCGAAGACAACAGGAGGTTATTCTTATTTTTTTCGTCAAGTTCACATTTGAATTGCTCCAGCAGAAAATTCTATCTGAGTTGTGAACACTGTAGGTCTGATTCAGGACTGTTAGATTTCAAGTTTCTGTATGCAGTTGCAATTAAAAAAATGTTTTATAAGGGCTTGTCCTCGGGTCATGTCAACCCGAGGGCAACAGGAGGGGGGGGAAATTTGAAAAGATATCAGTTTTACGGAGATCAATGATGCCATTCCATACTGTTTGCCTGTCCAGCTGTAATTTCCTTAGTCTTCCGGTCAGTCTGACCTGAGGCCTGGGTTTGGTTATCTTTATTTCTTTTGTAAAGTTCACATTTGGATTGCTTGAGCCTAAACTTCCCCTGAGTTGTGCACACCATAGTTCTGATGCAGGACTGTTAGATTAAAGTTTCTGTATGCAGCTGCAATTGAAAAACATATTTTTTAAGGGCTTGTCCTCGGTCGACATGAGCCGAGGACAACAGGAGGGTAATGCCAGTGTGTTCAATATGTATGAACACACTGGCGGACCAAAAGACGTAAACACAAAGGTTTACGTCTTTGGTCCGTCAGACGCCCAATGTTTATACGGGAAGTTTCATAAATAGATTTTTTTGAAAACTTTTTGAACTGGTAACATCAGAATTGAAGCAGTTTTATAATTAACGAGTGGTGACTTCACTAATGACAGTGACTGGATGAGTTCCTCTCATTGCTTTTTTCTACTTTTGTTTAGTTTTCATATTTATCAGCTTGCTGGCTGCCTTTGTTGCTAATTAGCTTGAACTTTGGATTTATTCTTCTATAAACAAGAACATTTGGGGGGAAAAAAAACAAAAAACATCATCATATCGAGTTGCTTTAGATTTTGTGGTTGTCGTGTGTAAATTGTAGCATGCTAGTATCCAGAAGCGAGTTATTTTTTTGTGCACATGTTTTTACTTCGTGTTGCTTCTGCTCATAATGTGGGTCTGTAAACTTGGCAACACGTGCTGGAAGGCAATTTAATATTTCAGTAAAAAAATTCAAACGACAACCACAGCTGTCTAACTTCTCCCAGGCGCACTGCAGTTTGACCTTCGCCTCGTCGTTTATCAATTAATTTTTTTTGTCAGAATGATAAAAGAAGAGCTCTTCATTCTGAATGTTGGCGGCAAGCATGAGAAGTAAACAAACAACGTCTTGGCACGGGGTCGGCTGTGGAGGAAGAGTGGAAATACAAACCAATGTAGGCTTTGAACTTCTTACGTCAGACAACTGAAGTGGAGGAGAGCGGAACAACAAACTACTTCAAACGTGGATGGTAAAATAAAAACAAGCTGGCGTTTGAATTTTCAGTGTGATTTATTTCTGATTGAAATTCTCACTGTAGGACATTTTGACTTTAAAAAAAATCCCAAAGTTCAAATGAGTCAAATGACTATCTGAGAGTCACCCAAAAAATGAGGATGAAAACAAAATCAACTTCTCTGCACTGGCCTTGCAAAAGTATTCTTGTCCCTTGAACATTTTTTACATCTTGCTACACTATTAGCACAAAACTCAACGTTTTTTATTGGGACTTCATAGGAACCGACCGACACAGTGGACAGGAAGTTATCCATAGCTTTCAAAATGTTACAAATAAACCAAGAGGTTTTGATATTAGATTTTTTGTTCTTATTTTAAGTGTTTTTGTACTTAGTTATCTCAGTAAGATATAAAAGCTTGATACTAAGGAAATATGAATTATTCTGAGTAAATAAATACTAGAAACTAGAATATCAAGATTTACAAGCAAACTTTACTTAGTTAACAAAATCTATTCCGATAATTAAAACAGACGATGAGGCGGAATCACAGTACTGCAGATTTGGCTGGATCGTCGGTGCTCCGGTCAGCCTGGAAGGGTTAATGCGTGTGCGAGTGAGTGTTTATACATAAACTGTTTCACTTTGTTCAACCTTTTAGTGCTGTGTTCAAAGTCTGCTTTATACTGTAAATGCTAAAATGCTGTGAGGAACCAGGGACTTATTAAACCCAGAGAAACTCTACAGTCAATACTGTCGACAAATCTGGGCTAATGCACACACGATGTTTTCTTTTTTTCTCGTGCAGTGAAAGATACCCACCTGTTGAGCATATATGTTCAACAAGGAGAACACACATGAACATGTGAGCACACATCCAGAGACTCGAAAGGAAAACAGAAAAGGAGGGGGATGTTTGATGAGAAACAGGAAAAGATATTTGTTTTTGTCAGACAGCTTCGGGACGAATCTAGTAGATGTTAATGAGAGGCAATTAGTTTTGATTAAAAATGAGATTGCTCCCTTACTTCCAATGGAGCTATATCAAAACAAAAATAATGATTAATTTTTGTTGGTTTAAGACATTATTGTGGAGAGCAAAGCTACCCAGGCAGCGAGGTTACAACAGCTCCGAGGCCAAAGTGGAGAGGAAAATAATCATTTAGAGACGGAGCAAAGCTCTCATGTGGCAGTGCTCATAATGTCGTGAGTTAAAAGTCGTAGACGCATGAAATGTTTTTAGAGTTTGCGTAGGTACAGCTACTTGTTGAAGTGTTCATATTTCCTACCCTTTTTAGTAACACTTGATTTGAAGGGGTGTGCATAAAACTGGCATGAGACTGTTGTCAGAAACATGACGTAACACCTGCCATGAAGATGAAGGAGTCCTTATGAATTATTACGACTGTTGTCAGTGAAGTGTCATGTGGTAAATAATGAGACTTTTAATGCAAAGGTGCTCTAAAAGTTCATTAAACATGTAAATCTTTCATATTTCAGTAAATAATGACATTTAATGCAAAGTTTCATTAAAACTTGCATTAAAAGTCTCATTATTTACCAAATGACACTTCATGACAACAATCATGAAGATCAAATCTTAAAGTTACCTAAAAAAGAAGCAATAAATAGTTCTTGTATTTAACTCCATATCCCTAGTACATACTGTATGTGTCTATCTTTGTTCCAGACTTACTTCTTTTTTTTTTTGTATGGGTCTGTGCTCTCCCTCTGCAGCGTCCATTGTAATTGGGAAGTGGTGGTGTGAGATGGAACCATGTCTGGAGGGAGAAGAGTGCAAGACTCTGCCTGACAACTCTGGATGGATGTGCTCATCTGGGAACAAGATCAAGACCACAAGGGTGAGAGCTCTCGCACGCCGCGCTGCAAACGTGTCGACATGCAACACACCTATGCTCCCAAAACACACACTCACGTATGCAGGAGACGTCCAGACGCTCGCTGTGAGTGTGTGCGTGTGTCCTGGTTTCAGGTCTTTTAGCCCCGAAACACGAAAGTGAACGTATTATTCCAAAGAGACAAACAAGTCAGTTTAAATCAGCCACATTTATTTCTCAAATCGTATCTGAACACTTTTATTGGAAAGCATTTCCGTCACTTCCTGCTTCTGTATGAAGTTCTGCAGTCTTTGCAGATTATTCTGACGTAGGTCTGGGCCTTCAGTACGACAAGGTTTGGTTCTGTTCAGTAAACATGTAATCAAACAGGGGAACTCTACCTGAGGCCACATTCCTCTCAGTGATCAAGTTAAGGAGTAGTCTGTGTCTCTACTGCCTCTTGGCTGCATAAACTGACTCCAAACGCAGCATACGAATAGAACAAGGAGGTAAAACCTAAAAGCAAGTTGCAATAAGTTGAGCAGCTGAATTGCACCTACTTCCTTTCCTTTTAGATAAAAGCGGAGGTTAATGAGATTGGAGGGGCAGCATTGGGCTTCCCAAGGCTGTTCTGTAGATTTGTTTGTTGTCATTTAGAGGTGAGAGCTGAGCTGGGCTCTCTCACAGCCGCCGCTGTCACACATTTTCAGAGAGGACTTGATCAAATGAGGGTCTTTTCAGCCCTTCAAGGTAAGGTTGAGCACTTAGATCTCTCTAAAGAATGCATCTCTAATTTTCAGTTCAGTCCTTTGCACAATTTGAAGTGAATCTAAATGTGGTAAAACTTATTTTGATGAGGTCTTTTTTTTTTTATTTGTTAGTTTTTTTCCGGTTAGATCATGTAGGAATGTGACGTTCTGCACATAAAGGGAAAACAAGGCGCCGCATTAAAACGGCTTTGGCCTAAAGTCTCTACAGAGGGCCAGTAAAAAGTCAGGCCTGAGGCTGCTTTTCAACCCAATACACACATGTCCTTCTTTTTCTTTCTTGACCCTCTCTTTGCAGAACACCCAGCCATACTCCCCTTTTTAGCTTCTGGAAGCAAAATGCAGAGGATGCGTCAACAGAAATTGAGCTGCATTCTTGCTTCTGTAAAGGTTAGTCTTTTTCTTAAGCTCTTCTGTCTTTTTTTTTGGTTTTGTTTTGTTTTGTTAATTATTATTGTTTTGTTTCGTTGTCCTTCACATACATCGCATACATGCGCTTTAAGTGTCAGGTGGTAGGAGCGTGACTGACTCGTGTTCAATGACTCCCCATTAACCTAAACACTCGGTGCGAAATAATCAAGTGTGTGTTTACATGCTGCGCATGATTAGGCAGGAGTGACACAAATACAGATCACACCGCCACCCACTGTAAATATTTATCACCCAGCGCATGCATAAATGATGAGTGAGTTCTCAGATTTTCTCACGGGAAAGATCGCACATATATCACGGAACGGGTGGCATCCCGGTGGGTTGGTGTTCACATGGCACATGGCGCGGTGCCCTGGAAATGCATTCGCAGTCTGAGCCCCTCCTTCCTTTCGTCGCCTCTTTTGTTCCGGACCCCGTTTCTGCTATCAGCCGCTGCGTATGTTTGATTGCGGTGCCTCAGACCGGTCTGCCGGTCCCATCAGGGACCGATCGCTACGCGTTTCGTCTGTGCGTTCCTCCCGAGTGTACGCAGACAGGCCGTGCGCTTCTTGTGTTTGATTTGCGCCACTGTTTTTGTGGGCAGACAAAGTGAGATTGCGAGGCATGCCCCTTTCCGTTGTGTGGCGTGTTATCAGAGGCCACTCGATATCCTTATTCCCCCTCGAGGTTCTTGTTGAAGCAGCTATCAGCGGGCAGCAAAGCCCACAGGTTTTTTTTTTGGCTTTTTCTTCTCCCTGCACTCTGGTCTCTATCTTTTTTCTTCTTCTTTCAATTAGCATTCATCGTCTATCTGCCTCTCTGGTCAAAATGTCACATCTGTTGCAAAAGTATCGATACCTATTCGAATCGTTTTGCATTTTTCACCTTTGCGGTGACAACCTTTGACGTGTTTTATTAGGATTTGATGCGATGGACCATGAGGAAGTGTAAGCGCCTTACGCTGCACCCACAGCTGAAACGATGTGAGTTTGGCTCCATCTGCTCTGCCAAGCTGGGGAGGGAATTTTGTTGCTCGTCCTGAAATAACTATGGAGAGAGTGTACAGCTTTCAAATATCCGGCATATAGTCCAGATTGGTTTTTATCTAAGTGGAGGAGAGAACAGAATACATTTGTTCAAAGTTTTGACTTTAGTTTTATCCAATGATTTCAACTCATTTACTGGATGAAATTTAATTTGTTGTAGTTGCAGTTTAGTCATTTTTTTTTATTATAGTTTCACTCTAGTTTTGTTTTCATTCAGCTGAAATATGAATTTTCTTCATTGATCATTTTAATAAATCTGGAGCCTGTGTTTCATTTCTTTGGCGACAAATATGCATCCTGGGATCGACTGGATGCCAGTCTAGAGTTTGCGGTACTCTGGCTCAAATTTTAAATCAACCATCCATGGCTATGTTTCCATCTTGTCCCACATTTCCATGGGACAAAAAAAAATGAGATGTTTGATTTAATCTCTCAAATATTCCATCTGTTCATTCATAATTTTTCATACTTCTTTTCACACTTGTAAATGTTTACTGTGTGGGTTTTATTTTTATCCAGTTTGTAGTCTGGTTTTTGTGTGAGGAAAAAGGTTTGCAGATGAAAAATTTGACCAATATTGAATGTTTTGGTCTACATGCAAAGCATTGTTTGTGCCGGCAGGCAAACATTGCACTTTAGCACCTGTGAGCTAAAACAAAGTGTTGACATGAATAGCAGAGTTAAAGAAACCTGGAAGAAAACCTGAAAGAGCTTCAATACGACCCGGGAGTCGGAACAGCTACCCTAAACTCACAACTTGAGCTTTTTCAATCGTTTTTTGGTCATTTTGATGATCTGGATTTTTCTCAATCAGGTCAACTTTCTGCACTATGGATGCAACATGAGCATCAAAATGCATGGCTTGTTCTCACATCTGGATCCGGAGACTCCATCAGGAGTTGTGTTGGTCTGTTACACAAAATCCGTTTGTTGCACAGCAAATTGTAAGAAAACAAAAACGAAAGGAAAAAGTTAAACGGTCCCATACTTTTCTAAAACACAGTGCGCGTACCCTCCGCATCCAAACAACTGGCTCTGTTCGGTGCTCTGATTTCCCCTCGCAGGGTTTTAGTTTCCTCTAAAACTGTCTGTAAACCACGAAGCAACAGGTGTTTCAAGTTATCAATAAAATTGGCATGAAAAAGCAGGAACCAAGTCAAAGTCAGTGGCTCACACCCGTGTTTCTCCTTTTTTCTGTCTTTCAGAGAGGGAGTCCTTCACTGCCTGTTCTGTGTCAACAGACAGGACAGACGCATTTGTTTGTGGAGGTCACAGTGAGAGCAATGCTGGGGAGCAACCTCCAAAAAAAAAGTCTCGCCTGCCCTATATCTGCATTATGGGTTTCGCTGGCCAAATAGTCCAATATGTTTTTCCTTCAAAACAAAACTATAGTAACAACAAGCAGGATGCAAACAGCTGGAATTTAGAAAGAGAAAATGTTACTCTCCCTTATTTAAGGTTGTAAGAAACGATGGTTGTTTGATCACCTCACTGTCTGCACGAGAGTGGAGATAAATATTTTGCCTGAATAAAGAAAAGAATGTAACGTAACCGTCATCAGATGTCCTGTCAATTTTAATATTGTTTTTGAAATGTTCTCTCTGCCCACTTAAACTCTGCAGTAGTTTCAGCTGTAAAAGAAACAGGAATGCCAACCTTGATGAATGATTCCGCTAGTTGGTATAAAGTTGGTTAATATAAAATTCACATGTAAAAAAAAACACCACAGTTTTTAGAACCACTTCATTAAAAATAACCAATAACAGGAAACAGGAAAGCATGCATGATTCCTGCGGCTGCAGGAAAATATATGCAATACTATTAAATTGTACCTGTTTTATGATTACATTGATTTACACCAACTGAATTTAGTAGTTTTCATGTGCTTGTTATGAGAAATATTACCCGTTTTAGATGTTTTGTTTTTTGTGGAATACGAGTTTTCCTTTCCAGCTCTGGTCAGACGTCTTTATTTGCGCTCAGGTTCTGACCAGCATTTTTATCTCTCAGTTCTCCTAGCAAGTCACAGGAGCGCTTGACATTCAGGGATCCTGCAAAACATGAGGGTGTAGCTGCAATACAGTAATAATGTTTCTGTCAGTCGTTGTTCCAAGCGCATCATCTGTCTCGCAACTCAACTTTGTTAAATCAGTCCACAGTGTGGTTTCAAGCAAGATGCTTGATATTTGGCCCTGAAAAACCACTTCTAGCTAATGCTACATGGCTAATATTTGACAGGGAATAAAAATGCTCAGACCTTTTCTCCTTTATTTGGGTCAAACTTGGAGAAAACATGATGTAATAAAAGAGTTGATTTTCTTCTTTGACAAACTTTATGCTTACAAACAACAACTGTCGTTGCTTCTGTTTTCTGGCTGACTTGGTTTGAGCTTTGGGTGGTTTATTTTCTTTATTGTCAATTGTTTTAATATTCTACAACAAAATGATTTCATCATAAAAACCATAGAAATATTTATATTCTACAAGAAAGTTTCTAAACTTTTGAAAGAGTCGCTTGCTTCACCTTTGTTCTAGCAACTGGTCTGTTCCCATTACAAAGCATCAAACCTAAATAGACTGGCCTTCTTTCATTGTTTTTTTCACTCCGCAGCTTTTATGTGAGCCACATTCTTTTGTTAAAAGGAGCAGACAGCTCTTACTCAAATAAACAACCCATCTGTGAGGACAGTCTGGGAGCAACGGACCTGCAGATTCATCGTCAGCCATCTTTATTCTCACATGTTGCCATCGCACTTTGTACCACGGTGAGATAATCAGTTGAGGTGATGCAGGAATGGTGTGCTCCAGCATCGCTTCATCCCTCTGCTGCTGCTTGTACAGCATCAACACTAAAGACAGGAAATTATACAGCATAACATCATAAATTATATGTTCAGCATAAAAGAGAGGAGTTTTCTCAACAGCATGAGTCTGTAAAAAGATAGATGCAGACCAGACTGCCCTGATCCTCACTCCTCTGGAACATTTATAGAGGTTTTGACTGAAGTAGTTCACTCTAAGTGGCCCCTAATTAATTTATATATATTTCTTTTCCCGTTGTCACTGTTGCATTAAATAAATCTTGACGCATTTTGGTGTCTGGTGTCTTCTGTTTTTATGAGGGAGTGGTGTTTAGTGGAGCTGCGGGAAGCCAGTTCTCCACAGACGCCACTGATTTGTTGAGCACTAAATAAGGAAGGAGAAGAGAGTCAACTATATTTGCGCTGAAGTCTTTCCACCGAGGCAATTGTCCTTGGACGCTACCAACTGTAGTCGGAGTAAATTACAATTTAATGCAGTAAAACAAATTAGAATGCAGACATCTAATTTGCCGGCAACGATGAGCAGGCAAGCAGGAAATCCTTGAGCGATCTACGGCTACCTGCCGGACTCTTCATTTCCAGGGGACTAAAACGAGCGGAGGACACAGTTCGTCTCTCTTACACGTCTGTGTGGGTTGAGATTTCCATACCGCGTCTCTTTTTCCTGCTAACAAACCGCGAGGGGATTGGGGCTTTGAGACGGACCGTGATCCTCCGTATGCAACCTGCTTCTGCTGCTGGTCTTGCAGAGGTAATTTTGATATGGCTGCCAGACAGCCGAGATGATACAGATGCAAATATTGGACAGACGAACCGGAGGGATTACTGTGCTGCAGAAACACGGGAGAAAACATAATTTATTTATTTACTTTTTTCAAGGGTACACTTTGATGAGATCTGGAGGAAAATGTTTTGATGTAAAACAACTTTTTAAAGCATCTATTGCACAATATCATTAGCGAATGATAAATAGATCAGCACTTTTCTCAACTCTGGTTTACAGGCAATTTATTTACCTGGACTAACATGTATTTCTGCCTTTCAGACACTTTAGAATAGATTCCTATCCAAAGAAATCACTTTTCTATCTTTTCTTTCTGGATGAAAATCCTTCAAAAAAGTAAATCACTTATTTGCTGCATCATACGTATCAGGCATATCTAATGAAGTTAAATAGATATTTAGTTCCCCAAACTATTTGATTAAAGTGAAATATTTTTCTGCTGTTAGCAGATCAAACAGGCAGCATCTGTATCATCTCTGAATGTCCAGGTTGCCTGAGTCTTGGCTGGACAGCAACATCTGTCCACCGGCCAGCCTATCTCCACACCAACCATTGCTATACTGGCCAGTGGTTGGCATTAAACTCACTGCTTCCATTATCTCTTTGGGTTTCAGCCCAGAGACGCCCCACAACTCTAGGACATGCAAATATAGACAATGCAGCGAGAAAACTGTTTAATTGCAAGCACAGAAGATGTCAGCGTGTCAGTTTGCTATGGAGCCAGTCAAAAAGTGTCTTAGTTGTCGTTTTACATGCTTGCAGCTGTAAGTATGCTGTCCGGTGTAACACAAATCATGTCTGGCTCGCTTTAGAGTATGCATTTAACTAATACATTTTCTTCACTACATTATCTCAAAGAAGCAGAAAAACTGTAAAATCTGCCTTTAATTGTGTTCAATTGCCCAAATGATGTTTAAATCATTCAACGGGACGAAAGGGAGGCAAGAAACTGCAGAACTCTAGTTGACGCAGACTTACTGCACATTGTTTTTATCGAGCTTCGTGTCGAGCGGGATGCTGAAAAGCTGAACGTTCAATAGCAGTCTCAAGGCTGCACAAAGCGCCATTGAAACGAGTTCATGTCTGCCGCTGATGATGAATTAAACGTCCCTGAACCAAAGTCACGGAGAGACGGCTCAGACTAGGCAGCGTGGGCTTCGATTTAGCAAGGCCAGAGTCATTTTTATCAGATTAGAGGAAAATCCGTGGCTGCGTTTGCCTGACGGCTCAAAGGTACCGATAGAGACGGTTGCAGAGCCGTTCGGGTGGTCTACATATTGAGAGACACAGTCAGTCATTTAACAAGAGTAATTACATAAACCAGACATACACAGCATGGAAACACACCGCGGTGTGTTTATTAGAGTCATTTCTCTTAGTGTTAAACAGCTCACACAAGCTTTTTAGCAGAAGGGCAAACCTGGAGATGAGACAAAGGTTTTACGGAGCTCTGGAGTTTGAAAAATCTCCTTGTCAATTCACCCCTTTGCCAAAACACACCCCATTTCTTACCCATCCGCTGTCGTTTCGTCCTAACCTACTTCCATTTTGCATCCATGCGTTTAACCATTCCATTTTTTTTTCTTAGTATTTGTATTGATTGTGGAGATGAAAAGTTATCAAATGCTGACTTGTAGTCTAATTTAGTTGTATGCCATTTGCTGGAAACTTTCCATTAAATCAGGTAGCCATTGGTTGCTGTTCTGATCCCTGTTTAAGCCATTTGACTCTGATGATGTTTGAGTTTGGCTGATCTTGTACAACTCTAAATGACCTCCTACTTGTGGATATTAACTATTAGTCACCCTCCAGGCTCCAGACATAACATTATGACCACCTGCCTAGTATCAAACTGCTATTTCCTTGTGGTTTTGCAGATTATCTTCTGAAAGAGACCACAGACATCAGGAATGGCATGAGAGTCGTACAAAACAAACTGTGGCAGAAAATGTATTCTGAAATATTTAATTGAGAACCTGCATTAACTTTGACTAGGGACGATCAGTGTTGTTCATGTCACAGTGGTCATAATGTTATGCCCTGGTGGAGATGGATATCGCATATTTCCGAGGATTGTTGGTTGTCACAGCAGATACGAAGCATCCTCTTGATGACTATGAATCGACCAACGATTGGTAGGAGATATTCTGCAGCACTATTTAATGCCCAGAAAATGATGGAACTAAAAGTACAAAATGGCAAAGGGACGAAGTGACCAACACCAGTTCAAAAGAGTCCTCTTGTTTTAGAAATACAGCAATTTCTGGCTCACTTTTACCTCTCTGCTCTCTCTAAGCATCTGCTTGTTCTCTCTCCTCTCCTCTCCCACCCTTGTGTTTCAGATTCACCCCAGGACCTAACAGCGAGCTCCCGGTTGCAGGACTGCGCGCCAGGCTTCACACCCTTTCTGAACTTTTTGTCTCCTCCCGTTGAACTGACTAAAACTATCACATCCGCGGCCACCGACTGGCTTACCCCGGGACGGCAGAGAGGATATCCATCCAGATAAAACAGCTTTGCTCATTTGGTGCCAAGGATGTGAAACAGCACTAATCCCCTGTTTGATCAGTGAGCCCCGCGTCGGTGACTCTCTCCTCTTCCTGTGGCCAGTTTCCAACCTGCTCTCTTTCTGTTTCCTCGCCCTGTCTTTACCTGAAAGCTTGACACAACTTTGCAGGGGCTCATTTAGAGGTTGGTCAAGTATTTTGAAGACAATCTCCCGGCCTGCCCGCAGGGTGAACCGGTCGAGGGGCGCACACAAAACTAAACTTGAGATTCACACAAGTGGTTGCGCAGGGGAGTCAAATTGACCCTCATTTTCTGTTATATCTGTGCAGAAATCATTCGTGTTTGACTCGCTGATGGAGACAGATGCCATTTCTGTGAGTGCAGGAGAGGCAGGACTTCCAGTGACTTGGACCTGCTGGCTGCCTATGATGAGATACGAGAACTCTCCTTCTCCTGGTCTGACTTTATGGCCCCGAGCTTCATCTTCTATATGGGACACGTTGGCTTTTACTGCTGGGCATGCCCAATGTCGATTTCATGAGCACCACATTTATTTTATGTAAGATCATTTGTGTAAATAAACACATAAATACACAAAGTACGCTGTAAGATGACAGGTCCAAGAGGCTGATAAATGTGCCATCCTAATAACACATCAACCAGTTCCTAAAGGACCCGCTTCACAATGTATGCTTGTGTTAAAGGGGGGGAAACGGCTGCAAATGAATTGTAACAATTAATTCTGGGATGCTTTTTTTTTCTTGTCATTCAGCGATGCTTTCGGCTGGGCACAGGCAATGTTTGATGAGGGAAAACAATGTATAGAATCGCCTCACGTGTGGAAGCAGAGCTGACGACACTTTGGGCCCAGACTCGGCAGGGACTCGGAGCAGCTGTGGATAAACTATGAGCATGATCATAAGAAACGGGAGTCGTGTCTCTCTCGCGCATGGGAGACGGAAGATTTGCTTACAATGACAGAGAGAAAGTATTAGTCCCAATGGAGAAAAATAGCTATCCCCCAGTAGATATAAGACAGCCTTATGAAAAATAAAATTTGTTTTCTATACTGAAATGTTGTCTGCCGTTTCTCCTGAAAGATGTTCCTCTTATCACAGTCTGATATGTTGTAATATGTGGGTGGAAGATCTTGTCAGAGTTTCATTCACGTCATGTGATAACATTGTGTGAGCAGAGTTTGTTTTTTCTTTTTTCTTTCTTTCTTGCTCGAGTAAACAGGCAATCAACACGGGTGCAAGGAGAGTTTTAAAATGACTTCCGGGCACAAGACGCGCCGGTGTCTGCCGCAGTCACAAACGAATCTGCGATGCTTCATTTACACAATCCCCTCGGCGGCAGAGTGGATTTATCAAAACAGAACATTCAATTCATTCATGCAATTAGAATAAAGATTTTCAATATCGGGGGCGGGCAAAATTCCAGATGATCTTCAATATCAGCCTCCTCTCTCTGTCTCTCTCTCTCTTAGCTGATATTAGATTCCTCTCTGGTCCCTGTGGACGAGCTGGCGCACATTCATCATTTAGGAACGTGGCTAGTTTGGTGGCGCCCGGCGCCTCGCTGAGCAGTCACAGAAGGTATGAAAGAGACAGACACATCAATCTCCCAGCGGCCTTGCCAGAATCATGAAGGAATATGCAAAGTACGGAAAAGAGAAAAAACAAAAAAACATTCGAGAGCTGTTTTCCGCCTTGGCTCCTCGGTGGGTCGTCTTCTTTGTTTTTCCGATTTTTTTTTTTTTTTTTGTGGAATTGAACTTGACTTAAAGAAAGTTAATTGGAAGAGTTGGTGATTGGGATGCACTGAGGAACTGCCTGGCAACCAGACTCGACCGATTTCCAGCTTCACCTCAAGCAGTCAAAAGCGCAATCTTTCCCTGTTTACTAATAACTTCATATTTGGGCGCCAGCAGGTCATGCTAACCTTTCAGTAAGTTACTCAAGGGAGCTAGATGAAGTCAGAGAAGCTTCTCAATGGAGAATATTTTCTGTAGAGGCATTTCAGTTATTTATTCAAGACGCTACTATTCATTTAGCTCTTTTTGTAGATCAGGATGTTAATTTATTCCTGCCTCGGGAACAACATAAATGTTCTTGAGGCAGGAATGAATGAAGATGTTGAACATTTAAGTTGTTGAATGAACCTGAAGCTGACATCAGCAGAGACTGCGCTTCAACTTTCAACCTTTTCCACTGGATTGAGAAATGACACAAGTTTGTTAGAAACTTTTAGATTTAATTTGAGTGAAAAAAAAGAGACCTGATGATGTTCGTTGAGATGAGTCTCTCGCCTCGCGCTTAAGCCCGTCTTCACATTTCAAGCTCAGAGATCTGCAGTTTTCACCACAGTCTGTTAGGGACTGGTAATGCGCCAGTTCATACATTATCTGCTCAGAAGCAAACAGGAAGTACTGAAAAGTAAATTCTCAACAGAATATCAATGTAGTCTTGTGTTCTTGCTGTCCCAGGGAGATAAATTGCCCAATTGGGCGAGAAAAAAAAAAAAGATCCCACCTCTGCTTACATGACGTTTCTTCATCCTGTTGTTTTTTAACTCGTTGTTTTCTTCATCCACCATCTGTCTTTTTAAGCGTTGCCGGTCAAAGCTGTCGCAAAAATCTGTGGCACTTCCACAGAATCCTAGTGAACCCCGGGTATAGATGGAGGGGATTTAGATTCTTTTGTCAGTGCATTTATAAATGTTAATGTCGTTTGTGCTAATTGCTAATTTGAGATGCTAAAGACAGTTTAAAGTTTCACCTCCTTGCAGATGTCGCTATGAGGCTAATATTGTGTAGTCCACCTGAGTGAAACTGGCACCAACGCCCCCACCTTGTTCAAATCAGACAAAATCTGTGTCAAACAATTCGACTACGTTTGTGCTGGATTGCGCTGGTTTGCGCAGGAACATTTTTCGTTTGTGCTGCTTTGGCTTTGAATGTATTAATGAAAGTTTAAAGGTCATTTTCATTTAGTAAAAGTTGCAGGGGCTATAGTTGACCTCCTGACCTTCAAATTTTCATTCATATATTCGAAGCCAAAGCAGCATGGACCAAAAAGAAAATTGCTGCACAAACGTAGCACAAACGTTTGACACCAATTTTGTCTGATTTGGAAAAAGGTGGGAGGGTCCAGCTTCACTCAGGTGAGTGGCCTCACTTGAAGTTATGCGGTTTTCATTTTGGATGAAGAACCCGGTTTTGTTGCTATTTCTCTTTCGGACTCAGTTCACCCTCTGATCTCTGGGTTTCAGTAAGAAACCCGTAACATCTAAAAGTACACTTTTTATTGACCAGACGTCAGAAATCAGCCACAGATCTCTGATCGGTTCGTCTCTCGCTTCTCAGCATGTATAACAGTCACATGGTGCTTTTTTTTTTCTTGTAAAAATGAACATTTCTGTTTATTTCTGTTTGTAATATTGTGTTAATCTGTGTAGATTTCAACCTAAATCAGTAAAACAGGTCATACTATGAACATTATCCTCATGTTCAGAGCTCATGATGGAAATAATGAGTTTCTTTTCATTCTAGTCAACACCTTCTATTTAGGTTCTAAGTAAGTTGACTTTTTGCTTAAAGTTACATAGGGATTAAAAATTGAAGAGTTGTTTGGTTTTCTATTACCTTCTATGCGTTTCTTTGCCATTTCACGGTGCAGCAGTCATGCTGTGGAGGGAGGTCCTGCTCCACGTTTGACCGAGCAAAACAGAACTCCGAGTTTTGAAGAAGCGGGTCTTGGGCTTCCCTTCCTCTTTGCTGTGCTGCAATCCTAAAAATCAAGACAACCATAAAATCCAGCCGACCTCCTATGAAAACAGCTAGCCAGCAGCATCCACATGTTGCCGGAGAGCTGATCAACGGCTGACAGCAAGGACAAATCTTTTCACAGCCGACCTGTGCTAAAAATGGAGACGCTGCTGTTTGTGAAACTCACAGGTTTGTTTTCCACTTTGACACTGGGATCATGTGAAAAAGAAAATAAAATAAAAGAGAGTCATCCACGGTTCCCTTACTGGACATTCATATTCCTTAATCATTTTTAAATGACTGCGTATAATTTGAGAAAAGGGCACGCTTCTCACCTGTGGGGGCTCTGAAGTCTGTTATTACAGTCATTATGACTCACTGTGAATGTGCGCTTTACAAAGAACGTCCACCGAAGCCGGACAAACGAGAGCCTCCAAAAGCATTAAGAGCACAAAGACCGGGCTTCGGTGACGGATTATCATCAGTCTCTCTGAGGTGCAGCTGTGCTTCTACAGGCGGCTTTATATTGGATTTGAAATAATCGTCTTAAAGATTGCACGTCAGAAATACTAAAACCTGGTAAAAAGGAAGATTAGACTATCCACAGGAGTTTTTAGCGGTAAAACTCCAGCTTGTCACAGAGCAGATCATTAGGTTTGTGTCCTAAAACCTGCTGCAAGGCTTCACTCTAAAAACTGACCAACAACTTAACCTAAGTTATTTTGTTCTGAAATGCAGCGCTGTGTGTGAACAATGTTTGTAGGATTGGACGGATTAATCCGATGAATCATGATGAATCAATTGTTCAACTGATTGTCGACTAATTTAGTAACCAATTAATTGTTACATAGAGTATCCAGACTCCAAAAAAGACAATTTTCTGAATTACAGTCAGAGCAATAATTAAGCCAAAGCGGCACAAAAATATATACATTTTACATGAAGGATTAAAAAACAAAACCTTCTTTGTTTAACCACCATACGCATGTCAGGCTTTATTTTGTCACATAATTGTGGGTTCAATTGTATTGTCAAATAGAAATATTAGAAAAAATGTCTAATATCATCTGAGGTGGTTAACTGACAAATCCTCATTCAAAGCCAGTCAGCTGTGCAGACCTCAGCCAAATTATTCACCACTCAGAAATGAATAACGATTATTTATTTCTCTGCTGCTCAAAAATAAATTTGCCTGTTTTCTCTACAAAGCAACACGCAGCAATCTGAAATCCGTCATTTCTACACGAATGCCCGAGTGTCGAGCACCGCATGTAGCTTCCCAGCGGGGGGTCCGGTGTTGTCACAGAACAGGCTCCCACTGAGACTCCGCCGTTCCCTCGCTCTCATTAAAACAGGGGCGTTTTTCTCAGCAGCTACTTGACACAGAAACTCAACTGTCAAGTCGAGATTTACCAATTTGTTTGCGATTTTGGGAGCAACCGAATGTGAAAAGTCAGTCAGAATCATAATTGAATCGAGATATTCTGCTGTTGTCAAAGCAAGATCAAACATGCAGCCTGATGTTTTGTTTCTCCTCCCGGATGCAGAAACCTAAATGTCCCTTGAATGCATCATCTTCACTCAAATGTCACAAACATCAGAGTTACTCAATTTTCTCTGCTAGTGCAGAGAATTTTGTGGACTAGCGTCTCTCTCACTGAAAAAACAAACTTTGCCACCATCGGACGGAATCACCATGAAGAAAGAAACCAAGACTCTGCAACAAATAGATATAATAAAAGGCTCAAAAACTACCAATATATTACGGAGCCCCATAGGAGACGTGGGGAAAATCTCTTCTTTCGCATTCCCTCGCAAAACCTTTTTGAAAAGTCAGTTATCGCTTTTAAAGAATCACAAAACATCACTTTTTCCTACACTGGTATGCCGGAGGACTTTTCATCTGGACAGTTAGCGTTTAATAGAAATGGAATAAGCAGAGCACAGTTCTGATAACACAGCAGCTGATTGGACCTTGCTTTTGCTTTCTTTCTTTCTTTTTTTTTGAGCAGAGGTCAGACACAATTTCATGCTGTTTGTCCGACTTTGTGTAGAGTTCAGGGAAGCAGCCCGGCCTTCAGGCCAGAGACAAAGCCCGCCACCGTTAGTCCAGATCATGCCCACACATGCAGCTTATTGCAAAGAAATTACCTTGGGTATGGATAACGGAGGGGAAAGCTACATCATTTATCTTGTCTCCACTCTGCCTGGAAACTTTTATTAGGTTATTTGATTTATGCAATTTGATTTAAGTACTGTGTGTGTGTGTGTCACAAAATTCCCGAGTTTGCCTATAGACTGCCGTTAGTCTTGCATGGTCATATATCTCTAATAAGGAGTTTATGCAGCGCTAACGTTTGGGAGTTATTAGTGTCTCAATCCATGAAACAAAACACTGTTTTCTTCAACAAAGCAGTTACATAATATTTTATCTGTGACCATAAAGTTCTATTTTTAACCACTGAAAGACATTAAAGTAAAAAAATAAATAAATAAAATTTGCTAAGGGTCGAAAATTTACTCCATGAGTCTGGAGGTATTCATGACCACCAAATAAAGTTTTGTCACATTATAACCATAAAGTTCAGTGTATTTGTATATTTTGTAAGACGCTACACTAATGAAAGTCTAAAAAGTATGATGTGAATTTGTATCTTGCCCCTGTGAGTCCTTTTGTTTTAGTAGCACCTTTAAAGCTACTAAAATTGATATATTCTATTTTAAATTTTTATTGAAACAGTCATTCTATCATGACGATACAACATGAGACGGATAATCTGTGAATAAAATCGAGCTCCTCTTCCTTCTGCAAGAGCTAAAGAAATAAACCGCTCAGCCAGAAACAACCAATCAGAGCCAGCAGGACGGCTCTGGTGCTATCAAACAGGCTAGTGTACATGCTGCTCACATCTTCCCCGCTGCTCTCTGCTAAGCTACATCTTCTCCACATCACCCCACCAGTCGTGGATGACTGGGCTGGCTATCGTGGTTACCTGAGACAGCAAATAAACAGTTTTTCTGTAATGCTAAGTTGCCATTAGCATATGGAGCAGCTCATACACAAGGGTGATTGACAGCTCTAGGACCCTCTTGTCTGGTTGTTTTGGATTGGGAGCAGTGCATTTCTTCCTTCTGAAGAAAGGAACTTGATTTTTTCACAGATTATCTGTATCCTGCTATGCTATCACTACAGGGTGGCAGTGTTAACAAATGTGTAAAAAACATTTTTATATATATAAAAGTTTATTAATCTGTTCTCTAACAAACCTCTGGAGCCTTTATAAAACAGCTTTATTAATAATCCGATTATATCTCATCCATGTCAATCCAAGCAATTGGTTGCACTGGCATTTATTTAGGGGTGCCGCAGTAAACAGGGCTGGATGTCAATGTATTTTAAACTTTTTTGAAGATTTATTTGTCCTTTTGCTGGGCAATTTCCTGTGTTGCTTTAAAAAAGATTACCGTCCTACAAACTTTTTTGTTTCGCTCCTGTCAGGTAAGAAGTTAAGTTGCGCTGTGATTATTGGCAGTTCACCTCTAGTCTGCCAATAGTCGAGCTTCACATGGCTCATGTCCTGACAGGGACTATTTAGGCAGGAGGGAACGAAAAACCCGGTTCTCAAACTAACAGTGCAGTCGTCACCAAAGGCAGCATGCTGTGCACAAGCATCCGCTGATATCACACTGGCTGCCTCTGTTCGCTCCTCCTTTGTGTTTTCTGTATTAGCGCGCTGCTGTTCGCACAATAAAAGAAGCAGCGAGGGCTTAATGAGGACATCTTGTGTCTGTGAACACGTATCGGTTCATGTTCGGGTCTTGTTCAGTGCTTACCCTTGAAAAATGGAATGCTGAGTTTTATTATGTCTGTAAAAGAAAAGAAAATCTCTAAATTCAGTTTAATTCATTTGAACTTAGTTTAACCTTCTCAAGATGAACTCCACTGGAAGGCTGGCTCATCATGAAATATGTTTATTTAGGTCTTTTTAAGGTCTTTTTTTGACATAAAACACTCCCAGATAATATTTGCTTAAATGTTTCAAACACTTTTTGCATATTTCCAACACCCATCCTATCAGAGTTGGAAGAGAAACTTTAAATTTATTGGTTTCATGTCACAAACAGCTTTTAGACATGAAATATAATTGCTTTTTTAAAGTTTTGTTGTGATTTTTTTCTGTTGTGTCCAACATAACAGATCTCAAACAGTTTTGACTGAAGGTGCATCTACTAAATACTGACTTGAAAGGGATGAATATTTTTGTAAGAGATCATTTATTAGTCTCCCGTACAAGAAATTTGTCTAAGAAGAAATTTATGCAGTTTTATGTTAAAAGTTTTATTTAATTGTCACTATTTTTTACTTTGATATAAAATGGGTCTTTTCTTTTTTACACTTTTTGCCAAATAATCTTAATTTTGTGGATAATGATTGACATTGTAAAACCAAAGAAAGTAAAAAGAAAAATAATAATAATAAATTTTAAAAAAGTGGGTGAATATTTTTATTGCCACAGTTTTGCCCCCCTAGATTTAATAGGAACCACAATAAAACCGCTGCATTATCAGAAGATCTTTCCACATTCTCAAATAATTAGAGTACATGAATTTAGATGAATCTGCATTACTTCCCATTGTCAAATTTAACTTGACTGTTGAGGTGACTGAATGGGTGCAGGATGAATCTGCGACTCCTATCCCCGGTATGCAAACGACAGATGCAAGGACGAGCAGAAGGGCGCAGTTCTTCGAACCAGGAGGAGACAAAACTGCCCCGGAGGGCCGAAGCGTGCCTCATTTGGATTCATCACAACCATTCCTCGCGGGCACATGAAATCCAGGTTCCACGCTGTATAATGTCAAGAACCCAAACAGGCAAACCTTGAAGAGACA
This sequence comes from Poeciliopsis prolifica, assembly GCF_027474105.1. Classification (NCBI taxonomy): domain Eukaryota; kingdom Metazoa; phylum Chordata; class Actinopteri; order Cyprinodontiformes; family Poeciliidae; genus Poeciliopsis; species Poeciliopsis prolifica. The sequence continues at coordinate 5,456,158 of NW_026562378.1, read as the reverse complement.
ATTTCATGTTGCCTGAGCTCACGCTGCAAAGTTTATTAGTTCCCCGAAAGCCGGATCTTCGATAAATTACCATAAAGTGCTGTCTGTGCCCCAAAAGCATATACTTCACAGCTGCTTGGCCTGTTTAGCAAATCACCCCGACTCCCCCCGTCCGCCCCGCCGACAACCATAAAACTCACCAGCGTACCTCTATCAAAGTGGCCGCTACAGCAAACCTTGTAGCTGCACCAGAATGTTAACACGACGGCGGCGCAGGAATCAATTTGGATGTTATTCCCATGACGGTCTCTGGTCTCTGGGTATGACTGTCCGGGGTATTTTCTATTTCGTTTTACCTCCGCCACCTTGTTTTTCCCACAAGCTATCAGCCCGAATAGAATGGCGTCTGCGTCTCAAGACAATGACCATTGATCCACGCCGCAGCCTGAGCCTTCAGCACAATGTATTTTCTTTTGTCAGCTGCGTGCCGGCACAAAAGCATAGTACAAGTCATCATGCTGTAATATATGGTTCAATAACTCATTTCTACTGTGCTCTCTTAGTATGCTGCTTTGCAAAGTAAAAAATAATTGCTAGCATGAGCGATATTAAGTTACCGTCGTTCATCTCCGCAGCTTGTTAATGAAGACGCTGCATGAAGAAATAATGCAGTCACACACCAGAATCCTTAGTAAATACAGAAACGATGCTATTAGTGTTAGCTCAGCGGAGAGGTGAAGCCAGACAGGTCGGTTTGGAAGAAAGATTTATTCAGAGATCAGGAGAGTAATTGTAACCGGATCCTTTAAGCCAGAGCGGTTGTGTCCAAAAAAATTGAGGGCCGTGTACTGACTGGTATTTCTTTCCCCAACTGCAGAAGAGCAGGGCAGCCATTTTGTGGTCATAATGAATTCAGAGGGGGGGAAAATGCCCAGCAGACCCCAAAAACACTGCAAAGAGTCGAAAAAGAAACTGATCTTGTTGTGGTTTCGTAGGAGAGCAGTTTTTAACTTCTGAGTGTTGATGTTGAATTTTTGATCAGGTGAAAAAATAGAAAACTGAGCAAAACGTCTTAAAAACACAAGTTGTAACCGGACGAGATCCTGGAGTATTTAAGGCATTTAAGTGAGTCGATTAATGGACTCTGGACCCCATTTTTCTGCTGCACATCAGAAAAAGATGAAGTCCTGTCAAAAGAACAGAATGTTTGAGCAAACAGTAAATGAGAAAAGTAGATGGGTTCTGTTGTGGCAGTTTTACTGCAGTGTTGTCATGTTGAATTTTGACTGGTTGCACTTTGCATTGCAGTGACATTTGTCTTAATGGTTGGAGATTCATGCTAGTTAGCGGATATGTTGTGGGACGAACCTGGAGGTGTAAACATGTTGGGAACACTTTGCCACTCTAATAATTATGTGAAAATAGTTGACAGACCTGAATGATTAAACCAGTAATGATCTTTTATTATTATTATCATTATTATCATTATTGCGCCACATGATTCGTGTCCCTGCTATTAAATGTTGTTTGGCCCCAAACATGACACTAATCAAACAAGCAGCTTCAGTTTTCAGCTTCTCCTCTGTTATTTTTGTTTTTTTAAACCAAACACACAATAACACACCCTCCTCACGTATGAACCAGCGCCATTTCAACAGTCTGTGAAAAGTTATAGCCCGCAAAGTATTTTTCTGAGCTGATACCAAATTGGACTCCCCCCTGGATCCTACGTCTGCTGCAGTTGCTCCGTGCGGCGCCAGCCAGTAATACCTGCGAGTGACGCACAGTCGCCATGATGCAAGGTGACAAATTCGGAAGAGGCACTAAAAACGCGGAGACCAATTACGTTTCCACCCGCAGCATATGTTCATCAAGAAGCAATTAGTTGACTCCGTCTCAGCTCTTACTCAGGTTTGTTCACTTGATTACTGTTGCAAAAAAATTTAAGCTCTGGTGAGAGTATGTGACATTAAAAAAGCCGAACAACAAGCATAGCAGCAAACGCTATTTGAAGCAGTTCCTCCATTTTCATGACTGGCTAACAAAACACACCTTTTAGTCTCGTCAGTTGTAGCAAAAGGGGGAACTATTGTACACCGTGTTCAAAATTATTATGCAAATTGAATTTAAGTGTCATAAAGATAAATTTTTTTGTTTGTTATTAAATTTATGGGTGGTATTGTGTGTCAGGGCTCTTTGAATCTATAATTAATTTCAGAGAGCTGGTTGATTAGTTTATCTGGTGAGCTCAATTAAAGGAAATCTACTTAAGAAGGATGTTCCACATTATTAAGCAGGCCACAGGTTTCAAGCAATATGGGAAAGAGAAAGGATCTCTGCTGACGAACATCATCAGATAGTGTAGTGTCGTATGACAAGGTATGAAACATCAGATATTTAATGACAACTGAAGCGTTATCATACTGTGAAGAGATTTGTGGCTGATTCAGAACAAAGATGGGTTTGTACAAGAAATCCAAACTAAAAGAATAAAGTAAGATTAATGTAAATAAGTCCATAAGATGAACTCCAGTCCAAATACACTTGTCAGAGTGCAACTCGTTCAATGAAGTCGATCAAGTTCAATTTCAAGCAGTTCAAAGTGCTTCACGTGACGAGAACATAAAAACATCATAAACATGTAGAGTCAACAATCGTGAAACCAGAAACAATTTGTCAAGGTAAAATTGTTAATATGTTGATCAATATTGCTTTTATTTTGGCTCCAAAGCGACACTTTGGAGCCAAAATAAAACCCAACCAGGTTGGGTTTTAATCCTGCACAGATTTCAGGAAGATTTGGTCAACAAAAAAAAAAAAACTAAAAAACAAAAAAATGAGGCAATTTATGAAAGACAGATTTGGCAGATTTTCTTATCGACAGTCTTCTGAAAATATTTCAAGACCAAATTGGTTCCATACCATTTGCTAGAGTTTGTTTTAATACCATTTTGCACTTTAATGATATTCTGAAGTGGAAATTAATCCTCATTTCCCAGCATTTTTATTGTAAAAACATAAAAGCCATCCTACATATACATACGGCTGCTGCTGCGTGGTAAAGGAACGCCTCCCGACTCTGCGCTCACTTCATTTCATGAAACACCGGCCGTCCGTTTCCCTCACATAGTCAGAGAGAAACTATTTAAACTTGCTCCATGTATGAAAAACTTGGTAAATGAACGTCTGGACTGTTTCATTGATTAAACTCTCGCAGGACTCAGGGGCTAAATGTGTGCACTCAGCCAAATAATCTCTTTTTAATTTCCGCACCTCCAGAATTGCCTTCTAAACACAAATAATGACAGTAGCAGGAAAGCTCTGTAAACCTGTCCGCGGGCTGATATGAAACGCTTTGATTGTTTCATAATTTTCAAAGCCTCAAATAGTTTGTTCTGGTTCTTTCCTCCCTGCCGCAGAGGTTTCCTTTTCTGCATACTAAAAAACCTCGACATCCTGTTTTTCTTATGCAAGATTTTATAGACAGTTGCATATTTTCACAGTGTGGAGCGATGAACAGCTAATCTATAAACCATGTTCTTTTCTTAACTTTGTGCCATGTCAAGGTAGTCTGCTGCACTAAAAAAATGTCTAGAGCGTGAACTGCTTTGACATTTTTGCCTCAAGAATAAGAACAAACTCTCTGAGCCAACCCCTCTAACCGTATCACACTAATACCACCTGCCTAAATTAAATAAAAATCCATTAAAACACTCCTGATTGCACAAATTATTTGTGTAACCAGGTTGAAAGAGTTACGAGTCAAAGGCGGCGTAATTAAACGGGACGATTTTGAAACCTAATACAAGGTGTAATTAAGAAAATTAATAAGGTGTCAGCCCCCTTTCACTGGGTGATCTGCCTGATGATTAATCACAGCCTGGGCTAATTTGATTTGTGACAAGGAAAGGGACGACTTGGCTAAGTCGGTTAGGAGGGACCAAGTCGACAGCATATGACATTAATAAAACATGAACGGTGGGGGAACAAAAATCCACGTGTGGAATCAAATTAAAGGAGACTTTGGATAGATGTTCTGGTGACGAACCTCGCAGCAGGACACCGAGCGAAATGCGATTAAGGTCAGGGACGTCACGTTATTGTAACCTCTAAGTACTTCAAACGAATGTGTTCGCAAAGCGGACATGTTTGGGCCAGAGAGTTTCCTTACAGGTAGGCTACAGTCCCAATGATGGGATGAAGTGTTAATCACAAAGCAAAAGGTTAAACTCTTGCGATTTTCGTGGAACAAATTGAAGAAAGTTAATTCTTGTGTCTGATGAAATACCCAACGGTTATTCAACTTCAGCTTTTTATTTAAATCAGAGGAGATATAGGAGCTCACTGTGCTCTGACCCATGACAGGCGTCACTTGGCAACTAGAAAACCAAGATAAGGCCCACAGCATGACAGATCCCCCACCTTGCACACCAACTGGGATGAGATGTTTTCACACAGAAACATCAGCTTGAGTGATGTTTTTTCCCCAGTGGAAACAGAAACCTATTGAACACTAATTAAAGATTCTCAGACAAACTTCTGACTAAAATGCCTGTTAGCTTTCTAACAGAGTACAAATAAATCTCTATTATTTCTTAACAATGGCCTCCGCTTCCACCGTTTGTCTCTGTTTTGATGTGCTCAGTTTTCTAAAATTCTCAATTTTTTTTTTTTTTTATGCTTCTGTATCAAAAGGTTAATTTGGTTTATGATCTATTAAACACATTTATCACACATTTATGTGTGTTGCGCATGGCTATTTTCACTTTGTAGTCATAAAAAGGAAAATGCGAAAGCTTCTTCTGCATAATGCACTCTGGATTGGCAACATAAGAAAACATTTGTGTGTTGGAACTAAACGAAAACATGTTTTATCCTTGCAAAACATGACTTTTCCTTTATTGATTCTTCAGTAAATCTCTACAGGTGTCCGAGTATTTCAGCACCGAAGCCGGAAAAGGTAAAAAAATTATTCCCCAGGCAAACGCCGCGGCGTCTGAATGCAGCATATCGTCTTCAGTTTTGTTTCTCCAACAACTTTGAGCTGTTGGAGGTCAGGAAACGAGTCCGCAAGCTGCCGGCTTTCCCGCCAACTCATCAACCGGGATTTCTGAACGCATTAAAAGCAAACATAAAGACTACATCCAGTTCAAACACTGGACTCAGAAATTCATTAAAACTCGTTTCGCTACGCAGCCGTGTTTTAAGATTCGATTTTTGTCAAGCTTCTCCTCAACGCTGCCCACTCGGAGAGCCTGCGACTCTGACAGGCTGGAAATAATATCTGAATCTATTAAAGAAACAAAAATTAGAAATAACAAGTGACGACTGAAGTTATTAAAAAGTGACAGACACAAACGACCACGCATATTCCTTGAGAAATGAGCGGAGCGGTTGGGTGGAGGAGGTCAAGCTGAAGCTCAGCTGCACAGACTGTGTGGAGGTGTGAACAGCAGTCAGGCTTTCTGGCTACGCTGCGTCGCACCCCACCAGCTGTAATAGAGGTGTGAATTTTCCACTCACAACCCACAGATGTGTTGCTCTCTCTCATGAGAAGACTATTTATTTGCTTCAGTTTCGCTGCATCAGTCGAGCAAAGTCCCGGCTCCAACATTTACCCTGAGCAAACTGCGAGGTGTGTCTTCTGAATGAAAGTCAATACGACCGTCTCCTGAACTGACGGACTGGCAGGCGCTCAGCCATGACTCAGTGCGCCGCCTCCCTCTCTCCCCCCAACAACTTCCTGCGGCGGTGCAAAAAGATGAGCTGGCAGACACGAAAAGGTCACAATATGTAATTTTAGAGCAGTGGAGAACTCGGATGCGTCAAATGAGCCTGCACGTTTTGAATTATGGTCTCTCAAGATTTTAGCTGCACATCAAGATGAAAGGTCAAATGAGAAAGATCTCGTAAAATAACCAATCCCGCGGCATCCAGAAAACGCATTAAACGAGGCCTGCATGGCTGTTGATAATAAGCCTTTTTCAACAACGTTGCTGTTGCTCTTTGATGAGAATTCAAGCACTATTAAAAATTCATTAAAGTGTTTTTAATTGCGATGCATAAAATTATGTGAAGTAACTTGTAATGATAATTGCTGATTAGCGGAGCTCTGCTTTATTAAAGCTGGAACCCATGAAATGTCTCAGATGTGAAAAGCAATGAAATATTTTGCGTCTTGGCTCAATGCTTGGTCTGATTCCCAATATTGTCACTGTACACAAATATAATTAGCCATTTTGACTCATGTTTTGAGTTGCATACTGTTAGGTTGGCAAGCGTTCCCAAAATCTGTTTCCTGACTGTCATGATAAGGAGCGAAATAATGCATTAGACAATGTGTGCACTTTTCATTCTAATTCAAATGTTTATAAACACTAATTTTGACAAACCTTCAAACAATTTGGGAAACCCCAGATGATAATATGGCATGGCTCAATGGAGGCAGTGTGGGCGTATTTTTATACCCAGACAAAATATATTTCTACATTTATGCCAGGTAGGGTGTCATGAAGAAAACTTTGGACCTCAACATCATTGGTTCACCATCGGATGTAAACTCTTAGTGTTCATTTGTTCAAACAAAGACATCAAAATTCAGCATGGAAAAACCCAGCCGTCACACTGTTACACCTGTTTTGTTTTCTGGAGATCTGGAAAAAAAAACACAAAAAAAAAGTCCTTGTGAAGATGGTTTTTACCAACATGGCAAGCCGTAATTCCAAAAGCAATACAGAAAGACAGATTTCAGTTTCTTTCAAAAGCACTCAGGGGAAAAGACTGTCGTTTCTGTGGTCTGATAAACTAACACTGAAGCATGTGAACAACTTAACTAATGTTGTATGTAGAAGCTTGCAACAAAGAGGACGCCATGCTAGCTGTGAAGTACAGTGATGGAGAGATCAAGCTACATAGGTGTTTTGCTGCTTGGTACAGATCTCAGTACCAAAGAGAGTTTGAACAGGTTTGTGCAGGAAAGGTGGCCAACTAACCTGACTGAGTCTGAAAGGCAGTTCTGTCAATTTCTGAATTTAAACAAAGTTCAAAATAATTCTCTAAAATATCTCTTTATTCTCATCTGCAGTCAAAATCCTCTTGGTTCTAAATGTTGCCAATCCTGACTCTTAGAAAACAGTTCAGTTTAGTTTGGGTTAATGTCAAAAACTGAAACAAGTGTGGCTTTACAGCTTGTGTGTAAAGTCATATTTACGTTTACATTAAGTACCTTTGAGCACCAGAGTGAATAACAATTTGGTAATTAGCTTCATAGCATGTAGCCTCACAAAACACAATTAAATGCATACAAAACTTGAGGGTTACTGTTTTTTGTTGTTGTTGTTGGGTATTTTTTGCATAATTGCAATGCAAATTAATAAACATAGGCTGTAAATTAGAATTGCATTAGAGAACAGATTGCTGGGACTTAGCATATTTGCATAAATTAATCCGCCAGAAGCTCTTCGGTACAGTAAAACGACAGCAGCAAAGTTACAAACAGGTGCCGTGTTAACTTATCTGTACTGTTATGGAACATGAATAAGATTTACAGAAGCACTAAATGCTTAAATGTAAAATGAAGGGAGCGTATCAAACAGATGTCAATCTGCTAAGCTAGGACATGTGCTAGCCTATGAAATCATTGCACTCAGACTGTGACAATGCAAACATCTCAGACATCAAGGAAGAGAAATATCTCAAGAGATGAGATAAAAGGAGAAAACGCAAAAACGACAGAGAAACACAAGATACAAGTGATTCATAAGTTCTATCCTCCGTCTACCAAAAGGTTCTTCCACAGGTTTTAAAGAGTCTAGAGTTTGTTTGATCCTAAATTAGCTGAAATATTTTATATTTAGGTTGAACAAACTTGAACTGGACAGAACAATACTAAAGAAATGTATTTCTGTCAATGGCAAATTGGAACAATATGTGATGGAGCTCTGGCATCATGACCTAATGACAATTTTACCAATAATTCAAAAAAAAAAAAAAAAAAACTTATACAAATGTCAGAAATTGTAATAACACACTATAGCTACAAGGAAAAAACAGCGGATTTACAATTTCAATAAAAGCTGAATATTGAAACAGACTGGCCTGATTGATAGTCTTACATGAAAAAAAAAAACATGTAACATTTTGTTTCTCTCTTGCTGCATCTTCCTCGTTATCCAATATTTTGATCAGAGTCACACAAGCTGCTTGGCAGGACGCCTCCAGCTCTCTCAAGAACCGCATATTTTACACAGCTTACATCATGCGGAGACACAAATCAGTCAAACCCGCTGGAGATTTACTCCAGGACAATTGTTTGCATGTTTGACATTTGTCAAGGCAGCTGAGAAACACAGCAGACGGTCTGATCTCCTGGGCCTTTTCCCTGCATTTATTGTCCTGTGGACCACGTTGTTTCTCACAGGCAGAGGTGTGCCGGACCAATAATGAGCAGACAGTTTGTGACTTTCCCTCTGGACATTATATTTTATAACTCTGCCTAATGAGCAGTTAAACTTCCCACAGTTCTGACCTCCGGTTTGCCTGTTCACAACCTGCCAAGCACCCAACAACCAATTAAAAGCAACCCTTCTCTAATGGCTTTAAATTACTTGGATTCATTTCATTACATTGTGTCATCTCATTTGTGCAAAACTGTGGCCTCTTACATATGCATGCATAAACTGTATATGTTACACAATGGTAGGTTTAGTGTGCAACTGCTTGGCACAAACTAACCACGCATAACACTGAGCAGTACACTTCGTTCATTGATTCCCCATTTTTGTCTCATTACATCCAAACGCGTCACTGCATTTTGCTGGAATTTTGTGCGATGGTGTGGGAAGGAAAAGATGTTTCTTTTTTAAGTGAATAATGTGAAAAGCGTGACTTCTATTTAAATTCTTCCTCCCCAAATTGATAAATTGTCGGATCTCGTTATTTTGACCTTGCACTTCGACTGCAATGAAAAGATTTTGCTTTCCAAATCTTGAGAGAGATGTTTTGCACTCTCCATTTTGCAAAACAGCTCAAGCAAAGTCAAATGAAATGGGGCGGAGGGCATCTGTTAACTGGAAGTTTGGAGACTGGTGTCTGGTCCTGAGCTGGTTTTATGTCTGGACTTTGACCGGGCCATTTTACTTTGATTGTAGCACTAGATAGCTGTATGTTTGGAAACTCTATTAAAGTTGAAGATCAACTTTAAGAGAATGATCATTTACAACTGAGCCACCTAATAATTCAGCCAATCATAGCACCTGAAAACCATTTGCTCATTAAATGATTTTATATCAAAACTGGTGACCAGTGCATGCATTTTTCCAGAAGGTTCAATTTTGACACGCTATTTGTACATTATTGCAAATATTCAATTCTTGATGTAATTGGATGTTTATTTTTTATGTTTGCCGTTTTTTCCTTGTGAAGCTTTTTAAATCTGGTGAATGAATGTGACTATCTGTTGCATTACCCCGTTCAGTTTCAGGTGAGCTGTGCTTTTTAAGAGGCTGAACATCAAGATGTTTTTTTTTCAGAACCAAGTTCTACTCTTAATTCTCTTCAAACTTCACCAAGACCTGACCTATCTGGTGTATTCATTGGTCTTCATGAAGGTGTTTGTTGACAAATCTCTGAATCTTTCATAGAACAGCTGCATTTATATTAGCACTAAGTTACACATACATGTACTCTGTGTACTAATGGTGATTTTGAAGACGATTGGCTGAACTGGATTTTATTTGATGGCATCAGAATAAAGGGGCCTAAATACAGAATTATTCCTACATATAATTACTTTTAAGATTTATACTTGTGCAGCGAAAGAAAACACACATCATTGTTCTTCCGCTCAGTTTTTGCTACTTATTACACAAAATCTTTGCAAAATATGTGAATGTTTGTGGTTACACTGGGATAAAATGTCGTACATTTCAAGGAAGGCAAATACTTTCTGCAAGACAGTCACTTTGGTCTTGATATTACAAGTTATAAGCAATGTTATTAATAATACATAGGTTGTTTCGGTTTTCACAACAACAACAAATCAACTCGTGCAAGCTCTATGAAACATTCATGCTTTTCAGCGGAAAGACCAAGGGGCTGAGATGACTTACCTGCAGACAGTGATGACTTTGTCTCCCACCGTCCTGAGAAACGTGCTTCGACTCTAATGGACACTGGCGTCCCTCCCCCCCTCGGCGTTTGGCTGATGAACGCTTCCCTCACTTTGGCAGGAACCTCATCGGCAATTCTTTTTCAGAAGGCGGCTGCGCGGCCTCGGAGGCGTGCGGCGCCCTCGTCCCCCTCCACGGGTGCGTCTATCATTCTTACCCCGGGACACAACATGCGAGCAGATTGGACGGCCTTGTTTTCCTCGACCAAACCTGAACGTCACCCGTTTGTCTCTGGGCTTATTTGTAACAGCGAGGCAAAATCAGAACGCAATAATAAATAAATAAATAAATCACAACGCAGTTTTCTCAGGTCATTTTCTTATCCTAATCGTTTATTTTTGACAGATTGTAAGCATGACAGCAGTCAGTAGTGCAGCTCCAGTCACTGTGTTTGCTGATATCAGGAAATAGAGTTGCAGCAACAGGCCCCCGTCCCTCACTCAAGCTTTTTTTTTTTCCGCCTCTGTCGACTCTCATCACCAAATGGCTGATTGTGTCAACTCAGTAATGCGCTATTAGCCGACGATTGCGCTCTCAGTGCTCCTTTTGTTACAGTAAGTGTATTAATTATTGCACACGTAATTATCAGCCCATTGTTGCTGTGTAATTAGGCTGTCGCTAATGAATTTGAAGAACTTTGCCCCATCTATAGTAATTGATTCCTCTGACTCTCGCCTACCTCCTTAGCTGAAAACTTTCGCAGCTGACGGCGCACGTGTCCTGCTTCCTCTTTCACCACCACGACCTCTGAGCTCGCATCCAGTGACCCGGAAGTCGTGTCAGGTTGCAACAGCCTGACAGGGAGCTTTGTTTAAGCCGCGGGCTGCAGTTTGTCACGATCCCGCAGGGCACTAATGAGTGGTAGTCACATTCTTTGGCGACACATGAGAGAATCAGAGTCGGGTCACTTTAGTCCAGCTGAGATTATGAACAATTTTCTGCATGTAATGCCCAGTGGTTGTCTCTAATGTACTGTGTGATTTCCCCAAGAGATTCTCATTAGGATTCTGTGACAAATGAAAGTGAGCTGTGATCCAGACTTTATAGACTTTATAGTGAGCTCCTCGCTCCGCTTCTTGAACCGGCGGCCGGCATGTTTCCGTGAGAGCCGCGGTTTGAAGGAGTCTCCCTAGAAGAGCATATAGCTCTTCATAATGAGCCTGGCTACCGCCAGTTAGGGAAATGAAGCAGATGTTTAATTTTCTCTTTCTCCTCTCCTCGGTAGATTGGCTGACTTTGGGATATTACACCCAAATTAAAGCTTTGCAAGAGACACGCTTTTTCTGTCTTTCCCACAATGTCAAGTCCAACTCAAAATGTCCTGTAAATCCTCAGACTTCCAGAAATGACACCTCTGCACATACAGTGCATGAACTGATCAGGCACCGCATCATGACTGCCTGCTTAATGGTGTGTCAGTCCTTTTCAGGGACTAATCTTTCTTTTTTCTTCTTTGGGCGTTTCCATATTTCCTCTGTGAAGTCCAAAGCATGCCTGAGTGGGAAACTTCAAGCAGCCGTATGTGAGCCAGAGAGTCTTTTGCAAAACTGAGAGCAAAAATATTAAAAACAATGATTTTTCACTACATGGAGTTCACAAAAAGGTTCAGCCTCAGCCAACCCTGAAGGTATGTCCCCACCACCTGGACTGACGTGTTCTGCTATTTTTGAAGTGTAGTGTATGGCTTCACTTCATGGATGTTGTCCTATGTCTCGCCCTGTTGCCTTTCTTATCGCGCTGTCTGTGGTCCAGCGTTTGGCATGGACACCCTGATTGTCCATACTAGACATAATAAACTAAAAACATCTGACCCGAGTAACTTTTCACGCCTTTTTACCAACTACTTTTCAATTGCCCTTTGGTTACAAATAAAGGAGTTTATTCTGAACTGGGTGAATATATCCCACCCAGTGCCACAATGAAAAGATAATTATTGTTTTATTTCACTCTGTCATAAGGCTGTGCCTTATGCTGTTGCATAGAAACTCAATAACATTCATTTGACCTTTACTTGCATTTAATGCCCATTTCCACTAAAGGAATCAGCTCTGTGTGTGTGTGCTTGTGGGTGTGGGTGTGTACGTGTGTTGTATGCAGCATTAGTGGCAAAAAAGGGCCGTGGCTGAGACGCCCATGTCATGTAACACCTAAAGACAGTCAAAGGTCAGGTTGAGAAGGAACAGAAGGGCCACAGATGGAGCTGCTGAGGCTGGCCCTGCTCTGCCCCCATGCTGTCATATCACCCCACACCAAGCCCCAACTACATCCCGCCATCCCACCCCCCTGGGGGGTCCAGGCCAAGGAGTGCTCAGATGCAATGACACACCACAGTGTGCATGCACTCATGACTTCACACATGCATCCTGCACTCAGTGGCCTTCCACACACATGCTGTGATGATTAATAATTGTGGAGCAGCTTGTATTTAAATCAGAGTCAGAGGATTTTAAATGGGGGTTTGCTGTGAGTGTCCACGGTGACACACCCTTGCCCCCCAGGCATGATGGAGGGCTAAAACAGAGAGCAGGTGGTGGGAGTCTAGATAGTGTGACATCTCTCTCTTTCATAATGTCAAGCCTCTGGCTCTCTGCCATTCTTAGATGCTTTGCGCTTTTTCATTTTTTCCTTATGTTTTTATGCATCTTGGAAAGTTGCCTTTATTATAATTCAACTAACAACTTTAAGACTGTCTCAATAGTGAAATAGCATTTTATCTGCAACAAGGAAGCTTTGTTTTGCTTTAAAATGACCTAGTGTTCTTCCGTTAACAAGTGAGGATAAGACTATGAGCAATACAAAACATATTTATTACAGTTTTTGCATGGAATCATAATATTTTAGTCTGGCTAGTTCTGCCTATCTTTTGGAATGAGCTCTTTTAGGGACTCCTGTCACTTTAAATCCAAATAAGCTGCTGCAGGTTATGCCCCCTCCCCTCCTGTCTCAGCATTTACATTTGCATGTAAAAATAGCTGCAAACAGACGAGCAATTAAACTGTATGTCATTGAAAAGCATTAGTAGAGCCTCCTGCACAGCCAATAAGAAGGCAGCGAGTGGTTTCTGAATGGTAAGTCGAGACTAGAGAATTGTAACAAGACTAAAACGAGTTTGTAGATTACTAGATTTAACTAGATTTTGCTTTGAGGAAAGTTTAACATTGAAACATGAACCGATCAACCCGACACACCCAAACAAAAGATGGGCCGTCGTTTTTTTTTTAGGATGAAAACTTTCAGCCAGAATCATCAGTCAGCTGCTTGGTTGGTCTAAATCTCCAAACTCATGGGTCTCATCAGAGCCAGGTCCAGCACACAAACTAATATCCCACTAACCGAACGAAGCCGGTCTATCTTTTTGGAGCGTATCGGACTACATATGTCAGGAGGATTTATTATCAGCAGAGCGTTTTAGCTGTAAATATGCCACATCATTACCAAGTCTAATTACACTGGAGTCCAAAGTCTATTTGCAGACTAACATTGCCTCTCACATACAAGGACACAGTGGCAAACGTGCACAAAGAGACCTATTGAAAGAAACTGGGGCACAAGATGCAGTTTACTCTAATTAACCGTTGATGAAGTAAAAACATTCAAACAGTGCCATAAAAAGATAAAGTATGTATACCCCTTGAACATTTTGACAGTTTCTGACGCTGAAACAAACGTTAAGGTACTTATATTTGTGAACTCTCATCCCATTCTCAAATTTTTTCAGCCTCAGCAGGTTTTCTTCCAGGACTGGCAGGCGATTACCTCCATCCATAATCTCATCAACTCTAACCAGCCATGTTTTATACTGTGTGACCACAGTATAGCGTTGTGGCAATATGCAACTGCTTTACACTTTGCGTATTTCCCTGCCACTTTTTGACAAAGGCCAGATTTATTTGTGGAGTTTACGACTAAAAGTTCAAACAATCTATGAATCTCTGCAGTGCCTCCAAAGTCACTGTGGGCCTCTTGTCTGCTCCTAGAACAATGCCTCCCTTTCCTCACGTGTGTCAAGTTCAAGACCTCGGGGGCAAGTAGCGTTTTATTTGACCCTCTGACTCTAGATGGACACATAAACAAAAAATAATTGTGTGCAAATATTATTTCATCAATCAGCTCCAAACCAGTTTTTATCTGTATGCTAGAAAAGTATATCAGAGTGAAAAGATGTTCAATATTATTTAAGTTTAAAAGTTCTATCAAATGTAGATTTATTCATATTTTAACAGTTTAATTAATTTATTCACAGTCGGCCCTTTGATGATGTCTGTGGTCTTGTTATGGCCCAAAATGAAAATTACTTTGACTCCACTGCTTTACTTGGACCATCAGTTCAGGAGGAAAACTGGGTTTTTTTTTGGTTGATTTCTGGCTGAGGAATGTTTCGTTTTTGATCATTTATTGATGAGCATCGATCATCAGTTACAAAGGCTAACAGCCAAAAAACTATCTGAGGTTTCTCAACTGTTTAAGGGTCATTTTGATGAGGTGAATAAAAAATATCATTGGTTTTGCTCAATCAGATCAACTTTCTGAACTACGCAGCAACATGACCATCAAAATGCATGACTTGTTCTCACATCTGAATCTGGATCAGTGAGTGAAGAGCAGGAGGAGAGACTCCACCAGGACAGAAAAGAGACAGAGAATTTTACACAATGAAGACGAAATGTTCAATTTACATGTAATTACTCTTATCAGTGCTTATTATTCAGTTTACAGAAGTCCAAGTTTGTAACATTTAATTAATACTCTCTGTTAAAAACATTTTTTTTTTCTCCTAAAATCTTTTTTCTTGGATGAGAAATATTAACAGGAACAAACCGATAGCGTCACAAAAATGTCACACATTTTGTCAGATCATTTCCCTTAAAATCTAATTGGAATGAAAACCTGACCCGATTGGGAAAAATGGATGCCATTTTTGCATTCACGATGCAAAATAGTCCTAGTTCAGTTGGGGAAAAAAAAACATACACAGCTTCAAATAAATATTTTTTTGTAATCAGAATTTCGTTTCAAAACCTGATTCTGATTCAAATCCTGCTTTGATCCTTCGCCTATTCACTAATATTCCTGACAAATCTCTGGGTCCTTCATGAACTACTGAGACTGAGGCGACACGCAGGTTGAAGACAATCGGTTGCACTTGAGCCGATGACCGTTTCAGGTTTGGATTTTTACTTTCCTCCAGAAAAAAAAACATTGTTTTCGTTCAGCTTCGAAATTGTGTTTTGCTTTGAGTTGGTTTCTCGCATATAATCCCAACAAAATACTTTTACGTTTGTGGTTGTGATGTGAAATAGGAAACATACTTTTACAAGCCACTGCAGCATTGGTGTCTCAGCATGTTTTTAATTATAATAGTCTAATCTTTCAATGAGAACAACAAAAAAAGTTGAAATCCTTTTTCCCAAAGTGGAGTGGAGCCACGCGCAGCGACTGAGCAGCGCAGCGTGTTGCTGAAAGATCAAGGCGGCAGTGGCAGCACTGTTTCTCTTAGAGGTAGCTATGACTTACAGATCAAGCAGGTGATGCCATCAGAACCGCCGGTGGCTTTGACAGGGCCGCACTAAATCACACCCCAGACGGCACGGGGGGCGTAGGAGGTCTTGATAACGTTCTGATGCAAAATGATCAGCGGCACGTCGCCTTGATTAGGGCTGACAGCCTGCCAACGCGGGTGCTGCGACAGCAAAAGGGGAAGACAGGGAGCAAGTGTGAAGACATTCACTGGGAGTGATAGGACGGGGACAGGCAGAAGTGGGGAAAAGTGTGAGAAGTGACAGGGATGGGTCCTACAGTATGGATCTTAATCAATGTGGGGGAAGAGGGAATCAGGCTGACTGAAAAGAGATGCCTTGTAGAAAATACAAACATCCATTTTGACAGGAAGCATAATCAATGTGCCCTTTCCAAAGAACCAGCTGGCAAACAAGGAGACATTCAGCAGCGCTTGATAATGCCACCAAATGATCTCCCCCACCGTCTCCCTCGTTCTTTTTTCCATCCCTTTCCTCCCCCCTTTGCCCATCTCATACACCCTCGCTGTGACAATATGTCATGCAATGGATATAATTGCAATAATGCAATTTGGTTTGGAGGCGGATTGAGAGCATAATTTGACTCAACCCAGACAAAGTGACAGGCTAATGATTTAGCATGGCCACTGGCTATTATGAGAAGCGAGCGCTTTCCCCGCTACTGAGCTAATTTTCACTGATGATGGTCTTAGCGCGCTGCCTTTGTGTCGACACAATGGAGAGCGCATGGCCATGAGGCGGACAGCGAGATGACGCAACCCACCCACCCATTGCCAAACAAACACACGTCGTCTCTTGTCCGGGAGAAGCCTCCCACTATTCGGCGTCGCAAACGGGACGGATCCGATGTGAAAGGAAAAATCCCAACCAGGAGCGAAGCAATTTTCTAAGAAGGGTTTATCCATGTCTCTTCAGGCGGTGGAGCTTCTTAGGTGACAAGAAAAGATCAGGAAAGCGGAGGTGTTGCATCAGCACCAGTACCAGAGTTAATTATGAGAGTTGCGCGTTGACGCAAGGTCAGGGAAACAGTCGCAGTCTATTGGGTGTTGACAAAATTTGTCTTCTTGATGTCTGAAAATTATTTTTGACATGTTCTGCTAAAGGCAGGTAATATAGAAATGAAGTAGTGACATGTTTACAGTGTCTTTTTGACGCTACAACCACAAAATCAAAGGCATTTAATTGAGATGTTATGTGATAGACCAACATGAATGCTGTGGAACTGCCACAGCCTGTTTGAACACATAATGAATCCACGAATAGTTAATTATCTCCAATCGCTTAGAGCAATACGACAACAGGTGGACGTGAGGACGTCATCGTTGCTCAACATTCTGAAAGAGGTTTTGTTGAAAACAAGACAAGGCAACATTTCTACAACTATAGTTCCTTTGAGTACTTTGCAAGAAACATTGCAAGAGTGAAAACAGTAACTGGGAAAACCAGCTTCTGCCCAAAACCAGAGAAGTGAAAAGTCAGGTTTTCGGATTGCGACTTAAAGGAGTTTTTCTGACTTTGAAAAAAGTACAGTGCAAGCTCTGTTAGGGTTGTTCTTCTGGTAAGACATTATGCGAATGCGAAGCGGGCAAAGTCAGAAGATGCTGAGAAACCGTGTGTGTGTGCGTGTGTGTGTGTGTGTGTGTGTGTGTGTGTGTGTGTGTGTGTGTGTGTGTGTGTGTGGGTGCGTGCGTGCGTGTGTGTGTGTGTGTGTCGGCAGCATAAGAACATGGCTTGAATCTGAGCTGCAGAGTTTATTTATATCGGCTTATTTCTATGAGCCCTGCAGCAGGTTAAGATGAAAGGGTTGCCCCAGCACCAAGGCACCAATGTATGTATTCTGCATGTGTGAATGAGAGCTGGTGATGACTTTCATCCAGGTAAAACGGGTAACGTAATCCTTATATCAGTTGTTTTGTGAGATTTTGCGCCACAGGCAAAGAGAATGAAATGTTTTGTAATAACTCTGCTGCTCTCTCTACCTTTTTACCGTTCTTTTGTTCCCCTCTCGTCGCTCTATCTTTCTGTTTTATTTCACTTCCAATTTTCTTTCGTAATTTATCTAACTCTGTCATTCCTTTTTTCTCTCTCTCTCTCTCTCACTTGCAGTCTGTTCCTCGCTCTCAGCAGTCATCTGCTTTAGTTTCCTTGTGGCGCTGCTGTTGTCAGCTTGTCCATCATTTTGCATAAAGTCATTTTATTTTAAAAAAAGAAAGAAATGGAAAACCATACCTCAGAAATATAGAGTCCCCTCAGCCGGGCTGCATGAGGAACAGCATTTATTAAAGCTTTTCGCTTCGCTCAGCCTCGACTTGAATCAATGCTCAAAAAGTTAAAAATCCTCTGAAGCCAGATCCTCTTACACCCCATCAATTATTCAACCTGACTCTTTTGTACAAGCATTCTTGTTTACAAGGACTGTCGAGCCAATTGTAAATGTTTGTGTGCCCGCTGAGACCCCCACGCGTTGATTGCACAGTGATTTGCCTCGATTATCCCCCACCACTCCGCACCTGTGCTGCTCACGGCACATCTGTCCACCTGGCTGGGAGGCAGAAAACGCCCCCAGCGCAGCGAGGGGAACGAGAGACACCGGCCTCGCCGCCCCTGGAGCTCGTCGTCTGGACCGGGGGTCTGGTTGAGGGCACGGCATCTGGCTGCCAGGCCCGGCAGATGTGCACACATGGTTACGAGTCGCTGCAAATATCGCCGTGAATGAAAGTCGGCTCAGCGCAGCCGCAGTGACTGGTTGACATTTGCATTTATAATGCAAAACAAAAAAAAAGTCAAAGTTGCACTCCTTCGTCCTGCCAAAGTATTGGGTCCAAATGAATGAATTCAGGTGCTGCACTCACCTCCTCACTGCAAAAACACAAAATCTCGCCAAGTTTTAAGGTCTGGTTTCTCATGCACAATATCTTAGAACAATTACATAAAACAGAACTAACTAATAAGCGCCTTTTCAGCAAGAAATGGTAACTAGTTTTAAGTCTATCATTCCATGAT
Source organism: Poeciliopsis prolifica (assembly GCF_027474105.1). Classification (NCBI taxonomy): domain Eukaryota; kingdom Metazoa; phylum Chordata; class Actinopteri; order Cyprinodontiformes; family Poeciliidae; genus Poeciliopsis; species Poeciliopsis prolifica. The sequence goes on along the minus strand of NW_026562378.1, from coordinate 5,437,470 downwards.
ATTGCTGAAAAAGTTCTCACTATGAGTGAAATAATCTGCCAGTGGAACAAGATTTTACAAAACAAAATGTCTTCTTGTCAAAATGTCAGGTAGATTATTTCACTTTTTGCTCGTATTTTTATATCTATATTAAGGAATTACTGACTGAAAACAAGCTCCTGTATTAGACTGAAAATCTACTTGTAAGTTAGTTTTGTCTTATTTCAAGCGTGCTAAGAGAATATGGACTAGAAACCAGAACAAAAATACTGGGTTTTGTTTTGATTGTGCTATTCCTGTTGTTTAAGTTTACCCCATGTCACAAACCACATTGAAAACTGACTTTTTTGCTTCAGTATTTAGTACATTTCTTGCTCTGCTGGCCAGCGGTCAATAAATATTACACTGACTCCTTAACAATTCTCAAATAGAGCTTTGAAATGCAAAAGCTGGGGTTAAACTTGAAGCAGGCGTCAGAGTGCTGGCTTTAAATTGAAGTAAACTAAAGGTAGCACTTTATGTGAAGGGGTGAGCAAAAGACTGACATGACATTAACATGACATAACAACGGGGATGAACACGAGGGAGTCTTCATGAATGTTTACAACTTTTTGTCATGGAGCGTCATTCGGTCAGTAATTACACTTTTAATGAAAAGTTGACGCTTTTAATGGGAGTATAATGCATCTTTTAGTGCAACTTTGCTTTAAAAGTGTCAATATTGACCAAATGACACTTCATGACAACAGCTGTGTTTACAGTGTTTCCTGAGGACTCCTTTCTAACAGGGTCATGTCAGTCTTATGCAAATAAAGTATTACCAGAAAAATCCCAAACATAAAATACCCATTTTGCTCAGATATGCAAAACCAAATTACAAGGTCCATCTTGCAGAAAGAATGAGTGGCAGGACTCCCAGTGAAGCAGGTGTAACAGCACAAAGGAAAAAAAAGGTAGGAAATAAGCAAGTTTAGCTTGATTTTATGGCAGAGAAATGTTCTCCACATATGAACTTGTGAGGCCCAGCAGCAGGCAGCACAAAAAACAACAAAAGAAATGGTTTCTGTTTCATCCTCAGTCGCATCCGTCTCCCTCTGTTTCCACTTCACCTGCCAGGGAAATTTATGAGGATACCGTTTTTCCACCCAGTGTTCCAGACAACACACATTTCTCAGGAAAACAAACCATTAATATGGCTTAGGATGGAGGGAGACTATAGTGCATTTGGACAACTAATTATGAACGACGCAAATAAATGTAGCCTGTGCAGTCATTGGTTTCAACACCGCAGCACTTGCTCGCAGCTTATTTATCTGTCGGGGACAAATAGTGGCTGAAAGTTGGGCTCCAACTTGTTAGAGAGCTGGGCTTGAGAGTCAAATATTGTGACAGTAAGAATAATAGTGTTTCCACAAGTTTGAATTGTATTTGAAATACCAGATATTTACCACCTCAGTGTCTCAAACAAAGCGCTCTGGCTTTTACAGTCTGCTTTTCCCCTGCTGCCACTGCGACTCATCATGCTGTCATGCAGATGTGTGTCTGTGTGTGTAATCCTGAGGCGTCGCTTGCCTAAATTAAACGTGTCACTTTGCTAGCATGTTTGCATATTATTCCACTCGGCACCATGGAGTTATTGAGTGTGAGGATATATATTGTCGTGGTGTTGTGCACGTCATCAGCCAAACCACAGGAGAAGCACAGCTCTGCGTTTGGTTGTGACTCTGGTTGTTTGTAAAAAACGTTAATATTGAGTCTTCTATGCCGTCTTTAAGCAAACCGGGATTCTAAGACACAAAATACACACATGTATCACCATCAGAAAGAAGGCTTTTTTTATAAATTGTCTTACATGAAACACTTTTTAAAAATTATTTTTGAGTACTGGATTCTCCAGACTATAGAGCGCACCTCACTATAAGCCGTATCTACAAAGTTTTATTTTTTTAAAACTGGAAACATACATGTATAGTCTTCCAATGTTTCACTTCCTGTTAAAGAGCAAAATGCTGCAGGGATGTTTTTCGGGCAACTAGTCCTCATAGAGAGTGAAATGATATAAGCGTTTTCAGGTAAACCTGGAACTCCGACTAGAAAATGAAATGAAAATTACCTGAAGCCACGACAACTGAGAGCAGTCTCCAGCCTCTTTTAAATAACACTTTTTTCATAACCCTTAAACACAAGCTGCCTCTCAGTGCCTCCTGGCTATCCACCAACCACCGGTGGAAACGGCAATATCCTGCACAAGCGACGACATGTGGGATGAGAGGAAGATAGGTTGTGCATTGACGTCGACACTTTGCATAAAAACCATCTGAGATCTCCTCAGACTATTGTTTTGGAAATGATAATGGAGGATGAAGTCGAGCAGGGAAACCTGTTGTCAACTTCAGTGATGGCGCTTACCTTTCTGCTCTTCCTGTTAGGAATATTTTCTGAAACATGCTTAGACTTTTAAAACCCGTGAATAATTGTTCACACAAAGCATGCGTCACCACTTATTTCACTCTGTTTTACTGGAAAACCCGCTGTTCGCTACGGAGATCACCTGCACAGCTGTGATTACCTCACTTAGTGAGTGTGGGGAATAACAGAGGTAAGCAAGCCTCAATCACTCTCACTGCATCAGTCCCTTTGCAGAAGAGATGCCCAAAGGCGTCTTAAATTCAGCTCGATGTGTCGATTAAGAGGCTTTTGAAAGTCCTTGACTGATTCATCCAAAGACAGAAGGTTAATCCACTAGAGCATCACCTCAAACACCTGAAGTTGAATGTATACGGACACCGCCCATCCAGCCAGACTGAGTTTGAGATGATCTCCACAGAGGAAATAGGTGTGACCATGCTGTAGAGACATACCCAAAAACATTTGATACTCTGCTGCCAACGGTGCTGCAAAAACATACACAGCCATGAGCCATCAGTCTCTATACACTAACAAGCATTTTCATCATGGGGTACTGTGTGATGACCTTTGAGTAGTCCGTAACATACGACATGGTAAAGAGGTTGGAAATACTTTGAGAATGACGAACGCCAGTTGATATGCCAATAATGTTTCTACCGAATCGTCTCAGACTCACACGAGCTGCACACATTGCAAAGTTCTGCCAGGCTGTTGCCATGCTAATGTATCCGCTAGTCTGACAAAGGCTCAGGTCAATGGAGCCTCCAGTGGCTAATTGCTTTAGAGAGATAAGTGAATCTGACGACACAGCGAGAAGCGGCTCGGTGAGAGGAAGCAGCAACAGAGGAAATGTTAATGAATCCTTCGTTCACTCCACCGTCAATATCAGCCCGTTGCAGGCCTGCCGCCAAATGAATATTAAAGATACTTTTGATTGTTTGTCTGTTTTTTTTTTTTTTTCCCTCGTCATTGTTTGTTGTTTCTTGGTTTCATTGAATTTTAATGGATTGTGTAGGGCTGTTTTTGACATGTATTTTCTGCCGGTTAATAGGCAGGCGCTTTTTGCTCTCCGCTTCCACGCCATCGTTTTATAAAGCAAACCAGCTGCAGTTGCAAGTCAAACTATACAGCCATGTTGTTCTGTTCTAAAGCGCTGCACTGTATTCAAAGTGAACATGTGGGCCGACGAGAGCAATAAAAGTCCTGAAAGCTGTTGGAAGTGGCAGCGGTAGAAAAATCGGTTCAACAGGCTTCTGTAAATGCGTTCATTTGACTAAACAGACGTTCATGTTGCGTCATTTCCGTATTAATCTTTGCTGTGTTTCATTGAAATAGTGAAGAATAGATAAGAACAGAACAGATAAGGGAAACTTGCTCCTCGTCGCGTAAGTTTCAAAGGAAGTGAATATAGAGGGAGAGTTCTCCGATGTGTTCAGCACTTTAGAGGTTTGTCAGCTGACATCAATGACAAAGAAGCATCTTGAAGCCCAGAGTCCAACTTAGGTTTTGACAACCACAGTTTGGAAATCTGGAGGATATGTATTCTTTCCCTTCCACGCCCCAGTTATGCCATCCTTTGTTTTGTTGAGTCGTCCCAATAAAACAAATTGAAGTTTGTGGTTGTAGTATTTAGGGTGTATGACTTTGTTAGCAGGGCACGCCACACACAGCAACTGAATTGAAAGAAGAAAGAAATGAAAGGCTCGGCTGAAATTGATCGCTTCCTCCTGAAATGAGCGACAGCAATATGTCGAGTAGCTGCCGCCCAGCTCTGATATCTCCAATCATATTTTCTTCATCAGCTAATCTCCTCCTGACTATTATTAAATCAGTGTCAGTTTCTGACAGCCTGCGCTGGAAAGTGTTTCTTCTACCATGACAGACCTCTTTTTTTCCTCCCGCCCCCGAAGCTGATTCCAAGTTGTCACACACCTCCCTACCTGTGATATACTCACTTCATCTCAAGATTGCTTTTCTCACAGAGCACGAATCCTGGACTTGCATCCGCTGGATTTGACTGCAGGGCTTAGACAAATTGGACAAGACAAAAGATTACACATGAGCTGAGTGAGATTCATCCCTGTGTTTTTACCCCTTCCTCCAGCTGATTGGGCAAATTTCACACAGTTGTTGTGTCAGACGGGACTTATGCTTAGAAATACTCTGCACCATTCCTGCCCTCTCAAACATCATTGCTTCATAATGCACTGCGTTACACCGTAACCCCTTAGCTCACCTCGGTAGCTCATTGTTTCCCATGCACTCGCTCTTTCTATCTCTCTGACTGGCTGCTCTCTCATTAGGTTTGTCCATGCTGTTTGTTTGCCTCTATGACTCCTAGCCTCTAAATCCCACCAGCTGCTAACAAGTGGAGGTAAAAGTATGCAGTCTCCAAGCTGTGTTTGAAGTCGATCCCCTACAGAGACACTGCAGACACAAGTAAACACAAGATCTTCTCTGCGAGTGCCTTGGAAAACTTTTCCTGCTCCTTTAAACTTTTTCATGACTTGTCATGTTGCAGCTTTTTAGTGGTTTCACGACTTAATTCTTAGGCGCAATGAAAATGATGAATGTACAAACGGGACTTTAAAGCGTTAATTTTGATGAATCAATGACATAGACTTTAGCACAATTTGAATTTTTATTAATTTTTTAATCGAATTGATTTTTTAAAATTATTATTATTATTATTTTGTAGCAGACAAAGATTCCAGCCAGAACCGCTGAAGCCATGAGTTTCTGGCACACCCTCAAGTCCGACGCGCAGGCAATATCCGCAAATAACAGCGACGGTTGACAAAGCTGCTTCCTTTGGCCCAGGAAAAATAAAAACACATGATGGGACGCTGAAAACGATTACTGTTGTGTTAAAGGAGTTCGCCTGTAAGTGAAACTATTCAAACCTAAAGTAGCATCTCAATGTTAAACATGTTGCAGCAACCTAAATGTCCCCAATATTGACGTCTACTTAGAAATAGTTTCAAAAAAGTCCCATGAAGTCCATGCACCAATCTGATGGTTGAATAACCTAAATAACAGCTTCACAAACTAAAAAATATCTATTACTAAGGTAATGTGTCTATTTAGTCAATAATTTAGCAGCAAAAAGGGTTTTTGAAGGGAAAATGTTGCTTTCCTTGTCAATATGTGGCTGAGTTTAGATAAAAATCATGATTATTGTTTAGCACAGTGATGATGACAGAATCTCTGGCTTTGTTTCCCCGAATTAAAGAAATGTCACCAAAATGGGTATTTCTTGTTCATTCAAATTGTTTTTGAAGTGTGACAAGGAGCAGCAATGCAATTGCTTCAACTTTGACGCCTCTGAGAAGATGTGAATCCCCAGCTGGCTGCCGTTGCGTCTTTTTAAACGCAGCTGAAACCCAGGATCGAGCTGCAGCTCGGACTCCGGCCACCAGGGAGCAGCGCTGTGCAAAAACAGTCATCAAATATTGACTGCTGCAGAACCCTAACCCTAACCCTGTCAGGAAGGAGGGTGGTTTAATATTGCAGTTCTCATTTGGGCTGATTGTTCAAACCTTCAACAGGAAACAATCTGTTCGCTACTTCCTTCCTCATCTCACCGAAGAAAAACAAAAAGATCCAACAGACGACATATTTGAATAATTCAGCTTTCGAGGTTGATATATTCCCGTGGTTTATTTGTGTAAAAAAAAGTTTTAATGGCAATGCTTATAACGATATAAACAAAGAAAACTCAGTTGTGCAGAAAATTTTAATATTTTATTAGACCAATAAAAGCAGCAGACAGTTACTCAACCCTGACCCTCGATAAGGCGTGTAAGCCACACAAAGATCGCTAAAGAAGCAGGATACTCACAGAGGGCTTTATCCGAGCGCATTTATGGGAAGCTTAGTGGAAGGAAAAAGTGGGGCTGAGGAAGTTGCACAGGAATAACTGCTGCCTTTAGAGGGCTTTGACACTAAATCCAACAATGCAGACGAGGTCAGGGCTACTCACGGAGCAACCCGAGCTTCTTCAACACCCAGCAGAGCTGCAGGCAGACAGCCTCCTTATCATGCTATATTGATGGGGCAACTCGTACAAAAGGTGCCCCGACTGAGTACATTTCAGTTCTAAATACACTTTTTTTAATCTGTCTTCTATAATATTCACATTTTCTGTTAATCTGAATTGTACATTTTCATCAACTATCAAAATGAACAGAAATAAATGCTTGAAATATATCACTTTGTACGTAATGAAACAGGTTTCACCTTCTGAAGTGAATATGTGAACATATACAATGATGTTCTAGAAGCACCTGTAAAGTTTACCAATGTGCATGTGCATGGTTTTTTTATTGTTGTTGTTTTTTTGTATGCATGTATATATAAAATGTGCATGACTGCTACAGCAGAACGTCATGTTTTTTTTTCTTCTTCCTTTTCTCAAAATAGACTATTGTTGCTGAGACGGTGCTCAAAGAAAGAGGGCAGTGTGGTGTGACTGGCCTAACGGCAACGCTGCACCGTAAGCCTAAAAATATTCCGTGTCAGTGTTCCCAGGAGGAAACCGGCTCTATCCAGGCCTCTCAGTAATGAGAGAGTGGAGGCGCCTGCCACTGGTAGCCCTGCCGTCCCCCGAGCTCCCTCTGGCTCAGAGCTCAGCGCTGCAGCCGGAGAGTCAGCGGCTCAGCTCCCAAAGATTTATCATAGCTCACAAGGCGGCATGTCTGAAAAGCAGAAGAGGAGGAGGAGGAGCTGGCCCCAGAAGGCTAACCCCCAGGCATGCTGACCCAGCACATTCACGTATCAGAGAGGCAGACTGGATGCCGCGTGAGAAAGATTTGGATGCATGTCCAGGAGAGAAAACTTCATTTCAAAAAGTGTGACAGCAAAAAAAAAAAAAAAAAAAAACAAAAAAAAACCGAAAGAAAAGCTCCATTCTAGTTCAAGCAAGAAAACTGTGATGCAGCGTGTGGAACAAAAACTTTCTTTTAACAGCACTATCATCACTTTGTCAGTGTGCCAGAGGAGAGGGACATGAGAGAGGGGAAAAGACTCTGAGAGAGAAGACAGAAAAGTGTGACGGCTGCTCGCTGTGCAACACTGCTGTACTGCAGTAATGATCGGGCCCTGTAGAGGAAGGAGGTTTCTAACGCTGACATTATCTGCAGCAATTATTTCTGTAAATGACACAGGAGCATTGATCAGATGCAATCAATGGAAAACGTTGAACACAAAAAGATCCATCCACCGATAAAGGTAGCGACAAAAACCTCCGCTAATTGAGCCGGTTTGCGTTCTTGACATACAAAATGTAAAAACAAATCAGTCTCGCTATTTATGCTTGTAAGAGCCTAAGAAACGCCACAGAGTGTCCGCACTAGATTCAAAGTAAAAAAAATTAAAAACACAATGGCTTGCAAAAGTATTCAGACCCCTGGAGCATTTTTACTTTTGTGACACGAGAAAAAAAAAGTCTTTATGATCAGAAAAACACAAAGTAGTGTAAGATTGTTAAGTTGCAGGAAAATTATATATAGGATTTACATTTGTTAGTGGATGATCATCTGGCAAACAATAACAGTAGCTGTGTTTCCATTGACCGTTTGGTTATGCAAATTGAAACTACAAAATAAATGTGCTGAATGGAGACAATGGGAATTTAGAAAAATCTCATATTCTTTGATTTAAAAAAACTAGTTGGCGGATGAGGTGAGTTTTCAGATGCATCGAAATTGGTTTATTTCCAAATGCTTTCGTCGCATCGCACGAGTCACGTGATAAACACCCTGTTGTTACTGCTGCTGGAAAAGACGAAGAAAACAACAGGAAGTGGTAGGATGGCGATGATGCGGCGTGTCTTGTAGTGACAAACTTATTTGGGTGTTATTTTAATTGCACTCCTTATTTAATTCAAACACTTAGATTGCAAAATTGTGTTTTTCCGACATTAGCAGAATATTTTTTTTGCGTGCATTTCTAATGGAAGCCAGTTCCCTGTGTGAGTTTAACATTGATGTAAATCAAACTGTTCTGTGGAGGTTTGTTAGAGAAAAACAGCAAAACAAATAATGTCATGAAGACCAAACATAACGGAGAAGTCGGGTACAAAGCTGCACAAATGTTCCGACTTTTACTGGGCAAAATGTTTCAAATAAATATCTTCCACTGAACACTTCTGCACTATTTTGTGTTGGACTATTTCATATAATCAAACTAACATACATCAGTTTCTGTTCTTTAAGTAACAAAAATGCTAAAATGGCCAAGAAGTATTGATACTTTTGCAAGTCACTGTGGCTAGAAAAATCAGTTTCAATCAGCTGTGCGAACGGCACAAAGACGGATGATTCTTTTGGGTGAATTGTTTTCCTTAAAAACCATCGCCGCCGACTGAACCCAGCAGATCAAGGAGACATAACTCTGAAGGATGAGCTCATAAATGTCTCCGGGCGAAAATAAAAAGAGAAATAAATGAGACGTTGTTTTCTAGTTCATATTGTTCCAAGCTGCAAGAAAGTAAAGCTCCATGAATACTTATTTTTTTTTACCAAATAACTACTCAGAATTAATGGTTTACGATATGCATATTTATCTACAGTACTTCGCACGTCAGACAGTTTACAAAACGCTTCACCTCCGGTTTCATCTTAGGTCCACCACAAAGGATGTGCCGTGTACCGAACAATAGAACATCACCCAAACGGGTCCGACGGGTGCAAATATCCTACATGAATTTTTAATAATGCTGTTATGATTCTACTGCAATCCCCCCTAATTACAGCTGCAAAATGACTCCTGCAAAAACAGCGGGAGCGTCGGTGACATGACCCACAAGAGCATTCTGATGCTAATTTGCTATTTTGCCAGTTATGAGCTTTTATCTCATTCATTGCTCCCAGACCTTCTTCACTCCCGTCTCTGGCAGAGGCGTCCAGGGTCTGACGACACCGTCAGCGCATCCTTGAGTTCGCGCTACGCTCGGCTCAAGCACAGTTTCAAAATACTGCATTTTTGTGTTTCGAGATCCACCGTAGAGAGTAGGAATGGCGTCATCGTCTGTGTGTGACCTCGGCTGTAGTCTCATAGCTTCTACCAACAGTTTTCGCTGCATTTGTGTCTCCATGTGGTTTTGATGAGAACATTTTATCCATTTAGTTTTGTTTTTGTGACAGACAGCAGTCCCTTCCCCTCCATATTCCCCCTTCAGTCTGTGAATGCGTGTGAGTCATCCGCCGTCTCCACATGGAGCGCTTCGGGTTTCCTTTGGCCTCGGCGGCTCTCGCTATCGCGTAACCTGCAAAGAAAAGCAGAAAGAGAGAGAGAGTTAGAATTAGTGTGTCACGAACAAACGATGCAAAAATACGAACGCTCCTCGAATCCATTTTTCACACGCCATTCAAAATATGTCGGAGAATTTGACGGGATGTTTTTCTTTCTGAGGCGGACGGACGACGGCTCCGTGATTTCTCAGCGGATGTCTCAAAAGTGGGACATCCATTTCTATTCCCCCTTTCCAGGCAACATTTTCTGTAAACTCTTGTGGCAGGTTTGCACATAGACTGAAGAGTTCCCCGCTCCCTTTTGCAGAACAGTCAAGCCCAGTTCGGTCGTGCAGGGATCGTCGTTGAAAATCTATTTTCTTTGTAGTTTGCTTAGTTCAGGACTATGACTAAACCATTGTAACACACGAGTCCACTTTGCTTTCATGTTACTGGAAGGTAAACCTCCTGCACCAGTCTCAAGAGTCAAAGAGGTCTTGAGACCTTCCACCTTCCTGTATTTCCATATCATGATGCTGCTTCCACCGTGCTTCGTAGTGTGCGTGACGTGTTTGGCTTTTGTATCTTGAGTTTTGGTCTCCATCTTGCTTCAGTATCGTCACACATCAGTTGAGTTTCTAATATTCTCTCTGGCTTGTTGTAAACTGAACTTTTCATGGTTTTCTTTTAACCTTCCTCCAAGCCTGCCTCTTTTCAAGAAGGCTAAATTTGTTGAGTACATTTTCAGAAGCTTGATTCTTGCTTTCTGAAATATCCGAAGCTAGGGTGTTGTTTTAAGCCTACTGTAAAACAATATGAGGCCTCTGCCACGTGGAAATTTAGTTTTTAGCTTGTCCTGGCTTACATAAGACCAACTTCAGTCAGGGGCCTCTTTCGATTAGCTGCAAAACTGACTGCTACCAGAGATTTTTTCCTCCTACACAGCAACTCTTTGAAGATACTTGGAAGTTATGAGTTATGACGTCATAAATAAATAAAGTATTTTTCAATTGAACTGAATTGAACTCAAATGAGGCTCAATACATAAATATCTGACTGTCATTCTTTTTTTAATGTTGAAAAAAAATCCTTTATATATAATCCGTGCACAGTTTTTTCTCCCTCTTCCCAATTATGTGCCACTATGTCTTGCTCTACCACCTTACATAAAATCCAATTGAAAGCGTTGGTAGGTTGACAAAACAATTACAATAAAATGTTTCAAGTGGTATGAACGCTTTTGTTCATCACTGTGTGGCGACATGTCTCCACTCACTTCACAAATGCTGGATAAATCTTTTTTGAAAGCCAGGATCAGAGATCACAGAAGGAATTTTTAAATCAATCTCCTTCCTCTCTGTTTCTGCCTCGCCGTCCTTCTGTTCAGTAAGAAAACCGCAGAGAGAAACAGTAAGCAGCGACTTGGTGGCTAAAGCTAAACTCCGTATGTTTTGCAGCTGCAGTAGCTTGTTCACAGTCTGGCAGTGGGCTGAACAAGTAAAACTGAAGATGGAAAGACCTTTCCATCTCCAAACCTAACCCCGTGTGCATTTAAAATGAACCGACGTGCTGATAAGTGAGAAAACTCCAGCTCTCATGTTCCAATCCCGAGAACGCTGTGAAAGTTGGACCGTAATGTTAGACGTAGGAAACATTATATGTGAAGCCCGTCTCTTGCTCTTTCTTGTCGAACCGTTTCGGTGTTGCCCTGCGTGTTTCTGCAGCACGCCAACGCTGTGTGGGAGAAAAGGAGACGGACAGAAACAGATCATCGTGGCAAATATGATGCCGAGGTGATGGAAGGAGGTCATGGATGGAAAATGAGAAGCCGGATGAAGACGAAAGCCGCAGAGCGCGTGAGCGGGGGGGATCGGTGTGTCGTTGCGGCTGCTTGCCGTGACATCCGCCACCGCGTCTCCGAGTAACTGCTTCCCTGCTTGCAAATGCACAATTAAAACAGTCAGCTGACCAGCTAGTCAGGCTACATGGGACAAGTCAGAAAAAAAAGAAAAGAAATGAGGGATGAAATGAAAAGGCAACAGGACGAGGATAATTGCATCTATCACTCCCAGAGTTGGTGTTAGACTCGGGGTCATTAATTGTGCTGCCTGTGATGGAGCTCAGAAGAGCCTCGGCTCCTCAGTCTACCCCGCTCACCAATTTAATTATGACTCTTAATTGTACAGCCTCTGTGGAAGGATCCCGCCATAATGCATTCTAATGAATACGACAGATGTTGGGCTGCTGTGCCATCTCTCGAGCAATTACTCTCACGGCGCCTGCGCCGCTTCCCCCGCGCTCCACATCCCCCCTCCAACTGTTTCTCTTTTTATATTTCAGCTGTAAATAAAAAGCACCTGCTCATTGGGTCCCACGACACACACACGCACACGCAAGCAAGCAGGCTTATGTGTACACATACACACGTCTACAGCTTCAAATTAACTTTCACACTTCAACTACTTACAAAGGGCCATGAAGGACCCTCATTTAAATCAATTTATCCCATCTGAATGACATTCATTTACTCTGGATCATATAGCGGTTGTATGAATTATACTTAGACTTGTAATAAAACATGATGCACACTAAGGGTCCCGCTTGTTGTCGAGGCGGCGTGTGTTTTCTTAACTTTTTCGAGGCTTATTCATTTACGCTTGTGACAAGCCGAACATTTGTTTGCATTATTCCTAACGCCGCTGCTCGCCCTGTGAGACCCGTTTCATTAGCGGCCTTCTAAAGGGAGAAAACTGAAGGAGACGCAGAGCTGGAAACTTATTCACCTGCAGCTAATAAGAAGAGAAAACTTAAAGAAAAGAAATGCACCAAATTAAAGCTCAAGGTCGGGTTGGTCTGCTTTAAATCTTGGTCAAGGCAGGAGTGGACACGCCATCCATTCCCCACTGGACACTGATGAAGTCGCATCCTTAGTTGCTGCCACAGATGAAGAGACACTCCGTTGCGCTGCTATAGTTGCCGTTGCCAAGACAATCAAACAGAAAAGGGAAGGAAGGCCAATGGTGACAAGAATGGTTGTAAACGGCAACATGGAGGAGAATTGTGATGTCGCGCTGAAGGCGGAGAGTCAGAAACAGTAGGAGCTTCTTAAAGAGACAGAGGCCAAATTTCAAAGCGTTAAATTGCTGAGTCATATTCCTTTTATGTCATGTTTGACATAAACGCATTTTTATAACAACTGAAGGCAACATAAGTGACTTGATTTGATCCTGCTTGATAGAAAATCAATGATACCTTCCCTTTTAAAAGTTTGGATTTCTGAACAACTCAAGTATTTCGTCATACCTTCCTCTTCTGCTTAAAAAAGGCTGAAATAAAAGCTCCAACCTTTTTCCCCAGTTAGAGAAAAGAAACTATGAGCTGCATGTCTTGTGAAGTACCTGACTACAAGCTGAGTCCTTGAGCAGATAGCATGACTCATCAACCACTTAATAAATAAACAGCTACTTTTCTGTTTTTAATAAGAAGTGTTTTGTTTACTCAGGGCTGGTCTGATCCAATGGGTCAGCTGCTGCCGTTGGTCAACTTGCTGACAAAGCCAACGCTGGTTCTGACAGAAAGCACTCAGAATATACATTAATTCATTCTTTAAAGATTTGTTAAGAAAATGATACACTCACTGTTGTCTGTCTGTCTGGTTCTTCGTTGTGATTGGGCCTTTTGTTCCACCCGTGTTCCTTCATGCTCACTTACACACGGCCTGATCGTCAGCGCAGGTTGAAGCCCCGGGTAAGATGGGCCTTGTTTGCAGTATAAAGTTGGAAGACCGAAAGTTTTTCACAACTTTTACTGCTTTTGTGTCCCCAGATGTTTTTGTCAGACGTTTCTATGACATATTGGCGTTCAATAATCAATCAATCAAGTTTATTTGTATAGCACATTTGAGCAACGTGCTTTATATGATAAAAACACAAGATCATAAAGGGCGCCATGACAGTTGGCAAGTGAGAAAATCAATTATTAACTTAAAAGTTTCAGTGTTTTTTTTTTAGATTCAAAATCATATCAATTTAAAATATTGATAGGTTCTCAATAATATTAACGTCCAGGTGCAAATGAGTCGTACATCTAAGTTAAATGTTAATAGAAAGCAGTTGAACTTCTCTAGTTAAAGATCATTCGATAAATGTCTGATTTGGGTGAAGTGATGCAAGCAGCAGCCATTTTTCTGTGTTGATGATGATGATGATGGTTTGAAATGACCAACGATTGAAGAACAATTTAAATCCTCCCTTTTAAAAAAAAACAAAAGACTAATTTTACCTGATGGGGTTTCATTTTTTCTTTCTGCAATCGCATGCATTTACCCCTTCACAACAGCCTGGGATGATATACTCTGAAACAGAGATCATATTGCCTTATGTAGGTTTTCAGGTTCTCTTCCTACCTTGGTGGTTTTGACTTTGTTGCCGGTGCTGCATGACCAGCCTGTCAGGTCGGGCAGGACTTTGCACTCCTCTCCGTCCATGCAGGGCTGCATGTGACACCACCACTTCTGGGCGACAATAGAGGCTGGAGCGCAGAGGTGACATTTCAAGACAAGAGAAGAGAGGAAGAAAGTGAGCAGATCATACATAGAGGGAGGGAAAACTGGATATTTAGAATATTTAACAGAGGAGGAAAAAGACGTGCTAAAACTGGTGATAATTGAATCAGGAGTAGTGGCTTGGTGATATTTTTAGTTCAGACACCAGCAATGTACAATGTGGAGTTTGCTGTCAAGATCCTCCTGCAACAGAGACAGCATTTGCGGTCAACAGCAGTTATGTGCAAACCTTATTATTTCTGTCAGGTCGGGGGAGAGTCATACTCTCCTCTCGTTTTCTGCAGGACATCTTGTCTGGAATTGTTCGGCCCAGCATGTAAAACAGCGTTGACGTGAGCGGCAAGATTTGCAAAGATCTGACAAAATATTTAACTGTTAAACCTCAACAGAGTGAACGACTTTTTGCATGGGTGTGTCTCGGCGCCCTGCGGTAATGAAAGTCTGTCTCGCTGCACGCCCTTTGATTCTGTTGGGGTGAAAAGAAGAAAAAAGTCGCAGGGCGCAAAAAGAGGAAACAATGATTGTTATTCCCATTGTGTAAAACGAAGAGCAAAGGAACTAGATTATCATAAAGATACGCTATCAGAGCGCGCCGCTTCCTTCAAATTAAAAGAAAATAATAACCGCTAATGATGATTAGGATCTAATCTATGACATCGACAGAAAAAAGTAACTCTCTGGAACAATTCTTTTGCATGCAGTGTAGTGATGGTCTAAATTAAAGAAAAGAGCAGGGGATTTTTGGGGGCGGTTCGTTAATGAGAACAAACCTTTATTAAAATTTACAAGAGTCAAACGCATCCGTTTTATTTTTTTGTGTTTTGTATTGACTATTTGAAAATTAAAAAAGAAAAAGAATACTTCATTTTGGGTCGATTGCCAGAATGCCACTGAGCTCAGCTGGTTTGTGCCAAACCCGACGAGCCGTCTTCCCCTAAACCGACCAGACAGTGTTGACAAATCTGACATTCAGTCAGTACGAAGTGGAAAAAGTCCCTCCTCGCTGTTTCTTGCCTCCATCTTTTTCTAAAATGTAAACATGAGGGTGGGGCATGTTTATCTCAAAGGTGTCTTGTTTAAAAAAATGTTTTTTTGTAACACAAATGTCTCAGTAGAACTCAGGAGGGCTGAAAAATAAATGCACACTGCACTTTCTAGATTTTTTTCTCTCTTTTTTTTTTAGGAAAAACTGCAGAAAACCATTACATTTCAAGTATTCCTTTAGTTATTCAGCAAAAAAAATCATCATAAAATGTGACGAAATTTGTGGTTGCGACTTAAGCAAAATTTGAAAACGTTCAAACATACGAACCCATTCATAAGAACTGTAGCTTTCCTTCAACTCCTGAATTTATTTACGTTTCATCCTCTGAGATCTGCCTGCATTGAAGGTACATTTACTAAATTGAGTACGTTGATTTTTATTACATTTCTTTTGTTTATTACAAATATGTTTTTAAAAAACAAGAAAACAAGAAATCGGTTGAACAGAGAAAACATGCGCATATATAACCAGGAACAAAATAATAACTTTACCACTACTTTAATGTTTGGGGAAAAAAAAGAGTAGTAAAAAGTGAACAATTATTTAATCCTACACCATATCTCTTATTTCACCGTCTTACAAACAACTTGACAACTGAGAAAAACTCCATTGCTTCTCACCAAACTCATCATCCATCCATTCTCCCGTCTCAAAGGCGACTTTAGAGTCGGTTCAGACGACGTACCTGTTCCTACACTGGAATACCACTGGGCCGCCTCTTTGATACTGTTTAGAAAGAAATGTTTGTTATCCCTGTGTCTATTGTTTGCTGCTAAAAAGGCAGAAAAGCTGACATTGTTAGGAAGAAAAGAAATGTCTTTCATGCATAGGAACATGCTGAAATCCTCCCAAGCACCATGCAAGAAGAAGAAGAAGAAGAAACACTGTGACTAACGTGAAAAAAAAGTCGGACGCAGGAAGACAAGGCAAAATAATAGCTTTTCACCAGTAAAGCATCTTTGTAGTGAGGAAATGAGCCACGAGAGGCAGAGAGGAGGGTGGGAAGGAAGAAGGCCAGTTGAGGATGACTACCAGGGAGTTTAGGAACAAAAGGAGGCAATTTTCTTCTTTAAAAAAAAGGAGAAGCAAATGTAAGCAGATTGAAAAAAAAAAAAAACAAACAAGAAAAAGAAAGCGAGTCAGATGTTGGTCAATTTCAACAAAAACAACAAAAAAAGAGAAGAAAACTCCCATAGCTTTCTTGGGGCGCAATGTTAAGCCCACTGTTATGATGTGTGGGCTCAGGGTGGTAAGAGCTCCTGAAACCCAATGACTGTGTAATGCTTGTCAATGTGGCAGTATCAAAAACAGTGGGACGGCTAGAATGGTGTGCGGCGCTAATAGGCATGGCCTTTGAGAGTTATTACAGAGTTGGTGTTCACTGTACCTTATCTCATTGTGCTACCAGGAGAATGGGACAGACAGTGAGAATGGGAAAGTCACACACACACACACACACACACACACACGCACACACACACACCCCCACACACACACACAAACACACAAATCAGGCTGACAAAGACCAGGCTGGGTGGACCTGTGATGTCACCCATAATTGTCGGACAGCATTCGGGGGCAGGTACAAACAGGTCAATGGTAAAGCAATTACACAGGTGATGATAGCGCTGATCAGCAGCAGCGATGGTAGTCTGCCTTCGCCTGCTCTCTTGGTTAAGTTCATTTCCTGCACCTTATTGCCTGAGAATGGAGAATGGCTGCATGATGTGCCGTCTCACCAATAAAGCAGCTGCCACACCATTCAGAGACATGCACCAGCAGGTCAGACATACTAAAACATTACAGGTGTAATCAGCTTCGGCCCCATTTGTCTAATTATTGCTGGATAGAGAAGGCCATTGGTGATTTGGTTTACAGCAGAACTAAAAGGCTGTCAAGACAATCTCTTTTTTTGTGTATTCTTTTTTTCTTCATCGCCACATTAAAGGAACAGCTAACGATTTAATACGTTTTTTTTTTTAAAGAGACTTGCAAAATCTAACACATTAAATATAGTTTGACTACAAAGTTTTCCATATTTTTGCTATTTTATTGTAAATCCTTATTTCATCAGAAATGCCTCTGATGACATCACAAAAGGCGTACGTCTGCCCATCTTACATCTGTTTCTTGTTTATTGACTGATCAGCCGAACAGTCGTGCTTTTAGACTCCGTGGATGTGGAGGAGCAGCTGGAGCTGCCAGAGCGGATCAACACATGAACGGGAACCGCATCCTGGACCCAGGACCTTCCTTGCTGCTAGGCAACAGCGTTACCACCCTCCAGCCTCTACCCAAAAGAAAAACGATGAGATGGACGACAGACGTCTGAAAGGATCTGTATGTGTGGATGTTTGTCAGTGCCATCATTTCCTTTAGCTTCATTGTAACAGTCAAATTCTGGTTCATACACATGAGGTTGGTCCACTTGCAACATGAATCCTTCAGAATCTGTTGAAATATGTAATATTTTGGCAGTTCACTGTAATGCTTATTAATGCCAGCTGCTCAGGGTTTTTTTTGCCTGTTGTGATGTCATCACACCATATATATATATAAAAAGCTGAATTTTCCGATCTTGTTCAATCAGTGGAGCTCTCAAAACTTTTTATTGTGTAAAACCATGCAGACAAAATTCCTACATCACTCCACAGCTGTGTTTGCATTGTCACAAGCATCAGTTAATTAAAAACAAAAAATCCATTGGCTGTCTTTAAAACATTCCCCAAGTGTTGGGTTCAGATTGTTGACATGCAACTCGTCCTCAGCGAAGGCGAAGACAGAAAACGCCAGCAGACTCCTTCCAAAACGAAACTCTCTAATCAACTCTTGGTGTATTTACTTAAAGTTTTGTTTCATCTGACTGAAAGCCAATGCCCACAAACAACACAGAATGATCTTCTGAAAGACAGTACCAGACTTATTCTTTGCCAAGCAAAGCAGAGTCTGTTTGGCTGCCAGCTTCACAATCCTCTCTTGAGGCTCTTTGATAGCAGAGCCAGCACATAGCCCCATTCAAAACCAGAAAGTATCTTTTTCTCTCTCTCTCTTTCCTTTAAAAGAACAAGTGAAACAAGTATCAAGTTTTAGCCTTAATCAAGACACTTTTGCAAAAGCCAATGTGGCTACAATATGTAGCAGTGGAAGTTGTTTGCTGTTGTTTTCACTCATACGTCTGCAAGCTAAGAAGTGCACATTCTGCCTTTCATTGCTTAAAAAGCAGGAGAGGAGCTTCTGTTTTTAAAACATTTTCTGCAAGTCACGTGACAGGTGATTCACACGTCTTAAGCCTTTGCCTAATTTTGTCAAAATAAAAGCGAAATGAGTGCAATTTTACTGAGACTTTATGTTATGAATCGCAACAAGTTAGCGTGGAGTGGACAGAAAAGGATGCATGATTCTCATAACGTTATGCGAAACAAAAGTGATAATAAAAAAAGCTTTCTGCATTAGGCTCAAACACGTTTTCCCCCCAGGATTGTCCTGTTTCATCTTCCTATCAACTCTGACCAGCTTCCCTCTCTCCGCCTGCACCAGGGCGCCGTTCTCACAGCTCGATGCTGCCGCCACCGTGCTGCACAGAGGGGATGTGTTTTTATGGAAATCTTTTTCCGTCTGCATGTTTTCCATGTTGGTCAGAATCTGACCAGCGCACCACACCGTACTCATGCAAACCTGCCGTAATGGTAAGATTTGTCAGGTCAACAAATTCTCTCAGTAATTCTCTACTAATAATAACTTTGATCTAATTTGACATGCAGCGTCACACTTTGCCTGATTAATCTCTCCTGGTGCATTTGCACCACGTCGGTAAACAAGTCAAAGTGAAAATGAGCAACATTCCTAAAATGGAAGAAAAACGAGGACAGCAAACGGAGCATCTCTCACTCCTTTTGACAATAATTGCATCATTGTCATTAAGAGCCTGCATTGATTTCGCCTAATGCAAAAGAAAGAAATTTACTGCTCTGGCATACATTTCATCACACCTACTTTCAGCTCATTACAACAGAGGCCGCTCTCGAATTTGGCACTCTCTTTAAGTACTCCCACAAACTTTTCAGCGCCGGATCAGCTCGGGGTGTAAACGTCTAGACGGCGCCTTGCTCAGGGTGCAGGTGATTAAGCGAGACCAGGGACTGGGGCTATGCTATTCCCCAGGTTCCTGCCTCGTCTCTGGGGTTTTCCCTAAATAAGGTCAACGACAGGGGAACGCCACGAGGCCGCCCGCAGCTCTGCCTCGTCTCCAGCTGATGACAGCACGTCAGTCTGGTAGGAGCCGGGACGCTGTCACTCACTGCTCCCCGTCTTTGAATGCGGCTTCTTCGAGAACCAGCTTCTGTTCTGAGAGAGCTTTCGGTCTTGAAAGGTGCTGATCACTCCTCGCCGTCTCGGCTTTTCGCTGTCGTTGTAATGTTTGTGACATCAAGTGGACAAAGTAGAAACTGCAGCCGCGGCTCAGGAAACAGATCTGTAGCTTTGAACACAATGCCAATCAACACATTGGGAGTGCCACAAGTCTGCCTCACAGGTGCTGATTGTGTGTTAATTGGCTATTGGAAATTACAAAAATGTAAAGTGCACACACACACACACACACACACAAGAAGAGAAAAGGTATGAAAATGTATCATCAGAGCTAGTGTTCTAGTTAGTTATGAAGTATCTTTGAAAGCCACCTGAACCGAGTTCACTTTTTATCACCTCACAAATGTTGTTGCGCTTAATTATGGTCTTATGAGGAAGACAAAACAAAGAGGGATTAACAAGTTTAAAGTGTGAAAGGATGAACTGTTTTCAGAACTTTTTGAAATGTGTAATGTGTTTTTGTATCTTGCCCCTCTTACTCTGATATCCCTAAAGAAGACACCACTAAATGGAGAGCATGTTTACATAATCCCTCCTCTGTATAGAATCAAACACGTGGTGAACAAACAGCATCATGAAGATCAAGGGACGCAGTAAATTTGTCAGGGATTTGAACAGTTACGTTACAAGCTCTGAGCACGTAACCGATCAGCCTATAGGCGATCATCCAGCCTACAATTATGTCACAAATAGATGTGTCAATGCAAAGGTCATTTCACAAACAACTTTTTAGAATTCAATATTTTCTGACAAACACATCCCAAATGTTGCTACATTTATGCTTTGCAAGCCAAAAATATCCGTCTCAGCCACTCATACATGGAGTCAATGGATCGGTTTACGTCACTGCAAACTCAGGGCCTAATCAAAGCCCACAGCCATTTGAGAGATCGGAAAGACATAAAAACTGATTCTCAGAGATGCATCCTACCCTACAGTGCTTTGGAAAACAGGCAAACATGTCATCCTCTAAATGTGGAAATCTAGTTGAAACATAAACTTTGCAGTTGTAGTGTGGCGCATCTTCTGGAGTGTTTTCCCATCAATACTTAACAAAATCCCTCACTGAAGTCGTTCGCCGCCCCAACATGGACCATAAGCTGCAGCAAGCAGTTCACCTCTGCACCTTTGTGTGGCTGCTTTGTGGTTTTTATGTGTAGGTAAAATATCGCAATGGCTGCGCGTTGAGCAGAAGGCATAATAAATATTTCCGCACCTTTACTCTGAGGTCAGTATTACTTAAAGGAAAATGGTTTATTTCAAACACACACAATCTGGGCCGAGGATGGATCCAGAGGCATGAACACCCCACGGCTTTGTAACCGTTCCACTCAGTGATCCTGTAGTACAGAAGCAGGTGGAGAGCGGCGTCCATCTTTTTCCCGGCGGTGATTTAATAACGAGCTGCATCACCGTCGCCCGAGCTCACATATTCATGCCAGCCCAGGTACGCATGACGAGAAAGCCCAGCTGGGAAGAGCATTCTGAAGACTGTCAGAAATAGAATGGAGAGCAGCACACCTTCGCGGGAACGGACAGGAGAAATGGAAAAAAATATGACAAAAGCTGCACAATGAGGGAAAGGCGATAAACAACAGCTGGTTGATACCTGATGAAATGGTCAACAAAATTTTGTGCAACAAGCGATGAAATGCGGCGCCTGTCACGGACGAAACAAAGCCCACTTGTTTCCAGATTTATCAGGTCTCCGTCCTCCGTAATGATGTTGTCTGCAGCAGTCTGACATATGGCTACACCTGTGTGACTTCAGCTCACAGCCATCGCTGGAAAATAACGTGCATCTAAGCACGGCGAGTATATGGTGGTCTGAACAACTGGTCTTATGAAAACACGACCGATTGTTGTTTATTGGGTTGGGTTGTGAAAGTTCAGAGTTACAAAATAAAATCCCTCTGATACGGTGCCGGCCAATATCTCCTCTGTAACTAAGTTGTACCACGGCTTTTAGGGGAGCGAGGACTCTCATCCTGTCATATTACACTAGGCTGGTGCAGGTAGAGAGGGGGGACCTGCCCCTCTTATGCTCTTTCCACTTCAGTTCACCCCACAGGTTTTCAACAGGATTTAGGCCTGGGGACTGAGATTGGGGATTTCATGTCTGGGAAACCCCGTTTTGTGTTTATTTGGCCAAACGTTTCGGACGATTATGCCGCTGAAAGGCCCAATGATAACCCGCTTTCAGTGTACTGGTAGAGCCTCCTGAATTTTTATTTAAAATCACCCGGCATTTTGAATACATTGTGACCCACTTTAAAAAAAGGTCTTTGCAATGGGGTCGTAAATTTCTTGTTTCCGCTGAGCATGGCAGTCCTTGCCCCCCTTCATACAGTAACAGTGCTACGGTGACATTTCTCAACACAGTTTTTATTTCTTGGGAGACCAAAAATCGTCACTGCTGGCAATAAGCACGAGACACATTGGTGCATAACGTTTGTTGTTGGACACAACACGACCCCTCCTGCCCAGTGAGATTCCGACTGCTGGTGAAGACACGATAAAATAGGGCACCAAACGTCAGCAGCCATACTGCTCTGCTCGGTGGAAACTGTCCAGGCCAAAAATCTTCCACTGTCGTCATCAATACAACGCCTTAGATGTATTTCCACAAGTTCACCCTTTGTTGTGGAGAAGCTTAACCTTTGGGCACTTTCACATCGGAGCTGTTCGGTCCACTTTAAAAGGTTTACTATTCAGACGGGTGTGAAAGCTCTTTGCCGTCTGTGTGGCCACAGCAGCATTTCGAAAGTCTTTCCCTCACTGCTGTCTCTTTATGTAGCGCTCCGTTCGACTCCTCCAAAGTAAAATGTTGGAAAGTTTTCTGCCTTGACTGCTTTTCATATTGGACGGTTTCTTGCGAAGGCACCACAAACAAGGAGCTGTCGTGGCTGTTTGACGGGCAGCTTCGTCAACTTTCAGATGTGAAGTGAAAATAAACCAAACCAAATGAAAGAATGACATTTTCCCCAAGCAACTGAAGCAGGTTTCTAATACTACTCTGTTGTAAAAACCTCCTAACCTCATCTGACCAAGCCACTATGTTTCAAGTAAATTCTAGCGAACTCCACTCAGGAAAAGGTTTTTGCTTTTTGGTAAGCAACTAGTTGGCATGTAGACTTTGGCATCAAATAGTTGCATGGAGCTTTGGTGATCCCAAAAAGTCTTTTTTCTCACTCATTTCAGAAAGAGAAACTCAGATATTACACAATCATATAGTGAAATATTTTACATTTCCACTTTTTCATGATGTTCTATTTTTTTCATGGGGCAGTGTTAGGCATTTTCTGGGCACATAGTGCCATGCACAGCACAATCACATGCTGTTAGCATCAATAAAAAAAATGTATTACGACTTAAAAGAAATTTGACTTTTAAAAACTCCTACTCTTTCTAAAAGCCCTCTTTCAGGAAGTCATCACAACATGGCTCCTCTATTAACCCTTTAACAACGTTTTTATAGGAGCAACTTCCACTGAGAAGTGTCTTGTATAATGAGCTCAGCAGATGTGCAGCTCCACCAGGTGTTTGCTGATTGCTGCTGGCTAGTCTGAAGGAGCTGAATGGAGGTGTGGTAAGGGAGGACTTTTCTCAACGCCTTGTCGTCAACACTTAGGTAACTTCATGTAAGTGTGGTGTTGTACTTCCAGCAGAACGTTAAAGTTCTCAGACTTCAGCACCGCTTTAATTTGAGCTGGGAAAGAAGTTTCAAGCAGCCATTAGAAGGGCTTGATCATTTTTCAGACATCATCAATAATGTAGCTCCATTTACACTGTGGCTTTGTCTACAAAGGGCTCCTACTGAGAGGGGATTGCCTAGTCCTGTCAGTGATTGAGCCTTTAAAATAAAACACAAGAAGAAGAGTCTAACAAGCATGGAAGAGTGTGCATCAACATGCCTTTGTGTGCTTTGGAATAAAAGGATGAGGCGAGATCTTGTTACCCCGGACTCGGAGGTCAAGCGCGACTCACAGCGTAAGTCCCGCTGAGCCCTCGATCTGCAAGTGAGAGGCGGTGAGCGCCAGCGATGGATGCCAACGAGAGAACAGGAGGAAGTGTGCTGATTCTGTGCTAAAGACTTGTGAGTCAGAGGGAAAAAAGCCATTAAAACTATCAAAACAAATTTATCTCTGACTGAAGCTCAGTCAAATGGTAAACCTATTAGCCTTTCATCAGTGGCACTTCTTCCTTTTAGCACAGCCCTGGGTTTGAACAAACAAAAGCAAGGTGCCGGGGCAATGACTATTCCGAGAGGTTAGCGGAGTTTCACGCGATTCCTTATTCCTCCTGACTTTCATTACCCAGCCAATCATCTTTGCCATGGTTGCCTGATTTTATCATTATCAAGCAACAGTTCCCATCTAGGAACTCATCAAAGAGGTTAAAAAACAAATCTACTTTTTTTCATAGCCTGAAAACAGAGCTGGAGTGAAGCAGCAGGTATGACTGTGGAGAAGCGATTTCAGAGGGGAAAGCTCCTCCTACTGGCCACATAGCGGAACAGCAACGTGGTGACTGAACAAGAGGATAGACAGATAGATAGATAGATAGATAGATAGATAGATAGATAGATAGATAGATAGATAGATAGATAGATAGATAGATAGATAGATAGATAGATAGATATAGATAGATAGATAGATAGATAGATAGATATAGATAGATAGATAGATAGATAGATAGATAGATAGATAGATAGATAGATAGATAGATAGATAGATAGATAGAGATAGATAGATGATAGATAGATAGATAGATAGATAGATAGATAGATAGATAGATAGATAGAGTAGATAGATAGATAGAAGATAGATAGATAGATAGATAGATAGATAGATAGATAGATGATAGATAGATAGAGATAGATGATAGATAGATAGATAGATAGATAGATAGATAGAATAGATAGATAGATAGATAGATAGATAGATAGATAGATAGATAGATAGATAGATAGATAGATAGATAGATAGATAGATAGATAGATAGATAGATAGATAGATAGATAGATAGATAGATAGATAGATAATTGTAATGCTGTCTGTTAATTTGCATGTAGAAATACAAGAGTATGCTACTCAAACTTAGGTATAATGTATAATTAGGTCAACACATTTTATCAAATAGAAATAGAAACTTTATGAAATAAAGAAGGTGTCACTTATCACAAAAATGAACAAAGACTTTCTAATATGCATTTGTTTGTTTTATTACCTTAAAACTGTGTGACCCACTTTAACCAGGTTTTGTTTACATAGGTCAACCAATGTGCTGATTCTCCGTCCTCACAAGAAATCACAACAGCAGACAGCTGACAATCTGATAGAGTCACTCTAGTGGGAGCTCTGAATAGTTTCAATTCTCTCCAGCTGACCTTAACAGTTTGAATAACCCCCTGCGCTTTGGAGGGTCACCGGCTCCACTCCAGTCCGAGGCAACCATGTATCTTCCTCTGGCAGAGCGGCTAACGCAGCGTGATTCGATCAGGATGGCTGACTCTGTGCATGTGTGTGTCTGCGTGTGTGTGTGTGTGTGGGTGTGTGTGTGTGCTGGATCTCTGTGGAGCGTCTGCGGATGATAGAGGTCAGTAACACTGCTTGTTTCCTGCCGGGAAAAAGCTCATGGAGCGAACAAACAGGTTTAACAGCAGTCTATGGACGCCACCAAGACCCTCCATCTGCCTGTCTGTCATTTCCACAGCCAAGCATTAAGACCTCACACCAGGAGACAAAAACAGGTTTACACAAGTATGTGTTTGCTTGAACTTAATAGTGTATTATGATGTTAGCAGGTCAGCTTAAATGCAACCCAAAGCATGGAAATTTCAGTAAAATAACCTAAGTTCAATAGAAAAGCCAGGTAAATACAAACACAGTGACTTTCTTTCTTGCAGACTGAATGTGTTAGTTACATTTAAACTTTCATGATTTATGCAGCTTTTTTCTCATCTGTTCACAATAGTTCTCTGAATGCATTAGCGGTCTTTCTGATCGCGCTGCAGACGGATATTGGCGCTCTTATCCAATACCATGCACAATATTCAGAAATAATAATAATAATAATAAAAAAGCCTCAAAAGATCATAAATGGAATAAAGAAGCAGAGATGAGAAGCAAATCATAAATCGTAATCCGCAAAGACGCGCGCTGCCAGTCAGCCATCTATATAATTCAGTGTGTCACAGACATCAGCGTTTGGTCGGGATATGAAGTCACATCTGAGCGGAGCGTGTTGCAGAAACATCCTCGCTAATTGTTCCGATCAGGAGTCATTCAACGCTAAGGAGGTCGCTGGTGCCTAGTTGTGGTGACCGATGAGGAAAAGGCAGGAAGTGTCCTAGAGAGGTCACCAGTCCATCACAGAAAAACAGAACCATTCACGCAGCCGAGGTTGATGTTGCTTCTCAACCTTTATGTTTCTTAGACTGTAACAGGAAGTCGGCAACTTTAGTGTCAAAATCCAATCAGACAGGAATTTGATTGTGTTATATTGCCTCATTTAGGATAAAACTGTTCTCTTATATCATAAAAAATGTTGTAAAAATAAAGGTGAAATGTATCTGTTCTATACTCTGATATCCTGGGTAATATAACTTATTTTAACTTCGGCTTAAACATCCGACATCTGTTTCATCAAAAGGTAGAAAACTTGAATGACGACACTTCTATTACCTGCCTTATAATTACTTTTTATTTTATGTTGGTCCCCCATCAAAAATTTCCCAGGGGCTCAATTAATCTGTACCGCATGCTAAAAAACAACATTTTTAATACTGATAAATAAAACCTCAAACAAAACCCCTTTGAAGGAATCCTGGAGTTAGTCAAAGCTGTCTTCAATCAGCTTCCAATGTTCTTAAGCTGGATTAAAAGGTGAGTCTTGATTATTTTTGACTTGCTTCAAGCAGAACTTGTTTGTTGTCATTATAATTGATAAATATTGTTTTCATCAGCAGATTTACTGTTCAGGTGTCAGGCCAGTGGTCCCGGAGGACAGCAGTCGTGCATAAATGCAAACAAAGCAAAATAGCAAATTAAAAATGAAACCTAAACACATCCTTAGCTTCAACCCAAAACGTGAGAAAGAACAAAAAAGTGAAAGATGCAACTTTAACTGAAGCAACAGCAAGTGTGTGACTGAATCACTGTGTGGTGATTACAAACTAGACCCTGGAGTACAGGAAGATTAAAAAACAAACCTTCATAACTTGTTAAAAAAAAACAACGTACGTTTCTAAGGCAAAAATACTGAAGCAAACAACAGAACGTGAAACCCAAACATCATTACACTGATCGCAACTTGAGTCAAGCTGGTTGATTAGACACATTTAGGACCTCTGTGAGATTAATCAGTGCCTCAATTATTGCAAAAACAAGAGTTCGACAAACAAAAAAAATACAATTTGGAATTCAGGCAAAGTTTTTAAAGCTCACAAAGCGACATAAAGCAACGGTTAAGGGTAAATAAAACATGATGATGGGGACAAGTTGCATGCACATGGTAGATTCAAGTATGATTCCCTCCATCCTGGATTGTATTCACACGTCTCCATTAACACATATAAACTTGAGTGGCATCCCAACCTTAACCTGTGTCAGCCAAATGTTTGCATCTGCAGTAGCCTCAACTCTTTGGGGAAAGCTCCTTACAACAGGGGAAATGTAAGAATTTTCCCTTACAACATTTTGCGATGTAAGGGAAAATGTTTCACCATCTCTGTTAACTCATGTTGTGTTGGATTGAGGTGCAGGGCAGTGAAGTTCCTCCACACCAAACTCATTCAGCCCTTTATGGACCTTAAGTTTGTGTTCTGGCGCAGAGTAATGTTGGAACAGGGTCCCAAAGGAAATGATCTAATATATCTCAATGTGCTGTAGAGTAAAAAGTCCTTCAGCTGGAACTAAACGGGGCTCCTGAGAGATGGCTCCACGCCATGATCCCCCAAACTTTACCAGACTCGATGCAGTCAGGCAGGATCTGCCAATCCCAGATTAGCCCAGTGGATTACCAGGCATGGTTTTACAATTTGGAGAACAAGTGTGTATTGATCTGCAGTCCAGTTGGACGGTGCTTTACACCACTGTGTCTTAAGCATAGCATTGTACTTGGTGACATAACGTCTAGATGCAACCGTTCCTTTAAGGTCTCTAGACTCTACATGAAAAAATACGAAACCCATGTAAAGTTTTGCAGCTCTGGAGTTATTACTTAGTCTTATTAGTCTGTCACGTACCTCAAAAAACATCATGACAGGAAATTGTACCGTCAAGTACGTAATTAACTGGTCGATGAATGAAGGATATTTAGAAATATTCCAGATTTCCAGACAAACAAACGTTTAACACCAAACTTGTTGTTGACTCCCAACTAACAGATGACGGCAACGTTTCTCCTATGACTCAATCCCCTTTGACCAAACATGCAAGTAAGCAACAGAAAAGCCATGGAGAACGTTGCCTTTGGTTTCAATTACAGCAAACGGTTGAGTGGGTAAGAGTTGAAGGCCTTTGAGAATTTAAAGAAGATAAAACCAGTGACTGTCATGAGCTGTCGTTTGGACACTTTTTTTTACCTTCCACGCAGGACGGTCTGGCTCTGGTCGTCCCAGCAACCTGCCCGGGGAAGCAGGAGCACTTGACGGTTTGAGATCGCTCCTCAATCTTGTTCTTGTTGCAGCAGCGATGGATGGCCACCACCTCACAGGTGCCCTGCTTCACTTGATACGACACTGCGAACGAAGGAGGAGACACAAATAAATCACCTTTCAGAGGCACGTTGGTGGACTGATTGCTGCAGCAAATTGCCAGGTTCAAATTCGAACCCGTGAGATGCAGAGCAGTTGCTCTGAGGATAAAATAAATCTGCTGAAGGTTTTACGGGTGTTTAAACTCCTTGGTTTATTACAGGCTAAGTCTTTGATTCATAAATAAACACTCTTTAGCAACGCTCTTAGCCGCAGCAGCGTGGCCTCATTAACTTTGCCACAAAGGCACTTCTGGTTTTGTCATTGCGTGCAGAAAGAAAACACAACAGCAGTAGATGATGCAAAAAAAAAAAAAACAACGCTCATTTTCTTTTGAGTCCTTTTTAGACAAAGTGAACCAACCAATGGAAGCAAAGGGATAAAAGAACCTCTCCCTGGAAACCACAACTTTTTTTTTTTTCTTTGCGCGTTTGTGTTTGTTTTGCTCCCATTCAAAGTGTGTGAGTATGAAGGCGATCGTTGCGTTTTTTCCACAAATCGCAATACGAATATTGTCTTAGTTTTTGTGATCAGTTGCGGTTGGGCTCATAAGTTTACATACCAGGACAATCCTTCAAAACATAAAAAATGTACAGAACTAAATGATTTGTCTGACAATTGTCAGTGGTTTGGCAGAACCATTTGCTTTCAGATAGTTGTGTTTTCTCTTTTTAAATCATAATGACAACTAAACAATACAAACTTATGCTATATAGTCAATTCTCAGAATATTTTCAATTCAAATCTCTTGTGCAAAGTAAATATGCATTAGGTCGTAATGCATAAATTAAAATTGCATGGAGAAAGAAAACACAGTTGATATTCAGAATGTTAAACAGGATTGATTCAACAAAATCCATACCTACTTCAAAATGGCAAAGAGATCTGAATATCAACCCAGATTGTGACTTCTGGATTAACATTTGCAATAATATCTCATAAATGACAAAAAAACTCAAATCTTCAGCTCATTCAATATAAAGCACTTCACAGAATCCATTACACAACTCAAAAAATGCATAAAATGGGTTTTGGCTCAGGCTGAATTGTGCAGAAATGAATACCCCTGATACATACGTTCATGCTTTTTATGGTTATGAAAACCTGTTCAACAATTCTGGACAAAAGTAACTACATCCTTCTCCAGTGGGTTTGGCTGTCTCATCCCATTATCGCCTTGTCTTTGTTTACTGGGAGACGCCATCAACTTTATTAATGACACTCCAAACACTAAACGACTACTTATAGCTTTGCAAGGAAAACGATTCTTGTGAACTGGAAAGCAAGGACCACCATCAGTGTGACACATTGGAAAAGTTTAGTATCACATTTCAATGGAAAATAACGTAGATTTTATATGGTTCTGATTTATACTATGAATAACAGAATTTATTCAATAATCAATGATTATTGATTCTGCCCAGCTTCGCTCTTCTTCTTTTTCAGCATCATTCTTCCCTTCTCACTTCATGTAGTTCCTGTATGCAATACAACAAATTCCACTCAGTAGAATTAATTTATCAATTCCATTTATTGATCCGTCTCATGTCTGTATCTATCTGTCTTTCATAATTTATTGATTTATTATTATTATTATTATTATTATTATTATTATTATTATTATTGCCAGTGTTAATATATATACAAATAGCCTTTTTTTAAACTGCTCTACATATTGATATTGATCATGTCACTATTTTTGCTCACACACTTTCAAACACACACACATGCTTAATAAAACTCATTTTTTATTCACAATATCATCTGTTTTCTTTTCGTGATTTTATCTTCCTTGCATTGATGTAACACACCAGACCATGTGTTTCTCACGTTGATGTTAAATAAAAGTTAAAAAAAAGAAAAGAAAAAAAGTCATAATGACAACAGATACCATCAAACTCACCCTGCTGTAAAGTTTACACAAGCATTCAATCATAAATCCCGACTTGAACCTGACAGAGAAACTGACAAAAACGCTGGAAAAGGTTGGCCAACAAATATCGTTTCCATCTATTATTGAGACGTCCAACGGGAGCGGGAAAGGCAGCGACCTGAAAATCCTTCAAAACTCATGTGCAAATAGACTTCTGTTCAGCGCTAATGTTTGGAACTAGACAGTGTAGGTGTTAAAGTTATGTTTTATTCAGCGAATTAAACAGTCGACTTCCCGAGGGAGGGGAGGGAGACTTTTATGCCTGGTGTTTGCGTTTACTGTTGGGTGAAATATTTAGTGAATCTAATCTTTGCTTAAGGCTCCAGAATGGTTCGCGGCCGCCTTATCATCCCTCGCAAAGCTTGTTGTGCTCTCCTAAGAGTTTCGGGCTCCGTTCCGCGAGAACAGCAAACCCTTCTGGTGACATTACCAGCTACCTATAAGCCTCTTTACACCGCTGGAAAAACCTTGCTTATACTGTACCGTAAGCCCAGATTCCATTTATGTACGTGACTTTACACAGACTCTGAAACTTTTCGCGCCCGGCTGAGTGCGCCGTGCACAAAAAGTGCGTCCGAACACACACCCACACACACGCACCCACATCGTCGAGGGTTCTATTTCTGCAGGCCGTGGCCCCTCTCATCCTTTCTGATTTAAAGTTTGTTTGTTCTTCTCTCCAGAGAGCCCCATCAATGATCCCTGGCTCACCGAGGGCGCCCCTCCGCCCTGCTCCACCATCATCCCTCCACTTTCATTTCCCTCACTTCTCTGTCTCAGACTCTCCTGAGGCTGGAGCAGCTGCCAGATTGCCCCACACACACACACTCGTGCAAACACAAAGCCTCCGTCCACTGATAAAATAAGAAATAAAAAAAAAATGAAGAACTGAAAAAAAAAGAGCACAACTTCAGAAGACAACAACTGTGATTGTAGCTGTAATTGCATTAGTAGCAGGCGCAGCTAAAAAATTTTTTAAAAAGAAGCTCAGAGTAACAATATGAAAGTTCGAGCCTAAATCGAGCACAATCAGCTCCCCTCGTTTAGTCCGTCGTCGTGATTAATCCCAGAATTAAAATTTCATTTCCTCGCTTTTGCAGAACTTCAGCGGGTTGAAGCAGCTCGGTCTGACGGTCCCCCCCGCATCTGGGAGAGAAGCGCAGCCTGTTAGTGAGGAACAAAGAAGAGCAGAGACAGAGTCAAGCAGGTGGAGGAAGGAGGTGCCACGGCCAGCAGAGAGAACAAAGAGAAGCTCATCTTTGGCTCCAATAATGAGGTCAGAAGGCGCTCTGGTCTCCTCTAATGACTTCGTGCGTCAGACCCGGGATGGAGCCGTTTGTATTTAGAAGGGATAGTAATGAATCTTTAAAGTTAGGCTTTGTTTAAAGGTTTATCGAGCTAATGCAGCAGGATGAAGAAGCTTTAAATACATCAATGAACAGCTCTGGAAAATATGAAGAGCCCACTGCACTGAACCCCACTGACAGCCTCCTGCTTATTCCACAAAATATTGATTTCTGAACTCTTCCTGAGTTAAAACATTAGTGTTGTTGTTTCTAAATCAATATAAACTTGCTGTCTTTGCATTATTTGAGGTCTTAGAGCATTGCGTCTTTGTCGATATTTTGACCACTTCTCATTTTCTGCAAATAAATACTACAGTTCTGGAATTTGGGAGAAATGTAGAATAAAAGAACAGCAGCCGTTTTACTCAAACATAAAAATATAAAGAGTAAAATCAGAGAAACGGGTTGTTTTCAATGCTCTCTCAATTGTTGCCAGAGCTGTATGTACAATGGTGCTGTTAATATGGAATCTGAGACAAAGAAATGTTCTTAAATGAAATTATATGTGATAAAAATTGTATGTTACAAGGAATAAGTCTTAGTTTGTAAAAAAAAAAAAAAAGAAATGATAGAAAATGGTCAGTATTTGTAAACTAACCCTGCCCCCTATCAGTGCAACAGTACAAAAGCCAACTTTCGCATTCAGTAATATCATCTTAAAAACAGAACAGGAAGTCGTCATTCATGCATTTATGTCTTCAAAATGTATTGACTACTGTAACTCATCATTCACCTGCCTAATCAAACCATTACAGGGTATCCTACATGTAGAGTGCTGCTGCCAGACCTCTTACCAAATCTTCATAGTTTTTTTCTCACATCAAATCAACACTTATCCACCTGAACTGGCTGCTTATTATCATATCTATATGTCCTTATAAAACTCATACAATATGACCAAGACCTGCTGGTTGTGTCACTTATGCAGCTGAAACCGAAGCGTGACCACTCACAGAGAAGCAGCGAGGACAATTCTTCCACAAAAGAAATCAGCAACTCACTAAAAGCCGCCAGTCTCTACGTCCTCTTACTGCACGTCTCCACTGATGAAGAAAAACGTCGAGAACTTCTGTCGGACAATTGGACGCGCCAAGAAACACTCCGCGAGAATAAAAGCTGATGATTGTTTCCACTTGAAGTAGAGCTGAGAAGTGGTGCGCCATCATTAATTTTCTACAAAAACGCAATCATTTTCTTTGGAGGAATTTAAAGATGGCCAAAGTCACGTTGGTGTTGGCCATTCCTCGACTAAATACCCGCCTCATCCTGCAGGATGAACTAATAAAGATTAGTTAGTTATATGAAGCCACTAGAGAGGGTTGTCGATTGGGTAAGATATTTACTGCTCAGAATCCCTAAACAGAACCCCGTCTTCTGCTGAAACAAGCTGCTTCTTTCAAACTGGAGAGCAGATGGATAAAACCGTGACCTTTTTTCTTATTCATGCATCTTTTTTATAAATATAAAGTGTGCCCACAGTTTGCACCCTAATTAAAATCACAACAAAGTATGCATTAATGCAAATGAGGTAAATGCAGACAGGTGTGAGATATGAAAACTACCCGCACACCTCTTGATAGAAAGAAGGATTTCCGAGAGGAGAGAAAGCGTGCGTGTGCTTGTGTGTGTTTGTTATGAAGTACAGATGCGGTTGAATGAAAATTAAATTAAGAAAAAAAACACTCCAAGGTGCTCTTCAAGCAAATATTTAACAAAGCTGTGTTTCCTGGCCAGTTTAAAAAAAAAAAAACAAGACGGCTTTGTTTCACATGTTGCCAACATCGTGGAGCAGCAGCACTCACGAAGAAAGCTTATCCTATTTATTGATCTATTGGAGAAAATTTACCTCTTTGTAAAATAAACTTGAAATATATGTATTTATATATATAAAAAAACAGTAGAAAGAAAGAAAGAAAGGAAATGAAAAGGCCAGGAAAAGGTCGACACACAAAGTCAGTTTTGGAAATATGAAATAGCATCAGGATAATTGGCCGACATATGCAGGGAACTGTGTGCGGATGTGTTTGTAGCCTGTAGCTTTTGCCCGTTGCCGTGATTTATACCTCTAAACATCCAAGCCGTTTAATCAATAAGCAAATGTCAAGGCCCAGAAAGAAATCAGCATTTAAAATCTATTTGATGAGGATATTAATAACACCGACAGTGCAATGATAATGATAGTCATTTTCTTCCTCGTAGTGTTTTCTTTTACTCCGACTTGCAGAAGACTGCAAATTTATTGCTTGGGGTAAATTTATTTGCAGTAAACTGAACAATTACAGCTACAACTTTTCACTTCTGTACCCATGAGAAAGAGAATGAGCACAAAAGCAACAATCCTGTTGGTAATAAAAAGGATTACCTGCATCTCTTCCTCCCCCACCTCCAACCAGTCTGCCCTTTGACCCTCTGAATGCACTAAAGACGACTGAGGAACATGTCAATGTGCTCCTTAGGCTCCAAAATGCCAGAAAATCTCTGAGACCTTTTGGTATTTTTTCCCATTCTGCGTAAACTGGGCAGCATCTTCTCCCACACAAGAACTGTGAGCAGCGGCGTCCCCCAGGGCTGTGCCCTCTCCTCTCTGTAAAGTGAACAGCACCTCAGCGGACCCATCTGTGGAACAACTGAAATTTGAAGAAGTCTTTGTCGTTGGTCTGAACCAGGACAATAAGGAGTCTGAATACGGACTTGAAGCGATAGTATGGCATAGTATGCATTACTTTGCCGCCTCGGAGGCCCCTATTTGGTGCGGACGAATAGTAACAGATGCAATAAGACAAGCGGCGTTCTCTCCTGATTGCGAGAGACACACACAGAGCTCAGACTCTGTCCTGACCTCATCCATCCCTGTAAGGTTTGGCCCATCAGCAAAAAACAAAAATTAATAAATAAAAAAAACAGACATGTCCATACTTCAACAATCAATCAGGTTTGGAGAGAGGGTCATCAGCGTTGACCTTCCCTCCACCCAGGACTTGTGCCGGCAGGTCTGGGGTCAGAAAAAGGGGCAGCTAAGCAACTCAGCATTTCCCACGCGTCCTGGACACACACTGTTTACACTTTTACCTCCAGGTCAACAATGCAGACTGCGATTTGTAATAAAAACAATCGGCAGAGAGGGAGAGACAGAGACAGCGTCTTCCTTCCCCTCCAGGCTAAACACAATAAAAACCTTAAAGTTAGCTTCATACTGTGAAACAAAACAAGCACATCTGCACTCACACAACTTGTTTTTTTCATTCTACTTTTTCAAAAGAAAACTGAACATATATATATTTGTGTTCCTGTTCACCCGTAAATAATCCATTGGGTGACACAAGCAGCAGGTGTTACGTTTGGGGGAAAATCACTTCTTTTTTTTATACAAAGCACCATTTAATTTTTTCTCAAAAGCCTTGACTTTTTCTTCTGAAAAACAATTTGAAGAGTGCATTTTGCATTCATTCTGGATACCCTTGTCTTTTTTGTTGTTTTTTTACATTTGGGCATGCGCATGTTGAAGGGAATCCCTCAGGGAGCGGGAGAAATCTCCCAGCTAGGAGAAACCGATGTTGGTGGTTTAGGAGAGGAACCAGCTCGGGCTTCACGATGAGCCTCCACAGCTTTACTTCCCATATCAACGTCCTGCTGATCCCCACTCCTCATCTACAAAAAGATTTGTGTGTACATTCAGCTCCCAGCTCTATCAACAAACTAACAGTGTGTCAAATGCCTCAGTGTTGCCTTTAAAGCATTCTGCTATGGCCATATCGCTGTAATAGAGCCCTACATGGCCAGATGAAAAGACTTCTCAAGCATAGCTAAATGCTTCTATTCCTGCGGCAGGCAGTGGGGGTGTAACAATAGCCGGGCGTTCAGACCGCCTCGAACTGATGGGTTAGTCAGGCGACTGATGTATTCTGACAGACACAGACAAGCAGGAGAATTGTACAATTTATCAAAAAGGCTGTGTCTCTCCCTCTGTCAGCTCCTGACAGGCATGTCTGCGGCTGAGAAAGGGCAGGTATCAAGCAACTCCGTTTGAGGTCGTGAAATCAGGATCTGGGAGGCGATGCGTCTCCAAGTCTCAGCGGGAGCGGCTTCCAAAGAGCGGGGTTTCAGGAATCGGCTCGTGCCGAACGGCGTGAAAACACCTCAAGCTCGCCGCGAAGTCGACCCACTGTTGCTACAAATCAGCTTCCCTCGACTTGTCATCCGTTTTGTTCTCGCTCGGCGTCTCTGAGCCCTCAGACCTTTCAGTCGCCTGCTCCATTACTCCTCAGCTGAGCCGGCACGGCCCATCAATCCTGCTGACACCATCAGTGTTTTACAGGCCTGCATTAGGCCTCCCTCACGTTTCCGTTCATTATCATTACAGGCTGCAGGTAGTTGATGTGTACAAGAGACACATGCCGGTGAAATGGGATCTCTTGACCGGGCTGTTTGTGCTTTTATTCTTCACAAAAAGTTTTGTGGCTTTCCGAACTTGCACGCCAAATGTGACAAATAGATACAACCAAGATAGAACCATGAAAGACGGTTGAGTATTCGTCAAGTGAGTCATTTTTGTGCTGATATCCTGCTGATCACTTTCACTTTTCTGGTAAATGATTTTATTGAAATCAGACTGAGAAGAACGCATCAAGTCGTGAACTCTGACAGACCCTCAAGGAGTTTGGATGAGAAACAAGCCCACAGCTTCACAGAGCCCCTACCGTATGTGGCAGTGCTTCTTTAAATGTTCCTACTTTGACTCGCATCAGATCCACCTGGAGTGTTTACTGAAGAAAAACTCAAATCTTTTCCAACAGTTTCGGTTAAAGTACCAGTAGAGTTTAGAAAACGTCACCGACGGGTTGACAGCAAAGGCTTTTTTTTTTCTCCCCTCCTTTCATCTAAAGGTTCGCGCCGCCAGGCGTGCGAATACTGACAATTTAGAGAAATCGATTAAGTGAACTGTCACATTTTTGGACTGTGCAGTGAAGTGCCAACACACGTAGTTTAGAAAAAAGCCAGGATGTTTTTACTGCAAGGTGGCGGTTTCATTCCCCATCTAGGCACAGAAATACATTTATTACTAATAAAATATCACAACACTCACAAAATCAAACATCTAAAGTATAAATAGTGGGGGAAAAAAATGCATCAGAGACTTTTATTTTATAGGAAGTTGTATCCTAATAAATATAGGGTCGATTTATTGAAATCGACCTTATGGCGGTGCCAAAAAGTGTCATGGTTGCTGTTTGCTCTGGATTTCTCCACTTCTCTTTTTCTCCCTCGCTTCTCTGAGACGGTTGTCGCTTCATATTTCATTCATCAGTCTTTATTTTTCATACACAGCGAAGGCAACACAAAGTGCTTCAGATCATCTTCTGCAAAGTTTTGTTCTCTTTCTGTGCCTTTAAAGCCATGCGGACGCAGACAGAGGTCATTTATTTTGCTTGTGCGCGCAAAACATTTCACTTCAATCTGAAGCAAAAAAGAAAAGAACGAGAGAGACAGCAGGTTGCACTCACTTTGTTCACCACCTTGTTTCATTCTTCGATGTTAATGAAAAGCAGGTTTACAATGAATAAATGTAAATATATATAGACAGACAGACAGACAGACAGACAGACAGACAGACAGACAGACAGACAGACAGACAGACAGACAGACAGACAGACAGACAGACAGACAGACAGACAGACAGACAGACAGATAGATAGATAGATAGATAGATAGATAGATAGATAGATAGATAGATAGATAGATAGATAGATAGATAGATAGATAGATAGATAGATAGATAGATAGATAGATAGATAGATAATAAATATATTCTCAGTGTTGATTTGTTTTATTAGGTCGTGAAATAAAACAAATGAATTTATTTATCAAATAGATTGGCACTACAATAAGTAGCTAAAATTAAGATGCGTCATTTGGGGCATTTTTTGACCTACAGAGCCACCATGTGGCAGAAAGAGGAACGACACCCACATTGATCAGGCATGTCCGACAAAACAGCCTCAAAATTGGTTAAATCCCCTGAAAATGTATGCTGGCAGCAATAACTTTCACCCAATTATTTTTCAACCTCAAACTGCATCATGTGTGGATTATTGATATTCACAGCCGACGGGTCTCAAGCCCCCACCAATTAGAGTTAACCGTCAAATAATAATAATAATAAAAAAGCAGCAGTCCGTTTGTGCGCTAGATATCTTGTTTCTCAGTGAGTGTGAAATGAGAAGGGGGCCAGGCGATGACACTGACCTTCACAATCCACAGAGCCTGTAATTAGTCGTGTCCCTGCCGTAAGCAGGCTGCCTTCCCTCTACGCTTAAAAGGAAACTAATACAATCACTCGCCGAAAAGACTGCATGCTGGTAGCATTTCTTGGGCGCATAAAGGTCACCCTCCACAACACAAACAGCGAGAGTGGAGAAATCGAGGGATAATTAAGGAAACTGTCGTAATTAAGAGCCGGGAAGAGGAGACTTGGGAGGTTTCAGCAAACTTGGTTGGCGTGACTCAGCAAGAAACCGTCCCCGTAGTCTTCCTCGCAGAAAGAATGGGAAGGAAAATAGGCCTGTGTGAATAATTCAGTCACTTTCTACTCTTTAAAGAGCAGCAATGTTGAGTCCAGGAGCTGCTCTGCTGACAGATTCTCCCACCTGAATCTCTGCATCTCCTCCAAAGTCACTGCCAATCGCTGTAGGTCTGCAGATGTGCCAAAAACTCTCTGTTTCCAGACGGCACGTTGAACAGGCCCAGATGAAATGTTGGAAACTTGGGGTTTTGTTAAATAACCTAAGCCTGCTTTAAACTTGCTCAGCGTTCTCTCCGACCTGCCTGCTGTGTTTACCGTTTCTGTGACAGATTATCTGTATCTATCATGATGTTAAATCTTCTTTTGTCTTCATTATTAGTGGTTAACCCTGACTGACACTTTCAACAGACTGTGTTGGGAAAACAGAGTGTCTTCGGTCAGAGGCTTCCTCAAATTCACTGTAATACAGACAGCTACAGGAGATCTTTCCTGCCAACGGCCGTCACGACCTGTAATAACTATGTGAATAACTTCAAATCATTATGAGGCAAACATTGAATTTCCCTCGGGGAACAATGAAGTATTTTTGAATTTACACTTGAAATGACTGAAAGATTATTTGATTATTTGATCTATTAAGGCTGTCACAGAAAGAGGTAAATCCACATGTATGTAATCCTTTTTAGATGCGTTGCTGTTGTCTCTCCATGTTGTTTGTTGTTGTGGTTTCTCAGTTTTGTTTTCTCTCTTTCTGCAGGTGCAGAAGCAGACTTCACTTCCTCTCCATGCTTCTTTCTCTCCACTTATCTCCTTCTTTCCCACTTTCCTCTTTCTCTGTGGCTCAGTCAGAGCAAATCCTCGTCTTGAAGTTTGCTGTTCCACCGAGACGCAACGTGAAAAACGTTCGACATTCATGCTCTTTTAAAGGCGTCACATAAGCAGGCTCACGTAAACTTTAATGTTCATAACTTATGATAATCGCATAATAAACCCCGCAGGGCCTCGGCTACGTGCACGAGACATTAAAGTTTACGGCAGCGCTGAAGCACCGAGAGTCCTCAAGAACGGCATCGCCTCTGAAATGCTGCACGCCTGCACTGTAAATAGATGGGATCGCACCCAAAACGGATGTATTTGTGTTGACAGTTTCTGACAGCTTAAGGGCTACATAGTGTCTGCGAAGGCTGTATCACTCAAACAGAAGTGTTTTCTTTGCAACCACGCCAAGCACAAGTCCTTGTCTGGGTTGAGTTGTTGTTGTGCACACACACACACACACACACACACACACACACGTGACGCAGGCGGCCTGGTCCGCGTCAGGCTCAGCGAACATGTGTTGCACCTCTGAAATGACAGTGTAATTAACCTCTCACGGTGGTGGCAAGGCGGGATTCAGAGCAAGACCCCGTGTACCTGTTGGTCCCCGATGATTACGGCTGCCGGCGGACACGGGGTCAACCCAGAGCATCACCAAGGCAACAAGGAAGGCCACCTGCCAAGGCCAAGCTGACCTTCCCCTCAGCTTCATCCTGAGGCAGAGAGAGAGAGGAGGGGGTTAGGGGGCAAAGAGGGAGAAAGCAGAGGAGGAGGCATTCAGGAAGAGGCTGGAAAACAACCAACAAATGCAGCTTTCCAAACAAACAGTGGAAGAGGTGAGCTGCTAAAGGTCAAAGGCAGAAAAACACAACCTCAAAAAACAGACGCGACCCGAGGAAACTGGTTTTTCTAGCTCACACAAGTGCAGTCGTATTTCTGTGTACACCTGGAGCATCAGTGGCAGCATTTCTTTCTGATTTTTTTTTTTCAAATCATATTTCACTATCATGTTTTGTTAAATCTACACTGATGTTGCAAAAAATAAATACATGGAATAAAAAAATGATGTAATTATCAGTCATTATGAGGCAAAACCAGTAAAGCCATTCAGCCCAGTCAGACTAACATTTCATATTAATGAATATTAATCGATATCTGAAGACAATAAATGAAAATATCACCCTGTTTTCAGTGAGTTTTGCTTGTAATGTCACGTCCTAAAGTGATATTTTAATCCAAAAAAACTATCCTGAAACTGCCTGAAGTTTTTTAGATTTTGTCCTCTTAAAACTACAAACTTAAATGCATTGCATTCTGTGGGTCTTTCAATAGGCTGACAGGTCAACAGACTGTTGAGCATTGCATAAAAGCAGAAGGAAAAGTATCCATGGCCATCAGATTTTTTAATAGTAAGTTGAAGTTTGGGTTAAACCAACCTGTCAAACATGAATTATTATTATTTATTTGTTTTTTTGTTTTTTTAATCAGCTCAAGTTTATTTTTAATATAATTTTTGCAGATGAGTCACTAAGCAGAGACAAACCTGACCAACATGAACGTCGCATGATGTCGCCTCACCTGTCTGTCGTCTGTCTTCCACTGGCCGGGTCCTCACGGCGTGAAGCTCATGGCAGCGTTCACTCGCAGCTCGGATCTCCTCCTCTTCCTCACCTTAATCACAAGACCCCTCTGGAGGAAGGAAAGCACAAAGACACCCCGTCAGAGAGCACAGTCTGCCCTGGGGTTGGTCCACGGCCTTGCACCGAGGTCCACCCACACATACACAGGCGCCCCACAAATACATATTCATACACACACACACACACACACAGGGCTGAAGATGTGAAGGCCCAGATTCTGTCAGATCCATTGTTTACAATGAGTTCACCTACCCCCGGGCTAAATGTGATCCCCACTCTAAACATCACACACAGCTCCCCCCCACCACCACTGTCCCGTCCAAACGCTCACTGTCTGTCATGTGCACACGCACGCCCTCTTTTGCAGAAATACACACACCCACTCCCAAAGACACACACACACACACACGCCTGTACTCTGTGGACACATAAAACAACATGCATAATAAACTAAAAGTCCAACTGATTTCCAAAATATGTGTACATAAAAGGAAAGCTGCAGAGGGGCCTATTAGCTGAAACATTTCACAGCTAATCAAATATGCCATAGAAACCAGTGATGACACACACACACACAAACGCACACACACACACACACAAACGCAACGATAAATTTGCACAGTATTTGCAAGGTAAATTCAAAGCCTGTCAGAGGACAGCAGGAGAGACTCTTCCTAATTACAACTGAGTGACAGTCTGTGGTGCAAGTGTGCTATCAAACACACACACACACACACATGCACGCACACACGCAAGTGCATGCACAAGGTAAATTGCCCTCCTGCAATAATAGTGTGTCAACACGCCTCTCTTTGCAAAGGGGAAAGTCTGCAGGCTTCAAGAAAAGACAACAGTCACATTAATAACAAAGTCGTCTCCACTCCTCAAACCTTCATCATTCATCAAATTTCATTGAAATGCAACTCAGTCCACTAATATTATCCTGGGAAACTTCTCTGAAAGGACCGCGATTCGTTTTCAAACATCGGTGTAGTGCCACTGCCCCCTAGTGACGGGAGAGTGCAACAGCGAGAACCACAGGTCTGCAAAGGAGCCAGAAATAAAGATGCAAACTAACAGGGCAATGAAATAATCATCTGAAACAGCTTCAGTGAAGTCGGATCAAAAAGGAGAAAATGTTCATTATTTCAGTATAATTACAAAATATGACTCCTATATTCTTAGAGATCACACAACAGCCACACATTCGCAGTGTCTGATGTTCGTGATCAGAGTTCAAACTTGTGTATTTGTGTGTAACAGTTTGAACCTGGTACAGTATGTGAAAGTATGCAAGGTGCATGCACTCTGAGTAGTGATTAGGCATGCTGCATGGCTGCACAGAGGCCTATTTCTTATTCCCTTTTGAAAGACTGAGTCAGGGCATGCATTTTTATCAGCTTTGTTCTGTGATACACTCATTAAAGGAGCCCAGCCGTGCATGTGTGTGTGCGCGCATGTGTGTGTGTGTGTGTGTGCACGCTGCTCGTTGGGAACAGGAGAGAGAAAATGTCCCGTCATCGGAAGCAAAATTGTAACCTTTGCAAAGTCTTCAACAAAACTCAGAGAATGATTTTAGACTTTTTTTTAATGTATTTTGTAAAAAGTAAGTCACGGGAGATAATACACGAACATAAACCTCCAAACCTGCAGGGATCAGTTAGATATGCAAATATAACAGCGACATATTACAATAAATAAAACACCTTTCGATGCTTGATAGTTAAAAATATAAAATGTAAATTAGGGATGTCTGTGGAAGGCAACGCTGTAGAAGTCGTTGAACGTTTATAGATTGAACAGTCACTCTTTATGCAGAAAGACAATTTAGCTGCTATAAGGTGTAACTACTGTATTAACACATTTGAACATATAATTTGCTCACATCTCTTACCCACAATCTAGTAGAGAATCCCCAATGAAATAATTTTCAGCATTATGGAGAAATATATTCTTTGTAATGAAATTACTAGGAGCTTTTTGAGGCGAAATATTAATGAAAAAATTGAGACTGTGAATATGGTTTTTCTGTCCCAAATACATGTCAGACATAAACACAAACATGAACTTTATTTAAAGGAAAAAACATATCTTATCTTTTTTTTTTTCAATCCAAAGAGCCATTATCCTATCACTGCGAGTAAATAAATGCTACCTCGAGCTTAAACACCTACAAGAACCCTCTAAAAGGCTAACTCATCAAGTCTAATAAATACCTACAGTTGGAAATCCGTATGTTTCGTTAAAAGTACTTTTACAACAAGCAAACCAGTCAGTTTTCAACCCAGCTTTCTGCTACATGTTATTGAACACACTTTATATTTAACTTTTTTTTTGTCAATTTGTCAAGCTGATTTGTAAATCCCACATCATTTGTTGTTTGCTATTAGCAGTCTGAAAATAAACTGATATCATTTGATGTGACA
The DNA here is from genome assembly GCF_027474105.1 of Poeciliopsis prolifica. Lineage (NCBI taxonomy): Eukaryota > Metazoa > Chordata > Actinopteri > Cyprinodontiformes > Poeciliidae > Poeciliopsis > Poeciliopsis prolifica. The sequence goes on along the minus strand of NW_026562378.1, from coordinate 5,394,431 downwards.
AAGAAAAACACGTTGTTGGAACCATAACCAGCACACCTTGTATCATTTGTATCCTTTGTAAATTGAACTCTTAACACAGAAAACAGACAAAGATCACAAGCTGCTTAATTCTCCATATTCTTTAACCAAAGTTATTAAGCGCTGGCCCCCCTGGCTAATGGACCGCTCTGCATATCAGGACATTTTTACAATTGGACCTCAACACAACGCCATGCCCACAAAATTTGACATCACTGGCATCTCATACATCACTGTCTATAGAAACACTCTGGCAGCAATCATGTCACTTTTCTCCAGGCTTGTAATCAGAAATCAATGGACAGACAGTAGCTTATTCTGTGTTCGCATCAAATTGGAAAAGTCCTTATTTTCATTGTGCAGCTGTGCTGCTGCAGGAGCGATTAGCTTTGCTGCACGGCCGTATGTCAACGTCATGAAAATGCGTCCGCTTTTCTCTGAAATAATCTGAATTTACCGTTAAAAGGACATCAAGGTGAGTTTTATTAAATCCTCTCATCAACCAGAACATGTAAGGTTAACGGAGCTGTGGTATCTGATGGTAGTTGTAAAGCTTTGAATCTAAAACACAAGTTGGAATGTCTTTATGTTAAAGGGTGTCAAACACACAGACACACAAATCCTCACGCACTCCAGCCAACTGAGCACAAACATGCTCAAGATTATCTGAGCACATCAAGCCTCACCCCATCTAAAATTATCCCTCCTGCTACATCACCCTCTCCATCGCCGCGCGTCTCAGAGGGCTGAGAGGCTGAGCCGTGTCGTTTCTCCCAGTAATCACGCAGGACTGACACGCCGGCTCATTGGCAAGCAACCAGGCAGATCTACCTTCTCCACAAACACACACCCGCGTGCGCCGCGCGTCTCCCGCCGTCGCACAGCATACGCGCGCGCACGCGCGCACGCAGCTACACACGAATGTGCTAAATTGCTCCTGCGGATGCAGACTCTGACCTCATCTGCCGCATCAAGAAGCAGGTTTGCTAAACAGTTTTTGTCTGATGCGGCTGTCGCCGGCATCCTGCCCCGTTTGTCACTCAGAGAGATGATATCATCTGTTAGGATAGGACAGGAAGTTTCATATCAGCAGAGCTGTTGGAGACAGGAAGCGCGTCGTTACTGGATGACCTTCGTGGCACACGGCTGTTGCCGATGTTTTCATTTAGCTCTAGATTTAAAGCTTTTCTTTTTGTCTTTTTTTTTTTGCCCACACAACACTGTGAAGCTGATCGATCAGCTTTAGTTGATCATTTTCACCTAAAAAAAGTGAAATTACAGAGAAGAACTTAAGAGTCCTGAGAAAGACCAAGAGTTTTTTAAGCTGAACACAAAGTATGAGTTCTACTGTATTTACATGCTTTAAGTAAAACACCTGAAACTGTTTCATGTTTCAACAAGGTAGATGGTGAGAAGAGGAGCAAGTGGGCATCAGAACTATCTTGTTTTGTTTGTTTGTTTGTTTGTTTGTTTTACACGTAGTCCTCAATGTGTTTTGCGTATTAAAGTAGAATTTAAATCTGTTTCGGGGAAATAAAGCAGGGGGACAAACTCCAGATGAAAATAAAAAGAAAAGAATCTCCGGCTCAATTGCAGCGCGAAACACGAAGTGAAAACGTAGAAGTCTGAAGGCCACACGCGCGTCTCATAACAGTGTCTTCCCCCGTGCTGATTTTTCTTTGCCCAAACACAAACCAAGCAGACAAAGAAGAGGGTAAGAAAAAGAAAAGAGAAAAAGAAATCCTATCAGTGTAAAACAAAGTGTGTCTCCCTAAGGCGGAAAGATATTGAAAATGAAACGGGCAAGAAGCACAAAGCTCAGTGGGATCGCATGTGAAGCGTTGCAGATTTCCACCGATATGCGCCGTATTAACATTCAGTCGGGGTGTGTAATGCCCGCTCTCTCCCGAGCGAGCGAGGCAGCCATTACGGCATGTTGCTCCTCTGCTGCTGCTTTTGGGCCGCTGCGCTCGCGGAGCGGGTGCGTGCAAATGTGTACAGGCGCTAAATTGCACAGACACAATCTCACAAAACGCGGACGCCACGGTGTTCACGAGGCACGGCTCCTGGCGTTCACCCGGCTGTTGGTGATCACGCTTTCCATTCCTCCACATCCTCCTCCCCGCTTTACGGATGCGAAGATAAGTTGCAGCTTTCTCTGTCAGAGCAAGTTGAAAGACCGAAAGCAGGATATGTTACATGAGTTAATTCGTTTGATTATAGAGGCAAAGGTGTGAAATCCCACAATCCCACGGGGCATCTCTCTCTGCTGCTGTGTATATTCTAATAAAATCACCAGCTAAATAAGTGAATAAGGATTTGCTGAAATTGCCTGGCAAGAAAAAAAAAATAGCTTGGAAGGAGAGAGTTGTGAGTGAATGTTTGAATTCAGGACCATTATCTGACTGTGGTATCGACTGCAGAGTTCAGAGAATGGCCTTGGCTCTAAGGTACCATTACAGCTCAATTGATCTGCCTGCACTTAAGTCTAAATCCCACCTTGTTGCACAAGCCATCGTTTTAGGATCCAGAGACCAAGACATATGTGCATGTGTGGGTTTGTGTTTTAGCATTTCTCACCTTGTAAGTCCCTTTTTTTTCAACAAAATCTATGTTATGGCAGAGCCCAAGGTCTGGACTCCATGAGACGAAGTGTCATTTTGGGGTTAGGAGTTAGGTTTAGGGCCAAGGCGCTCATTGACTTTATGCTAGGTTTTATGGCTAGCCACTTACTGGTTTAGTGTTAGGCTGTAAAAATGAATTGGAAATGAATGGTAGACAATGTGAAGTCCTTGTGAAGATACTAAGACGTGTGTTTACACAGAGAAACACTTTAAATGACAGGAGTGGAGGGTAAATCATAAATTCTTCTGAGCTTTTCAAAGTTTCCATCCCATTGTCTCCTTACTTTCATGAACTAACTCCCGCCCTTCGACTTTTCTCAGCGCTGCATCTCTTTCACTTCGTTTTCCTTCAGCTTATTTCGGTTTGTCGAGGTGAAATCAGGTGCCTCGATGTGAAAATGACTGAATATCCAGTAACTGATACTTCTGGGAGTCTGGACTCAGTTTTTAAACGAGCAGCAACATGGCACCGGGGGCAGGTTCCTCTTTTTGTTACCCCACTCAGACAAAACTAATTCTGCAAAGACACTGGTGGGGGCTGGGGGAATAAGTATCATGCGACTCAAATAATAATAATTCAAAAACTACAAACACTGATCTGACAAGGACGACACAAGAAAGGCATAAAGAATAAAAATAAAATAAATAAAAGGCTATTGGAACCAAATAAACAGTACTATAACATCTCGAATCACTACAGAATCAGTCTAACATGCTTTTCATGCTTGTGTCATTCTAAGCTTTGCAAAGAAAGCTTTTTTTAAAAAAGAACTGGACATTCCTGAAGTAGCCAATAGAATTTTCAGACACCAGCACCACCTTCAACAGCCGTTTGTGGTGAGCACCACGCGGCTGGGTGGGTGTCAGTGAGCCATAAAAACAAATGCTGTTTCATTTTCTGCTTTGTGCCCCCGATTCTCTCTGCCACGTGATGCCGCCCTGGGAATAGAGCCAAATCCCCCCCCCCACAATTTTGCTTTATTACTATTTAAGACGTCGTCATTTTTGCAAATAAGTACGCCATGTTGTTTTTAGTTTCTTCTACTGATAGGATTAAAAGGTGGAGAGCAAAAACAAGTGAGGGAATTTATTAGGCTAATAAAGATCATCTAGAAATATGCATTCGAAGGCCCGGTTTCTGCTGTCTGTCATCTGAAACCCCTCGTCCAGATCGGGTCGACATTTAACAGCGAAGCCCTCCTCGGCGCCGCTGACAGACACCGGCAGTCCAAGCCCGTAAATCTGCTGCATTCTAATAAAGCATTAAAAGGCCATTAAAAGTCAGTGTCCCCGAGTGCCGGAAGATGGATGGAAAGGTGAAATGGATCGAGACACTTTAAGATGACAGCGCACACCTGCTCACAATTCACTGGCGTTCCTTCCCCTCAAAAACATCCTGCCATATTTGTTCCATTCTTTCTTCCTTTCTTTCTTTTTGCTGCCAGTCTTTGCAGGTTGGAATTCACTTTTTATGTCTTAAAAGAAAAGAAAAAGGCAAAACATTTTGACCTGGAGTGAGTAAAACTCGCAGACTCACTCGGTTCTTACTCTGGTCGCCTTTACTCGCAGCATTGTTCTTTTCACGGTCCGGTTCTGCTCGCCTCCAGCCGGAAAGCCTAGTACCGTGCAAATTTGGATGAGAAGTTAAGAAAATAAGAGGGATATTTCAGGTAATTATTTTTCCCTTTTGAGCCTTTTTCCTCTACGAACCTATTCCTGTGATCGTTTCCTACAACATCTGCAATGTGCAAATTACCATCTGGACCGTGATGAGGATGAAAACAAGCGCAAGTGGAGATGAATGAATCAGCACCAGGGGAGAAAGAATAACCTGGTACAGTAATGAAGGACGCTTCTGCGGAGCCAGCAAAAGTTTCCCCACAGAAATGCACCGATCAATCGGCTACAGTTTGGAATCGACCAATTTTTTTCTCTCCCAGATTGAGGATGAGCTGAAAATCTGATGATTTCCTTTAATGTGGTAAAAACTCATATCAGCTTATAAATGACTCAACCAGCAGCATGGCACACATCTTCAAATGACTAAATATCAAATAGCTGAATGTTTTGATGCACAAACCGGGCTACGCGTGCAATTTCTTCACTTTCTGAAGGATTCAAAGCCTCCATAGAAGAACGTCCAGATCATTTGTGGCTCTCTTTTAACGATTATTGGTGAACGTGTGAACGAGGATGTGTGAGCAGCACTTTGTGCAAAGTTCCTCTGCTGTGAAGTCAACGAAACGGGCTGGGTGCTTGACAGGCAGAGAGACGGCGGAGAGCATCGGCCATTCATTTCATTCTGTCGTCAAATCAAAATCAATGAAAACTGAGGCGCCTTGACGGGAAGCTTGCAAACGCTGTGCACAGAGCGCTTCCTTTGACCCAGACCAAAAAGTTCAGACCTGAACTCCGAGGCCGAGAGTCGGTCCAGCAGGTGAAGCGCTAGCTTTGCAACCGAGATAAAATAAATCAGCTGCTTCTCCTCTCTGATGACGCAAGTTTATGTTCATTTGTAGACATGCACAGAACAAAAACGCCAAATCTTACCAAGTTTTATTTCTAAACACACTTGAATTACAAAAAAAAAATCTAACAAGTGTCTTTTCAACAAGTGTTGACAACTTGTTAGATTTTTTTTTAGGAGCTCGTTTTAAGTCACCGATTCCTTGAAGTTATTTTCACTTTTAACAAATGGGAAAAATGTCTTGTTCTATTTTAAATAATCTGCCAGTTAAACTAGCACTTTATCATCAATACTAATAAATTATTTACTTATTACAAGCGCCTACAGCTTGCTGAAAAATTCAAATGCACTAAGATGCTTGAAACCAGAAACAAGACCAGAAATCCTGAGTAAGATTTTCTGTTTTTGCAGTGCACCAATCAGGTTTCTCCGAGATGATTCCAATTTCTGATTTTCTTTGAGGTTTAACGCACTGATTTATTTTATTGTTTTTAAAGGATTAAATCATAACAAAGAGATGAAAACGTTTCAGGTGCTTTGACCAAGCAGCCTCCACCCTTTATTTGCTTTTTTGTTCAATTGCACCAAAGCACATGCTGGTGCTTCATCCGTTTTCTTTTTGGGGGTTTTTTTAACAGAAACGGTGGCGGCTTTAAAAATTTTTAAGCATTTAATGAGTCGCCATCTCTGATTAGAGTGAAACAAAAGAGAAAATGGGCCTATTCCGGTGTCTGTCCAATCAGATGTGCTTTTCTTTTTATTTTTGGCAAATTGTCTTCCTTAATAACCAGCTAGATTTATTTTGCATATCTTTTCAACGGGGCGATTACTGTACATGGTGAGTCAAATAAAAACGAGTTTGGGTAAATCAAAAGGCGAAAATTAACGGGAAAACCAAAAACTCATAAATATCAGCGATGACGACAGCAAGCAGGGCACCAAGAATCAGGAGACAGACAAGAAAAAAAAGACAGAAGTCAGGAGAACAGAGAGAGAGAGAGCTGAGAAGAGAGAGGAAGCTTGATCAATTGTTCATTTTACAAAGTCACTGAGACGTGTCAGCAGTGTCAATAAGTGAATTAATTTGTCTGTGAGTCTGCGGAGCATGACACCATCACTCTGCTCCCCTCAGACAAGCAGGGCCTCTAACCCTCTGTCACACGCTCACAAAAGCAATTCCAAACAGGGATTATGCACAAATATCCCAAACAGAGCTGTTGACCCTTAATAGGTTTTCCAACAATTATTTATATGGCGAGTTAGAGGGGGGTTCAAATGTTAATATGAAAGTGGATGCAAAGTGTGTAGGTGGAAATATATTATTTGTTATGTAATGATCACTGAAATGCGGTCTTGTGCAGTATGTGATAGAAAACATCAGAGTTTTTGTTTTGTTTTTTAGCATTTTGTGCTTCAGATCAGTTTGCAACCTTTGTTGGGATGCACCAATCTACCGACCAGAGAATAAAAGCAGACGATTTTTCTTTTATCAGCTTCGATTCAAATACTGAAAAGTTAAGAATTCAGCCGATTTCAGTCAATAAACAATTCAGCTAATGATGTTTACCATGGTGCGTTTTGCTTTGAGTTAATTGACAGGCCTGTCAGGATGACAAATTTTGCCGGACGATAAATTGTCCCAGAAGTTATCGCGATAAACGATACGAGACCATTTTCAAGTAATATAGTAGTTAACGGCATAAAAATGCAAGAACACATTGCCAAAGGTCAATCAGCATTCAATTTTAACCGAGATTTAAAACTGGACATTAGATATTTAAAATATCCAAAATAAACAAAAAAAGATCAACAAATACAATGAATTGTGAAGTCTCAGTACAAATTGAATTGTCCTTCAAAAAAGGGTCAAGGTGAGACCAAAACACCAGATTGAAGGCTTTTATCCCCCAGTTTCCAGAAGAAAAAAACAATAAATCATGCAAATAGAAATTGTTGAGCTTGCTTTAATTTATTAAGCGATTAATTGATTTATTGTTTATCGTGACAGGCTTATTTATTGTATCCTAAGTGCGTGTGTGATGCTGATACGGTAAGATTACCGTTCAATATGACGACCGCTACCTGCCAAAAAAATCTGTCAAAGAATCTGCAGCAATTTTGTTTTTTTTTTTACTCTTTTTAGTTTTTAGAATAAAAAAAATTCTCAGTCTCTCCAACGTCACTAACAGCATCTCAGACCTAAGAAAAAAACAGAAATCGGTATCAGCCGACAAAAGCCTGATCGGGGCATCTTTAAATTTGTTGAAAATGAAATAACTTTCATTTTAAAAAAAAGAAAAGTTAAAAAGATGCAGAAGATTCTTAATGTCAGCTAATAAAAAAACAGGCTTTGTTTGGAGATTAAATCAGTTGCAATGATGGCCAACCAGGCTTGATCTTCCTGAGTGACAGCAGTGAGCATCCTACCAATGAGGGGAAAATGTCTAACCCGGGGAAGAAACAAAACAGTGGGCGTACGGGAACGCATCACATTCGTGATTTTTTTTTTTTTTACAAAGTATGTGCACAACAAAATGGAGAAGCCTTGCAATGCGAGTGCCTCAGACACCCCAAAAATGCTGTCCTCCATGACGATGAATTCACATTTTAAGCGGCTCAGCCTGCCCTTTATATAGTCAACTAAAAGTAGTTTAATTAAAAAGTTACACTGTATTTAGGCGACTTTTCTTCTTGTGGTTTTCGGCATTTGATTCCGCAGACAACAAGCATCCATCAGAGTGGCCATCCTTTGAGACGTGACTGACATCAGTCAGCCATGAAGAGGGACCCTCAGCCGGTGTTTTCATTACAAAGCCATCACCTCCAGCGCAAACACACACCCCACAAACACACACATTTACACAACCTGACAGATTTCAGTTCAGCCCTGACTAACCACTCTCCTCCTCGTCGAGGCATCACTCTCCTACACTCATTCACTCCTGCTCTCCATTCAGAACATACCCTGGCTATCTTTCTTGTCATTTTTTTTCTGTTTATATCATCTCTGCCTTTCTTACTTGTTTCCCCCACTTTTACACCCCTGCATCCCACTGCATTTTTTTTTTTTTTTTTTTACGCTCCGGGCTCTGATTTTTCCTCCCGTCTTTACAACAGATCCACACCGGCTACGCAACGTGATGGGAGCGTCTCATAACCCAGCACACACCTACCTGCAGCTGCCGAAATGGGGGGAAGGAGGGCAGAGACCGACACGCAAGCAGACGTGCGCAAAACATCACAAATTGGGAGGCAGCAGATTGCATCCAAGGTGATAGATGGATCACGGTGGGAAGGAACTGTGCCTGTTCAATTACAATCATTACTATCACTTAGGGAGATTTGTCATGGTCAAAGTGAGGTAAAGCTGCGGGGGAAAATCACCTTGAGGCACGGGAGGTGGCGTCAGTTTTCCCGAAGGAGCATTAGAGCCTCGAAACCCGCTTTGGGCAGAACATTTCCAGATGTTTGGTGAATAAAAATCCCTCCCTAGCATATGATTCATCTCTCTTCACTCTACAAAAACCTCTAGATGCCTGTCACTGTCTTCTCAAGCAGAGGCCATGTGGAAGTGTGTATGAGTGAGGCTATCCGCTGCTACATGGAGGCGAGGGAATGAGGTGGGGGGGGGGGAGGAAGACAAGGCCTTGCAGTGGCTGACTCACTGACTGAGAATGGATGGAGGAGAAGTTAATGCTGTGAAGAGGAGTGATGAAAACTGCTCTGTCTGGACCCGCCGGAGCACGTAGTGACAGGCGGACTGACGCGTGACGTGGAGAAGAGAGGGGGGGACTTTACCAGATCGCACACAAATCTGCTGACGGGAACTTTTACTTTGTTTGACAGTTTGAGCAATAGCGACTTTTACTTCTTTTTTTTATTATTATGGATATGTGTAGTGATGTGTGTGAACATCGTCGCACTGCTTTCCCCATACTTTCCCCACCACCGGTCACAACCTCTGTCCAAGTTGTGGTTTCGCCCCCATGACATGAAATGAATCCACACATACACAAGTTTGTGTGGCTATCTTTGCGGGGACTTTCCATTGACTTTCATTCATTTCTACAGCCTAAACTTTAAACCTTACCCCTTTCCTAACCCTGACCCTAAACAAAACTCAATGCACATCTTAGTCCTAAATCTGACCCCTGACCCAAAAACAGTGTTACCAAGCTTCAGTGCCCACAAGGAGCAGTGGGTCCCCACAACACGGTATGTGTCAGGAAAATGGTCCCCACAAAGTATTACAAACAAACGCACACACACACACACACACACACACACACGCACACACACACACACACGCACACACACCCCCACACACACACACACACAGACACAGCCCCACACACACACACACACACACACACACACACGCGCACACACACACACAGCCCCACACACACACACACACACACACAGCACTTGCACTCATTGATCTACTCTCCCCTCCATCCTCCATTAGAGTAATGGATCTCCTGTTTTAAGAAGACAAGCCAGTCCTGTTTGTCTTCTGTTTCTTTTGCATTTGGGTGACATCACTTTCACATTCTCTGAATCAATGCACACAGAAGGTGGCCTGACACAGTCATTCTTCTGCATCGTGGCATTTGGTCCGCATCCGTTTCCACGGCATCACAGGCAGGAGAGAGGCTTGGGAGGGCTTATTCTTCCTCTCCTCTACCTCCTTGCGCAGATTACAGTCAATCTGTCAGCGCCAGTAGGTGAGTAGGTGATCCCCAATCTGCTCCGCCCGGATGTCGCTTTGTCAATCACACGCACTTGATTTTCCTACGTTATCTACTGCATGTTATCATGCCAGCGAAGCCTCGTGGTTTCACAAGCATGCACATATCATCTTTACGTCTTTTCCCTCCCACCCTCCAATCTCTCCCTCACTCTCCGGCTCATCTTCTCCCGCCTGAACCTTACTCTGTTTTTTTTTTTTTTTGTTAGTTTTTTTTTTCCCCTTTCCACGTTGCTGTCTATTCTCAACTGCTCACAAACGTGCACACAATCCAATCTCCATCTTCATTCGCAGCAAATCACACTGAACCCTCTGTGAGAAGATTACCCACACCTACGCATGATGCGGCTCTGACTCCGGGGTGATCACAACTGCGGGGGGCGGTCACAACGACATCACAACATGCCGATTTGATATTTGCTAACCCTTTATGCTTCTTGTAAAAACACATAAAAAAGAGACTATTTATTTATTTATTTTTTGACAAATCATTTTTGGGACAAATTGTTCTACGACGATTATAGATGTTTTGAAAACACGGTTTTCCATTGATTTCACCTTGTCAGGAAATCAGCTGTGGTATCCGGGTAATATAACACTCCTCTCTCTCTTGTAGAGCAGACCTATCCTCACATTGTTTTGGAACCAGACTCACCAGACTCTAAGTTGACTCAGCTTTATAAATACAACGCAGTGAAATCCTCGTAGAGGAAACAAATAAGACAAAAAAAAAGAAAAACGAGTTTTAGCAATGTAAAAAAAAAAAAAAGTTCAAACAAATCTCCGTATCCATTACTTTAGATCAAATATTTGATCAATGTTTCACTTTTTTTTTTGTCAGTTATGTTACGTACTCAAAAGTTTTATGTTTTCCTACTGTTTTGTTTTTGCTTCATGTGTCTCTCAGTGGAGTGTTTTTGTTAAGAGGGGGGCAGAGAGAGATGGCAGCCCAGGTCGACAGTCAGACAAAGGACGCCACTGCTTGAGAGCAGAATTACAGTATATGAGGCGTAATTGACTGATTATTGGCATGTGTGCGTGTGCGTGCGTGTGTGTGTGTATGTGTGTGTGTGCGTGCGTGCGTGTGTGTGGGTGTGTGTGTGGGGGTGTGTGTGTGTGTGTGTGTGGTGTGTGTGTGTGTGTGTGTGTGTGTGTGTGTGTGTGTGTGTGTGTGTGTGTGTGTGCGCGTGTGTGTGTGTGACTGGGTGACAGGTAGGAGAGAGTAATCTCCCCGGGATTAAGAGTGCTGCTCCCGTGTTAATGTGACTGTCAATGAGAATTAAGTCCGAGGACGGATCCTCTTCAGCCGCCCTCTGCTCTGCTCTCCTGTCCGCCCTGATGACAGCGCCGGAGAGCCGCGTTCAGAGCAAAACGACGGGCGAATAATGACGGCGTCTCGAATACAGGACACATTGCAGAACCGAAGAGATACGAGAGGGAGAGAAGAAGAAGAAGAAGAAGAAGAAGAAGAAGAGAAGAGAAGAAGAAGAAGAAGAAGAAGAAGAAGAAGAAGAAGAAGAAGAAGAAGAAGAAGAAGAAGAAGAAGAAGAAGAAGAAGAAGAAGAAGAAGAAGAAGAAGAAGAAGGGGAAACAAGGACGACGAACAATTACAACACGATAGGGGCTGGGTCTCATTACTCATTACTCCATTAACATGCAGCGAGTAACTTTGGCTCCTCGCTTAAGGGTGTAGGAGTGAGTGAGTGAGTGAAGGAGGAGAGATGGAGGGTTAGAGAGCGAGAGAGCGAGAGAGAGAGAGAAAGAGAGAGAGAGAGTTCCTGCACCACACCTCTCATCTCACAGCCTCAGTGCGCACGATCTGCTCGGAGGAACCGGCAACTCCTGCTTTATTCTCATCGTTCATAGGTGTTATTTTCATATCTTAAAATTTGTCTGAGCTCCGTGGATTTCCCGCCCCCACGAACCAACAGTAGCCTACGTCAAAACCCTGTTGTTGTTGTTTTTTTATTGTTGTTGTTGTTTTCTTTTTAAAGAAAATTGCCCGGTCAGCTTTGAGCTCGCTCTCCGGCCTCTCCTCCTAACCTCCTCTCCCAGTCATGAAAACGCCGCATCAGTCTCACCTCCCGTCTGCCGTAGTTTGCGCCGCAGACACCCGGGAGGAAGCCGGGTCGGTGTTTCGCTCAACTCATGGCGCGACCTGCGCGCGTAAGATCACGATTCAAGAGCGAATAACTCTAAAGTGACACCATAAAGTCATTTCTTATCGTCCCTCCATCCTTTTGTCGTGATCCCACTGACAGGGCGCTGTGAAAAGAGATGGGTGGTTAGGGGGTGAGAGTTGTTGGGGGGGGGGGCAAAATGCCATCTTACCCGGATCTACAATCTCGAAGACATGATCAGTGCCAACTGTACAGGATCCAAGCGAGCGAGAGAAAGAGAGAGAGAAGCGGAGCACTTTTTTTTTTTTTTGTCACTTTTTTGCTTCAACTTCCAGACCTTAAACACTCAATCCCTCGGAGCCTCTTTGTCCAGATCCCACGCAAAAAAATAAAAAAATAAAAAATAGTGCGAAGAGAGTGCTTTACCGCTGCGCCGGAGAAACGGCACAGGTGAGCAACAGCGACCGACTCCGGGCTGCCATGATCTCACCGAGTCCCATCTCAAGATCAGACTGGAGCCTGCAGGAAAAGGGGGGTGGGGGGAAAGGAGGATGGTTGAAAAGTCTCCAAGAAGTGCGTTAAATCCGTCCCCTCCCGAAGGCGAGCTCCCGGCTCCGAATAAGTTCCTCTCGCCGCCTCCTCTTCCTCCCTCCGAGCCGCTTCCCGAGCCTGACGCGGAGATGCGCCGCGGTCGCCCGGGAGAGATGCTGATGAGAGTGAAGGGACTCGGGGATGCAGGAGTTGATACTCCTGATGCTCTCCCGTCGCTCCTCCCGAGCGGGGATCGATTGGACGCGAGGAGCGCGATGCGAGCCCGACCTCCCCGATTCAGAACACGTGCAACAGCGCCCGCCCAGTTCACCGGGCTCGGCTCCGCGCCCCGCTTCTTTCTTCTGCTCCCTCACTGATGTCACGTAGTTCACACAGCAGCCCGGGCTCCAGCAGGTCCGACTGGAGACGCAGCAGATCAAAGCGTTTTTCGATGTCGAAGAGCCAATCTATTGCCGAAGGATGTTTGTTTTATCCCAGGGTTCCTTAAAAAAATCTATGGAAGTCCAGATGTGCCGAAATTTATTTAGTTTAAAAAAAAAAAAAAACGTCTCAGAGAAGTTTTAAACATCTACAAAATTACAAGCCACGACAATATTGGTGAATACCTGTGAATAAGTGAAATGTTATAAAATAAATACATACACATAAAGTGCATGAATCACAAAGACTTACCCATGAAAGTCAAAGCCACCTGGCACTACTGCAGGAAAGATACGTTTTTCATTTCTTTAGATAGAAAACGTGTGTGAAAAACATCCACTGTTAGTTTTCTGGTATAGAGCACAGGTTTTAATTTCAAATTTCCTTGTATTTTCGGTAGTCCATTACGCCATGTCCCAGTGTATATGGAAGGGCAACAAGCCCACAGCATGACAGATCCTCAATCATACATAGCATGGAGGCATGAGGGCCTTTTTCACGTGTTCATCGTATGTTTCACACCAAACCACGCAGGAAAAACTCAATATTAGCAACAAAAGCGCAAGGTTTCAGTTTAAATCCCTGTGATTTCACATGCTTACATCTGTGACGGTAGGAGGGACAAAGCTTTTGATACATTGTGTTTGTAGGTGGAAGAGTTTCCAGACTGAAATTCAACAAGGAAGCCCACTGAGAGAAGACTGGGAAGGTTGCCTAGGATTCACCGCTTTGGTGAATCCTCATGGTTTCCCAAAGTCCAAACACAACGCGCTCTATTTGAGCGTGACGTCGTACCAAGATCCGAGTTCTGACTTTTGACCCAAACTGAGTTTGGCGTGACAGAGAAGGCAAACTAGTCAGAGTCTATACGTGTTGAATCACATGGTGCACCGGGAACCATGAAAAAAAACAAAAAAAAACACTTCAAGTATACATTTATTACATTCTCTGCTTTCTATTTACAGTACCTAAAAAAGGTGACATAATACCAGCTGGAAATGGCATAAATTAACGATCCAAATGTTTCCTTTTCAATATTAACAGTTGCACTGCAAGGCAGTTTATCTATTTGTTACACAAACACAAGAAGACCGTATGTGTGTGTGACCCTTCAGTCGTCAGCACCTCATTATATGTGTGTGAAGGTGCCTGTGTGTGAGCCGAGGAAGGGGCAGCGCCTTCCTGACAGATGGACAGCCGAGCCGCTCAGGTGCCTCGTCGCTCGTCCAACAAGAGCCGGCCCAGTGTCTTCGCCGCGGTCATGTTCCAGACACTTGGAGATGCGCGATGATGTAAGCCAACCCCGTTCCACCACAGAACCTGCCCCCCACCCCCTTTTCTGAGCCCGAACCGCACACCCATAAACACAGAGGCGCACCCAAAGACCACCACCGAGACGTTAAACAGAATTTAATCACCGCAGCCTCTCCATTGCGCGCCGGGAGACAGCCTATCAATTATCCCATCCCAGAATATTCCAGCGTGTTGATGGCGATTGATTGTTCTGCGCTGTATTTGCAGTCATTAAGGCTTAGAAGAGATCGATGTCCACTAACGACCCGAGGTGAGGGGTATCCTATACGTTTGGATGTCTCCCTTGCGCTCCTGCTGCCAGTAACGCTCCTGTCAAAGGTACTTTTCGGGGATTTATTTGTATTTTTTTTAGGGGAGGAGAGTAAACGAAAGCGTCCGCAGCTAATCAACGCAATCAGAGGCATGCAACGTACGCCTGGATGAGACGCAGGGTGTAAAGACGCTGTTTCAGTTCCTAAGAACACCTTTTGGGCCAAGTGTGCCACCTGCAAACAGAGAGAAAAAGTGCAGCGGTGTTGTTTTCAGCAGATTAATCTTTGCTCGGATCTATAGCGAATCGATCCGTCTGGCTTTGAACTGAGAGTAGATGAGGCACTGATGTAGGTTTGCTACAAGTGAGGTACTTTGTAAGGCCTAGTTGCGAAATTCAGGTAGTGAGCTTTTAACCGAAAGGGTGGCCCAGTTTCAACACCATGGACAGCTCCAGACTGTCCCGGGGCTTTTCTTTGCATTTTTTTTCTCCTCTCTTTCTCTCTTTTGCAAAGATTCCCAAACAAGCAAACAACTATAGAAGAAAAGAAGGAGGAAGGAAATAAAGTTCCTGCTGAATCTGAATCTGCAGAACAGAGCATGTACGTCCCAGTGGGGATCAGGGGTTGCTTTTATCTTAAAGCCGGGCAGCTAATGGAGGCAACAGCCCACAGCACTTATCTCATCTCCTCTTCATCAAATGGCCCAGATAGCATCAGTGAAAAACCGCATCAAACACTTTTTCTGGACGCAGATGAGCGATGCAAAATTTAGCCCACTCTTTTTACACGTCCCCATTTACTCATGTAGTCCTTTTTTGTTTGTTTTTTTTCTTCCTTTTACCGGTTTTATCAAAATGAAGATCAGTCCTTTCACGCGTTTCAGGCTCTGGACGGAGATGTGCCTAGGTGTCGTCATAACAATGCAGACACTTTTCTAGTTGTGTAATATGGAGTTATGGGACCTCTTCTTGAATTATCCTCTCTGACCCCATGGGAGGAAATCATCGGACAAAAATAAAATCTCTAAGATCTCTAAGATCAATATTCCTGCATTAACCTCCCTGTTGATCTGCTCCGTGGATGAATGGGAAAGTGGGCGCAGTAAGATGAGTGGATTGCAATAGATTTAGGCTGAATCCCATTTCCTAGAGTTACCCATAAGCAGAGTCTTTATCCCTAACGTTTATCGGCCCTTGATCAGATATTAGTTTTGTGCTACTCAAGGGAAAAACAAAAACGTGACACCTAATGTGCCCTCGTAAATCTCATTTAACACACTTGAAATGCCTTTTTTTAACTAAGCATGTGAATACACACCAATACATCAAAACAAACAGAAGTGTGCTTTTTGGTGCGTCTGATCTCGCAACGATACATTTTTAATAAACCACAACTTTTTTTTTTTCATTTCTTTTTACCAACATCTAGTTTGTCTCTAGAGAACCGAAAAACATACCAAACAAAACCCATCAATATTCATCAATCGACACATCTACGAGTGTCATGTTGGTCTTTTTGTGCTTTAAGTCAAACTGATTCTAATATTTTTGGAATATTTTACACTGAGAGGTAGTTGTCGCATTATTTTAATGCTTTTTGTACCTTTAGACATGTTTTTAATGAGAAAATTCAAACTTCAAAGTGCATTCTCAATTTTGAAGACATAGGAGGTCATTCTCTTTACTTCGCTGAAACGAAAAGAACAGCCTGATGCCTACAAAAGTTAAGAGATGCAGGAGAAAATGTTCAACCACGGAGTTTAGTTATATGGTCGTGTTGGAAAATTGCCAAAGTAAACACCTCTAAGGACACTTTGGGGCCATCGAAACCATGTCAGTGGGAAAATAAGGCGCGAGTTTTGAAAAACGATAAAATATAACAATCATTAAAAGCAAATATCTACAGAACGTCGAGCCGAGGCTTCAGGCGGAGAATGTGACTCCTGTTTGTTCAGATGAAAACGTGTTGGAGCAACGTCACCAACTGCGCTTGTGTGCATATTCTGCGTCTCAGACCCCCTCACACCTTTGTGAGTAGATATGACCCTCGTCACTCAGTGACCCTCCATACAGAGGGTCACTGAGTGTGCACACAGGCCTACTTGGATTCTTGTGTTTTTCTTTAAAAAGCTGTACTTCTTCTATGCCAGGTCATTGGCCGCAACCCGAGCAGAGCCAGAAATAGCGTCCAAACCAGACGGGCTCGGTGTCCTGTCAACATTCAACAAAAAATAAAAGTAAAGAAATGGTGCACAGGCGCTCCACTGTCCGCTGCAAAATATTAAGAAAAAAAAGAACATTTTTAAAAATTGCGATACAGTAAAAAAACGCAAGTGAACAAACATTACCTGCTCAGCTGCATCTGTAAATTATTTATTTCCTGGCGCCTCGGTTGTACCAGCAGCCAGGAGAGAATCCGGAGCGCAGGCTTTACGTGTCATGCGTGGTGTTACACTGCCCCCATGTGGCCTTGGCATGTCACTTCTAAATCAAGCAGATTTTTATGGTGACAATCAACACAAAGAAAGAGCTCTCAATCTGTTTACAACCTGGCTGTCTAAACTAAAGGAGTCAGCAGCGAAGGGCCGCATGGCAGGAACCGAACAGACTGAAGCTCCAGTTCCTCCCCGGCAAGGTCGGGCTTCAGAAGATGACTGAGAAAACCGAGATGAATTAAATCTCTGACGTTGCACCCAATGTTTGCCAAAAACACACACACAACACACACACACACACACACACACACACACACACACACGGTATATTTAAAAGAATTGTTTATTTCAAAAATAGCACACTGTTTCTGAATTTGAAAATGTCTACAAGTTCAGGAAAACCATTGATAAATAAAAAAACAAACCTGTGCCTGCAGATGAACGTACTCGGTATTGCATTCGACTGCACACATGTTGTACTTCTCTTTTTTTCTTCTTCTTCAACTTAATTATCATCACACATGATGTCAATTAGCGTTCTAGGGGATTTAATAAAAATTACAGATAGAAGCAGCCTCTTTATAACGTCACTATCTGGAGACTCAAAGGCGTTTAAAAACATAAAACAGCCATCGTCAAATGTCCGGCTAAAGTTTCAACCATGATTGTGACAAAAGTTGAAACGAAAATGTAAACAAATGTGTAACAATCAGAGTTAAACAAACAAAATCTCACAAATCTGTGACACATAATTGAATTTGCTTTAACAACATCAACTACAAAACTCAAACATTAATACTGATTCTCAAAAAGAAATACCCTCCCGACTGTCTTTAGCTTTTAGAGTTACAATAGCAATGAGAATATTTGAATTATGTGGACTTAGTGAGATGCGGTTTCTGCATGAAACCAGACCCAACAACAAGAGTAAGATATGAATAAATACTCAAGACATACTAATGTTGTGCTTTTCAAATAAAAACTAGCCTTTTAAATATTTACACATTCACGTTTCTGGGAGTTTATGTCACAAACTAGCATAAAGTAGCTCATTATTGTAAAGTGGAACAAAAATGAAGACCTGCCCTTGTGGTTTTTTTTTTTTTTTTTCATTTGTTTGTTTTACAAATAAAATCTGAGAAGTATGCATTTGTATGTGGGCCCCCAAATTCATACTTGGTACTTTGTAGAACCGCCTCACTGCAGGCCAGAAGTGAGGGATTCACCATTCAACAAATTCTTCCACATGAGCCGTGGACCTCTGCAGGAAAATTGGGTGCACTGGGTTGTGTTAAGGGGCATCAGATTTTTATCTCTAACTAAATTTAGACAATATTTACAATCAGTTTATTCCACTTCACAACTATACGCTACTTTGAGTTCTATTCAGTACAAAAACAAATAAAATACAGTGAAAAGTGGCTGTAATGTGACGAAATGTGGAAGTATTTTGGGACGTTGAACACTTTCACGAGGCTCCGCGTGTGAAAACACACCTATAGAGTTATGCAACATTGAACTGATAGTATATTGTACGTATTTTTACGCTTTAGTAGCGCAGTCAAGACTTAAAGTAACAGCACGGGGAAGTGTTTTGCTCCGTGCGTGCGACTATCCTTGACATTCGGCTGGTTTCTTCCGGCTGCGCTCGCAAAAGCCGCAGCTTGATTGTCAGCGGCCCTCGAGAGCCTCCCGTCAACGTGACGCTGATCGAAGCGGACGGGATGTCGCACGAGAAGGCGTGCCGAAGCAGCTGCTCATTTACCAACTTTGACGACGTGGAATGAAGTGGCTGCTGCGGAGGTAATGAAGAAACATGGGGGGGGGACATCTGATCGCTCTCCAGCTGCTTCGGCTCCACAAAGCCTTTAACTGATCCGACACTAATAAGGCTAGTGTAAGCTACTCAAACGGGAGCTGTCGCCGTACTTCTTTCTTTCTTTCTGCCGGAGCGGCAGACCGGAGGTGGCGAACGCAACACTGTGCCTGAGATTTAGCCAGTCGTTGAGGTAACTTTTAGCAACGCCCTTAAAACACGCTCTGTTTAAAATTCAAGTAAAGACCTCCGCTGCAGGCTTCAGACGCTTCAGAGTTCGTCGTGACGGATGCCGCGCCGCCATTTGGGATGCCGAATGACATAATCGGCTGCCTCCAGCACGATGCGCATAAACTCCCCCACATCAAAGGAGTAGTTGGTAAACTTAGGATGGTCCCCAAGAGTCGGATGATGGCCCTAGAAGAGCATGAGAGAAGACGTGTAGCGAAAGGAAAGTTTAATAGGAGAGTACAACAAGACGGGTTTGTGTTTTCAACCTGCCCAAAAAGTTCAGTGTGCTGGAACTGTAAATGCACACTGCAACTATAATATTTTGAAAATGTGTTCTTTGATTTTAGATTGTTTTTTTATTATTATAATAATTTTTTAATGGTATAACCACAAAATCCAATGTACTTTCCTGGGATTTTATGGACACAAAGAACTGTAGTGAATAACTGTGAGCCGAGAGGGATAGGTCACCTTTCCCACCTTTGTCAAGATTTTTGACAAGGAAAAATCTGAAAAGTGTGGCATGAATTTATATTCATTGTAAGATTTAACTTTAAAATGATCTTTCAATTTTAGCAGTAACTTATTTCAAAGGCCCAGCCAGAAATCCAACTTAAATCTGTGGATTTAAGGTTAGGGTCTTGGCATAGAGGATTATAACAAAAGCTTGATTGTTCCACTGGTTATTGAGAAGAATATAAATTATTTTCAAAAAATATTTTATTGAAATGTAAATTGAAACCTTTAGACAAAACTAACTCCGCACATTACTACCCGGAACAATTCATCCCCATGCCAAAACATGGTGGTGGCAGCATCATGCAATAGGGAATTTCTTTTCAGGCGGAAACTGATGGGAAGTCGGCTGGAGCTGGGTTGGGGGTAATGCTAAAGGAAACTGCTAGAGACTGCCAAACACGGTGTTTAGGTGTGTAAAGTTTCGCCTTCTACCAAAAAAACATTTGCAGCTTTAATTACATCTACATTTGGTTGGAAAAAACTTTGACTCAGCAGTTCAATCAAATACACACAGCCCATTTTTTAGATGACTTGCTCAGCATTTATAAAAAACAATGCAGCATTCACAACTTCACTAATTATGCACTACCTTGTGTTGGTCTTCTTCACAGAATACCAATAAAACAGACTGAAGTTTGCAGTTGATCCAAGAGGCTTACTTTTAAGAGAGACCGTAAACTCGCTTCGACTGTGATGTAGGGGGAAACGAAGTCAAAGTGCAGCAGTAGCTCGTGCCGGAGTTCCCCTACCTTGTCCTGGGGGAGAACTTTGTCCATTTTCTGCCAAGTCACATATCGAATCCCCCGCAGGCGAGCCAAATCTCGATAGCAGCTCTCATCCTGACAGTTATATCTAAGAAAGGACAGACGCCGACACTCAGCTCTTGTTCTCTCCGCCACGCCTCTCTTTCTCTCAATCTTCTATTCTTCATCGCACGTGTGCCCATCATGCTTCACCCCCTCGTGCCATGCATAAATATAAACACACACACACACACAAACAAAAAAGCTACCACACAGATCTAAACACACACAGCCTATGGGCGTTTTGTCTGCCAAGGCTTGCCAGGTGTGATGAGCAATGATTAATTAGCCGCTATTTCACAGTCGAACACCAAGCGGTTGAAAGGTGCTTCATTAAGAGGACGCTGCCGAACTGGAAGCCTGACTGACATTCACTCACAAAGACGGTAAAAACAGAAATGTCGCTCACAGCTCGAAGATGACGGCCCAGTCGGGGAGGAAGAGGAGGTGTGTGAGTCCGGCGCCGTGCATCCCTATGAAGATGTCCGAGTTGTGGGTGAGTCTCAGCTGCTCCAGGAAGGGAACGTCCCTGAAAGACGCACAAGGATTTGTCCACCTCAACTTCAGAAACAACGTCTCCTCACATCTTGAGACACAGGAAAGACACTTTTCAAATAGTCAAATGTTCTTTTATTGTAAACGGTCAACCCACACGCTCATATTCAGAAGTTTCTTTTCACTCAAAACAATAAACATAAGGAAACAAAATGTCATTTTAAAACGGCGATATGTAAAATTGAGTTTTTTTAACTTGACATTATGTTAGAATGTAATTTTCTCATCTAAAACATACTTTCATGCATATTTGAGGAAATTTTTCATCTCCCGCAGAGACCACCCAGCTGTGCAAAATGTCTGGGTGGACTTAGCCCCACCTTCAAGATGTAGCTCCACCTCAGAGCTGCAGTTTCCAAGCTTCGACGCTTCTGCATAACAGAGAACCCCTTCTCTATAACGCGCTCCTTTAGATCAGCCAGCAGCAATTAGCAAATAACTGGTGGAACTGCACATCAGCTGAGCTCATTCCCAGGGTAAATAGAGCTGAGCCGTTTTAATGACTTCCTGAAGGCGGAGTTTCAGAAAGATCAAGAGTTTCTTAAAGAGACAGAGCCCCAATTTCAAGACATTAAATATCTAAATTTACGTACCCTGACAAGAAGCGTCTGCAAAAAATTTACAACAAATATGAGGAGGGGGTTTAAAAAATGTTTTATAAATGAATATAAAAGCCTGAAAAGGGGGAGGAAGTGGGATTTAATCATTAAAATACTTACTAAAACAAAACTAAATGTCTGTGTTATTTTAAGAAAAACTCAGCCCCTCCATATAATAATGTTTCTAAATACTCTCAAATGACAAACATGGGATGTTGTGTCTGTCACCAAAGCTGGATTTCGGATTCTGGATGTTGACCGCGAGCCGCCGTTTGCCGCAGTTTGAGGGCCACTGCCCTGCAACTTTTAGATGTGCCTCTGCTGCACCACAACTGGAAAGAATAATTAGATCATTAGCAAGGCTCTGGAGAACTTCTCTACACAAGGAGGAGGTAATTAAGCCACTTCATTCCAGTGTTTTGTTCCTGTGGCACATCTAAAAACTGCAGGACAGCGGCCCTTGAGGACTGGAGTTTGACACCCCTGAGCTACGGTCAAGCAAAGCGATGCCAAGCAGCGATCAGAAACTCACTTGTACTTGTAGTCCACCACATTGACCTCCAGCAGAGCCACAGTCTTGAGGGCATTGACCAGCTGTGAGAGCAACAGAAGGATGTGAGCAAATGGCCGCAACATAAATCACCAGCCTTTTAGTACTGTTTTATCACAAATAAGATTTTAAACAATCCCTTAATGGAGGTGGGCAGCAAATCAATGACAGAGTGGAAGAGTTGCTTTAGTAAAGGGCAGAGAAAGAAGCAGAAAGACAATGAAGGAAAATAGGAGCAACGAAGAAAAAAAGAAAGGAAGACGGAAGATGGTGGTGAACTCACTTCCACTTGGTTTCGGATCCGTCGGTATTCTGTGCTGCGCGCCAGCAGGGTGACACGAACTCGACCCTCCTGAAAACAGAGACGAACCCAATAACCGACCAGCTGAGGCCAGAAAAGGTGGGCTGATGGGAAAACAGCTGCTAATTCAAAGTTCTCATGTCTGATTTTCAACAGAGTAAGCAGGGACTGTCGTCTGGAAGCGCTCTAGGAGTTATTTCTAAATGCTGAAAGCAGTCTCCTTAACAGGAAAAACAGTGAGTCCTTTTGTTTCTTTAGTCTATACTGCCACCTTTTGTTCATGATGAAAAGGTGAACCTTGTACACTGATGTGACGTGGATCTCAAAACTGGTGAAATTTCAGGTTTTTCTGAGCTCAAGAAAAAGAATTTAATAAAGACAAAAATCTGTTTAAGGTAAAAAAGGAAGAAAACAAGTTTTTTAAAAATCTGTTTGCAAAAGTGTGGGCACCTTTGATCTATCGCTTGGTGAAAGAACACTTCGATTTAATTTCAGTGTTCTTGTTTCAGAGTCCTGCAACAAAAAAAAGATCCCACTGTATTCAAGCGCAGAATGATGATCAGTCAGTCACGTCGTACAAGCTGATCAAAGGATTCGACGCAGTCTGTGTGCGTTCAGAGCATGCGGCTGGGATCACAGCAGCAAAAGGACGAAGTCGTACACTTCGTCCTTTTTCTCTAAGGTGGATAGACTCTGCCTTAGTTAGAGCAGGGAGTTACATCACTGAGTTGAGCTTCTTTTCCTTCGGATCTAAAGAAGTCAGTTGAGGTGGCTTCTCGCGCAATGACTGATAGGGACATTTAGCCTATGGATGGATGGACTTTTTCAGAAATTCTTATGCTCACCTTTGACTGAGGGGAAAGTGAAAACAGAGTACAGCAATTATGATAAGGGGAGATAAGAGAAGAGGATGGTTGAGAAGAACGAAGGCAGCGTAAAAGAGATGACCAACAGTTTGAGTAACTTCTTGACACCATTAATCTGGCGATGAAAGAAGAAAAGTCCAGAAAGGGTTCGGATCAGAGAGGTCATTTATTTCAGTTCCTGGTCTGGTATCAGCAACAGACCGATGTCTCCCTTAACAGACTTCTATCATATTGTCGGTGATGGCTATGAATAACCCATGAGCTGCTACAAAGAATGGAGGAGATTAACACGATTTTCTGGTCCCAAAGATATGATCGCTTTAAATTGGACACTATAAAGATCTTTTGATTTCTGCAGAGTTACAGATTAAAGGATGAAGAGAGGATTGTGCCCCAACTTTGCTCTCTTAACACTGCAGAACTGATATGTTAATCACAGCAATGACAAGGTCAACAGAATCCAGGACCCCACATGATCAAAAGACATTTCAGGTTTCAACTGAAAGCGATAAGAGATATTTTCCATTAGAAATCCTCATGAAATCATTCCTTAAAAGTTGGGAACTCAAACCCAACACTGGGTTTTAGAAGCTAAAAGGCCCATAGATCCATATGTACTAATCTTTCCTGGCTGTACGGCTGATTAGAATCAGTGAACTCATTAGTCCCTTTCAACTCATCCTCCTGCATCCAGAAAAAAAAATCCCACTTTATGGTCCATAAAGTGCAGAATGATGATCTGTCAGTCACATCATACAAGCTGATCAAAGGATTCGACACAAAGTGTGTACTTTCAGAGCATGCGGCTGGGATCAAAGGGCCAAAAGCACAAAGTCTATGACTCTGTAAGGCGGCTAGAATAAGCCTTAATTTAAAGGAATTAAATTACTTAGTTGAGCTTCTTGTCTTCCGCATCCACAGAGGTAGTTGAGAAGGTCCGGGTATCTGATTTGGATGCCTCCTTTTGTACCAAGGATCCCAAACTCGACGGTCAAACTTTATACCCCACAAAGCCAAAGATTGTCTTGCCACATACTTAGTTGGGCAAAGGGATTTCTGGGTTTCCCTCTTTTTTCAATACGTCGTCCACCTTTTTTTTATCCTCTATGAAGGTATGCAAATATTTTAAAAAGCATTCATTTAGGTTCCCTGCAACAACTGGTTCTCACAAAATGATTAAGAATTAGGTGATTAGAAGATATAGAAAGAATGATAGAGCAACATAACCCAAGGCAGCAATACAGGAGTTCCTGCTCACTGGTGAGATTACATGCTTTGCCTTAGATTTTGCTTGTTTTAATTGTAGGCCCTACTGAAAAAGGGTGTACGCATATCTCAAAAAGAAATTCCCCTGCGTACCTTTGGTCCGTTTTGCGGGATGGTAAGCCGATGCAGGACGTGCTGGGAAAACGCCCTAAACATCCCTTCAGTGTGGCAATCAGTGACCTGCAATCGGCAGAAGACAAACCCGTTCACGCGCATAAAATTCACTTTTAATATCCTCAAAAAAAACATGTTCTTCTACTTTAGAAATAAGGCTCTTTTACATCTAACCACACAAAGACATTTAGCAATGTATATTCCTGTCTGTGAAATGAATTTCACATGAGACCATCCACTTGACACAAGTCTTAGAATTTCATGCACACTCTCCTGCAGAGTATTTCCAAATGTGAACACATGAATAAAAACATGACATATGCTGCAGGGGCAATCAGCTACAGCTTGAGGCTGACCTAGCAATATTTCACACCTCAAGGCTGGAACCGCAGGACAACACATATTTATATGCTATCATCTTTATAGCGATCTCCTTGGAATTATCATTTAAATGACCTGAGCACATCGAACCTGCTGATGATTTGAATATATTACATAAATATTTGACACAAATTGCACGTTTCTGACTGAACCTAATATTGTCGTGCTTGTGCTGGAGACAGACCAATGAATAATAATAATTGTAATAATGATAATCATAAAAGTGTGGGGGGGGTAAAACTCCTAGCCAATGCACAGGATATTCAGCATGAAATCAAACTGTGTAAGGTAGATTTAAAGCAAATGTGAGGTAAAATGGCACTAGGTTGTTCAAACTACATCGCCAACTGGCCAGCAATGTTAATTACTGGAAGACTTGGATTTAAAATGTGAAGTTCCACTGCAATCACAGCAAATATCAAACATTATTATTTTTGTTGATTTATTTGCAAGAAAAAAAAAACATGAATTTTCAGAATATCAAACAAAAATAGAAATAAAACAAAAGTAGGCCTCAGTTCAGTCATGGATGCAACTCTGTGAATAAAGTCAAAACAATTCTGGTGAAAAAAAAATGAATGTGAGAGAAAAAAACATCTTTTTGTAGTGTATGTCAATATCTGTTTTCAGCTGCATATGCATGAGGGGCAACTTACTAAAGGCGTGTTGTAGAAGAGACCATATCTCATTCTTGGAAGAAGGGAGAAGAAGGAATCTTTAAAGCAAACCTATACAGAGAAACAGTAATACTATTATTAGAATACGTGTATTGCAAACAGTATTTACTTGAGGCAGAATTTTAATCCTTTCTTTTTGGGGGATGTATTTATGTAAATGTTAATTACTGATTCCTAGTTGTACTTTTGGAGATTAAAGATTTGTGTGTGAAAAAACAGTTTTCAGTCCCTCCAGTTTGTTGTGATTCTGAAATTGTGGAAATTCACACAAAATTAACAAATCTCCACATTTTTCACGCCAACGCGTGAGATTACTGAAAAAAAAAAGGTCCATGACTGATATGGTGACCAACAAAAATCTGAGCTATTTAAATTATTTAATGAATAAAAATGTTTGCGTGTCCAACTGGGGTTTTTTTTCTTCAGTAAATAGACTTTGGAAGAGGTTTAATGAGGAAAACATATTGCAAAGTTCCATGCAAAAATGTGTCAAGCACTGCCACAAAATCTCTGATTTTGATTGTAAAAAAATATTTAAAAAATCACAAAAATAATAAAATTCTGGAGCGTTTTACTGTATTTAGATTAATGCGGAGTATGTTTTTGCATAAAATCTGTAATTATTAAACATTTATTTTATGCAAATTTTAATTATACTGTATTACAACAAGCTTTCAGTCACAATCAGTAAATATTTAATATATTCTTTTGAAAAAGAAGAACAAATTTTGCATCAAAACTTGAGGTTAGACTCACTCTTTTAGAGTCATAAGTCTTCAGGTGGATGATGTCATAGTCTGTGAAGGCCTGCCATGCTTCACTGAACAGATCACCATAACCATAATAACTCTGGAATAAAAAAAAAAAATTCAAAAGGAGAAACAGAAGCATGGATGATAAAATTAAAAAAAACAACTATACTATAAAATTCAAACATATTTCACAGGTCAAAATCAAATTATTTTCCAAAGTGAGTTTTCAGTTCTTAAATTACAAGGATTTTACTATAATCCACATTTTTACATACCTAAACTGAGCTAGGATTAACTCACTCTGCAGATTCAGTCTTCCCTCCTTTCCCCAAATATTTTAAGACTTTTGATTACTGTTGAATAGCTTGTATTGTTAAAAACTATTCTTCTTCTTTTTATTTGTCCCTTAAAAAAAGACAAGCATTCACCAGAGAAAAAACACTTTGCCTAACTTTAACAGACGATGGACGATGAAAACCATTTAGATTTTCTTAGAACAAATTGCACACTCAATATTTCTGGACTTAATAGTTTTCATTTGTGCCACCTAAAGTCACTAATTGCTTTTTAACCCTGAAAATTATGGTGTAAATTTGAAAAAAATGAATAAACCATCAAACTTTCATTCCTCATGAAATGGTAATGAGAGGCCACTGGTACTCACTGTGTCCCACATGACAATGTTGATATCCGAGCTAAAGGAGTTGTTAATGTGCTGAGAGATGTAGAGGTTCACAAAGTCACAGAAATGGTGGTACATGTTCACCCCTATTAGAACAAAAAAAATGCACTATTAGGGTTTTTATATTGACTGACAAGATGAAAACATTTGGTTTTTTTCCTTTTGGGCAAGAAAACGACGAATAAACAATGCTCTGAACGCTCCAAAAAGGAAGGCAACAAGCATGTCCATTTAGTTCAAATTATTGCCAACACAATGTAATCGGACGTCTGAAACATCTTCACTTGGCTTCTTTAAATAACTGGAGCTGAACGTGAATCACTTAGTGACTCACCTGCGTCAAGTTTCATGAAAACCGTTGGTTTTTCTATAATGATGTCACAGTGGCCATCTTCCACGGGACGGAAGTTCAGCTCAGAGTATGTCTGTAGTTCAGCGTACCTAAAGAAATATGATGGACTTTGATCATCATTCTGCGCTTTCAAAAAGGGATCATATCGTACTTGTGAAAAGAAAAAAAAAAGGCAAATATGTGAAAGAATTACACTGTGGGGATATTGGCCACATGATGTAAAGCTAAATGAAAACCTGCCACAAAAAACCTGAGACTGAGCAGAGGCTTGGCATCCAGAAGAACAATACTGATAGAGCCAGAGCAACAATGGAATGGTTTAGTTTCAAGGGGAAAAATCATGTATATGCATTTTCCTGGCACACAGTACCATTTTGTGGCATAATAATATGTTAACTCCAATTCTAAAAATGCTACATATATTGAATATGACATAAAAGAAATTTTATTTCCTAATTTAAAGCCTTAAATAATAATTTAATGTCATCATGTCTAAACCATCTACAGTATGAGGACAAGCTTGCAGGCCGGAAGCAAAACAGAGAGAATAAAATGACTTTTACACTGCATTTCATGAGTTAAAGTCAATCTTACAGAAACTGAAACGTGTTCAGAGTTTCAGGAAACCTCATGTCCTTTGTTGTGAGCTGCCTGATATCCCCTCCCCCTCCTGTGAGGATCACGTGCTCGGCCACGCGGTCTTTAAATTCTCTGTGGAGGCGGTGCTTCACCATGAGGGCCAGTGGCGCAATGGATAACGCGTCTGACTACGGATCAGAAGATTCTAGGTTCGACTCCTGGCTGGCTCGATTCTTTTCTTCTTTTAATTTGTGTGTAGATTTCCTACTGGCTTCCTGTTTCTTACATCATAAATGAATAGTTTTATTACGGACACACTAATAAATAGGATATGTGAAACTGTGTGTCTAGTCAGAGTCAATGCTGGGACAGAGGATTGCTGCCCTTTGTTTTACTTACATTTTTAGAGGCTTTTTAAAAAAAAATTACAGAATTTTCCTTTCAGCTTTAAATGAAAATAAAACTAAAAATTGAAAACTACATGCTGTGGAAATTCTGAAAACGTATTTTATAATTCATGATAATGGATGTAGTGACTGTAGTCATAAGTTTTGTTTAAACTATTTGAATCCTCTATTACACTGAGAATTCCCACTATGTTTACATCAGTTCAGTTTATTTCTATATAGAGTCAACCACAAATGTCTCAGGGCACTGTACCAATGAAAATCATTGAAAGCCTTAGAGTAGCACCGAGCAGGTGAGGGGCCACCACAGAAAACCTCCCAGCTCCCTGGTGGTCTAGTGGTTAGGATTCGGCGCTCTCACCGCCGCGGCCCGGGTTCGATTCCCGGTCAGGGAACAAGTTATTTTATGTGTGGGTGTGTTAACACA
Organism: Poeciliopsis prolifica; assembly: GCF_027474105.1. Lineage (NCBI taxonomy): Eukaryota > Metazoa > Chordata > Actinopteri > Cyprinodontiformes > Poeciliidae > Poeciliopsis > Poeciliopsis prolifica. The sequence goes on along the minus strand of NW_026562378.1, from coordinate 5,365,604 downwards.
TAAAAAAGGAGTTACATTATGAGACTTTTCTAAGGCCACAGTGATCATTTCAATAGATCCACATAGCAAAACAGTGAAAGTGAACATTCACTTGATAAATATGTCTTTTCTAAAGCAGTAAATAATGAGAAACATTCAAATAATGAGTATATGGGTACGACGTTAATAGTCTTTAAAATGTACATGAACTCCCTACATGCACACTGTTAAACCACAGACTAGTCATGGTTCCACATCTGTTGGACCATGAAGCCTGCAGGTCGTAAATTTTGACATCTATTCTATCTATTCTGGTTCGGGAGGATTCTCCGTTTCCCTCTGTGGACAGCTGTGTGCAGTCAACATTTCTGCAACCATCTGGATTGTGTTTGTGTAACCGAATGAATGAATGAAATTTATTTACAAAGCGCTTTTCATGGACAAAATCGCAAAGAGCTGTACGTGAAAAATTACAAGACAATATCTAGGACGTAAAAACGGGCATGTAAATGCACAGAGTCTGACATTCTGGATGGCTTTGAGTCATCAGTCTTCTGTGGAAAAATAACTAATAAATGTTGACGTGAACGAAGGCCACAACCATGGATTCAACTTGAACTGCAAGTGTCTAAAGAAAGCTGTGTGCACTGGCGAATAAGGTATGGTCTAAAGGAGAAGAAAAAGAACCAGAACTCGGAAGAAAATGTATCAAAAAGAAGGCACCTGACACGCTGCATTAAAAAAGGAACATCTCTGTGATGCATTGCAGTGCGATTGATTATAAAATAGTGAAATGATGAGCATATGCATAATGTCCCTGCAGTCTGAGCATGCTGACAGAGGAACTGTGTTGAGCCCTCCGGACCTCGTTTCATATTTGGCAGCGTGACAGGCAAGCAGTTGTCAAAAATCGATCTTATAGGTTGCACAAAAATTGCACTGAAAGGCCTTTGTGCACTTTGCAGTTGTGACTCAAAATCCATTTTTTTTCAACGACACCCTGTCTGCTGAAAAAGTGTGAATATCACTTGATTTTCTACACATTTTTCCACGTGACAACCACAAATGCCAGTGTTTTCATTGGCTTTTCATGTGATCTAGCAACATAATCAGAAGCTGGAAGGGAAAAAAAATACATTGTAGTAATGTGAATGAAAAATCCAATACTTGGGGGGGGGTTAGTTTGTATTCAGCCCCCTTTTGCTGCAGATGTTTCTGTACGTCTCTAGCAGCTCTACAGACAGAACCTTCTGACCTGACTACGCTTGGTCAGACCGGAGGAAGACACGATTTGTGTAGTGCCCGACGCTCCTCCTATTGGTCCAGTTGCTACCTGAGCCGTTTATCTCAGCGTGAGCCTCTTAGCCGCTCCTCTGATTAAAACCCTCGCTGGCCGTCTTGGTATGTCTGCAGTTGTGTCAAACTGTTTCATCATGGATTCATGGAACATCTGGACTTAAACTGGGATTATTTTACACACCGGTGGCCTCCATTGAATAATTAGGTGTTTAATGAAAGCCATCGATTTTATTAAGGGCACCAGAGTAAAAGGAGATTAATGAAAAGGTTAATTGTATTTTTCAGGTCTTCATTTGTATGAAACTTTCAGCTTGTTTGTGATGGACGTATGTTTGACTGAAAGAAGTGGGCATGTTAAAGAAATTGTTATTTTCAATTATGATTCCTTCTATATTCATTTGTTAAGTGTACATCTTTCTTTAATCAAAGAATAAAAAAGTTTTAATTCAAGACTTAATCTGTACATTTATCAGAAAGAAATCACCGCAAGCTCATTTCTACAGACCAAAGCGCTACAGGAAGTGTTTGCTTTGCGTGCGTCGATGGACTGGCGCTCACCAGGACTGCAGAGGACTCTTGTGATCTCCTTCGGCTGCCAGCGCTTGCTTGTTCAGTTTGCAGCGTCCGCCAATCTCCCCCGCACGGAGAAAGTCCTCGTCATACCTGGATAGCGAAGACGGTCGAGATTCGGGTCACTGTTATTCTGGGGAAGGGAGACGGCTTCTAAACGCCACCGACCTCTCGTGACTTCTGCGTGGATTTCGCAGGTCCAGGTAAAGATTTGTTGCTCTGCAGAATCTTGCGTAGCTGCTGCATTTTAATGACGAGTCTCCCTGGGGAAATAAAGCACCATGAAAATAAATCACGTTTAATTGACTTTCACGAAGCATCCATCAGAGTTTGGGAGGATGGTCTCTCAAAGTAACCCTTTCCATCTGACTTATTTAGCGACAGCAAAAATAAAATAAATACTCCTGGCTGATTGGCTTCATGTTTTTGTTGAACAGTGAGTCAGTTGTTTTTTTTCGTTTTTTTTTTTGGACTCGCTGTTTTCTTTCCTGTTGACTAAGAAAGCTCGTGAGAACTAAGGAAATGAGCGGACGTACCGGCTCGCCGGCCTTGCAGAGTGTTTTGAGTTCAGAGAGTCGCTCCTTGACGTAACCAAAATCAGCCTGCTTCCAGAAAAGCTCCTGGGCTGCGTCCAGCGAGCGGGCCCTGACACAGTCAAGATTTAGGCAGATCAGGGGAAGCGCGGCCAGCGATGTGCATGAGGAACGTGTTGAGCTTAAAATAACAATTCTACTGGGGAATCAAATGCGATTTGGTCAAATGTATGAATGGTGCGGCGAGTGAGGTCTTAGAGCAGTTACCATCCGGAGTTAACCTTGGTGCAGACGGGATAGCTGAAGCGTTTCTCTGCATCGCAGTTTTTCTCGTAGCCCCAACAGAGCGACGGATTCTGCAAAGCATCCTGTTACAAAGAAAACAAAGTGTTTGCCCCACAGAGGCTGTATCTATCCATCACTCCACCAAAGAGAGATTACACAAAATGAAGTTACAGGAAGCTTGCTGGTGAAATACAGCAGATCATCCTGTGAATTCATATTAATCTACAGAACAAGAAAAACATGAGGTGAAAACATGAAGGTTAGTAATTAGCTAATCCATACGATAGCCCAATGAAACAGTCCCAAAGTGCAAACAGAACAGAACAGAACAGAATAGAATAGAATAGAATAGAATAGAAAAGGAAATGTGTACCCACAGGAGCAAACATAAAACTATGCATGATGATAAATAATAAATACAAAGTGCATATTAATTGTAGCAAGACACAAAAAAAGGGATAAATGTACAGTGTTACTTCATTTAAAATCTGGAAACATGTCATATTTAAAACACTGGAAAAATCTCATTTATTCATCGCGCAAAATAAATTCTTATTTTCTGTAAAATAAAACGCCAAAATATATATTTTGACAGAAAATAAAATTGTGGGTAAACTTAACTGAACATAAAATTTATATAGATAGATAAGTAAAAGAGAAGCCAATATTGTAATGAAGAACATATTTTTTCACAGCACTTTTTTTCACAGCACTGTTTTTGTCAAAAAATAAATAATTTTTAAAAAAATCACAAAATTCATTGAAACATTCCTTGGCAAGGACATTGCAGTAGATTAGTAAATTACATAATTTAAAACTGTTGCTGAGAAAAATGTGAAGTTGAAGTGGCAAAACTTAGAATACGATATGACACAAATAAAAAGAGTTCTTGAAGTGCCCGAGCCTGAAAAATGGAAGACCATATCTTACTTTAAAAGGGCAGAGTGGGTCCTGGCGGCATAACTTGGCGACCTTCTTGTTGTTGCTGAGGAAATAGGGTATGTGCTCCGGCGGCAAGGAGATCCTGCTGTAGTTCAGCAGGGGTGAAGCCGGTTTGTGGTCGGTGACCTCAGCCGTCACAGTGCTGACCTCAGCGGGGGGGAAAACTATGCCCAGCGCTACCAAGAGCAGCATAGTCAGAAGGACCGGCAAGACATATGAAACAGCTGCCAGTCTTCACAGCGCTCTGTGAGAATAGGAAAGACACACACTCAGACTTGCACCCTGTGATCTGGGTTTGGGAGAGCAACGCATCACAGAACGGGAGCGTGTGGGCACAGGCAAGCGCGTGGGAACGTGGCTCCAGGCGGATCTGATCTCCGCGCAAGGACAGGTCCTGTTGTTGCAGGAAATAACGCTGGCCTTTTTCCAACTCCTCTCTGAGCAGCCATAGCAAAGACTTCAGGACGGAAAGGAGCTACGGTTCCTGGTGCAGATGGGGGAAAGTCAGAAGCCACAGTGACACAAAAGTCATTGTTTACGATCCAATCTAGTTGGTTGAAAGTCCAGACTTTGCTGGTGCTTTTACAGCCTTGAGCCAATGAAGTGTTTTCCCTTCCAAAGTCAACGACTGACGACTTAGAAATTATAGTGCAACCTTTGGTAAAGCAGCAAGCTCATTGTATTTCCCCACAATAGCTATGAATCTGGTTCATATCTGAAGGAAGGGGAAAGTGAGAAACTGTTTATACTGCACATTTTAAAACAATGGGTGGAAAAAGCTTATGTGGTTCAGTTACACTAAGGAAGCCAGCAGTGAAAGATAATACAGTACAATTACTCCAGCATGGTAAAAATGCTACTTTTATTTAACAGTCCCACACCAAGACCACATGCTTCTTGTTTACTTATGAGGCTCTGCTGATTTTGCAAACAAAACAAATGTGAATTTTTGACTATGTAATTGTAGAAAACTGGTAAAGACATAAAACCCAAAACGGTGATTCTACAAACTTCTGAGTCAGTTCTCATCTGCTTCTTTCTAGTGGTTTTTGCTTTTTTTGTTTCTTATAAAACTAAAACAAATATGCATTGAGGTTTTCGTCCATAACACGGCGAAATTAGTCCACTTATTGCCAGGCACTGCGCCCATCTTCCAGAAGTGAAAAATGTATCACCTGTCATTTTCTTCTGCACTGAACGGCAGAGAGAAACTTATGTTCATGTTAACTCGCAGCTCGCTTTATTTCGCCTGGTAATTTTGAATAAAATTAACTTACGACTCTGCGAACCGCACAGAGCCTTCAGTTACACGTTGTAAATGTAAGTAAACATTCACAACACAGAGATGTAGCGGAAATAAGGCATAAATTGAGTGATTTTTTTTTTTTGTTTTCGTGTAAGAAGTTCTCATGAAAATGTCGAAATAGCTAACATGTAGCTCTGGCTCTTAACAAAGCGAGGAGACCCTTTTAACGTGAAGTTTTGCCGTGCCGTGAAGGCAACGCAGGAGGACACAAAAGATATGTTTCTTCCATGACAGCCACGAGTAATAGCCACCACTGGGTATCTAAATGAATCTAATAATGCGTTGGTGAGGAGCCGCTTTACCTAAACACACAGCCTGCTGTCTCTGACTGAAGCAGCGGTGATGCCGGTGGTCGCCATGTCACCGGAAACCTTCCACGTTAACAGGCTGCACTGTGACCAAGCGGCCACCAGATGGCGCCACGCTTTTACGTTTGGGAACTCAGTTTAATTGGAAACGGCAAAAATAGGTGAAGATTCAGCGTGGATGCAGCGAACTCAATTGATTTTTTTTTCTTTCAAGACATTTTACACGCAACTTAAAACGTCTCAAGCAACGATCGTGATTTTTAGTGCAGGGAAAATGTTGAGATGTGTCACAGACGTCAATATTAAAATGAACAGGGACATTCTTTCCACCTCCCAAATAAATGTTTATTCATTTACATAATTACACATCTTAAAATTGAACCATCAGCACCTCAGAGATTACCGTCGGATCTACGCCGTGCGTTGTGATTTATATAACATTAAGTATACTGACATTTCTCTATACAATAATATAAAGTTCTTAAACCTTCCTGAATGTGCATGGACAAATTCCGACAAAATTTGTACAGTGCAAGCAAATCCTTTACCCCGTCATACAGCAAAAAACTCCACAACACTACGCCAAGGATTTCAAATCAACGTGTTAATCAGCTACCATGAGCATCCTTCATAGTTATTCAGCAACATTACTCCACACATCTGTCCTTAATTCGATAAAGCTCGTAACGGAAAGAAAACGGTGGATAAGATTAAAAAACAATAAGAATAATAATCACAGTTATTAAGTTAGACATTTTACTCTCTGTTATTTGAATGCATCTGTGGCAAACATGAACAACTGAGTTACGCTCAAACAAGGAGGGGAAAGCAGGTAAAACTACTTTATTTCTGATTCTTTAGTAATTCGTCAATCTGAGTTTTATACATATTTTTGACATCTTCCAGGTCCAGTCTCAGTTCCTCTGCTTCCTCAGCCTTTTCTCCATACATCTGCAGGATGGTGTTGTGCCTCTGCTCCAGATCCTGAAACCCACAGACACAGACAAGCAATTCTTAAGAGTGCATCGTTTGCTGTTTGAAGCCACGGTAAGGAATGCATACTCAGCATTGAATTAATCATTTGTCGTCCGCACCTTGAGCTGGATTTTCAACTTTGGGATGTCCTTCACTTTCTCCTGCATCTCATCGTTTTGATTCGTGAGCCGGACCAGCTCTTCTGCCATCACCGAGCGACTTCTCTCCAAACTGGCGATCTCAAGCTACGACAAAATTAAACTGACTTCAATTCAAGAATATGTAGGGAAATTAAATGCTGTTGCGACTCATTTAACTGAAGAGTTATTGTAGATGATGATGGCTGTGAGCAGGAAAGATCTCCAGTAGCAGTCTGTATTGCAACAAATTTCAAGAAGGCTCTTACTGAAGCCTTTTTTTTTTTTTACACCTGGTCAAAAATAAGTTGTTTTTTGTTTATTTTCTGTATTACCTGCAACTGAGCTATCTCTCCTTCTCTCAGTTTAAGCTGAGACTGGAGGTTCTCCATGATGCTGGAGCCTCCAGACAACCTGGCTGCCTCGTACAGGTTGGTTCCGCTCATCGACATGCTGATTGTTCCCATTGAGTGATCCAAACAGTCGTCCTGAGGATGATTAAAACAAAGCATAAAACATTTGGAATCCATTCTCGGATGATGCTACAACGGCTTGAGTTTTGGAAATAAATGTGATCAAAATCAGGACGCACCTGCGACAGAACAGAGGTGTGCAGTCCAGCGATTTCCATCCCGCTGACGGAGCTGGAGCGGGACAAGGACGGCGTGGAAGCCGCTGGCGGTTCTCCAAGAGAGTGTGTTACAGCTTTACGCTCCTGGCGGAGGAAGAAATAAGTTCATTTGGATGAACTGAAAAAAAAATTAAAATGCTTTGAATCAAATGAGAAAAATTCTTGTGGACCTTTTCCTTTAGTGCTTCTTGTGCGAGATAGCATTTCTTCTTCTCTTGCTCCACCTTCATCTTTTCCATCTCCAGCTGGTTGGTCAGCAGCAGCTGGTTAAGGAAGCAAAAGGATACATGAGGAGCTGCTTCGTAACGGAGGACAAGTAGGAGAACGTCCTGCCTTACCTTTTCTTTCTTGGCCTCTTCCAGCATCCGACCGTGTTCTCCTTTCAGATTTGTCAGTTCCGCATGCTCCCTGGACAAAGATGTTTAAAATTATTATAAAACATTTCAAATGCTCTTTCGAGACAGAAATTCTTCTTCACAACTTTCACTCTAAGACACGCAGTTTTGCACGTCTTTATTACCCGTTTCATAACATTCTGTTGGTTTTATTTCATCTCGGCCCAAATACAGTCGAAACAGTCAGAAAAAAAAATCAAAAAGAATCGAGCCAGCCAGGAGTCGAACCTAGAATCTTCTGATCCGTAGTCAGACGCGTTATCCATTGCGCCACTGGCCCAGATGAACAGCCCCACCTCCACACGGAAGATAAAAGCCACGAGGCCGAGCACATGGTCCTCCTGCCGGAGGGGGAGGACCAACTCACAGCACGCATAACAAAAGACCTGCGGTTTCCTGAAACCCTCAAAAACATCACGAGAAATCCAGGAAGCTCTGTGTATTTTTCAAACTTCTAGCAGTTTGCATGGTCACCTTTTTTTTATTTTTTTTATTCATTCTTTAACAACTGCATGTCTTCATCTTTCCCTGAGGTTGAGGATAAAACGTCTGAAAACACATTAGTTGTTTGCAAATCTGTCCATTATGTGTCGATAGGGAACAAGATTGTAGTTTGTTTTTATAATTTAACTATAACAAAGTCCTCAAACAGCCATTAAACTGTGAGTATTAGACCTCAGAACAGAAACATGCATTTCCAAAGTAAAAAAAAAAAAAAAATGAAATAACGCTGGACATGTAAACTTAATTGAATTAAAAACAAAAAGTTATTTCCATGAATGATTTTGTTTTGATAGACTTGGAACGTCACTAAAAGCAGATCCCAGAAGGAAAGTTACTGCTAAATTAAAAGTAGGGATGAGCTGGTGAGGGATTCTGTTGCACTAACCTTTGTATAAAAATACCATGGTTTAATGGTATTTATAGAATAAATTAAAACTAAAAGACAGAACATTATCAAGGGGCTTTAATTTAAAGCAGTAAACAACCCATTTTTTTTCTACTTTTACAAAAATATAATCATTTCTTTATTGTTCATATAATTTTGACAAATGGAAGACAGAACCGAGGCTTTTGTGGTCTATTTTTTTGCCAGCTTCACACACCTTGAGAAAACTTAGGAAAATCAAAAACAATTTGACAGCCTTAATCTAAGAACTTTACATTATATGAACAATACACTGGAAAATCTATGTGTTCAAACCTTGCTATTCACTGATAATTGACATTACCTGCTGCTCTCATCCTCCAGTTTCTCCCTCTTGCTTTTCTCCGCCTCCAGCTGAGCCAGGACTCTGGCTTTTTCCTGCCGGAGCAAGGAATTCTGGGAATCCAACGAAGCCAGCTGGGACTTGATGGACAACAATTCCTCTGCTGCCGATCGCTCCTTCTCCACGGCGACAGCCAGCTGAGTCTGGGCGTCCGCTGCTCAGACGGCCAGAAAGAGACGGCTCAAGCTTCACGGACACCTCCGCGTTTGGCCGACCGTTTTACAAACCCGCGACTTGACGCGCTCTCGAGTCTCACCTAGCCTATCGGAGATGTTCTTCTCCAGTTTCTCCCAGGACGCGGTTTGTCCGCCCAGCGAGGCTTGTAGGTTCTCAATTTGTCGCAGGAGAGGCCGCGTTGCAGACGTGACGCTCTGGCTGAGCTCCTGGTTCCTGGTCTCTGCCTCCTGCAGTCTCTGAAACACATTAAGATCACGGGCGGTTGATGAGATCAAACCTGTTCCTGTCACGATGGAATTTCTAGCTCTGTAGCAAAAATAAATAAATTATTAGCAACTTTTTCTCACCTGCTGAAGCTCACTGATCTCCTCCCTCAAATAATCTTCCTTCTTGGCCTGCTGTTGCTCCGTCCTCTGCAGAGCTATCCTCAGGTCAGCCACCTGCAAACAGGAGATGACAAACAGTTTGGTCACGCTGCTCTGGAACAGGTTCTCCGCTATTTGCATGGGTAATTTTTGTATTTCGACTGTTTAAAAAAGCACGGCATCAAAAACCAGAGAAGCTGTTATTGTCTATTCATTCTCGTGTTATTGAGCCGTGAGAATGAATGTGACTTCAAACGCCATTAAGTGCGTTTCAACAAAAACTGCATGTTTGAGTCAACATAACTTATGGAGTGAAGCAAACGTTTTGTTGTGTTAATAGTACTTGCAGGCTGAGAGAAAAACAAAACAAAAAATAAAAATTAATCAACTAAAGTAGTACTGATACCAAAGTTCACTAGGAAAATGTTAAACAACTTCATCCACTTTGCTGCTTTAAAGTCATCTGTTAAATGTTCTTAAAAGCTGTTTGAAGACATGTTTTTATGCTTAATCATGACGCTTGCCAAATACAGTGATGAGCCAAAAACGTCCCAAAACTGACTGCAAACTATAGCTGCATGTTCGGCTGAGAAGGATTTGCCGTGCTGGGTTGGGGTACCTGGTTGGCAAGTGCCTCCTGCTGGATCCTGGCCTCCTCCTTAGCCTTCTCAAGAGCTAAACTCAGCTCCTCCTTGGCCTGGATTTCCCTGCTTAGAGCCACCTCTTCGGCCTCGCTCGCTCTGCTAGCGTGAGCCTTGTGAAGCTCTGCCAGCTCCCTGGAAGCAGAGAGGAACAGGAAGCATATCAACATATTGCTGCCATGCTGCTGGACTGCAGCATTGGAAAGTGGACATTAGCTTTCGTTTTTTTTCTAACTCAAAAATTCCTTTCACCACAGGGTTTGCCCTAGTAGTGTATTATAAGCCTGGCGGCCCCCCATGCTTTACTAGACCCCCCGCCAGGCCAAGCGTTGCTTGTTTTTGTGGAAATATTAATAAAAATGTAAAAAAGAAAAAAAATGTGTTACAAACGTCTCTGTTGTTCTAACATTTCAGAGTTTAAGAGTTTAAACCCCGCCACGTTCGCTCTGGTTGCGCAGCTCTATGTGAACCGCAGGAATAACTTGTAGCGCCGCCTTCAGAGGTGTGTAGAGCGAGCGGTGAGAATGATTTATATTTGTGAACAAACAATGTGCAGCGTTTACATCTCAACACGCTGCCCAGCGTGTGGTGGCTCTGTCTTCCCTGTCAGGTTCTGTCTTCCCTGGTCGGTCTGTGCGTTAGTGCTTAACGAACCATCGCAAACCTCATCATGCAAGTTCAGCCCAGTGAGGAGCTTTTGCACTTAGTCGCGCATCATGCTGGTTTTATATAATTTTATCATTACTTTTAGTATTATTTTTTCGATGATACGATGCAACAAACCATGTCTACTTAAACAGAGTTAAAACCAAAATTCATTTTAGCACTTGGAGCTTAAGACTGCCATCATCTGAATAATGAACTGATCTTTACTGCTTAAGACAAATAACTGAACGACATGAAGAACCAAAAAAAATAAACATTTTCTAGGATCAAACTGAATGATTGTCAAACTCCACAGCAGTTTGCATGAGGACACAATGAAATCGTCTTATGAGCTAACGTTCTAAATACTCTGTGTCAATAATGAAAAGCTCAATATTTACTTATAAGAGCTGTCTAGGGCAGCTTGGAGGCTCCTGTTTTTTTCCTGCAGTTCCTCGTCGTCCATCTGCAGCCTGCTCAGCTCCTTCTCCTGCTGCTCCACCACACCGTTCAGCTTCTTGATGTTCTCTCTGTGCTGCTTCTCCACCTCCTCCTTCCCATCTAGAACCTGCGACCAGAGAATCAGGAGTCGTGCTTGCTCTCAGAAAAAAGTACTGAATCACAAATTCAAAGGAAAACTGTGATTCTGCTAACAGCTTCCAGGATTCTTAGAATTTCCCGAAACCCGAGTAGAAGTTAAGCACTCTTTGAGCATTTGAGGTCAATTTTCAAATGATGATTGATACGTAATTAAACTGTAATAGGAAATATTCATTACATTGAAATGATGCAAACAAAGTGATTGTTTGTATGTTGAGATAAATGATCTTCATCCTCAAGTTAACTGCTAAAAACACAAAATAAAAGGAAAGTCAGGAAAAATATCTAAAATTGTCCACAATAGGTTTTCTGGCTTTCAGCAAATAGAAATAATTTTGGTAACTCACAAGAAAAGATGAGTCTAATTTAACTTCAGACAGTGAGAAAAAAAAAAGTATCTTTGGTAGGTGTATGAAAATATCTGGTTTCAATTGTAAATTATGGTTTCCAAACTTAGGCTTCTCATCAAGCGCTAGATTACACTTTATTAATAAGCTGTTCAGTTTGAAAATCAAGCACTCTCAAGGGCATTGTCCAGAAAATTTATCACTTTCCAAATCTTGAAAACAGCTGAAGCTCACCATGCCATAATTTGCCACAGAACACACGATCTATTATTTAACCTGAAATATTAGCCGATTCTAATCAGTACCATCACAACAATGGTGCTTATCTTTAAAAATAGGAGAGTGCTCAGCATAATCACATAAGAGCAAATTAGCAAATCGCTCTAATACTTGACACTCACCTGCTGCAGATGCCTAAGCTCCTCCTCTTGCTCCTTGATTTTCTTTTGCTGCTTGGTAATCCTGCTGTCACACTCTTTTTCCTTCACACGCAGTTTCTTGATGATGTTACTGTGTTGCAGCTGCTGTTTCGACAGTTTTTCGCCTAACAGTGAGAGAAATAAACCATTGACAATCAGAAATCACTACCAGAAATGTTTAGTTTCCGGTAGTGAATATATTTGACCTGACAGTTTGCTTTCATTTTCCGCATGTTATCTCAATGTAACATGACAGGGCACTTTAGCATTTTGTATTTTTTTTTGGTTGCGGCCAAAACACGCATCTTTCATTTGCTGGATGCCAAGCAGACGTTTGGTTAGCTTGAGAAGGGGAACTGGGACCGGCGTGCTTGAACAATAATGACTCTCACCCTCTTCCAGCAGGCCTCGGATCTGCTCCTCCTTCTCTCTGATGAGCTCCATCGTATCGCTCGAGTTCAGTCTTGTACTAAGCTCTTCTCGCAAGCCTTTGATCTCCTGCAAAACACACAAGTTAAATAAAAATTACAGTCTTTGTCAGAGTGACTTTGATGTCCCTGTCAACAAACCCTGATATTGTAATCACCTTTTTGGCGATGTCTCTCTCCTTGCAGGCCAGCTGAGCCTTTCTTTCTGCGTCTGCTATGCGCTGAGTGAACTCGTCTTTCAGGGACTGAACAGTGGAGCTCTCTTCCTTCAGGCTTATCACTTCACTGACAGGCGAACAGACGCCACATTAGCTTACTTTAACACCAATATAAAGTGTAATTTTACAATAACATTGAGCTTAAAAAGGAATATGTACGTCTTGGTGTGTAAACTCACTCTTTTAAATTGTCACACTCCTCCTCCAGCCTGGCCTTGTCTTTGCTAACAGCCAGCAGCTGAGACTCTCTCTTCTCTAGGCGGCTTGACAGATCATCGATAACCTGAAATATATCCATAATAAATAATTTGTGAAACGTTAGCGTGTGAACGACACTTTGGAGTCCTCTGGACTGGACACAAGTGCAAGCCATTGAACCACAAAATGCAACAAAGACCGGGCCGTGAAATGGGTCGGTTCCCAAAATATTGACTCTCAATGAAGAATAACACATTCTGTGAATCTAATGTACGATTAAGCCCCAAATTATTCACATCCCTTACAGATTTAGGTTTAGAATTACATTTTAATTATACAAACAGGCTTCTTCTGATTTGAAGTAATATTAAGGTTGATAAATTAGTCATTATCTAGATATATAAATTCAAACTGAGAGGATGTCACCATTGTTTGGTCCACTAACATTATTGCATATCATATGTTTTCCTAATATCATGCAGCTTGTGGATTTGAAGAACTGTAGAGACACATGATGGATTAAAAAGAAAAAAAATAAAGCTCAATCTGAAAGACAAAGTAACTGAAAACATCTGAATTTGGTAGGATAGATACAGTCTTTTTAACAAGTGCAATTGGCAAAAATCGTAAACATTAACGTCGCAAAAAACAAAGATGATTTTTATTCCTATATTTACATCATCTATATCGTCTCTGGGAGTTATTTTTTTGGGCGGAGACAATCACATATTTGAGACCTCTATAATTGGAAGCATACTTTGCTTGTAATGATGTTTAACAGTTAAGTCAACACTTCACATGATAAATTAGAACAATTAGAACAAGCTTGATCATTTCCAATTGCAATATTGTTTCTCTCGTGTCTCTTTAATTCTGTGGATGACAAAATGTTTCGGTTTGGTACATTGGTCCCAACTTGCCCCGTTTCTGAAGGGCAGTTATTTACAAAGACTTCAGCAGCCATTTTATTTGTTGTTGATTTGGATATTGTAGATAGTTCATTAGAAATAAAAGTTTATTGATTTTTGAGAGCGTGTACTTGTACTACTAAGCCATTACCATTATATCACTTGAAAACGGTCTCAAAACAGCAATATCATTTATCGCAATGATTTCTGGGACAATTTATCGGCCAGTAAAAGTAGTTGCTGGTTGAATCTGTCCATTCCCACAGCAACAAGTTAATCAAACTCACCATTTACTGTCATGCAGAGAACAACATCTAACATTGATTTACTGTGAACGAATGTTCATAGCTAAGAAGTGTTAGCTATAAATATTCACAGCTAATATTGTAAGCCAACAGATGCAAAATTTGGCTTAATGAATTATTGCATACATTACTATTGCAATAGTGATTGATAATAATTGACTGTGGAATGGCAACTTGGTCTCATTTGAATGTTGGTGCTTGGTACATATCTATAGAACTGGGATACCTTTTGCAGCTCCAGTATCTGGGCAGGTGAGACACTTTTCATCTCTGCTGTGATTGGTGGAGTGCTCTTTTGTTCTTCGTTGCAGGTAGAACCAAACATCGCATCATCATCGACACCAGAGCACAACTCGTCTGGCTGCTCGCTGTTTACAGGAGTGGCGCTCCGTCCGCTCTCCTCCATCTCGTCCAGCGACTGCTCTTTCCCCGTCTCGGCGTATCCCTCCTCCTTGCCGTCGTTCTCCTCGCCAGCGTTCTCCTCCGCTACATCCTCCTGCTTCAGAGACGTCTCTGTTGAGGGAGCGGGTCCCGCCGTGACTGAGGCCAGAGTCCGGCTCCCGGGGATCTCGTCGTCCGAGTTCACCTCGCTGACACTCCGGCTGTCCAGCGACTGCACGCTGAACGAATCAATGCGCTCGAACGCGTCCGAGGAGGAGCCGCAGCTCTCCGTGAGTTTATGATAGTCTTCCAGTCGAGCGAAATCCCCGCAGGTGGAGGCAGTGAGGAGCTGAAAGGACCCCTGCATCAGGTGAAGCCCGGCTTTGCTCTCGCCGGTTTCTTGCCTGGAGCTGGCCGAGCTTTCGCTCTGCACGCTCTCGTGGTCGAGCACTTCAATGTCACTTGTGGTGGAGGTTCCTGAGGAGAAAGCGCTGACCGGAGGAGAGGGCGTGTCGTTCTGACGGTCCTCTGGTTTGGAGTCTTTTTGACCCGGGAGAGCTTCCTTGGTGGACGTGGGGGTTGCGGGATCCGTCGGGGTAGAGCTTTTAGCTTCAGAAGGAGGAGACTCAGAGGAGTTTGGGGAATCCGTCTCTACCTGATGCTCAGGTGGATCTTCTGGTTCCGGCTCCGTTTTGGATTCTGATGGAGCCGACTCAGCATCCGTCTTCACACAGTCAGGACTGAAAGGGTGGTCACCAGGGGAAGTAACTGGAGAAACCGGCTGGAGGAGGATGGCATCAGCGTAAGGCGCTGCTGGTGAGGAGTTGGCCTCATCCGGCTGGCTGTCGCCCACTGTCTGACTCTCAGTGCTCTGCTCTGTAGGTTCTGTTGGCTCTGCAGGCCCATCCTCATTTTGGATCTGCAGCAAAGCTCCCTGGCTTCTCTTCTCCGTCTCTTGAGTTCGTCTTTGAGACTTTGCAGGGGGTACAGACACAACTTTCGCTTTGGCCACTGGAACATCTCCTGGTGACAGAAAGGCACTGAAAAAGTTCTCGGATTCATCCACAACTGTGCGAGTGACGGGAGTAGTAATGGCCTCGGAGTTGGGAGGAGGAGTGGTGGCCTTTTCTTCAGCGGGGGCTTCCCACTGAGTCATACCCCATCCTCCACTCACTGAAACCTTCCCAGGGGATGTTGTGTCTAAAACAGATATGACATTGATCCTTTGAGATTTGAGGGGTCTTACACGACAAATGCACAGTTTCTGATATTGCTTGCTTACCGTCATAAGGCATCACAACCGTGTCACCCCATTGGTCCTCTTCTTTGATGTCCAGGACTCGGTCAATCGACTTCTGCGCTGTCGTTAAAGCTTGTTTGGCGAAGCTGGACAGGTGAGACGCGTTGAACCAACTCATTCTGACAACGCAGCTAGCTCGTTAGTTAAAGGGCGCTTCGACGTCACCAAGTACGGACCACAACTCGCAGCATTTTCCCCGTTTATACTTGACCTCTTTACAAAAGTCGAGTTTGCCTCTGTTCTGTAAAGCTTCGCAGGCAGAAAACATCGAGGAACTTGATGAAATTAGAGGTTTACGCTGTCGAATAAAAACGTAGCATTGCCGCTGTACATTATGGTTAGTAGTTTCAGCTAGAAAAACTGCTAAATTCGCCCCCAAAATACGGGGTTCCCCACCAGCAAAGATCTTCAGCTGATTAATGACCCAAAAGTCAACGCCAGCTGTCAAGCGAAATCAACTCCGGTGGTTAATTTACGCCTTTTTCGGCTCCTTTTCACGGGCGTCATCGTTTGTTTTGGTCGCACTTGACTTGGAGCTCGGCTAACGCTAGCATGCTCGCTACTTCCTTTCCACGTAGCACAGTGACGTCACGATCCGGTTGGGTTTCTCATGTCGCATTCGCGAGCCGCTCCAAACGTCCAAATCGTAAGTGTGAGTTTGAATAAAGGCAGGGGAAATATACGGTGTTTTCCGTCCTTTCAAATGTGTCGCATGTGAACTGTCGTAAATACAAAAACCTCCTTATTTTGCAGCTTGAATCCAATACGGTAAATCATTGCTCCAGGAGAGTCATTTTGTAATATCCGAGGTACGCGAAGGCAACATGAAAGTCACTTACCTTGACACTCAGCAATAAAAAAACAACAAAACCCCAACAAAAATAAAAAAAACAAATGCACATTTTTGGCAATTCGATCTAAAAATTGAACCCTCAATCTGCAATGTATTTGAAAGGAATTTAGGCAATAGACAACGCAAAGAGGCACATAATAGTGAATTATAAGATACGTAGTTTTCTAAGCAATTTGAAAAGCCTGGCGTGCATTTCTGTTCGGCTCACTCATGTACCCCTAAATAAAATAGTTTAGTTTTCAGATTATTATTTGAAAAGAAAGAAATTGCAAGGTTTTTTTTAACTTCCTTACTATGTACTGCTTTGTGTTGATCCAACACATACAATTTAGGGAATTTTTGACTTAAAAAAATGAAAAAGTCAAAGACATAAAAGCTTCTCCATGATCTATATGTGTCAAATGACTTTTAAAGTACTTCAACAGGACCTTTTTTATATATATACTTTATAGTTTTTATAATATTCACTGTGGAAATAAATGTTAACGTTTATGTACATGAAGCAACACAGTCAATAAGAAAACCATTTTTTAATTCCAGTTCAAACGACTTCCACACAGCTTCAAAAAAAACTGTTTTAATAAATAAGTAAAATCACAGTGAGCAGAAAATATTCTTGTGCAAACTCCAAGGTTCTGAGCATAAAATATTAACACAAAAACCTCAAGATTTGTAAATCATCACTAAAACATGACAAGATGTGGAGGACAATTTGGCTTCTCGGTGCAAAACGTTCACGTTTGTCAACACGTGCACTTTCCCAGTGGAACTGGTCACAACGAAGTAGAACCTGATTGAAAATGCAGTAAACACTTCTGGTGGTCAAAGTGCTTGAAGAAGTTTTATGAGGTAAAGCAGAGTCGGAACAACATGGTTTGGGGTGTGGTGACGTCGGCCACGGCCAGTTCCTGTCCGTCCGTCAGGCCCAGCTCTGAAAAAGAAAACTCATGTTGGCAACAGAAGTGAAGTAAAACATTCAAAATGTTTTCCTTTGACAAGGTACGAGTCTGTGCTGACACGTACGATAAAGCACCTCACCTCTCAAGCTCTTGGAAAGGTTTGGCCGTGTCCTTTGTTCGATTGAAGCAACCGACTGTGAAAGAAAATACCTTGCGTTAAGTTTGTGCTTATATAGTTTCTGGACAAAACAAAACAGAAAAAGAAGAACTAAAAAGTCAAAGGAATTACCTGCAGATATAAAGTTTTGCTCTTTCCTTCGACAGTTGCTGTTACAGCAGGTGATTTCATTTGCCTTAAACAAATGTCGAGTTGTTAAAAATCCAACATATAAATTAGGTACGAAAATTGATAAGAAAACATGGAGAATCAAGGGAACCTACAGGGAGGCGCTCTCAGTGAGGTAGTCCAGAACCTCCTGAAGGGTGGAAGAAGGAGTAAATTGTAGATCCTGAGGTATCTGGCTGCAGGCTGAGCAGTTTTCCTACATCAGGAAGAGTCACATATTCACTTCAGCCAATCGAAACATCTGAAATCTAGAGATGAATATGAAACAAGAGGGGACAAACCTTCCGTTCTGCCTCAAAAGTGTAAGTGTATAAGCCGTCCACGTCATTGAAGACCATGTAATTGCTAAGAGGTAAGTAGGCGCTGCAAAAATGGAACATATGAGGAACAGTGAGGGTTGGTGAACACATTTGTAGACATGTCTGCAAAAAAGATTTACCCCTTACCTTGTTGCTAGCTTGAAAACCTCTGTTGCACAAGCAGCTGCGTCGCAAAAAGAGAACAACAAAGAAGTTCAGGCACATGTGTTGGTTTTTTTTATAAAACACGTTAAGTAAAGACTGACGGTGTTATTCCGCAACAGAGGTTTTCAACCGACAAGAATGCTTTTCAGTGTGAATGTTGAAGCGAAGCCAACTCGGTTCGCCATTTTCCAAACTGAAGACGGAGAAACAACAGAGGTGTAAGACTGTTTTGAAGGAAACCGTTTCCTAAGTAGCAACAATAAATGTCTGGTTTAGAGAGAGAGAGAGAGAATCATATCAGATAAAAGGAAGTACAGCAAAGTTACTCTGTTTCACTCTTTTGAGAGTGAAACAGTCATGGAACATATGAGACTTCCAGATGTTGGAAGACCTTTGAAAATCTCAGAGTCTTTGCAAAACACAAGTCTGAATCCACCAAGAAAATGCCAATGAATGCGTCTAAAATCTAAGCTACTTACCAGCAATGACAGCATTTGTAGAAGCTACAGCTGGAATTATTCGTTTGACAACACCTGCAAAATTCAAAGGGAAAATCTTCTTTGCTTACCTTGTCATTACTTAATCAAAAAAGTACTGATTAAGTAATCATTACTTAATCATTAAATAATGATTAAGTAATCATAAGTGATGATTATTTATTATCAATAGAATTTGTCAATGACAAATGGCATTGACAAAGGTTCAGGTCAATGAAATACCAGCCTGCAAAAATATAAAACATCATAAAAACATGTCTCTGTTACTTTTTTTTTTTTACTCTCTAAATATACCAAGCAGAGACTGCAGCAAAAGTTTACAAAGCAGGTTAGCAACGTTTCAGTTTTATGCATCTCGACTTATTTCCCAGAGGAGTAGCGGTCAGCTAGCAGCAGACGTGCGGTTTTATGCTCACCCTGTGTAAGTCTGTAAGTAACTCCTGTTATGTTGAACTCTGCAGACCTCTCCAGAGACCTCTGGAACACCCACTGGATGTGCTCTGGCTCATCTCCGTCCAAGGCTACACCCTCTAAAACAGAACAGCCAAGGAACTGAGCTAAAAGTTACAAAGACGATATTTAAAAAAAAAAAAGAAGCTGCGAGTAAAAGTAATCCGACTCCGTCGTTTACCTCCAAAAGGCATCTCCTTCGGCCACTGCAGTATTCGTACATATTCGACGCAATGTTCCGGCAAACGAGGCATTGTCGCTATTGTGCACATGGGGAAGTTGATCTACAAGAACAAGTGGACATTGTTCTTGTAGATCAACTTGTATTTGATTCGGTGCCCGAGTCGGTCCAGTCAATATAGCTCTTCCTAAAAGGTGTGTTAATTACTTGGGGAGGATAGAGTTCAAGTGTACAGTCAACGCAGGCTGTCAAGCCTGGGAGAATGACCCTGGCGTTGCCTTTAAAGCCTTCGGTCCCGCCATCAACAAGTGGGATAACCGAGGTTTGATCCACTTCGCCATCCTCATACACGAGCAAAGATAGCTGTGCATTAAAAAAAAAAAAAAAAAACAAGAAATAGAAACACTTAAACGTGTTCTTGTCAACTAAAAATCTAATTTTTCATATTTAAATGCACATAAAGAAACACACTTACCAGCATACCATTCATCCACCTCCTGGCAACAATGGAGTCAAGCCCACAGACGATAATATGGAATTCTACATGAAGACAGGTGTCAATAAATTAGGTACGATTTCAAGTAGGAAACGGTGAAAATGCAAAGAACTGGGACACAAACAAAAAGGATCCAAAAGTAGGATCACACACAATAGTAAATAAATCCTTTCCATGGCTTATTTACCATTCAAAATACGTTTTAATCAACCTTTCTACTTCTCATTGACCTTCAACTGCTGACTGATTCAAATGTAAATTCCTATCGGTTGGTTCTCATTATTCTGCTGAAGGCTGCAACTAACGATTATTTTAGTAGCTGATTAGTCTATCGATTATTCAGGCGATTATTTGGATAAAAAAAAAAAAAAAGAAGAAGTGGCACATTCTGCAGATTTTTCATTTAAACACTTAAGCCTTTCAAAAAGATACAAACAAAGTACTCAACTCTGTTTTTTAAATAACAGATTGCCAAAAACAATCACTTTTTTTAGTGATTGTGGCAAAGCATGCTAAAAACATACAACCATCATCTACATGTCAAAAGTTCAAACCTTTCTGATATTCACTGCTCATTTACTATTTTTTTGGATTAACTAATTAATAATTGGATAGAAGACGGTGCTGAATAGGATATTTGTTTTTGGATTTTTTGGGGGGGGTTTTGCAGAATTTGAAGCAGGTGAAGCTAAACTACGCCACTTGAGGAGTTGTGGGTGGAACATATTTACAGTTTTAGTTTAATTACTGCCCCCAGTACTTTATTGTTTCAGGAAATGACCTCTTTTTTAGTCTGAATTCTTTAGTTAACAAGGTAATAAAATATGGCAACATTATGATTACTTCATGATGTTCCACAAGCCTGTTCTTTTGATGCTGTGACACATTTCGTAAATTTTTTTCTGTACTGAGCCTTGAATGTTGTTTGTCACTAATGAGCAGCTTTCTACAAAAGCGGTCACTATATAACTCATTGTGAGAGTGTTATTATGGTAGCTCACTTCACTACAAAATGCCGTATTATGCTGCTCATTGACTGCGTTCCTCGTCAGGAAAATTATTACTTGAGTGGATCTGAAGAGAAGTCAGGGGAGTGTATTAAAAATGCTTACGTCTGTAGAACGTTTCATCTAAGTCTTGAATTTTCTTAAAATGCCTGCAGAAACCATTAAGGAGAAGACCAATTTTTAAAACGCTAATTTGCTTTCACTTCCTGAGAATTGCTGTTGTGATCGGCCGCTTAAATTGTGCTTTCTAAAATTAAACTTGTTTCTTCCTTCTTACAAAGAAAATTTCCAAAAATATTGTGGGTTAGCAATCTAAAATCTTGCGTCCCTTTCAATGAAAAGGATACGGAACTACGTGGCACCCTGGTATTCGGCTGTTGATAAAATCTGCTGCAACATCCGCCTTGGGCCGGCCTACGTCTTTTGATCTGGTGAAAAAATGTCCACAGATTAAAGTGACATTTCATCATTGTTTTTTTTTCTCCAAAGCACTAAAATGTCAACAATGCAATAATTACACTGACCTGAAAAGGAACTGCCGATTCAGATTGGAAACATCTATCGTGTCCATGTCAACCACACTGATGTTTCGGAAACCTGATAAAGCCTGAATGGCAAAAGTTGGTAAGAATTAACTTTACTAAAACAGAACGTAATGCTGGGTAAATTTTCAAAAAGCAGTGAGTTTACCAGGTCTTTCAGCAGCTCACATCCCAGCCCACCGGCACCAATGACCAGGATTTTACAGGTGTCTATCAAAAACTGCAAGCACTGCGGTAAAGAACACACAGAGGTTAAACCTCTGAAGAAGGGTGGAATACGTCAGGTCGGGGGCAACACAAGCGCTGCGTTGAGATCGCTACCTCTGCGCTGGGCTCAAAGTCGGGATGCGTGAACGGCCCTGACCGCTCAAGGAACTTTTTGATGTGATTCCATCGACCTTCCCACTCACAGCTGCCTTCGCAGACTCCGTCAACAATCATCCTGGAGAGGATAGGCACATTTAGAAATCACCTTGCGCTGTACATCAAAAAGACTTACAATGTAATGTTGTCAAAGAAATCACACACAAACAAGGACTCGGACTATCTACATTAGGTGAAGTGGGCGCTTTACCGAAGAAGACTTATTAGGCCTGCTGTGTATATGTAGTACCTTGAAAAAGTTTTCATACTCTTAGGTTGTTTATTTTTTTTTGCATTTTGTCAGATAGCAACCACATACTTCTGAGTATTTGATGAGTTAGACCAACCTGAAGTAGTGCGTGCATCTGAAGAGGAAAGGCATGCAAAGTTTTCAAATTGATGAAGGAATAAAATCAAGGATGAGGTATGCATAATAACAAGACAGAATAATGCGTCAAGGTGACCACTATTCATTCCACTTCTCAATTAATGCACGACTTCGTGTTAGCCTGTAACATTCCAACAGAAATACTTTGAAATTCGTGGTTGTAACATGACAAATGTGAAAAGGTTGACAGCTATGCAAGGCACTGCATATAATCTTTTTTTGTTTGTTTGTTTTGTTTTTCCTGCGTTTGTCCTGTCTTAGCTCCTATTATTTTATTACTTTTTGAGACAGGCGTTTCGACTCATGTTTCCTCCCTCAACAGCTCCTGGGTAGATAAAATCGGTGATTAGTCTTGCATAAATAGCTATTATGTCAACAGTGAACATATTATTTCTCCAAATAAGTCAGAAAAGTTTTTTTAAAAATTACAACAAAAAAAATCACTGCTCAGATAAGCTAGTTATTTACGTCCGACTAGCCACGGTAAATGCCCCAGAAGAGGCTACTTGTGTATTTTGTTTACAGCCCAGGTTAGCTTCTTCATCTAGCTAACTAACGTTCGCCTTCTTCCTGTCTAAACCCGGAGCCTTGGAAACCTCAAACCTTCACTAACTTCTCAGTCAGCTCCACTACTCTCCTTCTTTTCTTCTCCCTAAAAAGAGAGAATAAAAGAAGGTTGATTCACACTGTTCTTCCGTAGGTTAATGTGATCAGATAGCATCTTTCTCGGGGTTTCGGTCTTGTTTCCTCGGCGGCTACTTACGGCTCGTCCATCTCCGCCATATTTTGGTAACTTCAGGTGTAAAAGCCGGTGGCAGTGAACGCGCGTCCAAATACAGAATAACAAATATATATTGTAATAAACTTATATTTTAAGTGCTTTGGAAAGTATTTGTAAGCTAAGACGTAAGTGTTAGGCAATTGTAGTATATCTATATAGAAAAGACAACGTGGCTGTATCTGCATTAATTGAGTTGGTTTAAAAATTCCCAATATCTTGAAAGCATCACGAGTGCAATCCAAAAACGCAATTCCTAATATTGTCCGACAGGTGGCAATGTTGGCTGTAAGGCAGCAGCTGCGGATAAGCTAACAAAGAAATATGTTAGAAAAAAACAAACCAAAAAAAACATCACTTTTGGCAGAACTCAATTCATCTCATATTTACCTGAAATTAAGAGCTCTTATCTCATGATAGGTCGATGTCGACGTCAAGATTTCCAAAACAAATGACCAAAAGAGAGAAAAAAAAAAACTTTTTTTGTTCATTTTATTTTATTTTTTATTTATTCTTTGTAAAGGTAAGGTTTGTTTTAAAGTAGGGGAGAACACAGTTCTTTTTTTTTTCTTGATTTCTTTAGACCTATGGTTATCATTCATGCAAATGTTTTAGATTTTGGACTGTGAAATTGTCCAAAATTTCACAAATATTTGATTCTGAAAAAAAAAAACTCCAGAGACCCGTGGTTTCTTTGCAAATCCGCAAGTATGGACAAAACAGAGTTAAACACAGTAATGACGCATCGTAAACTTGCTCTTTTATCTTCGCCTACTGAATTATTTTTGTACAAAATGAATAATAACCTTAAACATCTACAGAAAGCAGTTGAGCATCGGCTCTGGACACATCTAGCGTGCTCTGAACATTACTGAATATTATCAACCAGTTTGGTGTGGCTCTGTAAACACATGCAGCTCTTTATATTATACATTTTTGATTTAATATGGCAGCTGTTTCTGGAGCCACGGGTCTCCAGAAACAGTGTGTCCTCCCACACGGACTTTGAGCGCTTGTTGATAAGTACCACAACTTTTACAGGCAGCTCCATGGTGACAAAAATACAATTCTGATGAAAGAACATGTGAAGGAAATCCAAAACATCAGAGCATTGTGGAGCAAGCAGTCAGCTGGGAAACAATTAGCCAAGGACATCTGAAAAGCCAATGCAAAAATTTAAATTAATTACTGAAGCCTCTTAGGAGTTTTCACTCATTTTCACATGATGGTAGCAATTAATATTGGTCATTAGAAGAATAGCAAAAAAAAAAAAAAAAAAAAACAAGATGCAGCCTAATGTTGGTGCCCTGTCACTTTGTTACTAGTAAAAGTTACTAGGACTTTAATGGACCCAGGCATGTGCTGGCTGCATGACCAACAGGTTTTTTTCTTTGTTTTTTTTTTTTTTTACCAGGATTGCTTTGTGTCAATTTTCTAATTAAATCTGATCAGTTTCTCTTTCCCTGCTGAAAAATAAAAATAAACTTCCGCGCAGCATGATGCCACCACTCATATGCTTCAAACACGTTATATAACTCACAGCTTAGGTCTATTTTATTAAAAAATTATGTTTTTTGTTGTTGTTGTTTTTGTTTTTGTTGTTTATAGAAAAAGAACATTCCTTGCCTTTTGTCTTGATGTCGGTTCACACAAACATCTATGTTGTCATTCAAACTCGTTGTGGTTCATTTCAAATTGAGAGCGAAAAAGGGTTAACGCTTGGAATATACTTTATTACTAGAATTTCATAGACTAGTGTCAAAAATTATTTAACCAGTTCTCATTGGCTTAGATTCTTTCAGAGCCATCATCCACATGTTATTAAATTATTATTATTATTTTTATTATTATTATTATTATATTTATTATTATTATTATTATTATTATTATTATTCCAATCTTCTCTCTGACTCACTGCTCGTGTCAGGAACCCCTTTCCAATGTTTACAGACTTTCCAGTGAGGACGTCTCCCTCAAGTCGCTGCCTGATTTAATGTGTCCACAGTTTGTTAATGAATCTGTGTGTTTAATCTCTCATTTCGAAATGATTAATAAAAAAAAAAAAGCCCAGACGCGGCTCTGCATATCCAAAGGAGGTGCTTGTGGGAGCAAGAACGTAATTAATGCGTCATACCACACCTCCTCTGTTATTAACGGAAACATGGAGTTGGTACCTTTCACTACAGGTCACTGGGAATGTGCTAATGTATGCACCGATAGCTGATGAAGTAATTTACCCTGGAAAACGGCAGCAGAACCAAAAGAGTTTTTTTCTTCTTCTTCTTCATGGATTCTATGATTTGATCGCCCCCACTCCACCCTGCTGCTTATTAATGAGACGTTCCAAGTGACGGCGTCTGAAACTTGATCACTAAAAATAACTGCTGTGTCCACGTCCTTCATAGATGACTGCCCGTCGAATCAGCTCCCTGACTGGGCCTCGGTCTTCTTCTGTCTCACCCTCAGCTGCACTCTCGTGTTAAGCGGGACAAAGTGATGGAATTTGATCCAAACTATCAGATTATAATAAGGAATGATGATGAAGGAGCTGCAGCAATTCCAGCCAGCTTGCTCCCTGTGCATTTGTGGGTTTTCTCCAGACACTCCGCTTTCCTCCTCCAATCCAACAGTTAATATGTCACTCTAAACTGAGCAAGTGTGTACGATTATGGATGGTTTACAAAACGTATGAATTTGTTTTCTTAAAACATATTTTGGGCCTTTAGCAGTTGTTGAAGATGCTCTGCTTGTAAAGCAGGGCAATATTTTTCCAGTGTTGACATGTTTTCTTTTTATATCTATATATTTTCAGTTTAAATACCATCTGTCATTCTCATGGTGAATGTCACCACTGTGCCTTTGAGGTGACCCACCTCTCCGCCATCCATCACCGCCAATTCCTGTTAACCCGCATGCTGAGATTGAAGAGTCCTGACTTGAAGTGACCATTACTGGATCCTGGCATGCCATCAAAAGAAAGGCACCTTGTCAGTGGAAGCGGGTCCTCGGAGAAGAAGAGCTGCTTTTGCTCCTTTTTTCTTTTTGCAAGAAAACAGAGAAATGGACAGACTTTTCCATCATTGCAATGCAGAATCAGGAGTTTTTGCCAGCTTTATGGCCTCATATGTCTTGCCAATCCATTTGCCTTTTGATGGCTTTTTGTCTGAATTTTAAAGTGGAGCTGATTGGACTAATAATGATGTGTCACGGCGAAGCAGCTCGTGTTTGGCGCTCGGCGACCAGAAGACGGGGAGAAGCTACAGATCTAGTGTTGTGTTGTGCTGTTCTAAGTGATTGATGACTCTCTCTCTGTTGTGGTGCTTTGATTAAGACTCTTGTGATTTATCGCCGCTGCTCACAAAGTAATTAGAATTTGTACACAAGAATTGCAAGCAGGTGCCAATGGGTTCCAAGAACCAAGGTGTGTTCAGGAGCATTTCTGATCATTTTTGACATAAAAATAAAACATATGTCTACATTTTTTAGCCACTATCCAAGGATCTACATCAAAATACTTGGTAAAAGGTACAAAATCCATTCACAAATTGCATCTTTCTGAACCAAATATTATGCATTTCATACAAATGATTGATCTACTATTAGACTACCGTGTTCAGATCCTGTGGTTCAACAGCCTACAGCTCCTTTCAGTTTATGTTTGCCTTGTTTCCTCTTCGCAACCCGGATTTGTGGTGGAGCTTTATTTAGGAAGTGGGTTATATCCTTCCTCTCCACCAAGAACATTACTGAGGAGTAAATCCGGAGGTTTAAAAGCCGACATTTGGCATGCAGGATCGACTGTCGGTTTACAGTTGATCAATCCCTCTGTTGAATGAAGATTCTGACAAAAAAAAAAAAAAAAGGTTCAGCTATTGAAGTTTCAGAAATTTAGGTGAAGAGTTGGTGACTCCTGCTGCTCGCCTATGTTTGTTTCACTTGTTTTCTGCGGATTCTGGTGTTTTGTTTTTCATTGGGCATGTCAAAAATGATCATAAAACTGCTGACGATTTGGTGTAAGACCAAGTAAAAATGAGCATAATTTGATGTTCACAGAGACTTTGTACCCAGTCTGACGAAGCCCGAAGCATTTTGCAGAGACAAATATTTCAATGTGTGATGTAGACGCCTGCAGACGCAAACCCAACACGATCTGCCCCTGTAACCGCAACAAAAACTTCTGTGAAAGCACTGACTCAGAGGGGATGAAAGAGATTTCAAATAAAAAAATTTTAAAAAAAGGAAGAAAGTGGTCGGATAATATGTATTTTGTTTGTTTGTCGTTCTTTCACTCCACAGTTATGCAACAGTTTGTATTTGTAAGGCAAACACGGAGGAAATGACCTTTTTCCTCTGGCCTTCAAACCAACGTATGCATGTGCTGGTTTGGCGTTGTACTAGAAAACTTTTTTTTTATTTTTCTATTATTACATAAAGTGGGAGGGGGGCTGTCAAGTATTGGCACAGTTGCCTTCCAGGAAGAGGAAGGTCCTGCAGGTTTGCTGTATTTTTGTTTTACATCTTGTCCCTGTGCAAGAGAGGAGAAGATGAAGCAATTGATAAACAGCACAGGCTACTACTTGTAAGGTTCTTGCATTGCGGTACTGTATTTATTTAAATATATATGTCTATATGTTAAGACAGCTGCATGAGACAGCCTCTCAGCGATTCATGGAACTTGCCAGCTGCTGTTGAGCTTAATGTTTTCCCCAGCTCACCATAATATACTGTGTAGCAACAAAACTGAAATAAAATACTAATTAAAATTTCGGACTACTAACTTGTGTATGAGTGCAGTGTATTGTTTCATGTTGATCAGTTCTTACAGACTGCTTCTCGTTAAAAAGTATAGCTTATTTGCGGCTGACTTTAAAGTACCACATAACGTAACGCACAGACACAGGCTGAAGAATGGTTGGAAGTGTGTGCCGCCGTTACATTTCTACACTTCAGGCTGGCGTACCAAGAGCAGGGTTAAAACCGATTTTAAAACATCTGCCTGCTTGAGATGTAACACTCTGAAGCAAAGAGAGCAGGTTGTGCTCTCTGAGGACGCTGTTGCAGGAGTGAGCGTTGCCACAACGAGCTCCAGCAGATGAGATTGCACCCAAGCTCTCTCTCATTACACCTCCTCTAGTGAGGATTCACAGTTTTTTTTTTTTTTTTTAAACAGCAGCTCTCTTTGTCTTTGTGTGCCTGTTAAGATGCGGGAAACATAAAGTGTGTACTTCAAATCCAAAGGCGTTCAGATCTCATTTCTGAAAGCTGAAACATTTCACCCCTGGTAAAGTGTGCCAGGTTATTTGTCTCGTTTGCATCAATTCCATTAAGTCTTCTCCAGATGAATTCCTCCTGTTACAATATGCACCTGAAGGCAGCATTTGTTGGCGCCAAAGCCGATTGCGCGCTCATTTTAAAGCAAAACTTACTGCAAACATTCTTGGCCAAAGTTGACATGTCAGCTGTGACAATGCATTTGCTTGAAAACAAAGCCTTTAACGGAAAGGCAGGCAGTGACTTGTTAGCAGTCAGTCGACTGATTGGTCACTTCATTAAGAAACATATAACATATAACAGCGACGGAGGGGAGTTTTTGTTCACCTCTGTTTGTGACTCTTAACCTGGAGTCACCCAAACAAAGAAGAAGAAATGGTTACACCCGCCACCTAATATATTGTAAGACACGTAGCTCCGTTTTTCGCCAGTCAGTGTTTTATTGCTTCCGCAAAGTAAGTGTTTAGGTGTCGTAAATCTTTTCTGCGCTCAGGATTTGTGGGAACACAACAAACACAGCTGTTCATTTTGAATCCATTTCCTTTCGCGGTAACAGCTGCCAAGGAGCTGATTAATAATGAAGTAGAAAATTAGATTATACTGAGCCATAAAGTTCATATCTCTCTGTGGAATGGGATAATTGTTCTAGCAGTGATCATAAATGTTGGCGCAAAATTACCATAATGCTCGATTTGAAATGAAGTTTCAGAACCATTCCTGCAGCGGGGACTCGAGACCGCTTACTCGTTCAAACAGCTACCGTCTTGTTTGGAGCTCATGAAAAGTACAAGTGAACATAAGACAGGAATACAAGTAAGTGATATTTTAAAAACATATACAGAGTTCAGGTGGTAAATATGTGTTTAATTCTTGCAAAAGAAGCTGGCAACAAACTAGCTACATCCTTAAGCTCACTGGAACATCCACGTCTTCCACTCCACTTTCAAGACACAGCTCTTGTGCACACAGGTGTATAGAATGAAATTGTTCCGTTTTACCCATACATACTGAGTTAAATGTCATTGCAGACACTTAGCAAACAGCCTGAGGCGGGGCCTCAGCTGGATAGCGTTCGATGTTATTTGCATTTTATGACAGCGTTCCGACGGGCGACCTTAACATGGCTGCTCCTAGAACTAGGCTATTTTTAGGCCCAGCGGGGGAGAAATGACTGCCATTAGTGCCACACAGTATTTTAAAGACCAAAGTTCTGTTCAAGACTTTTTTTTTTTTTTTTTTTTTTGCTTTCAACAACCGTTTAACAGTTGTACAGAAATGCATGCACGGCAGAACCGGTTCCCGTTAGCTTTGTCATGTGACAAAGAGACTTCAGCAGGTTTTCAGCTTTATAATTGAAAAAATTTGATTAATTTGTTTGTAAATTCAAGGTTCAAACATGATTAGATTCTGTCTAATGACATTGGGTGCTAAATTTGGGTCGCAAATACCCCCGAAACCTTTTCATTAGAATTTACTCAATGATTTTGTTAGTTGTATGGTGTGTAGAGTAACTGTAAGGCTGATATGTTTACATTAGTTATATTATTTTGGAATATGTTACATTAGTAAAATTCAGGAAGCGTCGTACTTGTGCTTGAGAAAGTTTCCTTGTTTAAGGAATCGCGTTCATTTAATAATTATCAGTATTCAATAATTCACCTTTTTGCATTTTTTTCTGTGTAACAAAATTCCAATTTATTTGTCAAATATTCACTTATTTTCTTGTGTAGGGCATATCTGAAATCTTTAAAAGAAAATGCAGCTTGGGAAGTTTAAATACTTCGTGGTGATGCTACATGACACCCCATTGGCTGCTGTTTGCGAAGCAGCCAATCCAGGAGCATCATTAATTTTCCTTGTCTGTGCAGGTAGAGAATGAAGGTCTGTTAGGTTTTGGTGTAGAGCCAAGAAGGTTTCCATTGTATTAATGCATATTGAGGTATACTTGGTGTTTAATTTATTAAAATAAAATTTGCAGGCAGTTGTGGTCCCTTGTATCCAGCTTTAACTAGATTAGCTACAGTGCTAACACTAAGAAAGTTGAATTTGAAACTCTGAGGGAATTAGTGACAAACATTTTAACCATGGTTTTCAGAGAAAAAGTGTATATTATATTGCTAGACTATGTTTTTTTTTTTTTAATTATTGCTATATCAGGAATGCTTAACGGTTAATCACGTGCCAAGTTGCAGGGTTTTTTTATGCAAGGAAAAACTACAAAATATTCAGTTAAGTTACATTAGCCAAATTTGTGCTTAAAATGTAACCCAGTTAAAAGTGTTTGAATGTTTTTACAGCGGCTTTATTTATTAAGCTGTAATAATAATAATAATAATAATTAGTTTTTCAGTGTCATCAAAACAGCAACAAGTGGATTTTAGCCACTGTCCCGTTCACAAATGTTACCAAGGTCTCACTTATCCAACAAGCACCAACACAAATGAAGTTCTGGATCTGTCCCATAATTCAACATATTATTCAACATTTCCTCCGACACACGGATTTGTTTGTTCACCCACAGCAGCATCCTTCCAGGTTGATTGTTCACACAAATTCTTTGATCCGCACGGACGAGGCTTTTTCTGGCCTGGGTCTGCGTCTGTCATTTGACATTGGACGTGCAATCAAACAACCAGGAAGAGCACAAGATGAAGTCGGTGGTGTTTGGAAACAGGTAATAGGTAGTTCTTTCAGAACGAACATAGAAAAGAGCAGGATTGTGTGGTTTTTTTTGGGGGGGGGTTTGTCTTTGCAATTATAAGAATTGTGTTTGACAGGGACACGTTATATTTCAGTTGTTCAGTATTTAACTGTTTCCCAACTTCGCAGTGCAAGGGCACAACTTAAAAGTTGCCTTGAAAATGACTTGGTAACATTACTAATTACTTGGTTCTCAACTAATCGGCTCTGTTGTTTTATGGTCATACTCACAGTTGAAGCTCCAAATGTTTTATCCAAGACATTCATTTTTCCATGGCGATAACCCATGGGAAGATAATCCCCATGGGATTCCTTAATGCACATCTTTGATGACCAAACCTAAACAGCTTTAATGAGCTATGCCCCTTCTGATTAGAACACTGTGAACTGACTGAATTAACATTTTACACCCTGTGTGGATTAGAAAAACAACTTTCCCATCCATCTTCCAATCCATTAAAGTTGTATGTCAAATTATTGCTCAGCCACATGAAGAGAAAGTGTCTCGTGATTTATTAAAAGCCTTCAATCACTTCCTGGCCACGATGACAGCGTGTAACACTGGAACTGAACACGAACTCAACAAGCTGCTTTACCAAATGTACAGCACACAACATAAATCATAAGAAAAATAAAGTCCACAAGGAGAAAAAGGGTAGCTCCATCTTTTCCTGCTCCAACAGAAAGAAAAGCCATCAGTGTGCGCTTTAAGCTGTAACATAGGCCAAATGCACCGTATATGTAAGTCTTCAATCACTGCTGTCAACGTGAGGATTTAGTTTGCAGGATGCTGGATAGGAAATCAATTCAAGTCAATCAGGACTAAAGAATCTTCTCACTTCCTAATAAGAGCAAACAAATATCCACTTTATCCGTGTCATGACTTGACCAACATTCATGGAGCTAATAAAAACACCCAAAAAGAGCGGATGCTGCATTCTCGGCGAGCGCACCGTCCTTACGATTAAAGAAATCTCCATAAATCTGATTCATTTTGTGTTTCATCACTTTGGAGCCAGCATCAACACTGAAAATGGCTTCATTGTACACAAATGATGACATAACGAGTAATAGCAAGACTTCTGCATGATAATGCAGGTCTTTATATGAGCCGTGGCTACAGAACCTACTTTTTCATAAAAGCCACATATTTGCTTTGGTGATATTGTTCCCATGGTAGCACTGTTACTGATATAAAAATAAAAAAATCTTGCCATGTGTTTTCAGGGAAAGCAATAAAAACATTACTTGAGGGTGGGAGCGAGGCTACTGTGGGTTTAAGACTCATTCAGAAGAAATCAGCCATGTTGACACAGATATCTCTGGACGGGTTCCACGCTTACATCAAGACAAACAGGAGTTATTCTTCCAGGGTGAAGTGGCCCTGCCTGCTCAGATGCTCAACTTTAAATTTTATCTCCCAACTCTCAAGATGTGGTCGTATTTGGAAGGCGTCCGGCTCGCAATTTCATTTTTACACGTGAGTACGGAGAAACGCATTTTGACAAAACAAGCCGTTTCTTTTACAACGCCTGGGTGATTGCGAATGTATCAAGTCGTGTACAAAAATTAGGACGTATGTCAGTGCATTTGAAAGCATGCATATTTAACATCCATTTTAGCAATACTGAAAACTTAAGATAACATAAATAATCAATGACAACAACAAAAAACAACATTTTAGAACATTTTCTAGATGTGAGGAATATTCAACTTCTGTTGACAAACCAGACTTTTCAGCTGAAATCAGTACTGTAGCCTGATTTAGTAATCATGTTTTTGTTGTCTGTTTTTTAAGCTATTTTTTGTTGTTTGAGTGCAGCTGTACCTGTTTTCGTTCAAATATTGAATATTTAATTGTGTGTGCTCCAATTTCTTTTCCCACATGGTTGTGTATCGCTAACACTATTAGATATCTTTTGCACAAAAGTCCTTTTCTGTGGGAAAGAACAAACTGTAGTGGAAAGACAAACAAAAGAGAAAACTGCTAATAAAACAAGAAATAATAAAAGTCATATATCTACAAAAAAAAATTGAGGCGGTGTCTGTACTGATCGCATTTGCAGCAATGCTGTCAAGTTTATTTGCTGGTGTTAAATTTTCCTGCTGACTTTAAGGTGTTGACAGCTCGTCGTCTCCTGGGTTCAAAATGCTGATGGGCAGATGTAAGATTTTAAAACGCAGGCAGAAACGGGGCCAGAAATCAACATGGACTCCTTTCCTGTGGTCTAACTTTATTCACCGCATGATTTATTTCGGAACTTACACCCCAGAACATATTTATTGTTCTGCCTTCGTTTTGAGTAAAAACTTGGCCCACGTTTTCCCACGGAGATCAAAAACCTTCCAAAGTTTTTCATCAGGCCAAATGTACGGTGCACAGTTCAAACACAGAGCTTGTTCATGAAATATTTCCAACAAAATGAGTGGATCCACAAAATAATGGCTTCCTTAAGTCAAAGTTGAATTTAGGCAATTTTTTTTATCGTGACACTGCTTTGTGTTTTGTTCAATTTCGATCAGCTTTTTCAGGTTCTGACAGGAGCCACCCTCCACAGGAAGCTTTCATTCCTACCAATGTGTCATCAGGGAAAATTTGATCTGCAAATAAAGTCCTTCATGTCAAATACTTTTACTTTTAGTCACAACAGTTTGTCATTACAGTTTGGTTCCCTTCGAGTCGTTAATGAATCGAATGCCATTTAGCCATTTAGGCGTAAGAGACATGAAAAATTGTGATTGTGACTAATTACATCTGTTGACACAATGTAAGCCGCATGTTTGTGAGCTGCGGCATCGCCGATTTTAATGACACACCAACCCATGAATCACGGTGATTAAATAGTTTTAAAGGTGTCAACTGTATCCACCAGCTACTTGTCTGCCAGGAGTGAAAGTCGATGGCACAAAAGCCTGCATGTGTATTTTGATTAATCGTCGGGAATCACCTTTTCGGAGCCACACACACAGTGCTGCTGCTGGCAATCATTACCATAATGATGTTAGTGCTCAGCTCTGCCCTTGCAGCGACTCTGGTTGCTCCTTCTTGGAAAGTAATAGATGCACATCGGAGATGAGACTGAGACAGTCTTTGTCCTCCGCGGGTCGAGACACAGGCAAAGAGAACTTAAATCAAACTCTGCCTCCTTTTGAGTGAAAATGCTGCTTCGTGTGGCCACCGCCCGGTTTTTGATGGTCTTAACCGAAAGTGTGTGCAAAGGTTTTCAGTTGTTCCCAGTTCGGGGGTTGGCAACCCGCAACTCTGGAGCCACAGGCGGCTCTTCAGCCTTGTTGCAGCTGCTCGCTCTGGTCTTGAGAGAAACGAACACAAATAACATTTATTTTTTTGTTTATATAAATTTTTTAACTTTGATCTGCAAATGCAGTCCTTCATGTCTGATACTTTTGCTTTTAATTGCAACAGCTTGCCATCACAGTTTGGTTGCCTTCAAGACGTTATTAAGGTGTAAATGGCTCACTGTTTACTCCATGTGCACCTTAAATGGCGTATCCCTATCACCCGGGACATCGCCACGTGTCCTGGCAATTTGCCGTTTGTGGGCAAATTCTTTTAGGGAGATCAGGAATCCAATCGTGAGATTTTGCCCAAAGGAAGATATTTTATAGCCATTCTATGTCTGCATTAGCACAAACTTTGTAATGGAGTTCATAAAATGTGCATACTGCTTGAAGGTGAAGAGTTTCTCACAGCGGTGACTTGCTTCTTCACATGGGCACTTGCAAATTTCAGTGTGGCTTAAAGATATAATTGTTTTTAGCATCAGGTGCTTCTTTCAAGGTTCATGGGTGTAGACATTCACAGTAATGTTCTTCCAGTTCAGAATTGTTTCTGAACACCCTTACCAAATTCAGTTCTCAAAAATTGTTTTGGGATGGACAAAGCAAGCCTCTGGAATAATCCTCCCAAAGCCCCGACCTCAACTGTAATGAAAGTTTCCGAACTATGTTTAAAATCTGGAATCATTTTAGGTCGTCAACCAATTTAAATTAATTTACAGATTATCTCAGTTGGGGTGGTAAAACCTCCAGAGTGTGGTTCAGGATGTTATACCAGCAACTCTCTAAAGGGAATTTCTCAGGGTCGTATGTGTATTTTTAGGATCTGTACATGTCACTATCACTTTGTGAGGACTTTAAAAAAATCATGAAAGTTTCAGATAGTTTTATTTAAAAGAATGAACTTTTTTTGAAATTTTTTTTTTTTTTTTATGTTTTGAACCACAATGAATGAAACATTGACCAACATAATTGATGTTTATGATTTTGGTGATGGCACTCGTCAAAGCGTAATGTTTGTTCAATTGTCGACTGCATGTTGTTTCCTTTATAACTTTGCAATTTTGTGCTTTCATCACGTAAAGCACCTTGAACCGCCTTGCTGATGAAATGTGCCATACAAATAAAGTTGACTGATTGATTGATGTATCTTGGGAATTTCAAAATCCATGTGAAATTCATGCCCATGAGAGATGGATGTAAAATTCTCACTGGAACCACTAAAAATTTCATGAACTAAATATTTTTTTTTGGTTACAATACGACGTGTTTTGCAGCTTAATAGTATTTCGATTATGTGGCTGGGTCTCCAGGGGAAAATCATAAAAACCCCATAATATTTGACCTGTTTGTGTGGCTGTGATCTCATCAGCATCAGCAGCTACTTCACCTCGTCTGAACAAATTCACACACAGACACCCAATATATGACCAAATGTTTCAACCTCTGTACACTTGATGCTTAAAAGGCCGCCGTTGCCAAAGTAATATATCTTTATTGCCTACTTAGACCTAAAGGGGCTCCATCACCTGACTGTTAAAACGTGGTTATTGCACTGCTGCTGCAGAGCTGAACTCAAAAGCCTTGCAACACAGGAGAGAGAAGAAAACGACTGTGGGGATAACACACCCTGGCCACTGGGTCAATGAGGGGTGAGCGGCAGAGTGCGTCCCAGGAGGGGGAGCGAGAGGGATCCTCACCGCTCCCAATAATGACAGAACAATATCCCTCCACCAACATGTGCTGCGATGACAGTAACGATTGATTGAGGCGGGGTTTTATCAAGGATGACCCTTCTGACTGCTGCGTTGCCATGGATGCACATCAAGTCCCTGAGTGATAGTCGTTGACTGACATCAGCTGATGCAACGTAAAGAATTACATCCGTCACCTGGGGCTGATGTGCTTTATAGATAATGTTATTTTCCAGTGTTCCCTGATTCGTTTATGCACCTCGGAGAGCAACTCCGTCTCACTGGCATATTTCATCCCCTCCCCTTCTTTTTCCTCATGAGCCACGAAATGCTTCAGTAATCATATCCAAGGTCACAAACATGATTTCTGGATGGACTTAAAGGCTTTTTATTATTACAGAAGCGCGCTTATTGTGACTTAAGCCACTACGTAATTCAATCCAGGTCAATTCAGCGTTCTTCAGAAAGACACAAGCGAAACTCAAAGTGCTGATCGAACAAACGCGCAATATAAAACAGCTTTTGAAATAAGACAATTATAACGAGTTCAGAAAGGATGAAAAGTTCATAAGGAGTAAGATCTGGAAATACATAAAAATATGATGTAAAAATTTTCATATGTCAAAGGATAACATCAGCAAAACAAAAAATGTACTAAGCAAACAGTACAAAAAAATTTTGCAATGCAAATTATAAAAGCTCTGTCAAAGTATTCTGTCTTAAACACAGTTTAGCACTAAGTTGAGCAAATACAGGACACATCTTCCTTAGCTCAACTTTATTTTGGTCAACCACATTTTAACATGGAGTAAAACCATAGGACGGAATAAAATAGCTACTTTTAATTTCGCATCATTGGAAAAAGTTAAAACACAAAAAATTAGAATGACATGTTTGAAATAAATCAACAGGAACCCGTAGGCATCACGTAGAAATCAAATTTTACATTACCTTTAAATATTCTTCAGCAATAAGTCATGAAATAAAATCTGACCTTCAAAATAAAAGACCCAGTAGACTGAGACTAAAAACCTATTTTTCAACAGATTAAAGGGCAGAACACTGAGGTACGTTTTAAGTCATGTTTTAAAATCTTGAAGCGTTGTCCAGTCGATTCATACCAAAGGTGGAAGCTGATTCCAGAGCAAAAGGTCTCTGAAAAACTAAAGAAAAGAAGTTCCTTTAGTAAATAACTGGGCTGAACCAACACCAAGATCATCTTCTCTTTTATCTCCCTTTTAAAGAGCTGAAAACTCAATGGGATGTCATTATTGTTTTAAACGTCTGTATGTATTCATAAAACAATGTTAGTCTCATTATTTTCTGTTGGCCGACACAAAGTCTGGAAATATAATTAGTGGTCAACCAGAGTCTAGAGTTTGATTTTACTTTGATAGGTACAAGAGAATTTTCCCCACCAAATAATTTGTTGTTAAGCTTGAATCGTGAATAACTATAATTTGATGGGTAAAATTTAATATCTTCAAGCTCTTGAGTCAAAAAAACTTAAAACTAAATTGTTTTTTGGATATCTGGGTCAAAGCCTCTTCCATCAGAGCCATTAATCTAAGTATGGGAAAATTTTTGTCTTTCATTTTCCACATGATCAGGTTTACATGCTGAAGCATATTTCCACAGCGTAGTGCTTCCACAGGCTTCGCAAATGATAATTGACCGGACTTTGCTCCCGCTGATGTAAAAAAAATCCCACCAGTTTGTATGTGTAGCACATTACCACCCGTCACACCCCCATCTCACAACCGAGCCCCCACTCTGTCGCTTTCCCCTTGCTCCCCCCTGAGGCTCACAGCGCACAAGAATCCACAGGAGTCTCCGACTGCAAACAGCTCAGCAGAATCTGTGAGCAGAGGTTCAGGCCAGCTTGGCCACCTGTGTCCCCTGGGTGTGCCTCATGAGAAAGAGATAAAAAGAGAAACACGGGATGGTTGACAGAGCGGTTCGTCAATGCTCTCCGGGGAAATGATTGCCCTGCTGCAGAAAAGAAAAAATCACAAGAGCAGTCGATGACTTGAGGAGAAGATAAGGCAGAGGAAGAGATGACACAAAAACAAACACTGGATTCACAAAAAGAACAAAAAAAAAGTCACCTGAAATGTTTGGGACAGATCACCTGAAGAATACAATCAACTTAAGAAACAGCTGATGGTATATTTAAAAACATATTCGGTCGCAGGATTTCATAGTGGATTATGGAAGCGCTATTATATAACCTGCACACCGTTTGTGTTGAAGTTTGTATTTTATTTTAGAAATTCTTAGCAAATTGATTGAAGTTTCAGTGAGCATTATTTCAGAGGGTTTTGTTTTACACCACTTCACTTTTACATCATGCAGCTGACATGACCGGAACATCTCTACATTTTTGTTTTGTTGTCAGAATTTGTTTCACGCAGGAAGACTTATGGTGGTGCACCTCCTTTAAGTTTAGGGGCTGCGTCCTTCGAAGGACCCGGTCTAAGTAGGAGGCCATTTATTCACGTTTTCTTTGGACTGCAAACGGTCTATTTGTTCTACTGGAACGAACTAGCTATTGGCTCAAGATAGTTCACTAATTAGCCTGAGCCAATCGAACAAACTAATGTGGATTTATACTAAATCAAGACACAATGGGAGTTAGCGCTGGACTGCTCATAACCTTTTAATAGAAACTCATTTCAGAAATCCTGAACCATCACTTTAATCAACATCGCACAAATTTCTGCAATTGTCATTCATTTCTAATATGTAAAAAAGAAAAAAGAAAGAATCAGCGGTGGGAAATAGCTGGATGAAAATAGGTTTTCAAACTCGTCTTACTCCATCTCAGAGACCTTGCGTTAATATAGATCTCTCATTTCCTGTCTGTTAGGGATCTGTCATGATTAGAAAGAAGCTAATAATTCCAAAACAAAAGCCCACTGGAGACACAGGAGGAAGGCTGTGGCACTCGCTGTTGATATTGTTCCATCAGACAGCTCGAACAGAGGAAGTCCTCCGTCTGAGCTGCCAGGCCTGGCTGTTCTTAGGAAGAGGGAGGCGTGAGCGAGTAGGGGATGCCAGGGATAAGAGACCGCCCTGTTATCTCTGTGTAAAAAGGTCACACAGGTCTGGCGGAAGAAGCAAAAAGGAGCGGCCATCTATGTTTTCCACGCTTGCCGTCCCTGCTATCTAGGGCACGGAGCGAACGCTCGCATGCATGCAGGTCGATATCGAGTCAGTCACGCATATCTGCAAACGTTGGTAATATCATGAAGAATGCATTGCAGAAGAAATTGGAAACCCCCCACCTGATACGTTATCGCATTTGTAATACATGTGCCAAGCATCATTGTTCTTATAAAACATACCATTCATGTACCTGTCATTGCTTGCTATAAAAATTATCAGAGGTTTGAGTTATGTTTGGTTGTTATTACTGGGTCGAGCTTCGCGTTCCCATTAAAAGGTTTGCGCTACAGTCCTACGGGGACAATGTTTTATTTTGCAAAACTGACATTTGGACAAAAACAACATAACCGTTTCATATATGTTCAGGGTGCTTCCAGAAAGTTTTATTTAAAAGAATAAAACAATTTCCAGATGGGGTCTCCTTGTGGTTGCACAATAAAACCACAGTTTTAGGAGTTTTGTCATGTTATTTGTCATATTTAAAATAGAAAAAAATAGGTGGGGATGAATTGAGAGTGAGCAGATGAAAGGAAGTCCTATTGAATGTCATATAATGTTCTTTGTCTGGCCATGGGGGTCACTAGGGATGCAACACATTGATGAGGGTGGCTATTTCTCCCCCTTAGGGCCCTCGCTGTCCATGTTGTGCAACAAAAAACACACATTCAGACAAATCTAAGTTCCTTAGGTTTAAATTGCCCATATTTTCCCAAATGACTCTTGCACAATCATTGAATCATGTGCACAATTTTAATTAGACTTGCACAAGATCCCTGATGACATGCGCTGCACTTACAAGAGTATCTGCAACCTTCCAGGCTCCTTCAGCTAGGAAATGTGAAAACACTCACAGGAAGAGTAAATTTTAGCTTGAGGGATTTTTTTTTCTTGCAAGACCCCATTGTTTTCTTTCCAAACATGCTCAAACACACACACACACCCACGCACACACACACACACACACACACTTTCTGGGTTCACTCATTCGGAGATATACGTTCAGCTCACATCTGCATATGCACAAAACGAGAGTTTCCGGGCTGGGAATTCCCAGAACTGGTGTTTAGGTTTATTAAAAATTATTTTTAAAAAGCTTATTTAAAAAGAAATGAAGTAAAAATGCTGCAAAAACTCATCAGTCTCCAACAATTAATAGGATTGCGAGGGCAAATTATGAGTCTTCTTGACATAACTGCTTGTGTTATTTTTTTTAGCAGGTCTCTCTTTATTAAGACAAAAAGAATAACATATTCATCTGCTAACAGCTGCTGGCCTATTTTCTGAGTCCGGGGCTAATTAACCATATTCTTGACAGCTTTTGTGCCATAGCCAGTAAATTTTACCACAAAGCAATAACGCTCTATTGAAAACAAACAAGTGCCGCCATCTATAGGTGAGATGTTCCACAATAATGACTCACACACATTTTTCTCTTTAGTCGAAACGTTTAAAGCGTGCTCACACGCATAAAACACTGCACACTACACTGCAACAAAAGTGTACTTTTTAAAAAATTATTTGATATGTTGCACATTTATTATTCATGTGACAACAATGACATATGATGCTTTGATTTGCACAAACCCCTCAGGGATCAGAGGGGGGGAAAAAATTTTAAAATGCTGATTTCTGTGGTCGACATTTTCACCGTGACGCTCTGGAACATACAGCAGTGCTAGACGGGGATGCGGCGCACATTGCTGACAGCGGGGATTTTATGTTGGAAACAACCAAACTCTATTAGTCCTAAAATGATCTCCACACCCTTCACATATTTGACATTTTAATGCAGTTTTGCTGTCACGCTACCTCGTCGCCTGCAAAGGTTCTTAATGAGAAGCTAAAGCTTAGAGTGAAGACATACCTTTCTTGAGGAGTAACGTGGGTGTCCCTACAGGCCTGAGCCCAGCTGGGAATCAATGCGACATGTCATTGATGCTTCGATCTATTACAACGGTCAAATGCTTTGCCGTCCAATCACAAAGGTGTTTAAGGTCACCGCGAAGGGTAGAAGGCTCTTGCCTGATTGTTTTACAGCTGTGGATGAATCGTTTGAACTGCCACAGTTACACAATATCTCAGTGTTTTTGTTTGTGTCACATTGTCAAGCTTCAAGCACTGAACATCCTGAAAATGTATGTAATTTGTGTCTAACACTAATGTGCAGGCGTAGATAGATGTGATCAAATGGTGGATCGTGTCGGACAAAAAATATTCACTGAGTTTGTCCTTTCGTTACATTATAACTGCAACATGGCGCACAGTGGAGAGGAATAGTAAAGCGAAAGCAACGGGAGGTTTGGTTTTAATTTTTGCATCAAAATGCAATTGAAAAATAAATACAGCTATTTTACAGAACCACCTTCCAGCTCAGTCAGATCGTAGGGATAGCATCGAAATCAACCGATTTTTTTATTGGATATAGGGTTCATGGGTCATTATTACGCATGAATAGGCTCTGGTCACTATCAGGGGTGTTAAACTTTAGTCCTTGTGGACAAGAGAACGTCCAACCAACCAGGTAAGACCACCAAAACAAGTTTATTTACTTATTTCTTTATTTCCAAACGTCTTTCCTTAAACTTCCAGACATGCCATACGAAGAAGCTCGAGACCTACATGTGCGCCAGGGCATCTTTTGCTCACAAAGGACACCTAATGTTATCCTAAATCATGGTTGCCTCTGCCATCAAGGTTGACAGATTGCACGCTGAAATGTGAATCACTGCCAGTATGACCTTCGGCCTTCACAATTATGCAACTGCGTGTGCTTTAGATGTGTATGCTAATTTGTCATCTGAAATTGAGAGGAAGTTAGAATGTTAAGAAGGACTTCCACAAAAGTCACCAAAAGGTTGAGGCAATCCAGGAGAACGCATACGAGCTGTGCATAGTCGCCCAGGACACAGGGACCTCACAACCAACAAAAATCACAGGAACTACCAAATGCTCCAGTCCCTCCGCCCATCCCCAGTTGTCCACCCTAATGCGCTGACTGACTGTACACCATCCTTCCCCCATCCAGTAAGGCCCCACCACCATGGCTGCCACCTCAGCCACCAGTCCAGGAACACCCAGAAGGAAACAATCCCAACACTCACCCAAACACCACCACAAGGGCGCAGGCAGTGTCACATATTCCTAGATGTTTTTGTGCTCCATGATCCACCGCCAATGTCAACATGAGCTTTCTAGTAATCAGATTCATCCACACAAAAATGTATCTCAAACTATATTAAATCCACCCAGCAGATCCACTTCAACTTCCACAGCTAAAGCAGATGTTGTGGATTTTACCAGCTCTGGGAACAAGTTGCTGACCGCTTTCCCGATCCCTTTCCTGTTTGGTGTTGTGTGTGAGTGTGTGCGTGTGTGTGAGTGCAGAGCAGAGCAGAGCGGAGGGGAGATAACGGCGGTTTGTTCCCTGCTACTACCGCATGTTTTTCCTAATATCTCCAGGCCCCCTTTCCCTTCCAGTCAAGCTGCGTTCCAGGTGGGGTGACAGAGCACAGTTCACAGCTACAGGCTGTCCAGGAAACTCGTGTCCTCTGTCCAAAAAACATGTTTTGACCGCCTGTACCACATCTGGAGGGATATTTACTCCTACAGCTATTCTGTTCTCCGGCTACATCGCACAATACTCTTGACAGGTTCTGTTTGCACACCCAGCACATGCAAAACATATTTTGTTTAAATGAAAGCAAAATAAAAAAGGTCATGTGTATCAATTGTGCATGATATACTCCTGAGAGCGATAGATTTGGAACTGCCAAACGACTGAAACTGAGCTATCTTTAGTCATTCAATACAAAAACAAAGGGTTTCTTTATGGCAGCTATAAATGTGCTGCTACTACCATACAGAAATATTACAGTCTCAACACTTTATAACTGTTAAAGCCTTTACATTTAAGAAGCAGAAAGAACAATCACACAAAGAGCAATCAAACTGCTTTTGTGCATGACAATGCACGCATTAGTCAGCGCCCCATAGAAACCGTTTAAATGCGGCAGTCACATCTTTAACAGAAGCAACTTCACATTTAATGCCCTCTTTAAATAATTGACAAGGACTATAATTACAAGCACCAAAACATTTAGTCTTTAATGAGAGGACATGAGCTCCCTCTAATCGCCTCTTGGAGTCTGTCTGCAGTTTATAGGTGCCTCAAAGCCAAGTCCTTCCTGCACCAAACCATCTGGAATGGGAATTTTTGCTGCGTGTAATAAATGGGTCTGTATGCCGCTGCAGCAGTGAGGACCGGAGCCCCGTGGCGATTCGGATTGTCTTTAATGTGTTTCCGTGCTCTATCACTATCTGCCTCATCTCGGCTACGTCTCTCCTGGATTGTTTGACCTTCAAGTGTGCAGAGGAGAAGGAGAAGGGAGGTGAGACGGTCTCTGCCCGACAAGTGGGCGTTTAAGCAGTGCTGAAGGCTGTCAAATTAAGCACCCCAATAGGACTGTGCAACTGTGGCTTTTATTGAGTGAGGCTGCTTCATCCTCGAGGCGTCAAGATTTTTCCAAACCCAGAGGTTCGTCAAACTCTCAAACACGAAGCGCCGTTAGCCAGTCGGTGGTTGCAACACCAAACCAAGACAATGTCACTTCATTTGGCATTGACTATTCTCTGATTATTCTCAGACTTTTCTGCACTTACCTGTCTGGGTTTGTTTTCTTGCTGTTCTGAACAATTTCCAAATTTTCAACATGCTTCACTTAATCAGACAGAATCAGCAACATGACTGATCACTATGACATTTACTACTGATTTACTTGCGTACAGTGGTTACTGAGCCTCGTCCGCCACAAATGTCCTCTACTCACTTGTTGTTGCAGATTTTGCCAGCTGAATGTCAATGATGCAAATTTTACACGTTCCTAATTGGTGCCTATTGATATGAGATCTGGTGACTCTACAGACCACTGGAGTCCAATCATCTTTCAATAGGCCGTGGCGTGCCAACAATGCTCAGTTGAGACTAAGGGGACCAAAGTGTGTCAAGAAAATATTCCTCCCATCTCGGCATCACCGTCATCAGCCTTTACTGTCGACACAACGCAGGATGGATGCAAAACTCGACGTTTCATCCACATTCTGACCCAAACATGAGCTGAGATTGTGACTCATCTGACCAGGCAACGTATTTACCAATTTTCCGATATTGGTTAACCTATTTGGCTTTCAGTCTCGGTTTGCAGTTTGTAGCTGATGAGTGACACCTGGTCCTGCTTCAAGGCTTCACAAACGTCGATATAGAAGGTTGCTTGAGCCGTTTCTATCACCTCGACCCACTGAGTGCATTCTTTTCTTCCTTCTGACATCAACAAAACATTTTCATCCACACAACTGCCACTCATTAATTAATCTGTCATTTCTGGAGTCTTCTCGTCAAACCTGGCAGTTCTTGTTTTTCAAGGAAAACAAAAACTATTCAGTGATTTACTTCAAAATCCAGTAAATCAGGGTTTTTCCTCCAATCTGATGCTCGGTTGGCTGTCTGTATTAACAGGAAATTGAACCAACAGCAAAGCGGCTGGTGAGTGTTGGTCAGCTTCAGCAGCTGGTAAATCTTGTTTGTTTTAGTAAAACATCATCTTATTTAATAAAACATCAAACATTGAATTATCACACAGAATTCAGAAGGACAAATGACATCAATTGACATTAACATAAGAACAGATTATTTGGTCCTAACCAATAATCATCTTGATAAATGATCTGAAAGATAAAAATGGAGGTTGAGAATTGTAGATTCTTATAATGGTTAAATGAAGGAACATTTAAACATAAAGGTGGTATTGCTGTTGTGAATCATGGTAGTTGGGAGACCCCAC
Organism: Poeciliopsis prolifica; assembly: GCF_027474105.1. Classification (NCBI taxonomy): domain Eukaryota; kingdom Metazoa; phylum Chordata; class Actinopteri; order Cyprinodontiformes; family Poeciliidae; genus Poeciliopsis; species Poeciliopsis prolifica. The sequence goes on along the minus strand of NW_026562378.1, from coordinate 5,320,810 downwards.
CAATCAGATTTTGTTTAGGGTCCCAAACAATCTTCGTCCGCCTCTGATATCGGCATTTCTCATTTGTTGCTAAGGAAGTGCTGCCTGTTGTGCAGGAAACAGGGAGAGCAGTTTCCTGTTATGGAGAGAGGGTTTTTTTTTTTTTTCAACAGTTGCATTCATTCAGCCTTACAACAGATGCTTGGTCTGGAAGCCGGGCCAGCAGCGAATGCTTTCTGCTGTCCTGAAGAAACTGTTTTTGGAAACTCCTTTGAGAAGCCTTTCTGTTCAGGAGCTAGTCCACGAGCAAAACCGCGTCAGGATGGCTGGGAGAAAAACCATCTGCTTGATTTCTAACCCTCTAAGAAAGCAGCATCTAAAATACGTTGATGTCCAGTCATCATAGGGATCAAGGTCAGCTGAGCAGCTTATGCAAACGCACGGGTCTCATGCAGTTATCCTTTGTGTTTGAGTTCCGCAAGCTCAGACGTGGGACAGCTGTCACTTAAGGAAATAAGATTCTGTTTCCGTGCAAAAGCAGACCTAAAGCTGGCCATCAAACAATACGCTGCATGTAAATTATGGCTTAAGAGGTTAATACTTATCTCCCAAATCCTTCATATATAGTGACTTTGTTGCCCTCGAGCTGACTGTGTTGTTGCCAAATTACACCATTTGAAGACTTGTGTCATGCGACAAAATAAAATCCAGCTGGAAACTGAGAATTATTTTTGTTTGGTATTAAAATCATAGCTGTAAAACAAACTTCCAGGTAGTTGGTAGATAAAATACTCAGTGCTGGCTCAACTCCTTCTTTCGATTCAAGTATGTTGAGGTTGCATCCAAATTCAACTAGTTTAGTGACAGCAATACCAGCACGTTAAGCATGGTGGAAAGAGTTGTTCATTTCTTTTTAACATGGAGAACAACACCAGACAAAACAGTGAGGATGCATGTTGGGCAGGATTTTGTCTGCTGTGTTATTACAACAGAATCCTTCACATCCATGAAGCCTGTTTGTGCACACAAGTGCCTGCAGATGATGAAGTAGCGATTCTGTGTATTGTTCTTCCATTTGGTTTAAGGACGATGACGGACTGACAAGCAGAAAGCACCTGTGGTGATCCAGCTGTTTGTGAACCGTTGCATCCAGTTGGGCAGATGTTTTCAAGGTGTGTTTCCTTAATTCTAAGCTGACAAATCTAATTACAGTTAGTCTAAAAAAATTAAGCTAAGTTAGAGTAGAAGTTGAAAATCAGATTGAAATGAGTCTATCTATCTATCTATCTATCTATCTATCTATCTATCTATCTATCTATCTATCTATCTATCTATCTATCTATCTATCTATCTATCTATCTATCTATCTATCTATCTATCTATCTATCTATCTATATATCTATCTATCTATCTATACTTTATTTTATTTTATTTATTATTTTTTTTCCAGGAATTGATGAGCTGAAATGTGAAATGTGTGGCCCGTGTGATTCACGCTCCTTCTCTGCTGAGGTCCAGCCACAGGAAGCGCCCAACAGCACCTCCCGTTTCCACACAGGAGCGCACCAGTGCGCTGGAACGTCACGCGTGGAGAGAGAGACAGAGAGAGAGAGAGAGAGAGAGAGAGAGAGAGAGAGAGAGAGAGAGAGAGAGAGAGAGAGAGAGAGATCCGCTACCCGCTGTGAGAGGAGAAAGCACCTTATACAGGATCTGTCGCCGCCGAGAAGGATGCTTCTCCTCTCAAAACTTGAATTCCTCTCAATGCTCGCGATGCATCTGGATTAAGTCGGCGCTTTTCGCGGCAGGGCTCCGTTTTATCTGTGCGGAGGGAAAATGAGGACAGCCGTCGGTTTCCGTGGATGATGGTGTCCCGCGATGAACGCAGGTTGGTCGTAAATCTGTAACGTCGTTGCACCGGAGGACAAACTTTTAGCGCTTCGTGTCTTGAGTTTGGCACACGACAAGGGTTGGCGTCAAGTTGTGAAAGTTACTGTTTTCTATGTGTTTTGTTTTTTTGGGTGGGGGTTTCCCAGTGAACATCAACGTTAAACAATTTTGAGGTGCGTCAACGGAGACATTGCGCCTAATAGAAACATCAACTGATTTTTGTTTCTGTTTTATCTAGGGGATAGATGCGTTTTCTCCTGGTAAACATTGTAGTAGGATGATGGTGAATGGCTTGTACGGGTGTATGCAGTTTGTGTGTGGGTGTGTGGGTGTTGTGTGTGTGTTTTAATATCCTGGAATAACACTGAAAGCCTTGGAAGAGGACTCAATAGTGTCCATCTCTTTGGAAATTATGAGAAGAAATAGAAGAGATGTACAAGGATTTATGTTTCGATTGGATTTATCAATCCCTGTCTGGAAAAATAAAACTGTGGTGGATCTGAATGGGAGTGTGTTTGGAAGTGTGTGTTTGGGAGTGTGTGTTTGGGAGTGTGTGTTTGGGAGTGTGTGTTTGGAAGTGTGTGTTTGGGAGTGTGTGTTTGGGAGTGTGTGTTTGGAAGTGCTGGTTCTGCTCCCAAACCCGAGAAGCTCTAGATTATCAGATTGTTTCTCAAACAGAATTGGGATTACATAGCTGACCTGAAGCTGACTTGGGACAGTTTATCTCTTTTACATTGTCCAAATGTGAACATTTGTGCGTATTACATTGTTACAAATGTAATTGTTCCACTGTAAATGATATGCTAAGTAATGCTAAGTTTTTTGGGGGTTATTTTTCTTAAATGTTTAAAAAGATTTTGGTAGTTTTTAAGGAAATGTGGCTGAAAAAATTGTTACTCAAAAAAGAAGGGCAATTAAAGATAACCAAACAAAATGTTCTGCTTGTGCAAATGATTTGCAAAACTTGATGCTGCAACAATTCATTCTTGAGAGCCCCCTGCTGGTGTGAAAGCCTCAATCAGCTGCTCATGTCGCAGATGCCTTGGACCGGCTGTGCTTTTCTTAAAACACTGAAGAATCCAAAGCCTTCGTCAAATCAGGTTTTAGAAATCACATCCTGGACGTCTGACATAGTCGAGGTTCCAGTGTCTGTCTCTTCCTTTTGTTTTGCAAAACGTTTATTTTAATTGAATTCTTGTTGCATAATTCATATCCTGTTGTTCGCAGTTGGGTGCTTTGTCAGACTGGGACCCGTGTTTTTTTTTTTCTTCTCTTTCCCTGTTTTATTGTTCTTTGGCGCACTCAAAGAGTCCTTTCTAGATGGGGGAGGGAAGCATGTGGTTGTGCGTGAGAATCGTTGAAGAATTGGGAGAAGGAAGTCCATTTGTGCTGTGAAAATGTGAACTCCTCAAGAGGTTTTGTGGTGGAGTGACTGGGGGGGCTTCACTGTTAATGTCCTTCCCACCCAGAGATATCCTGTCTGTATTTCTTCACAAAAGTTCAACTGGACCCGATTTAACGTTTGAAACCATCGTTCCAATGTGTCTTAAGTAAAAAAAGAAGAAGAAAACAAACAATGTTCTAGGGATTATTTTCTTGAGATTTTTCATAAAAGTAGAAAAAGAATAACCAGAAGCCTTGTTCCTTGCAGACAGAAGGAGCGAAGATAATACTAAGGAATAAGCAAAGGGCATGCAGGGTTTAATAGGATGTGCGTCAGGACAGGTACTAAATAACAGGAAGAGACCTGGGGTGTACACGCTTTGTTAAGAATGGGTGTGTGTCGTGACGAGTCTAAATTTTTATCGACAACGTTCAGTGCAGAGAATGTAAATTTTAAATGGAAACTCGGGATGAGGTTGTTGCCAGACAGACTTGTTGAGGTGAGTCAATGCGAAATGTTAAGAAATGGCTCCCTTACCTGTAGTTTCTGAACATCATATCACAGCGAAAACTGATTTAATTCTCCGAGTGGTGTTAGGTTAACAGAGAGACTTTGTCATTGTAACTGATTTTGAATTTACTTGGGACTATAGAAAATCACTAGTAAGTGAAACTGAATAAATTTATGTTAAATTAAATAATCTACAGATTTACAAGATGCTTCATCTAGAAATGATCAAATTCAGTCCACATTTCGTTATAAGGTAATAACAGAGCAATTTAGTTGAAAAATATTTGTTGGGTGCCTGTGCCGCCCCCTGACAAAATGGCCCCCCGGGCAGTGAGCCATTCCACTCTTTTATAGAAAGAAACGGTACTGTTAAAAACTGGACTTGTTTTTCCTGGTACCTTAGTTTTTGATAACTTTTTCTTGCAGAGTCAGTCAGCCACTTTATGCAGCGACACTAATGTTGTTCAGTGAAGATTACAACAACAAACATAGCAGCAGTCTCTAGTAATGCTGTAAATTATTATGCTAACATTTACGAACGTCCTAAGGTTATGAACATCTTTTTGTTTGACAATTTTGAAAATTATCCCCACTAGCTGTTAGCCCCCCACCATTCTGAGAACACAAAATGACATGGCGTGCTGCAAGCAAGAGAACTGTTACTGATGGTGACGTAACAGAGCATCTTAAAATCTGGAGTATACCCTTAAGACTCTTGTAATTGTAGCTTATGAGGCTTTTTCCGAAGACATAAGTACTTTTGTTGATGTAGTCGTTAGGAAAGTTTGGATCCTAGTATGTTGTGTGTGCTGTCCTACCACAAATCCCCAATCCACTTATGCCACTTCCCATACGGCGGTGATATTGTCACGCCTCTAAGTCCCCCGCAGCTCTGCTGATTTTCCTGCTGATAACGTCCCTTGGAGCTTTCTGCTGGTCGCTGACATCTGCATTGGACGCGGCTTTCTTTAAAGGGTCAGTTCAAGATTTATGAAATGAGGTTCTGTTCATTGGTCCGGCGCGCTTAAACTAATGACCGGTCCGAGGAGGGGCTGTAGTGGGGTCGGGGTGGTTATTCTTGGATGATGGAGACGAGCGACATCTTAAAACAACTCTAATCTTAAAAAAAACGTGGTTTTGGTGAAGCTGTTCAACCATTAAATTGTCTTTAAATTTCAGTGGGTATTTTCACAGACGCTGGTGACTGTTCACATGGAAAACTAGTAAAGTGGTTTAAATATCAAAAATCGTTCCCCACTTTCAGTGAATGGTGTTTTATTGATTTTTTGTGCTAGTTCTTTTTATATCCATTAATATAACTGCAAACAGTAGATGTTTTGTTGTGACACACTGCATACATTTATTTACAGTTTAAAACAATTATTAGTCTCTGTAAAATTTACCACCCAATTCAGATGTGAGAAAGGTTAAGCATTAGTAAAATAATATTGATATTAACTGCTGTGATATTTGTTGCTGCAGGGAAGACATAAACTGCTTATGAATGGCTGTCAAATTGACGCATTAGACGTAAAACTATGTGGCACATAATTATCATTGTAAAAGAACAACAAGCCATATAAAATCACAAAACATTGTAAAAATATGATTTGTGTCGTGCTAACTTTGAATTTTCTCCCATTCTCTTCACACAGAGTTTCACAATCCACTGCAAGTCCCTCGACCAAGGGTCCGCAGTCACCTCACCATCAAGGTGCAGTCAAAGTTGACATCAAAGTCATGGCCCCCTGTCCATGGCTTGAAACCTCCTGTGGCCCCCAAACCCAGGCCTCTCTCTCAGTCTCACCTACAGGGAGACACCCACCATCAGCACAGGCTCAGCAACGGAGAGCTGCCTCACACTGACGGGGAGACTGGAGATCTCCTTGAAGTGACAAAGGGGAACCACAATGAAGAGGAGAGACAAGAATTAGAAGGTGGGGTTAGTGACAACAGCGCAGGAGGGAGTGACAAAGAGGCCACGGCAGAGGGAGAAACCGTGGCAGGAACAGACGGAGTAGACGTGTTTGATAAAGATGGAGATGTGGACAGCATAGCCTCCGATGACACGATCAAGGCAGACGATTTGATTGACGTCGCAGAGGAAGAAACCACTGACAGTGATTCCGTTCAGCCTGAAGATGGTGACCACACTGATGATGAGAGCACAGTAATGTCATTGCGTCCTCCGGCAGAGCCAGAGTATGAAGAGGTAGAGAAGACGGAAACGGGCTATGACTCTGCAGAGCACTTAAATGAACAAGAGGTGGAGACACATCTTGAGCAAACACAATCCTCCAGTGTTGGTGGTGAGAACGACGACTCTGGACTTCTTGAAACAAGCATTGAGCTGCCAGGTAGCTTTTTCCCAAATGAGGCAGAGTTGGAAAATGGCAGATTTGCATACGGATTCAGCATGCTTCCAACTGTCACTGAGGAGTATCCGTATGATTTGATCGGCCCCACTGATGATGCTAGCGATACGTGTGAGTCGTGTGACACGGCTGAAACAGGGGACACAGAAGTCTGGCAGCCAGAGCGAGCCACAAAGGACCCCTCTGGTTGTTTTCGATTCACGTCCAGCACAGAAGACGTGTTCGGGCCTTATTCCGTCATAGAAGCGGTTCCAGAAGATATGAATAGCACGGCTGATCCTGAGTGGAATCCCGGAGAGGAAGATAAATCTTCATCAGCAAATGAATCTCAAACCCAGGACGCCTGTAACCAGGAACCTTACTACGTGTCATCAGATGACGTGGACAAGCTCGAAGATGAGCAAGCCAACTCAGAACAGCTTCACAATGAGAACGCCATGGAGCAATCTTTTCAACATAAAGACAAAGTGAAAGACATTGAGTCAGCTGATGAGTATGCGGACATTGATGATTCAATCTGCCTAAAAGATGACAACGCTGAGCAATCCGAGTGCGTGTCATCAGAAGATTACGTCGAGATAGGTGAAGAGGATGAGGAAGAGGAGGTGGAAAAGAAGCATATCCGAATTAAGAGTGCAAAAGAGAGGACTGCTCAGCGAGAACAGGCTTTGCGCGGGCAGAGGAAAAGCTGCCAGCCTCGCCTCAGGTTGTGCAACATCACAGTGCCAGCGGACTTAGATCTGGGCTGCACCCCAGAGCTCACCAATCGGGTGGTGTTTGCTCACACCACTGAAGCCTTTGAAGAAGACATTGAAGAACTAGACTGCCATATTGTGCCTTACTATGAAGACACAGACTCAGACAGCGATGAGCACATATATGTAGAAGTTGGGTTTGAATCAGAAGGGGAAAACTTCATGCCTCTTGATCGAAAAACCATTGTCACACGATCAAGGTCTTACTCTGGGAAAGTCTCAAATTACGTGCCAGAAACTGTACCAGAGGAAACAGGGACAGAGACTCATGACTATTGCACAGTACCGGAGGATAAGAGCAGTGAACCTTTCAGCCCCTCGGAACAGCCAGCAGTTAATTGCATAACTCCATCTACAAAGTCTCGTCGCTTCTTGCTCTCTTCTCGATCTGCCGATGGTCCAGGATTATCCTTTCTCACTTCAGCGGAGAATGACAAATCACTTCAGAATGAGATCAGGATAAAGAGAAAGGATGACACTTTGTCTCTGCCATGCGTCATAACATCCTCTGGTAGCTTCTCTCAGCGTAGCCATCAGTCATCAAGTGGTGTTTCCACGCCAACTTCTTTAGCGGACATACCTCCACCCTTTGAGCTGGTTCCAATCACCAAAAGACCTGTCACTAAGAGCTCACCATCCCTCCTGATCCAGCATGAACCGAGTGAAATGCCCAAGAAGAAGAAGTCCTCATTTAAGCGTTTTCTGGCGTTCAAGTTCAAGAGGAAGACCGACCCAAAGGGTTTCAGTGACGGCAGTGTCCGCTCTTCGCGATCCTCCTCCGAGTCCAGCCATCACGGCGTGAGAGTCATAGAGCTTGATCGTCGAAGCAACGGCAGCTCGCCTCAGCTTCAATCTGCCATGGTGAACCCCCAGCAGCATCCATCAAACCTGCCATCCTCTCTTATTCTCTGCAAAGATCCCCACAGGAGGAAAGGAGACTTCAAAGTTGATGGCAAAGGCGTGTCCAGAGTGGAATCCTTTGAGGAGCGCTCTCGCCGCTCCATCATGCCTCTTCCGATGACCAAACCTCGCTCCATCTCATTCCCCAGTGCGGACACCTCAGACTACGAAAATATTCCAGCCATGAGCTCTGACTATGAGAACATCCAGATCCCAGGAAGACCCACCAGATCCCACACGGTCACAGAATTTTTTGAAAATCCAAACCGCACCATAGTGGTGTCCAATGAAAACGATGGTTATGTGGATATGAACAGTTTTTCTGGGATTGACAGCAAGTCTCAGACATTGAAAGCAGACTCTGAAAGGTAGGAACGAAGTATTTCCTTTAATTTCTTTAATAAACTAGAATCAGGTATCCTAATTAATGAACAAAATCACAGCTTGATCTCACAGATCTTTCACAGGATTTTTGGCAAGCCTTCTTCTAAATGTCCAGGTTCTCAGTTAGCAAAGCTGACAGAATATTTTCTTAAAAGTGTTGGGATATGTACTCTCTTTGTAGCAAGGGTTTTGGGCTTTTTCCTATAGTGTTTTTCTTGTTCATTCATGAATGTACACCTGACATGAGGCAAAGAGGACCCTACCCTGCTCTAGTCATTGTTCTAGGTTCTTTTATAGTCTTTCAAAGAGCACTATAGTTCTATAGCGCTCTGTAGAATGTACATGATAATTCAAAATAATTTTTGTACCGACTCGTGGAAACAAACCATGTTTCTATTTGAGAAGAAAACAGAAAAAAATGCCTAAAATGTCTCTCTCTCAGTATCGGTGAAGTCTTAGGAGATTAATAGTGGGATTGTAACCCTTTCCAGATAGATACTGGAGGTTTGTTTTTATTTCATTTGTTCTTTCACTTTTTTTACACTGGGAAATAATTTATTGAGCCTATTCTATGTTATCTGTCATAGAGTATAACAGGTATATAGGTGATTTCTTGATTGTACCGTTTTGGCAGTAAACAGTCGAGTGTAATACAATCGAAGCTGTGTTTAATCGTAGTTAATTTATGGTTTAACCTGCCTGATGATCGCTTTCTCACGAAAGCCCATTTTAATTGCATATTTTTTCCCTTTTCTGAATTTGTAACTTAAAAGTAGGCTTTTGTATTCACTCGAGTTATCTTTACATAATATAAAGTTTTGTCTGATAATCTAAAACATTAACTGTGGCCCAAAAAAAAAATGTAGATACAATCCTATTTCAATGCACACTATACAGTCAAAATTCTTTAAGAGCTAACATCCTAACACTTAATCCCACTGTACTCAACCAGGTGATATTTGTGAACCTACCTGAGAAACAAGCAGCCTGGGCGGTCAGGCATCACTGGCTTCAAAAAGACCAACAGCTCTTCTGAGAAAACCTGTCCCTGTTTTTTTTTCTTTCTTTTCATCATCATTTGATTTCGAGGTCACATCTGGTGGTGCTTTTTCCATGCAAGACTGATGTAGTAGAACAGGTACAGGCAACGAGGTAGCTCAGCGAGTGCAGCTTCTGCACATTTAGGGAAAGTCATTATGGATGCAATTAAAAGTGACAAAATGGGCGAGGGGGGTTCTTTCACACGTTGAAGTGGTGGAGGACAAGCGAAAACGTGAGAGCACCAGAGGAGGGAAAAGTGTTAATAGAAAAAGGCAGATCAATATGAAAACAAGGTTTGTAATGATAAAGTGGAATAGTGGACTATCTTGCGTGAACAAAGGAAAGACAAAAGAAACAGTTCTGGTGTAATTCCTCTTCTATGCCAGACACTTGACTTTAAGAGGGGGATTCTTTATTATTAAAATGGCTTTCTCCTGGTTGCTTCTCTGTCACTGTCCTCTTGTGGGTCTGCAGGGTTTACTGCAGTGTGTGATGAAGTGTGGAAACACCATATTGAGACGGTACAGAAACATCTGTACCATCAGGCTCTATTCACTCCAGAGTACAGCCTGAGCTTGGAGTCATGTCACAGATTATAGCTACTAGATTTAGGTTTGAAGTTTGAATGGGACATTTTAACAATATGAACAAGTTTGCACATGATTTTTGTCAGTCTGATTTTTGGGAAATCTTTGAACTGGTATTTCTACCTGAGCTGTGGCTCTCTGCAGCTCCTCCAGAGTTGCTATGAGTCCCTTTAATTGTGTTTTAAACCTCTTTGCAACTTTATTTCAAACCTGTCTGCTGTGTCTCCTATTTCTTTAAGGTGCTGTTTGTGCACTGATGTTCTCTAACAAATCTAATTTCATTTAGAGGCATCAAAAAAGGGTGCTAAATACTTTTTATCTTCAGTTTGCCATCCATCAATAAAATATCTTCAGTCGTCCATAAATTTAAGTCTTCCACCTGTGCTTTAGTCCTCCACCTACAAGGCTTGTTAAACTTTCTCTCCCATCACTCCTGCCTCATTACTGACATCATCCATTCTCAAGTATCCAGAGTCAGAAAGCGGCACGCCCCAGGGCTGTGTCCTGGTGCCACTCTTTCTCATTATTTACCTTCTCAATCTTGGCAGTAAATTCAGAAAATGTATCAATTTCTACTGCTATGAAGATTACATCCAGCTCTACCACATCTTTATCCCTGCTCATCCCTTTCATAATCTTCTTAAACTTAATCCATATAAAACTGAAATAAATCTTATTGGCACAAAGTCCACCATCTGCAAATGTAACAAATTTTCTTTATCCACTGTCCTCCTCTCACCACAGGTCAACAGTCTTTGTGTCATCCCAGCATCCTCCCTTTCGCAGCTCATCACCCACTCTGCTTTCTTCCACCTTCGTAATGTTAACCGTCTCCATTCCTAATTTACCGCCACTGTTGTTTTAGACAATGACAGTACCCACTTTTTTTCTTTTTTCTTTGCACTAATGTATATGCGTTATTGCAAAAATGGTCAAAAACAATGGGCTTAAGTGACTGCTAACTTCAAATGTTCAATATTTAAAATTTTCGGACAGAGAGGCAGCTATGTACGTACTAATATTTTAACAGTGTATTGATTGGTTTCATCAGTACTTTCTTGAACAATCGGCCCTAGAGAACATTCATGATCTTGATGTAACCCAAAATGAGTTTGGCACCTATAAGCCCTACAGGCTGTTATGTTTCCAAGGCGCTCTTATGTGTCTAAGCTTTCTGAACCTTCCCATTTCTAAAGAGCTCTATACCTGACCACAGCAGATGCTTTGTGTCTCAGTGATGGTATCAGTGCGTTTCGCTTTGTGCTTCAGCTCTCACACCAGCAAGGATGCCAAAAAACATATCAGTCTTTCTGCTTTTCCTTTAGCAGCATTCCCACCACCGAGGTTCCTGTTACCAGGGTCACTCTGATTTGCCTCAGGGCAGATATTTTATTTAGGTCGATAGAATATGTATTTGTGCAAGAGTTTACTCACAAAAAGGCATTTCTCTGCCTTTGCGAGCACATGTAGCGCGAAAGCCTTCGAAATCTCGACACTACCGCAGTCCCAGTCCGCGGAGATGACGATGACAGTGATTTATTAAGAACACATTCAACCAGGCGCGGTCAAAGCTCCGCGGAGAAACAAGTTGATTTTTGTGAGGGAAAGGAGCGGATGGCCTCAGGGAGTTTCTCAACAAACGCCTGCAGCCGCAGACGTGCATTTTAAGGCGAGCTTACAAAGCTGCTCTCCGCCATGGTTGCCCCTGTTTCTTGTGGTGTGATTAATGTACGCCAGCTTTAAGATGCCACATTAGCAAACACATTCAGACTAAGCAAAGAAACATGTTCATTAGCGGCACACTGCAGTGTAGGATGAATGCAGAACAAGCGCTGTGATTTAACCCAATCCCAATCAAGGTGTGTTATTGTTGTAGGTGTGTGTTGCTTATTATATGCGCAGTACGTGTGGAGTTACACCTCTGTGCTGTTTTATCAACTAGATGATGGTCCAGCTGAGGATGCTGTCTCAGCAAACCAGTCCCATTGGAAAAGCCAAATGGTTACAAATGGGCACAGGAAACCAGCTAATTTTAGCAAAGAAAGTTCAGGATTTTTGAGCACATATAATGTTGTCCTGCTAATGTGTAGCAGAGTTGTACATCACTCTTCCAGTTCAGCAAAAAAACCTCTTCAGAATGATGACAAAGCCCTGGCATGGCCTTTAAAACGGCACCTCCACCCACTGTTGTTTTAGCATTAGTAGTGATGAGGGAGCCATCTTAAGTACATTGTTGTTCTGGGTGGTGCGCTGTGCAGCGAGGCGGTGGGCAAGGCGTGTCCCTGGTTCGCCAGGACCGGTGCCAGTTGCTCTGAGGTCGTTAACAGGTCATCCCAAGGGAGGAAGTATCCAGCCCAGGAGCTTCCCACCAGCCTGTTTACAGGAAATGCGGGATAAGGGTGAGGTGCTGGTGGGAGGTAGAGAGGCGCAGAAACGGCTTGACAGGTAGGACGAAACGGGAGGAATGGGTTCACCCCTTGCGGGGTGAGGGTTTTGCTTTCCCTTGGAACAACAGCATGAGGTGTGGTCCAGTCAGGAATGTCAAGTCTGCTGTCGCTGTGACTTGAGATTACCAATAACTGCTGCAGTCTCTCTTCAGGAACGAGCCAACAGATTTATGGGTGCTAGATGTATTGTTGCTAAAGGGTGAGTTCATGTCTGCTATGATTTGCCAAACCATACAGTGCAGGGCTGAAGCTACCGCAAACAATCCTCTGGTCTGGATATGCCAGACGAGCACCTGACTCTACAAACTCGTTTGCATGTTCCCTCATGATCGTCAGCAATGCAACTATTTGCAGCCTTTTTGCCTTGCTATTAATTATCTATAACAACAAATGGCTCAAATGTGGCTTGTGACCCTTTAGATAAGCTTTACCTCACAAACAATCTTTTTAAGGTATAGTTCTGGTTGAAAACACATATGGTTAGCTTTTTTAAATCGCTTAAAGAGCTAACCTATATTCTTTGAAATGACACTTAAACATCAGGAACCCTACAGACCATTACTGCATTCTGTTTGTACTTAAAAGTGTCGACTGTGATGTCCCTCCTGAAACTGAAATCCCAGGAGGGAAAGCTGGATTTTTGGGGGGTCTCGTTTGCAATCCCCAAAGGTGTCATCCGTTATGTTGTATCGGGTTTAAACCGCGTCAAAGACTCAATAAAAAGTGTTTAAGTGCGCCTCTTACAGCTTTGGTGTCATTATATCAATCACACTGATTGTACTGTACAGCCTCCGTCAGTGAAAGCGGTTTTTACAGTAGCTGAATATTTAAAGAGCAGTTCGGTTCTCCCTGCCTTGGTAATCACAACTCGGAGTGACATTACACCCAATTTCACTGCGTTTCAGCTGCAAGATGATTTGATTCAAAACTTTAATCAAAACTCTCTGCTTTGAAATTTCTGAGGTTGTGCTGGGATTTGATTCAAGTACCTTATGGATTTAGGATCAAGCTGGTTTTAAAATAATCAGTATTGGGAGACGTTGACAAAATTCCATTCCTGTGATTAGACCTTTAATTATCGTACTGTCAGGTGTTACTGTAAGTCTGCCTCGCACCATGGAGCTGTGCAGCAGCAATTTCTCAAGCCAGTTTCTTTAAATTATTGGCAGTTTGTTTTTTGTCAGTGGTTGAAATTGTGAGGAGTCCAGCTTACCATTAATTTGCTACATTTTCTTTTTATAAAAATGTAATATATCTTGTATACATGCATAATCCCGGTAGATATAATTTTTGTTCTGGTTCTGGCCAGCATTGCTTTTCTGCTCACAATTAGTCCACCATCTGTCACATCACTTAAACTCTGTAAGACTCTCTGCTGTGAGGTTTTCTCACTATATGCCGTTTGGCGTGACCAAAAATGTGACTTAGAATTAATAGTGAAAGGAAAAGTAAGCAAAATATTGTCATTCAACCTATCGCTCATTTGGTTCAGACACCGAGAAAAAGCAACTGTTACAGCTAATTACCAAGAGTGAGGCCTGCAGGAGCAGTTGATTAATTGGATAGTGCAATTTGCTAACATAGACATCATGAAGATATCTGAAAATATAAAAACACTGAAAAAGACGAGCAGTGGCCTCAGCGGTCTGACTGCTGATGCTCTTGGAGATACGTTTTCAAGACATGAACTTCCTTGTCTTGCGTCCGTCAGTCTTATTGAGGCTGAAATTCACTTTACTTTCTTAATGGTCTCTCTGTTTTCATTAAAGATTTAGCTCTATGGTCAGTCATCATGTTTTGTTTTTTTTTGTTTTATGTCAAGAACAGTTTTCTGCTCGATTTGATCGGTTTATGTTTAGTCCTGTGACTGAAAATAGGATCTGGCATTCAAAAATAACCAATAGAGAAAATTTCAGTGTCTTTGCTAAAAATAAGTCAATTTTCAGCTTGAATAAAATTTTTTTTTAAAAAGTCACAGACACTTGCAGCACTCAAAAGTTAGAATTTGGATCTGTGACCCAAATCCCAACTCATCATGCAGTTAAAAATGTGTCCTTAATCTGACCCAAACAGACCACATGTATCCTGGTAGCAATTAAAGAAAATGTATTATTGTTTTGTACAGACGCCACCTCCACGTCAGTAAACAAATAACCTTCCTCACTAAAGACACTCTAACACATGTTCCAAATCCCCCATGAGTCCTCCATTCTACTATAGTTAGCAAGCTAATGAACCAGGGCTGTTAGTCTTTTTTTCTCATAATGGTGCCATTATAAGTGGAAAAAGACTTCTTCTAATATATATTTTGATACGGAGTGTTTACTTTATTGAATCATGTATTACAAGCACCATCAAATTTAGCGGAGGCTGGTGAGACGCGTCTCTCTCTCTCTTTTTCCACCGTTAAATTTGACACACTAGATTTAACTTTGTCGTGTTACTAACACAGTCAGCTGGGATAATAGCTTTGCTTTAATAGACTTTTTCAAAAGTCTTATTTTGTCATCCAGTACCTTCATAATTGTCCAAGTTTTTGGTTTGTTTGGTTTAATCTTATTTTAACTTAACATGTGTTGCAAACCCAATCATTTCTTTCCTTTTGTTTGACTGAATTTCGTCTTTTTTGTGAAACGTTCCTGTGAATAATTGAAGACGAAAAGGTGAAGGTGAAAGTCCTCAGTGGAGTTGCTCTCGGTCGTTTTATAGATAGCGCAATAAATCAGAGCGGCAGAATGACTTTAAAGAAGAGCAATTCCCCGCGGTTCTTTTTTTCCCTTCTGAGCCAAACCTGGGAGCCCCGGCTCCTCCGACCCGACTGCTCTGAGGTCAACCGTGAGTAATGGGCCGTAGGCGCTTCCACCGGCCCGCCCAATAAGCCTGCTATAGGTGGCTGCTTGGATGTGTGAGCGATCCTCGTGAAGTACGAGTATGTCTGAATGGAAACTGAGTCCAAAAGATAACTCCTATAACCTTTAGTCCCCTGGAGCTACAGCCAACTCCTCACTAGTCAATAACAAATTATTTTTCTAAAGGCGCTGCACTGGACCTCTAATTTTTGCAGCAGTTTTGTATCGACGTTAAAGCATACGATGTGCCTGTCGTATATACAGTTTTGTGATGACGTGATGCTCTCAGACATACTTAAGGGGTCATAATGGGCCAGAGGGCATCGCTAATTAGTGCAGGTTGCATTTAGAAGGGATTACACAAGAAATCGTCTGCAGCATATCCCCTCAGCTGCTGCAGCGCACAGAAGGATTTCTAGCAACTTTGCCATCTCCTCAGACCCTAATCAGGAAAGGGATTATTACACTCTAAGCACCCAGGGACTCTTTATGAAAACTGAAATGCTTAGGGACACCCAAAGGAAGCCGAAAAACATACATTTATAAGGGACTGGGACTTTAGCACCGCGTCTGAATGCGCCCTTTGGGAATGCGGTGAGTGGCCTTTCCTTGTAAATCTGAGTCTGAGATTGAGTGTGCTTTATGCTGCTTTGCATTCCCGACAGACAAAAAAAAAAAAAAAAAAGCATCATCCCGTATTGCTAATACAGTGATCCTGTTCTATAGAAGCTGTTGTAATAATAGGATTTGCTATTTTAAATGTGTCTTTTTACATCTCGTCCAGTGCCTACACAGAACCTTTTCCCATGAACCCGGCCTCTGCCGGGCTGTCAGCTGATGAAGACCACGGTCGCACCTCAGAAGAGGAAGACGGCGCTTTGGAGCAAAGTTATGACCGACAGGTGAGTGGTGAGATGAGACCCGCCACCTGTGTAACGTTTTCCGGATACATCCTAACCACGTTGATGCTCCTCTGTTAGGATTTCTTAAGATTGGAGCACAATATTCTGCTTTTTGTCTTTTTTTTTTTTCCTGGACAAGTTATATTCATGTGACTTTTTGACTCTGCTGCTGTTCTGGCAGTAATCATCCCTGATTTAACCTGATTATCTCCTGGCGGATTTTGAAAGCAATTTGGTGATCCGAAAAGCTTAAAAGTAACTAGAAAGGAAAAAACATTCCAAAGGGTCAAATGCATTTTCACAACCACTGTGTTAAAGACAGAACAACAAAGACATAGTTTCCACGTTTACTTGAAAAGCACTCGCAAATTTAGCTGCTACTCTATGTCGTTGCCTAAGTAGCAGAAACAGACGCTCTCACTGTAACACTTTTGCAGAATTAAATCGAGTCCTTTCAGCACATTCACACTCCACGCATTTTTGTTTTAGAGCCTTGTCTCGATACTGGGAGACCGTGGTAACTTTCATCCAAGGTCATCACTCTTTGAGAATCTCACGCCAGCCCCTGCAGAAAGGGTAATGGGACCCTGTACATTCGCCGCAGGCCGGGTGAAGCCACCTGAGTCACTACAGGCTGCATTCATAATCGCGTTTAATCGAGCCGTAGATGGGATTTTCATTTTGACGCCATTAGGCGAACACCTAGTGGGCCGAACCCTTCACTTCTCTCCAGCCTGGATCGCGTTAACAGATTTGATGGGCCTTGAAATCCCCCCCCCTCTGTGTCTGTTCAACGAAGAGCGGACCTTTTACAGTAGCTCAAAGACGGACCTCACCCATCCTGTCGCTGTCACAACAATAACAACCCCCGGTGCTGATCACGTGACGCGCATTTCCTTGTTTTCTTACTGTTCAAAGCAAAGTTACAATAAATCGAATAGAAAAAAGGGAAAAAGTTCAAAGGAAGGGCGCCCTTGATTTTACTATAAAAAGATCAGTGTCCCTTTAAACGAGCAAATTTAACTCTGAGCACACACGTTGGTCACCTTGGTAAAAACTATAAAAGGTTCAGTGTTTTGCTTTTCCTCTCATGTTCTGAGACACAGCAATTAGCCTCTAAATCAATGGGGCAGTTTTTCATACAGCCTCTCATAAATAATGCATCTGAATTTAAACATGTTCAATTTGAGGAGGCTGTCGAGTCGGCACCGCAGAGTAATGAAATAATCAGTCTTATGTTGACAGCGTAAAACTTAAAAAAAAAAAAAAAACACGCACACACACAAAAAAAAGTACATTCGGCGTTTCGTCAGCCTGCTTAGCAGCGGTGGAGCTGGCGCTATTAATGTCCAAGAGGGCTCCACAAAAGGCCTTTAAACATGAACTGTTTTCATTAATCTCCCACCATTTTCCCTCCCTGTCACGCAGATTGATGGGCGTTCAAGAGCGTTCTACGTTGCCAAAGAGCTTGTGGACTCAGAGAGAACGTAAGTGGCTTGGTTCTGTGGATGAGGCCAATAAAATCAGTTCGTCTTGGTTATTTTTCTTTTTTGTGTGTTTGATGCTTCAGTGTTAATTCATCAAACGTCCTGGAGTAACTTTCCAAAATCACACCTTTTTTTTTTTTTTTTTGACATCACAACCTACAAATGTCATTATTCCTCACCGATCCAATCATGTCAAAAACTGTAAAGAGATTAATTTAGTATGAGCACTTCTGCGAGGTTTTGTCCTCTTTAAGAACCTTTCAAATAATTAGCTAAATTTGTACTAAAAATGACAAAAAAAACTTTATTTATGGGTTTCTTTTTACAGTTCTTACATAATCTTGTTATGTTCTTGTTTTTGCAGGCATGTTAGCTCCCTCAAGCACATTCAGGAGGTAAGGAAATCTTCTCTGCCTGATCAAAAGTGGGTCAAATGGACCTCAAATGTCTCCTGCTTAAAGATTTCTTAAAGATCTGCTCATTGTATCTTATCCTGTGTGTGTGTGTGTGTGTGTGTGTGTGTGTGTGTGTGTGTGTGTGTGTGTGTGTGTGTGTGTGTGTGGGTGTGTGTGTGTGTGTGTGTGTGTGTGCGTGTGTGTGTGTGTGTGTGTCACATCCAGTCTGTCTCCTCCTCCCCTCCTCTCTTTGGTAATGTTCGGTTGTGAGTTTATCAGTGTTGTTGCAGCCAGGTTTACTTCCTGGTCCTGACAAAGTT
Source organism: Poeciliopsis prolifica (assembly GCF_027474105.1). Lineage (NCBI taxonomy): Eukaryota > Metazoa > Chordata > Actinopteri > Cyprinodontiformes > Poeciliidae > Poeciliopsis > Poeciliopsis prolifica. Next base: position 5,302,608 of record NW_026562378.1, on the reverse strand, counting down.
GTCATGTTGTGGTCAGTTGTAGGATGACGTAACATCCCCACAGCACAAATCAGTTTTGTATGTTTGTGTTATTTTGTTACTTTTTTTTTTGTGAATAAGCTAAAAATCCCTCCGAGTAAAAAGGTCACTAAAAGAAAGTTGGTCTTTCTTGTGACCATGCAGCCAGTCAAATAGAGAACTTTTTTGTTATTGTTTTTGAGAGGGGAGGGGGATTTTAGTGCGTAGACCACACACACACACACACACACACACGCACACACACACACACACACCCACACACCATGTTTCTTTTTTTCCATCCTCTCATTCACTTCCTGTCAAAACAACATCAAATAACTGCAGATTTACAAGGAAAGAATGACATTTGTTTCATGACACTTCCTGTGACTTCACTGCAGCGATTTATTAAATCTAATACCTTTAAACATGAACTAATATAAATATTTACAATAACAATAACAGGTCCACCTGATGACCAAAAACCTGCAGCTACTTACAAATTAGCTGCTGCCTGCTAAAGCACAGGCAGACCCAGAGGCTACATCTGCATGTGAACATTGATGGATAAAGTTTACATTTGAGCATTTATTGTACAAATTGCTATAATATTGTTCAAAAGTCTGGAGCCACAGTTGATTTTGTGTGTGTGTGTGTGTGTGTGTGTGTGTGTGTGTGTGTGTGTGTGTGTGTGTGTGTGTGTGTGTGTGTGTGTGTGTGTGTGTGTGTGTGTGTTGCCTGGGAAACAAGCAACAGGTGTAAATAAAGTGGTTTTCAGAGACACTCATACAAGTTGAAGCTGTTCACGTTTAAAACAGCAGTCTGTTAATCACTTGTTAATCATAACTTTTCAGTGAAAGCACGGTTTTTAATATGTTTTAGCTACAGTAATTAGATTCTGAAAAGTGTGGCTTGCCTTTGTTTTCAGTCCTCTGTACTTTTTCAGGCAAAATTTTTTTTCTACTCTTCTTTTTTCTAAACAGATCAGGCTTTGTGAACAGCAATTCTAAATTCAGATTTCCAGCTGAGTTTGGGTCTGGACTTTGACTAGGCCATTCTAATACTGAAATATGCTCTGATTTAAACCTTTTCATTGGTAGTTATGGCTGTTTTCTCACCTGTTTCCCTGTCCCCACAGCATGATGCCCCCATTTTCATTGTTGTTTATCATAAGTGAACTGATTCCTCCTCCTGAGTTACTGATATCTGCAGCTCCTCCACAACACATTTGTTTTACTATTATTATCAGCTGGTCGGCCATGTCTTGGTATTTTGTATTAGCTGAAGCTGTTGCCTTTTCCAATTTTGATGCATTAAAGCGATTTAATGGGGGTTCAAAAGTTTGGGATATTGTTTATTTTTATGACCTGTCAGATATATAAATATACTTTTTAATGTGAATGATAACGTCTGAAATAAAAACAACCAGTATTCAATAAAAACTCCCAGAAAGCCTGAAGAACCAATGAATCAAAAAAACCCCTGAAAACATATTTCAAAAAAGACAGGATTAAAGACGTAAGGGTATCTCCAGATATGTTAAGGGTGACTTTCACTCTGATGGTGATTCAGAGATATGATGATGCATCAGGTTGTTATTGCTTGTCAATCTTCAGACTGTGATCTTTTAAGTTATTGGCGGCTGTTCCATGTTTACGTTAAACTGAAAGTGAGTAATTCAGCCGAGGCGGCGGAGGTCAGGGGTGAGGCGGCGGGGGTCAGCGGTGAGGCGGAGGGGGTCGGGGGTGAGGTGGCGGTACACACAGAGGCGGCACGGCATGTACAAACACACCGTCTGGGAAAAAAACAAGGTGCAGCGTTAAGTGAGAAGCACACATGAGCTATTGTTCCATTGTTTGATAAGGAATAACAAGAATACAAAGAATTTCCAGAGCCTGTCTCCACATAGGAAGGGCGGCCGCGCTCCTCTTCTGAACGACTTCTCCCCCGTAACGGCTTCGGCACATGAAGCTCATCCGCGACCCCTTTGTCCCGAAAGAGGCACAAGCAGCCCGCTGCGACTGACTGCCCAACCGAAAGCTTCAGTTACCAGAACAGAGTCCAAGACGTGGAAAACAGAGTCAGGCAGAAACATGGCCGCTCTTTCAACCAGCCGACGTGATTAAGGGGAACTCGCGTCCGATGGATCGTGCATTCGAATCTCTTGTTCTGAAGTAGGCCGCCTTCTCGACAGTACCTCGCACGCGGATCGGGACATCGACGATTGTTCTGTGTCTTGGTTTTACACAAAGCTGAAGTTGATGAGCCTCATACACTCGTCCCCCCCCTAGAGCAGAATACTCCTGGCAGAATACGCTGTGAAACTTTGAAGATCTTGCATCTTTCTCTGCCTTTGATTTGCACTTGTTAGATATTTAACATCTTTTCACAATGACGCACACAGTTTGGCACTGTGCAAATAAAAACGTGTCTGATCTGACTGATAAAATAATATCCGAGCACACAACTGTTATAGCTATATTTGTGTCGCCCTCTTGAGTCGAGCTTTGACTAAAAATGATAACAACACAACTAAAGATGTAATAGCAATTGCAACTTTTAACTGCTTTAGTTTAGTTTTTTTCTTTTTTTTATGAAACAGTTGCATTTAAATTCTAAAAATATCATTTTTATCTAAATCTATTTTTGTTAGGCTGGAAATGACATGCAAATATTAACATCCCATAACAGAAACTGTAGATATAAGCTTTTTGAAAACATTTTATGTTTCTCTTTCGATTAAAACCTAAAAATGGGAGTAAAATAACTATTATATTAAAAATACAATAAATTTTCTGTAGTGGATCTTCATCAAGAATGTCTTTTTTCAAGAAGTCAGGTAATACATTTTATTTAGCCAGATTGAGGATAAAAATGTGTGGGGTTTTTTTATTGTAAAGGTTGCAGACCTCTGGTCTGGAGCTCCACATGAACGGCTTCGTCAGGGCCGGACGTGTTTGACACTCGCGCCTTATTAGAGACACAGCATGTAGCTCTTTGGACAAAGTATCGTCAGTGTCGGTCGAAGGGGAAGTTAATATTTCCCACATCACGCCAACGCCTCTTAATAAATTACCTGCTTTCTGTTTCTTTTTGAGCTAATTTGCTGAGAAGATAAATATTCTCTCTCCTGTTATTTTTTTATTTTCCTCTCCCTCCTACCATAACGCATCAAGCGAGCCCCTTTAGTTGCTCACGCCGCTGATATTAATGCCAGTTGTGCGTTCTTTATGTGCCCTGAATACTTCAGTAGAGCCAAATTAGCCGCACATCAGCAAATTCTTGGGCTCTTGTCTGCAGAGATACGAAAAGCGGCGGCAGGTTTAGTACAAACCGGTGTTGTACCATCAAGTTAGGTCATTATGCAGCAACACCTGGTGTGCCGTGCAGGCGGGGGCCACCTTTCCTGAATGCCTGGACGGAGCCCAAAGTGAGGGGATGATATGAAGGGAGGGTGTCAGGAAGGATGTTTAGGAGGATCTGACCTTCCTTCCATTTTTTTCCCTCTCTTCATTCCCCCGTTCCTCTGCACCTTTCATTTCTCCTGCCCTCCCTTCCTCCTTCCATCCTCATCACAAGCACTTCCTTTATTCCTTGTTTTTGCGTTTTGAGTCCCACCGCATTGTCTTCCTGAAAAATCTCTCCTCACAAATCCTGTTTGTCTCTCTCGCCCTGTGTGCCTCTCTCTCTCTCGCTCACACAGGACTTTAGGTCAGCGGCGAGCGAGGCGGTGGACGAGGAAGGGCAGCCGGTGCTGGACGAGCAGCGGCTGGGGGAGATACTAGGGGTGCTCCCACAGGTTTACACCCTCCACAGCAGCATCTTGGAGGAGCTGGAGGAGCGCATTAGCAATTGGTAAGAAGCGGGATGTTCTGTGATCCACAAGGTTTGAGATTCGGGCCGTTTTCACAGCTGGCAGTCCCGCAGATTCAGATCCATTGAGGACTAAAATGGCCACATTTGTTACATTTTCAGCTGCTGCTGTTCGTTTTCTACACTGCACAGAGTCAAACAAAACAAACCATTAAAAAAAAAACTGTTTACCTCTTATCTGTTGGTGACACTGCACTAAGAACCACAGAAGGAAAAAACAGGAAGACCTCTGAAGAAGCTCAACTTCCTCCGTCGGGAAATGCAAACACATTTTGGCGGTCGCAGGTTTTTCTCTTGTCTCAGGAAAAAAAACGACCATGAAGCATCTCTCCTCCCAACGCAAGACACTTTCATTTGTTTGGGTTGTATTTACCCAGAATGCCCTGCGCCGTCGTCCGCCTCCTGCTTTCAGAGCATTCTCAGGTTTTTAGTCAGACCAGAGTTCGATTTTTGGTCCGCATCAGAATTTGATTGCGCATTCACACCTCCCCAAACAAACTGGACTTTCTAAACAGATGAACCAGAGTTCGATTTAAGCGGACCAAACAGGGCTTTAATTTCTTTAACAAAAGGTTAACCCAGTAGTTTATTCGTTCGCTGACTCAATCACTGCAGAAGTAATAAGTGGGCATTAGAAGCAGGTGTCAGTACATTTTAGATGCTACTTTGACTGAAGCAGTAGTAAACCTTACAAGATGCACCAGAACACACTCCTTAGAACATAATTCATCAGTTTTTTAATATAAAAATCAACTTCTGATCTAAGTGACAACATATTGGCTCTCATTAGGCTCCCACTGAATCAAAACAGTGTCATCACAGACACTTGTTTACGAGTTTAAACATTATGTGGTTTTGCAGGAAGCCTGTCTGGCAGTAAAAAGAAACATTCAGTCTCGCATGCCACTTTCTAGAATCTACCCGCTCTGTGAAACTCATCGATCCTCTGCACTGAATCCCAAATGTCCTTGATTTCCTTTTCGATCTTCACCTGAAAGGGAGGAGAACCAGAAGATGGTGGACGTGGTCCTGTCTCGCCGGGACGAATTCAGAGTGTTTGACACGTACATCTCTGAGTTCGACCGCAGCATGTCCTTACTGGAGCAGAGCTGCAGAAGCTGCCCAGCTTTCGCCAGCATTGTCAGGAAATTTGAGGTGAGATTCTCAGCAGAGAGACTTTTTAATTCCCAGGTTGGTGAGGCGCCTTTATTACTTCGCTTGAGGATTTAAATTGTCTTCTTAAAGGATTTTCAGACGTCAGGCTTACATTCCCATTCTCGGGAAGGAACATGAAGCATTGTGGGTGTGTTTCCAGTAGAGCAGTAATGCTCTACTGGAAACCTTTCAGCAGCTATTGAATCTTTTTTTTTTTTTTTTTTGTCCCCCAGCCGCCCTTGGGATCGTATCGGCATTTCTACAGCCTCTGTGACCCGCTTGCAGCTCGTGGAGCTGACCTTTCTGCCGTCATGCTCACATATTTTATATTCAGTCGGCAGTGGATCCTCATTCTTTGTCTAATTTCCTCTTTCATAATTGACACCAGGAATGTGGGATACGAGTGAGGAGTTAGCTAGCTAGAAACCTAATATCATTACAGCCTGAAGCAAGTTGGTATTTTCTCATTTAATCGATACTGAATGTTCACTGTGAAAAAGCAGTCTGACTCTGGAGGGGCGGCAGAGATATATTGCTCAGGTGCAAAGATTTAGGCTGTAATAATGATTTTCATTGGATTATCTTTGATGATTGATCCATGAATTGGATTTGGGGTTTTTTTTTTAAACAGCCACATTCTACAGATTTTTTATTTCAGCCCTTTTTAGACATTATTAGAAATACATCAAAAGATCAACAAATGATTTTTCAAAAAAGAAAATAAACATTGTTATCGCCAAAAATGCAACATTCGTGAACCCTCGACCATTTGTAACAGCTGAAAAAAATACTTCTAACCTCACAATATGAAAAGCTCAGCTCTTTATATACTTGACTTAACATCCACACATAAATTAGTTCATGATTATTTTGATGACCGATTCATCTGATTAATCGTTTCAGACCTACAGCTGATAGTCATGCATTCCACAAATCTGGCCTTGATGGAAGAGTCACAAAAAACATAAACTAATGACAAAAAGCCTTAAGAAATTTTGTTTGTATTTGTCACAAGCAAACACTTTGACCAGATTAGGAGAACGTTTAGCATTTTGGGCTAAAGCCCTTTAGGTGTGGCATAAAGATGATACTGCACATAACCTTCGGAGACCCCAAAAGGGTTTTTTTAACAACACTTTAGGTATCCCTGTAACAAACTCAACTTTTTGTGTTGCAGGTGTTTAATTAAAACATTTGGAAAATATAGGAAAGTAAAGCAAAGCAAGTCAGATGTGCAAAAAAAAAAAAAAAAAACAACCCAAAAAACGAAGATATTATTTCATGTCATCTCATTTATAAAACACACAACCAACAAAAGCGCAGTCTTCGTACTATCTGTGCCGTTTACGTTCGTGTTTAGCGCTGAAGCGACCGAACCTCTCTGCCAGAATGCATGCAAATTCGCCGGTTCCTTGCTGTGTGTTGATTCGCCGTGAGTGTCTGACATAATGCTTTCAGGCGTTTCTAGTTCATTGAGAAAAGCAAACAGACAAGACGCCAACTGTCTCGGCTCATAAATATTCATGGGCAGCTGTGTCTCCTCAGAAAAACTTAGCTCAGTCGCACGTTGGCTCGGAGCGCCGGCCCCTCGGTCCCCTGCAGCTTGTTTCCCCGTTTGAGAAGCTTCGGTTCGACGTCACTCCACTTCTCGCCCCGAGAAACTTCATATCAAGCATTAATGAGACTCCGCTGCCGCTCTTTAGGTTCCTCCAATTGCTTAAAGGAATCACAGTCTTGGCTGTGATCGTCCCAGTTTCCACTGGTATGGTGGAAACTGGTTAATGTGATGGACGTCCTCGAATGCTTCGGAAGTTAGTTTGGTTTTCTGATCCGGCTACAATTGGAGGAGTGAAGAAAATATGTGTTCATGGAGGTCACCAGCCAGAATACTCTGTAAAACCAACCAAACTCAGATTTAAATATAATATGTCTCGCATAAACAAACTCCAGGTGATTGTATTTGTATGTTTTGATTTCTTTTTTCACACGATTACCTCTGCTTGTTCTTTGAAGTGCATTCTTTCGTCGTTTTGTTTGCATGTTTTCTATTTAAATTGCAACAACAAAAAAAACAGTCTACAGTGAAACTTTCAAGCCAGATAGGAGAACTCTGCATAGAATTCAGTAAGCACAAGATAAAAAGAGGACTGGACAGATTTCATTATTGAATAACTTCACACAAGAGAACTTGTGATAAATACCGTTTGGTCTCGTTGACATGTTCCAACAATGTTTTCTGCAGAAGCGCCGCGTCACTTGCTGCTTCTGGATAAAATTATCTCTATTACCCAGTTTTTGTCGTCAGTCTACATTTTCTAAATCGTTTTGCTTTGATTCCTTTCGTGCGTGCTCGAGGAATCCTTCAATCTCCCACTGCAGCGACACTCCCCTGCGACTTCGCCACTCAGCACCTTCAGACTAGCAGCAGCAATTAGCAAACTGTTCGTCTGCTGAGGTAATCTTGCAAGCTAGTTCTCTGTGAAAAGCTGGTTGAAACGCTGTCAAATGCTTAATAGAGGAGCGATTGTGTCAGAAAGAGCAGGAGCTTCTTAAAGAGACAGAAGCCCAATTTCAAGGCGTCAAGTCACTACAAACTTCTTTTAGGTCGTACCTTAGAACAACTGAAGGTGTCATAGTGTCATAGTGCTATAAAATGGCACTATGTGACTGGAAAATACATAATACTGTAAGTAAGCACACCCACGTGCTTATTTCTGTTAAACGTTGTTTTCTCTTCTGGCTGCGTTTTAGTCCTCCAATCCTTCTCTCTCGTTCAACACCTCATTTGTGCACTCACCTTTTCCCGCCGCAAGCTAAAGTCCCGCGGTGTAAGTGGTAGTAATTTCATTGTGGATGTGGTGATGACAGTGATGAAGTAGCCGCAGTCCCCCGATCGGATCAGAGCTCAACCCTTACCGGATTACAGCCCAGCACTCCCACCCCTCACCCCCATTCCTCTTTAACAGCCAGTTGCTTGTTTACCCGCGCCATGCACAAACATCAACCACAGTTGCGTTCGATCCATGTGTGTCTCCTGCATGTGAAGCGTGTTTGTGCCCGTATGTTGTTTCTGCCTGGATGTAGCCATACGCAGACTGTGTTGATCCTCTCATAAAATCACTTTTCCCAGACTCCTCTGCCTGGATTTTAGTTCACATCGAAGCGTCCATTCCTTTCTATGTGTGTGTGCGTGCGTGCGTGTGTGTGTGTGTGTGTCCGATGAGGCTGTGCAGCAGGTGGACACAGAGCGATGGGTAGAAGGAGAAAGGGATGGAGCGAATTCCTTGTAAAGGCAGCTGGGCAATGAGGCAGACAGAAGCTAATTAGAGAAGCAGCATCCTTTACAACTCCCCAATTAGATCAGCTGCGTGTGTGTGTGCGAGAGTGTGTGTGTTTATCTGCCATCGCAAGGTGTCCTGCTCCTTCTTCCCCCCTCCGTTTGGTTTGCTCACCCAAACAAACCACAAGCTAATTACCATCTCTGCAACGACACTTCCTCTGAACAAGTGTCAATTGGATGACAATTTGCAAGCGACGCTGGAGGCGAGCGGATGTTCTGAAAACAAGCAAGCCTGATAACGGGGAGCTGATCCGCTGGGTGGATCAGGACTCAATCTCGTGATTTCTTTAACGGAAAAAAAAACATTATTTTTTTAGGGTTAGCACCTTCGTTCCTTTCACATCATCTCATCACCAGCTCAAGCTCTGTGTGAGGCACTATATGCGCCGAAGTGTGAACATATCATTGACACGTTTTATATTTGAGTGTGTGTGTGCAGTGTAAATAAAGACGAACATGCTGTTTTCCCGCAGGGTGCTATCTGTGCCTGTCTAATGAAGGATAGGACTTCATTGGATTAGAAAAGATGGTGTGTGTGTGCGTGTGCGTGTGTGTGGGGGGGGGGGGGAGGGTGCGTGTGTGTGTGTGTGTGTGTGCACCCAGGAACCGCTGCTGCTCCTCAACCTCTCGGGGCATAAATACCTGTCACAGACAATTAGATCCTGATTGATTTTCCAATGCTCTCTTTGATAGTTCCCCCCTTTCTCTGTCCTTTCTCACCTGCAAACGACTCCGTCGAGCTGGAGAATAGGGACGCTCTACGGGTTTTTTTGTGTGCCTCAAGGTCACCCTGACAAACATTTCCCTTTCGGTCGACGACGACCTTGTCTCACGACACTTGAGTTAAAGCGGCGACCCACGTTTGGAAGACACAGAGACGTGGCTTTTCCCTGTTGGTGCAGTAACACAGGTGTAGCTTTGGTTGGACAAAAGGATGTTGAAATTATTGCAGCGTTTCTTTTGCGGATTGGATGCACCACGATTGGTGCTTTTTTTTCCCTTCAAATTTGAGAAATGGAATATGCTGGTATGTGCTCCTTGACGTGTTGAAAACGTCATAGATGTGTTTGTGTGTGTTAATGCAGACTAAAAGTCCAGAAGAACCAGAGGTCCCAATGAAACACCAGCTGCTCCAGGTCATAGTGAGAGTTCTTCAGTATCGAATGCTACTCACAGGTAACGACTCAGAGAGAAGATTTTAGAAAATAAAGGGGTTGTCAGCACTTATGGAAGTTAACTTTGGGGAAAGTCTAATGTAAGATTTTGCAGAAGATCCACAGATCCAGCACTTTCAAATGACAAACTTGACTATTGATGAACTGTGCAATCTCTGGTGGAGCCAACGGTGCATTGTCCAGTGGCTGCAAATAAACGCCTTACTGCTAAAATGTTGTGACGTGAGAAAAATGTCACAACATTAGTTGTGACATTTAGTACCGAGATTTACGTCTGTCCATCATTCCTTTCAAACACGTCTTATGGAAAAAATCTTCTTTTGATATCTAGAATGAGAACTAAAATGAACGATGAGACAGCTTTTCCTTGATGTGACCCTCAGCTTTCGAGAAGCCTTTCTTATAAACCCCAGAGTCTGAATGTCCTCAAAAGCAAACCAAGGACTCTGTTTAGTCTGGCCTACACTTTAAGTTTATGAATATGTATCATCTCTCAATTTTTATTTAAAATTTTCACAACTTTTATATCATTTCTTTACATACAAGAGCTAATCTGGTTTAAATCCCTTCTTATTTCTTGAATGAGTGGAATTAGTTTTGGAAAACCATGAATCTTTTGCTCAGGTTGTTATTGGTTGGTGTTAAAATCTGTTCTGATATAAGATGAAGAAACAGAACTAATTTGTAATTTCTCACTGCACCGCAGTGAAAAAGTCATCTACAAAAAACAGTCAGAAAAGTTTTCATCGGTAACTTTGTAATTTGTAATGCTGCAAATTAGCATCGACAATTACAATAACAAAAATTAACACTTTAAACTTGAAGAAGTGCTTCAGAAGTTGCCGTGATTTATCAGTAAATGCGTTCGGTTTGATTTGACGCTCATTCTTAATCTGCCCTGTCCAGATTATCTGAACAACCTCTCTCCTGACTCCAAAGAATACGAGGACACTCAGGGTAATTCATCCGACTCCTGGCATGTTTTCATTGGTGATCTCGAGCAGCTGATCAGCATGCGACAACACCAACGCGCCGTGTCGCCCCGTCGAATGCTTTTAACTCCTTTTCTGTTTCTGTCGCAGCTGCGCTGGTGATTGTGTCCGAGGTGGCGGACCAGGCCAACGACGACCTGAAACAAGGGGTGAGTTTCTGAACCTGGGTTAATAGAGTGCGCTCCCATTCACTGGTACGGCTCTAGCTTTAGTCTCCAAAGGTCTTTAGTCCTGCCTCAAAGAGCGGTTCCTCCGTGTGAATCTGTCTTCTGAATGATGGCATGCCAGAGAGAAAAAGAGGTCGATCCCTACTTGGTGATTAACTGAGGAAAGTTTATGTGACACGACAAAGGAGGCAGTGTAATGCTGGACATGACTTACGGTTCTTCTTAAACTTCAAGACTTGGTGGAGATAATGGGCCAACACTTCCTCAATGTCCTTCAGGTCTTTCACTGTCAGACTCCCCGGTGTCTCTTTAGGTTCCCTCCTCTGTTTATCTCGCCGCTCTTCCTCCTCCTCCTCCTCCTCGCACACCCACTGATACGGACACACACAGTCTGAGAGACACAAAGTCATCGCCTCCCTCTCCGCCTCCCACACTTTCATTCAGAAATTAAGTGTCCGTGTGTCGTCGGGTGATCTTCCTCTGTGTTTCATCCTTCGGTCTCCCGCAGGAGAACCTGCTGCGTCTGGTCCACATAGAGTACAGCGTGAAGGGGAAGAGGGACCTGCTGAAGCCCGGAAGGGTGAGAATCACCGAGCCGCGTGGCAGCAAATCAGAACGCGGCCGTTTTGATCTGAATAAACCCTTTTAACGGTTCTTGTCCTTGGCAGATATTCGTCAAAGAGGGGACGCTCATGAAGGTCTCGAGGAAGAGCAGGCAGCCGCGGCATCTGTTTCTGGTAAAAAGGCTCCGTCCGCTTAACTTTTACCCCCACATCATGAAAACAGGCTTACTAAGGCACTTTTACCGATTCAGACGTACTGATCTTTGTATTTAAAGAGTATTTGTTCCTCTTCGACTGTTTCATGTTGCGCCTCATTGCAGCCTCAGGTGTAAGTGAGTCTAGTTGAGATTTTACAGATCAACACACGTTAGCTCATAGGTTTTCAGAGGGGGAGTGAGGTGAGGAATTGGTCAGAGTTTTCCACTTTGTAGCAGGAGAGCAACCCTAAATATGCAGCCAGAGCTCCAACTAAATGTTTTGGATCGAAGAGTACTCGTTTGTCAGCGTGGTCCAGTCAAAGCCCGGACCAGAGGAATCTGGTGAAAGGCTTGCAAACTGATGTTCACACACACTCTTCACATTTGAACGAGGCATCATGATGTCATCTACAAATGTAAAATGTCTTATTTTGTGACAATATCATCAATATCTTCCATGAAAAAAAAAAAAACAGAGGATATGTATGGAGAGTGAAGAGTGCCAAAATACAATAAATACAAAATTGGTTAAAAGGGAAAACAAGTATTTAAATGGCTCATTGATTTAATACAACTGTAAATAAATAAAAAAATTATTTATTAAATATAGAATTTATTATATGCAGATTATTTAAATGTATTGATATTCTTGTAAAGACTATATATCTATGTAGTGTCTTACTTATTTTAGGTTCCTGTGCCGATCGTAAATGTGTTTCAACGGCCAACCTCACCTTCGACCTCAGTGGGCGGGATTAAAGCTTCTTCTATAGAGATCCTGACGTCTGATTGGTTGCTACACAGAGCAAGTTGAGGCAACTTCTTCCCAGTTTGCTATGACTCTGCGGTCAATATTTTATTTTGTTTTTTTTAAGAAATCAATATGTGATCGAGGCACATGCAATTAATTCTATATTTAATAAATGACTTCTGAATTTCTTTCCGGTTTTAACACCTTCATTGAACATTTGAATAATTATTTCATAAGTTATTGGTTCATTGTAATTTGGCACTCTTCACTCTCCGTAGATGTACAACCATTCCTGGCACATTGACCACAGTTAGTCCTCACATCAGTGGTTTGGACAAGCTTCCAACCCACCAAAAATGTAACTCAAACCCTATATATTACTAAATTTTTACATAAAAAGACCTTACAATAATCATTTTCATGATTAGGACACATTTCTGTAAAGAATCTGAGGACCTGATGAGTCTGATTACGGGCCTCTCGTTGAAGGCACCTGCTGAATCATTGAGTCGCGAGTGAAATCGGTCGCTGGCTTTATCTGTGTCAAGGAATGTTGGGTGGAGGTAGGTGAGCTTGTGAGGGTGGAGGGACGCGAGGCCAAGGCTGCTGGACCTCCACTAAGCACCACACCCATCCAGCAAGAGCCTCCCTCTCCACTTGTCTCCTCTCCACCCTTCTCAGGACTTGTTTTCAAGGGCCCCGCTTCCTTACAGGATGTTTGGTGTGGGTCACTGGATGCGGGCTTCCTGTGTATTGGGAGGGGGACTGACAGTGAAGTGAAGGCCAGACACCCTGCAGAATGTGGGGAGGAGGCGGCAGAGGAGGGGCGGCGGTGTTACACAAACACATAATGTGAAATGGAGAAGCCCACTCTATTGTTCCATGTGCAATCAGCGCTGTCTCATGTTATGAAATATGCTTTGGCGAGACATCCGCAGGAGCAGCGTTTAGGGTTTGGGCTTCTCTTGGTTTATCCAACTAAAACATAAAGATGCTCCGTGGATTAATTTGTCTTTTCTCGTTCTGTCCCGACACGTCCTCCATTGTCTTTTCCCACCTGCAGTTAAACTCGTTTACAGTGAAGCGAGAACCACCCCTAACGTTTGCCGAACGTTTGCCCCTAACGAGGCTTAGTTGGTATTTTGGGGGCTTTTAGCAACGGAGATTCCAAACTGTGAAGATGGAAAGCTATCAGTCTGCTCAGACAGACAAAAGGTGAAACCAATCCTTGGCCAAGGGAAGAATTAAAACCAGCTTAGGGTGTGTTCACACCAGCCCTGGTTTGTCCGCCTTAATTGAATCCTGGTGTGTTTGCCGAGAAAGTCCGGTTCTGTTTGCAGAGGTATGAACCTATGTCTATGTCTCGGTTCAAGTAAAGTATGGTGCAGTTCGATTGCAAACGTGGATGGAAGCGGACACGAGACTCCTCCAAAAACAGGATGCAGACCATAGCGCAGTGCATTCTGGGTGAATACTACCAAAACAAACGTGTGAGAAATGTCTCGTGACAACAAAGAGAAACGACAACCATTAAAAGTCTGACGTTGGTTGACTTTTGTTTACATTTTGCGAAGAAGGACATTGCACTCATGTCTTCTTCAGAGGTTCTTATGTCGTTTCCTCTGTAAGTTCTTGGAGCAGCGCCAACCCAGGTGAGGGAGGAAGCAGGAAACAATTAGTTTATATTGTTCAACACATTAGGAACGCTAACCAGTCCAGCTGAAAATGTAACAAACGTTGCATTTTTGGTCCCCAATCGAGCCGAGGCTACTGGACTATCAGGTGTGAAAGCGCCCTCAGATCGGGCAAGGAATTAACAGAAGGAAGGAAGGAGGCAAGTGGACAGCTGAAAAATGAAATATGAAGCGCAAAGAGGGTCGCGTACTCATGGGTCAGCCCTGCGAAGTCTGTTTGCTCAGCTCCCGTCGGCGTCTCTGTGGAAGGAATCTTTCAGTGAACGAGCAGCGCAGGGTGGAGCTCCCAGAAAATCCCGGTGGCCACAGCCCAAAGGTCGCTCCGGCTTGGCTGCTATGCACTGTTTTGTCTCCAGCTACCGAGCTAAAAGAGAAACAAAACAAACAAAAAGATTAGTGGGATTGTTTGTGTTGTTGTTGTGGTGAAGGTGGCAGGATTCGCCCAGGCCTGCTCCTCTGCAGGGTGAAGGTGGCGGGGGGTCCGGAGCAGGGTGGAGAATTCCTGGACGCTGCCCGTAGGGCCCCAGCGGATGTTTAGAGCACACATTAGGTGTGACCAATGATGTCATTTCTTTTGTCTGTGTTATGAAATACCTTTCATAAAACAATGGCATGTAGGGCTTGTTAGAACTCTTTATTCCCGTATCCAAACAAACATTTGCTTTAAAGTTCTGCCGTGTGCGGGCCTGGGAGTGGGAAACTTAAAGTGCCACTGAAAAGAAAACACCCAAAAACAAGCTACGTTGAAAAATGTTTTTTTTTTTTTTTATTTACTTGCAATGTTATTCCATTTAAAACATGAGAAGTCAGTAGAAAGCCGCGTATCATGAAGGGATTCCTGCCGAGCTCGGATTGGTGACCACTGCAGGTGAGACACCAACTGCTCATAAATGCTGCAACACAACAAAAAACAAAACAACCTCTTTAAAAAGATACTCTCTCGAAGCAGAGCTGCACCGCCACCTTGTGTTGGACGGAGGTATTACATGCGTTACATGAGTTATAATTGCTAAATCTTAGTTTTCCCATTCATCCGATTAGAAGCGTCTCAGTCTCATTCCTCCGATTCTCTCTTTTTCTCTCTCCCAAACAGATGAATGATATTATGCTATATACTTACCCACAACAAGATGGAAAATACAGACTTAAAAACACGCTGTCCCTGTCAGGGATGAAGGTAAGCACATTTTTCTGATGACTTATTGTCATTTATGCGTTCCTCACACACACTTGCCCACCGTTTTCCCCGGTTTTGTGTCTTTGTTGTGCACACACAGGTGAGCAAACCCGTAGTGGACAACGTCCTCAACTGTCTTCGGATCGAGGTGTCCGACGTCACCATCACTCTCTCTGCCAGGTGAGCGACGCCTGCAACTTGCAGGTTTTGGTTTATTTTTATTTCTCTTTGAGAGATATAAGGACATGACATTCCAATTATATTTATTTTTTTCTGTGACCGGTTATTCTGTTATAGTCCAAGATCAGAAAATGTTACATTTATTCAATGTCCATGCGTCGGCGTCTGGCTTGGGGCAAATTAAAAGTCACCAGCTGACTTTTTAATGCTCTTCATAGCCGAAAATCACCTAAGAATAATATTTTGTTGTGTGTTGTAGCAG
The DNA here is from genome assembly GCF_027474105.1 of Poeciliopsis prolifica. Lineage (NCBI taxonomy): Eukaryota > Metazoa > Chordata > Actinopteri > Cyprinodontiformes > Poeciliidae > Poeciliopsis > Poeciliopsis prolifica. The sequence continues at coordinate 5,287,085 of NW_026562378.1, read as the reverse complement.
CCTTATTAGAAACCTAAATGAGTCAAAAACATGATTTTTCTGATTAAACTGTTCTTTTTTCTCAGTTCTGTTGGAGAGCGAGAGGATTGGTTTCACACTCTGAGTCGAGCCATCGCGGACCACGCTGCAGGACTCTGCACCTTCGGTGGTCCATGCAGCGAGGTAAAGCAGGAAATCATGAAATACAATCAATTTCTTTATTACAAACATGCATTAACCTCAAAATGTCCAGCTAACTATTACAGATGAAAGACCCTTAAAGATAGTGGCAAAAAAAACCAAAAAACTGCAATTTGTCTCTGGGTTACCTGTCTACTGGAATTAGCTAAATGAGTTCTATTAATTGGGGCGTTTTTAGGCGTAACATGTGAGGATCTTTCCAACAGGCCCGTGAGAAACTGTGGATGGCTCTCGGTGAGGCCGCGCCTGTGCTTGTGCCGGTTTCTCAGGTGATGATGTGCATGAACTGCACCACAGATTTCAGCCTCACGCTCAGACGACACCACTGCAACGCTTGTGGAAAGGTACGGTGCGCCGCATCTTCCTGAAAGAAGAAAGAAAGGAAAAGTCTTCATGCTCGTCATAGGAAAGGCAGATGTCAAATAACTGCTTTTTCTCCGCTAAGGTTGAAGACAACATCCGCACTACTTCTCATCAAGTAGTGCTTCTACGATCCACAGCCTCTTGAAAACAAGCAGCCCTGTTGGTGTTGGCCTGTGTTAACATTAAAGAGACATGGAGCCGCATTAGCATTTCATTCTCTATTGGCTAAAAGCTCTCTTTTATAATAGATGATGAACCACCGTTGCTGCAGCGGAGTAGCTGCTGTATGCTAACATTTGCATGCATCAATAAAACATGATAAAAAAGATACCATAAAAAAATCAATTCTCCTTCTAAACACAATAGTGACATTATAGCTGAAATTACAACATGTGACAACAGACATTTTGGCCTTAATTTCTCCTCAAAACTCTCAGGAATGAACTTTTTAGCGAGTTTTGATATCATATTATTCTAGTTGAAATAAAACATTGAAAGAAGTTCACAGTAGAGATACAGTCTTTAATAAACTGCTCTGAAAGCAAGAGCATCGAAGTGAGACATCCTTTCTATTGTAGCGCTTTGTTGGTGTGAGAATCTGCTTGCGGTTTATTTCTAGAGCGGCATCAGTGCCATGGAAATGAACCACATTTCTATTTCTGTTCATTTCTACTGATGCTACTGTTTGAGCTCGGCCTATGTAGGAGATTATTAATGCTTTGACAGTGAGCCGCATAGGTTTGCAGTTATTTCCATTTCGTCCTGAGGATCTCGACATAAAGCACACTGATCCATTCTATGTGTTTGAGCAGGTGGTGTGTCGCGCTTGTTCCAGGAACAGATACCCTCTGAAGTACCTGAAGGACAGACTGGCCAAAGTGTGTGACCACTGCTATGCTGAGCTCAGGAAAAGAGGTGACCCCTTGTTTTTTAAGGATCGCAGCTGAGAACGGAGTCGGCGGGACGTTAAATGTTGTGCACGTCTGCAGGCGGCAGCATATCGGGAGCGTGTGGTAACTCGAGCCCTCGGACTCATCGGGCCAGTCGGCCGCTCTCCGCTGTCTTCCAAAGTCTTCAGCCTCCCAGTCTGTGGAAGTCCAGGAAGAGCAGCTCCACCCTCAGCCAGGTGGGATAGAGATCAAATGTCACTGTATGCAGCTTGTTAGATTTCAGAAAATAGAGACTGTTCCCTGACCGGGAATCGAACCCGGGCCGCGGCGGTGAGAGCGCCGAATCCTAACCACTAGACCACCAGGGAGCTGCAGAGGCCTTTGACACCAGGAATGTCCGGCTCTCCAGACAGCTAGGCTGAGCAGCTGTCAGCCGGGTTCATGTCAGCTCCCTGCCATTCTGTCTTACTCAACATGTGATATTTGAACGAAAAGTTTGACAAAGGTTTTAAAGTAGTACAGTTTCCTAAGTTGTTGGTCACAATATCATTTTTAGTTTAGGCCTGGCAACAAAAATGATATCTTTGAAAACCCTTAACTTGTGCGTTTGAATTATTAGGTGTGACTAAGTCTGTTTGAGTAAAAAGTCGCTGGAGATTTGTGGCTCTATTTACGTTAACACAGTTAATAAAATAAAATAAAAAAACACATGTTTAGCAGCTAAAATTGTCTATTTAATATGTAATTTTGGCATTGAGAGTTTCATACAGAAAAGTGTCGATGTTCATCAGTTCCTTTATATAGAGTCAAAACTACCCCAGGCCACACTTTGGACACCCCTAATGTAAAGTCATCCTGCATAAATCACCCATTTCTAGTGTTTCACCTTCATGTTTGTGTCACTTCTCTGTTGCTGCCGCCAGGCGTCACTCGGTGTGGATGGCTCCACCATGAGCGGCAGCCTGCAGCGCCGGAAGAAGAGCAAAAGGAAGTGGAAGAGGCTGTGGTTCCTCCTCAAAGATAAGGTGCTCTACACCTTCACAACCCGTGAGGTGAGGGGGCACAGAGTCTCCCGCACCAGCCCCAGAACACTCCCACGATCCCAATATCATGATCTAAATCCATTCTGGCTCGATCAGGACGGCATGCTCTTTCTTTGCAACATCTATTCCTCCCTCCTCTTGTGGCGGGGCCATTTTTCAACCTTTCTTCAAGCTCCTTCGGTCTCACCGGTGAATCGCTGGATTGCTAATGGAGGGGATTCTCTGTGCTCTCTCTGTCTCGCTCTTTCTCCTCTCAAATGCACAGGCTGTTTTTGTTGCACCGCTTTGCTCTTCTTGGAAAAAAAAAAAAAAACACCTGCCGTTTTCTTCCAGCTCTCGCCAGCAGCGCTCCTCACCACTCCTTGTGATTTTTGGACCGCCTCTGACGGTTTTTAACTGTTTTTTTTTTTCCTCTTCAGGATAAAATGGCTTCGGAAAGTCTACCTCTGCAGGGCTTCACCGTCAAGCTGACGGAGAAGCCAGACGGAGAAGAAGGCGGCAGCGTGTTCCAGCTGTATCACAAGAAAACTCTCTACTACACCTTCAGAGCTGATGACCAGCACACCGCCCGCAGGTCAGCGCCGCCGTTTGAGGCGCGGAGGCGCTTGTTTCTGTAGATGCATTTATTTGCAGTCATTTCGGGTATATAACTCTGCAGCCACGTCGCTTTTTTGTTGATTAAATTAAATATTTAGATGAAAAAAGCTGATTTAAAGTCATACTCCAAAGATTATGTCTTTAAGTGATAGAAAATGAAAGCAGTAAGAGGAAATCTACTGACTACCAACAGAAATATGAAGGAATAGTGAAGAGATAGAAAAGTATTATTCTTGAAAATGTTCCTGAGTTTGTTTCTGGAAATGTCTAAATAAAGCAACTTGCTTCTTTGTTTCAACCTTTATTCACAAACGATGATAAAATTGGTTTTACTTGTTTTAATAAGCTGCAGGATCGGCGCGTGTTTTGAATCGCTGACACTTTTCAACAGTCTGATCGTGCAGTAAAGTTAAATTTCATTCATATCGCCTGCAGGTTTAGGTTTAAGGAAGTTTTTTAAAATTTATTTTTGCCTTTATATTTTTACTAACTGGAAGTACTAATGCCATTCTGGAGTGGCCCATTCAGAGTCTTCTCTTAAATCTGTGGAATCTGTGGAGAGATATAAAAATTAGGGTGATGGCAAAGAAGTTCTTTGCATCTCACTAAACTGTCCAATATTCAAAGCATAAAGATGAAAGCAAAAATTCACTGGTGAACATTTTTTACTTTACATGTGCTTTTTAATAGGGCTTGAGTCAGTTTTGACTTGTTTTAGGGTTAGAGATAGGGTTGGGTCTCATCATTTAACAAATGAAAACTGAAACCAAAATGTTCAAATTTGTGAAAAAATAAAATAAAATAACATTTTTCCAAAAACTCAAACATATGACAAAGAATGAACCAAAGATCATGATCCTGGCAGATTTACATATCAAGATTCGTTTTGTTTTTGTTTATAATTAAGGTTTAGTTTCTGTTTGGAAACTGTTAGTTTCTGTTTCTTGTTATCTCTTTGAAAAGAGATAAGCTTTTTGCATGTTTACCGTTTGGTAATTAATGACCGATCTTCGATAAAGTGCTCAAAGTCTTCAAGGTGGGAAAACCTCTTTGCCATCACCCTAATATTTAGCTCCCTCCACAGATGTTCTCTATCGGATGACATGTTAATATTACTTTTACCCTTCCCATTCCCAACCTCACAGCTGCAGAGCCAAAACTGACTACATCCCATATTTAAAACTAAATATGACAATCCAAACTAACAGAAAAGCTGTCTTTAAAAGTGCTAAATGTTTAATTTCTGTGTTTCAGATGGGTCAACGCCATCGAGGAGGCTACAGTTTTATAGCACCTGCTTGCCTTGGGCTAACACACCCAGCTGTGTGCAGCTGCTAGCACAACAAAACTACCTGCTGACCAAGAGATGGTCTGACGTCAAATGGAAGAAAAACTAAATCACTGGATTCCCGAGAAAGCTGCCCCCGGTGGCAAGGAACTGAAAGTGTCAGTCTGTGAACAAGATAGGTTTTTGTCTGATGAATTATAAACTCTTCAGGCAAAAACAAAGTAGAAAAAAAAAAACCATGGGAGCCTTTTTCTTTTCAGAAGAAGAAGCCTGAGACAGAAGCTCTTTTCTTCTGCGTTTCAACTTTTTACAACAAAGCTTCCTGTATAGATCTACCAACATTTTTTTAAGATTATTTCTTTGTATTTTAATCTCTGAAAGCATCCAAAGGTTTTCACCTCTCTGCAGGAGGAGACGTTGCGTATTTCCAAGTAAAAAACAAAAAAAAAAAGGCATCAGACTGGACCAGCAAAAAGTAAAAAGCAGCTGCACAGCAACATCCATATGGTGTAAACTAGAAACTATTTACCGCCATTTTACTTCCGGTTATGAATATAAATAAGCCGAATATTACAGTGAAATATTGGATTTATTTGTATAAAGTTGGTGTCATATGATGCTTTGTGTAAGGGTTGTTCCTCACTGTATGAAAACATTGTGTGTATCATGTGAAGTTTTACTGAATTCATTGTAAAAAAACAAAAACTAAAAGCATGACCCTCAGCATGCCTCCATAGCAAATGTATGTCAACAAAACGTTATTATGAACTATGCTTTGAACTTCATTGTGTAAGTTTCTACATGATAACAAAATCTGATTGTTCTGAAGTGCCAACTCAGTTGAATGCAGTTACATTTGCTATAATTATTATTATTATTATTGAATGTGCCTGAAATCAAATGTATTCTCTATTCTTTATATTATCACAGTACTGTATGAAAACATGTTTTTTTTTTCTCATCAGTTACTGAAACCCAAACACTCAAGAATATAGTATCGTGGCTTTTTTAAATTTTTTTTATTGAAGCATTTTTCTTTGTAAAGTATCGTTGGCTGGAGTAAAAATGATCTGCCTTCATCAGAAGAAAGAACACTGGATTTATTCTGCTGTAACCAAGACAGACATTTGCTTCTTTCATCATTAATGGATTTAGAAGCAGTTATCTGTAACACTTCAACTCGTCTCAGATTTATCTTGAAAAGGTTTTTTTCAGTTTTTCTAACCGTTTCCTTACATCAGTAGTCTTATGATGGATCGTATTTCTGTCTTATAGGGCATTGTAAATGTTTGTGTACATAGAAGCATTATGAAATAAACAACTTTTAAAGGTGTACGTTGTTGGGGTTGTTTGCAATGTGAAGAGATTTGTTGCTTCGGTGAAATATGATACAGTTGTGGATAATAGCGTCACATCTCTCTAACAGAATGCGCTCTTAAAGAAGCGGTACTGATGATAAATGATAATCTGTCTTGAATGGGCAAACACAGGAGAGGTAAGTATGTCTTTCACCAGCAGGGGGCAGGTTTGCATCATCCGTTCATGAATATCTAAATAGATTTCCTGTTCAGGTCATAGGCGGTCATCACCTGCAGCTTATCACTCTGTAGTGTCTTCTTAGGGAAAAATTCAGATTGGTTGGTCCTGAAGCTAACGGCTAATCTGAGAGGCTAAAAACAGTCTAAAGAATATCATCACTTAATGCGAACAGTGCTTTATAAACGTATGGACCATCTTACTCTTTGAACAGGAAGTGGTTATTGTTTTACACAGGAAATTGGGGAGAGCATGTAAACTTACAAACTCGCCCAGTCAACATTCAAACTATATGTTGTTTCAAAAATGTTTGCTAATGAAACTGAACAAGAAATGCAATGGAAGTCAATACTTTGTAGGACTTTCTGGGATGTTTCTGTACTCAGTTTCATCCAGTGCACACACAAACACACCCCATTGCAGTCAGGGTGGAGCGCAGCTTCATTTTCCCTCCACTCTTGGTGTTTTGCATGTAGGCCATTGATTAGACAAGCCTGAATACCTGAGTTACACTATTTTTTCTTTCTTAATTAAGTACAGTGATTCTTGAGAAGTGGGACAAAATGGGTTTAAATTTTTCCAAAAATGTTTGAAATTATTCCTCAAGTTCATATATACAAATATGACAAACAATGTCTTGGAAATGTAAAGATGCTAAGGTGCAGGCTCCCACTTGCAACAATTTTTTTTTTTGAAAATTAATTTTTTAATGGACCTAACCTAGAACTTTGTCAACACCATCTGATAAAAAAAATAATATATATAAAATTATTTTTAATGACCCTGTTAGTGATATTTTACTCAGTTTACAAATGCTTCTCAAAAAACAAAAGAAATATTATTTAAAACAAAAAACAACATAAAGTTGACACAGAACTGAAGGGGGTGACAAACTAGTGAGTAAAAAGAAATACTTGACATATGTGAAGAACAGTACATTTACCAAAATTAAGCATTTATTTCACAAAACCTCATCAAAACAGTAAATTGTCAGTTATGGTGTCGACACATCATTTTTGTGACGAACAACGTAGGAATAAAACGGAAGAAAAATCTTAATAATGAGCTAAACAGAGCTGCTTGACCCTCTTAGCAAAGGAAGAGAAAGAAAGAGGTCATGGGGTCCTCAGAGGTTCTGATGCCCCCCAATATGCCTGATTTTTTATTTTTTATTTATTTATATATATTTTTTTACATTCTTTTGATGTTTGATGGTGTTTACAAAAACTTGAGACAAATTTCAATTGAGTTAGAAAATATATAAAAATAATTTTTCATTCATTTTATTGATGCTTTTAGAATTATTTATTTGAATACTGATACATAATTGTCATAATATAGTATCTTAGTATTCCCTTATTTGTTTTAAACTACTATAATGTATTGAGTTCTGCTCCAGGACAAGGGATTTTGCAGACTACAATCTTTAAAATAAAAAATATTCAGCAAACACCAGGAAGACACACATTGTTGTGCTCACATGGCCCAGGTTAGTTTAGTCAGATGTTTGAAAGAAATTATATTTTATTAAAATGTTGTGCTTTATCCATAGGACCTGTTTTTTCCCTCTTCTCAAGAATCACCAAGTACTATTTCCCCTCTATTTCCTGGTTATTTATTAGCTTGCCCTTTGTTTGTCACTTAACCTTTCAGTGAAACAAATTGAGCTTCCTGGTTGTAATGTGACACAAAGTGGAAAATGTTTCTGTTGTCTGAATATTTTTGCAAGGTGAAATATTTTAAAGCAAAACGTATGGGACCCTGAAAGGCAACTTAAGACATAAAAACATTTCAGGTCGTATTCAGACTGATTCTGTTTGTCCACAAGTGATCTTAAAGTTGAATGCAAATCCAGTGTAAACTAGCTTCAAGTAATTCTGCCCGACAGAAGAAAAACAAGATGTTTCCCAGATATGAATTCAGCTGGCAAATGTACAGGACTAGAAATACTTTCACTTTCACCAGCCTTATTTAAGTCTTGAAGACATGCAAATTTTATGGAAACCGATGTGTCTTACAAGTGAACAGACGATGACTGCTCACTTTGATGCAGATGCAAAAACACAATTGCGAAGAAGAAAGCTATTCCAGTTATGCTAATCGGTCGTTTCTACAGCAGTGTGAAGTCGTTGCATGAATATTTAAAGACAAGGAAACATCACAAAAACATTTGCTCGAAAGGCCTCGAAGACCTCTGATCGGCAGGTTTACTGAATCAACACTGAATAAAACCAGCATTCGGAGCGTCTAATCGATACATCTGAGACATTCCCTCAGACTGAAAATGAGAGAGCGAGGCAGCAGAGCAGCAACTCAGGTCACTGCATCGCATACAGATTTGAATTTAGCCAAGAAGAGAGGATAAATACACATGATGGTGAGACAGTGGGCAGAACAGAAAAGACTTGGACCTCTGCAGCTCCATGATCCCAGGAGTGTCAGTGACCCGATACTTAAGGGAACAAAAGAAAGAAAGTAGGGGAGGCTATAGCAGGGGCAGCAGGCAAAACTTTTCATCTGCTTTAAGCTCCTTGGACCTGCCAGATAGTGGGACCATGGTTTCTCTCTCTCTGTCTTTCACACACACGCGTGTGTTTGTTTGCAATACTTTGTGGGAACCATTTTCTTGACACATACCACATTGTGGGGACCTTCTGCTCCTTGTGGGGACCAAAGCCTGGTCTGTCACAAACGACCAGGCTTTGTATGTGTGTGTGTGAACACACACACATACAAAACTTTTCCATTAGTAGCCAAGAGACCCGCAGCGTACAGTTTCATAGCCTCAGCATATTCTGAGCAAAGAACCTCTAAAGATAGCATGAAGGACAGCGTCTCCTTGTGTGCCGATGGAAGCAAACGAATCCATTTCCAAGAGGCTGATAGTGAGTCGGAAATTTAACACGGGTGTCTCTCTGCATTCCTCTCGCAGAGGCAAAAGCGCACACAATAAACCTGAGAGTAGCATCAGGCTGAACCATAAGAGCTCACCGCTTATCATAATGGTGAAAGCAGGATGGCTATTTAAGTGTGCTTCATGTGGAACGTCCCCGTTCTCCTCTGCTTTCTGAGTTATGTCACTGGAGTATTAGCAACACCCCCACAAGATGCTATACCACAGTCTGAAGAGATTTGGAGGCTTTCTGAAGGGAAAATGTTTCCTGCTCATTTCTGAGATTGTTTGCAGGCACACGAGGATGACTTTCAGAGCTTGTTACACAAGGCAGGCTACTGTAAATATGAGTGACATCATCTCACAAGCGGCCAAAAAGTCCCGCTCCAGTTCCAGAGGATGACACAAACACCCTGGATGTGCAAGATGTGGGATTTTGTGACAGTGCAGTAATTTTCACGATTGGCAAAAACAAAAATCAGCTGTCTGAGTGTTTCACCGACTTAGTGTCGTCACATGTCAGAAAAAAACTGATTTAATCAGTGGTACATGTCTGGATGAAGACCACCATTTCCCTCCTCTTTTGTGGTTTGTTTTTCATCCTTCCTTCCTCTTTGTCTGTCCCTCGTTCACTGTTGTTTGCTCTAAAACTACATAATGATTGTCACAGGATGGAGCTTTGTATACCCTGAGATGTTTTTCTAAATTTTTTCACGTTACAAGCACAGACAAACCCAAAACAGTGCTCACCAGCGAAGCACAAGGAAATTATAGATGATTATTCTGGATTTATCACGGAAAAATGACAAATATTTTACCCCCCTGTGTCAGTTCTTCATAAAGCCGCCTTCAGTTGCAATTACAGCTTGTTTTTTAGGTGCCCACTTTGCACAGATAAGAGATTCAAATATTCCTATCTCCTTCTTTGCAAATTAGCTCAGCCTCAATTAGGATGAATGAATTTAGAATTTGTAAACACTTCCGTCGTGTTTAATTACACCCAAGTGGATAAAACTGACTGATTAAGTGACTTCTGAAGCCAGCTGATTGCACTGCATTTTGCTCAGAGCAGAATGAATGCAAATGCATGCCAGCTTGCTTTCTGATCATTTTGTGAAGGGATTGATTTTTATCTTCCACTCACCGGTCCACTCACGGTGCATTGTAGAGTTAACTTGAGTAAAAGCGAACAGGTTGAAGGGCTACGGATACTTCTGCAAAGCGATTCAAGAGTTTTTTTTCCTCTTGAAGCGTACCGACAGGTACGACCCCAAGGTGGAATTCCCACCGCCAACAATGGGTTTTATTTAAAGCCCTCAAGATGCAATCGATAGTTTCTTTTTCTTTTTTTTTTCTCCACTTACAGCAATGCTCAGGTGTTATAGAAGCTATGCTTAACCTGTATTTCTTCATTCGTGAGACGGTTATTGTTTTTTTTTTTATATTAACTAAAGCAGCATAGTTCACGCTGAGCGAGAGCAAGAAAGGTTTGACGTATCCACTAGATGTCAGCTCGGATGGCAAGAAGCAGAGTTTCCTGGTGGGAGTGGCGGCAGAAGTGACTAATTAACACTGCTGGAAAATCCTTACACAATGGAATATTCTTTTTATGGCTCCCGGTGCAAAAACATGAAGTCACTGATAAAGACAGAAACGTTTCAAAGAAGTGAAAGCAGAAGTGCTTCCTCTTGAATGACTTTTCGGTTTCTTCTTCCAGTTGTGAAAGACGCTAAGGATTTCGGCAGACACAGGGGCTGTGAGCAATTAAAGAAGAAGAAGAAACAGACAGTCACATGAGGTCAAGTTTGACTGAAAAAGATTTGATAAGTTGCTATTTTAAGCTCCCTTTTTTTCCAACAGTTGGTGACGGCAGTGACCTGATGAGTAATGCCAGGGTTTTTGTTGCGTTAATCTTTCAGCCCTCATCTCTACGGCGGGTACGTCATTTGTTTGTTTCTTCTTTTGAAACCTTAAATAGGTCTTCTGGAGCTCAGGGTGACCGTTCTGTTTTCTGCCCCGGGTCATTTTGGCGACACGTGATCGCCTTGTGTCGAAGTGCAGCGGAAATATGTGGCCGCTCAAGTCATTCATTAAGCAACGTCGGTGGATTTTCTTCTGTCTGCCGGTCACACTCCAGTTACTGTTCTGTTTGTTTGTTTGTTTGTTTAAATGGAAAAACTTTTTTTAAAAAAATTTAAATTTGATTCTCAATCTGGTTGTGGGTTTCAAAGTTCTTGTGTTGTGTCAAACTCAAGCTTTGACACAATAAAGTTTATTAAAACTATGATGCTATAAATGGATCCAATTCTGGGAATAAAAACATTTTGTTTCCTTTGTAGCCAATAGAGTGCTAGTTAGTTAGTTAGTTTTTTATTTTTCTTTACCTCACATTGAGCTTTGAATCATTTAAACATCGATTGCTTCATTTGTATGGATTTGTACAGACGGGGTAAACAGATCATTTTTTAACATGATATTACCTCTTTTGTTGTTGTTGTTGTTATTTTTCGCATGTCAACAACGCAGCGTTTGCACACTGCATGTTAAACGTTTGCATGTTGGTAAAGCAGCATGTGAACAACACATCACATTCAGGTCTGTTGGAGAAGATGAATCGACATGTTGCAGGACGGGGAGCTCTCCTGCATCCCTGAACACACCGTTGACAAATAGGTTTGATTTTCCATAAGCATTTCAGATTTGTCGCATTGTCAACACACAAACAACATGTTGTCGCTTTGCATGCATGTTGTTTTTTCACATGGTTTATGTGAAAAAAAGAGCACGGTTTCACCTGCTACAATAGTTCACTCATAAACACATTTTGCTCTGATAAACAAATTATTTTTGGACCCATTTACCTGAAGCACTGTCCAGGAGATTGTTTTGATTAGAAGGTTAACAGTGTTTGTGGGACTTAAATACCCTATTGTGACTTCCTGTGGCTCATCGACTTGAATTGCCTCCCACTGATCAGACTCAAATAATATAAAATCCACCAAGGTAAACAGAATCAACTTCCGTTGCGCAACTCAATTTGCTTACATTAGAATATGATTAGATTATTGATAACTTATCGGTTATGTGAATGTTGTACAGGAATGGCATTAAGCATCTTGCGGCAGGTGACTCCATGCAGTACCTAAAACCCACCAGGCTATTCATCAAAGTGACCCGCACACGTCAAAAGACGAGCGAGCTGGGAACCCGGAGCTTCCACGCGTCTGGAGTCTCGGGAATTCACCTGGCTGACGTCACACGCCGCGCGCTCATTCCCTAATGAGCCGCGCGCGAGCCGGCCGGCAGTCAGAACCGCAAAGTGTCCCGAAAGAGCAGCAGCGATTTGAGGCACTTCCTCGTCAGCAGGCTGAACAAGACGGGGAAGTTCGGGAAGAGCGACCTTTAAAAGGCTGAGTTTGGTAGAAATTCAGGACCAAGAAAGTTCGAGAAGAGAAGAGAGAGGTGAGTTACTGAACTTTTAATCCCCCCAGTCTTTAGTAGAACTTAGAAAGACGGTGTTTTGATTATTGGGACAAGAGTCCAGTATCCATCCACCTGTGCTCGCTTCCTCGCTGTAAAGCGGGTTTCGACGTGCCCGTGTTTATGGAGGACGGGTTTTGTTGTTTCTCTGCTTCGCAGCGGAGCAAACCGTGGCAAGAAGAGGAGCAGCGTTGCTCCCTCAAGTCTGCTCGCTGTGCGGGTTCGTGGACGCTCTGAAGAAGCTGCAATGAATCACGTGACGTCGAACTTTTCTGTGTTTAGCGCTGTCAGTTTAGCGCTGTTTGTTTAGCGCTGTCTGTTTTACTCTGGTTCACATAAAAAACTCGAGCTGAAACACAGAAACTCATAAAATAAAGTCCCCTTTAAAAAAATGGCTGTATTTTGGTTAAATATAAAAATAAAATAAACCTCTTTAGATTGAGCAGTGTATACCCTCGGCCTCTTTCACTTGGGTAAAAAAAATACATCAGTATTTACACAATACTTATAACATGGACTAATGACTTTTCTGCAAAACAAAACAGTAGCATTACTATCACTACTAAAATATAATTTATTATTGCATATGTATTGCTGTGCTGTATTATTATTACGACACATGAAACCAAATATACATTTTGTTCTCTATAAAAATAAATACAGCACAGTAATAGTAATTCTAATAATAATATTGATTTTATTTAACCCGGATGATCAATATGCGTTTTGTTTCCAAATAATTGAGTTTATTTATTTTATGCCTGCAAGGAAATCAAGCGAATGGCAGTTTTTTTTTTTTTCAGTCAGCTGATGGGCAGTGTGCAAGAGTTAGTGCTCGTACCTCATCCTCACACTTTCTCACTTACATGATTTTAAATCTTTAAAGCCTAAAATTTTAAACTTGCCTCTGAAAGTCAGCCCGTGCCTTGTTCAATAACTTTTAAAATGTCGAGTCTCTATTTCTAAATTGAAGTGCAAGAGGACTGTAATTTGGTTAAGTTTGGATATTAACTCTTATCTCAAGGACTATGATGTCTATTACTATTAAGTTTTTTTTTTCTTCTCCCGATCCTGTTGATTTTTGTCCTATCTCATCCCAGACCTGAAAAACAACAACCGGGCACCTCTGGTTACCGTGGCTTCAACCTGCCAATGTTTATGTTGTGCACAGCTGAGACTAAAGTCTATAATTACGAGATATCAAAGGTGCCTGCCTTAACTGCACGGGCGTTTAGTTGTCTGTTAAGTGAAAATGTTGGGCTTCAAAGTCACCGTCTTCATTTGACCTTCTGAAACCGCAACACCTTCCGATTCACCGGACCCACGCTGCACATGACCGTGTTTTGAAATGTGCCCTCCACTGGTTGCATAAGTCTTGAGTCACCCAGTCTGCAGTTGTGTTTTTGTTTTTTTGTCGAGGCAGCGCAGCTGTAGAGCACGGGTAACATTATCTGGCTTAGTGCTGTGTCAGTATAAGCTTAGGGGCATTGTGGTTTGCTTGGAGGATACAGCAGAGACATCTGCTCAGAGAGGAGCTGCCTCTCTGCACCGATCACATGAAAACAGGACAGGCTGTAGTCGCATGGATGTGCAACTATTTAACAAGAAACGCTGAACGTTGTCATGTTCTTAAAGAGTAACGCTGAGTTTTGTATTTGTAGAAATCACCCCTATTAGAGATCGGACTGTGTAACACCTGCACAGACCTGTTCTGACAGGCCTTTCTAATAATGGACAGTGAGAATAGATGCTGTACCTCTGAATGTCTTAGAGGCAGATTGGGGTTTAGTATTTTGCCTAAGGTCATTTCCACATGCAGGCCGGGATCAAGCTCCTAAACTTTAACTGGAGTGACTCCTGAGCCACACTACCCCGCTTCTGCTGCTTGTTACTGTTACAAATGATCTTGTTTTTCTCTCTCTCGTGTTCTGCTACATTTGAGAGAAATGACACATCATATGTAGCTGTTAGTCTTGTCAAAGCAGAGATGCACAAATTAGGTTTTCTCTGATTTTATTAAATTTTTGTTATTTTCAAAGAACCGCAACAGAAAACATGTTCATTTATCGACGTTGCATTTTTAACTATTTTTATTCTGAAATTACTCGGATATCTCCAGTTATGCATCTAATGTTTTTAAAATAATCGGACACACGCGTCAGTCAGTCAGCCAGAGGTCAGAATCAACTAGTTTTTCAAACTATCAAATCTGATCAGTAATCATCACAAAGGGTAAAAATCCGATTTTTTAAAAATAAATTTTCCGTATTCATTAAATAGAGTAAAGATAAAGAGTCATATTTCTATTAAAGCTTCAAACATTGCTAATAGAGCTTAGAGACATGTTTTGATGGCTAAACATAGACAATGGTGTAAACGCTAATTTACTTTTGGATTTAAAGCCTGTGCTTCTGTAATAGCTGAGAAACATCATATTCAGCATTTCAAGGAAGAACGACAAAACAAGAACTAATCAATTCTCCGATATTCTATTGAACCTTGTTAATAAGACATCTGCTCTTAATTTGCACGCAAAGGCAAACACGCACTTGTGTTTGAATTCCTCACAGAATCAGTTCTGGGCGCTGATGGCTTCGCTCATCACATGCCTTTGTGCTTTTGTCACTGCTCCTCTCTTTGTCCCAAGCAGCCGCTCCTCCTCACAACCTGGCATCCTGTTTGACTCCTCTGGCTCAGAGGCTGTTTTGTCAGGCTTTAACTAAGCCTTTGTGAACTGTGAACGAGGCAGAAATGGATACCCCCTGTTTAATGCACGCAGAGCAAATGCGGATGTTCAGTCTCTCAACGCGGAGGCAGGATCCTTTCCTCGTTTGTGCAGCGGGTCTGACGTGATTTCAGAAGTCGGTGGGAGAAGCAGGAGAGCAACGGGGGAGGAGATGCAACCCCTTGACTCTGTTTGTCAAGAGACGCATCTCCTTATCTCTGTCACTTTGCATCGCAACATAATTTGATCGCCGTTTATCTATGTGTGGTCTGGTGCAGTTTGGTTATTAACCTTTTGTTAGGGGGAAAACAACAACCGTCACTACTAATTTTAACTAAATACGTCTTTGTTTAGTTCCTGTTGGTGCACAAAAGTAGACTGGCATACTGTTAAGACAGACATTAATACGACACAATATCTCAGAAATATTTGAGAATGAGGTAAATGTTTGTAAAAAAAAAAAAAAAAAAAAAAAAAAAGGCCTTACTTATATGACCAGGAATGAAAAAAAGACAAATTATGTCACTGAAAAAGCCTCTTCTGGGATAATGAAGTGAGTTTTAATTAAATGATTATCATTTGTAGTATAAACGTAGCTTGGCATCTTCATTTATTATGAATTCTCTGTAAGTTGATACTTTAGGCTGAGAGGAGATGTGACTAAAACAAAATCAGCTCTGATCTCAAAGACATTGTGCACAAGGACACTGTCTCATCGAATGTTAAAACCTTGTCATGTTTGCTTTTGGTGGTCATTTAGACAGAAGATGATGATTGGAAATGGAGTAGGAGGCCGTAGTCCTACAACGATCTTCCTGTGTGAAGCAAATACTGAGAACAAAACACGTAAATAGTTGCTGTTTGATTTGAAAGTTGGGTACATCAAAAATAGCACACTGGCTAAAGCGATTTAAAGAAAAATATCCACCTTCTGCTGGTACTGTCTCTTTAAATAAGTGTCTGCATCTGTGTAACTAACCACCCACTAAAAACATGCACACTACTGAACAATTCATCTAACTTAGTGACTTACAGCAGGGAGGATATTAACTGTTTAATTGTTCCTAATTTCAAAATCTTTGAATTTTCCAAAATTAACAAAAAATGCACCCTGTTTCTCTTCATATAGACCAAATGTATTAATTTGGCAGATTGTGACCACATACTCTGAGTTTGGTCTGGTTAAGCTTTTGGTCAAGAAATCCTCTTATTTTCACTGCCGTTGGTCTTATCTGCATATTTCTATATTTATTTATTAGCATGAAAATGAATTTGAATTCAACCTAATGTCCATCTGCTAGTTCGTCACGGGAACGTAATCGTGTCGGTTGGCGATCGTCTCCAATACGTTGATGAAAGCATGAAGTTTGTGCTCACACACTCATCAGAAGATCGGCGGTCAGGTTTCACAGCTGACCCGCGGGTTTGTTTCATTAGTACGTCCAGGTAAACTTGGGCACGCTGTCAAGACGACGGTGAACAACAAAACAAAAACAAAGCAGGTGCTTGTTTACTTCCAGCTCTAAGTGAAAAAGCGGTGGTGTATTGTTTTTCCTTTATGCCAAGCTCTGCTTGGCATAAAGCAGAGCTTGGCATAAAGCTATGCTGCTGTCCAGCCTCTGTCCATGGGTCCCCATTTGTCCAGTTATAGTGAACTAAAATAAAACCTGTTTTAGCTTACAGACAAGAAATTACACTTTCAGTCTTTATCTCTAGTTGCAGATCTGGCAGGCTCAGAAGACATTGCAATATTAAATCATTTTCTTTCATCCCCAGCAATGACATCTTTAAAAAAAAAAAAAAAAAACTCGATCAATAACAAGCTGGTGACTTTTGGAAAAACATTTGGACTCTTTCCAGTTCGTTCTTGGTTAAAGAAATTAATACACAAAGATAAACCTGCACCTCAGCAGTCAACCTAATCATGCCACTTTTTATCCAAACACCTTGCTCCGATTTGTTTCTTACGTGTTTCAACTTAACGCATTATTTGTACATATAAAGAAATTTAATTGTAAAAACTCTTGATGTTTTCTGCAAGTCAAACCAGTAGCTACTACTACGCACCAAATTCTCAGATCTTAATCTAACAAGTAAGATTTTGTTTGTGTGGGAATCTGGTTTTTCTAATCTCTTCCTGCTTTCCGTCCCCCGTTACATGAATGGCATCGCCCCATTTAAAGCTAGTCTGGAAATGTAACAAATATTCAGCATAAAAACTTGTTCATTTGAGTGATGAGGTAACAGATATCAGCCACTGCTGACTCGGGTCAAGCTTTGGGTTAATGCGTTCAGCTCTCGACTACACCATCATCCTTCAAACAGGCTGGTCTGCTTCTGTCGTGAACACGGTTTAATGGTGTGTCCCGTGGCTCTGTCTTTGATTTATTTTTGGCAGCCTTCTTAAGGGCCCTGGAGAAGGAACACAATGTGGAACGACAGGTTTGCTTGTCCGGGAAGGTGCAATCAGAGAAAGCTTTTCATTTTTCCGAATCTCAGATATTTCCTGCTGTGACTTACTGTACGTGTGGGAACTTGCTCAACCTTCCTGGCATCTTCAACATCTGAAACCTGTGACAAAAGAAAACAAAAAAATGTTAAAATTACATTTACAGCAGTCCTCTTTCAGTGAGTATGTAGTACTATCTAAAAAGAAAAAAGACATTTGATGCATTGGAGTTTTTATAAAGAACATCTTATGCCTTATAACTTACTTTTATTGGCTTTAAAGGTTTGTTTATTCGCAGTTTTCATTTCTCAATGTTGTCCAATATTTGCAACATCCTGACATACTTTGTCCTTTGTTAGACAAGGAGAAAAGCAAAGTTGTTTGTCCTGAAAATATGGCATATGTTACAGTTAAGAGATGTCTCAATCAAGACATTTTAATCTGACCTGTGACCCTGGCAAAATTCCAGTCCTGATATTGGCTGTCGACTGGGATTTTTCTCAGACGTCCATCAGTGAGTGAATTTTTAACAATCACAACCTGTTTTGGTGTTCAGGGCTTACAAAACTCTATATGCACATTTTAAAAATAACAAAACAATGTTTTCTCTCACAATAATAGCCGTGTTTCACTATTGCAAGTGACATTGAAAGTGAAAGAGACGGTGTGGGTGGCTCCAGGTTTGTCATGTGACCTGCTTTCCCTCGGTGAAGGATGCACACAACAACGCTTCTCATTACGTTTTCAATATGTTCATGTCAAAACACAATTAATAGGATTAACAGATGAAGGAGAATTCACACAAGAAGAATTTTTTTTTTTTGTTAAAACACAATTACCTGGAGTCACAATCAAATATATACAGCAAGTTGATGAAAGCAAGTTAGTATGAAACAGAGCAGTAATTAGCTCATCTCTTGAGCAAAATGTCACTTTATTGAAAATTCTGGCTGTACGTGTTGTCAGATATAGTTTTATCAATAACTAATGAGGTGATGTTCATTTTAGGGTTTGTGCTGTTTGAATACTGTTGTAGGTTTCTTAATATAGTGAAGTTGCATTTCACAGCTGTCCTGCAGAAAAACCAGTTAAGGTAAAGTGGAGGTTTGCAGTAGGACTGAGTGATATATATTTTTTAAATGTAGTGTTTTAATACACTTTATTTAGACACAGTGAGATTTAATTATATTTATGGCACGGAAATAAATGTCATGTTGAAGTTATCGAGAAATGAAACTTCTTTAATAATCTATCTGTATCAGGAGGAGAAACAAATCCACAGTTTTACAAGAAGTCGTCTCAGATTTAGCTTGGTGTTGACACTGACAGACTGGTTTCTGCTTCACGACGAAAGTATGTGGAATTGCACACTTATCTCAAGATGGCGAGAGTTTACAGGAACAAATGTACCTCTGCTTGGCAATAACAGGAGGTATTCTTAGACTTCGAACGTGTTATTCTTGTTCCACTCCCCTATAAAATGAAAGAGATGCAGAATAAATGACAATGCATTTAATGATGTGAAAGCTCGTAGCATTTATCGGTGGGTTGCTTGAGTTTGGACTTTAAATGTTTTCCCCCAGAAGACCTGCTAAGTGGTAGCAGCACTACGGCAGCCCACCAGCAGCCCATCGAGTTTTTGTGTTAAAAGTGTACAAATTTACAGAAGTTTGGGGTGCTGTGGTGGCGCGTGGGTTAAGCACAGCCCACATAAGGATGCTTTAGTCCTCGACGCTGCCGTTGCAGGTTCGATTCCAGGTCCGTTGACCTTTCCCTTTCTCTCATTTCCCACTTTTCTGTCAATTCACTATCAAGTAAAGACTACTAGAGAAATAATTTTAACATTAATCTGGAGGTACACTAGGAGATAATACCGTGTGAGGCCAACATGCAGGCGCACGGACAGCCCAACTGGCACACGCCCAGTTCAAAGATCCATCTATAAACCTAGCTTAATCCAATC
Source organism: Poeciliopsis prolifica (assembly GCF_027474105.1). Classification (NCBI taxonomy): domain Eukaryota; kingdom Metazoa; phylum Chordata; class Actinopteri; order Cyprinodontiformes; family Poeciliidae; genus Poeciliopsis; species Poeciliopsis prolifica. The sequence goes on along the minus strand of NW_026562378.1, from coordinate 5,267,678 downwards.
CAAGAAACCCTATTCCAAATAAACAAACAACATTCAGCCTGGCGGGGAGGCAAGTAAAGCCTGGTGGCCCAACAGGCCTTTGATACACTGGACTTTAAACCCAGTGTTCTACCTGAACAAACAGCAATGTCATGTTTTAGGTGGGTCACTCAAAAGATATTGGATTTATGATAAATATCCTGTCTGGCAAATATTTTATTTAGAAATATAAATAAGGTATTTTAAATCTTTTATCTTTACATTTTTTACTGGTTTCATCTTGAGCAGTTGAGAATTTCTGTTCTTTCTGTTTGTTGGTTTTATATCCACTGCTTTGGAGCGCTTAAGGTTACAAACAATAATAAAAAAGTTATCTTGACCCTGAGCCACATTTCAGCCCCTCTTTTTCACAAGTGGTCAGCGTTGCACATTCGCATCGCAGTTTAGTTCACACTACCCGACTGGGTCCAGCGCTGCCTGAAAAAGATTTAAACACGTTTGACTGCGACTTGTGTGGAGTTTGTTCCCGTCTTCACTTCCTCTAACACTGACATATTTTTGGGCCCCAACTGCTGCAGATTGTTTAAATCTTTTTCAGGCAGCGCTGGACCCCCTCCCCCCAATTAGGTCGCGTAGCCTAAAAAACCTAAAAAGAGCAGAAACTGTAACGCATGCCTTTAACCACAGCATGTTTCGACATTTGTGTTTATCAACGCTCTGTTGCAGTTTAGTTGTTCATTAATCCGTCACAATAAACCAGAATGCACTTTGTCAGACCTCTGCAAGGAAAAGATGTAAGATATAGATTGTTTTGTTGTTTTTTTTTCTTTGGTGCTGAGATACTTTTGTGTTGAGTCAACAGGCTTTAACAACTGCACTTTTTCCACATGTAATTGGAGGAAAAAGTCCAGGTAATATTGACAATACTGTGAATGACTATGTTGAAGTGGGACAGTTTCACTGGCCTGACTCGGTTCACGCTGACTCACTGAAACCTGTGAGCATCCTGTCAAAACATTAGAGGTGCAGCTCACGCTTCAGAGATTTCAAACAATTTTTTTTAATGTACCAGCAGCTGAGCGATGACAGCATGATTAGACAGTACCTGGAAGATATTTTCATACCGGTGATCAATTATATAACAGCCCGGGAAAATTACAAGTTATTTTGCCATGTATTCACACTGGAGACTCTATTCGGCCAGATTGACACTTTATAACGAAACTATTTTCTTACAAACATCATCATGTCAGTGGTCTTTTAACAGCCCATTTATTTATGTCTATTTCTAAAACGAAGATAAGCTCGCTGCTCTGCTGACGCCGTTCTCGCTCACCAGGAGCTCCCGAACCTGTTAGACCTGCTTGATCTCTTCTTTCTCCTTCGGGCCATTTTTCAACTCCTCAAGCCCTGTGAATTATGGGACTTGTTTATGATGCATCCTCTGTGCATGACTTTGATTTTAATCTACCTATTGTACACAGTTACGTACGTTTGGCTCCACAGTTGTGTTGTCTTTAATGCGATCCCTGTCATGGAAAAGTACAGCCTTGTTTCCAATTGATTTCTGTGCCAATGAGAGGAAAATTCTGAGTTTTGCCCATTCAAAAAAAAAAATGCTTAAACAATATTAGTTTTTAAAATTCATATGTGAATTATTCTATAATAATTTTTCTATACTTACTCTATAAAGAGAATTTCATGTGATCTTTATTCCAAAGGTAAAATGATGCATCAAGCTAACAAAGATGATAAACATTGTTGAGGTTTTAACGAGATTTTTTTGGTGAACCTTACATAAATGACAATCTGTAATTGGTGTCGTACAATTCAGAACAGCTTCAATGAGTCCAAATAGGAATTGCTTTTTAAGGGTGTTTGTAAAACATTTACAAAATGTCTTCATATATTAAATGGTGTCATAAATTAACATGGTTTTGAGGGATTCTTTCTGTGTGATCAGGTTCAGGCTTGAGCAAATTATATTGTAGATTCACAGCAAAAGATTTCAGATTGCCTGTAAATCTGTAAACTGTAGTAGCTCATAGTTGGTGGCAGCGAATGGCTAGTCCATCACGGTATTCCCACTGTGGGCAAAAACATTTTACATTTGACTTCCTGACAGTGTTTTTTTTGTTCTCTAGGGCAACAAAAATCTTGCCAGATGAACAATCTAAAAAATTAGGATAATTCTTTAAACAGTGTTGATAGCACACATCTCAAAAGCTCATGTGACAAGATTTATTTTTAATCTCAATACCCTTACCGGCATTTTTGTGTCGACCTATGATATCAAGTGTTTTATTTCTCAACACGCTCTGACCTAATTTTATGATATTTTGTGTGTGTTTGGGGTCTTTTTGCTGATTTTTTTATGTGCCCTAGTCTACCCTCCGGTGATTTGTTGATTTTCTTGCTTCTCGTTTGGCGTTTCCTCTTCCCACTCCTTTTTGCAATTACATTTCTTTCCCCTCCCTCTGGGGAAACAAGACGCCAATGAAGATGTAAGGCAGGGATGATTTTGGACAACACGTATTTTGTGCTAAAGAGACTAATTGCTACTAAAGCATATTTCCATTTGTGAAGAATTGGAAAGTATTTAAGTATTGAGTGAAACATCCCTAGGGGTGAAAAACATATCAGCATCTTGCTGATCTAACTGTGAACAATAAACTGAATATTTCAGGTGCTTAAAACCTGCGTGCAGCAGTACTGCATAGTTTAGCTGCTGAGTAATGCTGGACCTTTCTTTCTTTTTTTTAAGTAGGTTTAGGCTTAATGAACACCTTGGAGACCGCTGTTGACACATCACAGGTTTTTCACTGAACTTGCAGATCATAGGCCAGGACACCTGCCCTAGATTTTACAAAGTCTTTATTATTTTTATAATTATTATTATTCATTCACCCACATTATAAAACAACACACTGCTGCTTGAGATGTGCACATTGTGGCTGGATTTGAGGTTTTCTTTTTACTGATGATTGTGGTTAACAGTAGAAGCTGACAAAGTGGGAATTTCCATCACCTCTCAAAGCTATTTAAAGGCAGTAAAGAAAATGTTCAACTAAATACTTTGTTCACCTAAGTGGAGCAAAACAAGGTCTCTGTCCAGAAAAAGGGCTTAAAATAGCACCTGGATTACCTCTCAGTCTACTAGCAGGGAGGCGTGTACATTCATGACAGAATGTACTTGTTCAGTCAACTGGTGATAAATGTAACATGAGAACAAGGGAACATTATCATCTCATCAAGGATGAATGGTGGCTTAATTAGGAAGAATAATGCTACCTTATAGACAGTGTCTCAGTATATTTCTCATGTCTCGAACTATAACTGGTTCTACAACGTTGATTTAATATCATTTGTCAGATAAAACCTGCAGACTTTAACCTTTTGTCAGATTTTTTGATGGCCAGACTTCAGAAGGAGTTTTCAGGACCGGGGCCCTGAGTTTTGGAACGCCCAAGAAATATATATTTTCTATGATTTTTTATTTTTTTTAAGAGCCCATTTAAATGAGAGAAAATGCGGCTTGAGAAGCTGCCTGGGCAGAAAGCCACTTGACACACCGTTGGCTGGTGTTTACGAAGTAGCCATTCATTTTTCTTGCTACTTACTGGCTGTAGGCCAAGAGAAGAAATAAGGAATACCATGCATGTTAGTTTCTGCAAAAATGCCAAGACAATTTCCAGTTTGTGTACTAATGCATATTAAGGTGTGTTTGGTGTTTGAACTATTAAATTAGGGCACTATTAGTGTTTTCAGCTACTTACTGAGGGTCCACTATAATATTGATGTTAAATCTGCCTGGAGGATGAATGATTTTGAGCTTAACTGTTAGATAAAGACATGCTCTGATTGATGGTTTGTTGTTTCTCTAGGAGTTCGGGGTGAGCGGTCACCATGGCACCCTTTCTACGAATCACCCTGCAGGGTTATGACCTGGGCGCTCTGGACCCCATGGATGGCGCACCGACTTGTGCCGTCAGGATCAAAGAATCTGTCAGTACAGGTATGTCCAAATATACGTGCATGCAATTGTAGTTTTGAGTATTTGTACTCATGCGTGACGTTCCTATAATTATCCTGTTTTTCCACAGAGCGAGGAAAGACCTTGGTTCAAAAGAAGCCAACCATGTACCTTCAGTGGAAGTCCAGTTTTGACGCTCATGTCTATGAGGGTCGTGTCATCGAAATGATCCTCCTGAAGAGCTCAGAGGAGCCTATGGCTAAGGTCACTTTGGGAATGTCTACTCTGACGGAGCGCTGCAAGGCCTTGAAAACCAAAAGCCAATCTGAATTCTGGGTGGACCTTCATCCTTCGGGGAGAATTCAGATCTCCATGCAGCATTTCCTGGAGGACACGGATATAAGTAAAAAAAAAAACTTCTGCATTGGCCTGATTTGGCATTTGTAGTAACTTAATTTGTCGATAAAATTTCCTGTGTTTTGCATGCTTGTGTTCATGGACTTCTTATAAAGTCCCAAGACACTCAGATCCTATAAGTTCCTTAGTTTGTCACAATACATTTTAAACAAGAGGGAATATAAGACATTTTGGAATGACATTTATTTTGGGGTACAAGGTTTAAAAACAACTAAAAAGTAGTTCCCTGACCGGGAATCGAACCCGGGCCGCGGCGGTGAGAGCGCCGAATCCTAACCACTAGACCACCAGGGACAATTTGTGTGTTCAGGGGCTGCAGTAACCTTACACTCACCATAAACCCTGTGGTCATGCAGCTCCATTGCCTTCTACTCTAGTGTTGTATGTTGACCTCTACTGGAGGAAGTGCTACTAAATAGGCTCTTATTTTCTTGAAACACACTGGTATTCAGGGATATATATTACCTTAATCCATTATCTCTAAGCCATATACATTTAGCTATGTAAAGCTGTATGTCCAAGAGATTTTTTTTCAGTGAGTTAGTCTTGTTGGGTTAAATAAAAATCAAATTACTCTTGATTTTTCACATTCTTATTTTAATCCTTTTAAAGTTAGTGGTTGATGTGTAATTTTTCTTTGCTACTTTGCCCTTAATTGCTTTTTTTAGGTCTGCGTTCCCAATTTTTGTCATTCTGAGCATAATACGAGAAAAAATGGGTTGCAGGTTCTTTCATCAGTTTCAAATAGAACATCAAGTTAAAAAATAAGCCTGTTCCCATTGCTACATCAAATCTTCCTTCCGTAACCTTTATTTTAGGGTTTACTAAACGCAGAAAAGCTTTTGATGCTGTAGATCAGTGGTGTACAAACTTCCCATAGAAATCAAAATCCTCAAGTTGAAAAGATGACAAAGTAAAAAAACAATACATTAAAGATGCAAAATGGTGAGAACTAGGTGTCTTTAAATTGGTTTTGTATTGTGGGAGTACAATTTGAGTGTTTGGACCTCTTTTAGGAACAAGCCCCACTCTCCATCAGTCCACCCACCCACTCCAGTGTTCATTTACATATGCTTAAACAGCTCTGTGGCTTTTCCCCCCCTGCTTTTTCAGTCTAACTTTCTCTTCCAACAGAGGGAAAGTTAGATTATATCTCTCGGTTTGTCACTCTGTTCTTCCAGAGGACATTTGTAAGACTGCTTCTCTTTCAGATTGTTCCTATGTCAGCCCCTGCCCTCCTCCCATCCTCCCACCTTCTCTTCTTCTCTTCCACAGCTTTTGTCTGCTTTGTTTGCTTCTCCCACACCTTCCACGCTGTCTCCTCTGAAAGACCCCCGCTGTACTGACTCTGAGCAGCTCATTTAAAAGAGTATTTGTCTGCATTTAGCCTCCAAACCCAGCTCAGTGTTTACAAGGTCATGCCCACATTAGAAAGATGTATCAACTGTGAGATGGTGAAAGCCTAAAGAAAGGTGAAATAACTTGATTACTGCTCTGTACGTTGGGCAAGGAAGGTTTCTGAGCAGTTCTGGTTGACAAAATGAACACGTTAATCTTGGGATTTAATGTATAAATTTACGTTTCCTCCTCTGTGGCAGGCAAGCAGTCAACTAAGGCTCCTCCTCCAGAAGGCGTTATGACTCTCAACAAAAGGAGAGGAGCCGTTAAGCAACAAAAGATTCACGGCATCAAAAACCACGAGTTTATTGCCACGTTCTTCCGCCAGCCCACCTTCTGCTCCGTCTGCAGAGAGTTCCTCTGGTGAGACCATTTCCAGTCTCTGTTGCAGGCCAGTGGTAACTTCAACAACATCTGACTGTTCTTTTGTGGACTTCTCATGATTGTGTGCCCTTCATACATTTATTTAATCAAATTATGCCCACAAACCTCAGGTTAATGGGATTTAATCTGATCGACCAGCACAAAATCACACATAATTATGAAGTGGAGGGTAAATGCTAAAGGTTTTCCTAATATTTTTGGGAAACTGCAGCAAGCAGGGATTTTTTCCCCTCTATTAACTCTGCATAGCTGGAGACCAGGTTTATCACCAGGGATTGAAAATTTTATTTTTTATCTGTTTAGAAAGGCCTCCAGCCTGTGTTTTAACAGTGACTTATATTTACTTACTTATATTTACTTACAGGAAAAACTCTTATCTTGAGTTTTTCCTGTAATAAAAGCAAAACCACCAAACACACGTTTACATGTGGAGATCATTCCATACTGATATTTTTCAATATGTCAATAAGGTAGAGATCTACAAACAAGTCCTGGTGCGACAGTCACTTCAGGCACTTCAGTCCACAAATATTAAAATATATATATATTTTCTCTTTCATACAGGGGTCTCAACAAGCAGGGGTACAAGTGCAAACGTAAGTGGCTTCTAAGCTGATGTCCTCATGTCTGCACATTTTTACCCTCTGGACATTTGTAACCCAGACTTTTTTCCTCACATCCTAACTTTAACATTACATGTCGTTTGTCCCAGAATGCAATGCAGCCATCCACAAGAAGTGCTTTGAGAAAATCATCTACAACTGCACTGGAACAGCAACAAATAGCGTTGACACCATGGTGAGTGGAGTCATTGTCCTGCAGCAAAACGTCAACATCAAATCTGGCAACGGCAGCGATTATCAAAATTTTCCTTTTTGTTTCCATGTTGTGGTTTCAGCAATGATTTGAAAGTTTCTCTTCATCTGAACTATTCGTCACACCAATAACAATACCAGTGTTTAATTTTGACCTTTTCCCTACAACCAGCTGACGCGTTGTAATCTCTGTTCACGCAGTTCCAGAGTGAACGTTTCAACGTCAACGTGCCGCATCGCTTCAAGTTCTACAACTACAAGAGCCCCACGTTCTGTGACCACTGCGGCAGTCTCCTGTGGGGTCTCGTGAAACAGGGCCTGAAATGCGACGGTGAATACCACAAAACGCCTTGTTTTCATTTGTGTACATCCTTCTTCCAACTCTGCTGTGGTGCTAACATCCTCACTTCTACTTCACGCTCCGTCCTCAATCTAGCGTGTAACATGAACGTCCATAGTTACTGCCAGGTGAAAGTGGCCAATCTGTGTGGCGTCGACCAGAAAATGTTGGCAGAAGTTCTGGCCAATCTTGCCACGGTGGGTGCAGAGTTGAGCTTTGTACTCGATTGTTTTTAGAAACTATGTTGATGCCCACCCAAAATAAAAATACAAATGTTCACTGCAGAAAACTGACACTCAGGAAGAAAATGGTTCAGAAATTGGGATTTATGACGACAGGAGTTCAATCACAGATCCTAAAGGTAAGAGTTAAACACCCACTTTTATCTTCCTTGTATCGTTTGGTTTATTTTTTGAAATACATTCTTGAATTAAAATGCTTTGATCATAATTTGCGTGGGTATCTACATAGATAGTCATGTACTCAAAGTGTCCAAATGTGTATTTTTAGCTGGCGAAAAATCCAAGAGTGTGAGGCCGGCGCCGGCGCCTGGCTCAACCCCGGTCCAAGACCCAACGCCAGCCCCGACCTCCCAGCTCCCCCAACTCAAATTGGACGACTTTGTACTCCATAAAGTTCTGGGGAAAGGAAGCTTTGGCAAGGTAGGCCCTGCCATGTCCGTCCTTAAACAACCTCCTCCTGGGATAACATGACGGCCAGGTGTTTAATAAACCTGTGTGTTTCCCCGAATGTCCCGCACCTCCAGGTGATGCTGGCAGAGCTGAAGGGGACGGGTCTCTACTTTGCTGTGAAAGCCCTGAAGAAGGATGTGGTGCTGATGGATGACGACATTGAGTGCACCATGGTGGAGAAAAGAGTCCTGAGCCTTGCGTGGAACAATCCTTTCCTCACTCACCTCTACTCCACGTTCCAGACTAGAGTAAGAACGAACACTCCTGCTGCCTTCCACTTCACAATTTTGCATGACCTTCTGCTGGTCTAACACAAGCATATTATTCTACAGAATTTACTGCTTTCGTTTTTAGACCACCAGCTAAGTAAGCAGTGAAACTTTTTTAGCTTATGCTTAACGTTTTCCCGTCTTGGCGCTTGTCGTAGCGCCAGGGTGAGTCAAGTGCAAATCATCTGGGATGTGCGATTGAGAAGATCCTTTTTATTTGCGTACGCACCACTCTGCACTTGTTGCAGTCCTTCTTGCTTTATTTCCTCAACAGGTTAAGCTATTTACTCCTCTATTTACATGATACTAAGTAGATTAACACAATTTTATATCATCCATTCTCGTTTGGTTTCCTCTGCATGTGAAACTGAGGCTTTAGTGCTGAGAATGACAATTCCCAGCTGTTCGTTAGATAACGCCACACAAATCCACCCTGTGTTATCTGAACGCCCCCCACCACCCTCCTCTGCTCTTCACATCCCATTTGTGAGCTGACAGTTATATCTCGTTTCCCCAGGAGCACCTCTTCTTCGTAATGGAGTTCCTCAACGGAGGAGACTTGATGTTCCACATTCAAGCGAAAGGCCAATTCAGTGTCGCCAGAGCAACGTGAGTACGCACCCAACCGGTGGCGCAAAGGTTTGCAGATGCAAAGCCGTCTGGACTGACGTGAAAATGGTTTGAATTTTCCCCATAGGTTCTATGCTGCTGAGATCGTCGTAGGACTTCAGTTCCTTCACGCTCGAGGAATCGTCTACAGGTAGGACTCTGCTCTGGTGCGTTCGGATCAACCTGAAAAACTGTTTCATTGGACGTGCATGTGTCTGTTTGTCTACAGAGATTTGAAACTGGATAATGTTATGCTGGACAGCTCTGGACACATCAAAATAGCAGATTTTGGCATGTGCAAAGAGAAGATCTCTGCAGAGAACAAAGCCGGAACGTTCTGTGGGACGCCGGACTACATCGCACCTGAGGTTAGTCCGAGTCTCCTCAACAAATATCGTCATATATTCTGTTACTTCATTTAAACGTCAAACCGCACTGTTCTTTTATTTGTATAAATATATACATATATATGAATAAATGTGTGTGTCCCTCCTGTTGGCCTTTACGAATATTGCACCTGCATGCGACGCAACTCCACTTGTCTCTTCTTTCATAGATCCTGGCTGGACAAAAGTACACCTTCTCAGTAGACTGGTGGTCATTTGGTGTGCTCGTCTATGAGATGTTGACTGGTCAGTCGCCATTCCAAGGTGGCGATGAGCACGAGCTGTTTGAATCCATCCGGTTCGATACCCCTCACTACCCCGACTGGCTCACCAAGGAGTCGAGGAGCCTGCTTGAGGAGGTGAATAATTAGTAGCGTCAAGAATAGGATCGCACACTCTACGTTTCTGTCGTTTGCGATTCAGTTGTATTTCCGCCTGTCATTCTTTCAGTTGTTTGTGCGAGAGCCAAGTCGCAGGTTGGGTGTGGTCGGCGACATCAGAGCCCACGGCTTCTTTCAGTCAATCAACTGGTCAGCACTGGAGCAGAGACAAGTGGAGCCGCCGTTCAAGCCCAAAGTGGTATGGGAGGATATTAGAAGTTCACAGTAAAGCAGGAGACGGGGGAAAAAAGTGTTCCTTAGAAATTGAAATATTGTAGTAAGACCAATAAAAAGGTATTTTATTAAATAGTTTTATTCAAATAGTTGCTGAATAAACTGTTCGTTCTCACTGGTAGGCCACAAATGGCCATGACTAAATAAGTCTGTAATTCTGCAAGCATGTTAATGAAAAGTTGAGTGGAAGGAAAAAATGTGTGCAGGCAAACAAAATTAAAATGGAACCGTATCAATTGCTCATGGGTTAATTAAAGCAGCATAGGCTTCCTGGACACCTCAGCAGAGCGACAGGCCAATTGCAAAGGAACACTGAGGAAGACATTTGTGAACTTTAACTTATAATATGTCTCAACTTTTTAAATGTCTCAAGTTACTTTAGTTTGTCGAAGAACTTAATGAACTTAGGAGTGGATCTACAGAATGGGTTTCACTTATTGACTTACTGATTGTGTTGCAGCTGCGTCTGCATCTGTCCCGGTTAGTGGCTGTTCTGAAACTCATTGAGCTCCTTTTGTTTTTGCTCCTTTGTGTCCACAGAAATCTCCCAACGACTACAGCAACTTCGATCGGGAGTTCCTCAACGAGAAACCGCGCCTCACTAACTGCGACAAGAAGCTAGCTGCAACCATGGACCAGTCTGCATTTAGAGGCTTTTCCTTCGTCAACCCCAAAATGGAACAACTGATGAGAAAATAGATGGAAAAAAAAAACTCAGAAACTAAAGTTTTAGCTCAGGACACAGAAGTAGGCTCTTCTTATGTTATTCTGTTTATCTTCATGTGGTGTAGGGGTCAAGTGACTTTTGAGCCTGATTGTAAGCTTTATGGTTCCTCTGACACATCAGGAGATAAAACGACATTCACTGGAGGTTACCTCATCTCCTCCGTCAGACGGCGCAGGTTTCCAACGGAGCATGAAGCTTCTGAAATGCGAGTTGGATTCGTGGACCAGCGTCGCGTTTTGTTTATACTAAGGGGTACAAATCAATTGCGAGTTTACTCTTCATTTGTTAATCGTGTTTTCTTCATTCACCGTATACCGTATCACAACTCTTTAATACGCAGGCACAAGATTCACACTTTGATTTGATGAAACAGTGACACTGTCTAAACCTGACAATGCACATGCAAACTACAAGAGTTGAATGTACGCCGAGAGCACATTCATTGCAGCACTTTTTGCACCCAGACAGAGATTATAAGGACTTTTTCTTTTCTTTTCCTTTATTTTTTTTTAATATGCAAAATGGTGCCTCAGGTTGCCACTACCGTTTTGTTGATGCACCCGGTTTAGCCCATTTGGGGTGAAATGTACTGTAACAGTGTCGACGGTTTAAATTTGATCTGAACTGAAGCGTTTACGCCATCAACATTTTACTGTCATTGCTTTCCTCTGTTATTCCTTTATGTTTTGTTCTATTTTTAATGTTTTATTCTGTCTTGATGTAAAACGAGTATGAAATAAAATGTAAAGGTGTAAATCAAAATAAAGGAGAGTACAAGTGAAGTTTTCTGGGTCCTCGTGGAACTCGGTGGAAGAATGCGCGGCATGCGTTTAATATTACACCCATATGTCTGTGTGCAATGAAAAATGTTGTTTCATAAGAGAAGTGGCATTACTGTGTGAGAACGGATCTTTAATATGTCATATGTATGTTACAATATTTAAATACCAGGATTTAACAGGGAAAGGATGCAACTCTGTCTAAACAAATTATGTATTCAGCTGTTAACTGCTTGATTTTAATGGAGTCCTTTTGAAATGTCCATCTTTTACAAATGATTCTGAATAAATATACTTGTAAATTGAACATTCATTCTTGTCTACTGTCCACATTGCACTTGATTAGCTTTGGGTTTGAGGCGTCTTCAACGAGGCGCTGAAGATCTGGGCCAAAGGTAAATCTACCCTTGGGAGATTTACTTTTGTGTAACTGAAAAACATTTTGCATTTGAGGAACCAGTTTGTCAAATTCAGCTTTCCCGTGAACTGAGGTTGATAAGAGTCGTGAACAGCTCCACAGTTTTGAGTCAAAACAGTGTATCGCTTGCTAAAAAGGTGAAGATGAACAGGGATTTTGTCATCCATAATCCCAGCGAGACCAAGCTGTCGTCCAAATCCACAACTTCATGAAAACAAACTTGCTTTGGAAAGTCTAAGAATGTGGGCCCACCCGGTGATGGACATTTTAGTTTGATGGTGAGCAAACTCATACAAACAGGTTTTTGCATATTTACATATTTCAGAAGCAGTTCTGTTTGTTTTTCTACTGAATTGCACAGGGTACGTGTCATATTACATGAAGAATAAACACTGACATTATCTACCTTGTAAACCTTTGATAGCCACTGTATTTAGTCTTACTTTTACATAGAGAAATTAAATGGGACTCACCCCCTGTTGAGGTTTAGAAATATGTGACAAACCTCTATGTTTGTCCACGTGCTGACAGGAAGTTCTAAAGAAAATGCTATAATTCTATCAAGTTTAAAGTGTGATGAATTGTACCGATAAAAAAGAACAATTCTCTGTAATTTTTCACTCTGTTCATCCATTTATGATTCAGTTCAGCTCAAATGTTTTCCATAGCGCTAAACTAATTGCAATAATTTTCAACCTGCACACACACACACAAAAAAACTAGGCTGCCATCTAGCGGCCACAAAGTGACCTGCAGCTCCCTGGTCGATGAGGAGTCGAGGGGAAGAAACGTGCTCGCGTCGCGCACGCCTCGTCCTCATCCTCTCTTCGGTCTGGACCCGGCGGTGTCTCAGCCGTTCCCGCGGGATGTTCCCACAAAAACCAGAAGTTCTGCGCACGCATCAGCCGCACAGTGCTCGTTTTCAAAAGACATTCCTTCCTCCAAAACATGCGGCTTGAACCTTCCGTGGCGTTAAAGTTGGAAGTGCAATTGTGATGGATATTCCTTGTTAGGAAACGACACGCGCAAAAACAAAGATGCACGACGTGTTTACTCTGAAGAAAGAAAAAAAAACGCAGCTTCTCATTTGGTGTCGCCTTTTTTTCCCCTAAAAAAAATGCTTCGCAACAGCAGCAGCACCTTTACTTTTGCTGAACAACATATATGAATTAAGGAATAAATTCCTCCCCCTTTGATGAATTCATTTATTGCACCATGTTCGCAGTTTGTTTCATTTCTATGGTCCATTCCATCAGAACGTGTTCACATCGGCTGGATTCTCTTTTCTCCTCTCCTCCTTTTGTCATAACAGGGCGAAGGGTTGGTCTATTGTGGAGGATTATTTCTCAGCAAAAGCCTTCTCTTTTTTCCTTCTTTTTTTTTTTTTTTTTGTACTAATTGTTCGCGTTGAGCCGCACGACGTGTTTCAGCTCCGCGGTTCCACAGGAGCGGCTCTCGCAGAGGGAGAGAGGAGGCACTTTATTTGGCCGGGGGAGGCGCGTTTTGTGTTGACAAATGGACGGACTTTGCGCGCTGCACTCAACCTCTGTCAAAACGCATATTTTCCAGCAGTTTCTCCCGCCCTGCGTTCCCAATCCGCCGTGCGGGGGTCACAACGCGTACAGAGCCGCCATGCGATTCAATTAAAAGTACTAACTCGCCCTCGTCTTCATATCCCCCCCCCCCACACACACACACACACACCCATCCGCCCCACTCCTATCAGAAAACCGAACAAGGAAGGAAAACAAAGCAACTCGCTCGTGTTTAACAACATTCTGTCCACTTCTTCGTCTTGCTTTTGACGGGAACAATGCGACGCTTATCGAAAGTGGGCCGATCAGCCCCGTGTGCGAGCGGTTCGTTTCAGCTGAACCCAGCAACTATAAGTCCAAATTCCGCAGGGGGTTTAAATAAAAAATAAATAAATAAATATTTCCCCTGACGACCATCCCTGTCCCTGTAAATGAATGTCAGTGGGAAATGTAGGGGTATTTCTTTCATTTTGTGTGCTTGTTATGATTTTCCGTCTCCACTCTGCTTGTCGGATGTTTTATTGTGTGTGTGTGTGTGTGTGTGTGTGTGTGTGTGTGTGTGTGTGTGTGTGTGTGTGTGTGTGTGTGTGTGTGTGTGTGTGTGTGTGTGTGAAGATGGAAGCCGGGATGATGATGAAGCCAGGCTCAGAGGCATATAGGCGGCAGAACATGCGCAGTGGACGCTTGTGCCATATTGGAATGAGGTCGTGAAGGAAAAGCGCATCGAGCTACCGGAAGCTCGGCGACTCGACCCTCCGCAGTAAAAGGGGCCCCCGCTTGTTGCCCGGGGCGACGGTTGGCGCCACAGATATCGAACGAGTAGAAGCCGCGCGAGCGTCCGCGCCGCCGCCATGTTGAAGAACTGCGACGGGAAGCGGACGATCTGCTCGTCTTTTGTGCTTCGGTTGTTGGTGTTTCCAGCTGGAACAGGGGGAACGTTCTGCTGAGACCTCAGAGCTGCTGACAACTCTTTAAAAAATAGAATCGGAACTAAATGAAACACCGCATCTGTTAAATAAAACATCTGATTCACGCTGCCAGTCTGTCACGGCCATTGTGAATAATTTAACCTGCAAGAATATTTGAATCTAGGAGCAGCTGTAGTTTGAAAAATGAACTTGAGTCACTCTGACCTGGTGGCATGACCATGGATAAAGACCCTAGTATTATGGATGACACTAATAAGAATGAGGGAATAACTACAGTAGATGAACAACAACAATAATAATAATGATACAAATAACACAAATGTGTTTTAAATAACTTCTGCAATTTAATAAAATCTTTTAAAATAATTTTCATCCCAGAGGAAAATTAAATAGGGAAATTAAATTATATAGTTCAGGGGCAAAATGATAATTTCATCAGCATAGACAAAGTAATAATAATAATAATATAATAATAATAATAATAATAATAATAATAATAATAATAATAATAATTTATATAATTACATAGAATTATAATATTTTGTTGTATTTTCAGAGGTAAATCGAAATAAGGGAGCATTGTATACTTTGACTTGAACACCCACACATTCATTTGTCTGATATATCACCATTATTAGCCATTATTAGTTCTAAAATACATTATTATTCACCGGATGGCTCATCATTGTTTGCTTAAAGTGAACTTTTGTGTTTTTTTTCTTTCAAATTCAAGCGGTACGCCATGCCCTGGCGTTGGTTTCCAAGGCGACACGCCACTCCCAACATGGCGCCGCGCTGACTTATCGTTTCCACGGAGCAACAAAGCCAAACCTGCGCCTCCGGCTCTACGTCTATGGCGGCGGCGAGCCGGCCGTCTTATTTTGAAAGGCTCCCCCGGTTCTCCGGCCCCTTTTTTTTTCGCTCACGCTGGATTAACACTGCTGCGAGAGCGAGCAGGCGGAGAGGAACGGCATCTGAAAAAACCGACTTGGAAAAACTACTTATCGGTAAGTGGGGAATTTGGCGACCAATTATTCACGTACTCTGTGTTGTTTTTCACGCTCCCCCGACGGTGTTTGGCGCAGTGGGCGCGCGTTCGCCTTTTTTCCCGTCTCTCAAAAAGATGAGTCGGCTTCGGTCGAGTGTAAGCGCCCTTATTGCTCACCCAGCTCGCTCCCGTGTTGCTCCCCAGCCGTGACGTCCAGTAACTTGACTCGGACACGGTCGGTCCCACCATGTGTCCAAAGAGTCCCCGCACGGCCCTGACACGCTTTCGGGCCGGGGTTTCTAATTCACCGGGTTCGCATTTTTAATCCAGTACGTGTCAGTGTGAAAGTTGGAACGTCAGCGCAGTGTTAGTCTCTCTCTGCAAAAGCCATTCTTGGCCCCATCTCTCTCTCTCTCTCTCCCTCTCCCTCTCTTTCTCGTCTGTGTTTCTAAATGCAGCGGTTAGTCCGAACAAGCGTTGCAGTCGCCAGGCTAAAAGCACTTAAAACATTCTGTGGAAATTTCCACTTATTTGGCCTTGAAGAACTCCGTACATTTCTAACGCCGGAGCCTTACATAATGAAGGTTGCACGACCCCATCCGATCCGTTTCCCCGAGGCGGTCGCCCAAATAAACTAAAACGCGGGTTTGAGAGGCTGGCGAGCGCGAGGATGCGTTGCACGAGCCGAACTGTTGACGTTTTCCCACGTTGACTCGAGGCAACCGATCATTCGTGTGGCCTCTTAACTTCCCTATTGTGCAACTTGAGTGATCCGCTGGCAGCGCGCTGCTCCGGCAGCCGCAGCGGCTTCTCTGCAAGCGCACAAATAATAACAATAATAAAAAATAAAATGTTTTTAAATTTGTTCATCGTGGTGTTTGGTCCGAAGTTGGAGCAGGGTGGGTGGATGTGGTGGGTGTAAGCAGGCCAGCTCGTGACTTTTAGAGACATGTTGTCCATGTTGATGCAGTTGGGGAAGTTGAAGTTATGAAGATTTCGGTATGAAGTGTGAGCTCCACACTGCTCGTATCCCAAAACTACGTCATTGGTCAGCCGTCATTTATCTTTTTATATTTAAAATTAAGTGTAGTCAGATTTTGGAAAAAGAAACATAGTCGAAAAAGTCAACAATTCCAACTAGATATCAGTATCGGACCTGGTCGGTGCAATCTGACTGAAAAAAATATCCGATTTTTGATTTTTTTTTGTCATATCGATTAAATGGATCAAAACTCCCACATCGACCAACGTTGTTTACCTGGCTGCTCTGCTTTGTTTAGTTTCATAAAAAGTCACATAATTTTTGGGAAAAGAAGGGCTTTGATGCATAAGTAGACATAATCTTGTAGTTCCTTCATATAATGTTGGGTTTCCAAATTACTACCTGACATCAAAGAACCCGCTGCTGTCCCTTTCTCTTTTATCTTTTCTAGTGGGTTAGTGGGGGGGGGACATGGACTCTGCATGTCACAGCTGGAAGAAAAGTGAAACCGGGATTGGCCAAGAAAAAAAAAATCCTGATCAGGGATCCTCTAATTAAAATTTGAACCTCATCTTCCCAGAAATACTAGTCAATATCACATTGTTTACGTTCATTGGAATATAAAGCATTTTTCCATGTTGTGAACTAGTAGCTACAGGTACCTATTAGGTTCTCACGATTTGATAATCTTTAGTACAAAAATACAACATCATCACCATGTCAAATAGCATTATATTCTTCTATGTATAGCATTATGTTTCTCTATTAAAAAGAGAAACAACAATCATTCATTATTCTGCTAAAAGCAAACGCTACCCTGTTTGCTATTTTGACTCTATTATGTGCAGTTAGCATGTAAACGTAGCGCACACATGTTCTGTTATTTCTGTTTTTTCAAACAATGACATTTCTCTTTCTTTTAAGCAATGTTAAAAGAAGCGTTCGGGATATATATATATATATATATATATATATATATATATATATATATATATATATATATATATATATATATATATATATATATATATATATATATATATATATATATATATATATATAGGCCAGCTGACCGGCAGTGCTCAGCAACAGGTGTGCTATGCTCTGTATAACTGACAAAAAAACAAACAACAACAAGGAAAAACTCTGGTGAGAACTAGAAGGCTGCCTCATGTTTTAGCTCATGTTAAGATGCTACATGCTAAGTACAGACAACTGCTGGCTCCATTTGAGACTAATTAACCAGCTGATATCCATTATGTATACTTCATGTTTTTTTTTGTTTTGTTTTGTTTTTAAATTTACATTGTTTGGCTCCAGTTATTACATTTTTATTAAAATAACCAACAACTCATCTATAGGTTATAATTAACGTTTACATTCAATAATCAACATATCATCTTTGCAAGTGTTGAAGCAATTGATAGTTTCCTTTAAATCAATTCAGTCAAGTCATGTTACGTCTGCACATACAGCTGATTTTGCTTTAATGATGAATTCTGTGCTCGTTTTCATATTGTGAGAGTCTCACACAGACCCGTGCTCGATAAATACTTTTCAGCTGCGCTAATTGCAGGAGAAAAATCCCTTTCTGTTTCTCCCCTGATGGAAAAACATTGAATGGTAAGATTTTTAAGACATTAATACGCGTATTTTTCATTTTTTTTTATTTTTTTTTACAGCTAACACAGCAAATACACCTTTTATCTAGTTGGATGTGTTGTCACAATAATTGCATTTAAAAAATGATACCAAAGGCATACAAAAAGATTTATAAGTGAACACATCCGCTTGGTTTTAGAAATGATAGTTGTAATGACGTATTGTTTGCAATATGTTGCACAGCATCAACAACTACAGTGATAATAGTAATATTAGGATGATTTAAGATTTACAGGGGTGGAGGGTTTGAAAAAGAAAAGATTCTTGAATGTGATAATTTTCCTTCTATTCTACTGTTTTCTTTTTAATTAATTTTTTTTTTGTCTTGGAACCCCGTCCTCTCTGAAATCATAGCAGCGTGCGCCTTGTTTCTATGCAACAAACGCGAGAGCAGATGAGGGCTGCGAGTCTCTGCTGAAGGGATTTTTCTACTTCGGTTCATTCACTTCTGCTCTTTTGTGTCCAATACTTTGCTTTTTAGTTCCAGTCAAACTTTCTTTTCTTTTCTGCTCGCGCTCTCTTTTTTTTCTTTTTTTTTGTCGTGTCACAGGAAGGTCTCTGAGTGATTAAAGAAATTGGCGGTGCCGGATCATTTTGTGGCGGTAATTACAAGCCTTCACGGACGAGACCTTTTCTCTGTTTTGTTTTTTTCCCCCTTTTTTCTTCTGGAACATCTTTCTCTCTGGAGCCCAAACTCACTCTTCGTAGCTTGCATTCTTCCATTTAGCGTTTTGATTTCTG
Source organism: Poeciliopsis prolifica (assembly GCF_027474105.1). Taxonomy (NCBI): domain Eukaryota; kingdom Metazoa; phylum Chordata; class Actinopteri; order Cyprinodontiformes; family Poeciliidae; genus Poeciliopsis; species Poeciliopsis prolifica. The sequence goes on along the minus strand of NW_026562378.1, from coordinate 5,249,041 downwards.
GCGAACGTGATGCTTTCTAAATTATTTTTTGGGAAAAAAAAAAAAACAGCGTAACTTCAGGTGAAGCAGACTTGCGTTCTTCACATCCTCGCTGTTGACGAATCTTGCTTTTTCTCCTTTTTTGGCCGAACCATGCCTTCGTCCTGCGGTGGACTGATGCCAAAACATCTCCGGCAGTGCAGGGACTCGCCTTCACTTTTTCAACACCTTGCCGTCTCCCCTGCTGCTCAGTCCGAGGCTGCATTACGTCTCAGTCAACCGCAGTGCAGAGAGCAGTTCGTTCAAGAAAAAAGAAAGAAGTGATTCATCTGGGTGAGTATTTAAAGTTATTATAAAGAGCTCTGGAGCTAAAGCGCGCTGTTTTATCAGCCGCGATTTAGTCGGTTCCAGAGCAGCCTCAAAATCTCCATCTGAATGATCTTCCCTCCCCGTTTTTAGCATCTTGTCTAATCTCCACAGAACAGGCCGGGTCTCAGTCAGCGTCACGTTCTGTCCGATAGTAGAAGCAAATATGCAGATGAGCTCACTTTTTAAGAGTCAAACTTTGCGAAAGTGCGTTTTACGAGGGCACAAAGGAGAAGGAGACAAGCATATATAAAGCTAACCACCTATGAGTCTTTAGCTTTTTTTGGTTTGTTTTTTTGCCTACATATCGTGACAAGAGGCAAGCTTTGAAAGTTTCCGGCAGTCTTTTTAAACTTTGCATGCAGTCAGAGCCTCGTCTAAACGATGAGTAAAACTTACAATTTTTCTAAAAAGATGCTTTGCCGCACCAAATCCGCAAAGGACGCAATTTTATTCCTGTTTTTTGGATCTTAAAGTTATTGAGCCCCCTCCCACACCTGTTGCTGCACACTGCTTTGTAACTTGGCTAGAAGAAGTAAGCCATAGTTTCCCTGCCATTTTTAAGGGATAACAAGGAAGCTGAGAACTAGAAGGCTGCCACTTTTAGCTCATGTTAAGATGCTACATGCTAAGTACAGACAACTGCTGGCTCCATTTGAGACTAATTAACCAGCCGATATCCATTATGTATACTTCATGTTTTTTTTTTTTTGTTTTTTTTTATTTAAATTTTTTGGCTCCAGTTTGTACATTTTTATTAAAAGACCAACAACTCATCTATCAGTTATAATTAACGTTTACATTCAATAATCAACATATCATCTTTGCAAGTGTTGAAGCAATTGGTAGTTTCCTTTAAATCAATCATTTTCATATTGTGAGAGTCTCACACAGACCCGTGCTCGATAAATACTTTCCAGCTTCGCTAATTGCAGGAGAAAAATTCCTTTTTGTTTCTCCCCTGCCTGATTGCCACTCAGGTTGGAAAGCAAGCGCCTCAGACGCCACCAAGCGGAGTTCGGGGCGACGTCTGTCTGTGTTTTAGCACGTTCATACTGTCGGGTTGCTCTTCCCCACCCGGGGAGCGTCGGAGGCTCAAAAAGGCATTTATTTATTTATTTTAGAACTGTTAAGAGGACATGATTCAGTAAGTGCTTGCAAAGGGGATGTGCAGCGTGAATCTCCTGTTGCCTCTGAGTGCCTGTCGGCTCTGGACGTGGGCGTGTGCACACGTTTGGAAGCTCTCGTCTTTCGGGTTCAGTCAGATTGTGGGTTGGCGCGAGATCGAGGCGGACCTTTGCTCGCTGTGGTCCACGCAGACCACTGTCTGCTGCGTGCAGAACAGGGAAGTCGCTTTTCTTCCTGTCTGCCTGAACCAGCTGAACATCTGCAGAAAGCTACGGCTGCAGAGAAACAAAACCTTGGCGACTGTTTTAGTCTCTCTTGTGTGAATGTCTTCGCTTTGTCTTATTTTATGTACAAGTAACTTTGTAGGAATTTGATTTAAGTCAAGACTTTCTGAATATAGTTTTAAAAAAGTACTTTATCCATTGGGAGGTTATTTCACTTATAACATGTGAAAAATGTCTTGTAAATTTTCATCAATAATAAGGGATTATTGATTGAGAACTATCTCTTATGTGTTGCTGAAAAGTTATTAGTAAGTTAGTTTTATTTTATTTTAAGTGAACTAAGGTATTTGTCACTATAGAAAGTGGACCAAAAAATACTTGATAAATGTTTGTATTTTTGTGGTTTAAAACAAAAATTGGTGGAAGTTACGATCAAGCTATAAGTGAAATAATTTGCAAATGAAACAGGACATATTTCTTTAAAATATTATGATGTACTTATAAATAGTACGTTTCCATCAATATTAAGGCGCTATTGACTTAAAATAAGCTCCTATTTCTTCCTGAAAAGTCTCTTTTAAGTTTGTTTTGTATTATTTCAGTTATACTGCGATGTAGAAAACTATAAGACATAGAAATTAGACCAAAAATACTTGTGTTTTAGCAGAGGGGCCTGTTTGTTTGTATAGGAAAGTTAAAACCACACAGGATGTTGGAACTGGGTTGATTTTGTTGGGGGGGTTTTCAGTCGCAGATTTTGACTCTTTTTTTTTTTTTTTATCATAAAGCAGCAATTATACTTTTTTTCTCAACTGCTCTTTTTTTTCCCTCTTCTTTTAACCCCCCACACAGCCCTTCCCTGCCAGTACAATGAGGACCTCTGGTTTGTGTGTCTTTTGTCAGAGTTAGAGGGTGTTGGGGGCCGAGGGGGGAGACAGAGAAAGTCTGGTGCGGGGTCGCGGGTGAAAGGCGGCGCTGGTCCCAGCGGAGCACCGGGGTCGTGGTGGCAGCCCGGCGGTCGGGGAGGGGGTCGGCCCTCGGCGGCGGCCCCTGTTTTAATAGAGATGTCAGATGTGACAAAGACGAGGCTGACAGCGCGGCTGAATGGAGCCGAGGCCGAAACCGGCGCTCGCCCTGTCCCTCCTTTCGCATTCACGCCGCCGCCTCTTGTTGCTTCAACTTATTTCATCTGCTTTTCACAGTCAGGCCTGGGGTCAGCTCCGAGTGTCAAAACTATCTGCATTCACGTCAAGCCGCCGTTTGAATCGTCCACGGCGGTCTGAAAAGAAGCTCCCAATTAAGATGAAAAAAAAGAGAATTCAGATTCGCCCGTGGAAGCGACTCCTTTGCGAGATTAAATTTTCCAGCAATCTGGGTTGCTACTTAGGTGTTAAGTGCAGGGCAAGAAGAGAGGCTTTTGGAATATTAATGTTATGACTCAAGATTTGGCAGCATTGTTTAGCAAAAGTCAGCACTCCTTCGTTTTATACTTTCTGAAACAAGGACCCCGATGCAAATTAAGGCAGCAGAAATTCTCTTTGTTTTGAGTCTGAAATTCCACCAGCCGCTGCACGTCGCTCTGGCTGACTCCATTTTGGAGAACTCAGGCATCGTGAAGTGCTTTGCCTCGCAAAAAAAGTACTTATACCACTTTTTCTCACATTTTGTCATGTTAAAACCATGAAACATAGAATATTTTGTTCTGTCTTTTAAAGTGGAAGCAAACCTGAAAAGTGTGGCATGCATGTGCTTTCCACCTTCTTTACTTTGGTAACATTCAGTTCCACAAACAGGCTTCAGAAGTCACATTATTATTAGATTTTTAAAAGCAGTTGTTGAATGCAGTTGATGATTAGCTAGTTGTGAGAGGTTGAGCTCTTCCTCAAACTACATCCCCCAGAATGCTGTGCGGTTTTGGATCACAGTTCAGTGAATATTCAATATATCGATATTTATTGTTATTGACTTATTATTGCTGGCATCATTGCAGTTTTTTTTCCTTTTTGCTCTGCTGGCCTTTATTTATTTCAGATTGGAAAGTGGGTAAAGAGAGAATCATCAGGCCGGGAATCGAACCCGCGACAGCCGCGTTGAGGAGTAAGGCGTCGTGCTTATCCCCTGCAGCACCACAGCACCCTGTCATCGCAGCGTTTGCAGCCAGCTAGAAGATTTGTGGGACTTTTTTTTTTTTTTTTTTTTTTTTTTTCCATCTTACAAATTTTTTGGGGGCAGGTCTATTATTATGAAGCAGAAATGGCACCTCGCGTATCTTACTGTCATGTGTCTTACGATGGCTGAAATACTTTCAGTCCTCGTTTGGTTCAGCAGAGGGAGAGTTCACGAAAGAGAACACCGAACAGGCTGAAAATCTACCATTGTTCTTTCTAGATCTTTGGAGCGGTTTTGTCTGATTCGCTCGCTCTCGGTGGAGAACAATCCTTCTCATCTGCTCCCTCTCAGCACTCCGAGCCTCAGCCTCGAGGGGGCCACCACTATGAGCCAGGAGACGCCCGACTGTGGTAGGAACTTCTCTACGAGTGGCTGCTTAAAGCGAGTCGCCGGAAAGGAGCGCATGAATATAAATGTGTGTGTGTGTATTCCAGATGGAGACTGTGCTCAGGATGTGGCTGACTTCAGCTGGGACGACTACCTGGAGGAGACGGAAGCCGTGGCTGTGCCCCATCACGCCTTCAAACATGTAGGTGCAAAGTTTTTTTCTTCTTTTTTTTTGGCTTAGTTTACCTAGGTTGTAATATGAAATTATAATTCAGATGATAAGTTAGAGTCAGCCTCCCAGATATGAACTCAAAATTCACAACATGTTTTTTTGACGTTGCGCTGAAATGACCAATCAGATTAATCGCAATGAATCTGTGAATGAAATTGGAGTAATTGGAGTCTACAGACTCAAATAAAAAGGTTATGTTCTGAAAAAAACAACACATTTAGAGCATTAATCAAGCCAAAACTGTACGCAATGAAAACACTTTTTTCTGTAGTTATGTTTGACCCAAAACTCTTCATAGTTTTAGCTTCACTAGGCTCAAGTTCACAAAAGGAATGTGACTTTATTGCAGTTTATGTAAGAAAATCTGTGTTTTCTTCTTTTAAAAAATATTGAAGTGTTTATTTGTATTTGTTTTGCATGTATTTCTAATATTGTTTAAAGAAAAAGGCTCAAGTGGTTAAATAAAAAATCTATAGAATGTTCCCATTTTAAAAAATCTGAATAATCGATTAGTCGTCAGAATAATCAATTACTAAAATATTCTTTAGTTGCAGCCCTATAATAGAGCTGTCCTCAAGTTCCTTTATTGCCTCCATTTGCATGAACTCTACTAGAGTTCATTCATGAACTCTAGTAGAGTTCATGCAAATGAACTCTGCTGTTCATTTGCATGAAGCTGACTTCAGACGATTCTAACCCAGTGTTCCTCGTCATGCCTCAGGTGGATCAGGGGCTCCAGACGGGTCTGACCCCAGGCATGAAGCTGGAGGTGTGCGTCCGCTCAGAGGCCGACGGCCCCTACTGGGTGGCCGCTATCATCACCACGTGCGGCCAGCTGCTGCTGCTGCGCTACGAAGGCTACCAGGACGACCGCCGCGCCGACTTCTGGTGCGACATCATGACAGCGGACCTCCACCCGCTGGGCTGGAGCCGGCAGCACGGCAAGACCATGAGACCCCCTGAGGGTGAGCTGTTGGTTCTGACCCAGTCGGACTGGAAAAGTTCTGAAAGCAGTTTCAGCGCATCAGACAGTGATATCTGCAGTTAGAGATGAGATTAATAATACTGTGATATCTTTAGCTAGATCTGTTCCTTCTGATTAGGGTGCATAAAAAAAAAAATTCTTTTTTTTGTATAGTTTTGGCTTAACTGCACTTCAGTTAACGATTAATTGATTGCCAAGTTAGTTGGCAATTATTTCATTATTACGATGAATCTGATTAATCGTTCCAGCCCTAATACCTGGCCAATGACTGACCTGTTATTTGAGTGCAGATTTTATTTGGGGATATCAGAGTAAAAGGAGCAGAATTTCTGTCTTGGCCATACTTTTAGTTCTGTCCCTTTTAAAAAACAAACGTCAAAACCATGTGACATTTTCCTCCCACTTCACAATTACATGCTACTTCATGTTGGTGTAGCACATTAAAAAACCCAAAAGGATGCTGGACATTATGAGACATTTTGTCTCATTTTGTTTGTATTGACATAAAATATAGGAAAATCCAAAGGGTGTGAATTCGTCTGCAAAGCACTGCGTTCATTTTGATGTCAAGAAGCTGCATAACATGGTTTTATCTTCAACTTTATAGCCATTTTTATTCGAAAGAAGAAGAAAAAAAAAATCCAAGGCCGAGTCCTAAATTAGTAAATATTGCAATAAGTCATTTGCTTCGACTCTTTTCAGATGAGTTGGAGGAGTGTGTGTGTTCCTAAAGGCCTCCTGGTCCTGTGGTGGCTTATCTGAGCGCTTTCTGTGAACCTTTTGCTGTAGGTGTGCGTGAGAAACATCCAGAGTGGGAGGCTCTGTTGGAGAAGGCCTTGGCTGAGGAGTGCAGCGCGCCTGCCAGTCTGCTGGAAATGGTGAGGCGGTGCTTCACAACATCTGCTCACCCTTAAACTCCTAAAGGAACCCAGCTATAATATCCCGAACGCTTCTGTTTGTTGTCTTTAAACAACAGACTAGGAGCCAGTAAGATTTAAATAAGCACATCAAGGTTCCCACAAGAAAGTCAGACAAAAGCCGTCTCTCTGTTGACATCAGTATTTATGACTTAGAGAGGAGAAGAAGAAAAACTGACGGTTTATAGCCTCAGGTGATCAGAGCAACTGATTCAGAGTAAAACTACCATGTTTCACTTTCTGTTTTACTTTCAGTATGAAAACTCATAGTTGCTGCAACTTTCACGCTGAGTGTGCCTGTCGCACTGCAAAAACACAAAGTCTTACCAAGTATTTTTATGAGAGTGCAAATATCTTAGTTTTGTCCTTTTTCAAGTGTACTGACTTACAAGTAACTTTTCAGTGAGAAGTGGGAGCTTTTATCAAGTCAACTGCTCCTTAATGTTGATACAAAACTACTAGTTGTAAGTGAAGTAATTTTTACAGTACAAGACATTTTTCTCATATCATAAGTTAAAAAGTCTTGTTCCATTGGCAGATTGTTTAATTTATTAGTTTTGTCTAATTTCCAGTGCAGTAAGACATTTGCACTAGAAACTAGACCAAAAATACTCTGTAATATTTTGTGTTTTTGCAGTGTGGCAAAAGCTTCAGCCTGAACTAAATGAGATTTAAAAGTCTGGCATGTGCAACTCGCATGCAGTTGGTAAACCGCAGCACAAACTGAGCGTTTGTTTACACCACTAAGGCCGAGACGCTGAAAGCACATTCACAGTGTGAACAACCTGTGAAATTCTCCGCCGCTGTTAGTTAGCCTCCAGCGGCCGAGCTTCGGTCTTGCCACGTTCTCTCTCTCCGTGCCGAGGCGTGCGTCCGCATTCACGACCTCTCTCGCTCCTCAGCCCCAGCGTGGCAGGGACCCGGTGGAGCTCCTGACCGCCGGATGCTACGTGGAGCTCCAGGACGGCGCTGACCCGCGGTCGGCCTGGGCCGCCGAGGTGGAGGAGAACGTCGGAGGGAGGCTGAAGCTGCGCCTGCTGGGCACCGAGGGCCTCCCAGACACGCCTGCGACCCTCTGGCTCTTCTACCTCCACCCACGCCTGCACCCACCCGGCTGGGCTAAAGAACAGGGCTGCACCCTGAGGCCTCCTTCAGGTTAGCGGCTCTCAACTTCTGTAGTTACGTGGAGAAAGGCATGAATCTAATGGATGTAAATGAAAATATGAACAAAATAATGTAGCAGAAATCATTTGATCACTAACTGCATTCAGCGTGTTTGTTCTTCAGTACTGACAAGAAAATAAAGGGACAGTGACCCAGTAGAGCTTGAAATTAGTTTTCCATTCATGATTAGGGCAATTTTCAAGACTGAAGCCTGTAAATACAATCTTGTTTGTATGCAAAATATAAAAAGCCCTAATGGCTGTATACTGTACGTGATGACACAGCTGGTTTCTCTTCTGCTGCCGCTACAGCTAAAGGCTTATTGATTTTTAATGCCAGGCCCTTTTCTTTCTTTTTTTTTGGCTAATGTAGTTTTTTTAATACATCTGGACACTGCTTACAGAAGCAAGAAGCAGAAAATAGCTGGGTGTGTATATATATAGATATATATACATATATAAAAAACTGGAAGCTAACTTTGTGTAGCCAAACAGTTTACAAAACAAGAAGGAGAGTTGTTATTATCTAGGTACTTAGAAATAGAGGTGGGATGATGCATACAAAATATTGCTGGGATCTGTTTTTGCTGTGGTTCACTCCATAAATAGCACACATTAGCAACAGACAATCTGTAATTTACTGACTTTAAAACATGTCATTATCCAGGTGTAAAGCTAAAAGGATGAGACAAGTTGGCATTAGTTGTGACAGACTGAAGCTGGATATTTTCCTGTACATTAAACTAAGAATTTTCAAAACCTTTTGTTGATGCTCAGCTCAGACATAGTCAAATTGTGGCCATGTGATCATCTTGCCCTTCTGGTGTTTTTCTTAGTTTTCCGGTCGTGCAGAGAGAAGTGCATTCATGGCCAAGTTTAGTTTTTTTCTACCCGCTGTCGGTTTCCCAACCAAAATCAAATCATTGCTAAAATCACAAGGAAAAACCAGTATTGACCGATTGACCTCTAGGTCGTGTCAGGTTAGCTGCTAGGCTATTCCTGTTGGCGGAAAAGTCAGTATAAAAGGGCGCTAAAGCTCTGCTAAGTCAATGTTGTGATCTAGAATGCAAAATGCTACATTTATGAAGACAAAGAACAAACTTTTTCCTAAGTCATGTCTGCACAAAACTGCATTTAAGAATGTAATATTCAAAACAGAGAGGAAACATGCTAACATTAGCCTAGCATTTAAAGAAACTGCTGTGGCTTAAAGCTTTGTTGACAAGAGCTGCGCGGTTCTCCATACAAAGTGAGACTTCAACGTCAGAAATGTCATTAGTGAGTTTGAACAAGTTCTACGTTTTCAAGTATAGCGCTAATTTTAACAATGTATCAGACTGGGTCCTGGTAGGGGGTGATCACCGTTCTCAAACAGCTTGCATTAGTAAAAAGAAAATGATAATAAAGTCATGACTTCCCCAGTGTTCGCCTCTTGTCAATTGCAACGACACATGTCGCTGTAAAACAGCCATGTGCTTCAGCTGGAGCTTTTGCCTGATATCACCTTTCTAAAAATAGTAGAAGTTGTTCTTTCTGTGAATTTAAAACCCCTTTCATCTAGATGAGCCAACAAACATGTTGTTGCTGCCGTAAACAACATATGCTGCTCACTCAGAATGATCTCAGTTTTAAAGATCATTTAAAACTGATGATCTTTAAAACTAAAGCAGTCAAAAAATGAAATGACTGCTGAAATCCTGGTCACAGATTGGGGTTGCAAAGAGCCAGCAAGCATTTTTACCTGGTAAATTTAGCTAGCGAATTCTGGAAATGTCCAGGAATTCATTGAATTCATTAGAAATGGTTGGAAATTGAAGTGAGTTGATTTTGCTTAGTGATAAGCAAACATCCATGTGATATTTTTACAGTAAATAACATCATGATGACTTTACCAAGTCTCATCAAAATTTACTTCACTTAGTGCATTTAATCTGGTGCCATAGTCAAGATGACGTCAACAACATGTCCAGTTTTGTAATTTAGTTCCAGTTAGTTCTGTTGCATTTCCTATTTATTCTCATAAAAAGAAAAAAAGAAAAAAGATTCTAACTAAACATTTTCAGAATTTCATCAAGACCAGTCTAGTGGGAAACATGCTACACACACTGCATTCAAGTCGCATTCATACTCTCGTAAATATTAATAATTTACAAATCTGCATTTCACTTTATAATGTTTGCATTTTGCAACAAACTATAAAAAGAAAGAATAGCTTAAGTTGAGCCTTATGACAATCTATGCTTTTACTGTCCTCTAACTGGTATTTTTAAACAGGGTTTTTTTTTTTTTCCCCAAAACAACGTTGGAAGTTTATTTACTACAATAAAACAATATAATTAAGCAACAATACTTGTACTTTATACTTCAGCAGCTGATTGTTGTGGATTTATTTCCTTCAGAGCTGCTGGCGCTGCGAACCGAGGAGGAGTGGGAGGAGGTGAGGGAGAGGATCAGCGACCTTCCCGAGGACGAAGCTTTGACGGCAGAGCTCGCTAAGGTAACGCCGGCGCCGCTGGGTTCTTTTACGGAAACACGTCTGTTAGTGCAGCGGTGATTGTTTGATCGCGTCTTCGAATGCGAGCTTCTGAAACGGACTCACGCGGAGTGTGTGTGTTTTGTGTGTCTCGTTCAGGACCAGCCGGCTGTCGCAGATCATTGTTTTAAAGACGGGATGAAACTCGAGGCCGTCGACCCGGCTGCACCGATTTCCATCAGACCTGCGACTGTCACCAAGGTAACAGCGTTTCTCTTACTGCAGCAAGGTCTTTGCTGATGTTTGTGTTTATTATTGCCTTTATTATTACCTACATATATTTATATTCATCACTCCAGTCGTCCACATAATGTTCATTGCTTGGCACCAGAAGTTACTAGTTAAATTTACTTGAGTAACTTTTTGGAAAAACCTACTTTTGGGAGTATTTTTAACTACTGCAATTCTTACTTTTACCTGAGTAACTTTATTGTGAAGTATCGGTACTCTCACCTGAATAAAATTTCTGGGCCCTCTAACCACTAAGAGTAACTTCACCGAATGAAGAACAAGCTCGTTTTAACCAAAAATTAACTAGACACATGCCGGCAGTTTTTGGTTGAAGTTTCAGAAGTTTACACTCTTTTCATCTCCTTCTTTGTTAACCAGGTGTTTGATGAGAAATACTTCCTGGTGACGATGGATGATCTCTGTGGCATAGAGGAGTCGGAGGCCGCGGGACGATCCTTCCTCTGTCACAGAGACAGTCCGGGAATATTCCCAGCGCAGTGGAGTCTGAAGAACGGTCTGCCGCTCTGCCCCCCGCCAGGTCTGCTCTTCACCGTCTCGCTCTAGATTCTCCGCGCCGCCTCCCTTTTCTCTCCCAGCTCAACTCACCTGCCTCCTCGTCTTTGTCTCTCCTTCACCACAAACAGGTTTCCAGGGTTCTGACTTTGACTGGGCCGACTACCTGAAGCAGTGCGAGGCCGAGGCCGCCCCTCAGCATTGCTTCCCCGTTGTGAGTCGTTTTCTGTCTTGCGACCCATTCTGTAAAAACTGTGCTTCCCATTGACCTAAAGTGGAGTGATGATCTATTACTCTTTTGTATGTGAAGGGTTCTGTCTTGTTAAGGCTGCGCTAAATGTGGCCTAAAGAAATTAAGTGGGCATGTGCAGATGAACTCCTTTAGACCCAGCTGGAGCTGAGTGCTGTTTATCATTATGACTAAAGGAGGCGAAGTGGTTATTGTATTTGAATTTAAGTAAATACTGGATACAGATAAAAAAAACAAACAGAAGCCTTTTGGAAGTTTGCAGCTGCAGTTTTACCAGTCAAAGTGTCAATACTTTCACATAAGGATGGGTTTCAGACAGAGTCCAGTGATGCCTGTTGGTAATTACATATTAAACACCGTTCCACATACTGTCGTAGTTTGGTTTATCTACTGCAGACGTGAAGAAACTTGGCACAGATTATTAAAAATCCTTTTAATTAACTAGTTTTTTTCCCTAAGTACCATTTTTTCACAGTTGAAAACGTGAAAAAACAAGCTGTTTACATATTATATCAAATGTTCCTAATGATTGACAAAGAGAACGTAGGAGAATTGTAAACAGCTTATTGGCTTGTTTGATCCAAAAGAACAAAACTTGTTCTGTTGGAAACATTTAGCGATTCTTGAATCACATTCTTGAAGATCACATTTTTAGATTTTTTTCTTTTTTCTTTCCGTAATAAAGAGAGTCAGCCTGCCCGGGGCAGCCATCTTGTTTTACAGCGTCTATTTATTTGGACTTTGAATTCAGGTCAATTCTAATGACATATAAGGATGAGGCAAAGGTTTTTTGTTTGTTTTTTTTTTAAAATGAAAATAAAGCCAATTTTAGAAAAAGACAGTGGTAATAATATGAGAATAGAGTTTTGATGTTACCAAAATTAGGACAATGGTGTCCTAATCTCGCACACAAAAAATAGCAAAGTATTAATTTATCTAATCTTTCTTTGTCAATAAAATAACTTTTTTTCTTCCAATTCTTCCAAGACACTCTTCTGGTGAAATTATGTCTTTATTCTGCTAATATTATCAATATATTCTCTTAATTAAACACAAATTCTTATAGACTGGCCCTGATACCATGTCACATAACTCTCAAAAAGAATTATTGAAATAAAAAACACTTTTTAAAAAAGAAGGCGAGGGGGAAGGAAATCATTTAAAGTCAGATCTATTCGTAAAACATTTTGCTCAACCGCATTGGAAATCTTGAATAAATTCTGTTGTAAAATGGTTCTTTTCAGAAAATACATTTGTGTGGGACTTTCCACTTTCCATTTGAGTGTTTATTTGGCCCAAATGTTTCAGACCATTTTCCTGCTAACCGACCAAACCGTTAGTTTGGTACCGTGAACCGTATTTGTATTTCTATAATTTCACAATCAAGAGCTTTGGGAAGAGGAATCTTCCTGCAGCATAACAGCTCAGCTGTCATATTCGATGGAGTGAACAGGAGTTTTTCTGTTTTATTTCACCTCGACAAAGTTTGTTGCCAAACTCTGCATATCAGCGGCTTGTTATGTAAATGGCATTTAATTGTTGTTATGGCGACTTGGTGAGAAGAAATTTTCCTCTTTCGCACGTTATATTTATGCAGGAAGTCTTTGTTGCATTCAACTTTTGTTTAATGACTTTGAGTAATAAAGCCAAATCTATTGGCCAGTGACGCTGCTGCAGTAAATATTGATTTATTTTAAAGCTCTGGGGTTTTTTCACATCTTCATGTGGGCTGCTTCATGTTTTTTGCTGTCCAGCCCAAACTTTTGTCTCCCCTCACAAACGTTCAGAAAGAACAAAACGGAGACAATGAGATTTCATCCGCGCGACCGGCAGCGTAAAGAAACGGCGGCGATAAAAAATCAGGTTTTCATCACTGCCGTTTTGTTTGTACAAGATCCGCTGCTGAACCCCAGTTGCTCTGTCACTCTGGTGTTTGCAGGAGCAGGGTGAACACAGCTTCAAAGAGGCCATGAAACTGGAGGCCGTCAACCCACTGTCACCCGAGAACATTCACGTGGCGACTGTCACCAGGGTCAAAGGGCAATACCTTTGGCTCAGCCTGGAAGGTGAGATGGGGGGAGGAAAACTGTTCAGTTCGTTTAAGGAAGCCAAATAAAGTTGTTGTTTTTTTTTCTTTCTGCGCAGTAAACAATACTGTACGTTACACTAGAAAACTAAACAATAAATTAAATTTGAATTTAGATGTTTTTTTAATGTTTATTTAATTCTCCTGAAATAACTCAACATATAAGAAAAAAGGCCATTTTTACTGCGATGTAACAATATGACTAAAAGCCGACCAGTTAAATTTAATAAACAATGTACTATAAAAGTTCAAACTAAATATTTGATTCATTAGATATTGAAAATCGTCATTAGTCCACAAATGTGAAGGCCAGCGTTTTAGGATGAGACCCGACCTTTCAGTTTCGTTGCCACGGCAAAGCTGTCACAGGAAGTGACGCGCTAACATCGCTGCTTGTGGCTTGTAGGTCTGAAGCAGCCAATGCCAGAGCTGATAGTTCACGTGGATTCGCTCGACATTTTCCCCGTCAGCTGGTGTGAGACCAACGGCTACCCGCTGGTCTACCCCATCAAACCCTCAGGTAAACGACATCGGCCGTCGCAGTGGATCCTCCTGATCGCTGGCGTTAAGACACCGACCTCCTTCCCACTTTAACTCACCCTGAACGCTGAATAACATTTTGTTTGTTTTTGCTGGATTTTCTTTTTAGTAGAGAAAGAGAGAAAAATTGCGGTGGTGCAGCCAGAGAAGCAGTGAGTATCAGAGTGAAGTACAGGTGTATTATTGATTGGTCTGTCAACTTCTTGCTGAGTTTTTGCTGCTTTTACAGCAGGACTCCCCCTAAGTCTTCATCTCCTGACGCCATCAAGCAGCAGATCGCCAATCAGTCTGAGACAGGAGGTGAGTATGTCTTAGGATTTCCAACTATGTTGTGGTTTAGTGACTGGCTGGCCTGTGGTTGTCTTGTCACCAACCTGCGATCTCGCCGAACAGGACAGGGCAACGGTAAATACTGCTGTCCGAAGATCTATTTCAACCATCGCTGCTTCTCCGGGCCGTACCTCAACAAAGGTCGCATCTCGGAGCTGCCTCAGTTCATTGGTCCGGGGAACTGCGTCCTTGTTCTTAAAGAGGTTAGCCACGCACTCTGGCCTACAGTAACACACAATACTAACACACAAAATAGAAGACAAAGTGCCTCGCAAAAGTGTTTGTAGCCTCCCTCACGATTTGACACCTAAAACCTACAAAGTCCAGCATGTTTTTATCAGTGTTTTATGTGGCATTTTTTAACATCCCACTTCATGACTCTGCTTTGTGTTGGCGTCCATCAACATTGGTCGATGTGGTTTAGTTCGGCCCCAAGTGTTTGGCTCGTGCTTCTATTACAGCCGTATCTTCAGATCGCATGGCACTAAGCATATTGTTTAGAATTTCTAATTAAATTAAAGTTGGTACCAAGAGTTCACCCCACATCAGAACAACCTGCTTTTCCAAAATTAGATTTTATTTTTGTTCAGGGAAGAAGAAAAAAAATGCTGCCGCCACTCACCACTTGACACATAGCTTTTGACAAAGGAAGTGCTCTGAAACGAACTTCTCGGCTGCTTGAGTTGCTGTTTTTGTAGCGCTTTTTGAGAGAAAAAGGGAAACACAACCGCCTCCTCGACACGCGAGAGCCGAGCACCCATCCTGCTAAAATGTTTTCCTGATGCAGCTAATGATCTCTGTGTGGGAGGTGGATTAGTAGATGTTAAGCATACTTTGCAGAAATGCTTAACACCGTAAATGCTAAAAAGCAGAAGGCCAGTTCTGTCCCTTTTATTTGGGATGCTTCAGCTAGCATTCGTCTTGCACAACTGTTTGCCTAAAGTCAAGGATTATTTCTGTCATAAAATGTCGAGCGGCTGTCGCCGGCACACAAACAACAGGACTTCTTGGTAACAATCGCGACTCGACACATTCGTCTTTTGAGACACTGAGAATCTGAAGTGTTGCAACCGTTTCCTTTTGTATCTAGGTGCTGACCCTGCTGATAAACTCCGCGTACAAGCCGAGCCGTGTGCTGAGGGAGCTGCAGCTGGATCAGGAGAGCCGCTGGCAAGGCCACGGAGAGACTCTCAAAGCCAAGTGAGAAGAAACGCTCTTTAATCTCAGCTCAACGTACTTGGCTCCTTAGAAAACCTCCTAAAATTGCACAAGGGTTTGCAGCTGGCCTGTTGAAAGGCGTGCGGTGGTTTAAGCACAAGTACAAGTGTTTTCAGCTCAACAAAGCTGCTGCTCAGTCTCCTTCTGTGAAGTTGTTATTGCACCGATCGCTCCTAGGGGACTTTAGCTTGACCCCGCCCGTCTAGGTGGCCTACTTTGACTAGGTTCAATCGAAGCAGAAGTCTGAAAAAGAGTCTGACACACTTCATTTGTTGTTTAGTAAGAAGTCTGCTCCCCCTTACCAACACAATCTTTGTATTTGTGGAAGAAATACCACAGTTTTGTCTCTTTACCAGTATTTTTCTTTACGTATAAGGTACAAAGGGAAGAGCTACCGGGCCACCGTGGAAATCGTCCGCACAGCCGATCGTGTGGCAGACTTCTGCAGGAAGACCTGCATCAAGCTGGAGTGCTGCCCCAACCTGTTTGGACCTCGCATGGTTCTGGAGCACTGCTCAGAGAACTGCTCTGTCCTCACCAAGACCAAATACAGTAAGTGTTTATAACCAGAAAGGGTTGATCTCATAATGTTTACATTTTAACACTTTTACAGAGGTTTGGAGACGCTTATTTGAAAAGTTGGGGAAAAAATCAGGCAGAAATGTCTGAGTTAGTTTCGTTCACATTTATGCAGCAGGTAGTTGGATATTCCAACGTAATCTTTCATATGTGGATACAAGAACCTAACTCGGCACAGATGTTCTCACAGGCTGCCTTTTTTTAAAAAAGTCAAAACGATAGAAAAATTCAAGATGGCTGCCACCACGGCTGTCGAATAAAATTTGCCAATATTTATCACAAATGAATGTCTCAGTATCAAATTGGACTCAACTGGACCCATTGAAATCATATTTACTGATTCTATTTTTTATGTTTTTTCCAACATGCCTGACATAAAAAATAAATTTTTGCACTAGAACCACCAATGAATGTGTTTGGTGTCAAATCGTAGCCTAAATATTATTATTCGTAGAAATCAGATATGTTCTCTTGAACTTGCGTTTTCTTTTTCTGGTGGACATTTTTCGAAACGGCCGACATTAGTTTCAATAGAGCATATATGCTAACAGTAGCAGTCGTTACCGCGCAGCTTATCAAAAAGCTGGGTTCTCTCACCCCCACTAAGCAAGGACCTTAGCTCTGCTAATGCTAAGACGCTAAAGACATTTTAAAAAATTTGTGAAAGCTCACGCTGACCATGCAGAAGACTGCCTCTTACTCTGTGGCACATCTCCATCTCCTTCCAGTCGTCGATTGGTGTGACGCTTCATCCAAGTCATGACAACTTTTAGCATTTTATGACAACGGTCGGCTTAAAAGGATAAAAACTGCGGCCATCAAATGGCGAGCATTCACATTTTATCCTTGTGTCCACACTTGAAAGATGTTTTCAGTAATACGCTGCACTGCTTGTACAGAACAGCTTTGTTTGGAGTCGCATGTCTCAAAATAAACTGCAGCTGCCTCACAGATTTGGCGAGAACAAGCCGATGCGATCAATTTGCATATTTTTCAGATTTCCCAAATGTTTGTTGGCTCCCTTTGGGGGAATAATAGAAGTCATAGAATGATGTTTATTTGCGTCCCTCCCAGTAATACATTAATTTCACGCTCAATGTAGAATGCAACATTTCAGAGCTGCCATGTTGTCTCCTCACAAGCATATTACTGCGGAAAGAAGAAGAGCAAACGTGTCGGCCGCCCACCTGGGGGTCACACCAACCTGGAGGGCGGAGTAAAGAGGAGGGGCCGCCGGAGGAAGAGGAGGAAGCAGCTCTTTGTCCACAAGAAGAGGCGCTCCTCAGCATCGATGGACAACACGCCTGCTGGCTCCCCACAGGTAAAGGACACGAGCGTTTTCATCAGTTCTGGGAATAATCGCACGCTTTTCCCGACACACTTGTGCTCGTCTCGGCCCACAGGGCAGTGGAGAGGAGGAAGACTTGGATGAAGACGACTCCCTGAGCGAGGACACCGGCTCTGAGATGCAGGATGACCTCCAAGATGACTCTGAGCAGTCTGTCGAGAAATCTCAGCCCGCCACGCCGTCGCCCTCCCCGCCGCCTACACCCAGGCCCTCACGGAGACGGCGGAAACCCCGCTCGCCTTCCTTCTCCGATGACGAAAACCATCCTCCTTCACCCAAGGTGATGAGAATAAACAATAAAAAATGAGTATACTTTGAGTCTTAAGTTATCAGAAAAATTGAAATCCCAGGTGGCGATCTCACCAAGTTACAAACAAGACATTTCTGTGTAATTGTTGGGATAGAACTAAACAACACAGAGAATAATTCTGAAGTGGGAACACAATATGAATAACTTTCATGCTTCTCTGTTTTTGTGTTTTTTTTTTGTTTTGTTTTTTTACAAATTAAAATCTGAAAAGTGTGGCGTTTATGGACTGGTCTGTGCTGAATTGGACCATTCCCACAGCACGATGCAGCCACCACCCTGTTTACCAACAGGGACGACGTATTGAGGACAGTGTGGAGTCTTTTGCATATTTCTTTTTTTCAGAAAAACTAACATTATTTTAGCATCCCACATGCTTTAAAGTTAACAAACCAAAACAACCTTGAAAGGCACATTTTCAAACAGCTATTGTGACTAAAGCGTCGTTTCGTGTAGAAAGTGTGTGAGATCTCGGCCTGACTCGCCATATCTGTGTTTCTCCAGACGTCAAAGGTCGAGCCTCCTCAAAAGCTGTGTCTGGACACCAGCCCGCTGGAGTGGAGCGTTTCCGATGTGGTGCGCTTCATCCGGACCACTGACTGTGCACCTCTCGCGAGGATTTTCTTGGATCAGGTAAAAAAAATAATAAAAGTGGGGATACACGTGTTGCCCGTAGCAGTCGTTTCGATTGGCTTCACGTCAGATTTTAGCTTCAGCGGGGCGATGTCGGAAACGACGCAGAAGTTTAATCTCGTGTGGAAAATGTGTGTTTGCAGGAGATCGACGGTCAGGCCCTTCTGCTGCTGAACCTCCCGACGGTGCAGGAGTGCATGGACCTGAAGCTGGGGCCGGCCATAAAGCTGTGCCACCACATCGAGAGGGTCAAGCTGGCATTTTATCAGCAGTTCGCCACGTAGTCCATGGGGAAAGTTGCCGGGACATGGATGCTTCCTGTTCTACAAATTGATCCTGTAAAAATGTGGAAGAAGTTTTATTTAAAATAGATTTTTTTTTTATTTCATTTTGTCAAGTTTTGTTTTTTTACACTGGACTTTTTTTGGGGGGGGACTTTTTTGCATAAATTGCATTCTTTCAGATGAGCTTGGATCTTATGAAATGAGAAAGTGACATCTTCTGACATCAAGAGGGAGCCAAAACATTTCACACACTCAAGAAGTGAATGGGAGACACATTGATGGCGCAAAGAGGCTTTAAATCGGAGGACTTAAAGCCTCCATCAAATCGGGTGATGTTAAGAGTCAAGACTGTTCTGTTGAATTACCAAGGACCTGCTGTCAAGCTCCAAGCAGCCATTGTGCATTTTTTATCTTGACCTTCCGCCTTCTGTGTGTTTCGGTTCCAACCTTGGTTTTTATGGCTTCTGCTTACAGAGACTTCTTTGATAAAAATGTTTAATATTCTTTGTGCATACAACAGGCTTAAGTGTTAGCCACTAAAAAAAAAACAAAAAAACTTGTTTCTCAAAACATCTTTCAACGGAGAGATTACAGGTGGTGCTGTAAATGAAAATAAAATGCATTGAAATCCCTTTGAAGTAAGTAAAAGATGCAACACTTTCAAAGTGCAGGATTGGCTTTCTCAGAAATGAGGAAGACTGCTGTTCCAATTAACAGCCAAACGCAAGCTGAAAATAATGAGTTATTTTTGTATAATGAAATTGTTTAAATGTTGGTGGTTTTTGTTCCTACAAAGACCAACTTCGTTCTTCCCACGCAGTCGGAAGATCGGTTTGCGCCGAGGGTTCTGCAATGCAAGCACAAGCGAGACGAGGCACTGAATGGTGATGTAACCCCAATGCATGTTTGTACATAGTGTACATAATCAAATCTTTTAGTAAACAGGGTGATTTGGACAAAAGAATTCTGCGTGAGCAATGTGTAAATGTCCAAAAGTACACAGAATATTTGCACAGAACAGGCCTCCAACCTTCACAAGAGGGGAGTATAATTTTGTTTCGGAAGTCGGTGCAGCTTGTCATATCGGAGTTGTTTTTAGCAAACAATTGGCAGCTCTACAATACGACGATCACCAGAAAATGCTTCTGTAATTTGCCATCCCGTGTACTTTGGATTTGTATGCGCTTCATTTTATGCCCTCCATTCTTTAATTTGCTTCTAGGTTCCTCTGTTCTCAGAAAAGCAGAACAAACTTGTGTGTTGTGTAAAAAAAAAAAAAAAAAAAGAAATACTGCAATAAAGATCGACGAGCCCGGGTAGTCTGTGGTCATTTCACTTCTTTGCCGTTTGGGCTTTCGTGGTTTTGGCAAGATTTTTTTTTTTAAAGCAGTTAAGGTGATAAAACCTTATTTAAAATAATACATGTCAAAACTCAGCTGTGGAGAAGCAGGAAAAATGGACAGATTTTTCTCATATTCTTACACTCCCTGCACCTCGACTGAGGTGTGAGGTGCTTCTCCAACATGTCAGAATCAGCTTTATTGATCAAGTCTGCTTTGTCTAGGGATTAGACAAAGCATAACTACCTCAAATTTATAGGAACAGACAACAAAACAATATGTATATGTGTTTATAGCCATTATTTTGCAAATGTATGCCATCACTATGGAAGCAAAAACAATTTTTAAAAACATACAAGGATAAAAAAAAAAAGTAATCAAAACCTTTGAAAATTGGTGTTAAGAGTCAAGACTGTTCTGTAAACTCATCCATGTTTACGTGGTGAGAGGAAAATATCTGGTACGACAACAGAAGCAACAGCGCCTCCTACAGTCAATTTAATTTGCAAAAAAAATAATAATAATAATTTTCTGCATATCCCATTTTGACCGTTTCCTAAATCCTCTCCCCCGTCCCCCAATAAAAAAACTGCTAATTTAATATGATTATCTTGATGTCTAAAGTCACTTCTGTTTGTTGTTCCCGTCTTTGACGCGAACAACAGTAAAGATGCTTCAAATAATGAAAACATACACATAATATATATTCATCATATAATGTTTGAAATATTTATTAATTTCCACGTTTCATGAATTATAGATTTTATAGATGTATATGTGTTTATAGCCATTATTTTGCAAATGTATGCCATCACTATGGAAGCAAAAACAATTTTTGAAAACATACAAGGATAAAAAAAAAGTAATCAAAACCTTTGAAAATTGGTGTTAAGAGTCAAGACTGTTCTGTAAACTCATCCATGTTTACGTGGTGAGAGGAAAATATCTGGTACGATATTTTCATACCAGATATTATATATATATATATACCAGATATTATATATATATATATATATATATATATATATATATATATATATATATATATATATATATACCAGGAGAAATACCAGGGCCTCAGGGAAGAACTGGAGAGGGCCTGGAAGGTGAAGACCACAGTGGTGCCTGTGGTCATCGGGGCAGTAACCCCCAAACTGGAGCAGTGGCTACAACAGATCCCAGGAACAACATCAGACATCTCAGTGCAGAAATGTGCAGTCCTTGGCACAGCCAAGATACTGCGCAGAACCCTCAAGCTCCCAGGCCTCTGGTAGAGGACCCGAGCTCAGAGGATAAGAACCACCCGCGGTGGGTGAGAAGGGAATTTTTTTTTTATATATATATAAAAGAGGGAACACTCAAATAACACATCCTAGATCTGAATGAATGAAATAAATATGAAATAAATATGAAAATAATTTCCACCTGTTGTCTATTCCATTTGCACAACAGCAGGTGATATTGATTGTCAATCAGTGTTGCTTTCTAAGTGGACAGTTTGATTTCACAGAAGTTTGATTTACTTGGAGTTATATTGTGTTGTTTGAGTGTTCCCTTTATTTTTTTGAGCAGTATATATTAATTTATTTCACTATTTACTGAATTGGGTCCATCTCACTCTATGGCACATTTCCCAGCATGCAGCTCGTGTGTCTGCGCTCCGGTCACGTGACGCCGCCTGTCAACAGGAGCGGAAGCTGCTGGGCAGGGAAGCAGCTGGAGGGAAGCAGCTGGATGTGGCCGAGCCATTATTTCCCATTTCTAAAAGTCTCTTTTTCACGGACTTCTCTGAGTGCCATGAGCGACAGGACAAGTTCCGCGTTTGACGTAAGACAAAGTTGAACTTCGCTAGCTTTAGCATTAGCTCAGTTTAAATGACAGACGCTAACGCTCTCAGTGCTAGCAGCAGTAGCCGGACGGATTTTGACTCCGAACCAGAATTTCTATTTCTTTTTTTTTCTCCACTTACTGCTGTCTGACCTACGACGCGACTCGGGTTAGAGGGGCTGTCACTCCGGGTTTTATTAGATACATAGCTCACATTTAGCCGCCGGTGTCCGTTTCGACGCAGGTTGAGAAAACAAACACATTGTCTCGCGCACCAGGCGTCTGGTTTTGGCTCTAACGTCGCAACTTCTTGTTCAGACAGCTTCCCCTCTCGACTGACCGAGCAGCGATGGCCGAGCGCTGCGGAGCCGGAGAATGAGCGCAAGCCTTCCAAGAGGATGCGACCGTCTTTCAGCGAGGACTGCCCAGCTTGACCTACCCACCAGCTGACGGCTACCGGGGAGAGTCAGCTCATCGAGCAGAGCGGTCCGGATAACTCCGCTGCAATGGCTGCTGTGAGCGGAGGAGACACGCTGGCGGCCGGGCCGGGAGGCGCGGCTCTGCCCGCTGTGTCTGCGGCCAACGCGTCCTCCAGCCCGGCCCCGGATACTCGGGGCTGCGAGAACGGCGCCCTGATGGCCTCCTTCGGGATCTTCCTGCAGGGCCTGCTGGCCGTGATGGCTTTCAGCACGCTCATGTGTGAGTATGATCCAAAACGCTGGTGGGTGTCGGATATCTGACACCGGGCTGCTGGAGGAAGCCGTCTTTGTCCAATCGCAGCACTGGATTAACCCCGTGCTGTATTGATCTCAGCATCCCCCTCTTCACTCTAACACTTCACCTCGCTCATGGTTCCTGTGTAAACGTTCATTTTCTTCATTTATTTTGCTACAAATCTGCCGAGCCAGCCAAGAAAAGTGGACATTCTTGTTATAATCAAGAACATGACTTTTGGAAAGGGGTTGTCTTGAGTAAATAGTGACTTGCAAAAAATATGCACCTTCTCACGTCCTAGATTTTGTCAATGACCTTGAATTTTTGTGCATTTCACTGGGAGGTTATGTGGTCGACCAACTCCAAGTAGTGCATAATTGTAAAGTGGAAGGAAAATGCAACATTAAGACAACATTACTTGTGAGGGTGACATGTGCAGTGTTATACATCTGCAAAACATGTTGCTGCATGTATGCCAAAAAAAAAAGTTAAACGTCAGTCTCATGTGACCAAATTGTGACAAAACATAAAGTAATTTAATTACAGTTTTCTTTACATTCAGTGAAGTGTTTCCTTTTTGTCAGCGCTTTAAATCATGAGTAATATCAAGTGGAATTACCATATCTTCATAGTGCAGTACCACCCATAATACACATTACAGTTCCTCTGCTATTTTTTTGTGCCAGATTTGTTCTGAAATCTGGCACAAATTGGTTGTTTCAGAAACTCATTGCTAAAAACTGTTTCTTCATGAATTGGAGAGATGTTACATCTGGATATTGTAGATGCCCTTCGCTGTTTCCAACTCTACGCACTCTGATGTTTTAGCATAAATTCTTAAACTTCAGACTGGAAGAAATACAATCTGTTAAGTTCACCAACAAGTTAAGTTTTTTTTTTCTTCTTCTTTTTGTAGTTTTTTGTTTTTCAGTTTTGTGCATGAGGAGAAGTTTAGACTTCTGCTTGCGGTCGCAACACACCCAGCTGCACATTGCAGGGTGTGTTTGGTCTGAAGTCAGTGTTGACGTCACAAATCGAGGTCATCGTTTGCAGCTTCTTCACACTAAAAAGACACTATTAATTTTCAAAACCCTTTTTTGAGATTGCTACTTTGTGATTTACAATTTTGTTGTTTTGTTTTTTTTTTTTTACTATTAGTCCTCAGAGACAAACAAAACAGCTCTGCAAAACAAGTGGCTATTGTGAGGCGCTTGACTTGTGTTGGATGTCTCGTTGCTATTGGTAGCAAGCCTGTTCGCACCCCCCTCCTCATTTGCCTTAAAACATTATAATCTTGTTTTGTCTCTAGATCAGCTGCTGTTTATTCTACTGTCAGTTATCACGGGGCATTGTATAATTATTTTTTTGTTTGCTTAAATCTTTTTATGGATTTCAGGAACCAGTCTGTTCTCTTTTTTTGATTTGATAGGCAAAAGCGTAAAAGCTGAAAACTATCTGTGTGGCCCTCTGTTCTTTACAGTAAAACGCTTCAGGGAGCCCAAACACGAAAGGAGACCCTGGAAGATTTGGTGAGTCAAGTGAGCTGATTAACGCTAATGTTTTTTTTGTGAACCTTGGAACTAACTCAGCGCTCTGGATTCAGGTTCCTGGACACCTCAAAGCAAGCAATTGGGATGCTCTTCATCCACTTTGCTAACGTGTATTTGTCAGACCTTACGGAGGAGGATCCCTGCTCGCTGTGGGTATTTTCCTGGCAACGCATCGCCAAAGAATGTTGAGATTTTTTTATTTTCATTTCTCTATCTCTGCAAGAAGGTTACAACAGGTTTCTCCTTTGTCTTCTTTTCCAGATACCTCATTAACTTCTTGTTGGATGCCTCTCTGGGCATGTTGCTCATATATGCAGGTGTGAAGGCTGTCAGCGCTGTTGTTGAATGGAGGCAGTGGGATTCTCTGCGTTTTGGAGAATACGGTGAGGCCAACATGTCTGTGTTTCTCAGTCTGTCAGAGTAGAGGGCTCTGTCTATGCCTCTTACGTCCACTAGAGGGCAGTAGACACTTACGTTCTCAAACTATGCATCAGAAAGTGAAGGCTGACTTGTCTCACGTAATTTTTTAATTAAATATGAATAAAATGCCTTTTTTAGTCTTTTAATTTTGTTATGGTTTGCATTCTTATCTGTGCAGGAGAGCCAGTGCAGTGCACTGCATGGTTGGGCCAATGCATCCTGTACATCCTCATCGTGATGTTCGAGAAAGTTCTGATGATGCTGGTCCTACTTATCCCCCAGTGGAAGAAGGTAAAAAAATAAAAAAATAATAATACCTTTTATTTTTTCCACACATTTTTCTACATGTTAGGGTCATGTTTTTACAAGACAACAACAAACTTAAATTTTATTTCATTGTGATTTTTGTGATTTACCAACACAAGGCAGTGAATTATTGTGTATTAGTAAGAAAAGGATTCATTTTCTTTTTACGTGTAGGTGTCAGGACATACCATTTCTTCTCCCACTTTTTAGTTTGATTCCTCTAAATAATTTCCAGTACAAACAATTGTCTTCAGAAATCATTTGAATCTGTCCTGTTTAAAGAGGAAGAAAGCCCTGTTAACAGTTTGACATTAACCATGTTGGAGATGCAGCGAGATGGTTCTATGCAGCGTTATGACCATGTGTTTTATTGTGTGCTTGCGTCCCAGCTGGCTCTCCTTAATCCCATAAAGAATCCTGACCTGGAGCTGGCCATTGTCATGCTCATCGTTCCATTCTTCGTCAATGTAAGTCCGCTGATGCTTGTAAGTCATACAGCCTCAGTTGCTTCATGCAGGTAACACTTTGTTGTTGGGTGCATTGTTTGGTTTAGGCCCTCATGTTTTGGGTGGTTGACAATTTCCTAATGAAGAAGCACAGGACAAAAGCAAAGCTTGAGGAGAGGGAAGAGGACTCGCGTGGGAACAACAAAGTTCGCTACAGACGAGCACTTTCTCACGATGACTCAGAATCAGAGGTAAGACTGAAATGGGAAGTTATAACTAACCTCTCAACAAAAAGTACCTTTCCTTTTCAATTTACAAGAAATCTTGTTTAGTCCCTGCAGATTACAGACAGGTCTTTATAGATTTAGTGTGGCTAACTGTGCCATCATGTCTTGAGTTTGGATCGTGCCTTGTAAGAACTTCAGATTTTGCATGTGATTTGTTCTTAAAAAGAGAAATTCCGCTCTCCTTTTTCACTTCATCGTAAAACAGTTTCAGTTCAGAAAGCAGCACTCGCCTGGAGCAGCACAAACAAAACCCAGCTTCGTGTGTTTTTTTTTTTTTTCCACTTCCTTGCCTCTGTGCTGCTGCTGCTGCTGTTGGAGCAAGACTTTGAGTGCAAACGTGGGGGGTGGGATCATGGGCCGTGCTGGCACAGATGTGCTCTGAGGGAAGCTGTGCTCTGTCTGCACTGTGAGGGCCAGTGGCGCAATGGATAACGCGTCTGACTACGGATCAGAAGATTCTAGGTTTGACTCCTGGCTGGCTCGATTCTTTTCCTTGTTTCTATTTTTAGTAATTTAAGCCTTAATCTATACAGATGTAAAACATCTTTACCTTATAAACATTCTGTTAAAATGTAAAGGTTGTAAGGCCAAATTACTTTGATCACTGAGTTGTGGTATTTGAAAGGAAATTTCAAGTACTTGAATATTCAAAATCTCCTTTGTTTCTGTATTTAGTCCAGCCTGCCCCCAACTTTGCTAACAGAGAGAAAGAGTGGGATGCTACACACTCAGTGAGTGATTTAGAAAGTTATTACTCACTTCCAGAAAGCCATTCTTCGCCTGTGTTTTGTTCTAGACTAGGTGGAGGTGCAGTTGCTCTCAACGGGCCAGTGGCGCAATGGATAACGCGTCTGACTACGGATCAGAAGATTCTAGGTTCGACTCCTGGCTGGCTCGGTTCTTTTCCTTTTTCCACCAACTTATTCAGGTGGATTGTTGCAAAATGTGCTTCTGAATATGAACATCTAAAAAGACCCCATATCTTTATTGTTGAACCATGTTCAAGTAGCTCTTTGATGGAATGGAGTAGAAATGTTCTTTATTTCCCAATGTGGGGAAATTCACTTATTTCATTTGGGTCTTAACTACCTATAAAACTTGCCCAAGTGTGTGAAATAAAGCAACCAGTTGTTTCTTGGCAATAAGTTCATGTTTTTTGGTGTTTGGAAAAATGAGTAGTTTCAAAAATCTCCTGATTGTTTAGTTACCTAGCAACCTCAGCCAAGCCTTTCCCCTCACATAGAAACCCCTACCCCGTTACCTAGCAACCCAAGGAGCGCTCCAGTATGTTAGGTCAGCTGGATACAGCCTATATTTAGGCCTTTGGAAAAAAAAGACTATTTGATTTATAAGCTTATTTATAAGTTTATTGCCTCTTACAAAGATTTAGTGGTCAAGTATTACAGGATTAGTCAGTGTATATATATATATATATATATATATATATATATATATATATATATATATATATATATATATATATATATATATATATATATATATATATATATGTGTGTGTGTATGTATGTACACTTCATGATCTCAAAGGGAAATTAAATGTTCTTATGACTCATATTATTCTAGGCTCTTAGGACTTGATGTAGACAGTGATGCTTATAGGCAGGAAGGATCTCCTGTAGCAGTCTGTATTACAGCAAATTTGAAGAGGCCTCTGACTGAAGACACTCTGTTTTTCTATGACGATCTCAAGAGAAGGACACTCAGGATTGTTCATAATATTCTCGATTTTTACATAAAATCAAATAAAGTGATTTTAATCACCGGATCCGTCTCCAGAACAGAACCAGCGCTTCTGTATCAAGGACTTCCTCAAGAAGGCCCTTGTTGTAGACGTTGAAGACTTTGGTAGTTTTTCTGTCCGAATAGTAAACTACGGTTATTTAGTCTCTATTAGGTGTGTTTGGGTTAGGTTGTGTCATGTTTTCTCTGAATGCTTTCTACAAGTTATAACCTGACTCTGCCACTTGGGGGTATGTCTGAAGAAATAAATCCAACTCATTTACACATCTATCGTTTCTGTTGTTGGAACAAGTTCATCAGACTAAAACTAGATAACGAAAACAAACTAGACAGCAGCACTGTTGTTTATTTTACCTTTGGTGCTTTTGTTCTTAGTTTTTCTCTGTTCCTTATTTGTGATTAAAAATTAGCTGTCAGCTCCTCTCAGCTTGGTGAAATTAATGACCAGTGACCTTTTGACCCATGTCCAAAGACTAGACCCGGGGTCAGCAACCTCTCCAAAGCCAAGAGACATTTTTGCCTTGAATCCAGATAAACAAAATGTTTTTAGAGCTTTAAAACCTACATGAGACAAAATGAGCGAAAAAAAATTCTTCTGTTCTTTATTTTAAAATCAAAATTTTACAATAAAGTTTTGATTTTTAGGTTTAATGCATATTCTTTGCATAAACCATACCAAAAAAGCATGTAGTTTGTAACACAAAAACAAAACACCACAAGCATCATCCCTGTGAAACTGTTATTCATATATTGCATGGAAAAACTAAAGAAGCTAGAACTTTTTTTTTTTTTTTTTATTTACCTTCACATTTTTAAATATTACTTGATTCCTTTGGACAAACTTATCAAAAGCCACATTCTAAGGATCTAAAAGCAGCTCCGGCATTAGCATTGTGAAAAACTGATCTGGTTACGATCTAGTGACTTTCTAATGGAGCGTTCACACCAAATGCGTTTTGAGCACCAGGCGCGTCGAGTTTACATTCAGTGTCTATGTGGAGGCGCATCGACACTGAATAGGTCGGCAGCGGAAAACAACAGCCAGAGCGATTCTGACGCGTCTGACACGCCTCCACATAGACTTTGAATGTAAACCAGACGCCACTATTGATCAATACACATTTTCAGATTTGAAGTTGTGTTCAAACTTGTCCCACCCACCTTTTCTTGATGTTCCTCAGATCCTCTTCTCAGCAGACGATGAGATGGACGAGTCGGATGAAGACGACGTCCGTCGACTCACCGGTCTGAAGACGGTGAAGAAGAAAAAGCTTCGAATGGGGATTCCCGTTTGATGATCTCGGCCGCCTTCACGTCTAAAAACTGCTCTCTTCTCCTCAAGTCCACCTTCATTCCTGTACCTCCACAAACTACTTGGAGTTTCCTTCCCTGATCATTCCCAGATCATTGGTACGGAAAAAAATAACGTTTTTGACCCGTGACGCCGAAATACACCTTTTTTTTTTTTTTTTTTGCAGATTTACCTTTGGATAATTGCTGCATGTCGACTTTGCACTTTGAGAGAACTGTTGTGTTTGTAGACGGTTCAGAGAAAGACGAACCCATCCCAGAACAAAGTGCTAATATTTGCATAATGGGCAACACTAAATTCCTAACTGAACTTGTGCGTCTCGGATCATTTCAGGTGGTGGCCTCAAGAGACAGATATGCAAACTAACCCATCTGAGGCACCATTTGCATTTCCTTCCTTAACGTGTTCCCTACATATTTGAAGCTCTGATGCGACCTTCACTTCAGCTTCGTCCTTTTGTGTCGAAGCGCCATCATGGCCTGCCGTGTATAAACAATACAGGTGTGGACATTCTTCCTCCCTTACAGCACAGTAACAAACTTAATCACTGTACATCTTCCGTGGGATCTTACTTTTGTCGAAGGGAGTTTGATGATTCACGGAGTTTAACAGACTCCATGAATCGTGAAGTTTTCTAGTGTCAACTCAAGTCTGCCAGACATTCAGTGAAGCACTCTCATTTGTTTGGATTTGCTACGAGTTTTGTTCCTTTGCGTTTTCGGATGTTTGTTTGTCTTTGGTTTAACTTTTCGATTTGCATTTTCTTGGGCCAAAAACATGACTCTGCTTGCCTCCAAAGTGTGTTTCGTTCCTGCAGAGAGACTTTATAAAGGAGATACGTTTTTTTTTTGTTTTTTTTTGCACATGTTCATAACTTCTTGTTTGTTTTTCCCTTATCTTTGTTTTGTCCTTTGGTGTGTGGAGTTTGTTAGTACGGACTGCAGGTCAGTTCCCTCCTTTACCCGTTTCTGACCCGCGCCCTTTGTCCCTTCCATAACGTATTACACCCACATACTTAAGCGGTTGGCACATCAAGTAGGGTTTGATTTATTTATCTTTTGTCTGTTTTGTGGTTGTCAGGTTTTTTTTTTTTTAAGATGTGGAGTTTATTGAGACGGTTTCATATTTTTGTTAGGGTTATATTATGTCAGGATTGCATTTGAGTTCCTCTTTTCTTTTGATGTTGTTCATTCTGATCTTTGTTTGGGCAAATTGACAGCATGAGGATGGGGGGAGAAAAAGAGTGACTATAGGGGAAACATTATAACTTTATTCTGAATTCCTTTTCTTGTGTCTTTCCGTCCATCTGTCTTCTCATCAATCTGTGCTTTCTCTCGTTTCTGCCAAAGCCAAATTTTGGACTTGATGTGTTTAAATGGATTGAATTCTGGAAATTTGAGCCTGTATTTTTCTGTTGGAAAAACATGTAGAAACTCTGAACTAAGAGCAGCCTTCTCTCATTTCCTATGTATTGAAGTAACCATATTTTCTCATATTGGGCTAAAGATATAAAGCAGAAAATTACTTAAAATCATCTGTTGCAAAAGCGGATACAAAGCATTAATGGCAACATTCCTTCTCTTTTTTTGGGCACAAAACTGCACAAGTACGAAATGACGAAGGAGGCGAAGTGACCTGCACCTGTCAGTATTTTTTAATTTTTTTATCTTTTGCCTGCAAACGGAGCTTCAGATCTTCAAGCATGAAGCAGCACCTGGCGAGCTCTGATGTTCAGAATGTGACTTACTCTGACCTCTAAACTGTAAATGATGAGTGTGGACCAGACAGCTGAGAGAAAGGTGTGTAGGTGTGTGTGTGTGTGTGTGTGTGTGTGTGTGTGTGTGTGTGTGTGTGTGTGTGTGTGTGTGTGTGTGTGTGTGTGTGTGTGTGTGTGTGTGGTGTGTGTGTGTGTGTGTGTGTGTGTGTGTATCCAAATATACTTACAGCTTCTAGCGTGCGATGAAATGACCTCTGGTTCTCATTAACAGTAAACTAAGTTGCATAAACTGTGAAGACTTATTTGCTTGTTGTGTTTTCATTCATTTTCAACATTTTTTAAGTGGAAAATTTGAAGGCAGAAGCCCCTTTGCAGCAGCTCTTCTCATCGGCGACATTTAATATAGGCGGCAAATTTAGTTATTCTTCTATTTTAAGACATTGGTCTTTTTTATTTTATGTTAATGTTTTTATGTTTGATAACCAAAAAGCACTTTGCTGTCTACTTGCATCTTCCCAGCCTTTTCCAAATATTAACTGAGAAGAACACGGTTATTTGTAACTTAAAGACACTGTAAACGGGAATTAAAGGGACGTGTTACCACTAACTATAGAGTGTTGACAGGGGTTTAGAGTCTCCACTAACTATAAAGCTAAATATATTTGGTGTTTCCATATTGGATTTCACTACTTTAAGTATTTATTCCCTCAGGTTTTCAATGAGATTCGTACCATTTGGGATTTTCTCTCCCCCCAGTGCGGATCCAAGCTATCCAATCATAAAAGATATAAAGATGTGGGTCATCAGCATACATGTTGAAAGATGTAGCTTTGGGTATTATGTGTGATCTGCTGATTTTACGTTTTTATCCAAACAAAAGTACAATTAAGGAGAGATCTCATCTTTTAGGTCCTACGTAAATAAACTAAATTTCATCATTACTTATGCTTAAATATAAGTGATGATTTCAAAGTAGTTGAGGAGAAAAAAGCTGAGCTCTTCATTTAATCCAGAACTACTGTGCGATGTATCACCACATTCCTAAAAAAATAAATAAAAGGCCTGTCATATTTTAAATTTTTTTTTTGCTAAAAATTATTTTTGTAAACAAAGCAAAAATATGTATCACTGAAAAATGATTGAGGCCAAAAAAAAAGAAAGAAATGTCACTTTTGGCCCAAAAAAAAACAAAAACATGAGTTAGGCCATTATTTTAGGAAGGTGACGATGTGGAAGTGTGTGCTCATTTTCTGTTCTGTTACAGTGCCGCATCAAGTGTGCGACTTAAAAAAAGCAGTGAGTCAGTTTGCCCACCAATCGTATGGGCGACACCTCTACAACTTAAAACACTGACGAGAGTAATGACTAATATTATTTTAGCTGTTTTCTTTCTCCTCTTTAAGCTTCGGCTCACACAATCATTTCACACAGCAAAACCTGTTTCAGAAGCACAAATAACGTTTGTAAAGCTGTATGAGTGCAATCCGAGAGCCGGGGAAGTTTTGTCCTTAAGACTATTCAATAGTTAAGCTCCTGTGTTAACGTGTTTTCCCAAAAGCTCCCACACCCAAAACGGAATCAACCGTGGATTAGATCAAGTTGTGGGAATCCCTGCCTCTGAAGCAAGGAGGTGATCCCGGACGGACAATCCTCTTTCCGTTCCTGTGGAGTCTTGAATACTCAGCTGTCGTCCTGTGAGCCTTTTGGGAGACCCGTTCCAGCTGCACCGTCCGTCACGTCACTCCTAATAATACACACTGACAACAATGTTTGGAGGGTCTGCCTGGCTCACGGGTTGAGGACCGTCCGGGACTATATATAATGTCAGGCTTCCTAGCAGAGAAGTAACACACACACAGCAAAACAACAATCAGCTCATCAGGACAAACTCTTGAAGCAGTAATAAGCATGTCACAGGTAGGTTATATCAGATGTTTTTTGGGTTGTTTTTTTTTGCAGGCTCTTGCTTCCCTACAGAATTTAACATCTTGCTGTTGAACCATTTAGTCAGGCGAGGTGAAAAAGAAGAAGCGGCCACCGATGAAGGTGGAGGACTTGAAAGGAGCTCGCAGTAAACTGGGCCTGAAGGGCGAGGTCAAAAGTAAGACCTATGAGGTCATGGTGGAGTGTGGTAAGTACCGTCTCTCAATAACGTAGTTTCACTCTGACACTGAAACATCAAGAAATGTGTGCAGTCTTTTAAAAAACAAAAATAAATAAATAAATAAAAAGGCTATTCCTCTCTTATACAAGCACTTGGTCCAAGACATAAGATGTTTGTTTTGTTTTTGCCTGTGGAGCTTAAAGATCGAGTCAAGGCAGTGAGAAATAAGCAGTATGAAACATTAGCTTGCAAAAGTGGAAATCTGTAGGTACATTAATTATTTGTGTTCGCATTACTGTCGTTAAATTGAGAATATCCATATACATTTATCAGAACAAACATAATGAAAAAAAAAAGTAGTTCCCTGACCGGGAATCGAACCCGGGCCGCGGCGGTGAGAGCGCCGAATCCTAACCACTAGACCACCAGGGATGGTATGGGAACAGAGGAACACCGCGTTCATTTTGACTTTCTGAAGCTGCGTCAGTGCTGAACTGCTGCGTTCAGGTTCTTGTGTCTGATAATGTCTCTCATCTTGTGTTCAGAGCGTGTAGGGAAGGTGGCTCCATCTGTCTTCAGTGGCGTGAGGACGGGCACAGAGACGGTTCTCTCCCAGCCTGCTGCTCCCAAGGATCCTTCAGCCAGTGTGTTCGGCAAATAGTCATAAAAAATGAAAACATTGTCGCTTTCATAGGCCTTAACTGGACGGTGGTAAATGTGAAGTGTGTGTCTGTGAGGGGGGCGGATAGGCCAGCTTTGCTCTGATATTGTATTTTGATATGAATGTTTGTTATTTTTGTGCTTTTATTTTTGTATTTGCCCATCTGTTTGAATAAATATTATTTGCAATATATTTGTTACTGGTATGTCCACTTGCAAAATTTTCTCCAAATTTGAAATAACCATCTTACTTGAACAACGCAACTGAACAGACACAGTTTGTTTTGAACCAATATAAATGCAAAAAGTGGGTAAAACCAATTATGCTTGTTTTGTTTTGTTTTATTTTTGCACATAGGTGTCCATTTATCAGCCGGACAATGCTGTCAGAAACTTCATATTCTCTGCATGTTGAGCAAACAAAGGTTTAAGTATCTTATCGCCCAAGCAGTCTGCTCTGACTGGACTCTGGCTTCCTTTTGTAGGTTCTGGTTCCTTTTAAGGACAGAGAGTTGTTCTTGAAGGCCAAAGAGGGCAGATTTGATAAGTTGCGGGGTGGGGCAGAAACACCTTAACAGTCTCCCCTGGTGTTTATATGACAGCGGAGAGGTCTGTGCTGGAGCAGATTGACCAACCTCATGATGAGGCAAGCAGAAGAAGGGTGATATTCTAAAACTGGACTTTTCAGCAGGGGCATAACTTCAGGGGCACGGTGGGCCCCTGGGCCGGACCGAGGGGGCTAATCTTGACGGGAGGCAGAATATGATTTCAGGGATCCAAGGTTTCATTTGGCTCCATGGTGTATGTAGGATCATATAGCATGATATCCCAGTCATTGTTGACTCATAGTTGCCAAAAACTTTAAAGACCGACTACTTTAAGTGACATAGAGAGTGTAAAATGTTGAATCAAATGTTGTGCTACTGTTTATTTTCATTCTTACATTAAACTTTATGACGCACACAATTACAAGTGCATCCTCCATATTGTCTCCAAGTGTATTCTGGGTAAAGCTTGTCACCAGCTGTCTACGTTATCATCAGTCACTTGGTAACAGATGGCAAACCAGCCAGAGCGTTTTTACAGACTAAGTTAACAAGAGTGGAGCTCCATGGAGCGGCCAAGTGAAAAGGGTGACTTTAGATAGCAAACTAGTTTGCCAGGCACACTTTGACTCCGTAGCATTAGCCAAAAGAGTCGATAATGTCTGTTTTTTGCTTCAAGTGGGCCTATCTGAGGTAATGCTGCCGTAAGTGGGAGTGTTGGGTGGATGGTGGACTGAGCCCGCTCCGGAGCAGAAAGGCCCTTTTTGTTTCAACGCTGCCAATTGGCAGGGAACATTTCCCCCTAAAGCAACCTCGCACTTAGCCTCAGGACTTGAATGTGCAGCAGCGTCGAGATACCTAGTGATGAAGGGGAACACACCAGTGTATTCATTCATTTATTTTATTTTATTTTTTCTTTTTAGTTTCATTTTTGCTTCAGTCGTAAAGCCCCCGCAATAACATGGCATAATAATAATAATAATAATAATCTGCTGGGTTATATGGATGAGTTCCCCAAATTCACCGCTTTGTGAATTTGGGAAACTGGTGTCAACAGGGCCGCATCGTGCCATGCAACTGACTCACCAGATGAAAAACAGAGCACTTTGCCAGTTCAAACACACATACAGCTCACAGAAAACCAGAGCTCCAACGTCACACAGAGCTTGCTTTGCACCTATGGCGAGAAAACAGTTTCGTTATGTGTTCAGGCGTGCAGGAAGCACAGCGATACTCAAAGTCTGAAGTGCTCATTTGCACAGAGTGATGATTATATTTTCGACTGAAATATTCGATGTTTATTTCTAGTGCCGGAAAGTGGCGGACATAAAACGGGAGGGGGGTGGGGTGGAGCAAAGTACACAGTATTTCAACATAGCATCACACTCACCTTGTTTTCTCAGGGATAACCGAGCTGCAGCACAGATACCTCACTGTGGCTCGGCATGTATGTGTTGGTTACCTCACTCACTTATCTCATACACTAAATACAGTCACAATTGTTTGTGCGTGTTTTGTTTTTCTTCTATATTTTTCAGCTACAACTTGCCAGGTAGTTTCTTTTTTTTTTAATTTATTTATTAATTTTTTTTGCCAAATGTCTGTTTAGGTACAGGTTGGGGTTGAGTGGAAGCACTCAGATATCCACACTTTTTTCTTCTTCTTCTTCTTCTTTCAGCTTTATAAGTACCACGTTTGTACCTCCAGGCCTCCAGCCAGCTGAGCCCACATTTTCTGGTCAATAGTCAAGGGCAGCTCAGCCGCCCCCTCTGTCCCTCCTACTGGAGCAGGGAGGACTTTCTTTTTTTTTTTCTTCCCTTCTCTCCCCTCAACACTGGAGCGAGTCAGAGTTTGTTGGGAGTTCGGTCATGTCTGGTCCATCGGGTGTCCGACTGCTGCTGCTGCTGTGCGGCTGTGGCTGCCTCTGGCTCGCCAGCCCAACATCTGGAGCGCTGATCATCTTCGAGGACGATGAGGCTCCCGAGGTAAGTCCATACTTCTATCTATCTATCTATCTATCTATCTATCTATCTATCTATCTATCTATCTATCTATCTATTATCTATCTATCTATCTATCTATCTATATCTATCTATCTATCTATCTATCTATCTATCTATCTATCTATCTATCTATCTATCTATCTATCTATCTATCTATCTATCTATCTATCTATCTATCTATCTATCTATCTATCTATCTATCTATCTATCTATCTATCTATCTATCTATCTATCTATCTATCTATCTATCTATCTATCTATCTATCTATATATCTATCTATCTATCTATCTATCTATCTATCTATCTATCTATATATTATATATATATATATATATATATATATATATATATATATATATATATATATATATATATATATATATATATACTGTATATTTTTTATTTATTTATTTTTCTTTTCTGATTTTTTGGCAACACATTTGTGTTACAGGAAATGACGAGAGCCACCAAAATACTTCAGGTGCTTGACTGAAACTGTTAAAAAAATGTGTTTTATGTTGGTGGATGTAATGTATTGGTTTAATTCATTTGAGCAAATCATAATTAAGCAAGCAGAATTTAATTCATGTTGGTCAGTATAATAATATTAAGCTTCAGTAATCTAGTGAACACGGCTATGAGCAAATTATTCTTACGCATGCAGAATTTAAAATTCTTCTGGAGGGGAAATCAATTTTATTTATTTGTTTCTTTTTTTTTTTGCTCTAATTAACACAAGAATTTCAGCTGAAAGGTTATTGTTGCAATTTTGCAATGTTTTAATATACATTTCCTGTCTTGTTTTTTTTTCTTTTGTTTGCTCTCTTTGCTGCAGAAACGAAGTACAAACGAGGCAACGGTAAGCTCATTATGTGTTCTGTCAGTGAAAGGAGACCCTTTAACTTTTCCGCATTTATTCAAGTCGCAACGTCAAACTCCAATGTGCGCCAGGCTTGAAATATCAAGGGATATTTTGTGTGTGACGTGGTTTGGAAACTGCAGATTTTGCTTGAGCTGTTTTGCGAAGAGGAACGGTGAGAATGCGTTTTAGACCCACTTTTTTCGGTTTCTGGACCAAAAAGTGGGAGTGACTCACCTGGGCTCAGAACAAATGCATGCCACACTATTCAGATTTCAGGCCGCACACAAACAATATCGACAGCCTGCGTCACTTTGTCTTCCCTGCACAATTCTGTGCTTCTTTCTTATCACTTGAAATCTATTAGAAGTTTTAGGCTGTTAAATGGAAAAACATGGGGGAAAAAAATTGAAAAGGAAATAAATATTTCAGGAAGATCCGGTACTTTTTCAATACTTTCCACAAACAAAAAATGGATTCATTTATTTATTTATTTTTACATTTAGTATGAAAGAAAGGGTTTTCTGAAAGCCTTTTAAATATCTACTTTAAACAAAAGTAGATATTTATGTAATATAAAGCAAAACCTAATGAAAATAATTGTATTTTTTGGAAAAAGCCAGTAATATAGTCGTCGCCGTTATTCTCCGTGAGAAGATGCAGACTCACAGCAACACTCCCAGGGTGTAAGAGGTGACATAATGTCTCCTAAACATCGTTTCCTAGCTGCCGTGTGTTTGGCATCAGCATCGTGGAAATTGTATAAAATTTTGCAGCAATCTTCTGCCCAAAATAACTACGTTAAAAGATGAGCTCATGACAAACAGAGTGTGTCAGAAAGGTGCCGCTTCGACCTCACTGTGTGTAAAAACAGCATCTGGACGTAAGAGGTCATCATATGGTGCCGACCTCGGTTTTGCTCCTTGTCCTTAATCCGCATAGAGGATAAAAACTGCGAATGTGACGTTTGAAACGCTTGCTGTTTGTTAGCGAAACTGTTTGCCCAGTTTTGTTTGCACAGAAGAACTCAAACTCTGCCACTCTTTGACATTTTAGTCAAATCCCAAGGTGGACTGCACAAGAGTTCATTCGTGTGTCTGAACTTTTCCTCACTCGTTCACCAATAATTTATTGGGATTCCTCTGACACAACAATAGAGAAGAGAAACAAAGAGAATACATGATTTGTCAGTCATTTCACTCATAAAAATCTGAAACGTGTGGCGTGTCTGCGCATTCATTCCTCGTGACATTACAGCTTTGAAGACATAAAGACTCATTTTTTTATTTTATTTTTTTCTTTTTTGCCATTCTTCCTGGCGAAATGGCCCAAGTTGAGTCAGACTGGATCTAAAACATCTGTTTAAAGACGTGCTTTTAAGTCTCACCTCAGATTCTTTTGCCGGCTTCAGGCTGGGCTTGAACTAGACCAATCTAACACAATGGATCACACTTTGAGTTAAACCATTCCATTATTAGATTTTCTTCCGGGACGACCCCGTACTTAGCTCCATCCATCCTCCCATCATGAAAAGAGTCCAACACTGTGATGCTTCCACCGACATGCGTCACTGTCTGGATGGTGCGTTCGAGATCCGGACCTGAGCCAAATTGCGACTCTTTGTGACTTCCTGTCAGCCTGGGCTTATTTAAATATATTTTTACTCATACAAAAAGTGGACAATATTTCAAGAAGTGTGTGAATCCTTGAGATAACAGATTACGCTGGATTTAATTTAGGAGTATCAGTGCAAGGCGGCCCGAAGACATAAGCACTCCACACTTTTCAGATTTTCTGGTAGAAAACGTGGAAAGCCATGTTACTTTCCTTCCACTTCCTATTTTAGTGCTATTTTGTGTTTTTCACATCAACTCCCAATGCAATCCAATGGAGTTTGTGAGAAACGAGCTCAAAACTCTCTTGCGCGTCGTTCCTCGGACAAACAAAAGAAAGGATTCATCATTTCAACGTCAAAAATATGAATGCTTATATTTAATTTTGGGATGACAGGTTTCCCTTGTTCCTTGCCTCCCGTCCACAGGTGGAAGTGCTCAGTGTGACGGTGGACTGCACCGTGACGAACCGCTTCGCCCACACCGTCATGACCTCGGTGGCCCTGAACAAGGCCAACGTGTCAAAGGAAATCTTTTTCGACGTGGAGCTCCCGAAGTCTGCCTTCATCACAAATTTCAGCATGTAAGCTAGATTTCAGGTTCTGTTTATCTCAGCCTCAGTCGTTTTTTTGTTGTTCTTAGATTCTAGTCTAAATATCTCAGCACACTTCCAGTGGGGCGATGCTCACTTACGAACAATTTTCTCGGCAAGACGTAGGAGCTTGTTTTAAGTCGGTCGTTCCTTAGTAGTCAAGAAAAAGAGCTTGTTCCATTGACAAGTTATTTCACTTGCAACATGGAGGAAATGTCATGTTATAGATGAAATAATCTGTCAATAGAACAAGCCTTTCTATTAAGGAATCATCGACTTGAAACGAGCTCCAAATAACTTCCTGAAAAGTTACTTGTCAGATAATTTGTCGTTTTCCAAGTGCAGTAAGATGTTTAGGCCGGAAAGAGGATAAATATTACTTGGTAAGGCTTTCCAGTGAAGCAAAGCAATACATATTTTTTTTGCGTTGTCGTTTGTGTTTGTGCTACTCAGGGAGATTGAAGGGAAGGTGTACGTCGGAGTGGTGAAGGAGAAGGAGAAAGCCAAGAAACAATATGAGAAGGCCGTCTCGTCCGGTCAGACGGCGGGACTGGTCAAGTGAGTCGACCGCGACGCAAACTAGTTTCTTGTGAAAGTGACGTTCTTTAAAAGCTGATGTAGCGTTGGGAGCAGAAAGAGATACCTGTGTGTGTGTGTGTGTGTTATTTTGTTTTGTTTTTACTGCAGGGCTTCTGGGAGGAAGATGGAGAAGTTTTCCGTGTCAGTCAACATCGCAGCTGAAAGCAACGTGACTTTCATCCTAACCTACGAGGAGCTCCTTCAGAGGAAACTGGGCCAGTATGAGATTCTGATCCGAGTCAAACCCAAAAACCTGGTTGAGCAGTTCCAGGTGAGTGACCAGATGATTCGTTTTCACTGCCTCCTTATGATGGGATGAACGGTGTCTCTGTGTCGGAAACAGATTTCGACCAACATTTATGAGCCCCAGGGCTTGTCTCACGTTGACGCCCACGCCACTTTCCTCTCCAATGAGCTGCTCCCCCTAGTGGAGAAAACAGTCCTGGATAAGAAGGTGCATATCTGTTCACTGGTCGTTTTGCCTCCCTGTTTAACAACCAAGGCTGATGCTTCACTTGTTCTTTTTCTCGTCAGGCCCACATCTCCTTCTCTCCGACCGTGGAGCAGCAGAGAAAGTGTCCGGGCTGCGATGGGACGCTGATAGACGGTGATTTCATCATTAAGTATGACGTGAACAGGCAGGAGAGCGTCGGGGACATCCAGGTGCTCTATGAACTCAGATCACAGATTCATGTTGTTTGTTTGGCTTGCATATATTTGGCCATTCAGTGCAAGTTGTGACTCTGTTTCCTTCTAGATTGTGAACGGCTACTTTGTGCACTTCTTTGCACCCCCTGACCTGCCCAGAGTGCCAAAGAATGTGGTGTTTGTCATCGATAGGAGCGGCTCCATGATGGGCACGAAGATGGCACAGGTGAAAACTCTTCAGACATATAGTGGGTGCAGCCATTTTATTTGTCAAACAGCAGTGTTCCCCTTGCATAATAATAACAGAAGCTCACATACACCAGCTGTTGATACCGCACATCGCTCCCTTTGAAGGGGCAGCGTTCTATGAAGTCGATTTATTTTTAGCTCTACATCGTATTGCACCATTATCAAAAACATACCTGGAGAGCTGCTTTGATTCTGTCATGCATGTTTAAGAAATCTTTTGATCGCCCCTCTTGTAGCCAATATGACTTAAAGCCATATTGTATCTGGGTGCGACTTCCCCCAGCTCAGCTCCTTCAGACTAGCGGCTGCATCAATTAGCATGCGCCTGGTGGAACTGCTGAGCTTGTCAAATAGGACAGGGGTGGGCAACTCGAGGGACGGTCTCCTGCAACTTTTAAATGTGTCTTTACTTCAACACCTGAGTCAAATAATGAGGTCATTAGCATGACTCTGGAGAACTTGACTCAATCGTTCTTGCAGTCGTTGCTGAAAATGGTGATTCAAAGCAAACACATCATATGTGAGGACAGTTACTTTTCGTAGCAACATTTGTATCGACTTGTGTGCATGTTTGGAAGGCCAAAAGTCACAAGGGTCATTTGGGTAGTTTCCGGAGTCATTTTTTATTTGAAACGAATGAACACGGTTGTTTCACCCAACTACTGACCACGTCAGAAAGAATGTTTGTGTTTTTATCATATGTCTTCTCTAGAAAATGTCCAAGAAAAAAATTTCCAAATTCTGTTGGAGTATGTAAATTTATGACCACGACTGTGATTGTGAAAGCTGCTGCGTCAGTGCTGGCAGGGGTACGTCTTGATTCCAGAACTTTTGCAGACCCGAGATGCACTGGTGGCCATTTTGGAGGACCTCCATGAAGATGACCACTTCGCTCTCCTCCAGTTCGACTCCAAAGTTCTGTCTTGGAAGGAGTCTCTCACCAAAGCGACCAAAGAAAACTTGACTGAAGCAAAGGTCTACGCCAGGTCAATCCAAGACAATGGAGGTCGAGACAACAAAAAGTTCAATGTGTCACACTTTCTCAATTTAATTACAGAGTCAAACAATTGACAGTTTGCTTATTTTATTTTGCCAAGCTACTGATATCAACCAGGCAATGCTGGACGGAATAAATATGCTGAGGAGAGACAGACAGGCGAACCGGCTCCCTGAGAGAAGCATCGACATGATCATCTTACTGACTGATGGAATGCCAAACTCTGGTAAGTCTTTCCATACAGGGGCTTCCAAAATTGTTCATATCTCTTAAACTTTTTTCACAAATTTGCATCGTATAGCCTGATTTGGCTTGAAAATTTAAGTGATAGACTGAGATTTTTTACGCATAAAATAGAAGGAAATAATATGTTTTGCATGTATCTGTTCAAATAAATGCAAATATATATTGATTTCTTTATTGGGTTGCACATTTATGCCCTGATTGGAGAACATGACTCTGTGTGCCTTTACATGAATCGAGCATGATTCTCCAGAAGTGAGGAATTTTTCCAGGGGAGCCCCGGGCCCCTCTCAGCCCCCTCTTTTGGTCGCCACTGTGCCAGTAGAGCTGGAAGTCTTTGTGGATGTGTTTCAGTAACCTTCATATCTCTAGAAACTAAAACGTTATATCTGGAGTGTTTTAAAGTGTGTGTGAAGCAGTCTGGCTTGCCGTCAGCCTGTAAAACAATGCATAAATATAAGTCGTTGAGTTGCTCTAGTCTAGTACATAAAATCCTAATAAACCACAAAGAAGCTTGTGGTTGTAATATGGCTTACCGGGCTTCGAATACTTGTACGAGGCAGACTGTGAGATAGATCTTACCTTTTTATTTTTACGTACTTTGTATTTATAACATTTTTTGCGTGTGCATCCGAAGGAGAGTCTAGTATCCCAAAGATCCAGGAGAATGTGCGTTCTGCCATCGGGGGGAACATGTCTCTGTTCTGTCTCGGATTCGGAAACGACGTGGACTACAACTTCCTGGATGTGATGAGCAAAGAGAACAAAGGACTAGCCCGCAGGATCTTTGAAGCTTCGGACGCAACTCTGCAGCTCCAGGTGAGCGGTTTGAGTTCTGCTCGGCGAAATGAATCTGATGCGATGCAAAAATGGAATCAACTGCAACCATTTGCAGGATTTCTATGAAGAAGTGGCCAGCCCTCTGCTGATGGAGGTGGACCTGATATATCCAGACAATGCAGTCGACTACGTGACCACCTCTCACTTCCCTCAGTTGTTCAACGGCTCAGAGATTGTAGTGGCGGGTCGGTTGATGGACAACGACCTGGACAACTTCCTGGTGGAAGTCCTTGGCCAGGGCGTAAGAAATAAATTCTACAGAAAAAGAAGTCAAAGGGTTTCGTCGGGTCTTCATCCGTCCCATTCAGAATAACTTTCCCCTTTCCTGTGTAGTTTGAAAATAACTTCAAAGTGCAAGGCCAGGCCGGCGTTGTTGACTGGAACGTGATGTACCCAGATGAGACTTACATCTTTGGAGATTTCACCGAGCGTCTGTGGGCATACCTCACCATCCAACAACTCCTGGAGAAAAGGTCTGTTGCGAAAAGGAAGCAAGAAAATGAAATACTCAATGCATCAATTTGAGGCTTATTGGCATAGAATTTGCTTTGATTGTCAGAATCCAAGTAGTCCGGATTCACGGGGAAACTCTTCAAATTAAATTGAGCGTGTTACGTGGGAACATCCAAGTA
This sequence comes from Poeciliopsis prolifica, assembly GCF_027474105.1. Classification (NCBI taxonomy): domain Eukaryota; kingdom Metazoa; phylum Chordata; class Actinopteri; order Cyprinodontiformes; family Poeciliidae; genus Poeciliopsis; species Poeciliopsis prolifica. The sequence continues at coordinate 5,206,454 of NW_026562378.1, read as the reverse complement.
AATTTTTCCCGTGTTTCGTACTTTGATTTCGAAAGCAGCAGAACAAGGAGGATTCATTATAACTTTATTCAAAACATTGAGATTACTAAAACTACCTTTCAGGAACGCCCAGATGATGATGTCTGGCCCCAGAGATGAGCATAGTTTGGTACTAAATATCCAAATGAACCTCACTATTCCGCCTAAATAGACGTAACTTAATTTCTGGACTTATCCGGGCTCATTTCTTTGTGTCTGATACTTGAGTTGTAACCGACACCCAGTGCGGTTTTCACCGTTCATGAAAAATTTACTTGCTGAGAAAAGATGTTGATCTTCGTTTTCCCTTGCCGGTTGCGTCGAAAGCAGTGCTGATTAAATTGTATTTGTCAGCCATCGCTAAATAAAAATCCAACATTGATGGCAATATGTGTTTTTTTTCTCATCGCAGTAAGACTGGTACAGCCGATGAAAAGGCCAACGCCACAGCCAAGGCCCTGGAAATGTCTCTGCAGTACAGCTTCGTCACTCCTCTCACCTCCATGGTGGTGACCAAGCCTGAGACAGAAGACGGCACAGACAGTCCTCTCATCGCGGACAAACTGACCGAGGGTAAAACAAAGTTTTCCTCCCCTCCGATCTATCCAGTCAACCTCTTGGCGTAGAAAATAAGCGTAATTTACATCTTTGACTGGATTTTGTGGTTCAAAACATGTCAAGTTGCCCGTTGCTGGTCTTTTTTCACAGAGCAAAGACAGCAAGCGGAAAGACTGAGACCGATGGGTGAGACAAGCATTTTCTGAAAGAAAAAGAAATGGAAAAAAAAACTACTCAGTTTCGGTAATTTATTAAAATGTTTTTATTTTACTTGTATTTCAATGTACAGCATACTCACGAGTTCGATCAAATTTCTTCTCTGCACCAGTGCATTATGCATCTCCTCCAGTGTTTTTAGGTAAGTACATTTCATCATTTCCATGACACTTTCATTTTTAATATATTTTTCTGGAAGTATTTAATCTGTACAGTCGTTGCGGAGCAAACAGAATAAAGCTAATGGTCTGTTGTTGCCATACGATAATTGTCTCTGTGCGTTTTCTCCAGAGTTACAAAATGTCATTTTAGTTCTTAAGCAACGCGTTTAAAGTTTCAACCACAAAGGCAGAACTTAACAATTTAAAATTTGCTTGAAAAGCAAGAAAAGACAAAAAAAAAAAAAGACAGACAAACAGACAAAATAAAGAAACACAGCTTTAAGCTTTTTCACAATGAAACGTTTCAGTTCGGATTGGTGGACATAAAAGAGTGACGGTGGTAATCGGAGCAGCTGAAATACTCTGGAGAGAGTGTCAGAGTGACAGAAATAGTCCTAGTTTGCAAAATTTCTTCAGATGTGATGGTTGGGAGTGACTAACGGAAGAACCAAAAGACTCTCCAGCTAAAAGAGGCAGATAAACCACAGAATAACTCCTGCCTTGCCCGACGCTGATTGACAGTAGCAACTGCATGAAAGTATTTGAATAATTGTTCAGAGCAGAAAATGACAGACTAAATAAGCTGTGAATACATGTGGGAAATGATGCGCCCCCAAGGATCGTCACGAATGAAACTCGTATTAGGACCGGTACGAGTAAACTGTTTCCATCCAGAGCAACTATTATGAAATGAAATGGTGTCACAAACCAGAATGCCCCAGTCGTTTATACATTTCATTTTCACATCAGCGTCAGAGGACGTAGCAAACTAATGGAAATGTTTAAAAGCAGCTGAAGTTGGTTTTGATCTTTAGCTTCTAGGATGAGCGAATCCGCATTTGTAGCAAGTGGAGGTATTAAGGACAGAGCCAAGCTTCAAAAAATACAGAGCTCTCACTCCAAGCGCCACCTTTTTTAATTGTTTCTGCTACTGTTTGTGCTGCAGTGGATGGAGATCCCCACTTCATTATTGAGCTTCCTGGGAGGAACGACTCTCTGTGCTTCAACATCAACAACGCGCCGGGAACCATCTTCAATCTGGTCCGTGACCCAGAAGCAGGTCGGCAAACCAGTTTCAAACAGTTCGCCCTCTGACGTTCGACCTGTCCGTCCTTTCTGCACTGATCCCCGTCGTCTCTCCTCAGGTGTTTTTGTCAACGGTCAGATCATCGGAGACAAGATGATTCCTCCTGATGGGAAAATTAACACTTATTTTTGGCGTTTCTTCATCGTCCACCGGACTTTGGGCGTCAGCCTGCAGGTGACCACTCAGTACATCTCCGTTTCGCAGGACGGTAAAGACGCCAAGCTGCTGTGGACAGATACAGCCTCTCTGAAAGGACCCAAGTGAGTTGGAGCTGTTTGCTTTTCGTACCAGGAACTCAGAGTACGCTGAGGTCCTGGAACTGCTGCCTTTACAAGGTTTAGTTCCATGTTTTAAGCAAAAACTATAGTTTGACTTTAGTTTGATCAGCTCCACCAAATCCTGATTGTCGTCACCCATGTCTACTTAATAGTTTGCTTGTTTCCTCCCGTGAGACCAGCGTTGGAGGAGGCCCAGTTGGGTTAAACCAGGCAAAAATGGGGGACGTCTTTCAGCAACCTCCAGTTTCTGCTGCAAAAAAACCAACATTTTATTATGTTTTTTTTTTGTTTCCCATCAAAATGAAAACGGTTCTGCTAAAGGAAAACTTTAAAAGTGTTCTTCAGATTAGCTCGATTGTGACAGTCTTCGTCATGTTGTGTTTCAGCGTGGATGTTGTGGTTACTAAAGATGGCAGCCTGACCGTGACGCTACGGCGCTCCGTTAAGTTTGTGATCCTGCTCCACAAAGTGTGGAAGAAGCACCCTTACCACCGAGACTACCTCGGCTTCTACACCCTGGACACCCACCTTCTGTCCCCTTCAGTTCATGGCTTGCTAGGTGCAACATGATGGATTTTTTTCTGTGTGTGTGTGTGGTGGGTGTGTGTGTGTGTGTGTGCGTTTTTACCCTTCCTGAATAGCACTACAATTTAAATTCAGTGTTTTTCATAGTGACCTGGTTTAGTAAAACATTTAAAGACAAGAATGCACAATGCAGCAAGACGTATTTGGATGGATCTGGCACAGATATAAATGCAGCAAATCATAAATCACTTCCTGCATGCGCACAAGTACATTACCAGAAATTAAAAAGCTGAAGTATTTCAGTCATTCAACTGAAAAAGTGAAACTTCAATATTCTCACACAGTTCTCATGTTAATTTGTTAAATTTGATTATTGCATATGTATACTGTAAACCCGAAATTCAGTTTCTGACAAGATTAGAACCAGGAAGTATCAACCAGATTTAAATTTCCTGACCTGGTGTTGTTTGAAAAATAAATGTGCCTGCTTTGACCTGTCCTTCAGGCCAGTTTTACCACGGGGTTGAGTACGAGGTGACAGACTTACGTCCCGGGGAATCTCCAGAGAAACCAGACGCCACCATGTTTGCAAAAGGACACCAGCTCAATGTGACCAGGTAAGTCGAGAGGGTGGGGCTGGTTGTCGTAAACGTCTGAACGCGATCCCGACCTGTTCTCCTGGATCCGCAGAGGCTGGCAGAGGGACTTCAGAAGAGACCTGAAGAACGGAGAAAACGTTCCCTGCTGGTTCGTCCACAACAACGGATCGGGCCTCATCGACGGCGCAGCGGCAGACTACGTCGTGTCGAGCCTTTTCACTACGGTCTGAAAGCAAGCGGCGCATTCTTCTGCACTGCTCAATAAGATCCAAATCAAGTTTGTTGAAACAATGAGGAAATTCGGCTTGACACTCTTGCAGAAAACAGAACTGTCTTATTTTTTTTCCAATATTGTGGCAAATTTCTAGGATTAGAAGAAGCTTTTTAAAAACACTGGCAGGTGAAAAATGAACCCAGTTTGGGTTATTTCCCCTGTTGTGGACAATTTCAGTACTTTAAACTGAATGAATTTCAGACTTTGTCTTTTGTTCTGCTGTTCAAATAATCAGACTAGCAAACCAGACAACAACAAAAAACGTTAATATAATGTGCATCATGGGCCAGTTTGCCCCCTTGCCAATTTGTTAACCTCATTTTACGTCGACACGTTGCCATGTCATCATCGCCTACGAAGTCCATTTCATCAGCAGAAACAAAGCAGGTCACATCCGTGTCTTCAATCGTGGCGCGTCGGTTCATTTCTGACACTTCTGATGACTTCCAGAGATAAATAATCACACAGATTCTCATATCTCACATATAATTTTGTCGTGTTGTTTTACATGTACTAGAGAATTTATACATCTCCACCACATTTCCATTTTCTGCGGTTCAATCCTCACATCTGGTGTCTACTGAAATGTTCTGACCCTGGATTAAACCAACTTAACTCTGATCGCATTGTGGCGAGGATGACCTGTTCTTTGTTAAAAAAATAAATCAACTGCACTACAATAAACATATTCTAATTGTTTTGTTGTTATTTGGTTCATTTAGACAAATAATGCGGATTTTGTGTTCCACAAAAAAATAAATAAATAAAAACATGACGAGAAAGATTTGCTTTTTGGAGTTAACAGATGAACTGTTGAATTTAATAAACAAACTTCACACTCTATCACAGACTGTGGAATGCGTTTCTTGTCTATATGGACTTTATGATCAATTCTTATTAGTATTTGTCAATGCGTGATTCCTGAACGTAGCTAGCGCTGGCGCTACGTGTGCAACAAAGCGCTATCTCAGGAGTTAGAAACTTTCTCTCCAGAGTGAACGAAAGTCATGAACATCATTTTGTTGCGTCACTTTACCGTTCCTATTCCATCCTGAAGAAGCGGTTTAATAAAGTGGGATCAGTCGCTGACTACAAAATGGCGACCTGTGAAGTATGAGGAGTGTTCTTGTTTCTTGGCTAATTTAACAAAATGAGTCATAATTTTTGATTTTCAACTCCTGCTCCAAAAGCACAAAACTTCTTGTTGCTTTTTGTTTTTAGTGTGTGTGTGTGTGTGTGTGTGTGTGTGTGTGTGTGTGTGTGTGTGTGTGTGTGTGTGTGTGTGAAGTGATTATCGACGTTGGGGAAAATTCTGTTTATTTCATTGTAGGGGTCAAAGTTCTTACAAATGCTCTCAAGCTATATTTTGTCTTTATTTATTCATTTAGGAGGAGAAAATCTTGTTTCAGTAAATTCTCTTGTGTTTGTTTCAGCTTTTATAAACAGGTCAAAACCTACCCGAGGTCCAATATGCTCATTATGCGACATAATGCAACACCAGCTCATATTTAGTTGTATTACAAGTCTCAGATCTTGTAATACAAGACGGTTATTAAAAGTGCCAAAAGGGCCATTGTCATGAAAATGTTTGCAACCCTCTGCTGCAGGACGAAGTGCAACCACAACACCAAATAAAAGCGACATTAACAAACTGCTGTCTTTATTCCGACTGCGACATGAATAGTCTTTATTCATGAACATGAACCTTCTTGTTTGGACAGGATGAGCATCCCCACTATTCATCCCTAATCCCTGAAGACATACCATGTACATGAAACCACATGCACACACATATACACAATCTTTGTTCAATAGGTGGAGGCTCCCTCTTTTTTTTTTTTTTAATGCTCAGTGTGGGCGGAGTGACTTTTACAGGAAGATTTGATCCCACATGCTTCGAATTCCCTGCACGCAGTTTCCAGCTGTTCTGGCGCTGAGGCCCTCTTGCCTCTAACTTCTTCCCAGGATGCTGCTGCTGCTGTGGGTTTGCATCTGCATCAGTCCTCCGGTTCAGGTCCAGGGAGCTCTGGTTCTTTCCCGAAGAGACGGCCTGAGACAGGTATTTACTCTGAACAACATATGAAGCAATTTGTATTTGTTTTATTCGCTTTTCTGCAAAGGAGCTTTACTGTATATCAGAGAAAAAGAAGATCTTTCTCTCTCTCGCTCTCTCTCATTTATGGGCATGCAGGCACTGATATGAACTGAACCGTGGCTGCTTATAGACAGTTTACATAACCTCCTTCCATTCAGGCGTTAATCGCGTTGGTACTGCTTATTTTGCACCCCTGCAGATTCACATCATTTTTTGAACGTAAGGAATCCTCCCTTTCAAACCAATCCAAGCAATTTAACTTAATTTTTGACTTGCAGTTGCTTTCTTTTCTTGACAGAGCTGTAAAGTTTTGATCACGAAGTATAGCAAAATGCATGAAATTCCTTTTGGAGATTATGTTTGAAACCTTATACTTCCCCATACCCCAGTCTGATCTTATTAACTTTGATTACTATGTGATGCTATGTGTTTAAACAGGCCTTTTCCCATCTGAGCCCCCTGTTCTCGCCTCAAGTGCCTCTTCTAAAATCCCTCTCTCTCTTCTAATTTCCTCAGTGCCCAGAATCAGAATCTCAGATTGGGAAGGAAATAAACACGTCTATGATCATAGCCAGTATATAACATGGACTGTCCTTTCGTGCCAGTTTGACTTTTGCAAACAGCATTCTTGTGAGTCTTCCACAATAAGCTCTTTGTCTGATCCTGGGAGCAAACATAGACATAGACATGCACATGTGCTGTATCCTCTGTACGCTGGAATCACTCGCTGTACAAAAAAACATAAAAACAGGAAACGCGTTAATGTGTGTCAGCAGGTGCCGACTGCTCGTCGACAAAACAACAGAAAACTTGTTAAAAGCTTAACAAATGAGGTTCAAGTCCACTTCTCACAGTCTGCTCCTTTCTCTCTGCTACAGCTGGTTCGGCACAAGGAAGCTTGATATGAATGCTCAGGCAAGTTAGTACTGCCATCCACTAAGTTGTTTCTCTGCCGTTATCAACGTTTAGCTGCGCATACGTAAGCTTGATTGAGAGCACTAAGTCCTTCTTTATGCCTCTGATTAGTTGTCGGAATAATATCCCGTTCCAACGATTCGATTTCCGGACAGCAGAGAAGACGTTCCACTGCAACATGTCCATTGTGTATGAAACCGCCTGCTGTTGGAAAGCGCTGCTAATCCACTTTATTTGCTTTTGCAGATGCTCTTTAAATCTCTCCTTGGATGGTTACAAAACCGGGCAGAGAGATGTTAAAGTAGGGGATAATTTGACTCCTCACCAAAAAGAATTTGCCCAATTGTTTAGATCTGGATATCCCAAGCACTTTCAGCTACCGATTCCTTTGTAAAGAGTCTGAAAAGTTGCTGCACCTCCTGGAGGCCAGACATGTCTGGAACATGTCTGTTTGGCACATGTTTATTGCCAAACGGTGAGAAATTTCTGGTTCACCATGTTTTTCACTGTTTTCAGGATGCCAGAGAAGTTACGGGACACAGTTCAATAAAGGTAATCATCTTACATGAGCTGTAATTAAATGCATTTATAAGCAACCGTAACATCTCTTTTCAACTTCTCTCCCACAGAAAAGAAGTACAAACTGGAAAAATGTAAGACACACAGATGATTATTTCTATTGACCTTTATGTTTGGATGAACTGTGACTGGACTATGATGACCAGCAGGTCTCACAGGAATGACGCTGTTTTCTAATTCTAAAGTCCAAAGCTGATCAGTGCCTCCAAATGCAAACCGCTGTGCTTGTTCTGTCTTTTCCCTCAAGAAGTTTCCTTCTTTTTCTGTTTTGACGACGTAAACAAGCAGAAAAACTGGAGATGTTTCCGCAGCGCTGTGTTTACACTGGTGACTTAGTTTTATTTACAGACAATTTATTTTCACATGATTTCGGTCGAGAGCCCAGAGCGCCACAGGTCGACCCTCATCTTGGCCACCAGCCTCTGCTGCTCCTCTGTTCCACCACATCTGTTTATAGAGTCTCACAACATTTAAAGCGTTCAAAGAGCAGCCAGGGGAAAAAGAAAACAATTCACATGCCCCGTAAAGTCACAGGAGCAGAGCAACAACAAAGAAGAAAGTTTTTGGTGACGTCTTAACATGAAAAACAACCACAGAACAACAGCATGGCAAATTAAATTAAATCGTCTTCACCAGATATCAAGATGATTGAGAGTCCATCTTTCTTTATAGGGTGCTTTTTTTTGTAAGAGGAAAGCAACAAGAATTACAAAAAAATCAAACAAGATTGAAATCTCAGTTGGGTTCAGACAGAATCGTTGACAAATAATTTCGCAACTCCATTAACATCGTTCAAGCTTGACAATGCGAGCCGACACTTTCAACAAGACAAAGGAAGAGCTTCATTTCAAAACATTTTTCTTGTTTCCTGACCACGTTACCTTTCCTGTTCTGGAAAAGGTGGAAGTGCACAGTGTCAGAGTCGCCTGCACGGTGACGTCCCGCTTCGCCCGCACCATCGTGACGTCCAAGGCTCTGAACGCGGCAAACAAGTCGGCTTTGAAATGGATCTGCCGAAGACCGCCTTCATCACCAGCTTTAGCATGTCAGTCAACGCTTCGGCTCCGTTGAAAAGGTCCCAGCTGGAACTTTTGACAAATCTCATCGTGTCTCTCACAGGGAGATTGACGGTCACATCTACGCTGGAGAGGTGAAGGAGAAGGAGAAAGCCAAAAAACAATATGAAAAGGCTGTCTCCAAAGGGCAATCTGCTGAACCTGTCAAGTACGTGGCACTGGGGGAAATAAAAAGAAGGCCAGAATGTAAATGTTTGAACATTCATTCGTTAAAGTCGTCTCTTTCCGCTGCAACAGGGTCTCTGGGAGAAAGATGGAGCAGTTCTCCATGTCCGTCAACGTTGCTGCGGAGAGCAGCGTGACTTTTGTTCTGATCTATTTGCAGTACTCTAACAATATTTGTGCTGTTTCTGCAGTGGATGGAGATCCTCATTTCATAATTGAGCTGCCAGACAAAGAGGAGGCGCTGTGCTTCAACATAAGCGACAGACCGGGAACCATTTACAATCTAGTCAGAGACCAGAAATCAGGTCGGTATGGTGGCTTCTTTTAAACCGCATGTGTCTCTCCTTGAGACAATTGAAGGAACAAGAACTGAATCATGAGCATTGCTTTTCAGGTTTTGTAGTGAATGGCCAGATCATTGGCAAAAAGACATTCACCCCTCTAGCCAAGAACAACACATACTTTGGTCTTTTTGCTGTCACCCACAGAAAGCTGGGGCTGCAGCTGGACGTGAACACTGACCATATATCAGTTTTTCACAATGGCAAGCATGTTAGGTTGCAATGGTCTGATACGACCTCAGTGAAAGACGACAGGTGAGTAGCGTTGCTTTGCAATAGATTCCGTCACACTCTCTGGCATAATTAGTTTTTTTGTGTGTTTCACTGTCACTGTCTTGGTTTTAGCTTGGTGCCCCAATTTTTTTTCCCTTTCTCCTCTAGTTTGGACATTAGACTGATTAACAGCTGCAGTCTGACCGTATCGCTCCGGCACACAGTTAAATTTAGGATCATCAGACACACAAAGATTTGGAAGAAATACCACGACCAACAAAACTATCTGGGTTTCTACACCCTGGATAGTCACCACTTATCCTCCTCAGTTCATGGACTACTTGGTAAGTAACTACATTAAGACTTTATTATTGTGGTGCAGTGATACTGTACTTGTTGAATGTTTCAGTAAGCCTTTAATCACACTCCACAGGTCAGTTCTACCATGGAGTTGAGTTTGAGGTGACAGATTTGCATCTAGAAGTGGAGGGAAAGTCAAATGCGATTATGTACATAAAAGGCCAAGCCATCAATGTGACCAGGTAAATGTTTTTCTTTTGGAAAACGGGACTTTGAAAAAAAAAAAAAGGACTAATTCTTTTTTAATTATTATTTTCAATACTCTGAAGACGCTGGGAGAAAGATTTCAGCAGGGATGTGGAAACGGGAAAGAACGTCCCCTGCTGGTTCGTGAACGATGATGGACACGGCCTCATCGACGGATCAGCTTCAGTCTACACTGTGCCTCACCTTTTCACTTTTTAGATCTTAGAAACTCACCATATCCGCAACATGTAACATCATCGGTCTAAGGTGGTAAAATACAGTGGATTTTGAATTTTCAATTGTAAATCATCATGCAATTAGAACTCCTTTGTAAGCTGTGTTGAAGGAAGGTGCTACAGGTCGCTGCAACGCAAGTCGTGCGCTATTGTCTAATGCTAACGTTTACTGATTTGCTTAGAAGTGTTCGTGCCTTGTTTAAACTTTTTGCTCATGAGGCATTCAGTGGTAATCATCTTAAGAAAGAAACTAACTATTGGCCTTGAGCAGTGTTCATATTGTCACCATTCCCTTCCCACTAACAAATAAAAGTCTTCAAAGTGTGGAATTCATTTAGGTTCAATCCATTTTCCAATGATACTTCAAACATAAATTCTTTGTGTGCAACCGCTTTCAGAAATCAATCGTTAGCCAATAGAGTGAACTTGTGGGTAACATATACAGCCGTGAAGGCAAGGTGCTTTGCTTAAAACGGTGTCTGCCTTTTTCTAATTAAGTGAGTAATGGTTTATAAACCCATTTTTATAATCATGGGCATTATAAAAATGCACATGATTTCTGTTTCTAACTGAAATTAACAAATACTTCAGTCTTGTGTTTACACTACAATCATAGATTGATCAAATTTATAGTTTTCTTCTAAGTTTCTAAGTCCTAAAAGTTAGGCCAGTGCTGCTATTATTTCCTTTCTCAACTATTTGAAAATCAAAAGCAGAAAGTGAGTTGCGTATATATTCCACAAGGGGCAGCAGTGAGGCAAAACTAACGCGTGCCCACGTTTATTTAAGCGCAAAACGAAAAACGGCGGGTGTTGAGTGTTAGAGGTTTATAAGCTTGTTTTTGTTTTACAACAAGAAAAACCCGACGGAAACCGAGAGCGACATCTAAATATTTTGGCAAAGTCCTTAAGAGAAGGTTGAACTAAATGTTAAACTAGCTTGAAATGAGCTAGCTAGCTGTTTCCACGGAATAGCGTCGAAGAAATGAACCGTTTCTTAAAGACTCTTCTGCAGAAAAGTCAGTTAATTTGACCCGAAATATTCGCATTGTCTTATTATTGGGATATTTCTGATCGTAGCCTTTAATAATTAAATCGTAATGCGATGAAGGTGACTTGTTTAATCAACCCGAACAGGAAAAGCATTGAGGTATGTTATGTATTTTCTTGAGCCACATCAATTTGGTTCACATTTACTGAACTAATAAGGCGCCATTTTGTACCTGAATACATGGAGAATGTTTAGGTTAGGAACTAATTGCCCAATTCAACATTTTGTCACACAACCTTAAAAGGTGACAGGACCTCCCAGCTGCCATTAAATTCTGACTGGGAATATTAAGGATTTTTATTTGTCTCCAGTAGAAAAACAAGCAAAACGTTTTGTCAGTGTCTGCAATATTGCTCGCTCTGCACTTAACTGAAGAACTCACCAGAAACAACATGAGTCTGACTGTAGACGTCCCTCATACTGGAGAAAAATCATCAAACTCCAAATCCAGCAGTCATGTTGTAGCCTGCAACATGACTGGAAAGTAGGGATGCATGATATAGCGATATCTGCCATTATCAGTCATTCATATCTGTATCAGTCAGATAAGTAAGACTGATATTAACTACCGATATTTGTTTCAATCTCACCAAAACTCTGACGACACTTGAAGTACTTTGGCCCTTATGACAGCCGCAAACTGAAATTGATCAGCCAGTTATTAAAGTTGCTTCCTCAGTTGTTCATTTGTTTCTGGAGTCTTCACCTCAGCAGATATTTGTCCCTCTCGTAGTCATTGCTTCTTGAGCCAACACACAAACAGGTATTCAGAACTTGGACACGTTGCGTTCCTTGTGTTGAGTCACCCACAAACCAAAGATAAACTTCAGTACTGAACTGCTGCTTAATGCTTGAAATCTTAAGTTTCTTAGTCTCTTAGAGGAAAATAAAGTTAAGTTTGAAATCAACTACCCAGATTGGAGGAAAAAGAAAAGATGAAGAAACAAATCCATGTTGTTTGATGTCAAAGCCTCCACAGTCAGCGCCTTATACTTACCTCTGCTTTCAAACTTTATGGAGATGCTGATTGCGTTTTCCAGTGGGATTTGATCCCTTTTCATACAAAGAAATGTACCAATACCTGGTTTAAAGGCCATGGTAGAATTGTATTTGATTGGACAGCAGTCTGAAGCCATTAATTGATGTTTCTGTGTCTGTACGTTGAATTCTTGACATTTTACTGAATGCATGTTTACATGGCAGGTTGGGTCTGAGCAGGGTACCTAAAATCTATTATGTGTGTGATTGTATGAGGAAACTCCTTGTACTCCCTGCTCCTATTTCATAGCTATGTGTGAGCTCTAGCAGACACAGGGCAAGTGTGTTAACCTCAGTCATGTCGGAAGTTCAGGAGTTGAGAGGGATTTTGTGGTGGTGGTGAAGGGCGGGTGGCTCTGTGCAGAAGTGTTTGACTGTGTGCATCTGTCTCCTTGTATGCTGGTGTTTTTGCAAGCCTTGCTGATTAACAGCAGATGTGGAGAGGCTCTGGGTGTCGGGGGCCAACTTCAGAGGGCCCCCCACTGTAATAAGTTTGGGCTCTGTTGTAGAAAATGGCAGCCTCTTCACACATGAGTGATATTATTGTTTGCTGAACACACTCTTAACCCCAGCAATATTGGAAACCAGAAAGAAAAAAAAAAGTCAGTCTGAACTTAAAGGAGTAGTGGATGATTGTTTTATGGGGAGGACGTACATGTAAGTCTCCTGCTTGTCCAGCAGAGGGCATGAGAGAGCTGTTGATCCAATTTCTTCCAATGCCACTGGAATCGTGAAGGTCCTGCCGACTGGGTTGACTGCATTGGCTAGTTTTATTCAAATGAATAAAACGAGTTCATTATTAAACCATTTTTAGAAACTGGCTTGATTAAACATTTGATCAGCATCACATGTTGGCCATATTTAATATTTGTCAAGCTATTTTTTGGCTGTCTGCTCTTACCCTGACAACAACCTCATGAAGTCTGAAGGATGGCCTCAATTTGATATTGTCAATGTAACAACCAAGTACTAGTTCAAAGTTATGCAGTTACTGTCGCTGATATTTCTTTGTTGAATGTCCCTGTCTGGCTAATTACTGAAAATTGTTACCTTATTAACTGTAAAACAAATACATATTTGCACCTTCATATTTGCACTAATCCCCCAACCCCCAAACACACGCGTTTTTGTTTTGTTTTTTTAAGAACGAAACAAAAGCCATAAATAAGCCAGAATCGGCCCTCCTCCTGCAGGGAAGTTTTTCTTAAAACATTGTATTATTTCATGTCAGTTCTTCTTTTCTAAGTCACAGTCAGACAGTTTTAAAACTTTCTCCTCCAGCTTCCTGTCTGCGAGTTTTTGCCTCCCAACCCGCACATCTCTCTACCTTTTGTCCCCGTATGAATATTTCACATTGCTGCTGCCGCTGGTGCGTGATGCGGAGCACTGAGCGCTCATTGTGTGAACGCAGTGTGGGTGCTGCGGTATGCAGCCTCTTGCCGTGCAGTGTGTCGTGACAGGCGTGTGGCTGCTGACGCCAGCCGGCCGCCTGTCGGTCTGTCCGTCAGTTCAGTGACACCTGACCATTGATTACATTGTTGCACCCACACGCAGACATCGGAGACCAGGCTGCATGTTTTTCCTTCGTGGACAAAGTTCTCTGTTCGCATTTGTCATTCGAGGGTGACACAGATCTGTTATGTTGCCTTTACTACGTAGGTGCAATGCTACTAAAATATTTTTAAAATGGAATTTATATTTTTTTTGTAAAACAAAAAACAAAACAAAAAACTACAAACATGAAAATGACACAAATGGATAGCTAAAATGTGGCTGCACTTCTATTGTAAATTTACAATAGTAAATTTACTATTGTAATTTTTTTTCTGAATATGTTAAAGTTATAAGGACTTGGCAAAAACAATGACACACTTTGTAATTTTTCACACTTTGTTTATTTAAAAACACATTAAACCAAACTTTAATGTGTTTTCATTTGGATTTTGATTGGTAGAGCCACACAAAATAGCACATAAATGTGAAGTGGGAAGGAAAATTAAAAATAAAAAAACTAAAAAGTGTTGTGTGCAGCCTCCTTTAGTCAAAACAATAACAGCTGCGTCTCTTCTGGGGTATGTTTCTACCAGCTTTGCCCATTTTTGTGCACAATAGCTCAAGCTCAGTCATGTTAGGTGGAGAGCAACTCTGAGCAGCAGTTTTCAAGCCTTGCCAAAGATTTTGAATTGGATTTAGGTCTGGACGTTTATGTTATGTTTTTGTTAAACATGAACATGCTCTTCTATCACAGACTACATTGCAGCTCAGGCTGTATGATTTGCATTGTTGTCCTCCTGTGAGATTAACCTCCACACAAATCTCAAATCTTTTGCAGCCTCAAATAGATTTTCTTCTATGATTGCCCATTTTTAGCTCCCATCTAACTTCCTATCAATGCTGACCATCCTCTTTGTCCCCTCTGATCAAAAGCATTGCCCCAGCATGATGCTGCTACCACCATGTTTCTCTGTGGGCACAGTGCATTTGTTAGTTATGAGTCACACAGTGCTTTGCATTTACAGAAAAAAAAATTAGAATTTTGGTCTTGTCTGATCCGCTGGTTGAAGCTCTTTTTGGTTGGCCTGTCTGCTTCGGATGGCCGCGTCTTGATAGGTTTGCAGTTGTGGCAAAATCTATCAAGCATTTCAGATGGCAAGAAATGCTTCAGGAGACGTTTGAAGGTGCCTTTTAAAGCATGACTTTGGATTTTATTTAGATCTTTAGTATTTTTAGTTGCACAAATATTCAAGAAGTATGAGTACTTTTGGAAGGAAATGTAATTTAAACGTTGCGGTATGCATTTTTCTATAGAAACTGTATTATTTTACAAATAATAGAGTTTTTTGTAACTGTACAAAAAACTGGTCTGTTCGTCTCTGCAAAGCATCAGGGGACGAGGTGACATTGCAGCGCGCTTTGGTGTAATCCTCGGTATTCAGTGCATCTCTCCAACGGCAGAGGTGAAAAGTTGAACCCAGTGTTGACCTTCTCCTGAGAGAGGCTTAGCTCTGAAGTCAGGCGCAGGCCAAAGGCACAGGGAGGATATTCTCAAGTTCCTCTTTCCCTCCCT
The DNA here is from genome assembly GCF_027474105.1 of Poeciliopsis prolifica. Classification (NCBI taxonomy): domain Eukaryota; kingdom Metazoa; phylum Chordata; class Actinopteri; order Cyprinodontiformes; family Poeciliidae; genus Poeciliopsis; species Poeciliopsis prolifica. Next base: position 5,191,417 of record NW_026562378.1, on the reverse strand, counting down.
CACGTGCTCCGCTTCTCTCCTCCGCCACCCCCGCCCTCCCCTCGCACACGGAAACAATTAGCATCTGTGATAAGATGCTGTACATATTTCCACCATTTCATCCCACCGGTTGTGTTTGTTTGTTTTTTCCGTCGTGACGAAAAGCCTTGTGTCCTCCTGTCACGCCGCCGTTAATCGCCGTTCCATCGCATCTCGGTGCAAGGAGTTGGAGAAGGAGAAGGGCGGAGAAAGAGACTGAGAGGGGCCTAATGTTTATCACTGCGGGGAGTTGGATTCCAGATGTTGAGATAATGAAAAAAATAAGCAAACAATTATGCAAAAATAGACAGAGCGAGGGGGGAAGAAAAGCACGGCCAGACTGACAGACGACAGGAGTGATTTTGAATGCAAGTTTTGATTTATCAGATGTAATTATTCAACAGTTTTCCATCATCAGCCCAAAGCAGAAGGATTTAGGACGTTGTAGTTTCCATAGCTCGTCTTTTAATAAATGAAAAGATGCACAGCTTTGACGGAGGCATCCATGGGACAAACACAAAAACAATTTGAAGACTTCAACAATGTATGTATAATCTTACGGGACAGCATGTTGGCCACTGTGTGAGACGTAGAAATCTTATCATGTGTCGTATCGTGAGCCCGGGACCAGCTTATCCTTGCTATGTTTTGCTAACATCAGCCTGACCCAGAAACCTCTAACCCAAACTAAGTCTGACATCCTCCCAGTCCTGCAGAGCAGGGCGATACACTGCCTCCAGATATGAGACTTGACAGTAGATGCCGGACTGCCCCCCACCTCTCCTCTCCCCAATCTGTTTTAGTTTTAGAGTGGTTGTGATAACCTCGGCCTGACCCCCTGATTGGTCTAATCTCCCCCCTTATCTTTTCTCACCAGTCAGCTGACGGAGCGCCGGGCGGCGATTGGCGGCGGACTCGGCTCACGGAGGAGGGGTTTGTTTGGCGTTGCGTTGATGTTGCAGTTAGACAGTGAGAAGTTTAGTCTGCCGTCTGAACCACCACAAAAGCTTCAAAACACAGAGGCAAGGAAGGGAATGTTTGGGGTCAGGATCCAACAGGGCGAAAGCCACAACTCGATCAGAGCTGTAAACTGTGAAATAATTCTCATAGTTTCACTGATCCCTGGTAATGTGCACAAACATGATCCCCTATCAGTAAATTCTTGTTGTTATAGCCTCTGTACACAAGGGGAATGCCTGTGTGTGAACTCACGCTTCGATTCGTCACTGCAGTAATGTGAATGGGTCTCGGTCCGTTTTCATCGATAACTCACAAGGTGTAAAAAATGAAATAACTGCATTGCTTCGGTTGCTCTGGATGAAAAGACAATAGAAGATGCAGTTAGGAGCGGTAGCTGCTCCAGGCAGCCTGTTTGCAAGGCTTTAGAGTCAGATTAGATCAGAGGACTGCTCTGTTTGTTTGTTTTGATTTGGGAGGGGTTACACTCCTTAGGGATACCCCCCACACACACATCCACACCCATATACACACACACCCGCTATCACACTGCTATGCCTCCCCAGGATCCCCCCTTAGGGCACAGTCAACTGGAGCCCCCTATGACCTCCCCGTTACCCCTTCCTGACCCGTGTTAGCCAAGGCAAGCTCAGAGCAGAAAAAGTAAATGAAGGAAGACTCTGCTGTGTCTTTAGTGTCTGCTGGACCAAATCACAACCAGACCGGCTCTTTCTGGGGGTGCAGGCATTGCCACCCAGGCATGCTGGCCCCCCTCCAGCCCGGTCCGGGCTTGTAAGAGGTTCATCTCGTTGCTGACCTCTCTTTCATCTGCCTGTGTGTCTGAGGTGTTCTCCAGAGAAAGACTGGCTTTGGGCAACTACTGCACCTCGTCCATGTTATGTAACTGACGAGGTGGCAACTCAAAAGATGGTGTTGGAGAAACTTTGTATCAAACTTTATTGGTGGTGAAGTGCAGTTAACATAGAGATGCACTGGTAAGTTTTGTAGTAGCTTCATGAACTGACATCTTGACTTGTTTGAAGCTATCAACCAATAAAAATATATATTTCTAGCTTTTCCGCTTGTAACAGTCATTGTTTGTTTATATTGGAGGAGGGAGTTTGATAAGACAGGATTTCATTTTTATCTCAAAGACAAAAGTATTTCAACTTCACTTTATAAGTTTTCTTTAGCATTTTTGAGTATGATTTAAATATGTAATATTAATAATAAAATACATATTAAGTTAAATTGAAAAAATAGACGACTTTAAGTCTCAATTCAGTAACACATTTCAAACAAACAAGGTTGAACATGAACTTGGTGTGACAGTGGCGTTTATGAATGCTGAATTCACATTCAATGCATTCAGCATGTTATCTGCTCAAAGTCTTGCTCTCTCTCTTGCTGCTCAATTGAACACCAGACATGTCTTGACCTCTTTGCATTCTTAAAAAGCACCTAACTCTTGTCTTCTTTGCTCAGGAGAAACTTCCACACTGCACAGTGTGGCTGTGCAAGCAGAGTAAACTCACTAATACGTCCAGTCTTCCTGATATCTGCTAAAGTCAATGTGTTCCTTCTCCAGTTTGATGAAACATCCTCCAGGCAAGAACAGATTAATGTCTTGTGACAAGTGTTTAGTTTCCTTTCTTCACTCAGTAGGATTCTCCACACTGAACAGTGTTGTGCTTTTCACCATGATGCATACATTAGTCAGAGAGAGATTGGATTTTTTTTTTAGTTTCCAACTTAAAAAACTCCAGCTAGTGATCCAGACCACCAGCTGGTTGCTGTGGGTGACTCTAAAAGTATTTTAGAAGTCCAAGTTAGATTGTCACAATACATTGTTTCAAACTCTAATATCCCCGTATTGAAAAATAGTAGACAACATGGCGTTTAGTAGAAATGTTAACATTGTTTTGGAACAGTATACCTTGGCTTAAATTGTGCAGGAACTACGTTTTATTGCTATTTTTATCCACTTGCCTGTCACCATGCTGCTAATACAATACAATTGCAGCAGTTCTGTTTCTGGTCATTTTTTGTCTTATTTGTTGGACCAACTAGAGTATTTTGCTACTATTTCTGACTGGTTTCTGCTCCTATAGTCAGCTTCCACCTTCTGTTAATGATTACTCCTTACATTATTAGCCACATTTGCAGTTAATTCCTTTACAGTCAATCAGAGGACTAATTAGAGGAGAGTAGAGGGATGTGCTATTCATCGTGTGTCCTTATTTAATTTGGTTGTGTTATGCACCTTGGTTAATTTGTACTTCAGAAGTTGCACCATGCAGACTTCACAGAGGGGAAACCCAACAGAGCACAGGTTGTAGTGCAGCAGCTGAAGCCGGGCTTAATTCCAGTTGCTAGTTTCCTTCGGCTTTTCTGATTTGTTTCATAGAAACTGATGAACAACACTTTTGGTTTGGGCTTTGCTTACAAAACTAAAGACGGTCATAAAGGGTCTTTGCCATGTTAACAGAGTGTCATATTTCCACCAGCAGCATCTCACTGTTTTGATTAGCCCTTAGCCTAGGGATTAGCCAAGGCAGAGGACAGTCTGTGTTTCAGCAGCGCTGTTGTGTAAAGCTGTATGCCTTTTGTGTCAACTTTGATGAAACGGTCATTTTAAATGATAAAATGTTTCTGTATTGATTCTTTTGAACTGTGATAACCATATATATTGTAAAATCCAAGAGTAAATCTTAAAATATTTTTCTGATGCTTTAAATCCTATATGAAACTCCACATGTATTTTTCCAAATATTTTTTTCATGGCCACGGTTTTTTCATTTCTCCATCATTCCATCTGTCTGCCTCCCTACTCTCGATAAAGAACATCAGCCAAAGGCACACACCGTCCCATGCACACGAGCCTGCGCCTACTCTCGGAAACATTTACGCACACACCTCTGCTGACCTCCTCTTCATTTCCCACAAGGCCCTGGGGGGAGGCAGCCTGGCACCAGACAGTTATTCAAACCCTCAGGCAAGCTTCGCAACAGGTCAGAGGCAGAAACACAGAGAGGTAGTGAGAGGAAGAGGAAGCAGCTGATTATTTACTGGTTAACATGTGTCTCAGCGTCAGATGGGGGATGATGGACTTTTTTTTTTTTTTTTTATGAAGAAGTGAGACTTTGTGAAGTATCTTTGTTTTACTCACATCGCTGTCTTCTGAAATATAAATCGTAATATTAAGCCTCAGGAACTAATTTGCTTCTTTCACCAGTAATTACCTTTGTAGATTTCTTTAGCGTTTCAACCCATCCCTTTAAAACAGAAAAAAGAAAAAAAAAAGCTTTTTCAGCTGTAAATTAATTTGTTTAATATATTTCATTTAATTTTTAATCCCATGAAACAGGAAATAAAAGCCACGGGGATGCTGTGATTGGATTAAAAGTCGCCTTTGTAAACATCGTGACCCATGTCTTTGACACGCCTCTCTTCTTTTCTTGAAGAAAGTCTCTTCATAACACGAGCGCTCAGAGATGAAGGTTCCTTTTTCAGAGAGGACATGCGGATGGCGAGGCAGACTTTGGAGTCTTTGTTAGACACGTGGGCCTGTGTTTGTGTCGGTTTTGTTCTCCTAAATCCTCCTTGGTTTGTGTTTGTCTCTCTGAGCTCTGCTTTGAGCGATTAGGGATGAAGGTTTGAGCAGCTCGGGTGAATGAAGACATAATTTCAGCTCTTTATTGCAGCTTTGAATAGTCCTCCTTTATATCAACAAGCGAGGCCGGTTTGAACACCAGCCTCGTTTTAAGGTTCGCTCTTTAAAGAGATGCAGCAGAGTTTTTCTGTCACTTTAGATTTCGAGGCTGCTTGATTCCTCACGACTCGGGAGTTTATTGAATTGGGCGAGTGATGCCGGTAAACCCTGCCACCAGAGATGAGCCATATCACGAGAGGCATCGCTAGAAATCCGAGTTGTGCCATTAGACAGAGAGAAAGGCAGTATCGTGAGGGAGAGAAGAAGGGGAGAGACACAGAATGGATTGTTCCACAACAGACTGACGGACCTTTTAGCCTTATCTGCCAGAGCTACTCTTACAGAAAACCAAGGAGAGAAGCCTAAAGAATGCCCTGCTCTTTCTCTCCCTCCCATACCCTGTTCTCCTCCTCATCTCTCCTGTCCTTTCCCTTCCTGCTTGATTTCTTCTTCTCCTATTGTCCATGTTCTATACTGTGTATTTCTTTAAAAATCCTCTTAACTTTTGAACTCCTTCGATTGCCCCCTCTTTGTGGTATCTTCCTTTGATGTTTTAATATCTCTCTCTAGGGGGATCAAGAATTTTGGAAGCCACTGTCTGATTATGGATATTGGAAAGCTCTGACTGACCAGTACTGCTTTGCTTCAACTTTCTGCATCAATTGATAATTCTCTCTCAATAACAAGACTATTAAGATTGACTTCATAAAAAAAAAAAGTCTAAATTGACAGAATGTTGGAAACCTGACAAAATCTAGTCTTAAATTAGTTTGGAAGTGGAACCATGAAGGAACGGCAAAGCTACTTGGGAAAAAGTACAGTTTCCATTCTTGTAGCTATCCCAGAGCTGCCAAGTTGTGCTAACCACACCCCTCTTTAGTGAGGAAGTTGTTACTGAGAAAAGACTTCGTCTGTTACTGTAAGTGAGGTGTTTAAATCTTTTGGTAGGTATAGGTATGTTGCCTTCTCCGATCATGTTTTCAGTGTCTCAATTTCGGACCAGTCAACTGTTAAATCATCTATCTGTGGAAACCAGTTAGATGATCGAGCTTGTTCCTCTCCTCGCCCTTTACTACCTCACCCCAAGCACGTTTTGAGGCCCTTTTGCTCCCAGATTATGTACGATGGAAGACATGCAAGTCCCATCTGAATCTTAGCAGTGTGTAAAACAGATCCCTGTCTCCATCTCAGACTTCACCCTGTATGCATGACAGCTACTCAAGGCTCCCGTTCCCCTGCAAAAACATCTTATTTGCATTTGTTTACATGTGCCACTTTCTGCACGTTTGGATTTTCTGCATGTCACAGTGTTTTGGTGAAGCCCCTTGCCCATATCCTGATATATATGCACTCTCACTCACTCACACACACACATGTGCGCTCGTACACACACATAGGGGCAACAGTATTTGACAACTGTGAGTCGTCCCTCTCCTCCCTCTCTGACAGAATGAAACGGATGGATAATTAGATATCAAAGGAAAGCAGGCTGGGTGTGGCGAGGCACAGGGGCCCCTACGATGGTAAAGCACTTATTAATGAGATAGGCCTTATCTGCTCTCCTCCCAGGAATTCTGCCTTTGATCGGCCCCGACTCTGGACTTAATACATTTTTGATTGATAGGCCAAGATGACAGAGAAAGGCGGTGTGGATGGGTGCAGGGGGGAGCTTGGGTGTGTGTGTATGCAGCAAGAGGAGGGGTGCAGCCCTTATACAACTGTAACAATGCCCTTCACATGATTAAATAACTTATGACCGTTACGTTGTAACTTATGGAACAGGATGTACTAAGATGAGCACCCGCAACTGATCAATGAATCTCAGTGTAACCAGGAAATGCACACTACGCAAACAGTCATGCATAGAGCTTCACATCCCTCCACTGACACAGACATAATTTCTCAGAGACAGCCCAAACAGACAGGTCTATTCAGTCACCTTAACTCCAACTATAACTCACACACCAGGGCACCAGGAAATCTTTTCCCAAAGACGGAGCAGGCAAGGGGCAGGTCTGCGGAGGGGTTTACTGAGATAAGACCCTATCCTCATCTCGAGATGAGTTATAGCCCACCCAGGAGGATGTGGCTAGCAACGACCCATGCGGACACGATGCTCAGCATGCTGGGATTGGAATGGGCGGTGTACTCCCCTGTTAGTGAGGCGGCAGGCGACCTCATCGACAGAGATAACAGCCCCGCTCTCAATAACACCTTGACCAAAGGGAGGAGAAGCAACAGCACTGATTCATTGAGCTTCTTAGTACACACAAATCCGCACGCACACTAACCAAACATGCTCTACACTACACTCACAAACTCCACTCGCATCACGCGCCTCCGCCCACCCTGTCTGCCCGACAAGAGGTGACTGAGCATAACCATTACAGACCCTTGTCAGCTCGTTATGAGTCTCTGTCAGTGTGAGGCGTCAGGTAAATTAAAGCCATAACTGCAGCTCCATCACCCGTCCATCATGTCCCATTTATTACTGTGCCGGCAGGCGTAGCCGGCCGATCGATCAGCGCGACAGAGACGTTGCAGGTCTTCAAATCAATCACACGGACAAATGCAGGTGAAAGGAGAGGAATTTGTAAAGGTCTGTATTGTTGAGTTTTTGAATGAGTCATGAGAAAAGGCCTGAAGAAAGTCTCGTTACCTCAGCAAACAACTCAAACTCTCAATACTCTGAGAATCAGAGTCTTCGTACCATTTCTGATGAATGCTATTTCCTTGAAAAAAGCACAGAACTTGGCCTCCCGCTTCCTGGTAAATTAGCCAATTCTGATTTCTCTTGTATTTTCAAAAGGTACCAGTATTTTCAAATGTAGCAAATGATGGCATAGTTACTTTGGAAAAGTAACTTTAATCTGACTACGGAGCACTCCTTGAAACAGTAACTTTGTTAGATTACTGATTTCCTGATTTGAAAAGTAAGCTACATTGAAAGTAATGATTTTAGTTACTTTCATCAGCTGCTAGTAACAACAACGCTCTGCCACCTGTGAAAATCACAGTGAGCTTTACCAATACTTAATTGGAAGTTATTTTATAACGATTACATCAACAATGTGTCTTCACTTCTTTGGTTGAACAGAAGGGGAGATTGTTTAATGCTTACAACAGTACAAAACAACTTTAGCAGTTTGTTTGTGTTTTTGTGGGTCTATTGTCTGGAAAACTATAAATAGAATATATATATATATTATGGATAAATGGCTTGAGACCTTTTATACCACAGCAGTTATGGAAAACCACAAATGCAAAAATTAAATCACATACAAATCTTCATGTTAAATAAATAAAAATATATTACTTTTTATTTAAGTATTTATGTCCGCTTGAGTAACAATCAGAAGCAAGACATTGCACCAAAAGTCCAGTGAGCTCACTGATGAGGTCATAGATGACATCATGTCCATCACAGTAGATCAAAGAAGTTCTGATTCTTAAATACTTGAAACCTTAAGTCAGAACCAGACAGTTCTTAGTGATTGATATTTGGGCGTAGAAGAAATTTTTAGTTTATCGAAAGCTTTTGTTCCATTTTTCATCCCGCTTGGTTGGGGTCTTGGCTATGCAGTGACGACTGGTTTGAAAAAAGTTTGCAATCATTTCTTTCCAGGGGAGGATTCTCGCAAAGACCATTAAGGTGAGGAGGACGATTTATTTTGGACGGGCCTTCAATCTAACACAGAGGAACAAAACAACTCGGCGATGGATGTTAGAAGGACTTTGGACTCTGCCCAAACTCAAATTGTATGTCCAGAGACATCCGTACAAACACGCCAGCCCCTGGACATAAATTCAGACGGTAGAATTGACTTGGATTTCTCACCTGTACGGAGGACACCAGATGCCGGACTTGGACAAGCGGAGGAGAACTACAAGTTCACCAATGAGCTGCACAACAGCTGGATGAACGCTACCCTCCAGAGTCTCCTTAACTTGGACGTCACCAGAAGGTGCTTTGCTAAGGACAGGGTTTCTCTGGAGGCATCGTCCATCCCCTGTTGTGTCAGCCTCATCCGCTCCGCTGTCCGCCAGCCTGGCAAACATTTTTGTCAAAAAGACCTTTCCCAAGTGCTGATGGAGCTGGGAGAGAAGCTTCCATTAGATGTGGGGAGGGACTATGACATCAAATGTTTGCTGGAGTCTCTTTTGGCCTACTTGGGTTCTCTTGGCAGAGACACAGACAGGGAGCTTTATTATGAAAATATTGCGCCAACTGTCAGACTCTGCTCCATGAGCCACTGAACAGAGGCCCCCTGATTTCACTTCCACCGGTACTGTTTTCGACAAGCTTGGGTTCCCTATTGTACTATTGGTTGGACTTGCCGGGCAAACGACGTTGTTCAAGCTGTGGGTCAGCCTTAAGGAGGAAACACTGCCTGGCGAATAACAACGTCCTGGTGTTTTTTTCTTCATAGGCTGACCAGGAGACATCAAGTTGTGGCCAATCGGACGCTGGATGTTCCTGCGGACAGCGACGGTGGAACGGAGACGTACCACCTGTCCTCCGTGATCTGTGGAGATCCAAGCAATTTCTATTCGTATCTGATGAAAGGAGGACAAACCGTGAAGGCGAGAACGAGCATGTCGTCACTGCAGACGACTGCAATGAAGGGTTTATGTCTATATATAGTATATATAGAATATATATACTATATATATATATACAGTATATATATATATATAGCATACATATACTATATGTACATAGCATATATATACTATATACATACAGTATATATATAGAATATATATACTATATGTATATAGCATATATATAATATATACATACAGTATATATATATAGCATATATATACTATATGTATATAGCATATATATACTATATACATACAGTATATATAGAATATATATACTATATGTATATAGTATATATAGCATATATACTATATGCATATAGTATATATGCTATATATACTATATTTATATAGCATATATATAATATATACATACAGTATATATATACTATATGTATATAGTATGCATACAGTATATATATATAGCATATATATACTATATGTATATAGTATACATACAGTATATATATATAGCATACATACAGTATATATATAGCATATATATACTATATGTATATAGTATATATAGCATATATACTATATACATATAGTATATATATGCTATATATATACTGTATGTATATAGTATATATAGCATATATATACAATATGTTTACTGTTTATTTTGGTCTGATATTTTCATACAAAGTACTTCCTAGATCATTTGGTGCTTCCCTGACTTCATTTTTAAACACCTTATTGAAGCTGACAGGGCTAAGGTTGAGTGTCTATCGCTTAGCAACAACTTCCATACCACAGAGTGTTGTCGTCACGCTGCCTTCAGTGTGGATGGGTAAAGTTCAGATTTTTATCTCGACTTTGGCTGCCAACTGATTCCGGGTGTTTTTTTTTTGAAAATGTGTCTTGTAAGTTTTCTACAGTTGAATTTGTTTGATATCCATGCGTGTGTCGCTGAACAGTGGTTGCTGTGTCAGTGGTGGAAGAACAACCACAGGCACACTTAAACCGACACATCAAAGTCTCCTTTAATAGACAGAGCGGGCTTCAGCGCGGGGACGCAGCGTGAGAGAACGGCTTCATGAGATTCACGGTGAAACGGAGGAAGTGCTGAACAGAGATGGTGTGGGAAGTGAGACTGCAAGAGGAGGGGGGTTAGATGATAAGAGTGGGAAGAACTGATAGAGTGGAAAAAAGAGAAAATGATTAAAAACAGCAATCACCCGTTGGAAACTGATAAACCAACCAGTCGTTAATTGGAAGCGTGCAACTCGTGGGGATATGGTTGGATTAGATTTAATTCTTCCTCTTTTCTCCAAGCTGCTTTTTTCCAGCTCTCTTGACTTAGGGATTGGCTTTAATGTGTTTGCCTCATTTTAGAAAGGATCCCAGTGTATTTAAGATTTCTTTTTCAGTTTTTGTCAGCTATTAAATAGCATAGATTTAGTAGTCTTCTGTACTGTATATCTAAAATAAAGCGCAGACTGTAATCTATTTAAGGAGGGGAAAAATTGCATCCAGGGATGATGGAGACAAAAAAAATAGGAAGGCGCTTGCTGGTTTTGAGTGATCTTTGGTTTTGGGACATATAGGAGATGGGAGATGGTCCATAAACAAAAGGCTGACAGCCCACCCATCACCCCGGCAGGTCTGGCTTGTGCTGCCTAGATAAAGCGAGGCTGCTTCCTCCTGTATCAACACCATCCATCATCTATCTTTGCCTGCCTACCCGCCCTCTTACTCGCCCTCACGTCTGCCACTTTCACTCTCAACACCTGCTTGGTTTTTCTCCCACCGGATCGTTTACTAAACTTTAAAAAATACAAAACCACTATTTTATTTCCCACCATCTGTTTTGTTGTATTAGAGCCACAAACTTTAAAGTTAAAAACAACAAATCAAAACATTTTACATTATTATGAATTTGAAAAATGTAAAAAAAAAATATATATATATATTTTTTCAAATAAAACAAATCTCAAAAATGTAGAGTTTTAATTCTGCCGTAATAAAATTTGGTAAAACCTACTGGCTTCAGAGGTCCATCTCGGTGGCAATTTAATTTCAGCATAAATCCAGTTGTAAGCTGTAAACTTTTTAGAGAACATCAATACACAAAGGAAACCAAATAATGCTTAGGGATGGAGGTGGAGAGACGTTTAAAGCAGGATCAGGTTTTAGCACAGCATCATCAATGTCCGCCTGACTGACAGGCTGGCCATGGGGACCATTAATTAGAAAATAATTTTAGAAACTCATGGGAACTCTGAAGAAGCTGCTGATAATCGCTGCTCTCTGAAGTTAGTCAAACGCTTTAAAAGTCTGACTTTATTTGAAAGAGTAGTCAGAAGAAAATCCTGATTCAGGTTTGTCACGATTCATGGAGGAAACTCATCAACCAAATGGGAGAAGCAATTGCAATTTTTGACAAACATACAAGGCACAAAAATAAAACTTTAGATGCTCTCTGTCCACTAAGCATGAGATATTTAACACAAATTAATGTGTGCCTCACTTTTCCAGATTGAAACTCGTAAAAGAAAAATTTTGAACAGTTTTATGTATTTTTTTGATCTTATTATGGCTCTGTAAAATAAAATTACAAAAAATACATTGTAGTTTCTGGTTATAAAGCGATAAGGTAAATAATTTTGTAACTTTTTGTGTTTGAAATGCAGCTGTGATTTAAAGCTACAGCATGAACTGTGGGCTTCCCGTCTGTGTTTTTGATGCGATTTGGAAGTTGCTGTCCTCAGTGATTTATGCATCTTAAACTCAAGTTTAAAAGGCATGAACATTAATCACCGGTCCACCATCCACTGCACCTGTATCTCTCGCTGTTCATCATCGTCTTGCTGACAAGTGAAATGAAGGGCATTGTTTGCTTTTTATTTCGTATTTGAATATTTCAGGACGATTTGAGTCCGGCTCACACCGCTCGTCAAATCAGACAAAGCCAGAGTTTGACTGAGCTTTGGCAAAAAGTGCACGTTTCCAAAACTAGCCTGACAAAGTATTTAGCCACAAATTTGAAAAACCGAGCCCTTGCAAAATGACCCTTCAGACCACCATTGTTCGCTCGTCAATTTTGGTTTTTGTATGAGCATCTCCTTCTTTTCTTTGTTGCTTGTGAGGAATAGAAATTATGCAAATGGAGATGGGCACCGTGAAGAAAGAATGTTGACATCTTCCATCCATGCTACCCCCTAAATACACACAGCATTCATGAAGCTCTCTCTTGGCCCAGTTTGGTGGCTCTGTCGCTTTTGGCTGTCTCTCAAGCAGACTTTAACAATTGAAGCCGTATTACCTTTGCCTCATCCTTTCTTCTAACCATCAGTGGCCATTTTAGTCCGACTCGACAGGTGCCTAGAGAGGAAGACAGAATACTGTCAACAACTGTAACAAATAATACCGGGTTATCTAACTGGGGAAGGAAAACAATAGAGAAAGGAAAAGTTGTGTGTTTGGATTCGCCTCTTCACATGTTGGAAATTTTAAACACACAGACGCATGATGAATTGCACTTTCTTACTTCAAACACACAGGAGACCCTGAAACTTGGCCAATGCAGTCGAAATGTCTTTGATGCCATTCAGTTCCACCAGTCAGAGGGGAATTAAGAGATAGAGAGACCTGGAGCCCAGGCAGAGCACTGACTCCGGGGAAATGGATCAAATGGAGGATGAATTAAAATGAATAAAAGACAAGAAATAGGAAAACGGACAATCACTTGTGCAGCATAATGAACAAAGTGCAGATATCACTGTCTTTGTCTGCCGGGGGGCAGGGGGCTTCAAATGCCATGTTCTCACACTAGATGTACAAATGAGAGGGGGAGAGCCAGAAACTATATGATAATTCTCCATTAGTCTGACTTTAAACTTTACATCCCGCTGTAGCTTTGGGGAGGCTAGTTTTTTCAAGAACCAGGAAAAACTATATGGTGACCTCATCTCCTTTGGAATAATATTATTTGTGATTGGTAAGAAATCATTGCAGATCCGTAGTTTCTAAAAGAGTTAGATCAGCCTGTCTGGCACAGACAACCACGTCACATTAAGGTAGTTTTATTTCCTGACTTCGGCATCCTAAAAGCTCGGCCTTAACTTCAGCACGTCGTCTACTCAACGCATTGAGTTGCTGCCATGTGAATGTCTGATCCTATGTTTGTGTGAAGCAATCAAACAAATCCATTTGAGGTTTGTGCTGAGAGTGCAAGGAGTAGTTATTTAAGGCATAACAAGACTGTTTTTTTTTTCCCCGACATTTCGTTTCTTAAATCTAATAAAAATGATTTAAACAGAAGAAATTTCCAGTCGACATCTTTCTCGGGGAACTAAATATTCCTACTTGGGGACATGACAAATGAGCACCATCATGGGTCCATAATGAGCTCATGGCCACGTACCCTGATCTTTAATGATGATGATCTTGAGTCACGCGTGGCCAAAGAAAGAACGTTTTGAAGTTAAGATCCTTGCACTTGCCATTGCCTCCATTAACCCCGATGACTTAACTGCTCTCTCTAACCCCATCCCAGTTTAATGTTCACACATCAAACGGAGTTACTCATTTTGTGTGGTGGGATTGGCATGATCAGATTTGACTTCAGTGGACTGTGTGTGAACAAGTGTGGCGTGTGTGTGCGTGTGTGTTGAGTGTTTCCTTGGAAGAAAAATAGCGAGGGGAAAAGCTTTTCATGACATTTGTGCCAAGGAATGTTACGTGCTGGAGGTCATGTGAAACACTGCTGGCACTCCGAATAACCTTAAAGAAAGCTATCGCAACATGACCCGGAAGTAGTCAGGTCATGTGTCAGGGCAAAAGGCTCCGCTCTGTTGACAGCACCCTTTCCAATCTATACACAAGTCTTACTCCTCAACTTCCTGGGAACCTTACTCCCTGGCTGTTCACTTCCTTCACCCAGTGACAGTCAGGTTGGCGCGACAGGCCATAGCAAAGGAAAGCTTTACTCAGTTTGAGTGGTGGGATTGACATGATCAGATTTCACTTGATCAAATATAATCAAGTTAACAATAGCAAATTGGTAGCATAGAAAAGCCAACACTATTGGCTGTTTGGATATAACAGGTTTTCATTTTAAATAAGGAAGGAGAAAGGCTTTCCCAAGTAGGTGTGGTACTGCTATCATCACTGATCACATCTTTATTCCACTAAAGTCTGCATGGAGCACTGATACTAAAATGTATATAAGAGAAGAATATATAGATGGGTGAAAGAAGGGCTGACGTGGAAAAAAAGGAGAAAAGTTCAAGTTGTGTGTTAAACAAACAACTAGACCTTTGAGTCGCTGAAGTCTGAGGTTTTCACATGTTAAGTAAATTAGTGAACATTTGAAAAAAGTAACCTAATTTTCAAAGAAAACAAATGGTGGAATTTTAATTGAGTGCAATAACGGTCAGCTCACGGGACCGAATGGGGGAAATAAAGCAAGACCAATGGAAAGACTAATGTGTGGACGGCTGCCACAACGATTTTCAGCTGACTTTGCTTCCTTAAGCTGGGAGGACAAATACAACGAACATTTGAATATTTGATTTAATACTCAAAAAAAAAAAGGTGCACAGCAGCAAGGAGGGTATAATGGCACAAATTACTATGTCAGTGTTCATGATCTGATAGTGATCCCATGTTTCCAAAAGAACAGTAATTAGCATGCAGAATGGTTAAAGAAAAGCTTCCAAACTAGTGATTATTGATAAATCATGTTCATTAAGTTGTAGCTAACTTTAGCCCAGCAAATAATAGTAGCTGTTTTTTTTTAATTAACTTCCTATTAGCTAAGTTTGCACCTTAGTTAATGATAGCAAATTGGTAGAATAGAAAATACTATTAACTACTTTTTGCTATTGTGCTATTAATAGTGACCTTTTAACTAAGGCTAAAATATTAGCAATATGCTAAAAGCTAATAAAGCATTTTAGCTAGTTATAGTACAGGCTGCTGGTAGCAAAGTTGATATAAAGGTTACTATGTGAGTTTTGGACAAACATATATGTTATGTATGTGTTGCTCTTTTGGAGTTAATTTAAACTGGAAAGCTTTCAGTTTTTCTTTCTTATCTCACTGCCTTTTGCTTGTCTGATGACGCTTTAGGTCTAAAACTAATTTACGGTGAGATTTGCTTTATTAATCCCAAGAAAGGAAACTCATTGAACAGTTCAAGCAGAGACAGCTGATCTTCAGTTTTTCTCTAAAGATGATTTTCTCTCCTAATATTTCTGGAACTTTATTAGCAAGTGTTTGTTTCAGTTCAGCTTTTTAAAAAAACCAGCTTACGGATTCATCTCAAAGCATTTACCCTACATTTTTGCAAAAAAGAAAAAAAATTCTAATGATTTTTAATACAATTTTATGGTTAGATTCTGTACTTGCTCTCTTTTTTTAGGAAAGGAGATCAAAAATGTTTACGTTTAAAAATAATCTTTGAAGACTATTGTTGAAATTAAAATATTATGGTGAAAGTAAAACAAATCACGCTGTTTGGCCATTAAAGCGCGTCTGTGTGTGTTTGATGAGCCATTTTTGTTACCTTGATAATACACAAGAAGCCCTATTTAAACAAACCCGCTACATGTCAGTTGCACGGCTTTTCAGCAAGGTCAGAGGAGCTCAACTTGTCAGTGTGTGCACTTTTTGCAACATTAGTGTGTGTGCATGCAGTAATGTGGGTTTTAATGTTTTAACATATGCAACCCCTTATAAACAGTGTTTTATGCAAACAGTGGCAGCGCGCCCATCAGATAAGACTCCAGAACAGGAGAAGGTTGACTGCCTTGTGAGGAAGGGAGAGTGGGGGTTGCAGCAAAAGCAGAATGAGCTGAGAGAGGAGGCCATGTGAGCAAGAAGCCCAAAATACTGAGAGAGACGTTTTTTTTTTAGTAAGGGCAACTTTCAAACGGGAATACAGTATTTGAACCGTTTTAAGTCGATCTTTTGTGCCATTTGAGCCTAACATTTCTGTTCACTTTAAGTTACGTTTTTTAGAGTGGGGTCATCCTGACATTCCTTATTCCCTCTGCAGAGCCTTTCAAAGGCGTCCATGAGCTTTGAATCTGTTATTTTCTGAGAATGATACAGACTACAATATAATTTATAGAGCTTCCATATGATAAACCAGCACTAAACAGTGCTTAACTGTGAAAAAGAAGGAAAGCATGACACATTTTCTAAAGTTTTTACAAACGAGATCTGAAAAGTGTGGGATGTATTTGTATTCAGCTCTAATGAGTCAGCACTTTTTGTGAACTTATAGTTAAAAATTATTTAGGTAATTTAAACTAAGACTGAAGTGGGAGCTTTAACTGGATCAATCTAATATGTAAGTATGCTTTATCCTCAGCTGTTCTGTTGTAGCTCAGGTTGTATATTAGCTGCTCTGCTGGAAGGTGAATATTTGATAAATGACAAGTCTTTATCAACTTGTATCATGGTTTCTATCTTCCAGGATTAGTGAACATTTGAAAAAGTAACCTAATTTTCAAAGAAAACAAATGGTCAGAGTTTTACTAGCTTACCAATTCAACCAAGCCTAGTGATATGGGGGTAAAAGCCTAAACACCAACTATGAAGTCTTAAAAAAGGCAAATTTAAAAAAACAAACAGTTAAGCTAAATATGAACTTTTTTGCACTTGAGTTGTTTCATCCTAATTAAAGTGACCAGGTTTTTGTTTTGCCACCTTATTCTCTGCTGTCGATGTGTAGAACGGTAAAGACAGAGTGTAGTTACGGAGTCCCGGTGAATAAAAAATGACCCCTGACCTCCGAATTCTTGTGTGTTCACATTGTTGCCATTGTGCTTCAAGCCATTTCACCAAAAAGACTCTTTAGCTCACAGTTATCACTGTTACTGGTGTACAAAAACATTTTTAATAAATAAACAAAGGATGGTCAGCCTGGTGGCCCGCCAGGCTGATAATGCACTGGGGGAAATCGCACTGTGTTATTGGCTCCATCCATCTTCCCATCAAACTAATCGACTTTCCTATACTAGCTTGAAGAAAGGCATCCTCACAGCATAACACTGCCAACATGACGGTGAATTGAAAAGCGCACTTTGAGATATTTGCAGTTTGGAATGTTTTCTTTTTTTAAAACCTAATCCTGCTTTTCTTACCGTTGTCCCTGACTTGTCTGCTGTGTTCCTTAGTCGCGCTGTTCCACAATTGTCTCAAACCTCTGAAGCTGTCACCAGGTAAATGTATTTATGCTGAGAATAAACATGAAAATGATATGTAATTTTGCTTTCACTTTACAGACAGCTCTGTCTTCTGTAATCAAAGGTCCTAATAAAGTAGCTGTTAAAGCTTTTGATGATAACGTGGCTAAATGTTGAAAAGATGAAAGATTAAATGCTTTTGCAAAGCACGGCACATTCACAAGCTCTTCGAAGCCGTTGTAGGTCTAAAGAAGAAGCCACGTGTTGTGACCCTCGTATTGCTACTTGTTAGCTTGTTGATGTGATATCGGCTGTCCACTGGAGTCCAGAGTGTATCTGCAGTTTTTACGTGTTTTCTCACTGTAATCTCTGACACTGTGTGCATCTGATAGCAAAGGGCAGCACTTTATCACTTCTATGTGATCTTCTGCTTTCATTTAGTTGCTGTACCAAGACAACATAAAAGACTGCTGCCCAATAGAGAAATACAGCACAGGAACTTGGCCTGTTGTCGCCCCAGCTGCCTCTCTTCTGCTCCTCCATCCCATGTTTTCCCTTCCCAACAGCTGAGAGTATAAAAATTTGCCTCAGTTTGATCTTTTTTGACTTTCTTAGCTTTTCTCCTCTCTGATTGCTGATTTTCCTCTGTTTTCGAAAATTGAGGGAGCACTGTGATGTTGACTAATACTCTGCCTCGCATCAGATAAATCTTTCATTTTTACCCCCCTACCCTCCTCGAATTTCTGTCACTCCGGGAGACAAATGTGCATCTCTGAGTTTCCTCTCCCTTTGCCCACTGGCTTCCTGAAACTCAGTTACTTTTGCTCTTTGAAGTGCTGCGTGCAGAATGGAGATTCTTTGCATGGTAAATTCGCGGAGTTGCCCGCAGCGTATCCATTACACAAGTTTAAAGAATGCTTCTGAGTCGTTTTGGAAGGGTCCTTTCTCCCACCGCCGCCCCCTCAATCCTAAACCAATTTCTCCGTGTTTTGAACTTCGGTAGTCGTGAGCCATGTAATCTGCAAATTGGTCCCTTTCTTCGCAGCTCGAGCTCCACCATCGAGCACCGTTTGATGTGCAATTATTTTGCTCATTACATGTTAATTTTATTGTTATAGTTTGCAAATGTTTCTCGGGGTCACGATGTTAAAAGTTTCTGAGGAAGTAAAGAAGCGAGAGAATTAGTGAGTCGAGCGCTCGTCACGGCCAGCTCGGAGAGCTCCACTTTGAGATTGCCAGAGCCGGCTCGCTATCTGCTCTCTTTTAAGTCATTTAGAAACAACCTGCTGGGTGGTTTCTGTACCCAACCAGACGCTGCTGTGGGATTTGGTATGGAAAAAGGATCTGAGGCTCTTTATCTTCCATAAAAGGTTGGAAAAAAATGGAGATTTGTCGTGTTTGTAAGAATGAAACCCTAATCTCTGAGCAACATGGGAATCATATGTTTTGTTTATTTTATCTATTGGGCCAACTCTCACTTCCTATGTAATTTTATGTGTTGATATGCAGTTTCTTTTCTTTTCTTATATACTTGGGGTAGCTCTCTCCAGGCAAATATAGAGTTGATAATTAGATGCTGTTTATGAACAAACTATTAAGATGGTAATTGTTCAAACTCAGCGGTAAAGAGCCGGACCTCACACAACCACGCTGCATTACATTTGGGTCACTGAATAAAGCGAGATCTATCTCAGTGTAACATCCGGCATTATATGGGGACAAAAAACAGCAATAAATATATAATAAATAAATAATGACAAAAATAAAAAATGTAAAGTCCTTTATAAATATATTAAAACCAAGTAAAATTATAAGCAACAAAGGTGACTGAAAATGAAATCTGTTGTCGTTCCTGTGCTTAAAACCTTTTCCTGCATCAATAAGACAAATAGTGATGATGATAATAATAATAATACCAACAGTCTTAATAATGATAATAAGTTCCAGAATTAGTCATGCTGATCGACCCATTTTGGACCTGCATGATATTACAACTTATGCAGGAAGAAGAGGGTTTCTGTCTCCCACAGATTAACATGTTGCTGTGAAATATGAAACATAACAGTTCAGCTTCTGCTCTATATTAAATAGGAAAGAAACCAGCTTCTTTTTAAATTAAAAGAAGCTGTGTCGCTGTCCACAGTGAAGCAGCTCCGACAGAAAGGCCTTCAATCCAAAACCAACACTAGCGAGAGGTTAGAGTTCACAACTTGGGGACAAAGATCTTAATTTTTGGAGACTTGTCTGACCAGACTAAGTTTCAAATGTTTTGCTTTGATGACCATCGCAGCACTTGGAGAAAAAAAGGAAGAATCTTAATCAAGAATGTATCCGTCTGTGTGTGAGTGTTTCCATTTTCTCATTTTCTTGTATATAATTTCACACCCCTTCACTTATCCCTTGTGAATTCATCAGTATTTCTTATTAACTATATGGAGAATTATACCTTCAACTCTCACATTGCTTTCAAATTTTGCCGTCTATTAAGTCTTAAAAAGATATCTAAAGCTTGAATTACAACCCATTTTCATGTAATTTGGTTCTGGTTCCTTTGCTGCTGGTTGACTCCTTTAAAATGTGAAAGATAAGAGTCGCTGATTAGAGAAAATAGGTCACTAAACCGCATTTCCCTACTTTACACAGACTGTAAAAAATATATTTTAAGGTGTTCGTTGTCAAAGTAGGAACAAAGCGTCCCCATTCTGTCTTTTTTGGGGTTTTTATTCTCCTGACAGATTCACCTACAAAATGATTAAAACTGCAAAAGTATCAAAGTGTGACGAGGAGAAATGCCCAACATCCACAAATTACTAAAGGGAATGAACGAATTAGCGGATAAATCAGACGTGTTCACAGCTTAATCTGCTGGAATGTATTATTCTATTTAATTTTATGATAACACATAACTCAGTTGGTAAATAAAGTATTGTCATTTTTTGGGGTCTTTGTTGCCTTTAATAAAGACAGCTGCTTTACTCTCACTGTTGTTTCATGTTTGATCCATTCACCGGAGCTCAAATATATTTTCTAATTAGCCTTCAGCTGTGGGACAGAATAACTAACACGCACGTGTCCAAATTGTTTGTAGACTCCCCTTTTCATCTAAGGAAGAGATACGTTCTTTCTTTTCACCCCCTCTTTCATTTCGTTCTGACTAACAAATTCTGTTTGACTGTGTTCTTTAATACCATCAGTGCTAAATAAACTTTGTTGACAACAATAGCTTCTGGCAAAGCGCCTCCACCAACAAAGCGGAGCCATCAGGTTCAAAGGCAATGCATCACTCTGCTTCTGACTCTTCATTATTCATCCTACTGTCTTTACCTCTCCTTCCTCTTGCTCTTCTCTGTCTGTCGGTGTGTGTGTGTGTTTCTTTGTGGCTTTGTCTGTTAAACTGCTACATGTTCTGGATGCTGAGGCTTATTAGCTGTTGAGTTTAATTAAAAAAGGCCATTCATATGAAAATGGGAGTCCGATAGCGATTGCTGTCCCCAGCAGCTTCCTCCTGTTACTTTTAATTAGACACCCTCTTGATTGACATCAAGCCCACTGGCGGCTGGAGCTGTGTGTGTGTGTGTGCGCGTGTGTCTGCGCGTGTGTGTGCGTGTGCGAGGAGAATGAGTGTGTGCTCCTGTTCAGGAGCCAGTGTGTACGCTTGTTATGTGTGTGTAGGCATCGTTCATTTTCTTTTTTTCTTCTTCTTTGCGCAAATATATCCCCCCGCCCCGACGTGCAGGAATACCAGCTCTAAGGTCATTAAGGCATTACAGTGGGGAGAGTGGACATCAAAGTCAGCTTTGTCGTCATGAGGTAATTATCGGCACAGTAGCACGGACCTCTGCTGCCCACCTTGTCACTCATGTCCAGCGGGTCGTGTTGAACAATGAACAGTAACCTTGTGATTATGAACCGAGCGCGCACTCACACCAGCTCCGTCCGCCGCCGCCGCCGCTGATGGAAAAGGCGATGAGCTGCTTTTTCTCTGCCGCCTCTTTTCCCTCTCTTGCTGCTCTCGCTCTTTCTCTTGGAGGGCCCTCTTTATCTGTTTGCAGCGCACGCTCCGGCTCTGGCTACCTTATTATTATACTGTCAGCGGCACGTGCCCGGCTGATAGATGTTCCTCTCAACTGTTTACTGCGAGCAGATGATTTAACTAAGACTCTCCGTTCAACTTGACCTCTCCGCTTTTCGTCTTCTTCTTCTGAAACAGGACAACTTCATCTGTTGTTTACAACAACTCCATTATAAATGAGGAGGTGGAGGAATCAACTTTACTGTTAAAAACACAAAAGTGCTTTTAGGAGTCGAGGCGATAAAGTTAGTGCAGATTTTTGTGTCGTTTTTACATAGCAGTGTAAGAAAAACAGCAGGACTCTGTTGATATTTTATGTGCACAGTTGGGAAGAGAAAAGTGGAAAGTGGGGGATGCATTTGTACTCAGTCCTCTTGAGTCAGCAGTTTGGAGAACCATCTTATGATGCAGTTACGTTTTTAGTTCTTTTACCAACTTTCTGCATCGAGAGGCAACATTTTTTTCTGCTCAAGCTCAACCAGAATGGGGAGAGCGTCTTTAAACATCAGTTTTCATGCCAGATTCTCACTTAGATTCAGGTTCGAATTTTGACCTTTACTATAACACATAAATATGCAATGAGAAAAAGCTTTGCTTGAATCTCATGTGTCATTCACTGCAAAAATGTGAAATCTTACCAAGTGTTTTTGGTCTGGTTTCTAGTGCAGATATCTTTAGTGTTAGTTTTGCCTGCACATAACATTTAGCATGTAGGTAAAAAAAAAAAAGAAGCTTGGTATCGGTCTCCTCTGACAAGAACATCTTACCTGCAAACAGGAATTTGTTTGGCCTCCGTTCAACAGCTTCCTTCTCGCCACTTTTCTATCGTCCACTCACTTTCTGTAGAGGGTCATCAGATTCTCCGCCCTGAGCAGCGAGTGTCTCCCGCTTCTCCAGGCGACCTTTGGCCTCTTGGCTGCTTCAAAGATGAACACTCTCACGCATGTTTGCGTTTTTATCATACTCTTTCCATTTTCAGGCGCTGGTTTGAACTGTATTCTGTGAGAAACTTGAGATATTGTTTGATAACCTAAGTCTGCTTTAAACGTTTGGGGATGTTGTCCCTTTGCTGTCGTCTGTGTCCCTCGGTCTTTATGACGTCGTTTGTTCAACCATTTTGAAAAAAGGTCAAGTCACTCATTCATAACTGTTTTTACTAAGTAAACAAAAATGAAATTAGTTGCTTGTGCTGGACTCAGCATAACTCATTTATTGGATACTGTTTACAAATGCACACCAAGCTTTTATATTTTATTTAAAAAAATGATATTAATATACTAATTTAATGTCCCTTCCTCTTGAAGTTATATGATACTTAATCTATCTCAAACATCCCGAAAATGAACATGCACTGAAACCGTTAACGGCTCCAGCTCTCCGCAGCGAGTTGCAACCTGTTTCACGTTAAAGGCCGAGGAAGACCCACCTCTGCTCAGACGGCAGGCTCCAGCAGAAACAGCCCATCAGCAGCCGCTGCTCAGTGCGCTTGTGTTTCCTTCCTGGTGTTTTGTTTTGATTTGCCTGACATTTGAGAACGAGAAGGGTCTGATGCTGGGAAGGACGCAAGAACAGAAAGTACACAGTGGAATTTGTAATTGATCAGATTACTTTGTATTATGACTATGTCATCTGCTGCTCAGATGCACTTTGGGTTGCATTTCACGGTGTGTCAAGACTGCCTGTTTGAAGTCAGACGTCAGTATAAAGACCATCACCAGTCGGTGGAAATTTTAAGTTAAAATCCTTACTGCAAATTGGCTATAAAGTAACTACGTTTAGAAGTGTGTGCTGCAGCATTGTGGATCGAGAGAGCTCAAAAGTAAAGAGTAAACTATTTTTTCAGTCAGGCTGGCGAATCAGCTGATTTTATGGGATCTAAATTTACTCTTATCTCTAATCCTACCAAGTCAGTACCACAAATGCATCAACTGTAATTTTAATTATGTAGCACATTTTAAACAAGACAATACAAAGTGCTTTATAGGAATTAAAAGAAAGTACAAACAAAATAAACCAAAGGAAAGAGCGAAACAAGAAAAAGTATCTGATGTTGATCTAAAGTATGTAAGCTTGGTGCTCCGGTTGCTAAAGATCCTCTGGTCTATTTCTATTTCTAGGTTGGAAGAACAGGAGTCCAGAGAGTAGTCTAATAATGTGGATTCAAAGTATATAAACTAGATAAACTATATATTATTATTCAGGGTTGGCAGATAGGTTTAAGTAAGTATCCTCTGGTTTTATTTCATTTTCTGTGTTGGAAGAACAGGAGTCTAAAACGTAGTTTTTCTGAGTCCTAAGTTTTTTCTAATCCCTGTTCTGGGTTGCTAAGTAAGTAGGTAAGTTTCCTTTGGACGTCTGGGTCCAAAAACGTCCAAAGGAAGAAGAAACCATTTAGTGCTCAGAATTAATAGAGGTTAAGCTTGAATGTTGACAAATTAAACAATCCAATCTTTTTTTTCAAACTTATTTTTAGTTACTTATTTAGTTCAAACTTATGGAACTGCAGAGCTGTGCAACACCAGACACTTTTCCCAATATAAATGATATATTTATATAAATATAAATAAATTATTGATCACAGAAAGGATGTTTGATGTTCTCAGGAAGTTATAATAACTGAGTAAAGAATTTAACAATCTACCACATTGCAGGAAATTAGCTCCAAATATTGTAATATGATCCACTTCTATATTTTGAGCAACTCAAAAAAAATGGTTGGTGGAGCCATAAATTGTCTGAATGTCTGTTTTATTAAAAAATGAAGGCATTCTACTGTATTCATACAGTTTATTAATTATTTAGATATCTTATTTACACAGATACAGTGTACATTTCATTATTCTTTTACTGGGAGATGTTCATGGCACCAGGTCATAGCAAAAAAGCTAAAAATTTCCAGCTTGCAGCACCTGGACATTTGGATGTAATCAAGGTTGATTTAACAGATAATGATTTGGTGAAAAGCCAGTATATTAATGCATGTCTGATAATTCCTTGGTTTCATTCTCATTAAAGCAGCAAACCAATCAAAGTGCAAACAATTCATAAAACAATGTCTTTGACTTCATCAATGGTGAGTACAATCTACTTATTTAGCAACCGTATTTTTGGAAAATATACAAACATTTTATCACTAGAACATGTGATCATTTAATTTGGCAAACTATTCCACTGACTCGTTGCAACAAAGTCACAGATTTTCAGTGATGCGAAGAGAAAAGAAACGCTAATTTTGGTCTTTGCCCATTATTTTGAACATTTATTAGCACTTCAGTTTTTGATAGATGGTGAAGTGCAATCAGCGGGTGAGAGGACAGTTGAAAACCAGTCCCAAACTTTTTGATCGGCGTGTTTGCAGCAGCTTTATTTGATTCTAGAAGAGTGCCATGTTGAGGTCCCTGGGCCTCCTTGTCGCATTATACAGCGCTCTCCTCTTCCTCTCAGACAGATTAAATCACTTGTGTTACTCGGAAATGCTCCAAGCAATAAGGCAGGATGGAGTTCGTACAAAAGAGCCTAACATGGTTTGAAAGTGCAGGCCGGGCAGCGAGAAGGAGGGGACTGTGTTGATGTAACGCATCATTGTGGCGACTCTTCTGAGTTAACACCATTATCCGCCCGGCACAGAGGGTCCAGCTGTCTCCGTGAGCTGTTGGGCTGAGTTACCTGGGCTGACTTACCTACGTAGGGCCAAACACACCGCCGCCGCCTCCACCACCCGTAGGATACAGTGTTTCAGTCAGGCTCCCTGTCCTCCCCTCTCCACAGCACTTAGCAGTGATTAACCCCGGATTCAGCCGGCCCACCTGCCATCTGACTACCATTACAGCCGCGCTTATCTGGCTCTCCATCTCCCTACAATGGGACCGGGGCTGGGCTCAAGGATTGGGCAGGGGAAGGCAGCCTGCACTGCTTAATAATAAATCATTAGCTAAATACTTTTTGTCCATTTGTGTCGTGTTACACGTACTTTAGTTTTCTGCTTCGTCTCTGCCCGTCACCCCGTCTCGCCCTTTGTTTTGTTTTTTTCCTGTGTCGCCGTTCATCCTCAGCTGCTATCCTCTGTCCTCCAGACTTTGTCCTTCTCATCTTTCTTTTGTCCCCTTCTGTCCTTAAATGTTCTTTCTGAAATGATCGTCATTGAAACGTTGTGGCCCTGAAGCCAGTTGTTTTCAGTCATTTGACTGGAGATAAAAAAACAACAAACAAAAAAACATTTTGTGCTTCTTTTCGTGAGATTTCAGAAAAGAAAAAAAAATACAACACAAAATCAATTTTCCACCTTGGGTTATTAATTTCATTATGCTGAATGGTATAATCCAAGCAGACATGCTGCTTATCGTATTTATGCTTGTTTCCTAGGACGCTTCATTTTGAATGGCACCAGCTAAATTGGTTCATATAGTCTGATCCCGCGTCGAAGCCGTCCGTCTGGGACATATCGCTAATATTTATGCTTCGCTGTTCGCCATCCTTGCATGGTTACACCCCAGAGAGCCAAGCGCCACGCATTTGCTTGACACAACATAGACAATCTGGACAGCGAGGAGGAGATAAGTCTCTAAGTTCATTTAACTTGTATAAAGTGATTATAGACATGCTGGGCCCTCCATATTTAGACTTCTTGACGCCCCCTTCTCGGTCGCCCCCCTGGTCGTACTGTTGTAATCTAATTTTCCGCTGACAGAGGCCATGGAAATCCTTGGGTCACGGTGCGAGTCCCTCATGCCTACCCCTTGTCATCCTCCCCTTCACCCTCACGCTCTAACGAAGGAGTCGCCATGCAGCAGACAGCACACATTAGATCTGTCTACTGCTATGTCAGCTTGCCCCAGCCAACCCATAACGCCACGTTGCATTTGCAATCAGTGATTAAAGAAGACACAAAACAGCAGAAATGAAAAACAGTCATCCTTGTATCCACTTTTTGTGGTTCGTATCATTGCTCAGCACCTTTCTCTGTAAATTCCTTTCAATTTTAAGACCTGCCATTGGGGATATTGTAAGATAAAATGAAAGAAAGCAGGAGAAAGTGATTACAGGAGCCTCCTGCTTTGTGGCTGAGGAAGAAGGCCACACCTGGAGAGTTCTTGCTCCTTGTTGAACTTTTGTCTGTTTCAGGTCTGACCCCTCCACAGCTTCACTATACATCACTCTGCCTCCCAACTCTTGCCTCAGGCGTTCACTCTCACTGCTTTCTGCAGCTTTTTGTGTGTGATGTGTACAGACTTGTTACTGGGGAAAGATGTTAGGTTCTTGAACTTGAGCCTTTTTGGATGACCACACAGACTTTTGTGACTTTGCTGATTGTTCATGTGCTTAAAGCTGCAGTTTGTAACTTTTTATTGGAAAAATGTTTTCTTTTTTACATGTTTGTTGAAACTCTCACAATGTTGTTACAATATGAGACAGATAATCTGTGAGAAATTTGAGCTCCTCCCACTGCTCCTATTGCCAGCTGCAGAAGGGTGATTGACAGCACTAAGACCCGCCTCCTGGCTCTGATTGGTTGTTTCTAGTTTGCACTGGGAGAAGGCAGGAGAGGAAAATTGATACATCTAGTACAGGGGTCAGCAACCCAAAATGTTGAAAGAGCCATATTTGACCAAAAAACAAATCTGAGTAAAAGCTTTATATAAGGCTTATGACGAAGGCAACACAGGCTTTAAATGTTTTGCTATTTTAGCCTATTATCAAGAAAACTAAGTGTGTACATTCATGATCAAATGTTTATTTTTCCTGCTGTGCGTCCTGGAACCACATGTCTGTTGTACGATGGTGCTTTTTTTCCCCCATTACAATATGAATGTTTTATGTTTTGTTGCATTGATAAAATTAAATAAATGCAATAAACAAATCAAATTTTTTATGCTATTTTTATTACAAAAATTCGACAGGGAAAGATATTTTTCCTTTTGGAACTTGGAAAAGCTGCTCTCAAATGCAGTTTGCATAACAACAATCACTTATTGTAAATAATCACCTTTAAGTGTGTGAGTGAAAAAAAACAACAGAACGAAACATGCATAATGCGCCACTTACCTGGGAAACAAGCAAAGTGCAATAAAACGCAATAATATAAAACAGCAGTCTTTTGAAAAAGTAACATATATCAAATTAAATTAGTACAGTTTAAGTTTGATGTTTGTGCAAATGCCAAGCAAGTCAGTGCAATGATAAAACATAGCAGCATCTTCTCTTTTGACACGCAACCAACGCAACCATCCTCGGACCTGAGCAGCAAAACACAATATCGCTAAGTGTCGTTCTAAATATACACTGACAAAAATCAGTAAACAATTTATAAAAACCACATTGTTACTAAATATATGTGCCCATGGCAGGATTGTGTCCTTACGTGTTTAATGTGACTTTTACTTGTCGATGCTGCAAACTTTCAACTTAGTGCCGACAGATGATGTTTCTCAAACGGCAGCGGTGAAAGGAAAACTGTCGGTAGATTCAGCAGTATGTGTGGATGTTTTGGTACTTACTGAAGCCACACAGTGAATAGGAAACAAAAAAGCTTCTACAAGCTGGCTGATTTACTGCAGAGACATTTAATGCTAAAAACATTTATTCAAGAAACAGAGGAAAGAAAACGTGGAGGCAAGAGAGAAGAAGGAGGCACCAAGAGGATCACTGATGCAACCCAAAGAGTCAGAGAAAGAGGGAACGAATTATAGCAATGTAAATAGTTTAGATTATCTCTCATGCCAGCCCAGCATAGAGGTCATGTGAGCAATTTATTTCAACAAAGTTGTTACTATGGAGAGAAATGTAGCTGAGAAGGAACAGAACAAACAAAAAATGGGAAGCAAAAGACAAGAGAGAGAGCCAATATGGAAGAACAATAGTTTTCCATGGTTAGAAATGTTTTCTTCCATTAACCTCTGTGTTATTAGGTGGAAGACATAAAAAAGCCAAACGGTACAGAGACTAGGGAGAGCACCTAAAATGACAACCAGGAAGGTACAAAGAAACAATTAAAAAGTTTTTTATAATTCAGACTCTGATTTGTTTGTTTTGCTTTGTATTCCATGGATTTCAACTTTTCGAGTTTGACTTGTTTAAATAGCAAAAAATCAGCTAGAGCTAGCTAAACTAGCTAGCTAAAAATTTGTGGAACCGCCTGTTAGCTTTCCTGAGTACTTTCTTGACCTTGCAGGAAACTATTATTCCAAAAAACTTCACTAGAGACAAAAAAAAAAAGAAAAAGAAAATCCAAACAATCCTTTTGAGCAGTCATGGTAATGTGGCTAAAGCAACTCAGGCTGGTGTGGCCAACCAGTCTGTTTTACTGTGTTTAAATTGCCTATTTTTATAACCTGATTTCAAAAGCTGAATTTTGTGCCTTCTTGTTGTTGTGCGCCCTCATTTTCTTCGACTCTCTCCCTCCCACTCTCCTCCCAGCCGTAGCATAGCTAGCAGCTGATAGCATCTCCCCTGGAGTCTGCTGCAGTCTGCACCGGCTTCAGACAAAGTGCCTCCATCAGACTGCTGAGGCTCCCTGGGAACCTCGCAGCAGACCCATTGGCCCCTCGACCAGTCTGCGTGTGTGTGGCTCCATGTGATTACAGTACATGCATGCTAGCGTGTGTGTGTGTGCGTAACAAGGGATTCAACTTGTTTCTTTCGCTTCATTGTGAACGTTTTTTCGCAAACAGAGGAAGTTAGTTGGGGATGTGCTGCACCGGCATAAACGCCCGGTTTGTTTTCTCTGCTCATCTGGAAGCAGTGCACCACATTGCTGCTGATTGTTCTCAAAGCCCTGAGAGAGCGTAGCACACTGCCACAATCATGCCAAAGAAAAAAAAAAAAAAAAAAGCACACAAGCGCCGCTGGACGCAACAACACACTTCACAAGTCCTGCTCCCCTCTCCAATCTGCTCTTGGCATCAGGGCACTTGGAAACGTTTGACTTTTTGACTTTCATCATAACTAGAAAGAGTGGGACCAAATGGACACAAAGGAAGAAAAAGGAGGAAATTAGAAGAAGTGCTTTTATCAGGGGCCCACTCCTCTTAGCCCGGCTCACACACACACACGCTCATCCTGTACCTGACCCTCGTGTGACCCCCATAAGTTTTCAACATTTAGAAATGCAGGCAGAAAGGCTATTCTCCCACTGGGTTACATTTATGTGTGTGCATGTTCATGCATTCCTGCTCGCCTATCGTCACCATCGCTTGACGAGAATTATATAATTGCGGCCTGTGATCTTATTTTCCCTCAAAGAGAATTTTTGAAGTTTCCTTTCCTCTTTTGCACATTTTGTTTCCTCTGTCTCCCGCTTGCAGCACTGCCACTCTGCGGCGCATTAACTTTCAGCTCACTTTTCCCGTTGTTTCTGTTTGCTTTCAGAAACTTCTAGGCATCCAGAGAGTTAACTCACATCTGGGAACTTTTATTGGTCTAAAAACACTTCAGCCGGTGCCATTCACGGGTTCCTCACTCATGAACACAGTTGTCAAAAATACTTGATGAGATTAGATTTTTTTTTTCTCTTCTCATAAATGAAATAACGCTGTTTGTTTTGATTTTCTGCACATTTTATGTATTATTCTAAATTATATTTATTGAAACTTGTGTAGATGTTTCAACATATGTTCTTGTATCAAGATCTCGTATCAGGAGTAGAATATCTTCGCTTCGTTCTCATTTTGGGTAAGACTGTGACTTACACAAAAGTAAAATGAGTTCCAGTGATATGTGTTAATGCCATACATCAATCTGACAACCTTTTCCTTTTCCTGCTCCGCATTGTTGTGCTTTCTGCACATGCAACCAGTGAAATTTCATTCTAGCATCTCAGTTAAGTGCAACCAGCAACTCCACGCCCCGTCAGCCGCAGTCCTCTTCGCAGTCAATAGAGGGCAGAAGTGATCCACATGGGCTTGTGTGTGAGAGTAAACAGAGACATAGAGTCTGCTGTTGTGTGGCGATTCCTGTCACTGGGCCATGTGTGCTCATCTGCCCGTCTCTATTCCTGTTTGCTTGTTTATGCCTTTAATGAACCTCGGGATGACACGGATCCAGCAGCTCCGGGTGGTCGGGTTTTAATGGACCCTGGTGGAGTATTGTTGAGGTGAAAAATAATAACAATAAATGGACGTCCAGAGTAGAAAAAGAGCAATAAATGTGACAAATGGAACATGATCAAGTTCTGTTACCTTCACACGAGTATAGAGTTATTGTTTATTAGGGTAATTTTTCAAAATGGAGCAGAAATTGACTGCTGGAAAATGTTTGAATTAGAGAGACTGGTGTGTTTAGAGTTTCAGGTCTTACCAAGACTTTTAAAAGTTTCAGTTTCAGAACTTTTTTTTTCTTTGTTGGTCCTCCAGATTAGAGGCGTTTTTTTTTTTGTTTTTTTTTTACGAAGCTTCAGAGTGACACAAAGCTCCTCCTCCCCTACCTGTTGCTGCACACTACCGGTCAGCTGGCTGAAATGAGACTCGTTACACTATTCCCTCGCATTCAACAACCACAAATTAGGCTGCTTGGACAAATTTCTGGTCAGTGGCTTTGCTTTAGCGGTAGCGTTTTAAAATTTCAGATTTGGATTTTTTGTTTCATAATTGATAACATCACTACAACTCTAATAGCCTGCACGCTACATAACATTTGGAGCAGAATGAGGTGTAGGTTATTTTCTTTTTTAAATAATAGTAACTATATTTTTCTTGAAAAACAATCACTTTTGATACACAGTGCGCTTCTCCCTTGCACCCAACATTTACGCCACTTCATGTAATTTTGCCACAGATGGCTCTTCTCTCCTCGTCTGGCTCTCTTTACACCGTCGCTTGTCGTCATTTTGCTTCCTATGAACCGCAGTAAACTGCAGTGCTTCTTCCTGCTCTCATAAATCAAATAGCATCGAATATATGGAGGAGTTAAAACCTGTGCCGCCCCCCCAGCCCTCCACACTTCCCCCTGCTCCTGGTGGGTTTTAGTGGCTTTATTGTCACACAGTCCTTATCTCTGGTTGACACCTCTGGAAACGTCCCAGGAGAGCGACAGATTTGCTGCAGGATTAAACTAATTTACCAGATGATTGAATGTGAGTCCAAAGCCACTCTTTTGGAAAAAATGCAAAAAGGGACCGATGGTCATCCCCCTCCACAGTCTCCAGTAGCCATGATACATGAATGACTTGGCAGTCACGCTCAGATCCCGGTGGACATCTATAAACCTGGAGCGTGTCTCTGCTGAGAAATTACACAGGACTTCTGAGTGAATTCCAGATGTACATTTCATCTAATTCTGCACATATCTATATATTTTTTTATTTCTTTCAAATTGCTTTTAAGATGCAGTCTCACTGTTAAGGGCTTGGAGATTGCTGCTTTTAAAAGACGACAGCCTGACACCCGAGCCAGGCACCATCTCTGGATTTGCGGCATTAGCGGCAGACATGAATCATCGTCGGGATCCACGGCGAGCAGATGGAGACGAGCGGGAACGGCTTTGAGACTGACAGTTAAGGAGAACGAGGCGGCTCAGCGGGCGAGGCTGCACACAACAGCGAGCGCATTTCCCCACATCTTCTACGTAAAACTTTGCATTTTCTTCACGTATGTCAGGGTCTCCCAAAAAAAAAAAAAAAGGAAAAAAATATGGGGAACAATTTCAGTGTGTCCAAAGACATTTGTCGCCCGAGGGAATGTTTCTTAATTGGAACACATTCAAGAGAACACTTACAAGCTCCCGAGAGGTGTACAAAATATTACATTAATTAACATGCAAAACAGTCACGCTCTGCACATGCAACCGCGCGCGAGGGCCCTGCGAGCGAGCTAAAAGGATTGCAGTGACAGCAGAAAACAGAGCAAAAAGGCAAAATAAGGGTAAAGAATAGGAAGAAAATTTGCTCGAAAATTTAGCTGTAAGCCCGCCGAAGATCTTATTACATAGGCCCGAGATAGAGATCTCAGCTGGAATAATACTTAGCACATGCTGCCCTTTTAATTAAGCAGTAATATCTGCAGAGGAGTGGAGAGCAAAATCTCCTTGTTTCTGCCTTCGACATCCCCGCTCACTCACTTTCCGTATCGCAGTTCCCCATCTTTACCCTCTGCTCCTCGCTCTCCCTGTAATCTCCTATGAAAGGGACGGGCCAAGGTGTAGGACGACGGTGGGATGGGGGGGACGCTCCTCTGTGATGTTTAGTGTCTTTGAGGCCTTACACATGTTTCTGTGCCTCATTCCTCCGTCGATGGCCCGAGGGTTTCTCTCGCAACGCATTTCGTGTCTGCTCGGCACAAGCGAAGACGGTGTCTGAAGCTGGCGGGCAGCGCGATGGCACCTCTCTGCCGAGGCCCGGCCCCGGCCCGGCCTCGGGCTGCGATACTCTGTGTGAGTTTTAGGATAGGAACCAGTTGTCCAAACAGGCTCTCCGAGTCTGGTGGGGTCTGAATATCAGGATGGCCCACCATGGGGGCGGCTGTCGCGGCGTCAACTCGCCGGGCCTGATTCAGGCTCAATCGCCCAAAATGTTTTCATGTCAAACTCAACAATATTAAAGTTCTCTCTTTGTTTAACCTGGTGCGATCACAGTAGCGTCTCCTGTTCTGGCTTTTGAAGTGCATGAGGAGAGCTGATAGAGTTTCATAATAGGAACATAACACTGGCAGTAATTACTGTAGGTGAGCTGAATGCAGGCTTTATGCGCCGCATCGCTGTTCTTAGGTAAAAATCCTCTAATCCTCTGAGTATGCTATTTAATCTAGTGGCTGGGTGACGCCTCTGTGCACTTCCAATTGTATGACATGCGGCGCATAAAGCCTGTATTCAGATGTGTTAACCATTGCGCTGGGCTCCATACAAGTGCAAATCGAGTTAGCGCTCTCTGTCTACACACCCCTCGCCTGTGTCGTTTACCCGGGGCTCGTTCTGTGTGTCTGCACACACTCTCTGCACACACAGGAGCTCCGAAAGGCCACATGTTAATCAGCTGTGAGTTGAACTTGCAGCAGAGAAAAGACAACAGATCAGCTCAATTAACACAAAAAAGAAAGTGGTGTCTACGCACACACTCGCACACACGCCGCCTTATAGCCATTGCACCTGCAGCTGAAGGAGCATTGTTCCAGCAGCCCCCTCCTCATCCTTTCCCTCTCTCTCTCTCTCTCTGTGAGTGTGTGTGTGTCTCTCTTTTTGGAGGAAAGCTGTTTTGTGGCTGCTCTTTTCTCTCTTCTTCGGGCCTTGGCCTTTCCATGGAGCAACCCCTCCTCTCCCTTTGCCACTGGGTCGCTACTTTCTTTCCAAGGTGCGGGGCGCCCCTCGCCTGCCCCAACGCAAACACAGCTGACAGAGGGCTGCTCACGTGCCACTCGCCAGGGCCCCCAAAATCCCTCCCGAGTGTGCGAACGAGTGTGTGAGGGTTGAGGATAGCTGTTGCCATTCATCCCGTTTCTCAGTCTGTCCGTTTTCAATTGTCTTGTTGGATTGTTTGCCAGATCACTCCATTGTATGGCATGTTTTTTTTTATCACCTGCAGTCTGTTCATTGTGCTAATAAAGGTACAGAGTCTTGCAAAAGCATTCAGACCCCCTGAACTTTTTCATATTTTGTCACATGAAAACCACAAACCTCAGTGTTATTGAAGGTCTGAGAAGATGTAGCAGCCTAGTGGTGCATACTTGTGAAACAAAAGGAAGTGGAAAAATGGTTTGTTTTTTCTAACACAAATGTTAAAAGAGTGGCTTACTTTTGCATTCAGCCTCAGTGAGACAATACTTTGCAAGTCTTGTCTGTACCTGCTGCGCACATCCACAGACAGGAAGTTCTGCCGTTCCTCTACTAGATAGCTCAGGCTGAGTTAAATTTGAAGGAGAGTTTCTGTCAAAAACAATTTAAAAGGTTTGGTAGAACTTTGCTTTAGGCCTGGAGTTTTAACAAGGCTTTGACACATTGCAGTTCTGGTCGCATGTTTGGGGTCATTCTCTTCATGGACAATGAATCTCCCCTCCAGTTTCAAGCTTGTTCCCATGTCAAGGTTTTCTTTCTGTGTAACTGACTGCATTTCGTAATGTTGACCTGTGTGCTGTGTTCGTCAGTCCTCATGATGATGGTTGTTCACTAATGTTCTGAAAGGATTTTATTCACACCAGCCCTGTTTAGTCCAGTTTAACCGAACTCTTGTTCAAGTCCGGATGGCGTGGTTTGGTATGAATGCGTAGTCAAACTCTGATGCGGAAAAAAAGTGATCTCTGGTCCTCCTCAAATACTAGCTTTCAGTTGAGTTGAGGTAAATTCTGGTGCATATGTGGATGCAACAGACTAACCTCTAACAGCTGCAGCTACTCCATTTTTCTTTCCATTTCGTGAAGAAAGAAGTTGCGCTCATATCTTCTTCATTGGTTTTTGTGTCGTCTTATTCAGCGCCACCGTAGGGGAGGACAAGTTTCAAAGGGTTTGGATCATCTACCTGAGTACGGAGTGAAAGCAAATCATAGCAGCTGAAAATGTAACAAACGTTACCGTTTCACTTAGGTGTGAAAACACCTCAACAAACCTCAGAGGCCCTCAGAGCTGCTGGATTTATTCTGGGATTGAATTACACACGTATACTCAGCCTGGTTTCTACAAATCGTGTGACTTCTAGTATCAATTGGTGGCAGAGGATTTTTTTTTTCCTTCAAAAATGTTAGTAAATGTACCATTTCCCTTCCGTCTTACAATTATGCAGTACCTTGTGTTGGTCTCTCCCATAAAAACTCCTAGAAAATGCTTTGAAGGTTGTGTTTGTAGCATGAAAAGCACTAAATTTCTCATTCTCTGGAAGTGAAATTGCAGCATGTCTGCCTCTTCTTTGTTGTTAATAGGATTTCCCCAAATACCTTCAAACTGAATTATGTGAAAGGAAAGAAAATAGCTAAATGACTGATATTATGAATTTCTTATTGACCTGTTCGTTCTAACAAAGTACCTCCACTCCTCTCGGAAAATCACCGTGTCCTTGGCTCTAATGCCGTTTTTGCATCGCTCTCCTCCGTGACGCCCTGTCCCATTTGTCACCGCCGCCCCGGTATTGCTCATTCTCACTGATCATCCTATCACAGAGCTATTTTTCATATTTCTCATATCCGCTCCCCTTATCTCTCCTCCAGCGTCGGGGCCAGACACGCAGAGCTAATACGGGCTCCCAATACGTGTGCAGAATCCAGTGACCGAAGATTACGGCGCTGTGAAATACGTATAGATTTCATACGTTATTCTGCGTTCGCGTGTAATAGGATTGGCCTTATCCCATTTCCAATAACTCAGGAGATGACATGGAAGTAAATGCTGCGGATCAATGGAGGAGTGGAGTTCTGTTCAGGACCTCAGATGTTACTCAACACATGAATTGGACTGCTGGTTGAACTGGTGTAATTAGCAGCATTACTTCTGTTGCAATCATAAAAGTTGGGCTATTTTTTATTTTTTTATCCACTGAGCAAAGGAAGAAGAATAAAGAATGCTCTCACTGTGTTCATTGAACTGTCTGAGCCTGTTTGCAAACAAGTATATGCAAATATCCGTTGTCAAGGCTGTGACGGATGGGCTGCTGCAGTGGCTGGTGGGGCGATTTCACTGGTATTCTAACCATGCTGCCTGCCTCTCTCTTTTACTGCCCTGCCGGGGTGCTCTTTCATGAAGACCCTGCCTGACTGCATCTATCTCCCCAGGTTAAAACAAACACAAAACGCCCGGCACCATTCAGCCTCCCAGCCAGGCCTGCTCGGCCTGCCCTCCTCCTTCCCTGGCTCCAGCAGTCCTGTCCAGGGGGCAATAAACTCGTTATCTCCTCCTCTCAGATCCTAATCTGATGGCCCGCCACCCCGCGCGCCGCCAGGTGACCTGGGGTGGGGTAGGACGGATGGGAGGGGAGGTAGAAGTTCCCCCTCTTGAGCCTTTGCAGCTCCACGTCCAGCTCCCCTCCACTCGCCTTTTAAATCCCTTCAGCTTTCCCTAGCTGTCAGCGGCATCTTAACCCCCCCACCTTCTGAAAACCCTCCCTCGCCTGGGGCTCCGAAAGCCTCCTGCTTCTCTCCACCTCCTCCTCCTCCCCTTGTCCTTTCAGCAATTAATCCTGCTATTGATCACAGTAAAACTTTAAAGGCTCGAAGGCTGCAGGCGGGCGGGTTGAGGACTGTTTAGTCCTGTGGGCGTACGAGGTCGCACTGCTGATGAGCGCCGTGCCTTACCTGGAACGTCCTCTTGGTTTAGTTTGTTCTCTTAGTCTGCTCTCACACACAAAAATATTCATACTGTTCCATATAAACTTCTTCACATTTTGTCAGGATACACCGGAATTAAAAATCTCTATGAAATACGGGTGGGCATTTATCGCTTATGAATTATTGTGAAAAATTTTGATTTACATGTGTCATGATGAATTGAAGTTATTGATAGTAAATTTTAAAAAAAAATTGACAGTATGATTGTAAATTTCGTTAATATTTTTCCTCTGTGTTTTCCACTGCAGCATCAATAAATATGAGTAAATCTACCACAGTATTTACTGTGGTTAATGTGTGCAGTTTACTGAAATAAATCACACTTTTTTAAGTAAGTGTTTTCATAAAGGAGCCCGTTTCAAATGGAAATGCTATTCAGGAACAATATTTGTGTTTGTGGTGCTATGAATACTGTGCCATCCAGGCACAGTCATACAGTTACCTGAAAAATAAGCAATAAATAGTTTTTTTTAATCATAAACTTTCTTGTCCATATCTGTAACCCTTATGATGAAATAATGTATTTTTAAATGATTTTATATGTATTATTTAGTGTAAGAAAATGACAGATTGTCATACATAGAAATTTAAAAAATGTCGTTCCCATTTGTATTCAACCCCTTTTACACAGATGCACATAAATGCAGCGCAGAGCAACCTTCTGTCTTTGCCAGATCAGTGTAGAGAGTCCAGGTGTGTGATTTAATCTCAGCATAAATCCAGCTGTTTTGTGAAGTTCATTAGAGAGCGTCAGCATCATGAAGACCAAAGAACACAGCAGACAATCAGGGTGATGGAGGAGAAGCTCAGTTAGGTTACAAAACAATATCTCAATATCTATACTGTTCATAATGAAGCGAAAATGTTTTAATCGACTGATTGATGATGATGAACCTACTTGTTGGACGAAACGACCATCAAAGAGAGGTATTTTATGTCTCTTTTTGACTTTCATAAGGACTCATAATATTATGAGTCCTTATAAAAGGACTCATAATATTAGTTTCTTATTCATAAATACAATAGTCTCAGTGCATTATGACTGAATTTGTGCCATTTTTCAAAGAAGAATGGCCAAAATGTGCAGAGCTAATAGAAAAGTTTACAAATTTGTAAAAGTTCAGATGATCTGAATACTTTATGCAAGTCACTGCAAGATTCCCCAAATTATTACTGTCTGTAGAGCTGAGCAAAACAAAGTGCTTGTTTGATCGTATTGCTCTCCGCATTAGAAATGCTTTCGACAGACTGGACTATTCTGGCAGGATTCCAGTCATTCTTCAACGCTTTATGAGCCTTTTTTAAGATCCTGACCCAAACTGCTTATTGTTCTTTTCATGCAGGGTAATAAAGACCCTCCGACATTTTATGGTGATCTAAAACCAGGCAGATTTTCCAATACTCTTTTGGCACACTCTGCTTTAAAACATATTCACACTGTTTACACACCCAGACTAGTTTGTGCAGCTCCGAAAGCATCAAGGGACCAACCCACAAACCAGACCACCTTCTGTGACAGTGATATGTTACATCTGTGCTGCTGGAGTTTTAGCGCATGAAACGATCCCCCAGGTAGCCTGCATTTATACGGCTGTAGTCTGCAAGACAGCTCACAGCATTTCTACACCGCTACCAATTCTCGCACTGCTTCGCTGTTTCTCTCGTCTTCCCCTGCAAATTTGCACTTTTCCTCTTCTTTTTCTGTTCGGTTTCTTGGTTTGGTAATATTCTCAGAAACACCTCTACTGCCTTCATAGATCAGCTGAGATTAAATTATGCACAGCTGGACTCGACTTACAAATCGGCTGATCTCTGAATGAATCTGGGGTGTCAAAGTAAAGGGGTTTGAAAACCAAAACATGCGCTATTTTAATTTTCTTGTGAACATGGGAACAAATTTTAAAAAATGCTGTTTGTCACTTGTCAAAAAGTGTCAGCTTCTCGCCTGTGCTTTGACATACGGCTTTTGATATACCAGAGACTTTTTCACACCTGATAGTAAAGGTGAAAAACGGTTGAGAACCATAGAAACTGCAGATTCAAACAATGGTATGAATCTCAATCTATTCAAACCATTTTGAAAAACTTGTTCAACTCCTGCACCAAGAACCACCAAAAGAAACAAAACGAAATCCTCAGAAGACCAGCACACCTTCCTTCTTCACAAAATGTCAACACATATGGAGTGTCGTGTCAAACTTTAGTGGTTGTGGGATTTCTTTTTGGACTACAGCTAAACACCACAAGCTCTTTCTGCCGCTGGCTCTAGACTCATTATCTCCTGGTTACCCACAATGCCCTGTACTATTGTCCACTTCCTGCTTTTGGAGTGATCTCAGATCTGCTTGCATCCAAGTTTGCATTCAAACAAGTTTGGTTTTCAACCAAACCGAGGCCGAGGTCTTCAGACAGGCCAGAGTTTACTGTTTTGGTCCGTTCTATTGTTCCTTCACAACTCTCCAATCGAAGCAGACTTTCTAGGCAAATGAACTAGAGTTGAATTAAAGTGGACCAAACAGGGCTTGTGTGAACGAACCCTCAGCCACTTGTGTCCACGTTAGCTGTTTTCCGCTCTTTCTATTGAGCTGCAGCTCCCTCAGGCTGGGGTTCAGGTTCGAGCATCCTGTTCTGTTTTCACGAACCGTGTTGGATCTCCAGGTTAGTCTTTCTGTGTGTCCTCCATGGTGTGGATTCATGGCAGCAATTCAGAAGGTTCAGTTCTGAGTAATCTGCCTCGCTGTATCATCACTGGGAAATCTTTTAGGGGGGTTTTCCCTGGTGATCTGTGTGTGCGAGTCAGTGCTCGTCCAAGCCTGGTGGTGACACAGTCCCCCTCTGTGCCGAGTGGGGCTGAAGCTGAGGCTGCAGTGCAGCTCCAGGTCTTTGATGTGAGGAGTGAGGCAAGCTGTTTGGGTGTTTGGGCAGGAGCTGGGACAGACGGGGGCAGAGTGTGATGGAGTGATTACTCTCCTTGCTGCTCTCCTGTCTGCCCTGGCATGAATGCCCCTCTTCATCCACCCTAAAAGGCACATTATTGGACCGAAGAGAGTGGGATATCCTGGCCACTGACCCCAGAGTAGGGGTCAAGGGGAACAGGGGGGCAGATGAAAGGGAGCGTAATTATGGGCAAAAGACAAAAAGAAACCTTGTCTCCAAACAACTATTTTGGTGGGAAGGGGGGATTGCGGGGAAGGGGGAGTACGATTGAGATCAAGACATTTTCCCTGGCAAGTTATGTCCTTATCGCTGCCTCGGTCCCATCATGTGAAGCTGAGGACCGGCTCTCATTGGCAGAGTTATGGTTCTTATCTGATGGGGATTGGCTGAGGCCTGCGGGCACAGGAAGTGACAGCATGGTTCCCACAGTCCCACCCCTGAGAAAGAATTAAATGGCGTTAATATACGTGTGGAGGGATGTGTGTACCGTATCCATGTCTCCGCATATTTACCCTTTAGCATCAACGACAGAACTGCGTTTTCTTTTGTTCGTCTTTCCCTGCACTTTTTTTTCATTTTGCTCTCTACGTTAGGGTCTTAATATTCATTTGGGAATAAATTTATCAAGGACTTAGAGATTTGAGCAGAAAATAATATATAACCCTTTTTTTCTGACCAGAGATGACAAGATAACAGCCACACCCTGAATACCTCCACGTCGTCTCTTCGCTCTGTTGTTCGACATCATAAGTCACATAAAAGAACATTAAATTCAGGGAGAGGGTTGAAGGATTCAATTATCAAGTATTCTCAAGTTCTACCGATTTGACAAAAACTGGAATTACCAAAAAAAAAAAAACTGGACAAAATTTCTGTTAGTCCTATTAGATTAATTATTTAGCTGATCTGCTGAAGAAGCTGAACTGTCATGTAAACAGGAAGAAAGTTATTAAAGTGTAAATTAGCAAAAATATTAGAAAAGCAAAACATTTTGAAGAAATACTCGACCACGTCTCTAGTATCAATAAGTAGCAAAAGGTAGTGCAGAATTGTGTTGAAATAAGTTGAAATGCGTGAATTGAAAGCAGTTAGCTTTTAGGCTAATAGCATCTTATGTGCCAGCATTACCTAAGAGCTAACATCAGACACTATGCTGACGTTACCACCTTTGCTATCGATGGCTACCATTGACGCCACTGAACACTCTGATATAAGCCGGATGAACAAATTATGCAGACCTTTGACACGGTTGTTTCTTAGAAACATCTTTTTTACGTCATATGGGATTTCCCTCTAAATATGGGAGGTTTTGACACCTTTGTAATCAGTTTCAAGGTTGCTACAAACAAACACCATCTGGACATTTAGTTTTTTTGGTTTCTCAGCAGAATCAGAGGATGTAGGACGAATCGTTTCTGTGCTAAGCGTTGCAGAACATCAACGTCCTGGTCCATGATTTTTAAGCAAAGCCTTTGTGATTATTAAACTTAAAATGAACCATAAAGTTTTACTTTTGAAAAATATCACAGTATTATTTTAAAAATATGTTAGTCCTTAAAAAAATAAGTTGAAACTGAATTTTAAGTATTCTGTCTTCTAGTTTGAAATATTCAAAGCTGAAGTGTATTTCAGTGTGATTGAAGATTGAAAACATTTATTTTTTTAAGTCTTATTTTATTTTCTAAATATCCTTGGGCACATTGATGTGACACAAAATAGCTGAAACCAGGGCAATCTCTTGGCACTTCCAAAACCATCAGCCTGTTTTTCATTTTGCTGATTTAAAATTAAAAAAGAGGATTTGTGCTGCAAAACAAAATAATTCTTGTAAGTTGAAGCAAATTGTATTAAAATCAACACAGGCTTGGAAGATAAAACAGTCAAAGACAAAAGAAATTGTGGTCATTTGAATTATTTCATTTTGCGGATGCAAAGTTTTTTGTGGTTAATTAAATCTTAATTTAACTTGACATATAAGATAGGAAAAACTGGTATTCCAAGGTTATGTTAAGACAATATTACTTATAACTCACACATATGTACATCTATTGTCACAAACCTAACTAATTAGTAATAAATAAGATATTAAAAATGTGTACATTCACTGTCAAAAACAGGAACACAATACAGTTTAAACACATTATTCTCTAAAATCATTAGTTCTGAAATTTCTGAGAATTTAAATGGGGTTGCACTTTGTTTTTACAATGACTGTGTTGAAGTGATTGATGGTGCTGTCTCTCTGATACACACAGAAAAGCAGAAAATATTCCCAGAGTCCAAAATGACTCAATCTAAATGACTCAAACGCTCCACACGACTTGTTTCTGTCAGATCCCTAAAAGAAAAGGTGCCAGGTGCTCCGGCTCCACATCGACGTCTCCTCTGAGCTCAACGCGTTTCTGTGGAGTCAAACGGAAACAAGTGACTGGAGATGTGAAGTGAAAACGTGCCGTGCCGCTCCATCAGATAGAAGCTTTTTCAGGGCCCATATTGTTCTTTCAGGTTCACAGCTTCACGCTTCATTTGCTGCTGCAGTTATCGTCCGCTGCTGTGGTGCGGGTACATCACAGAGCAGAGAGAAAACACCTCGGTTCAGGAAGGACTTTCCCTTTTTATAAATCACTGTGAGAACAAATGTTTGTTTTCCTTAAAGTTTCTACAGTGAGAAAGTTCCTGAGTTGTTTCAGGATGCAACAATGTAAACATCTTCTGATCGTGATTATATGAGTGCGTGCTTGCAGATTCATCACTGGAGCCACTGGAGTGAATATTTTGTAAGAACATGTTTAAAATATTTGCTTTAGTCTTAATAGAAGCTTAACAATAAATTTCTATTAGCATCTTAGCATCTTGTGCAATTCTTCTTGAAAATAAGAGTTATTAATAGGAGTAGTTGTAGTGATTATAATATTAATCTTTGCAGATATTGAACCGTCGCGCACAGAATGTCTTATTTTTATCAACAGATTCCTTTTGTCTTGAGTTAAACACTCTGTATTCAGTGACTACTTGTGTAATTAAGTGAAAAATCAAAAATAAATTAACAAATTGACTTAAAGATTAGAAAAACTAGCATTTTAAAAAAAATGTTGTTCAATTGAAATAATCCTATGTCCCCTATATGAAAGGGTCTGCACAAATTATGTCTTAATTATTGAAGAGACTTAATTGAATAAATGATGCATAATAAAATGTGAATGTGAAACTCAGGTTTCTGCCTCGTTGCACTAATGTTTTTACCAAAGTTAACATCTCCCTTTCATTAACTGAAGACTGAGCACTTAATATTCAGACTGCTGTGATTTTAAGTTTGGAGACGATTGTGTGAGCTGTTTAGCTTTTTATATCAGCTCGTAATTATTGGCCTTAATAGGTCATATTTGCCTTAACACTTTTGTTTTGAAGGTTTGTTCAAACAAACAGCATTCATTTTCGAGACTATATTTTCTCTTGTTTTGCAACATGTTTAGGTTAGTCTGGACAAGGCCTGAAGGAAATGTGACCTATTTTAATGCCTGTTCTTAAAAACAACGATTAATACAGTTAAGCAGTTCCCTAAAATAAACAGTGTTCGATCACATATGTTGCACTTATGAACTTACATGTTTCTGTGACATGTTTTACTCAGCTTTAAAATTATATATTTAAGTTTCAGAGGACATTATATTTTCCTTAAGACTTTAGTTTTGAAGGTGAGAAGGAAGGAAGTTTTGTTTCATCTTTTGTTTTGATATTTATAAGGTAATAGAGACTGTTCATACTTGTAAATAAAGTTTTGTACGAGCCGACATACTGCTCACAATTTACATAGACTAAACATACAAATGTGAAGACAAGAGTACCCAGATAGGGTCGTATTAGTAATTGGATT
Organism: Poeciliopsis prolifica; assembly: GCF_027474105.1. Taxonomy (NCBI): domain Eukaryota; kingdom Metazoa; phylum Chordata; class Actinopteri; order Cyprinodontiformes; family Poeciliidae; genus Poeciliopsis; species Poeciliopsis prolifica. The sequence continues at coordinate 5,147,868 of NW_026562378.1, read as the reverse complement.
TCAAACGGTGATAACCCAGTGAGCTACAGAAATATTTAGCGCTTTTCTTGAGACGTGCATTGATTATTGATTCTGTGTTTTGTAAATGGCTAATCTGAATCTGTAGCTATGTGCTGCAGACAACCAATATGATCTGTGTGACCATTTTTGTGGTGAGAAGTGTAAATAAAAGCAGCAGAGTGTGAGCCAACCACAGAGTTGGTAAATAGGACAAAATCTGTTTGACGGTAGAATAATTTAAAGTATAATCAAAACTGAAAACTGTGGAGCGATGTGGAGTTATGACAGTGTTCCCTTTTCACCCATGGAATACATGAGCCTGCACGCTCCGTTTGACTGAAAAGGTCTCTTTTCATTAATTTTTCTTACAGCTATGTCCACACATAGTAGAACTCTTATGATTACAGCTCCAAAGCTCACATGATTTTTGCCACCTTGTGCCTGGAGACCAAAAAGAGGTAAACAGCACTAAGAGCAAAGCAGTAGCGTGTCTACTGTAAAACACATCACTGGTGGATTTAAGTCCTTGCTGTAAATAATGACAATATTGAGTTTGAGGAGATCAAATTTCCCAGTTTTTGCCTTCAACTCCATCATTAAGTTGCAGGAGGGAAAAATTCAGTTTCGTGTGGCTCAAGTCCATGCTGTCAGAAGCAACATGTTGGGGTGGGGCTGTCACTCTACTCCCGGAGAGAAGTTTCGCGCCCGTTAATCGATGCCAGTGATCCAAATAAAATATCCAAACGTGTTGAGGTACGGGTCGTGATCTTGGATGTGGCTTCGCAAGTATCTGTTCCGCAGCAAACTGTGGCAAATCAATGGAAAGAGAGGACAGAAACCTCTTTGGCGCAGTTCATTCCACATTTTTACCACCGATCTGATATAAGTCGCACTAAAGTCGATTCAAAATGACTCCTTTTTCTGTTCACTTTCTCTTTTTATATGCTCTGCGTAAGAGATGACCAGGGAGATAACAAGCTAAATCTGCATCTCTGCACGTTGTTAGCAAATTATAATGCCCCACAACTATTTACACCCTAACCAACTTCTGGCATTAATCTGAATAGTAATCTTACTACTCTTCTTATCATCATAAGTAGCAGAGTTTATTTATACTGATTGGTTTCCTGGCATGGACCAAGCCCTTAAGTGGAGAACATTCACTTCAGTTCAAAGTCAATTTATTTATCCCAAAGGGAAATTGAATGTAATAATTTACGTCACCCAAATATCTTAAGAGTAATGGATGATGATACTGTGGATTGGAGGGATTATGTAAAATTAATTCTGCTTAATTATTAAATTAATCTTGTATACTGTAAGTATGTTATAGGGTTTGTGTCAAACCCATTCAGCAGGACACATGACGGCCTGCTTTGTCTGTTCAAGAACCGTTTTGATGTTTGTGAAATGAAATCCTTCACTAATCGATCCACTTTCTTGTAAAACACCATGATGCTGCCACCGCCGTGCCTGACAACATCTCTTTGGTTGACTCGCTTCCTGTTTCTCAAGGGAAACAGGAAGCGAGGTTTTATCAACCAACTTTATTTGTTACTCTGTAATCTCTACAATTAGACACTTTCCTCAGAGACTGTTGTCAACTTATGGTGTTTAAAATGAATAAAGAGTTGTAGCAAGAATCAAATAATTTTATGATTACTCGTTTTCTTAAATTTAACATTGGTATTTTATTTAAGCAAGCAGATGAAGCAATTGATGGCACCATTCTGCTGTGATTAATAAGTATGTTTGTTTTCTTCATGATATTCTGGACTCAGATTTTCTGTGCTCCTCTGGTTATCTGGTGTAGTTCCTGCTGAACCAGTTCTTTGGTTGACCAGTGTGACTGCCTGATACGTCTACTGGAAGTTACACTGCCACCAAAAAGCTCTGAGCTATTTAAACATGTATGAACTTCCTTTTTCAGACACTCTTTTGACTTTCCCGTCGTTCTTCTTGCGTTTGTGTCTCATTATAATTTCTTACAATTAGCGGTTTTACACTTAAAACCTCTAGGCAGCTACTTTCTTTGGGACTATAATACTTTGAAATTTGTCCAGCAGAGGAGAGGAAAGCGAATAAAGGTTTCGGTTTTCTGCTTCAAAACTTAAGTATTTGTTGCATTTTTTCTTTTTATATCTGATTAGTCTCAGTTAGCAGGAAGGTTTCACCACTGACTTCAATCTCACTCCTATCTCTCTGACGTCACCTGTGCTTTTGTGCATCGAGACATGCTCTGCCACACGCACACATTCCTCACCCTCCTGGCACAGTCTTAAAGGAGCCGCGTCCTCCGCTGTTGTCTGCCGTAAGAGGCAATTATGGGCGTTTCCAGATTGGACTAGTCTACCGCCGAATGGCTAGTGTCTGAGATGTGATCTGGACATTTGGCTGGGAAATAGCTGATAAATTCTGTGTCATGTGTAAAATGGGTTTAGCAACACTTATTCATCTGACCACAAATCTTATCTACAGAAGCTTTGTGGAGTGTCCATATGGACCTCTGTGAATGTAAATTATGCTTGAAAGTCTTGAATATGTACCAGCGGCTTCTTTCTTGTTTGGGACTAAATATCCTTCCTAAATATGCATAAAAACTATTTATGGGATAGATAAAGTAAAGGTAAAGGTCATTTTATTTATATGGCACATTTTCAGCAACAAGGCAATACAAAATGCTTTACAGAACTTAAAAGGAAATACAAACCAAATAACAAACCAAAGGAAACAGCACAAGAAGAAAAAGCTAATAATGTTGATCCAAAGTAAATAAACTAGGTTTTCCTATTCAGGATTGGTAGATAAGTATAAGTAAGTTTCCTCTGGTCTAATGTGTTTAGGCAAACATTATGGTGCGTTCACAACAAAAGTGTTACGTGCGTCAAAAACGCGTCCAAAGCTTGAAGTTTTCTGTTGGATGCTCTTGTCGCTTCAAAATGCTACAAACGGTTCAAATCTTGCAGTGCTAGACGCTCAAAACGCGTCACAGCGGTCCTCGATGCGCCTCCGCATACACTTTGAATGTAAACCAAGTGCGCCTGATGCTCTAAACGCTTTTGGAGTGAGCGCACCATTAAGCTTCTGAAACGGCCTATCCAAAGCCCTGACGTCAGCCATTTTAAAAACTGCGTATTATGTTTCATAGCAACCGTTTTTGTAGAAAATGTTAGCCTGAACAATTGAGTCAGAAGCCGCATGATCTGAGTGAAACTTTTAAAAGAACTAAATAACTAGTGTGTGTGTGTGTGTGTGTATTTCAGCCTGTATGTATAATTCTGACCCTGTGTGGATCACAAAATCCACAGTGAATTCTGAAATGTCCCCCTAACTCTTGCTTTAACAACCATTGCACCCTAGAAAATGAAATAATCTGACCTTCACGCTGATATTTTATGCAAGCTGACCGCAACGTCTTCCTTGCTACATGCTGTCATCATTTCCTTCGACAGTTCGACAACAACTCATTCTTTGTGCTTGTTTTGTCAAGAGCGGCGAAAATGTGGTGGGAATGATCTTCAAGCTCGAGGTGAGAGAAAGCCTTTGTAAAGTGGGACACTGCCCCTGAGGACGCTTGTTTAATCGTTGAAAACAGTTTAGTCGTCCCACGTCACACTAAGCCACTAAACAAGAGTCAGTTCATATTTTATGAGTCCTCTTTAGAGATTTCATAGACAGTGTGAATAGAAAAACAGAGCGCCGTCAATATAATCTTCAGTAATACCCAATATGTGATTGTGCAAGGGTCTAATTTTACTGCGTCTGCTTCTTGCACTACGTTACACTGATTAAGCAACTGCTTAGCACAAGTTTAAGAGCAAGATCCCACAGATAGGGAGGCAGACGAGCATCACTCATTTGCTTCTTGGGGGATGGGTGTTCAAGGCTCTCTCACATTGATAAATGTTCACGTTTGAAAGTTATTATTATTAAACTATGAAAGAAGTTTGTGTTATATCACAACACAATCCCACCACTTTTGGGTCCAGCTACCAATTCGAACAGATTTCTCCATAGAAATTGCAGTCCACAAAACTAACTACTAACATATCGCTAGTAGTTTGTGTTTTCTTTTGTTTCGCTTCCTTCGTGTTGTTATGATCTTGTGACGATTCTCTCAGCTCCCATTGATCAATAACATTCATATCAATTCATAAACAGCTCCATCTATTATACTTCCGCAGTCAGCTGTGTGATGTCAAAGTTTTTCTTCTGGGCACGTCTCGCTCTGAGGGCATAAACCGCTCACACAGAAGTCTGATTACGGTGGGGTCATTTAGTTAAAACTGAGCATCAGGTTAATGACAGGCTGCTGTTCTTGCAGCTTTACTAAGGAGTTCAAGACTGATTTTTAATTGCTCAGTCAGGAGCTGAATCGCTCACTGTTTGACTGCTTTATCCAACACTTGACTGATTTGAGAGCCGCAAGCTGTGTGCTTTGCATAGTGCATGTTTTGACACCTGTGGGCCTCTAACAGGTTAGGTGTAGCCGGAGGGAATGAGTCCAGTCTGTCTGTGTCCACATGAAGGCTTGTGAAGGCAGATTTGGGCCTTCACCTCATTGACTAAAGGTGAGCACCCTCCCCTAAATGATGAATGGAGGTCAGAGAGGTGTGGGGGGGGGGGGCTTCTCCTGCCCACCCAGAGGATATTTTATTGGGGATAGGAGGAGTGCTGCCACAGGCTGTATTACCAGTTCAGGGCTCAGATTCCTGGCCAAGATTCATGATTGCCCTTTACTGGAATGTGGTCAAGCAAAGGTAAAACTGTGTTTGTGAGTGCATGTGTGTGCATGTACTTGTTAGTCACCCTACGTAGGACAAGTTCTGGATTATTTACTAATCCTTTGAAGACCAAAACCCGGTCCCAATATGGTGTACGCCTTGTTAAGGGTTAGTGGCTACGTTTAGAGGTAAGGTGTGAATTAGGTTTTGGTTAAGGTCAGGAACAGACTAGTACTGGTTAAGGATTAGGGTTATTGTCAAGGTTAGGCTTGTCTGAAAGGCCAGATATAACTACATTTATGCGCTGCTACACTTGTGGATGTACTGGCTGTGCTCTGTGGATCTTCCACCAAAGCCGGATTGAGACCTGACACTTTAGGAGGACTTAGTGGGAGCACTGAAAGGTGGTCTTGTAAAAAAGTACAAATTTGTTGAGAGGCAGAGACGAACCGGCATTAGGCAGGAACAGAGGCCTGAGCAGCTTTATTACTGCTAGAGATTTACGCACCACTCTATTCCCCGACTGTCACTCGTAAAGCTAAAAGAGAGAAGAAGTGAGGGAGTGGATGATATCGGAGCATGGCCTTGTGTGATTATCGAAATGAAACAGGAAATCGGTCGGACTGCTTGGCAGGGATGGCACACTGATGCTGAATGCACTGATGTGGAGTGATATTTATATTATTTCTCATTTCACCCAGAGCCAGTCTGCCAACACGCCTGCTTTCTAAGGAAACCTGATTTCATTTATTGCTATTGGAAATGTAATAGAAAGATCCAATTATACTGTATTTGCATTTTGTCACACAATAACAGCTGGATTATGGTTAAATCTGTTCTAACATCTTCTGTCACACTCAGACATGCATCACCTTGGGAAGGTAGTCACAGCCCATCATGTTAAAGACAATCTCAATACACTGTCTTGTATTGAGATTTTGTGCTTAGAATAACTCAACAAAGTATTTGTATATTTGCATTCAGACCCCTTTACTTTGATACCGCCAAAAAAAATCCAGTGCGATATGTTGTGTCCACCGGACACCTAAGTACCATCGTCTGCAGACGGAAAGAATACAATACATTTGGAAACATTGGAGTCTTAACAAATGGAGCAAGCAGATCAGCTGTTCCCCCATTTTTAAAAAGTGTTTCTACTTTTCTAATTTATGACTAAAAAAAATTGGATTATTCTGAAAATTAGAGCATCTCTGTTCATTGTCATTGTACATTTTGAACTTGCAAGCAAAACATAGCTATTAGAAATTATTACAAAATATTTGACCCACTGTCCTTCAGCTCACAGTTGTTTTGATCCAACTCACCTCATAAAAGGCAATGTGATCTCTCTAGTTGGACAATTTACAACCACGGAGAGGAAAGGTTAAACGAAGGAGAGTGCAGGTTGGAGGGCTGTGTATTTTTCCTGTTTTGCTCTCCTATTTTACAACATAATCACTCATGATTGGAAGGTTTGCATGTCTTTAAAGACATGGTTCACCTGATTGTCTAAGCAAGGAGCACAACAATCAACAATCCTTATAACTCTTGAAGATAATCAAAAATGAACACACTTTGTTGAAAGGACCACTATTAGTCGTGTGCTTCAGAAATCTGGCTTCATCCTCTGCTCATACCACATTCATGGCTTACCATCGTCATCATCGCCATTTTCACAGTTCAAGACTGGGGTTCAAGTAGGGCTGGACAATAAATCAATAAAAGTATATACTGCAATAAAAACATGATCAATGTCAATAGATAATACGTCTGATAGAATATTCAATAGTCAATTTACGGACTATTCACTAAACTCCGATCCAGAACCGCACTGCATTCTGGGAGATCTTGGCAGAGAAAAGGCTTTAGCAGTTCAACCTCTCATGTCCAGCTAATTCGCTCACGCTCTGGTTACCTAGCAACAACTTGTCGGGTAACGTGCGCAGCAGCAGTTTCAGATTTTGCCACTGAGCCTCAGAGCTGCTTCAAAATACCAAACACAGAGGGATGGAAACTGTGGGTAAAACAGCAAAGGTCACTCTACCAGTTTGGCAGAATTTCAGACATTTAAAACAAAAAACAAGACAATAATTATGGATATTGACACAATTATTAGTATGGACTGCATATGTTTTTCAGCCATATCATCCAGTCAAAGGTTTTAGTTTATCTTCTAACAGGACAATGTTAGTGGTGGGATTTGCACCCAGACATGGTTATGTGTTAGACTAGTCCTGAATCCAAATCAGAACATGTGTCAGGACTTCAAAAAACATGCACACAGACAAATCCTATCCAGTCTCTCAAAGCTTCAGCTGTTTTGCAAGTGTGTCAAACTTTAGATGTCAAAGCTGGTACACGTAGACCCCAAAAAGAAGAACGAATGGTGATTCTGTAACACATTGACTCAGATCACACATGAAAATGTTCAGATTTTTATTTATAAAATACGGTATTGTGTCACATCCCTTCAACATCACAGTTAAGCACTTCTTTATAGTCAGTTAAATACATTTAAGTTTGCAGTAATGGGGGGAAAGTGCCGAGGGTGTGAATATTCTTGACAGGCACTGTAAACAATCCCTGCTTCGCTCTCACACATACACAAATATACATGCACTCATGACTGTAACGTCTTCAGGGGACAAATCCTCTGGGGATCTCAGTCTGTTAAAAGAAATGCTTTGACAACTTTGGGAGGAATTTGAAGAACTGTCCTGAGGAGTGTTTCTGAGAAACCAGATGAGATAAACCGATGGAGGAGTTCAATGAGGCATTCAGGGAGATCGACCCTTATGATAAACTAGTAGATAGGGAGAGGAAAGAGATGATAGATAGGACAGGTATGTGTAAGGTAGTCAGATTTAGCCGATGCAGCTGGCAGGTTTTGTGTACCAGATTGTTGTTAGATTGTGGTATCTCTCTGAGCAAGATAGATACAAAGTGGTGGCAAGAATCGCTCCTGAGCCGAGCTTGAGCTTGTTTAAGGGGCCATCCGCTGTGGCTGTGCCACGCTTGGCTATGTGGGCCCCCCTCTCTTGGACTGCGTTGTAAGATCACATTGATCTGGCCTGACAAGGCGTTGAGTCTTATCCCCGCAGCGCAAGCTTAGGGGTTGACGCCACCGGCTGAGGAGGATAGCAGCGGAGGATAAGATGAGGGAGAGGCGAAGATCCGCTGCTTCATCGGCCGCATTAAGAGATGGGAGGAATCTAAAGTGTAAAATCGCCCTCTTTTCGCGATCAGTTGGGATTTAGCACTGGTTCGTGGCAGTCGGCGCTGGCGCTGAGTTCTCTCTCCTGACAGGGTAATCGCCCAGAGGCTTAGCGCCACAGGAAGAACAATACCTCCCACTTTCTCTCATCTCATCTCACCATGATCTGGACAAAATACACGTCCGCGTCGACCATATCTGCGGGAGAAAAGCAGCCGGGGAGAGACAGGAGAGTGACAGGTCGAGGCCTGAGAAAAAGCTTAGAAGTCCAACGTGTTGTCAGTGAGGTGCAGGCATGAAGGAATGTTTGTGTCTTGTCATGTGTTTGCGTCCCCGTCATGTCTGCGTATGTTATGTCTCCTTTTCTGGAGGCTGCTTGAGTGCTTTATTAGATTATACGTCCGCATGCATTTTATTCAATCAGTGTTTACAGGATACCTGCTCCCAGATAATTTGCTCATAAATGTATGTGAAGCAACAGCGTGAAACATCATGGGGGGGGGGTCAGTGCTAATCTGTCTCGGATTTTAGTGTCTCGAATCCCTCCTGTTTCCATTAAAATTGTCCCAAATAAAGCTGTATCTCTCACACATGCAAATGAAGCAACACAGCAGCCCCAAAAAAAGATCAAAAGATGCGAAAGGCTGCTATTACAGTAATCTACCTCAGCAGAGATGAGAGGCTTTTATCTGCCCTAAATTAACTGGCTGATCTGCGGTCCGTCATCAACCGGCGGATCAGGAAGCGTCAGGTAGCGCTGCGCAGTGCTAATGTGTTTCCAACATAAAACACCAAAAAACAGCCGGCAGTCTGCTTTTATCAGCTCTCACTTATGCCGCGTAAACTCATTTTAAATCTTTCTATCTACATGCTGCTCTTTGTGATGTGTTGCACATGGTCTGACTGCAGCCAGGAGGGTTTGTCACCCAGAAACGTGGAACTGCTGAACTTGTTGAAATCACAGAGAACAAAAATATCTGACTATACCACGGTCTGGGCTACACGCTCACTTTTTGCACTTTTTGTTAGTGGGCCTAACTTTTTCACTTAGTTGCACCACCACAGCATTTCCTTGTTAAACATATTTATAGCATTTTTGTTTTTCTCACATCACAACTGCAAACGCCAAAGTACTTTGTTTTGATTTTATGCAATAAAACAGCGTAAAATTGTGAACTAAAGGGAAAAAAAATACAAGAATTCCAGTATATTTGCATCTCTAAATATACTTGGAACTTATCAATAAAGGTAAATCGTCAAAATACCAGTAAAAGCATACATTTATTATTATAAAGTGCATAAATATTTTTCACAAACCATTTTATTATGACATTGTAAAATAAAAAAAACTTCTTTTCACAAAATGGATTTGCCTGTTAGGTTATTTTATTATCTTTGTCAATATGCCTTCCTTGTTACCAATCAGAAACAAGTTCATAAGTAAATGAAAGTTATTTTAAATGTAATTATTCTATGAGTACAAACATTTTGGGCTTAGATGTTCATGGGGCGCACGCAGAAGGAACTGTTCTTCTGTTTCCCCTTAGTGAAAGACCCGACTTTTCCTTGCATCCAGTCAGTCCACTGCTTCTCGTTCCCGGATGTTTTTATTCCTCCATGGGGTTTGTGTCCGTATTGATCAGAAGATGACTCACACTTGCATTTTTTCTTTCACTGCCTCCCTATTCTCCTCCAGCCCAGACAGACTGACCAACCCTAATCTTACAAACACCAGAACCATTAAACCTGTGCAAACTATCCAATGTCCAGGTTTCCCCTTTTTTTGTGCATAAGCTGAGTTTTAAATGTTAACATAAGTTGCAACAGTCTCCTCCCTCTTATTCTTGTATGTCCAGGTGTTGGGCTTCACTGGCTGTCTAAATCTGTTAAGTCCCGTCTCACTCCTCTATTTCTTGGACGGTGATAAGGAGCAGAGTTTCCCGTCTCTACCCCACACATGCAGTCTCATGTAACCCAGCCATTACTTTGCATCGTGACGGTTTATTTTACCTGATAAGCACACTGAGGAACCATTCTCTTCTCCGTAAGTCTTCAGGAGCGCCAGTCGTTCCCTCGGTTTAAGCCATCTGAAGAATGGCAACCATTTTTATAGTGCTGCCTGTTGCGGCTAGCAGCTTATTTGTCACATCAGGCTCACCGGAAAGCACCCCATTGTTAACATAAAAACAATTAAGGGCAATTATGTGGTCGTAAAAGGCTGCTGCTTAAGGCAAAGGGGCAGAGCGGAGGGAGTCTGGGTTTTTTTGTGTGCATAAATCACAGACGCACACATCGGCGCACATCAACAGTCATGCAACACATCTATGTGTGCACTGACAGACTCGTAAAGAAGCCTTAGGGCGCGACCTCTGCCCCAAAGAAGCTGCTAATATGCCCAAATGACTGCCCAATAACATCAAGTGACTGACCACATAACAATAATGACATCTGCCTCTGACTATCCAATTAGCGCCACAAGGGGTCCCGTCTGCACGCGTCCTTTTATGCTGCTGTATTAATTCTCTTAGAGCTTTATTTTGATCAAGTCTTTCCTTTAAGATTAGGTGTGTGTGTGTGTGTGTTTGTGTGTGTGTGTGCTACCTGCACTTTCTAGCTGGAAACTGTCACTGTCTCCATCTAATCGGATTGGGAGAACACCAGGGGCTAATGCAGCCTGCTGCCGTCGAGTCGTCCATTTAAAGCAGCACTGATCTGATTGCCGGACTTTATTGGAAAATGGAGTGAGCAGGGGCAGGGCCGAGGCTCCCCGCCCCGCTCGTCTTCCCTCTGAGTTCCCTGCACCGCGGCTCTTTTCACTCAGCGGACACAGGGAAGCGCTTTTACCTAGTTAGCACCCTTATCAGCCGCAGTGAGTTTGGGGTCACTTTGGACAAGGACCTTGAGGGAAATGTTAAATGTAATTTCATTGACAGGAAATGGGACTTTGGAAGCGATTAGATTTGTTGTTGGACAGGTAGGGATGGAAGAGAAAAGCCGTTTGGAGTTTGTTTTGCAAACGGCGTATCCCACTTACCATCAACTTATTGGCTCAATAAAGGGGCATCTGCTTTCCAGATGTTTCTGTGTTTGGTTCGCAGGTCGAGGCAGAAAAGGCTCAGCTTTCCCGCCGCCTCTGCGTACAATTGTTCACAAGACGCGTTCATTCAGAAAACACGACGAGGCCGACACTGGTTGGATATTAAAGTGTCTGTATGGAACAGAATAGCGCTGCCACTGAATGCATTACGTTGTGTGCAGCCCCCCCTCATGCCCATCTCCCTTCTTTTCTGTGACTTTTGCCCCCCCCGCCCCCCCGCCGCCTCCCCTCTGCCGCTCGCGGCCACCTCTCTCCCGGTTTTCTGTCGCTTGCCGATCTTATCGCACATCCTCTGATTTCATTTGACCGTTGCCAGCTAATCAGAGGCCAACATCTGGATGGTTCCCATGACAACTGGCAGGACCAAATATTCCAGGCCTTAAAAGGTGGGTCAGGTCTCCTGATGCAATGAGAAATTCCCTAAGATTGACAGCTGTGATGGAGGGAGGAGAACAGAGGCCTGAATGGCAGCGTATTGCCACAGTGTGTGTGTGTGTGTGTGTGTGTGTGTGTGTGTGTGTGTGGGGGTGTGTGTGTGTGTGTGTGTGCGTGTGTGCGTGTGTGTGTGTGTGTGTGTGGTGTGTGTGTGTGTGTGTGTGTGCGTGTGTTTTAATGTTTGCTTAAGGTATCTGTGTGTGGATGTGGGGTGTGTATGTGTTGCCTCATTTCCCCTGAGTGCGCTGCCCATCCAGTGGACCCAGTGGGAAAGGGTGGAGTGGAGGGCTGTTTGTTGTTGTGTGTATGCATGAGGGAGAGAGAGAGTTATAGTTGGAACTATTTTCTGACCGTACCAAAGGGCTCCAGGCAGCCACAACAGTGGCTACAGCTTATAAATACTTCCATACACACAATAGTGCTTTTTTTCTTATAGTGGGAGAAAGGAAGTGGATTGAGCTGTGCATAGACCTCTGTCGCCTCGGTGTTGTGTGACTAAAAGCATTACAGCATTTCCAACTCTACATTCAATCCTTTTAAGATCATAAATGCGGCAGACATGGATGACTTCAGTGTTCTCCTGCAACTTGTTCCTTTTTTTTGAATTCACAATACACATTGGGGGCTGTGCATTCAGAGAACTAGATTTTATTTTTGTTTTCTCAGACCTGTGACGTTACACCCGCATTTTTAAAAAAATGTCTTTTATTTGGATTTTATGTGATAGACGTAAAGTTCTGCGAGGTCATCCCAGACTGAACTAAACTCGGTTCATTTAGGCTGAAATGAATTGATTCACCATCTAAATATTAGGAACTAATTTCACGGCTCTAACTACAACTAGTTCTAGTTTATCGTAATTTGTCTGAAATAGGGTTAAATAAAAGAAGACATGGTGTGATTTCGTTCACAATTTAGTCTGTGGATCATGTCTTTGTCATGATGTTTTCCACTTTCCGAACCCACATGCAAAGACACTCTCATGAGATCCGATTAAAGATTTATTTACAGGAAAACGAATGTTCAACCAGTATGCAGGAGCGCCTGGTCTGGAACCGAGCCGGAGCTGGATTGGGTATGTCAGCGATCTGGAAGCGGATTAGACAGGTGAGACTCAGGAGGTTTGATACGACCGTGAAAGTTAGGTCTTACTCATAGGAGCAGGGCGATCTGTCTGGAGGGTAGGGTCGGACCGGTGCTGGCGATCGGCAGTGAGTTCAAGGTTGAACCGTAGCCTCTTAGCTCCTTCAGGCTAAGAGGCGATGTGACAGCTGGTAGTTCTTGTAACTCACCAGGAGGGCATAGCGGAGCGGAGCAGAGAGGCAAATGGGATCTTCGGATGATGCTTGGAAAAATTTGCACCTTAGGTCGAGTGAAAAGCAGCAGGAACCTAATAATCACAAAGAACGCAGAAAAGACAGGATTGCTTCTAGGAATCTGAGAGCCAGATGTACCACAAAGGTGAAACACTCTGGTGATGAAGCGTCGGGGATCCGCTCCTTATAAGCCAAAACACACCTGTGGAGAAGACTGCACCGGGCGAGCTCATGGACGCCACCTAGGAAAGAACCAGAGGGCTGCCGAAGCTGCCGATCCTGGCAGCCTTTGCCTGTCATTTGTTTTATTTTCTTTACTCACAAACTGTTTCATGATGGCTGAACTTTTCAAACAGCTACTCTCATTTAAATTTTTTTTCCTTCATATTTTCCTTCATAAAAAAGTTTATTTTTGACGGCAAACAAAAAGAAATATTGTAGTTATTGTAATTGATGATCTTCTAATAATAAGACAGCAGTAAAGTAAAAATAAATTCATTTCATCTCAATCCAATGTTTGCCGTCACTAATTCAATTGACAACAATGTTCCCCTTTTTTACAAAATCTTGAATCTGTTCAACATTTCATTAGTTGACAAAAATCTTCAATTGTATAAGTCAAACACACCACTGCTTGTTTTCTCAGCTACCTACTTACCTAACAAAAACACGGTAGGAGCAGTATCATGCTTTGGGCGGTGACAGAAAAGCTGGTCAGAGTTGTTGGGTGGATAAATGGAGTGACACACAGGGTAATCCTGGTTAAATATGGCGCCGACAAAGTCCAAAAAACTATGGCGATGCTTTAGAAATTGACAGGCTTGAGTTGTTTTACAAAGACAATTAGCAAACCTGTTAGATGCCTACCAAAAAGATGTGACTATAAAGGGGATTTTTAGATATTTATTTGCAAAAAAAAAAAAAAGCATGAACATTGTTTTTTGCTCTTTGAAACTATTTGTTAGTTTTTGTTGCTCCATCAGAAAAAAACTGCCAAAAAAACGGAAAAGTCGATGATTGCCAAGTGGCAAAATGTGACAGAGTTGAAGTGTTGTGAGCGCTTGTGCAAGGCGCTGTATGTTCACATTTGATTTATCGGCTCGTCCGCCGATCACTTCACCTGTTAATTACCGTCACTGCTCTTCCTCCTCCTCTACCTCTGAGCGCTGCTTCCTGCTCTGGCCTGCCTCTCTTCTCCTTGCATTCATTGACCACCGTCCATTAAAGTTGGATTCCCCAGGGCAAGTGGAAACCTCATTTAGCACAGCCTGTTCAGCCAAGACGGGAAGCGCCAGACCCCATGCGCTCTAACTGGATTAGGAACCGACCGACGGATGGGCCGCAGGACAGAGCGCCCTGGCCCAACCACAAGTCCCCAATAAACCAAAACAGAGGTAGGTAAGATGTGAGGGAGAGTTATTAGTTGGTTTAAAATAGTCATTCATTTTTTTCTCTCTGTTTTTTGTGACTTTGATATGTAAAGATGTGGAAAAAGCCTTGAACTAAATCCGCCCATTGTTGCAGAAGCAAAATCTCCTCCAACGTTCTCCAAGAGTTTTTGTCCAATAAAAAATATCGGAAGCCAATTTTATCATTTATATTTAGCTTATGTTGATTAGAGTGTCCAGGAATCCTGAGATAGTAATCCATGTCCTTATACCTTCTAAAGTGCAAATATAAGGCGATACAGTTTATTTTAAACAGTCTTGAAAATGGGAAAGGCAAGAAGACGCGGCTGTTCACATGCAGCAGAAAAAAGCTGTTCACCAAAACCTTTTCATATATATATATATATATATATATATATATATAATATATATATATATAGCTGACTGGATAGCTCAATACATAAGGCATCAGTATATCACCCGAGAGGGCAGGGTTCGAATCCAGTCTGGGTCCTTAGGCAAGACCCTTCAAGCTACTGCCTACCTCATACCATGAGAGATACTAAGTTGCATAACATGCCGGCTCAGACGTCGCCCCAAACAAGGTCTGCGTCAGGTGTTGGGGAACCAGAGCACCTTGATGACAAACAAACAAGACGGAAATGGGCGAGAGATGAAAATGTGGATCTGTTGGAATGCTACTACTCAAGTAACCCTAGTCAGAGGGTTACATGCAAAGACTGGGGAAGGAATGGTTACTTCGACATCCCCAGTCAACACTAAGCGCTAAACAACTAGTAGCTCAGTGTTCCAACATCCGCAAACGGCAACTGCTATCACAACTTGAGATTGACGAGATACAACACAAATGCTACGGCAAAAGGGAGGAACCCGGATGTCAGGACTGTGGGGACTTAACTACAAGTCCCCACCCAGTGAGGGGATACACGGCCCCAATGAGCGAAACAGAGCTGAACGAGACAGCTGCTGACCTGAGAGAGAGAATCATGACCCAAATGACAACCAGGCCTCCCCGGCGCCAATTACAACGGCTGAGTGAAGTACCATCTGAAAGTCTCATTGAGAATGTGAATGCAGCATTGAGAACGATCCCTACCAACACCATAACAGAAACCAATGAGCTGATCTACAACTCAGCATCAGTGATCCTTGAGATACTTGGCTATAAGAGCAACCATGAGACCCAATACCCACCATGGAAAAGACGGTTAGAGGCTAAAATCAAGGTAACAAAGGAGGGAAGTGAGCCAACTGTCAGAGCTCCACAAGGGTGCAATGAAAAGACCAGTACCCAGAAAGTACAGGCAGATGCCCATACCTGAAGCACTCGAGACTGCCAAACAGAGGCTCCAAGCCTTGTCCAGCCGCCTAAAGAGATACACAAGGGAGAATGAATCCAGAAGGATTAACCGGCTCTTCTCCACTCAACCAGCTAAGGTGTACTCTCAATGGCAGGGTAACAATAACAACAGAGCAGACCCACCAAGGCTGGAGACGGAACAATACTGGAAAGGCATATGGGAAAGGGAGGCGTCCCACAACAGCAATGCACAGTGGCTGATCTCTCTACGAGAGGACCACAGCAACCTCCCTGAGCAAGCCCCGGTAACCATCACTGTGACAGATGTCCAAGAAAGAGTCTCAGGTATGAAAAACTGGACAGCACCAGGGCCTGACATGATCCATGCCTACTGGCTAAAGAAACTCACTGCTCTCCATGAGCGAATGGCAGCCCAAATGAACCAGCTGCTACAAAGTGGGACTCACCCTGAATGGTTAACTGAAGGGCGGACAATCCTAATCCAGAAGGATCCATCAAAGGGTCCAGTCCCACCCAACTACCGACCAATAACCTGCCTCTCCACAACCTGGAAGCTCATGTCAGGCATCATAGCGGCCAAGATAAGCAAACACATGAATAAACACATGAGCACGGCACAGAAGGGTATCGGTGTAAATAGCAGAGGAGCCAAACACCAACTCCTCGTAGACCGCACAGTTGCCCCGAGACTGCAAAACCCGACACCAACCTGTGCATGGCTTGGATTGATTACAAGAAGCCTATGACTCAATGCCGCATACTTGGATCATTGAATGCTTAGAGATGTATAACATCAACAGGACTCTGAGAGCCTTCATTGCAAACTCGATGAGGCTGTGGAAAACCACCCTTGAAGCCAACTGCAAACCACTTGCACAAGTGTCCATCAAATGTGGCATATACCAAGGAGATGCTCTGTCCCCGCTACTGTTCTGCATAGGCCTGAACCCCCTCAGCCAAGTTATCAACAAGACTGGCTACGGATACAGACTCAAAAATGGGGCCAATATCAGTCACCTACTCTACATGGATGACATCAAGCTGTACGCCAAGTGTGAGCGAGACATCGACTCACTGATCCACACCACCAGGATCTACAGCACTGACATTGGGATGTCATTCGGACTAGAGAAATGTGGTCGGCTGGTCACAAAGAGGGGGAAGGTCATCCACACAGAAGGGGTCTCACTCCCAGAAGGAACAATAGCAGACATAGAGGACAGTTACAAGTACCTAGGTATACCACAAGCAAATGGCAACCTCGATGAGGTCACAAGGAAAGGAGCCACAGCTAAATACCTCCAACGAATAAGGCAAGTCCTGAGAAGCCAGCTCAATGGCAAGAACAAAATCCGTGCGATAAACAGCTATGCCTTGCCAGTAATCAGATACCCTGCTGGAATAATTAGCTGGCCAAAGGAGGAGATAAAAGCCACAGATATTAAGACCAGAAAGCTACTAACAATGCATGGAGGGTTCCATCCCAAATCCAGCACCCTGAGACTGTACACGAGCCGCAAGGAAGGAGGCAGAGGACTAGTGAGTGTGAGAACCACTGTCCAGGACGAAACAACTAAGATCCATAAATACATCAGGGACAAAGCCTCAACAGACAATGTGCTCAGTGAATGTCTCAGACAACAGGGAACGGAGGTTGAGGTGCCAGAGATACCATCATGGGAGGACAAACCCCTACATGGGATGTACCACCAGCAAATAACCCAAGTGGCTGATATAAGTAAATCCTACCAATGGCTGGAAAAAGCTGGACTCAAGGACAGCACAGAGGCCCTCATCCTGGCCGCCCAGGAACAGGCCCTAAACACCAGAGCAATAGAGGCCCAGATCTACCACACCAGACAAGACCCAAGTGTAGGTTTGTGCAAGGAGGCCCTGAGACAGTCCAGCACATCACAGCAGGGTGCAAGATACTGGCAGGGAAAGCGTACATGGAGCGACATAACCAAGTGGCAGGCATAGTGTACAGAAACATCTGTGCAGAATATGGACTGGAAACCCCGAGATCAAAGTGGGAAACACCCCCAAAGGTGGTGGAGAACGCCAGAGCTAAGATCCTGTGGGACTTCCAGATCCAGACAGACAAAATGGTAATGGCGAACCAACCAGACATTGTCGTAGTGGATAAACAACAGAGGAAAGCCGTTGTGGTAGATGTAGCAATACCAAGTGATTGCAACATCAGGAAAAAGGAGCACGAGAAACTGGAGAAATACCAGGGCCTCAGGGAAGAACTGGAGAGGGCCTGGAAGGTGAAGACCACAGTGGTGCCTGTGGTCATCGGGGCCCTCGGGGCAGTAACCCCCAAACTGGAGCAGTGGCTACAACAGATCCCAGGAACAACATCAGACATCTCAGTCCAGAAATGTGCAGTCCTTGGCACAGCCAAGATACTGCGCAAACCCTCAAGCTCCCAGGCCTCTGGTAGAGGACCCGAGCTCAGAGGATAAGAACCCGCGGTGGGTGAGAAGGGAATTTTTTTTTTATATATATATATATATATATATATATATATATATATATATATATATATATATATATATATATATATATATAAATAAATAGCCTGTACCAGGACCCTGTTTACCTTGGAACCATGCAAAGATGACATAGGTGAGAAAAGAAGAAGAGAGAACAGTTTGTGTCAGTCAGGTTGGTTTTTTTTAGTTACACTGGGCTTCAAGTGTGTTTGACTCCCGTTGAGCAGATTTGAACGCCACTGAATTTTAATATAGCAGATGACACTTTACCCAACAAATCATACTTTAACACAAATAATGCATCTATTGATGTGATGCCCAGGGTTATCTATGGGCTAATGTTTTCTCTAATAGCATAATCTGAAAATGAACGTTTCCTAAGGTGACTGAACACCAAATAATCACTCATAGATGACAGAGTTCATGCGGTCACCAATGCCACTATTTTGTGCTTCCTTTTGATCTGCATGCAACTGGTGGCAGGGTATTTTTGTGTTGCATCACTGGGGTTTCACTTTGAGTAGATAGGGCTGTTGACTACATCAGAGTTGTGTGTCTGTGGTTTAATAATAGTCCTGGGGCTGCCATCAATGCGTTGTTTAAAATCGTTATCAGATCACTTTAAGATGTGACATCACATTTTAATGTGCTTTACGCCAATCTGGATTCCGGCTTCAAATACAATAAAAACAGAGAATTCCCCCCACCCAAAAAAAATAAATAATAATCATTTTACATTTCCGCCCTTTTGACTTTATTTTGGCTGTGTTTTTCCAGTATGAGCAACATAAGAACAGTTTATAGTGATTAAAGGGATCGTTTTCTTGAGTCAGGTTCTTGCAAAAGGTTAAAATCTTCCTTGCATCACTAACTTAGCATTTTTAATTAGTGTTAGCACCAAAAAAGGCTTCTTTTGGCTTTTTTAAGCCGATGTCGATGAATGTAAACCAGGAAATTGAGGAAGCAGCAGCACTCCACCACTGATCAACCTGTAAGAGACACATACAGAGAAAGAAACATGTAAAGTCTCTCTAGCCATAGAAATTGTCTTATATAAAAGTAGAGTGATATAAAAGACAGAAATGGATTAAGTGTACATTAGTTTATGGATTTTTATCTAATTTAATTTACCACTAAGTAGGTAATCTGCCCAGAAATGTTTTCCACGTTCAACGTTTCACACAGGAAAATCATTGGCGATTCACCGCCTCCCACCTCCGTTTCCAACGCAAACAATCATCAGATTTTGTGTAATAATCTTCCAACGCAAATGTAGTGACAGCTTACAGATTCATAGTATCCCTTTCGTACAAACCACTGTGACATTTTTCAGGTTGGAGTTGTTTTACGACGGCAGAAGATTGTTTTGGTCTTTAGCAGTTAGCTTCAACGTCCGGGTCCAGTAAATGTGGGTTAAAGCTGAACGAGGACACCAAGAGAGACCTTAACTACAAAACCAAAAAAATAACTGCCTACTACATTTTTGTAGAGTATTATTTAAAACCTCAAACCACACGTCTAACATAAACATAATCTTTTATTTGAAAGTGTTTATCGTAAATTTGGAGCCCAAACTGAATAGTTATCATTGCATTTCAACATTTCACTGTCACTCTACCCTGGTCAAAACTGTCTTTAAAGATGAACCACATTCTCTGCATGTGTTGAGAGTTATCTCTAATAAAGAAACAAAGCCATTTGTTTTAAGGTGTTGGATTAAGTATTTGAAGAACCTCTGTCATAAATAGACTGGTATGTAAGCTGTCCTCCTCCTCCTCGTCCTTGTTCATTTATCTGGCTCTGTCTTGTGACACAATTTAAGACTGTTCTCTGATGATTTACGTCTCTTCTGTAAACAAGCAGACAAAGATCGCACGACTCCCCAACACAGACCCTAACGCTGTTATCTCATTCTTCACATGGGACATTAATGGGTTTTATTACATGGAAAGAAATGTGGTTTGTTTTCATCCAAAAGTGATTCATTTGTTTTTGTTCTTAGTCATCTGCAGTCATAATGAAAGCTGCTTTAAACTAAAAGTGTCTTTTTCTTTCTAGGTACTTGATGATTTCCTTCTGCCGGATGTAAAGGTACGGGCCAGACGTTTCTGGAAAAATCCCTCAGGCTCATTGTACGTATAATTTGAGAGTCCAGTCAAACGTGCAAATGACTTGATGAGATGAGAATTAAAGATCTGGAGAAGTCTGATTTGGCTTCTAACTTGATCCTCACGTTTCTAGAGGCGGACATTTCTCCAAGCTTTTAGCTTGTCAGCAAGTAATACAATCCCACGATGTACGAATAATCTGACATCGGATGATTTATAATCCTGATCACAGAGCTCAAAAATGTGAAATACTTTGAAACGGAGATACGAGTGTGTGTTGTACTTGCTGAGCGTCAGATATTGGAGAAAATGTGATGCAATGTCCATTACAAAATAGAAACTCAAACAGAAGTCGCCACCGCATGAAGCGTCAGCCGACTGTGGTGGCGGCGGGGGGCTTACGCATTGTTACCAAGCACTATTGGTCAATTTGAATCGTTTCAAAAGAGCCACACACTATTGCACAGCAAAAACAACACCAGCCATGCTGACACCAGACAGGGCTGACAAGCGGTGCCGTTAGCAGCAATACCCCGGGGATTCCTGAGCACAGAGAAGCTGCGGGTGGGGGCAAAGATGGAGGAGGGGGAGTGGGTAAATTGGATCAAATGAATAGGTAATAAAAGAAGGAGAGGAAGCCATTTAGCATCGGGAGAGTTGCATAGATCCATTACAGTGTCTGTGTAATTAAGAGGGACAAACAGAATGTGTAGAAGGCGTCCTGGAGGGTGGGAATGGAAACCACAGCCCACTGGGATCAATAAGTCTCTATTCACATCGGGCCGGACCGGAGCTGTCCAGCTGGCTGAGTGCTGAGCCTCGCCGTCTGCTCCGACAAGTCAGACCCGGACATCAGGGAGTGGTTGAGCAAAAAATGGAAAGAAGACACTCAATACACCTTGCAGGCAGCTCACTGGAGGAATTTAACGCAAGACACCTGTTGAAAGCAGCAAAAGGATGGAGAGAGAGAGAGATGATGCGATCAAAATGACGAGACAAGAGCAAAGGAAAAGCAGAGCCCACGTTGAGGAGACGATGACAAGCAGAGGGAGGAGCACTGATAACCTTGCAGGCTTAAAAGCTTCCTCTGGAGCCTAATCAGGCGTCCCAATTACAAAGACGACCAACCTCCCTCCCCCTCCTCCCCCTGCCTCTGTTCCAGCTCCTGATGTCCCCCCCGATAAACAGCATTATTAATTAAAAGGCCCCAATTGAATCTACGTCTGACGGACGAGGCTCAGGATGATTAGCAGTGAGGCCTGATGGAGGTTATTCCTACATGATGGAATCTGTCGATAAAGGGAAACACGACGGGGCGACACATTGATACAATGTCATACACACGGAGGCACGGACAAAGCGCTGAAGCGGGTGATCTGTTCCAGTGCTGCTTCTGATTATCGTCATGTTATTTTAGTTCATTTGAGGAGACGGTGTTGTTTGTGCATTCACCATTCCACAAAAAGCTGAGTGCAGATCTTTGACAATAATTAGCAAAACGATACTCTGAGGGAAGACAGTGAACGACAATGCAGTAAAACTCAACACTTAAATATAACATGCACACGCAATTTCAAATAGGTGAAAGGATTTTTACCCCTTGTGCGCGCCAGTACAGCAGTCACTTCTAAACTGACATCAGACACTGACCAAAAACGTTTGGAAACAAAAAGACCTTTTATGGAAGAGTGGCAATTAAAAAGTCATTTTTGAAGAGATGCGTCAAAAGTCCTGATTCAGGACGTTGGACACTTTACTTGAGTGTTCTCAAGTGAGAACACGACAAATATGTGGAGGAGGGTTGGGTGACATTAAAGATTCTCATTATCCCCATGATGAAACACAGAATTAGTGGCAGAATTATGCTTTTTATTCAACATTTCCGCAGGCGGATTGCACACAAAAACACTCCAGACTTGATTTTACTTCTCAATTATGTGCCAGTTCATTATAAAACATCTTAAACTTTATGTTTGAATTTGTTGCACATTTGTCTCCCAATTGCATGGCTTGAAAAATCTCACCTGAGCTCGTCAGTGTTTGTGTGAAGAAATGTAGTTTTGTCTCTCTAAGATGATCTGGGGGATTTTTTTGTGTGTCATTTTCTAAGTGATTTGCAAAGAAAAAGTGAAAGCAGAACTATTCCCAGACTCACAAGATTTTTTTATTCCTTGTTTCAATTGTTCGTCAAAAGGCTGATCAGGTGCAACCTCCAGGAACGGTTAGTTTGCACAGCAAGCTGAATACTGAAATATGTTGTAAGAAGTCAAGAAGTAATGAAAAATGAATCATGCTATAAAAAAATGATAAAAAGAATCAAGAGAGACATGACAAAAACTTTTCCAAGTCCACTGAATCCTGTCTGGACTAACGGTTTATGAACAGGGTTTGCTAAATCAAACAGACTACTGGCAACAAAACTAATTACACAAGAAAAACACGCCATCATGAGCAGCACAACATTTTGATAAAGTTGTAAAAATAATGGACACAGGAAATCACTGAAACTGGTTTCAGGTGCAAACACCCAACAACACGAGAAACTGGTTCTGAAAAGACACAAATTAAATCACGGACATCATCGGACTGCAAAGTTTACTGACTCTCACTCTGCCAAATAGCTTAAGATGAATCGAGCCGTGAAACAATAACTTACTTAACCATCGGCAAACATATCTGATAAGCTCCCCCTCCTTTCGTTACATATTAAGACATTTTTCAAAACACATTCACACAGTTGTGCTTCATTTGCTGAGTTTTTAACGCAGCTGTTTATTGGGAGGTTTGTAGACGTGGCTTGGCTTGGCTGGGGCGGCCCACCACCACCCCTGCCCTCCGTCGCGGATCCTCCAGGGAACTCTGGGGGATCAGATAAAACCGGGTTCCCAGATCAGGGCCGGATTGACAGCTGAGTGCCTGAGGAAGAGTGATGGGCTTGGGACTCAGATTGGGAGGAGGATCCCTTCTGCCCCACTGGGACCTCTGGAGTTTACAAAATATGCTGAGCATAAGGGAGCTGATTGGGGTGAAACGACTTCAGTGGTAATTCAATTGAATTATTATTAGCAGCAATCTCTACCAATTGAGTGGGTCATTTCTGTTTATTTTCCTCGTGAGTTTCACTTTTGCTGATTTGTTAGATTGTGTCCAATTACATCCCTGCAAAAACTGAGATCTTAATTTTTAGAGTCTGATAAGGAAAAATGGTGTAATTGACGACTCTCTGTGCCGTTCCTTTTCCTCCTGCTCTGTCATGAAGCGAGATCGATGTACAATGAGAGCTGCAGCTGCAGTTCATTCTCACATATAAATGCAGCATGGACACTGCTTCGTCTTAAGAATAGGGGTCAAAGGGTAAATGCTATGATTTTATCTGGAGAAAAGCATCCCTTCCAAAAGAGAAAATCTCTAGACAAGAGAAATGTCTTCATCAGCGACAACATTAATCAATTCATCACATTTGCAGGATAGTTGGAGTTTACTTCTCTCTTGCTTGGCGCAATATGTGTTTGGACATGAATGAGCTGTGCTAAAAAGGAGCTCAGTGTTTGTCTCTTCAAGGAGTAGATTTCTGACCACTTGACCTTTTTATCCTTTAAAGTGTGTTCACAATTGTTTTTCTGTTCCACCCAGACTTTTGGCGGGGCTGGATTTACTCACGATGCCGCAGCGTACCGTGATCGAAGCTCATACCAACATGGTTTGTTCCACAGCAAGCGTTGCTCTGCTCAGCGTTGTCCCACTCTTTGCATCAGAACAGCACAAAAAAGGTTTCTTGCACAAAACCTCCAAGTCCCATTAATGGGCTTTTAATGGTGTTTAAGGGTCATTACAATCCATTTTGACTCATTTTTAACCTCTGCACAAATGTAAAATTATATAACATGTTTTTTTCTAATTGACCTGTCTAAGTTTAGCTGTTATTTTTACATATTTCAAAGTGAAGGGTAAAAATTGTTCCGTAAAATACCAGTCCAGTCTCACTGGTTACCCACCACCTTCGACTGTCGCCTCACCAGGCGAGCTGGGTTATCAACATGTTTTCTTTTATTTCTTTCAGAAAATGACAAACTTTAAAATATTATTAAGAACGTCTGCAAAACAACGGCTCTCTTATTAAGCGCAGACGTACACGTGACATTAAAGGTTTTTGTCATTTGACATTGAATTTGATTTCACAGGAACTTCAAACGGGGAGAAAAAAAAGAAAACGAATAATTTTTCCACTGAGATCAGAGATGCACTCTCAAGGCCATCAAGGACTCCTCCAGGGCTTTTGGCTTAACCAGAGAAATAATGTTTCTGCAGACACAGAGTATATTATTGTCCTTAGCCTGCAGACAACCTTTCACATATTTTCCTTTTTGGTCGTTGAAGCTTTTAGACTTCATGTCTCTGCAGGACACACACTCACACGCGCGCACAGCCTTGATTATATACACACATTCATGCCCCTTATAACCATGAACTGACCCATTAACCCAGCACACAGCGCCATTTACATTCAGTCTCACAGACACAAGTTAGGTTTCACATCCAGAGATCACAACACGTAGACACATAAAGCCAAGGATGTGCACAAACACTCACAGCCTCTTCTCCCGTGTGGCACGCAAATTGAGCTGAAACTAACGTGGTGTTAGTTGGACAGACTAGCTGGCTCTTGGACTAATTGAGTAGAGTGTGTGGCCCCGTGTGGCCGTGGCCTGACCCCTCTGTAGCCAGGGACACCAGCGAGCCTCTGCTTTGATGCATTTGATATGGTTTAAGTGAGGAATGAAGACCTAAGTCTGTTTACATTTGAACCGGATTGGAATCGGGGTGACGGTGGTGAGACTCGCTAACTGGAAGGGAAAGTTGGGGAAAAGAAGCAACAGCGGTAGAAATGTTGGCAGTAATCAGCCGCAGGATGTTGTTGTTTAATGAAGGAGCTTATTTTGTTCTAGGATTTTTGTAGCGACTATCATTACATCGAAAAGTCACAAAAACTCATTTTTGCCAGTCCATTCTTTCTGTTGTTGCTACACCTTTCTGTAATGCCCAGCATGTTCATCAGCTTTTATTTAGATCTGCTTTTATGTAGTCCACAGATTGTTTTTCTCAACAAAAATTGCATTTTTTATTTTTTTAAAAGGAATGTATTTGGGAAAACTTGGCAATGCAAAAAAAAAGTGCGATGTAAACACCTGATAAAAAGATAATTTGTTCAAAGTAGCTGAGGTATTACGAAGAGCTCAAGAAGGGACTAAACACGTAGACAGCATAAACCATCACAGCTGTTGTTTGTGAGCATAAAGTCGATGAGGCAAGATTTTTATTTTTTTTTACATCCTTATGCTTTTTGTGTGTGTCCTCTATGAGTGTCACTTTGCTGCGGCGACACCTGAATGTCCCCACTGTGGGACAGGAAAGAGTAGCTGCTTAGCTTCACCTGTCACTGTTGTCTTCTTCCCTCAGTGTCCAAGGCGCGAGAGAGACTGTTTGACTGTTTAGCTTTACCGTAAGGTGGCTTTTTAGGCACAAAGAGCATTTTGATGCAGGTAAGCTAACCATCGATGAATTAAGAGTTTGATGTGACCTTGGAATAACGTTACTTCAACTCTCATAACTAAAGCCAATTATCTGGAGAAAGATGTGATTTTCCATTTTAGTGGTATAGTTTAGGAAGGTGCTGATTCACATCAGAATAACAATGCTGGTCAGAAAAGACACATAACAGGAATTATGTGTCTTTTAAGTGTGCCAAATATCTAGAGATTGATTACTGGCAAACCACACTTTCAACAAGGAACTTTTAAATGTCTCAGGAGGTTGCTAGTTTGTTAGGTTGCAGAGCGGCTGCTCTCAGACAACATTATCTCTGACGTCCTATTCCTCACCGGATGAATTGCCTCATAAATCTTGGCTTTATTAACTCAAATTGGAGTGGGAGACATAATCAAACATAATCTCATCACTGTTCAGCAAACTTTGGCAGTATTCTCGGCTACTTGCTTTTTTTCTTTCACAATTTTTTGCATCTCTTCAGCTTTGTTTACGGAAACGGACACACATATGACATGTTATGAAACCTTGAACAACTGAAAAGCTTGTAAAAGTTATGATAAAAGCCCTTTAAGGTCTGATTTGAATATCTAGGTAGCTATCCAAAGCTCGTTCATGTGCGTATCCCGTAAAAATGGCATTCCTCGCATGCTCGCTGGCAGGCTGAACGTATCGAGTTTAACCTCTGCGACGGTGATTTAGCCTATTTTGTGTTCTGGGTATCATTCCAATATGTATTAGTAAAATCGGGCCTTGCACATTATTGTAATTGGGCGACTGAAAACAGAAGAAATCTGATCTCGTTCTCTGCGTCTGTTTCTCTGTGTGTCTCTTGTTCTTCCTTCCAATCTCTTTCTCTCTCAATCTCGTCTCTCCCTCCTCCCCCACCGATCCCCCACAATAATGATTTGATGTCGCTAATGGCTTCCTAAATTTTGTGTAAAAGGTCGAACCGGCACCGTCTAGAGTTTCAGATGCTGGAGGTCTGCCAGAGAGGAGGAGGGAGGGCTTCAGTGGAGCTACGCTGTTTTAGGTAAAGGAGGTTCAGCAATGAATACGGCGATCAACAGGCGCTTATCTCATAATGGCCTTGTTTTGAAATATTAAATATTAATATCTTCTGTTGCTCCAGTGTCCATTTGTCACAAAAAGGGAGAAATCCCCCCAACCTTGATAAATCAAAGCACTTGAAGGGTGAGCTGTCTTCCTTCTTAGAAATATTAATCACCACAAAATCATCAAGGACACACCGTTCAAACATGAAAGCTAAACTAACATAAATTTGCTTGCTACATAAAAAAAGAACATCTTGCAAATTTTTACATTTAGCATGCCTCTCTTGCTGCAGTCGGCGATAACATTTGGCCTCAAGGTGCGTCTGGCGACCGCTGGGCAAACACACACGGACAGGCGGCCTCGACGCGGCCAGTAGAATAGGTTCTATTGTCGGGGCGGCCGACTCTTCATTCAGCTCAGCCCACATGAAAGAAGTCAATGGATGGGGGAATGACGAATGAATGTGTCCGTGCTCGCAGTGTTTCTGCCCGCTGTGTGTGCGTGCGCGCACGTGGCAGCGTGTCCGTGTGCGTTTGCTTGTTCGTCACATGATGTCCTGTGGCGTTCCCTAACTAACCGTACAGGCGCCAGTTGAAGGTTGTTGGGGGTGGAGGAGGGGTGGGGGGGGAGACGCTCAGAGAAAAGACTCAGAGCGAAGGAAGAGGAGCTACGGCGCTGTGGAGGGCGGGGTGGGGGGGTCCTCTTGCTGACTGCTGTCACATGATGAGCATATAATGAAGCCAAACTATATTCAAACTGTTGAATAACTGCACAAATGACTCATGACCTGACTTTGGGTTGTGTAAACATGTGTCCTCACTTCAGTTCTCTGAATAAACCAGAGGTTATACTTTTGACTCCAGAGTCAAACTGTCCCGTCTTCACAGCTTTGCGCCTTTTAAACCTCTAAACTGTACCGAAATGCTGAGACTTACCAATGATTGGTTGTTTCTGACCGAGCGGTGTATTTGTGCATATGGCAGCAGGTCCACAAGGAGAAGACAGATGAGCTCAATTTTTTCCCCACATATTGTCTCATATTGTCACAGCATAGTGAGAGTTTCGACAAAAATGCAAAAACACTTTTTTTTTCTCTTGATAAAAGTTAGGTACTGCAGCATCGCTACAGTACATAACTGTGTGCTTGCCCTACAAACAGTGAAGGACTTGCAGATATGAAAAACCAGAAGATTACATCACTGCTAAATTAAAAACCAAATATTCCAAGGAAGCGCAGCAGCGAACGGGGGGTGAAGCAGACAAATACGGATGAAAGGAGCCGCAACGACTTTGTCGAACGTTTTTATCTCTGAGGCTTAGTTACTGTGTCGTCCCTAGCACTAACAAACCATTAATCATCCGGCGTATGTGTGGCTGCGAGTTTGGCTGGCACCGCCGGAGAGTGCCTGAGACTGCGTGCAACTGAAGTGGTAGTGTTTACCCAGAACATAAGCAGTGGTTGGCCGCAGGCCTGCTGTAACTAGCCATGATGGGCCACTGTGAAATGTGCCTGACAGAGGCAGCCCATTGCCCTCTCCACTGTCATTGTGTGTTTGTTTCTCCCAATGTGCCCACAGTTGAACGTGTGTACGCGAGCCACTACTTGCAGAAAGGCATATGTTGTAGTTTTTATTTATTTTTTTATTTTTTTACCCCACCACCCCCTATTCTGATACCTCTAAGGAAAATCCAGTGGAGTTGCGCTGTAAAGCCCAACAGTGCAGAGCAGAGCGCAACTTTAGATCTGCCGAGCTCTGACAGGACGAGCACAGCTCTTTCCGCAGGACAGTCATGAGTCATGCTCTTAACTAATAGAAGAGTGAGAAGAAGAAAACCGGTGGTGAAAGAAAGACTTTAAGCTGATTGGACAAGCTCCGTCAGGGGCACAACAAAAATGTTAGAGAGGGCTCAAAGAAGCAAACTTAAAACATAACGTGTAGAAATAGCACTGCACATCACCCTGACCACATCACTGCCACTGGCAGAGGATCAAAGCCTATCCATGAGTTAGAGTGGCCTAGTCAAAGTCCCTGACTCTAATCTAGCTGGGAATATTTGTTAAAACCAGAGAGCTGGGGTTTGTAGATCATTTTCATCCAATCAGACTGAGGTCGAGCTGAGTTTTCAAGAAGAAAGGATGAAGATATGCAA
This sequence comes from Poeciliopsis prolifica, assembly GCF_027474105.1. NCBI lineage: Eukaryota > Metazoa > Chordata > Actinopteri > Cyprinodontiformes > Poeciliidae > Poeciliopsis > Poeciliopsis prolifica. The sequence continues at coordinate 5,118,995 of NW_026562378.1, read as the reverse complement.
AGTTGCCGACTGAGGAGACTGAATACAAAAGCAGATCAAAATGTCTGACTTTTATTTGTAAGACATTTTGAAAACTGCATCACAAAATTAAAATCCCAACAAGATAACAGTAAAGTCTGCGGCTGTTAGGTGCCAAAAAGTGGAGAAAGAAAAAGCTCAAGAGGTACGACTACGTTTGCAGAAGCGCTGCGTTTGGAGAGCACATTTATAAGAGTAGGATCTTAAATAAAACAGCGAGTCGGTTGAAAGCCCCGGCTCATCCAGCACTCCCCTTTCTCCACTCGTCTGCTGTGTCGTTTTTCTCCCTGCGTCCCGTCTTGAGCTCTTGATCACCTCTCTTCCCCTTCTCCATTTGCATTCCCCGCAGTTTTGTCAAGCTGCCAAGGAAACGAATCGGAGCGCTTCCCTTCAGCCGCCACACTTTTCTTTTGTCTCACTCGGGCTCTCGGGGCTCAGACTTGAGGAGGAGGCGTACGCGCCGTCCTGTAAGCGCTCCTCACTTTGAGCAGGTCACAGGTCAGATGAGGAGCAAAGGGTTCCAGGCTCTGACCCAAAAATTTAACAAGCACGTGTCCAGCTGGTGTTTACGCCAGCTGAAAGGATGTAGTAAAATGCTTTCTCCTGCCTTTCGGGAACGTGTCTCCCTCTTTTTGGAGAACAGGCCTTTGTCTAAACGTCTCAGCGCTTCGCCGAATCCCCATTTTCCTTCTGAGCTTATTCGATGTTGCAGCTATCGTACGTCAGAGCTTGTTATTTGTACCAAATAATTGAATGAAGCTGTTTGAAGCGTCGGCTTTAATTAATTTCACTGCATTGTTTTCTTTTTCTTTTTTTTTTTTTCACCCACGATGATCTCCAGTGAACCATGGCGGCGGGGAAACGTTTTAATCAAACCAGTAAATGGAATGGCTCTATCAGCCAATTTGGTCTCGTCTGTATTTTTTTTACATGGGTGATTAAGCGCGTTAGCAATTGTTGAACCGGCCGGACGGCTTAGCTGGATTAGATGTCGGTGTGTGTTGTTTTGTGTGTGCTTGTTGCCAGCTGATGATGACTCGGCAGGCTGCGTGTCAATCAGCGGCGCAAATGCACGGACAGGCGCTGACCTTCCGGGACAAGAAGGTCAGCGCCGGCGGAGCTGATGCGAGCAGCTGTGACGACCGGCGGTCGGGGCCTTATCTATCGCCGAGGTGATGGAATGACGACAAGCTGCTTTTCTGGTGAATTTGAACATGATGGCATGAAGGCAGAACACGAAACAGGAACAAAAACACCGGCGCAGAGATCAGATTGAGAGATCAGCAGTGCCACCTTGCAACAAAAACATTCCCGTAACTTTTATCAGTCTGCAAAACCAAACTTTAACGTATTTAACAGATTCTACGCGTCAGTCAGCGTTTTTATTCCAAAGAGTGATTCTCGAAGTCAATCTTAACTTTTGACGTTTTGGGAAAGTGGCATCTTAAGTGTCGTTCATATGATTTTGGTTTAATATTTAAGCAATCAAAATACATTTGATTTGTTTATTTTTGTACTACTTGACCTTTATTTACAAGAGAGACTTGTTCTGACTAGATTTTAGTGCAAAGAAAAAATCTCAAAGTTTCACAGAGAGGAAAGAGATTTTGTTTTGTAGGACAAAGCCAGTTAAGTTGCTTTTATTTTTTATTGGTAGTAAGGAAAAGAAAAGGCCCATTTAGCAACAAAAAGGACATTGTTACTGGTTGAACAACGTAGCACGGAAACAGCACTAAAAATATATTTTCTGCTGATATTGCTCCAACACATACATAAGGACCGCTGTGTTCCCCACATGAGGAAGTTTGTAGAAAAATTTCAAATTTAACTTCTTGTGGGCAGCGATTTTTTTCCTCACTCCTCCCTAAAGGCCAGTTTTATGATAGTTGTCTTTTCGACACATTTTTCTACCTGAGTCGTGGGTCTCTGCAGCTCCTCCACAGTGACTGTGATTATTTCTTCCCTCGTCCGGCCCGTTAGCCGGACAGCCGTGTCTCGGTGGGTCTGCAGTTCTACCGCACTTATCCCATTGTCAGATGAGGGATGATTGAACGATGACCTTTGACCCCTCTCCTCCATAACTTTCTCCCCCGACCTGTCTGCTGTGCTCCTTGGATTTTATGAGGCTGTTTGCTCACTAATGTTCTCTATCAAACCTCTGAGGCCTTCATGGAACGGCTGGATTTATACTGAGATTAAATTAAATGCAGGTGGAGTCTGTTTGCTGCTCACACGTTTCCTGAACGCAGCTGGTTAGGCTGGAGTGTCTTTGGTTTTTTTTCAAGGGTATTGGCGTAAAAGGAGAGCTGAATCATCTTCCACATGAAGCGCCGCTTTGTGATGATTTATCACATAAAATCCAAATAAAGCGCAATGAAGTTTGTGACATGGGAAAAAAAAACAAAAAAGTTCACGTGGTTAAGCGTCTTTTGCAAAAATAACATTATGCATCCATAAATACAAAAACTTAGCATTGCTTTCAAAGGTTTGCATGTTCTCCAACATGGAGGCGAATCTTCACCATCATGCAGAAACCGCAGAGGAACGAGTTTATGTCACTGTGTCTTTTTTTCTTTCTTTTTTTTTTTTTTTTTTTGACTCATCGTGTTCTTACCGCTGTCTTTTTTTTTTTCCTGACAAATATGACAGATGCATATCAAGATGTGCAGTCTGCTCAGGGGAGATAAGGACCAGTTAGGTGCCGGGGTTGCAACATCCCGCCGAGCCAATGAGTGAGCACAACGTCTTTTTCATACCGATCCTCCAAAGATAGACCTTCAGTCCGTGAGCAAGCGCTTGCGTCTGCGATGCCCCTGATAATTTCTGTCTCCACTGGAGTTTGCACACATGTCCGATCCTGAAACTTGTCTGAAGTTAAGCAGAAGTTGAATGGGAGACATTCGGAGAACGCACCGCGAATCTGAACAGTATTAAGGTCTCGCAGACTGGATTGGTACTGTTTATCAAGTTCAATTGACCAATCGCATGTAACAAATAATAATTACAGCCATTCCTGTCTAAGCTCATTGAACTCAATTGCAGAGTTCACATTGCGTCGCATTAAATCCATCGTCTCTCGCGTATTATTTCCCTTAAAATTGGCTTAGACACGTATGTGGCTGTGTTTGTGCGTGCCTGTCCGTGTTTACTCGCCAAGTAAACAGAACGCAAGACATAACAAGATGCCACGGTGACGACAAACGCAGCAACAAACCGGTCGAGGAATGCCCTCATTGCATGTGGTGTTTCTGCATGAGTGGCCAGATGAGCAGAGCTGAAATGAGGCCTGGCTGACTGGCTCCTGTGAGGGAAGTTTCCTTTCGTTCGTAGTGTTGTGGTTTCCAATAGCGTTTGCTCATGACTGTACTCTACATGAGGAAAACCTCATGACTAACTGCGCAGATGATATTGGGACTTATTAATCAACAGCCTCATGTTAAATGATGACATTTAGCTGAGCTCACAGCCCTCAGAATCGCGAACCGGGTTCTTAAAAGAGCGGACACCGTTGAATACAGATGATCTCACCTGGTTGACGAGCGTCGCTCTGCGGTAGATCCCGCTTTGGAAAACACAGCGATGGACGTTAAATTTGTAATTTACGTTTTTTTTTAAAAAAAGAAAAACATCTTTGAAAGCAATGAAATAAAGACCTGCAAACCTGAGTTGCTTGGTTTGAGACAATGAGGCTTTTTTTTTTTTTGAGATTTTTTGAAAACTTGGATTTTTACAGTCAAGAGTGTAGATCAGTGATGTCCAAACGTTTTGCACAGAGTGCCAAAATGATGAAGTTGGAAGCACTCAGCAATTTATTTTTATTTTGTTTTGTTGTTTTTCGGTTGAAACTGCAAAAATAATGTAACTGTGAATTATTTTCTTTTTGCCTTATCAGTAACAAATAAGTTTTCTCATGAAAAAGGTCAGAAAAGCATCTTGGAGTTGTACAGTTTCCCAACTTGTTGTTCAAAATATCAATTTTACTTTATTGCCTGCAACAAACAAACAAACAAAAAATCTTTGAAAACCCTGAACTGTATTTAACCTAGTTTAATTATTTTTGTGCGATTAAATCCGTTTCTGAGTTAGTAGCTGGTGTTTTTCAGCCCCGCTGACATTAAAGCAAAGAAAAAAGCAAGGTAAACAAAAAAAAAATTAATAAAACAAAAACTCTTCTTCTGTATCTGAAATGTTATATCTGAGATAAAAATGTATCATTGAAAATCTCATTTTTACCATCCCATCCTAGAGTTTGATTAATCTGGTTACATTTTGCAGTCGATTGACAGCCCTACTAGTTCGTCACCTCATCCATAAGAGCCAGTAAAGCACAGTGGATAAATTCAGGGCGTCTTTGTCACTTAATCCACCTCTTGAGCATCTATGGTTCGTCCACAATAGCTTGCAGAACAGCTTGGGAGTTTGAGCAGAGAACATCAGGTCTCTGTGGGCTCCTCTGTTGCTGTCCCATTCTCTGTCTGTCTGGTCATCCTCCACCCACCTCCCCCGTCCTCGTCCAGAGGATCTACCCAGGAGGAGGCACCTGGGTCTTATCCTCTCGCTCCTGGCGACGGTCCAGAATGCCCTTGACTCACCCACTCATGTGTGTCTCCTGTTACGTTCCGGTGAAAGCAAGGGGAGCAGGTCAGAGGCTGGGAATGCTGGGCGACATTATATGGGCGGCGAAGAGGTTGCCAGATCCAGACGCCCACTCCCCAGAGCCTTTCCAGGCATTGGTACTGTATCCCCCCCACCCTCTAGCCTCACTATGTCAGTGGGAGCCTCAACATGAATGGGCCCATTTGTCCTCAAACGGCAGAGAAGAATTTGTCTGTCGGAGCAGGTGAGCAGGAGGCATGAATGAGACCTGAACACTACCTGTCCCCAGGTGGACATGCTGAATGCTCCCCGTCCCTGGTGAGAGGAGACTGGCCTGGTTTTCAGGGTGAATGGAGGGAGGGGGAGCATGTCCACACCCTGTGTCCTCACAGCTGCTTCTTTGCTGATTACACACTTTAATCTATCAGCGAAGAATTTGTGAAAACCTCCAGAACAGGTTGATTGTGACAATTTCAAAGCCTTTTAAAGGAGATGAAATCCGTTAGGCCTTTCCATGCTTTTTGGGGGGAGGTTTTATGTCGGGACTTTGTCTGGTCGACCGACACAAAGAAGCACTTTGGGAAATAGAAGGAGAACAATGTATGGCAATAAATCAGTAAAAAAATACCATGATAAACACATGATTAATATCAATAGATAATGTGTGAGGTAGAAGATTCAGTCACTTCACAGAACTCTTGATCCAGAACCGCACAGCATTCTGGGAGATGTAGGCAGAGGAAAGACTTTAACCGCTCAGCCTCTCATAGCCAGGTAAGCTAGGTCAATGGCATCAACTCCCTCGCTCGTGGTGCGTTCACACCAAACGCATCAAAGACTCGTCTGATGCTTCAGGTTCAACGCGTGTGCACTTTGAATGTGGATGCTTGAAATTTTGCTCTACACCAAGCACTTGGTGCGTCAGCCGTGTCTGGTTTACATTTAAAGTCTATGTGGAGGCGCGTTGAGGGCGCATCAGACACATCAGATGCTCCAAGCGGTTCAGATCACGCTGCAGTTTGCAAAACGATGTAAGTCCAAACTTTGACTTTGGTTTTCTAAAACAATAATTTTTGATCTTAATTTGACTTTTGTAGCTCTAGCTGTGTGTTTTGGGCTATTGCCCTGATGAAATAGCTTCTTCAACAAAGACACAAGTGCAACTTCCCTCTTCGCAAAATGTAAAGACTAATGGAGGAGTGTCAGATTTGCAGCATTTGTCTTTGGTAAAAGACCACAACCCATTTCTCCCTCCAGAGTTTGACTCATACGTTTATTTTGATTGTACTTACCCAGAATGCCCTGCACTCTCGTCCACTTCCTACTTCGACCGAACCAAGACCTGGGTTTATAGGTGGACTTTTTTGGTACACATCAGAGTTGGATTACACACTCTCACCTCCTCAAACCAACCGGACTTTCTATGCAAACAAACGAGTTCGGTTAAAGCGGACCAAAATATTCACCGGTGCCTTCTGTTCACAAACTCCTTCATGCCAATGGAATTTAAATTTGCAATGTCAGACTAAATATTTAGGCAACACTTTTGTCATTATCAGACAAAAATAAAATGAAGGGGTGTGAATATTTTTGCGTGGTAATGTAGGTCTAAACTGAGGCATGATTACTCTCTTGGTATTGATACAACAGAAACTAGTGACTCATTTGTTCAGTGTGATTTTAACTTTACGAGGGCGGCATGATTATTTTGCCGTTTCACCTTTACCCTGGTGACCTTCTGCTTTCTCCTTCCTTGTAGTTTTTAGATGTCTTTTCTACGGTGAAGCACATTGCGGATCTGGTGAAGCTAAAAGTATTTATTTTACAAGGAGCATTACAATCACTTACAATGGAGCCAGAGAACACTCACTGACAGGCAGATCATCTAAAACGAGAACAACTTTAGTGACCACAAAAATTCTGTGAGTTCATGCACAACTCATAAGCTCCTTTCAGTGTTACTGCACTTTACTGAGAATCTGTTTGAAGACCACAAATCAAGCAAGAAGGTCTAGCTCTGAATGTTTTCATTTTCCGCTTTTCTACTTCGATGACGAACCGCCGATGTGCCGCAGAAGCAGAGAATATTCATCTCAACGTTTATTGAATTCCTGACCGTTTGTGTCGCCATTTTGAAGGAGGCGACGTACAGTCCATGAAGAAAAAAGACTCGTAATGGCCAAAATGAATATGAAATATCACAGCATGATCAGTGGTGAGCTCTGTGATGACAGAATTGCTCTTAAGTGCAGAAGCCGCTCCAATCAATCTCCTTTTACTGTCCCTGTCAAACATCTATGCTTTTAATTGCTCCTAATAGCGCCACATAAGTACTTCCTGTTTGAATCTCTCACTTCTTGTTTTTCTTCTCTTTTCTTTTCCACGTGTTTCAGAGGACTTCTCTTCAGTCAGGCTTGAGACGCAGCTGTAGGCGGCTCAGAGTCTCTCCGCTACGGTTCTGAGGCGGAGAGACAGAAAGGTTTAAAGGTCGACAGAGGCAGAATTACACAAGATCAAGAAAAGCTACTTTCATACAAACTTTCATAGTACGGAGATATCGATCATCGATGAGTCCTGGCTATGTGTTGTTTTTGGGGGGGCAAGGAGGGCGGTCAGGGTGCGCATCCTTCCTCTCAGCGGGATGGCGATGATCGCCGATGATCAGCTCTCACCTCGGAAACGCTGCGACTGACGGCTATTCCTGTCAGGGCCGTGCTGATCACATCAACGCTCCACATGATGCGCTCGGCTAATCTTAGAAGTGCGCAGGGTTATTCAAGTGTCAGTTTTTGGTGTGTCTGCTTAGGTTTCCATGAATAGCCCGGGCCAGGTGCTTTACTGAATATACACTCCTTTTTCCTGTAAGACTCTCACTCGGGGTATTTCTATGAATTTCTCTTCATCTGGCAAAAGAGGAAGTTCATTTTTGGGTCTCTTGATAGGAAGAAACCCTATAAATTGAGAACCATTGCAAGTGAAGCTTTTCATAGATTTACTTTGTCATGGTGTTGCTCAAGTTCTTCTTCAGGCAGCAGTGTCCAAAGTGTGGCCCGGGGGCCATTCGAGGTCCTTGTACTGATTTTGTGAGGACACTGTAGTTTAAGAGAGATGCAGATGTGACCCATCCAGCAAGGATGCTGGATTCAGACTTTTTATTCCAGTCAGGGTGAAATCATTACCGACATAATTTTCTTACAATGGAAAATGTTCATTACAACACAAAGTATTCATCCTTTTATAACTGAGTTTTTATGATTAGCAGAACCACATTTATCCAGAGACTTTTACTGAAAAGCCCACTTCGCTGCACCCAAATCAGATTTAACTTAATTTATTAAACGCGGCCAAGTATATCAAGCATCTTGAAAGAAAGTGGCCCAAATCCCGCTTTTACGACCGAGAATAAATTTGGTTAGTCGAGCCCGAAAGAAATTGAAAACCAGATTCCTTTCTATTGACACAGTAAACGTACAAAATCCTGTTAAAGTTTTGGATCTACGGTGAATAAAATCCATTTTGGACAAAAAATAAATAAATAAAAAATAAAATTGACAACTTTATTTGTTTAAAGGTTTTTTTTGTTTTCTTTTGGCCCTTCAAGTACTTGTAATGAAATGATTTCGGCCCACCTGACAAAAGGTTTGGACCCCCCCCGCCTTACGGCCACATGGGTTTAGGACTTCGAATGGCACAGATCGGTTCCTCCAATCCACGTTTCATCTAACTTCTTTCTTGTCCTGCGGCTTTAATATCCTTCTATGGGTCTGAGGAAGGAGGGATGCTTTACCAGCAAGGCCCAGACAAAGGTCAAACCCCCCCTCCGTCCCCTCCACCCCGGCCCGTTTTTACAGCACGCACTCTACGAGACCTGCATTTGAACCGCGCTGCACTTCCTTTCATCTTCCACGTCTCCTTCTCCCTAACTCAACTCTGCGAGGGGATGCTCGGAATACCTTTTGATTCCGCTAATTCAATTTGATGGAAAAACAAATACTCCGGGGGAGAGACGGGGGACGAGGAAAGAGTGGGAGTAGCAAAGGGGGGGGATGGATGGACGGCCAGGAGGATGAGGAGATCGGACACTCGCGTCGAGGCCTGGGAGGGAGCGAGGGAGGCGGTGGTGGCGGTGAGGGAAGTCGGTGAGTATAAACAGAAGAGAACGGAGGGGAGAAAGAGAAGGAGGCAGGGAGTGGGAGATGAGCTAAAACATCCAGTTCCAGGTTGAAGTCGTAAAACCTCCCGGAGCTCTGATCTAGGTGGCCACCATGTTCACCCCGCTGACGCATCGAAGATCTCTCCTCTTCATCTCTCCTCAGGAATGCCACTCTGATAGTCGAGATAAGTAACTTCCTACTTTATGTTTTTCTGTGTCACATAATTCAGGAGGAGAGTCAAGAGGGGACGCCTCCACGCTCGGCGCAGCCGTCCGCCCAGGGAGGCGAAAAACACACAACGCCCTCGCTTCTTCACCAAAATAACGGGCCAAGAAATCTGAACGGGGGAGCAATGGTGAAAACAGTGTTCGGTATTCAAGATATAAAACTCATTCCAACTGTGAATGTTGATGCCTTATCTTCAGGTCCATCAGCGTTTCCACACCAGTGAGTTTTGTTACGTTTAACCCTAAACTTCAGTGTATTTTATTGGGATTTTATGCGCTAGAGCAGCACAAAGAAGAGCCGAATCATGATGCAGAAGGGAAAAGACGTGGCTTCCTGACAAATTATCCTCGTATTGACCCACTTTTACTCTGATAATCAGAAATGAAATTGCTTCTGGATGCCGTCCGAAGTCATTTTAGAAGAGTTTTAGTCGAGCAGCAGCATCATGAAGATCAACAAGCACACCATGCAGCTCTGGGAGAAACTGGTGGAGAAAGAAAAACAAATAAATCTCACTTTTATGGAGCTCAAATTGAAATTTTGGGTGGAACTCTGGAGGAGCCGCATAAATCCACAGCTCAGGTGGGAGAGCAAGTGTCAATACAATAAATCGAAGACGTGCTACTAGAAAATCAGAAAAGTGGAAAAGACATGAAGCCATAAAACGCCTTGTTTGGGGTTTGTGATGTAAGGTTGGTGGAACGAGGCGCTCTGCTCTGTATCCGCAATAAAATGTCATCGGCCGATATTGTTGTCTTTTTTCAACATATCAGCATCGGAATGATAAGTAAACCTTTGTGGCTAATAATTTAATTTCCATCTTTTTGTCGTTTGTCTACATGTTTTGGGTGGATTGGACACGAGTTTGTTTGTCTGGTGGGGTGGCAGCGACCAAACAGAACAGCGAGTTGAGCAGAAAGAATCTGTGGCAAAATGTCACATCCAGTCTGACTGACCTTGGGCTATCTTACAATCTTACAGGCAAAAACTTCAGCGTGAGAGGAGTCAGATTCCTATTTGTAAAAGTTTAGCTCTACTTTGTCGCAGACACGTTGCTTTCTATGTTTATGGTTGAAATACGCCGAAGTGAGGTTAAGCTAAACAGGTGCAAATAGTTATCTAAATATGGTTTCCTGCACGTCCATTTAAAAAAATTCAAGGCCTGAAATACGGACACATAGATAAGATACCTTTTAAGTCGGCAGATCGACAAATTAAAAGGATCCAGGAGTCCAAACTCTGAAAGGCTTTAACTTTCTCGTCCTGCCATCAAAGGTTTATTTCCCAGTCCTGATGATCGCTGACATGAAACATGCACAACCTTCTACCGCCTCATTGAAACAGGAATAAGTGCATTTTTGTTGCTCTGGCAACAAAAGTGTGTTAAAGGCAGCAACTAAATAAAATGTTAGAAAAAATGGCATGTTTAATTATATGTATTATATAAATACCTACTAGAAATAATTTTCTCTTTCTCCTTGCCGCCTGTTGCACTGCCTTTCATCAGTTCCTTATTGGTTAAATGTTTTGTCTGCTGAACCGTTTCCTTGTTGATTTCGACATGTCTTGTGTCACTATCTCACCTTAAGACCTACAAGCCATCTTCTGCTTCCTGGCAGAGGTCACCGTTTTTGTTTTATTTTTATTTTTTTTTATCCTTCCTGGTATTTCGAAGAGCTCATAAACTCTACCAAGGTTACCGGCTACCAGGCTCTTTGGAGGAGAAAGCATGACATCTCCGCCACCATTCTTATTTTTCCCACATATTTATCTTTTGCTATGTGCAACACCTACTTTTAGCTAAATGTTAGTTTCATTAGTCAGTCTAGTTAAAGACTCTCCCTCCAAAAGAACCAATTGGCAGGTAGGCGACACATAATGTCTGCTAGAGGGCTTTGACCCCAGCAGGTTTCTGAAGTTTTCTAACAAAACATTTTGATTCTTGTCTTTCCCTCCTTCAGCATCCTTCCTCCTGAGCGTGGAGGTAAAACGAATCTGGATTGTCGTTCAGTCGGGCCGTCTGCATCGTGTCACATTTACATCTCGTGCATTTTAACAGAACATTATAGATTATTAATTGGAGCATCAGAGAACCGTTGGTTAGCTTTAAAAAACAATAAGGATCAACTAGAGATGCTTCAGCTACATTTGTTGTTATTGTTCTGTTATCGGAGCCATTATTTGTGTCACCAGCAGTGGCAGATTCAAGGGAGGGCCTGTGGGGGCAATAGCCCTAGTCTTAAAAATGCTGCCAGACAATAATATTAATGTCACAGATTCCTCTTTTTTATAAAGTTGTGCCCCCCTACATTTTCTGAAAACAAAAACAAGAAAAACATTTATAGCTTAATATGGAGGTTTTTTTTTTTTTTTACTTTTATCCCACTTAATAGATGTCCAATTGAAAGTTTTCTATAATGTCTCCACTACAAGATCCTTCTAACACTCAAAACGAAACTATTCTAAGGCTTTTTCTCTTCTTTTTTTGCTAGACCAATAAATTGGTCCCCATCTGTGTGCGCACTCGCATGTTCATGTGTGATGTGGGAGTCTCTGGCGTTTCAGACCGCCGTATTATTTTTGGGAGGGCTGCTCCTTCCCTCCGGAGGGCCTCCCTGAAGAGTGCTTGCTCTCTGGGAGCCCGGCCAAAGCCCAGCCGAGCGGACCCTTCGGCTGCGGCGGCTCAGAGCCCACTGGAGTCTCGGCGCTCACAGATGGCCGGACCAGCCCGCTGCCAGTCGTGCGTTGCATTTTTCACCGGTGAATCAAGAGGATCCCCTCCTCTCCTCTCTCAGCCACCCGGTCCTGCGTACTGTCAGGGTTTCTGAAGCGGACGACGCAGCATTTCGCCTACACTGGATAACAAAAACAGTACCTATAAATGTCCCTGGACAAATCTCTCTTTTTTCACAATTTAAACAGCCCAGACCTCTGGAAAACCCCAGCAGATGTCAACAGGGTGGAGGGTTCAGGAAGGGGTAGCTGTCCGCTTTTAGCTTTAGACCGTTTAATCGGACGGTTTGTGCAGTGGGCGTGTGAGGCCATGTTGAGCCCAGCAATGATGACCGAAAATTGGCCCTAATGGAGCAGACTCATTAGTCGCTTGGCGGTGTTCAAAGTTTCTTCAGTCCGTCCCCTCCGCCCCCTTGGCTGTACTGTAATCGTCCAAATGGGAGGCAGAGACGCAGAGAGGAGGAGACCAGAAAACATGGGAGAGCAGAGAGAGAGAGAGAGCACAAAAAATAACAAAGAGAAAGAGGGAGAAACAGAGTCGACGCCTGCTTCCTGGCAGCCTCAGCTGCGAGCACATCTGTGTGTGGAGGGGTTTGCGCAGACCCCCACGTGTTTGCTCAGGTCGCCTGATTGCCTTTCCTTCCTCTCCGCTCTCCCACTAAAGACCCCGCTGTCCTTCCTCTCACTCCAGTCGCCCGGGCCAAAAGCGAGGGACAGGGGGTTGGGGGGCCAGTCTCTGACAGACGCTGGGAGTGAGAAAAACACCGCTCTCATGACTCAGTAGTTTTCACGCAACACACGAGTTCACGCCGAACGCTTGGGACTTCTGAACGCCAAAAAACAAAAACTGGGGGGCTGGGGGAAGCCTGCACACGTTGTTTTCGTCAAAAACGAACGGGGTGTGAATTCGTGGCTGCGTGTGCGTAAGCATGACGGTACGCGCATATGCATGACTGTGTGTGACTCCGGAGCCCTTCGTTGGAGCCTGCTGTCTGGACACAATGGTCCAGCCCGGGGCCTTCGCTCCACAAAGAGGCCTTCTCTTAACAACCAGCCATCACAGATAGAGGAGGAGCCTGACCAAAGCATTACCACGCTTTAGGGATCAGAGAGCTTCTCTTGATGCATCTGATACCGCTTATGATTTTAATGACCACGCACTCTTTGTGAAGGGGGGGAAACAGCGTAATAGCCGTGTGCACCGTCCCACACAAACAGTTTTTTGAATAACACGCAGAAAATACAAAAAAACAGGCCCAACATGGAGGCAGACTCATTAAGAGACGCATCCGAAAGCGAGACTGTGCGTGGAGGCAAACGGCTGCAACTTGTAAGGGTATTTATAGCATGTCATCTTTTTACCACGCTTCTCTGTAACTTATTAGGATTTTATCTCAGAGGCCAATAACAGTGTTGGTTCAAACGGTGAAGATGAGACATTGAAATTCTGGAAAATGTGAGTCGCTTTCGCATTCAAATCATCCCAGTGCAACCAGTTGCCTTCAGAAGACACATGATGACTTGCTGCTCTGTGAAGGACTCCAAAGCTTTTCAGAGAACAAACGGCACCGTGAAGACCACGTGACCCTGCAAGCAGGTCAGGGGAAAGAAAAATGTCTAAAACAGCATCCAGGCCTTTAAACGTCACAGAGCCCAGCCTGAACATGTAGTGAAACCTAGCAAGACACGGCCGTCCAACCTAAACTGAGATTGAGAGCTTTTAGTCAACTTTTAGTTCAGGAGTCCACGAATCTGTCCATCATTGAAAAAGTGGCATAAAGAAACGTGTGGAAGAGCTTTTGGTCTTCCTCTCCAGAGGCTTGTATGACTGACACTCTGCACAGGAGCCTGAACCTTCACCACGGTGAAACACGCTGGCAGCCGCCGAGTTACGTAGGGACGCTTTTCTTTTGCGCGGACAGGGGAAGTGGTCGGAGTTGATGGGAAGATGGATGGAGCGAAGCACAGGAGACTCTTGGTCGTATGCCTGTTAGGTCCTGCTAAAAGCTTGAGAATGTATTCTCATGCGTTATAATGGCCCTGTCAAAGTTTAGACCTGAATCCAGTTAGGAAATTTAGACATGAGGATGGTTGTTCATTGAAGTCTCCATTCAATGTGGCAAAGTTTGTACCGTCACAACACAAGTATGAACAGAATATGCAAATACACTCAACGGTTTTCACTCTTTTGTTGTAATATTGGAAGTAGATTTATGATCAGCCTTCCAGTTCAAAAATGCGTGCTTAATTGTTTTTGCTTTTTGCACATACAAACACACCAAATCACTTTCAAAAGGTGTGAATACTTTTGCAAAGCGACCCGATTGAAAATTGCAGCCTCCTTAAAAGAAACACCTAAAAAAAAATCTTCAATTTTTTTTTTCTCATCTTTGCTTTTCTTTCCATTCTGCTTGCTGGGACGTACATCTGTAAGAATCATAGAGACGTGCGCTACTTCAGTATTAAACTTTATTTTCTCTTCTTTGTGAGATGGAAAAAAATGATAAAAACGTACAGCTCGGACTTTTATTCGCCCGAGACAGGTCAGTGTTTTTCTTCACGTAATAACCATGTAATTAAAATCATACGTTCCCATGTGTGTCCGGTGAAAGTTTAAAGAGTGAAAATAAATTATCGTAGCAATAATTATAACATCAAATATAACAACAATGATAGCAATTAAGCATTTATAAACACTCTATTTACTGTGTTGGGGTGTTGATTTTTTTTCTTCTTTTTCTTTTTCCCATAAAACAGTTATGAAAAACAGGTGAGCACTGTGGTGCACAATCCAGCATGTGAACAGAGCAATGGTTGGTTGTTGCCTTTCAGCAGTTCTGCCTGTAAGACAGCTTTCAGCACCGAGGAGTCTGTCTGTGTGTGTGTGGTGCGCGAGTGTGTGATGGCGACGGTTCTGAACAACAGCGCAGGGATGGACGAGGTGCACATATCTCGGAGTATGAGGGTATGATCATGAGGTGAAAAACAGCGGTTGTTTTCAGGCCCTCTCTGGAGTCTCCTGTTACAGGGTCAGGGAGAGGTGGGTACCAAAGTGACTTAGTAAAAATAAGCAACAAAAAAAAAAAAAAAAAGAATGACAAGCGTCTCCATTCACTCCTCTCCTGTCAGCCCCACTCACCCCGGGGGACGAAGGAGGTGGCTGGAACGGACAAACCCCCTCGTCGCGCTAGCTCTTCGCAGAGTCCGCAAAAGTTCGCGACGGCCACCCCTTCTCAGCGAGGCCGCGGCCCGACGAGGCCCTCGGTCGTTCAGTCCAACTGAAAGCCGCTGCGCTCCGACCGACCGCTGTGCGGGACACAAGTCCGCCGTTTAGTGTCTGTGGAGATGCGGCGGGTCCTGCGTCCCGGCGGGGCGGAGAGGGACGACCTCAGTGAGGCTCGGCCCAGACCGGCGACCGATTGGAGTGGTGCGGGTGACCGAATGACGGGTGAATGGGCGTAGGAGTGGGCAGCATGTGTCCCGAGTGGCTGAATGGCGGAAGGTGACCCATGTGGGTCATGTGGCTGGTGAGGCCCGGCGCGGCTCCAAAGGGCGAGGCCTTGTCCTGCATGCACTTGGAGAGCTCGTCAAAGCCGTCCCCCGCCCGCTTGTTCCTCTTGGACTTGCTGGACATCTTGCGGTTGCGCGTCTGGATGCCTTCCTTCTTCATGGTCAAGGGTCTGTTGACCTGTTGAGGAGTGGGCACATTAGCTCAAGGCACGCCAAACAAAAGCCGCTCTGACAGTGTGAATGCTACATTATTGTGCTTCAAGGTTGTTTTTTGCCTTCTAACTTCAGCCCAAAATGTCAGCCGGAATCTCTCACTTGCTGCCAATTATCATGTACACGGCGTTTCTGTCAAGGCAGTTGCCCTTCATGAATCGTACCAGTGTAAAGTAAACCCCCATAAATAACGAGCAGCTGCTTTGCATGTCCACTGGCTGCATTCTGGGGCCAGTCGGGGGCGTTTTATTTTAGCTTTTGTCTAATTGTCTGAGCCAAACAGAACCTTCCCGGTCAATATGAATTCATGGCGACGAGGACAGGCTGGGTGTGAAAGGAGCAGCCTCAGACAAATCCTCATCAGTGTAACCGACGCCGTTACACTGAATGACAGTCCCACCCGGCAGCCTCTCCGGGGAGCAACGCCCCCCATAGAAACAACGACGGATTAATAAAAAGAGACGACCGGTGTGGGTTCTGCACGACAGGGTGAGCAGCCTCTGCTTGCACACTCCTAAATCGATACACGCTGTCCGCCCACTTAACCGGTTAAGCACCACCTTCGCCCCCTGAAAACTCCACACTTGGGTGAAAGTCTTTGTGCGTGCGTGTGTGTGTCTGTGTGTGTGTTCACTCTCTAAGCTGACTCACGTTGTGTAGTTTGAAGTAGAGGCCGCAGGCATTGCACACCGGGTCTCCATTCCCGTTGCGCCTCCACAGGGTGGTGGTGGTGGTCTGGCAGTTCGCGCAGCAGGTGCCTGCACGTCTAGCGGCAGACTGAGGAGAGCAGACAGAGTGAACGTAAACATTGTAAATAACGCTCCATTATGTTGTTAGGAACAGGTCGGTTCGGGCGCAACGCCCCCTGGCAACATCTGGTTAAGGGTGTTTCTTCTCTAAAGCAGTGGTTCAAACCTCTGACCCTATCGGCTGACTGTGAAACTATAAATAATATCTCTACACGTCACCACTGTAAATATGTTTTATTTATCGATTTGCATCCACCACTTCCATCGCTTTCGAAGGTGGTTTTCAGCTAATTGTCCCCATTAATTTGACTTGTGGAGAGGAACCCAGGACCTCACATTTGTTGGTTTGTGACCCCCAAGCCAACAAATGGGGCCCTGATGCCAATTTTAGAAACCTCTGATGCAAACAGACGTGAAAGCAAAAGATGCCTGGTCAAAAACACAACTATTAACATCCAAATGTGGGTGGAGTTACCGAAGTCGTTGTTTTGGCAAATTCAGATGGAAGCAACAATGTCAACATGTTATGTTTTCAGGGTAACTTAAAATCCTTAAACAATGATTTTTAAAAAATCACCAAGTTCAGTGTTTTGAGTTCATGCTCCGAAAACACCTGTGGTCATCATTTCCCACAGAGACACTGCATCAGTTAATCCATATGATCATTATCATTTATTATTATTACTATTATTATCATCATCATGAAATGAGGTTTCTCCCCCTCAAACCTTGTCATTTCTTCCTATTTAGTTTTGTTCACTTTGATACAATACAATTTTATTGTATCATTGATTTCCACATATTAAGAAGCAACACATGCATACAAGTCATTTAAATGTAGAGGATTTTCTGCAACCTGCTGTTCAACCAGTTTCCATTTGTGGCGGTTCAGATCCAGCCTGACACGCCTCGCCGTTTCGTACTTCTGCGGTGCTCGTGGTTCCACATTGACTTTTCCACAACAAGCTGAGACTGACATTGATTATCTACATCAAGTCGTCGTTTTACGTCACTGGGATGCAGGCACGTGACCTCAATGAAACGTTCACTCCGTCTCTGGAGTTTAGTTTGTTCAGGCGAGTTTAGGTGAGTATGTCAGCGAGCCGAAAATGATCCAGAATCACAACTAGTGGAAAATACCATATTATGTCAATTATGAAAATAACATGCAGCTTATTAGATTCACACGTGTGTGACGGTCTGAGCCTTTATCTCCATGACAAGCCAACCTATAGGCCTACATGGGTACGAAATGGCTTCCTTTTTTTTTTTTTTTTTTTTTTGAAGCTATTAAATATAAGTTTGGGAGGAGAAAATGGCACCGCACAATTTCACAATAATATATAAAAACACACACACACATATATATATATATATAATATATATATATATATATATATATATATATATATATATATATATATATATATATATATATATATATATATATATATATATATATATATATATATATATATATATGTTAATATAGGATATAGCCTATTAGTATATATATCCTATATAAATATTGATCCGCAAATATATACCCATTTATTCGCACGTTCACATTTTTTCTGCTTGTCGCTGCGGGTGATTTGTGCGTTGCGTGACGTAAAGCGGTTTGTCATGGAGGAGCTGGTCGGGTCCCAGCGCGCGCGCCCTGATCCAGCCACAGGTTGTCCTCACCGACAGCGCGCTCCCGCATCCGCTGCGGATCAATTCTCCACGCATAATGAGAAACATTTAAGCGAACACGCACGAGCCCCTCCGCTTCTCTCTCTCTCTCTCTTTTTTTTAACGCACGCAGCATTCATGTTTTTCCCTTTTAAATCAATTACAGGTGCAAAGTTTTTTGTTGTTTTTTCTTTTTTAATTCCACACAACACGCGTTTCTGTTGGTTTTTTTTTTTCTGTCAACAAATATTGAGGGGAAAATTACTAAAATAAACAACAACCGCGCATTAACATTTTCGCCTCCGTCCGCGCAGAACGACCAAACAGGAGGGAGGACCGTCAGTCCACTTATTTTCCAATGGCCGCCCCTCTCGGCCCGTCCCTTCACACACAAGCGGCTCCTTCAGTGTTGTGATAATCTCTTTTACACTACATGTCAGCCGCGGCCGCGGAGAATGCTGCGCGCCGGGCGCAGGCGGAAACAGCCGGGAGCCTGACTTCCTTATCTGGCCCGGCCAGATATCCGGATAGGAAACAACTGGATGCCCCCTTTTGAACACAAGTCTGAAAAACACTTGAGCTGAAAAATGCAAAACGCCGCGCGGCCGCATGGGCGGTGGAAAATGCGGGCTAATGGAGAAGGAGCGGCGTGGAGGTGATGGAGGCGAAGAGGGGTGGGGGAAATGAAGAGGAAAAGAGCCAATCAGAAGTGTCTGCAGAGATCGTCTAATGGCGAGACTAATTACCAGCTAATGTTTATGATAACATTTTGATCAGGGCTGCAGCCTTTGGGATAATTTGAGGCAGCAATATTGACCTGCTGATGTTATTTGTGGCAAAGATGCCACTGGGTGAATCATTCATTTGACCCAACCAGAGCAAGTAAGTCGTAAAATAAGGAGCGACAGACATTGTGTTTATCAGAACACTGGGTTCTGATTCAGACTCAACAAGAAGATGCTTTGTAGCCAATTTTATTTCACCTCCTCAGCGTCTACTGTAAGGAGCCTGACCACTAAATGCTGTCACAAATATCAATGCACACCAGGAAGTGTGATCAGAGTTTCAAATCTGTCTTATTTTGGTAGAGTCTGGTGACCCAAGCGACAATCAAGAGCCAAAACAAAAAGTGAAACGGTGTGACGCAAATGTTACACACCGTAAAATGCAAACAAATTAAAATGCACTTGAGATTTCAGCATTTTCACGACTATTTAGGGCCGTAATTCATAAACAGGTTCAAATATTAAAATAAACATTTGCAATGGTTTGAGTACATGAATTTTAAACTGCTTATTTACAAGTAGGAAAAATGAAGCACCATGTAGAGTGAAGGAAGGAAGGAAGGAAGGAAGGAAGGAAGGAAGGAAGGAAGGAAGGAAGGAAGGAAGGAAGGAAGGAAGGAAGGAAGGAAGGAAGAAAGGAAGGAAGGAAGGAAGGAAGGAAAGAGGTAGGTAGGTAGGTAGGTAGGTAGGTAGGTAGGTAGGTAGGTAGGTAGGTAGGTAGGTAGGTAGGTAGGTAGGTAGGTAGGTAGGTAGGTAGGTAGGTAGGTAGGTAGGTAGGTAGGTAGGTAGGTAGGTAGGTAGGTAGATAGGTAGATAGGTAGATAGATAGATAGATAGATAGATAGATAGATAGATAGATAGATAGATAGATAGATAGATAGATAGATAGATAGATAGATAGATAGATAGATAGATAGATAGATAGATAGATAGATAGATAGATAGATAGATAGATAGATAGATAGATAGATGTGTGAGCATCCTCCTCCCAGCCATCCATTGACTCCATCATGGTGTTAACTCAAGCAACATGGGCATCGGTATCAGTAACAGTATCAGAAGTACCAGCAATAACGATAGCAGGAACAATGGCAATAGTAGCAGTATTGTAACAGGCCGCGAAGGCGGATCGTCGGGGGGCAAGAGGGACAAACAATTCCAGGAAGATCATAGGGAAAATATAACTTTCCTGGAATTGTTCTGCCAGCATCTGCTTTGTGCTCATATTTGGGTAGCCGGCTCTCGGAGCACAGCTTCGGGGCGTAGAGCAAGGGTCGAGAGGCTCACCAGTCTCCGCTTGGGCTTGATGAGCGGTCGGTTCTGGCCGTTCATCTTGTGGTACAGTCCGCAGGCGTTGCACAGGTAGTGGCCGGTGCCGTCCCGCCGCCACAGAGGGGTGGACGTGGCTCCGCAGTTCACGCACTCTCGACCCTCTGCATATAGTTCAAGAGGAAGACAAGGGAAAGAAAATTTATATAATTAAAAAGTTCACCTTCTGTAAGAGGCGGCACATTGTGGCAGCTGTGCGGCGCTGTCGGGCAACTGTCCCGATAGCGCCGGGTGACCCCAGATGGCACATGAAGAGAAAATCCGCCTGCCGTCGGGGACAATCGGCGTGCAGGTGTAGCAAAGAGTGAGCAGTTGTCACACACAAACGGCTCCGTGTAAACCGATCCAGAGGCGGCGAGAGCATGTCCAGAGGTGTCCAACAAGAAGAATGAGACACACCATCAAATTAGGACTGCATTATTTATCAACTCAGTGGGCAACCGTGAGAGGAAGCATTAGTGCGAGTTGGAGGTATTAAATGCGGCAGATAGTGTCACAGGGCTTAACGAAAGGCTTGCATGTCACTTGGCTGCTAATAATGACTTTGAGCTGGTTTCCAACCACAAATGCTCATTCTTTGTGGGCGAAAAAGAGAGAAAGAGAAAGAGAGAGAGAGACAGGAAAAAATCGGCTTTTTTAATCTTCCGTCCATGCCCTCGCCTCACCCTTACAGGTTTGACTTCAAACAGCCTATTGCTAAACAGACAATTCACTTCAAGAATCCCTATTTTTCCCCAGAGCACCATCTCATTATTCCTGTTATAAAGCCAGCGACACCCAAAGTCCCACCCTTTGCTCTACAATGGAATCTGACCTGAGTACAAAGCCAGGCTCTCCTTTTGAAATGCATCTTTCTTAGACCTCCCTTCTCCTTCCTCTTAAGTGTTTCACAAGTCCAGGGGCCAGACTGAAGAGGCCCTCATTAGAGCTGCAAATATTCATCAACCGTGACTTCGATGTTCTGTTTTATGCAACGCATTGTGTCGAAATAAGAAAAGAAAATGGGAAGGGTGAAGAAGCATCGAGCACAAGAAAGTCAGGCGGGCGCAGAGCTCTTGGTTTGAGGTCAGCTCGACAGGAAGCCGCAGGACTGCAAGGTGTTCGTGCTGACAGCTGAAATGTCATTGTGGCATTTTGTACAACAGTCAATCAACACTACGGGCACCGGACAGAGAGTTTGACAGATAAGAGGTCTTTTTGTTTTTTGGGTTTCTTTTTTTTGAATGCCGTACAGCAGATATGTTTGTGTAACCGACTCGGGCACAGACTGGCCGGCTTGTTTTAAATGTCACACTATAGCGTTTCTCCTGCCACAGCAGCTCATATTCACTGCGATTGTCGGGCGGCCAGCGTTTTCCCACGTGTAGTTCGGGGAGATGACAGTGCTGATAATTGCACAAGTGCATCCGGAACAATTTGCCAACAGCAGAGATGCACCGATCGAGCTTCTATTGCCAATTTTCTTTGAAATCTGACTTGCCGGTTCTGACGGTTCTATATTTTTTTTTTCAATAAAAAAAAGATAAAACCTGGTCCGATGGCGGGGGGGAGGGGGTTAAATAGAGAAAACAGGACACTACAAGATTGTGTCTGTTTACGTGTCAAAACTCACGTCCTCGGCCTTCATCTGATTTTTATAAAGCTGAAAAAAATTCATTAAGATACTTTTATTTTTTTGGAGTTTATATGCAGAAAATGGTGGCCGTCTTTAGATTTGATGCACTAAACAAATAGCAAAAACAAAAAAAAACTATAATATTTGATGTTTTGACCACTTCTTGAAAACAGATGGAGTAAAAAAATTGTCCCGTTTCGATTTGTGGCTCTTTTAACAGTGCAAAGAGAATGGTGTAGGTTTGGGTGCTTATGGACTAAAAATTGTAATTTTAAATACATTTAATGAATAGATTTTTTTAAATCTAAATGTTCTATACTCAACCAGCCAAACCTTTATCAGACACAACTGAGAGAAAATCGACTGATTCTGGACTGATAATCACAAAACTAAAAAGACATTTCCAGCTGCAGAAATGATCCAGACAGAGCTGGAAATTACCAAAGTGAACTTTTTCAATTTTATTCATTTATTTAGCAATTAATTATGCTATTTCTCCAGGAACCTGCAGCACATTTTCTGTTATATTCAATATTCCTCAGAATAAAAATAGTGGAATCGGTAAAGGGTGGAATCGGATTGTCAAAACTCAAAGGAATATGAAAAGCTGTCCCACAGTGCATCTTTTGTTTTTCTTTCTCTTTTTTTTCTTTTGATGCATGTAACTATGGGCAAAAAATATATATAGATAAATAAATAAATCTAAGATCTGCCAGAATTTGACCTACAAATAAGCTGACTTCTCGCTGACTGGTGCATTAGTAGTTAACAAGCTGCTCATGCACATTCTTTGTCTGTTAATTCAATGGAAAACAAATGAAACAATGTGGGGAAATTACTGACTCATTACAAGAGTTGTTTTTTTTCTATCACTATTTTTCACTTGGTTTCCCATTAGTGGAGAGCAACACAGAGTCGCACAATTCCCATAAACGTCGCAAAAACATGTAAGTAAAAAAAAAAAAAAAAAAAAAAAAAAAAAAAATTTTTTTTTAATTAACATCGTGAGACTTTTAAGTGCAAGAATGAAAAAAACAATAACAACACAGCGCTGATGATGATTACTCAATGCTCTGCAAAAAAAAATAAAAAATAAAAACTGCATTCTCATCTTCACAGAGAAGCCAAGGCCAGGCTTAAAAACACAAACAGCAGGACTCTGTCGCCTGGGCTTTGTTAGGACTGTGGAGGGCGGTGAGGGGACGGTGGGGGGAGGGGGGTGGAGGTCGTGATTTGTTCACTTGGAGGTATACAGGATATGGCAGGAGCCAGGGCGTCGTGACTGCTTTATTTTCCAAGCGCAGTAAAGGCCACGTTTAAAAAGGCAAAAAGAAAAAAAAGAACAAGTAAATAATTCTGTGGCACAAAAAAGAGAAAAAGAAGAAGAAGAAGAAGCAATCTAGGCGGTTTGTGGTGATGGGGGAGAACCTGAAGAACCGGATGAGTCGCTGCAAAGTTCTGTTAGTTTCCTCTAATAATTGCGCGATAACATGTTCGATTGAGATAGTCACGAATAATCGATAAGTCGAACAATTTAAGCATCCAACTTCCTGTTTAAAAAAAACTTAAATCGCAGTGATTGGATTGAAAGCTTTCATCCTGAAGTGGATTGCTTCTTGAACTGACCCCCCCACCCACCCACTACCACCACCACCACACACCCCCAACCCTCCCACTCCACCCCCAGTTAAAGTTAAGTTGCAAAGAGTGAGACGGAACCAAGATAAGAGGTGTCAGAGAGGAAATGTTGCTTAGAAATTAGAGATTTTTTTTTTCTTTCTTTCTTTTTTGACAGAGAGGCAAATAAACGTAAAAACTGCACGGGGAGGGATTTCAGGTCCAAATCTGAGTTCAGACAAAATATGCAAATACCCTCCAGGCGATGCATGCACAATTATATCCGCGTGTTTAACAAGAACAACAACAACTCCGACATTATCACCGTGCCAGATAAAACACGTACGCGCTCCGTCAAAGGCTGGACCGGGAGAATGTGACTATAAGTCGTTTTAATAATCTGTTAATGAAAACCCCAGAGACTCACCTGAGCTCGACCTGGCTTTGCTTTTGCACTTGGGCGTGAAGCTGGAGGAAGAGCCGCCGAGCAGGCTGCCCGGGTGGAAGAGGCTGCCGCTGTACTCGTGGGGCGTGGGGAGCGAGTAGGCCGGGTAGGTCGGGATGGGGTGATGCGTGGCCGCGGCCTGGCCGTTCATGGAGGCCAGGCCGCCGCGGAGCGGGCTGCAGCTCTCCATCTTCATGCCGTCCGCCAGCGGCACCTGGTACTTGATCGAGTCCTTCTCGTCCATCCGTGCGGAGGCCGGGGATGTGGGGCCCGGGTCCGGGGAGACGTCTTTCGGAGGCGTCGGGGGGAAGCTGTAGAGGTGCGGGCTGGAGTGGGACGCGGGGGTGAGCGAGGACACGGAGGCCGTGCCGGCGCTGCTGCTGCACGGGTATCCGGAGCTGGCCGGGTGGAGGCCCGGCTTGCTGAAGTGGCTGACCGCCCACGCGTTGTGGTGGTGCGCGGCGGACAGCGCGGCTTTCCCGGGATCCAGCCAGGGGATGCCGGGGCTGTGGATGAGGTGTGGCCGGCAAACCTGGTTTCCAGTGAGGCGAGCTGAAAATATATACATATACATATAGGCTATAGATTTTTTTTTTTACAAAATTATTATTGAATTCTTTGTAATACACTCAGCATGCACGCCACATTTTATCCCACAACTTTCAGGGCAGAGCAATCCTGACGCAAGTTCTGAAAGTCCAAATAAAAAGTCTCACCAGCTAAAGCCTCAAAGTGACTCAAATCCGACATTTAGCTCCAGACGTAAATAAAACGCTCCGGCCGGTTTTAAATTGTGGATCTAATTACTGTCTAATCATATAGGCCTCGTTTCACCAAAACGACAACAGGCCCATTGTTGTCGAAACAATAAAGCCCCGCTGATCGCAGATGAAAGCAGCTCCAGGTCTGGACGGGACGGACAGCTTTTCCTGCTGCTGCCGCGGCTCTCGGACTAAAGATTGTTATTAGTAAATTTGCGGTTTTTATTTTATATCCGGGAAGTGCCTCTCTCTCTCTCTCTCTCTCTCTCTGCTGACCCAACACTGAGGGGTTAAGTGACATACTTCCCTTTCCTCTCGCTGTCATTTGCTAGAAATCCCTTTTATGTCCCTGAATTGGCCCAGAATTGCAAGGAGGAGCTTTTACAATTTTATAACAAATTTTGATTATTATTATTATATTTGAATTTATTTCAATCAAATTATTATTATTATTATTATATTATTATTATTAT
The DNA here is from genome assembly GCF_027474105.1 of Poeciliopsis prolifica. Classification (NCBI taxonomy): domain Eukaryota; kingdom Metazoa; phylum Chordata; class Actinopteri; order Cyprinodontiformes; family Poeciliidae; genus Poeciliopsis; species Poeciliopsis prolifica. The sequence goes on along the minus strand of NW_026562378.1, from coordinate 5,094,095 downwards.
TATTATTATTATTATTATTATTATTATTATCTATTTGTGATAACTTCTACTTGCATGTCGCGTTACTCTCTCAGCCTCACCGTGCGCCTGGCTGTACGTCACCCTCGCCCGGGAGTTGGCGTAGTAAGGGTTCCCCTGGGAGTCCAAGTGGTTCAGAAACATGTCCACCTCGTCCTGCGGCAGCAGAGGCGCCATCGGCTCCATGTAGTTGTGGCTCAGGCTGTGGTGGTGGGAGTCAGGGTGCTGGCCGTTCAGCACCGCGTGATGGTGCGCCATCCACCGCGACTGATCCGCGGCTGCGACCTCCATGGCTCTCTCTCTTTCTTTCTTTCTCTCTCTCTCTCTGTCGTTCTCTCCTGTTTTTTTATTTCTCCTCCAGTCCGATTCCGTCTCCTGATCGGCTCGCTCTCCTCTTCGCAGTGTAAAGTTCCCAGCTGTTGTTTTGTTGTTGTTGTTGTTGTTTTGTCGGCTTTAGAAATAGAATCCTTGATAAATAGCGCCGCGTCCCTCCGTCTCCTTCAGCGACGACCTGCGAAGTGATGAGAGCAAATCGTTAACGTTTCACCTCTGCATCCCTCCTTCCCGACGGGAAACAAGGAGCGTCCCGCGTGTTTTATCCACTCAGATCGGATGACACGTGAAGTGGGCTTCAGCGGGTCCTTGTGGCAAAGTAAAGAGCACGGCTGTGTGTGTGTGTGTGTGTGTGTGTGTGAGAGAGAGAGACAGAGAGAGAGAGAGAGTGAGAGAGTCTTAAAGCACACCCCGTGTCTGCAAAGCTGAAAAGCAGGGAAAAGTTCTGTCCCGTTTTTTTGCGGTAAAGCGGCTACCTGTTGCGGTTCCGATCAGCTGACGGGACACACGCGCGCGCGCACACATGCAGCAAAACGCAGCCGGGATGTGCTAAACCTCTTGATCCGTGCAGAGCTCGGGCTCATTAATGAGATGTGGCGCAGACTGATGCGTCTGGCGCCAGTAAATTCCCATATCAAGCCAAGACGGGGCGGAGCGTCGCTCTGCGCCAATCACGGAGCGCGCTGCCACAATTGGCTCTCTGCATCCTCGGTCTTCTCTTCTCCCCTGCTTTTAAATTTCTCTATTTCTCCTCAACCCCCACAGAACTAAACGACTTATCAATCAGCAGCCCACTTTATGTTGTCTCTCTCTCTCTCTCTCTCTCTCTCTCTCTCTCTCTCTCTCGCCAGAAGCTCAAACGGAGCGAAGTTTTTTTTTTTTTTTTTTTTAGAACCAATAAGCGTTTTTAAGAGCTTAAAGACAGACGTCAAAAACGTAGGGAGGAAATTCTGCTTGCATAGCATTATTCTAATTTCTAATAAAGAACAATTCCCTGCTCCTGCATGAAGCCGTCAGCAGACGTCTTGTTTTACTCTTCATCTCTCCGCACGCGAGACGCGATCAGCTGGGTGTGTTGCATACAGGCCCTCTGATCATAATCATAATAATAACAAGTAAGTGCTGTTGTTTGTATGGGGTTGTTGTGTAAATAAACAGCGATTTCAGCACCTCTTAAACCAACAGAGGAGGAGTGAATTTATGACCCCCAACCCCGAAACCGGGCGCCTTTGCAATGTGGGGGAGCGACTTGACTGTCTTTAACTAGGCCATTCCGCGGAGGCCGCAGAACTACTCAGAACAAACGGCGGGTTTACGTTCACCCCGATAGGCCTGCTTAGCATTTATTATTATTATTATTATTTTTTTGTCTAGATAATACTTGGAAGTGCGCAACATGCGGCTGGTTGGTTGCGACTGTGGTTGACACGTACAAAAAAAAAAAAAATTGAGGTTTCCCGGGACATATACTGATGTCTGATGTCAGAAAATATGCATTAGACTGAGTGACGTCAAACCTTAGATACCTGTGGACGTTCTAGCAGGTAGAAGTCCCTCCATTAAAAGATGCCTCTGTTCAGGTCATTAGAGCAGCCATCATGTACTCCTGGTTGGTTGGTTGTGTGTGTGTGTGTGTGTGTGTGTGTGTGTGTGTGTGTGTGTGTGTGTGTGTGTGTGTGTGTGTGTGTGTGTGTGTGTGTGTGTGTGTGTGTGTGTCAGTCAGCAGTCATTAAATCACTGGCATGTTGCCAGGGGCAGGGGGCTGATGAGCTTGGCCCCTTTGAGCTTGTCAACTCTTAAAATCAACAAATTAGTGTGGGTGTGTGCACTGGCAGCAACAGAGAGAAGATTACACTGTTTTGTAGGCGATTAGAGATTAATTATAATAATTTTAGTTGAGCATATGTTTTTAAATGTAATGCTGAACAACAGCAGTTTGTTTCCATGACTTTTAAAGCTTTAAAATGACTTTAACTTAAAGAAAACCACATTCTCACACTAGAATCAGTTTTGCTGTCGTGACCAACAAGACTATGTAAATTACAATGGATTAATAGTTTTACACCCTTAATGTTTTTTTGGCCATGTCTACATCAGAATAGAGTTTTTAATCATACATTGCTTGTGCTTGCCCTTTTCCAAGTTGATCATTTGTTTAAGTTGTATCCACGTTTTTTGGGTAAGAACTCTTGGCACCTGGATGTTTCGTACCAGCCCAGTGGACGTTTGTCCACCTGCTAGAGAAGTAGCTTCCAAAGCTCTGGTCGAGGCCCCACTTGGGGGTCACAAAAATGTAACTATGGGGTCAGGAGGTACTCTTACAAAATACCAACAATGAGGACGAAAGCGCCTACGGATATTAGAAATGTTGTAAAGACGAAGAACAGGACAAACATGGTGGCTAATATGATAGCTCTTGATGCTTGTTGTGTTGTCATTGCAAAGTTTTTTTAATCCGGCTCAGTAAAAATGCCTGTATGTTGAACCAAGAGTTGGGGTCATGACCTTTTCACATTTTTATTTTGCTTGAAATGTGGGGAATCACAGTGTCAGTGGACGGTTTAATATACTGTATAGTTTCCACCCGCCTGACTAAACCTTGAAATTTAGCCGACTGTTTGTACATTTTAAAAAAGGTAAAATATGAGAATGAAATGAGAGTATTATCTCAAAGACGACTACAAACTAAGCCTCGGCTAAACTAGCCAAACTAGCTACAGCTTCCTAACAATCTGAGCTGAAGAGGTTATCTTGACATGACAGCTTTTGCTTTTGTCGTCAGGACTTCTTACAGTTGCGCTCATTTTTTACAGCTTCATCTTAAACCACTCACCTGTTTCTTTTTAGGAGAACAAAACAGAGTAGAAAAGTTAACAAAAATAAACAGTAGAAATGTGACCAATTTAACCTAGCAAGTTGGAGTTGTTGTTTGGAGTTTGGCTAAATATGTTGTTGTTTAAAAGACATTTGAAAAATGTACCCAAAAATATATCCAGTTCAAATCTTTCCATCCACATTGTTAGTTTAATCCAGCAGCCTCTGTTTCATCGGTCTGTGGAAACTCGCATTTCAGAAAGCAAAGGAGGGGAAAAGGGTCAAATTCATCAGGTGTGAGTATGAGAGCATTCTCACCCTCATATTCTGTCCTGTAACTGAGTGTTTCATAGATACCAGTCATCAGTAAAGCCTTACTTACAGGAATTTAGCGTCTCTGAGTAGACTAATCGCAGAGCTTGTAGGATCTAATGGCTCGCCTCTGTTTGAGCCTGGATCCCGAGTGGCTGCTGATGCTGCTGGTCTTGCGGTTTTGTAGTGAAAGGACACTTTATATGGATACTGTAAGGTGTCACCGAGCCAAGTGGTCAGCCTGTGTTGTCTGGGCTGCGTTAAACACCGCAGGCCCGGGCTCTGGAGAGCGGCTGCCGCATGCCCATTGTTGTTTGTGTGTTTGCCAAATGGATTACTCAGCAGGATTTAGCTCTCTGTAATTCATACCTCCATTAATCCCATTTGTGTATGCGCCCCGACAAAAGATGGGGGAGTGTGTCGGAGGTGAGAGGAAGAGGAGTGGAGGGGAGGGAGAACGCCGCTGCTTTCTGTCTCTCTCTCAAGGACACGGCATTGTCGTTTCCACCCAAGGATGCTCCCCTGTCCTACGCCTTCGCCGGAGGACACATCCTCCTCATAACGGAGGCGAGGGGGAGTTTGCTGCGGCCACGGACGGCGCCGCGGCCGCTAATGAACAACAAGATTATCATTCCGATCCACGGAGTTATTAAATGGGATTGGCTTTATCTACCTGTTTGTTCCCATTGGGCACGGCCATCCATCATTATCCGGAGTGGAGGTGTGTGTGACTGCAGCGCCCGACTCTGCGTGCTGCTTGGAGAGGTGTGTGTGTGTGCGTGTGTGTGTGTGTGTATCTTTATGTGAAGAGCCACAGTGGGGCTTGTGAAGATAAGCAGAGGCAGAGAGAAGAGAATGACACAAACCAGCTGAAGCATTATTGTCTCCTTTACTCACGGCTAATTAGATTGAGCCAGGGCGCTGGGGAGGGCTTTATAGACACAAGCACCCAGACACAAGACCATAAAAGCGTTGTGAGAGGGGGCCTGGATGCTGCTCGCATGGCACCACTCCACCTCCTTATTCGAGAATGAGCAAAACATTAAAACAACATTTCGGAGAAAGCAAAGGGCGCAGAGGGTGCGGGAAAGAAATCGCAGAAAAGTTTTGCCACATTTTTATTGATTTTTTCTTATTTTTGCAAAACGTTCTAAACAATGCAGGTTGTTTCTCCGGTCACTGGTGAAATCAAGGATGTCTCCAGAGAGTTTTTTAAAAGGAGTGACCGTATGGGGTTATATTATTGCTATTATTATGCTGTTGCCATTTGAAGGATATATATGTAAAAAAAGAAAAAGAAAAAAAAAAACAAACAAACTCAGTTATAGTTAACGATTTGTCTCCATACAGATTCAACCCTGCCTTCAAATGCACAGACAGGAAAAACTGTTTTTTTGCAACAATTTGTATTTAGTGAAACAAGAAAAGCAATATATCTCCTCAAATTATATATATGATTATATATATATATATATATAGATTGCATGGATCAGGGATGCAATGTGCCAATTTACAGTGGTGGTCCCTTGCGTCCCTCACCCCTACCGCGGTGGCGCCACTGCATGTTGCTTGAATAATATACACAAATCAGCCATCAGGTACGCCTATTTGAAAAGGGTATAACAAGGTGTCAGTCTTCTCGCTTGTGTGTGTGTGAGTGTGTGTGTGTGTGTGTGTGTGTGTGTGTGTGTGTGTGTGTGTGTGTGTGTGTGTGTGTGCGCGCGCGCGCGCTCCTTGCTCCATGCATGCCTGCGGAGACCCTCGCCCCTCCGCCCCCTTGCCTCGGCTCCACCATTGTGCGGGTGTGATTGCTCTGTCTGCTGATGAAAGAGGACCGCCGCAGTCATTATGCGTTTCAAATGCGTGACAATTGAATACTTTTGTCGCCGCTAATACAATGCTGATGACACACTAACTGGACCGATTTTTTTTTTTTTGGCTTTTTTTTTTGTTTTTTTCGCGATCGATGGGTTTTTATTCCAGGAGAGGAGCAACCTTCTCCCTTCCCGCAGGCGACGCGGGACGCGCCGCATAAATGATAATAATAATAATAATAATAATAATAAGCGTCGTTATTGGCGCTTTTTAATATTTCGCAATATAGCGAAATATTAGAAAGTGCGCACTCCCGCCTGGCGCGTCATTGTTGCGGTGAGCGGAGTTAATAATTGGGATACATTTACAATTTCTAGTGCATGTTATTTTTTTCTTATTATTATTATTATTATTATTATTATTATTATTATTATTATTATTATTATTATTATTATTATTATTATTATTATTATTATGTTGTTGTTGTATTATATTGCTTGCACTTATTAAAAACACCAAATTGTGTCGAAGACGTATAAAATAAATATCCTAAAATGCAACCTTCTTCATTGTAATAAATGAATAATCGATTTGAATGTAGTTGTCAGTAAGTGTCGGAATATTTGCCACAGTGAAACATGCAGCCTGCCAACATAATTCAGTAGTTAAGTTTTTTTTTTCCCACCTCCCTCCTTTATAAACAATTCTCAACAAACTTCATCTTTAATTATCGGCGTTATTTCTTCCTTTCGCCGCTTACCTTTTCTGCTGAGAGAAAATGTGGGGCTGCTGTTTTCAAGTCACAGCGCGTCCAGTGAAAAGCGGCTCCCTCTGGTTCGCTCTCCCCCCAAAAAATAATAACGCTCAGTGGAAAAAAAAATTAATTTATCAAAAAAGGGAGGAAAAAAAGTGTCCACACCTGTCCCGTTGGTTCGGGTTGGGGGGGAGATTGAATGAAGTCTCGGTCTCCGAACAGGCTGTAAGATCCGGCGGGCAGAGCGCGGTGCTGCGCTCTGACTCTCCCCTCCTGTCTGCTCTGCGCGCAGCCTCTCTGTGCGCGCAGAGCTCAATAAAAACTTGCGTGGCTGGATGGGAGAGAGAGAGACGACGGGCACACAACCCGACGTAATGGCACGTCAGCCAGCCAGCCAGCCAGCGGCTTGTCTTCCGGGTCCCGGTGAAACACAGACCTCGACGGCGGATGGTTGTACCTGAGGAGAGCCAGAGGAGAGCCAACGGAGTCACATTGAGTCGCAATGAAGAGTCCTTCTCTTTTCTTTTTTTTTTTCTTTTTTTTCGCTGTACATGCGCACTAGTTATCATCTTTTCCTTTGACTTGAGGCGAAAACGCGTGTTTGAAATGACGAATAGATGTAAATATATTGTTGAATTTGTGCCAGACGCAGAAATACAGCGTCACGACGAAGCTCCACTGTTAGAAACCGTTTTGAACTCGATCTGATGGATGAACGCAACAATGTGCCTGGGTTTTAAATTCTGCCTAGTTATTCAGGTCTTTTTTTTTTCATTTCTGGTCAGTTCATGAAATGTTGCTGAAACATTGGTGAACCTTGAACATCTGTGGTTGTGAAAAAAAACAAAAACTTGTTTTTCACAACCACAAGTTGCTTACTTGCATTCTTTGGAGAAACATTATTAACCATGAGCCCTCGTGATAACTCTCAGCCTCCGCCTTGATAAAAGCAACATAAACAGAACAGGCTCACCATTCCTTGGATGCTTTACAACTCACTGAAAGCAACGTGTTAATTTAATGCCACTTAAAATGTCCAGCATGGTTTTCTTGTCAAAGTAAACAGGCTGATATTAGAACTCAACCGATTATTGAATAATAGGACTGAGTGAAATGCAGATCATTTTTATTGACTGGCATTCATCGCTCTCCAAAGCTGCTTTTTATGGTGTGTGACTATTGTTCGTACAGAGGCCTGTTACAGACAATGCCCCTTTTCAAATGACATTAAGCTACAGGAAGCTACAAGGAAACCATAATGGCTGCACCGCTATTGCATGATGCGTAAATTATTTGGAGCATTAAAAAAAAAATGTTGTTGCAGCTGCAGAAATAGTTTATTCACACACACTCAGAAAAAGATTGTTGTTTACACTATAAAAAGGTACTTTGGTTCTATTAAATATGAGGCAACTGACTTTTGTGCATTTTTTATAATTCATGTTAGTTTCTGATGCTTTAAAAAAACAGTATTAAATAATTGTAAAAAGCTGATTTATTTTCGTAGGAAATGCTACTTTTTGAATAAAATGCAACTGTGGCGTCCATGCATTGTAAGCACGTGTTTACACCGGTTGTATGAAGGGGAAAAAAATGATCAAATTTGGCAAAAGTTGCAGAACCTTAATGAAAGTTTGGGAGGCCTCAGTTTGTGTAACCTGGTATCAGCTAAAACCAGACCGGCTAGCACATTTAGCTTCTCACCCCTGGGGGGTAAATGGGGGGTTGGGGGTGTGTCACTGTATTTGCTGTGGTTACAGTTTTAGCTACAAACCAATTCACGTTTCTATTGAACACGTGGGGTTTCGATTAGGAAAGTTTTGCCAACGACGAACTACAACGTACTTCTCTTTTACCTGCATATTTCCACCCAGAAATAGTGACTGAAATCGAGCCCAATAAAAAGGTGCGCTGATTCCACGTGGGTTAGAGTCTCACTGTTTGCTTTACGCGTCATTTGATCTCTTTTCTCGGTTTTTGGACGGTCACCCAAGTCGAGAGAACCCTGACAGCTCGCTGCGCCTTAATTAACTCACCCAGATTTGTCTATGTGTGCTTTCAGCCTCTCCCCCTCCTCCACAAGCCACTTTGTTAAATGTGTTAAAGGAGAAAAATGCACCCTGCTCCTTCCCCGTACCCCCATCCACCCCGCAGCCCCCCGTCCCCTCGCCCCTCTCCTTTTGGTGCTTTGTGGCCCCGCAACACAGCAGAAGAGCAGCATCCAACTTTGTAAAACATGCAAAGCTCCTAAAATCTCCTGCACGCGACCTGGACTCGTGCGCAGCGCCGCAGCCGGGCAGGTGCAAGGACGGGGGGGGGGGCTCTGTCGCTCGGGCCTCGTGCTCCCCAGAGTGCAACACGCGCACACACACAAAAAGAGGAGGCGATAAAAAAAATAAAAATGATAAAAACAGAAGAAAGGGGGGAAAAACAGAAGAAGAAAGGAGCACAGCCGGAATCACCGTGAAATGCTTTAAAAGCAGCAGAGCGAAGATGTGACTTTCCAACAGATTTCTGCTCAGCGTCAATATAACAAACATAAACATCATGAACGTCACAGTCATAAAATTCACTTAACTTGTTAAAGTTAAAGATGCGGGCTGACTGTGATGCAGTTCATAGTTTATGGGGAATCCGATTGATTTCTTTATTTCCTTTTCTTCATCTTCTTCTTCTTCCCCTGAATTCAACATGAATCCAATTATCCCGGAAGCAATAGTTCAGTTTAGCGTTGATGCCTCTAACATTACCACCTTAATCAGAATCTTATTAGATTAAAAGTACAACTGTGGGCTCTTTGTGGTCTGACTTTTAGGAAACAAACATCAATGACGTCTGGCTCAGATTAAATAAAAAATAATAATAAATTGTGTAACATTTTACATCAGCAAAAGCATTATTATTATTATTATTATTATTATTATTATTATTATTATTTCTGTATATATATATATATATATATATATATATATATATATATATATATATATATATAATGTGCATATAGATGCACATTGCATTATGGATGCCGGGGCCCTTCTCCTTCTGATTATTACCAGGGGTAATATTTCATCGGCACCACGTAATCTTTGTTCTCCGTGAAGATAATAAATGGCCTAATCGTTATCAGCAAACTGCTGGGGGTGTCAGCGCCGACCGAGGCTGGAAGCAGGGTCCAAAGTGCCGCTGAATAAATTGGTGTTCCTTATCTCTCCCTCCCAGATTATCGCCGCCTTTTCAAACTCGCACAACAAATACATTCAGTGCATCTAATGCATCATTTGGCGCAGGGGGCCGACGAGGCGGGGGGAGAGATGCCGCAGGTTGATACAGACAGATAGGCGTGCGGGGAAAGAGACATATTTTCACGTTTTTGTTGTTGTTGTTGTTGTTGTTTTGTTTTGTCTTTTTCTTCACCAATGGTCTTTGCTTGGCGTCACGCGGGGAGCTTATTGGCCAGACGCACTTTGCGCATCAATGCAATATGAACCGCGCGTCACTATAATGCGAAGCTTATCTGCCCGATTGATCTCATTTAGGCGAGATGAAGTTCTGTGATTTCTTCGGGTCACCTTTTGGGATGCTTATTGTGTTGCTAGGCAATATATGACGACGCCTTGTTAATTTGGCCTGTAATGATTTATAAACTTTTCATTTATCCAACACCGAGGTTGGTGGAGGGGGGCAGATAACACGATAAGGCCTAATTTCCTAGTAGATTCCTCATAATAAACACATCTAATTATGATGGCACCACCTTCACCTCCACAACAGGACAGAGGCGTTATTAACAAGCACCACTGTTTGTTTTTTTGTTTGTTTGTTTTTGTTTGTTTGTTTTCCAGCCCTGTTATCTGCAGGCCAAATGAACCTGACTTCTTTTCTCTCTCTTTCTTTCTTGGTATCTTTCTAACATTTTGCGCCAATTTCAGCTCAAATCATATCAGACCTATTTTAAATGAATTATAGTTGATGTCAGGTGAGTGAGTTTTCTTTTTCTTTTTTTTTTTTTTTTAAAGGAATAATGACAAGACTCCATTGGGGACATTTATCTTTGCTATTCTGGATTTAAAACCAAAGAAAAATAAACCATTTCCGGGTTTATAAGATGTGATTCAGCATATTTGAGCGACACTTTTCCAGGAAAACATAACGAAGGGGGAAAAAATATTTTCCAAGACTCACACACACACACATACACACACACACACACACACACACACACACACACACACACACACACACACACACACACACACACACACGCTTCTCTTTTAATACCGCCGCATCTCCACCGGCTCCGGTGCTCTGATGGTCTCCTAGACAACCGAGATAACGGGCCTGCAGTTTTCCATATCGGTCCCGGAGTCTATTATAGCTCGGGATTAGCTCTCTTTCCGAAAAGGTCATACGCAAAGTCACCAAACCTGCTCTTTTCCTCCGCCATACGGGGCCCCCGGTGTCAGGGCGCATTCATAAAGCATGCCTGTGCCATTTTCATTTCATGCCATTAGACTAATAGCCCCGAACACATTTCCCCGCTTTCACACAAAAGTCGTGCACGTCGAAACGAGGAGGCTGCGAAGCTCGGAAAGGTAGGAGCCTCTGGGACTGAAGCTGCGAGACTCGAGTTGCAGGGGAAGGGAATGTGCTGTTATGTAGCGACCCCTGGCGGGAAGGACATGAACTTCAGCAGCGGGGCTCTGATTGAACTGACTGACTCGTTTTTCTAGGTATGGCACATGAGAAGGTGTCTTACACCACGTGATGTGGTGGACCAACACAAGTAGTAATCCTGCATTGAAAGGAAAAGGAGTCATCATTTTCACAGTCTTTTATGAACGAATCTCTGTTTCTTCAGTCTTCATTTCACATCAGCTCCAGCAAGGTCAAATCGGATGGAAATCATCTGTGAAATTTGAGTTCAAAGTCTTGTCACAGGTTTTGAATTGTACTTAAGTCGGCACTTTGACTAGGCCCTTCTGAGGTGTCAACGTGCTTTTGAACAGGTTTCAGGTCGTTTGCACCGTCATCCTCCCTGATGAACAGAAAACCCGCTGCGTCTGCCACCGTCACACCGTCAGATGGTGTTTTCGGGGTGGAGTGCTGCACTAACGTTCATCCACGCATACGTTTAAACGAAGGCCAAGAACGTTGGTCTCATCTGACGGGACGACTTTCTGCCAGATGTTTTCTGTTACCCAGTGCAAACAGGACTTCTGACTTCTTTGAACAGTAGCGTTCTCTTCTTGCCACTGTTCCATAAATGCCAGATCAACCTTTAGAGGTTAATCAGGAACCTTTTACGAAAGCCGTGCTAAACTCCTACTAATCTTTTTTTATTGTATATATTTATATTTTTACTCTTCTTATTCTGAGCTTTCCAATGGAATTTCGCCCACATATATTGTGAATGTCGTATGACAATAGAGGCTGTCTAAATCTAAGTCTAGTTGAATATATTTATTTTTGACATTGAACCACATGGAGAAATTTCAATAATATAATAAACAATAAAGATGAAAAAGGACTTTTTATAATCATTTATATGTGTAACGTAGTATATGTCATTGATTTTGTGGAATAAATAAGAGATCAGGATCTCCAATCAGGTCCGACAGATGGAGCAAAAAGGTCCCGGGTTTGAATCCCCATCTTTCTGCAGAGACATTGCATTGTCCGATTCTGTCTTACCACTCCGATTCACATTATCTGGTTCTGGTCACAGTTTCAGGTCTTTCTATTGCTGACCTGCTCTGCTTCTATTCCTTCCCAAACGTTCTCTGTTTGTTTTATTCTCCTGTGGAATGTGATTTTTTTTCTCACTCGTCTTCTTTTGCTTGTTTAACCATCCAGACTGCCGACGTAAAAATTGCCGCCTTGATTTCTTCCTGCGTTGGAATAAATGTGAGTGGATATCTCCAATGAACCCTGTAACAAAGAAACTGGATGAAGAGGGCGAGAGGGAGGGAGGAGCGGCGCACAGCTGGAATGTTCCAGCTGGGATTCCCGGTGGCTGGACAGGAAGTTTGAGGAGGCCTGACAGGAAGTGTGTTCTCATGGAGCGCCAGCTCCGGGCGGAGGGAGAGAAAGGGAGAGATGTTTCCTGTTCACCCCCACCGACCCACCCAGACATGTTCAGAAGCCCCTCTAAGCGTGACCCACCCCCCAATCTTTAATCCCTGCTTGTTTTACTTCACACCCAACAAGACCATGGCACTGCTATGCATGCGGCAGGATTGCAAATGTATCTCATCAAGGAATGCTATCAGTGGACGGTGGTTAGCCAACAGAGTAAATCATGCACAGGGGGTAGGATTTTGTCACAGGATGCAGATGTCACCACATGAAGTGAAACTTCCTGCCCATCAAAGTAGTCAGTGCCTGTTTAATGGACTCACCATCTGCAGCCCGCAACAGAAAGTGGCTATAGCTTCATAGAAATACGCCCAGAAAGTCTAAGAAGAAGAGATGGTGGAGGGAAAGAGGAAAAGGCAAGTGAAGAGGGGAGTGGGGGGTATTGTAGGCAGAGATGTGATGGAGCGATATGTGGATTGTAGGAGGAAAAATCTCTTTGTCTCTCCTGAGCTGAGTGGACAATCAAAGTTTCCTATCAGCTCTGGAGTAGGGGAAATTGGCTGCCCTGGAAAGGAGAGGGCCACTCTCACAGCCAATGGGAAGTGCCCCTGTCACTCTAATCAGGTCCGATAGAGAAAGTAGGAAGCGAGTGCGGGCGTGTGTCTGTTCTAACACAGTGCAGCCTTGTTTCACTCCGTCTTCGCGTGATCCAAGATGATACAAAGTCTGGCGTTAGAGACCTTCATCTGTGGCTTATCCTCTGCGCAGAGGGACCGTGTGCGAGCCACTCGGCGCATGTTTGGCAAAACGTGCTCTGAGAGGCATGACCGTCGGATGCTTTGATGGGGCGCCATGTGGCAGAGATCAGTGGGCCTTAGTGGGAGCTGTGGACAGTTTCACACAAGGGCAGCTAGGGGAGAGGATTACTGTCTCATCAATACAAATCCATACAGAGAGAGTGGTTGACATCAGTATGCACACAGACAGAGACAAGAGGCTTTGAGGGGAAAGTGCATGGCGCAATAACATCCACACAGCAGGAATACATCTGTAGACTTGGGTTTGGTTCACCCAAGCCTTACTTTTGACCCCCCGCCCTTCCCAGCCATTCATGTCCCTACCAACTCCGTGCCAGACAAGAATGCGTCTCTCTACACCCACAAACCCAATCCTCCGTTTGAAGTTCCATCTCCATCTCTGCGCTCACCGGGGCCATCCTTTCTCCTTCCTCTCTCCTGTCGGACCGTCTCGTCTGTCAGCCCCTGCTCCTCCCCTCCTCCTGCAGCTGCGCCGAGGGTCACAGATGCCTTCATTGTCCTCCTCTTCCTCGCCCTCGCGCTTCTGCACCCGGCCGCATCACACCTGCCACCTGCACAAGGCTGCTGAGCCGCGGAGGCTTTCATCCACTCCTCACCCTCGCCCTTCAGAGCCTCTCATCCCCCTCGTCCCGGCACCCTGTCACTGAGGAATGGCCGGTTGCAGAAGGCCGCGGTGGGTTCGGGGCACACAGGGCCGCCCTTGTGATGCTGTGCACTTTGAGCGTAGCCAGAGGGAATCAGTGCAGGTGAGGAAGGGTTTTGTGTGTGTGTGTGTTCAGATTGAACTCGTATTTCTTCTCTTTTTCATGACGTGCGTTCATGGCAGCGTTGTAGGATTGGGGGAATTGAATGAATTTATATTGTGAAGAATGCAGACCCGAGAGTGGGCGCATAATAACATGCTGACAGTCAGGGTGGTGGCTCTGTCTCAGTGATTTATGAGAGTGTGCTGTGAAGGGTCTTCTAAGCAGGATATTATTCCCTGACTGGTGACTTCTGCCTCTCTCTTTGTGTGTGTCGGTGTGCGATTGTGTGTGTCTGCTATGGAGCAAGAAAGATTAAGAGGAAGAGCATCGCAGGTGAGCCCCGAATGTAATCAATCACCACCGCGTCACTGGGCCCAGAAGTTGCACGGCGCACACTCACCTGATGTCTAGTTTAAACCCTGTCCATATTTCCTTTTTCATTTCGCATATTCATGATTTCTGGCAGATAAAAGACAAAACACAGGCTGCATCAACACCATGTTTCAGAAAAGGAAGATAATAATCAAGCCCATGCCTGAGGGGGATCATGAGCAGCTCAACCACATGGCCCAAACCAGTCCCAAACACGCCCTGCACAAACCCCAGCATCCACCTCAGACTCGCACACACGCTCGGTTGGCCACATCAGGATACAGTGCTGCACACGAATTCCGGTTCAAACTGTATTCTGCTCAGTTTACAGCAACAGATAAACCGCAGCGCTTGTGCGACCGGTAATCATATCCTGGGCTAAGAACTGAAAGGACTGCAAGGCCTCCAGTCAGCCACAGCATGACAGTGGCCTGTCAGGGATGCAGGGAGCCATCTGAGGTGGCTCCAACAAAGCAGCACGACCCCAAAATACCCCCTGACATTCAGCTGGGTCTCTTTATGGTGCAGGTACTTTTCATTTTTCATTTTTAATTGACCCCAATTAACTCTGATGTGCATACATAGGATACAGTATTGCCTTCATAACTTACCTGATTGTCCACTCCCTCACTCTCAGTGTAAATGCAGCTGCTCTGTAAAGCAGAGATTTGTCAGTGAACCTTAGAGAACAAACAGCATCATGAAAACCAAGGAACACAGCAGTCATGTCAGGGAGAAAGTTGAGGGAATGCATCAAGCAGGGTTATGTTGCAAAACAATGTCCCAAGATTTCCATCCGTCAATTGTCTAGGGTCACAAGGAAGCTGGTACCTGTCTCCAGCAGTCACTGGGTGAGAGGTTGGGTACAGCCTAGACAAGTCGCCAGTCCATCGCAGACTACACAGGACAAACACATCATGTTATGTTAGGGACAAATAGAGCCCAGGCTGATATCAAAACCAGGATCTTCTTGTTTTAAAGAAACAGTGAGTATATGCCACCATGCAGCTACTTTATGCTGGTCTGTTTTATAAAATCGCTTTAGAATGAATTAAAGTTTGTGGTTGTAATGGGACAACGGAGCTTTTAAGGCTATGCATACTTTTAGTACAAAAAAAAACAAAACTAATATACAATTGCTTTCATCTTCCTCACAGTCCATCCTTCAGAAAACAGGTGGAACAAAAGCAGCTGGTTTGGAAGAAAAATGTTGAAGTCCAGGATTTTGGCACATTTAAATGGACACAATCCTACCTTTTAGAACTGCGTTAAAAATAAAATCTCATTCACCAAAAGGAAAAACACACAATCCAACTAACATACAAGTGATCTGGTTAGTGGTTGGCTTGTTTCTGTAACGTTGCTCTATTACAGATTCTTGTAGTTATTTTATGTTTGTTTTAGATGTTTTGACTTTGGTCAATCTCAGTCATTTTCATTTTGCATTTCATCTAACTCATTTTTTTTTTTTGTTTTCTTTTGGTTATGTAACAGTTGTCTTGCTTAATTTACTTCAGACGGGTCCGTTTCTATTGTTTTTTTGTTTTTTTTGCGGGGATTTTTACTACTGTTATCCATCATGATGGTCTTGTGACAGTATAAATGGTCCCCTAACTCATGGAGCACCACTTCTATGTCTACATAGAAACCTTAAGTAAGTTGGAGACATGGAATGGAAATGTGTAAATTCTCACTCAGACCTGAACTTTTCTTCATAAACCGGCCAATCCGTCTTACAGACGTTTGGTGATGTCATGCTAGAGTAGAGAGCAGTCGGGATCCAAGTAGCTTGTGAAAGTAGAAGTCATCTGTGACTGAGAAAGCTCCAATCAAGTCCAAAGACACACACAAAAATGCCATTGTGTGACCTTTCGCCACCACCAAGCGTCTGTGCTGACAGACATTGTCTGTGGTTTCTCACCGCCGTGTTTTGAGAATGATTATTGTACGGCGCACACAATGCGTGAGCGCCGTCATTGTGAGAGAAGCCGGGCTGTTATTATGGAGCAGGAAATGACCTGCCGGGACCCCCAGTGACCTTGGAGGGAACGCTTTGCCCTTCAGCTGACCCTCTTTGCACTTGTCCTCACCCCAGAGTTTTCACCAAACTGTTTGATGGGATTGGAGTTAGATGCAGGAATTTCACCACGAGAGCCAGAAGCCGCCTCAAAAATGTGGAATTCGTCTTTTCTGGGGATGTTAAAGAAAAAAAATATGAAGCTGACATTTCAAAGACGATTTTTAGCTTTTCAAAAAGGCGGTTCTTTACACCAGTCTGCCCTCTTGTGGTGAATGAAGGATCATGTTTTTTCTAGAAAGAATTTAAAAAGCAGACAAAGATGAGTTTCTCCAAACTTTATTTCCAAATTTAACCGAGATCCATATCAACGCCCCCTTCCCAAAATAAAAACTTCCATGTCTCGTCTTGCACACAATCTAATCTCCTTTAGTCTTTAATCTCAAAGAGTGGAAAAAAAAGTAAATTATACAAAATGTAGAAAATATGAATCGGGAACATCCACAACGAACGCTGGCCTTGATGCAGATTCAGAGCTTCAAATTTTAAAACGTCAGTCTGGGGGCAAAAAAAACTACAGCTGAGGTCAGCACAGAACAAAAAGCATCTTCTTCAACGCTTACAATCTTTTGCTTCAGAATACAGTATGCGAGTAAAGATGTGAGGCCATTTCAAAAACCTTAAACCATGCATTCTTCAGAGGGAAAGACCAGAACATGAAATCTGAGGCAAGTGGAACAGAGATTAAGGGCCAGCTAAAAAAAACAAAAAAACAAGAGGATCAGAAACAAACATTGTTATGTAGCTGCTCTGAACCCGAGCAAACAGTGAAACACAAGTTTATCACCAGGCACAGAGGTACATGTCCAGATAAACTCATCACTTCCATAAAACGAGATGTTGATAGTCCATGTCTGGATGCAATGATGGTAATAAAAAAAGCAAAAAAAAAAAAAAGAACAACAACAACAAAAAAACAATGTCACATTTCATGTCATTTTCATACCAATACTTGATGAAAGCAGCATGTTGGTGGGTGTGAAGTTTAGAGGGCGTCCAGCAGGCTGTCGATGCGGCTGATGAACTCTTGTCTCCTGCTGGTCAGATTCTTCTCGCTCTCAATGTAAGTATCCTTCTTGACCTTACCACCCACCAGCCGCTCCGCCTCTGAGCAGGAGCGGCACACCAGCTCCTTCACCTGGCCGTCCAGCTTCTGAATCTCTCCAACCTGAAAAAAAACACACAGTCCGGTGAGCGACGCGGTGGTTCAACGGTCTTCCCAATTCCCAACAGCCGACCCGCGCACCTTCTCGGCTAGGTCGGAGCCCTCCGTCTTGAGGCGGGCCTGCAGCGAGCTGATTTCGCTGGTCAGGGTGCGGTGGTCGGCCTCCAGGGTCTTGCGGCCGCTGTTGAGCGCGCCCGTGTCGCGGGACTGTTTGTAGCGGTTCACCACCTCATCCATGTGGCGGTACAGACCCAGACGCCTGTTGACCAGAGTGAGCACCTGCTCGGTGATGGAGGCCACCTTCATCCGCACCTCAGCCGCTGGATCCTGAACAAACGACAAGACACGGCTTTTATTCAGCTGTTAGGAACGCCAAGCGCCATATGGCGATGCCTTGAATCTTCAGAACAGGAAAATGAACACAGCCAACAAAGAAATTACACAAACATGACTCGTGATGACATGTGGTCTTTTATACCTTTGTGATGGCAAAGTCTAGCCGTACGTAGATGATCACAGTGAAGAAGAGTATGTAGAAGGCCCCGACCACCAACAGAGGCTCCTGCAGCATCAGGATCTTGTTGAAGGTATAATGAACCTGCAGATGACAAGAGGGAACGACGATTGAACCAGACTGGTGGATAACCATGTTTCTGAACATGAATAATTACACCTTCAAAAGGGTAAGGATAGAGTTAGGGTACAACCACTCACATTTTATTCTAGTTTTGTTAGAGTGGCAAACACCACAGCTACTTAAAAATTCATTTATTTCACGGTTGGTACACGCATCAAATCAAGGTACAGCTAAAAATGGAAGGTTTTCATCTACAACAGAAAAACAACAACAACAAAAAAACTGTTTCATAACCAGATCACTAATTCAACTGTGCCCATCATCTTACCACAAAGTCCTGAATATGCTGCTCCACCAGGTTGTTCTTAGTAGCTACCAACACCGGTCTGCCAAACGTGTCCAGGTACGTGTAGTGCAGCTGGTTTGGCATGCGGTCAATTTTGTAGGGTGTGTCCACGTGGATGTTTCTGATTTGTACAAAACAAAAAAAACATTAATGTCGGCCAAAGTTTCATTTTCATCTTGTTGACTTACCGGACAGATCTGACTCAGGGAGGAAAATAAAAGAAAAAAAAGAAACTTACTTTGCGCCTTCTGGGAGAATGATCTTCACAGTCATGTAGTCGATGACCTGGTCATCATAGACATGGTCAACTAATCTCATTTTCAGTGCATACTGGTCGCCTAGAATGGAAAATGATGCAAAAAATAAAAGAAATTGAGCATCTCAGTTTTATGGAGTACAGTCACTTAGTATTTCCAGAACTCACCGAGGGTGTAGAGGTATTCGTAGCTGGGCAGATTGTAGCCGATGATGTAGTGAGTCTTCCAGCCTCCAAACAGGGGGAACCGCGGTCTGACCTCCACTTCCACAGAGTCATCCAGGACCTGCAAGTGGGAGGTGGAGATGTTGCCGATCTCATCCCGGTAGTAGACGTCCTGAGCCGAGGCAGGAAGGATGGTCTGCAGGGGAGAAAAGACGTCAGTATGTCATCAACAAACCAGAGAAAACAAGAGAAACCGAGAATCAAATCAGATGGTTTTCAATCTAAAATAAATAAATGAAAATCACCAGATCAGCCCTACATTGTTTTGACTGTCTGTCCAGTAGAAAGGCTTGAGCTTTTCAGGTGTTGATGTTTGAAGGATTTTTTGTTGTTGTATGATGGTATTTATACCTTGAAGGACTTGACAGAGGAGATGCCGCTGTCCGACTGACGCTGGTAGTCGTAACGTGAGAAAGGGCCCTTCAAAATGGCTCCTGTGTGCCTCAGATCAATGGTTTCCTCAACGGCAATGTTCCCCCAGTGAGACACCTCTATGGTGCGAGTGATGCTGGTGATGGTGAGGAAGGGCGTGTTGTTTTCATAATGGATCTTCAACGCATCCTGACAGGTTGAGAAAACAAAAACCGAACCTAAGTCGCCAGTTGGCACCTTTTTGGCGAGCTGAGCAGACGTGGGCGGAGCCATACCTCGCTGAACGGAGCGACGTCGCGGAATGGTCCGTACTCGATGATCTCGTCGGTCTTGCTGGGGTTGCCCAGCTTGGTGTAGCTCTCCACCGTCTTCGAGGCCAGACGGACGCGGGTGGTCTGGCTGCGGGTGGGATACGGCGAGTACAGATAGTGGTTGCCCTGGAAAACCACCAGCTGACGCTCCGCCTGCGTGATCTGCGTCGGGAACGGCTTCAGGACGTGGCTAAACATCATCTCGGCCTTCACTTTCAGCTGAGCACCGGCGGCCAGAGTCGAGGGCAGCAGCACTTTGTAGAACTCCCCTCTGACACGAGACAGAAGAAGAAAAATTCGGATTGGTTACCAGACAGAAGTTTGCTTTCAGTCATCGTGAATTTCAAATCCTTTTTTTGATATTTAATAAAAGACCTGATGTGGAAGTTTGAATTTACTGAGAATTTTCTCCAATCTGCATATAGGTCAAATATACCAATGCAACCCAAAATAAGAAAGTTTTAAAATATTCATTACCAAGCTGCACCTTAAAACTGTGTATTTTGCGGCCATCAAACATTTGGAACCACTTTAACCGCATCTTATGGACCAATTTGATCTTTTTCTAAAACAAAAAACTTATTGAAATTTGTCGCTTCCTTCCATAATCCACAGATTTTTATTAAACTTGAGTGAACAATTGGAATGCCTTCTGGAGAAGAGCTTTATACATTAAAAAAACTGAGGTATTTGGTCACAATGACAGGCGCAATGTTTAGAGCAATGTTAAAAACACCGTCAAGCATAGTGATAGAAACATCTGATCCTGTTTTTATCTGAAATATTTGAAATTGATAGTCCATTCTTTTTGTTAAGAAGTGTGTGCAAGCGACTGACTTGGTACTTTAATTACAACGGAAAAGCATGGAGGACATTTGCAGTTCAGGACATCGAATTACCTTTGACCCTGGATTGATGTCTGCTGAAGTTCAAGTGTGCCATCCTCCTCTTCATCGCCCTTCACCTGTAATAAAATTTAAGATATAAAACACGAGAGGGTCAAGCTTGATGACACGGTGAACAGAGCCTTGCAACTGTGTTTGTAGAAGCAAACAATACAACAATTAATTGCGTGATTAACTGAAACAAGCTCAATAAATTCCATATTAATGATGTATTGTTTTTCTCGTTCTGCCAAAGCCTGGGTGGCAAAGGTCTTCAATCTGCGTCGTGCGTTGGTCTCGACTGTTTGCAGAGGCTTTACGATTCATGTCTCTGTTGTTTTGCTTATTTATTTTGGATATTAAAATCAAGACACTTAAAATTCATTGGTCTTTGCGAATTCGTTCTTGCATTATTATCATTGCACCACTGCGATTATATCACTGGAGAAATGGTCTCCAAAGGACAGTGTCGTCGATCACCGCGAGAACTTCTGGCACGATTCATCGTCCGGCAAAATGAGTCGTTGTGCCAGTCGTTCACAGGACAAAAAGGGGGCAGAGCTGTGCGGAGTCACACCCGGAAGTGACCTGCCCAGCGCATACGTGTCATTCAGCCACTGACAGAGCGTGGATCCCTGCGGAAGTTAGAGGCTATCTGTTAGCACTGTTAGCCTCTTCGGCTTCCATTGATTCTCCCGGAGTTTAATTGCTGCACCACAGTCCTGTGAAGCGATGTAAATGTCATGCGTTCATTAGCACACAGCTGTTAACATTTGCAGCCACTCGCTATTCACAGTGAACTGACTTCCTAGCTTGCAGAATATAATAACCAAACAGGGTTTGTCTTTTTTTGCTTTGGTTTTCATGCCTACTACTACAAAAACAAACACACACACGCGCGCGCGCTTCCAAGATGTGAGCGCACGCGTCTGGAGTTGAAACCTGCATAATAAAACAGCGGCGAGCTGCTTTCCGTGGCGGTTTTCTGACGCCAGTGATCTGCGCCCACAAAAGATCACAAGCTAACGCTAGCTAGCGGGTGACATGACGCGGCGTCCGTACCGTTTCTTCAACACGCGCTGGACTCACCGAAGCGCCGATATACGCCAAATGAGGCGCCAGGTCTGCATCCACTCCCAACATGAAGCTCTGGACGGAGGACTGTCCTTGATTGGACAGCACAATCTCCGCGGTGATCTTAGCCAGATGAGTGCTCAGGTCCACCGTCCTCTTCACATCCTCGTTCACCAAACCGTCCGCTGAAACCTCCGAGCCCAGAGCGGCCACGAGCAGCAAGCACGCCGCCACGAACGCCGACCTTCGCGTCATCGTTGATGGGGGAATAAGAACTAAAATGCTGAAGCTGGAGTAAGAAGGTCTGCAGTGGGGAAACGGAGCGCAGGTGACAAAAAAAGGCCGCCGTGCCGCTGTCTACATCAGAAAGGATGACGCTTCATTCAGTCTAACGTGATGGCGTCACTGCGCACTCAACAGCGTGCTGGGAGTCAGGAGTACATAAACCAGATAACACATCAGAAAAGCCTGCTACATCGCCAGAGAGTCCTATTATGCGTATTTTATTATATGAAAAAAAACATACACAGGCACGGAATTTCACACAGACGTATTTCTATTTTGTGAAAACTGCTGTGTGTGAGGCATTGTGTATCCGCGCCGAAATAGCTCAGTTGGGAGAGCGTTAGACTGAAGATCTAAAGGTCCCTGGTTCGATCCCGGGTTTCGGCAGGGAACGATGGATCGTATCTTTTACCCGATGAGAGTTCCGTTAAATCTGATAACATATTTATGTAGAATGCTCTCTATGGTCTAAATAATGTCCAACACATCACTGCTTTTGCTTTGAACTTATTAAGATGTTTATGATCTAGCCAATACCACAAGTTGCAATCTGCAGTTGAAACTGTCACGGTCGGAAATACTAACGTCAGAGTTAACCTCACGCTAATAACAGTTATTGAGTTGAAACTAAGTTAATAACTGCGTTATTAACATTCATTGTCGAACTGAGGGGCAGTGAAAGTTAGTTCTATTCTATTCTATTCTATTCTATTCTATTCTATTCTATTCTATTCTAAATGTACCACTATTGTTTCTTTTAAATTTGTTTTCTTGTCAGTATGCTGTAAAATGAGTTTAAAATAACCCCACAGCCAACCCTACAGATTGGCAGTGATAGACATAAAAAAATGTGTCTCTTAGAAACATAAATAAAATAGCAGTTTTTCAAAAATGACACCAAGTTTTCCACATGAGATACTTTTTCCAAAATTATGAGTGATTCTTTCCCAAAATGTTATGTAACATTTGCGGCTCTCATCAAGTTTTATTTAGGCTGTAAAAGTTTTAGACGGTACACCGACGTTCAAGATACATTAAAACATGGAGAGAGATTTTTTTTCAAACGTGCATATAATTGACAAGTTTACAACTATCACGCTTTTTCCTTCTTTCTTTATTTTAGGAAAATAAATCAGTTATTGGGTCCAGGTCGCTCGCTCCGTGATTTGCTCGCAGCATGCGTGAATTCTATTGGCTCTTGCGCAACAAGGCGTGGCCAGCGAGCAGCGTCAGACCTCACGAGCGCAGCTTGTTTTGGAGGAAGAGAGCTCCGTTCAGCTAGCAGCTAGCCGCGTAGCCTGACAGGAAAAGTGAGTGCCTAAATCGCCCGTCATATTTAGTCATTTTACTCCGACATTGACAGTATTGATTTTGACACGTGAACGTCGTGGAGAGCCTAACTTTCGGACAGCTGTCGTCGCTCTAAACGTGTTGTTTTGTGTCATATTTGTCGGAGCTGCTAGTCGTCCTGCGCGTTAAGCTAGGTCTTCCATCACAGGCGAAACAAAAAGTCCACCTTTGATCTGTGTACAAAAAGAAAGACAAATCTTCTTTTAATCTGACGGCTCGTCACCCAGGTTGGTTTGTAGTGACTCAATTTGTTTATTACTGACAATATAATCATTGCTGTCGTTTTCTAATTATCATAAATATTAACATTCCCCTCCTTTAGCCAGCGATATGTTACCCAATTGTTTACTAGATGGTTATCTCGTGTTGTAAAATAAACCATGAAACAGTTTCAAGCAGACTTCTTTCATATATGTGTAATAGAACCGATTAGAAGTTGTTTCTTGTGTTTCTCTTTTCCGGTCATTTGTCACCCTGCAGTGTAGCTGTGTCAGTTGTTTACAATGCTAACTATCTAAAAGTGTGTTCCAAGCCTTTCATTTCCATGTTTTGGCCTTTAGACACACGATGCAGTGGATCGACACTAAACGTATAGAACCAAACGGGTCACGTTGTGAAAGACGCCGGTTGTGACCCATTATGTTCCAGTTAACAGCACTTGTTGTGCTAACCAGCCTGCCAAGTCATGGTTCCCTGAGTCGTGTGTTTGAAGCCATGTGATCAGGTCCTGACACTGTGTCATGGGGTTCAGATTATGCGAGCTGCGAAGATAGCTCTATGCTAGTTCGGCAACTTTTGAGCGCATCAAAGTTGAAGACGCTGGTTGTTGGGAATCCGCGACTCCTCTCGGTTTGGGATTGTTAACTGCGTCACCTGATAGCAGTGATAGCTTGAACTCCTCTGTAATAATAGAGCAATGGAGTTTGGACTTTGAGAATTGCAGCTATACGAGGAGCTTGTTATTGCGCAACGGGGCTAGACTGGAGTCAGAAGTCTTCTATAAAGTCTTCCCGAAACTCGCTGCCACGATTGGAGGATTTGTTTGCTATCAAAGTTTAGGCGCATTGTAAATTGGGGAGGTTAGGTATTACATTTGATTTGCCGGACTTACTAAAACAAATCATCTTATGAGCTCTAGAAGCTTTCTCATTTTAGTCAGACAAGATTTGTACATACTTCACTGTCTCACTGTCCATGTCAGACAGTGAGAGATCAGAATAGGCAAGTTTGATAAAATAAATCAATTGGAAAAAGAGAAATACATGCTTTGATACGTATAGACTATCTTGTAATTTTTGCTTTTTTTGGGGGGGGGGGTTGGTTCAAAATTACTATAATTTTTTATGTTTTATTGTTAGGAGAAAAATCTGAATCTGCAGCTTTTTTTATTTTTTTATTTTGTAGTTCCAGTCCAGTCAGTTGCTCGGATATTTTTAGCATCCCGTTAGTAACTCAGCTAAAGTACTTTGTATTTCAAGGCATTTCTTTAAAGAAGAAGTACAGTGTTTGGCCCAAATCCAAATGTTCACGTTTGGGCAGCACAGTATATGATGATTGTGTAATATTACTATTCAAGAGCCATATTGGAGTGCAGTAATTGCTGGCGGATCTATTTCAAGTGTTATGAACTTTTATTTCATATGCTAATGTGATGTCTAGTCAGCTAGAGCCTCACAACAGCAGATGCTAACACACAAATGACTATGGCCGAAACTCTAAAGGTCGCAGAATGCAGGACGCACAGACAAAAAAAAGATAAAGATAAAATATATATATATATATATATACTAACATAACATATCACCGTCACAAGAATGTCTTATATCTTGGCTGCTGTAATTCAAACAGTTGTTTTATATTCTCTTCAAATGTTTCTACAAATTTTTAGAGATTTGTTTAACTTGCTTATAATTGATAGGTTTACAACTATCAGGCTTTTTTTTTATTATTTATTTATTTTAGGAGAATAAAAAAGTTATTGAGTCCTGGTTGCTTAACGTGCTCAGGATTTATCCACAACCTTGAAGTAACAATAGGAAACAGTAGTTTTTTTCTGTTCCCTTTTACTGTCAACAAAACACCGCAGTGGTTTGTAAATGAATGTAAATGGAATCCATCCACCCGCCTGTCCGTCTGTCCATCCACACACAGACATAATGCTCACCCTGGTCATGTCTATGGCTTCTTAACATCCAACTGTCTCAATTCAAAAATGAACTAACTTTGAAAAATTAAGACTGAAAAGTGAAAACTTTGGCAAAATTATTTCTCTTGCTTTTATTTTTCCTAAACTTTTTTGTCTCCACAGCTGTGAAATCATGACATCACGGAAGAAAGTTCTACTCAAAGTCATCATCCTTGGAGACTCTGGGTGAGTAGTTGTTGCAGCGTTACATTGGTTCTAAAAATGACTCTCCAGGCGGCTGAGAAGCCACTTCCTGGTTTCATATTTGTTTTGTTGTTGTAGAGTTGGGAAGACCTCGCTAATGAACCAGTATGTGAATAAGAAGTTCAGCAACCAGTACAAAGCCACGATTGGAGCCGATTTCCTGACGAAAGAAGTGATGGTGGATGACAGACTTGTCACAATGCAGGTATTGAAGCTACTTCTGACTCTCTCTCCATCCGTTTGGTGCATGCAAGCTTTAAGAAACCGCAACTCTTCTGCCTTTCAGATTTGGGACACAGCGGGTCAGGAGAGGTTCCAGTCTTTGGGTGTAGCTTTCTACCGTGGAGCTGACTGCTGTGTGCTGGTGTTCGATGTGACCGCACCCAACACCTTCAAGACCCTAGACAGCTGGAGAGACGAGTTCTTGATCCAGGCCAGCCCACGAGACCCAGAGAATTTCCCTTTTGTGGTGCTGGGCAACAAGATTGACCTGGAGAACAGACAGGTTAAATGATGTTTTAACTACAGAAATATTTCTCGGCTGGAAAGTTTTTGTAATCTCTGACTTGAATATGTTGCTATACTGATACGTGTCTCTTGTTAAAAGGCGTTCCAGTAGATCAATCACCAGCCTCCTTATCTTTTAGCCAATAACATTAGCTCCTGTTGTGTTTCAGGTACCAACCAAACGGGCGCAGATTTGGTGTCAGAGCAAGAACAACATCCCGTATTTCGAAACCAGCGCCAAGGAGGCAATCAATGTGGAGCAGGCTTTCCAGACTATCGCACGCAACGCTCTTAAACAGGTATCAGGATGGAGACTGTCATTTCGAAGCATCAGCCTTTTTTTTTTTATTGTTGTTGTTGTTGAAGTTTAGTTAATGTTCCCTCCACTCGCTCTGGCTCTGACCTCAGGAAACCGAAGTGGAGTTGTACAACGAGTTCCCCGAGCCAATAAAGCTGGACAGGAACGAGCGAGCCAAGCCTTCAGCAGAGACCTGCAGCTGCTGAGGCCTCTGAGGATCATCAGGGGCTCGTCATCGCCCGCATCACCCTGTCTTGCCTTGTCTATTTATCCCCTGCCCCGTGGCCCCACCGTGTTACGCCCTGACGTCCGACATACAAGCAGCGTCCCCGCTCATAAGAGTATATTACTACACACAAACATGCTGCACCCACCTCCTTATATAAATATATATATACAAAATACATTTTCTATAAAATAGTCTTTTAGTCCAAAGAACACTTTAAGGAAAGCGTGAGGTGTTTATTTGTTTGAAGCTCGTCTCCTCCCCAGTCTTTGCCCCTCTTACTTGTCCTTGGTGGTTTGGGGCTGGATTTCCTTCTGTTTCACGTATTTCCTGCTTTCACTCCCAGTGTGCTCCCAACTGCTTGTATTTTGATACTTAAAGTGGGAAATCAAAGCATTACTTCTGTATGTATTTT
The DNA here is from genome assembly GCF_027474105.1 of Poeciliopsis prolifica. Taxonomy (NCBI): domain Eukaryota; kingdom Metazoa; phylum Chordata; class Actinopteri; order Cyprinodontiformes; family Poeciliidae; genus Poeciliopsis; species Poeciliopsis prolifica. The sequence continues at coordinate 5,067,278 of NW_026562378.1, read as the reverse complement.
GAATTTCTGAGTTGGACAAATGTTTTTTTTTTTAATAATCAAAATGTCTGTAATTGTGGTGGTCATTTTCTCTCAGTCCACCACTGCTGCACGAACAGAGGAAACTGCTGCTCCATATTTTCCCTAACACTCGTTACGGTGGTATATACAGCCTGGACCGCATAAAAGAAATCTCCCTACATCAGCGGGGCTTTTGTGTGAAACTAAACAAGTGAATTAGATGAAAATAATGGTGGCTGACTTAAAAAAATTTGCACATAATTGAGAACCAATCTGACAAATATGTACAGTTATTTTCCCTCACAACCATGCTGTCATACCCAGTTGCTTAAATTTATGGAGACGACTCATTTCAAGCCACACAATAAATGTGATTGTAGCTTAGGTTGGGACTTTAGGTCTAAGCGATGCTCCTCTGTTGGGAAAATGAAGGTTCATCTTGTAATCTTTTACCGTTCTCACACCATTTGACATGGGAACCAGCTGCATCAATACAGCATGCCAGACAGACCGGGAGGAGAGCTTTTTTTTTTTTGAAATAACTCCTATTATTAAATATGTTTCTTTTACAAGACTTTGTGTATAATTGCGAATTTCTCAATCATGGTTTAGGGAAGGCAAAGAAAGCTGTTGTAAATCTCTATATCCGACTCGCCTGTGGTGGCAAACAGTTTAAGAGCTTCTCATCTTATTTTAACTGATTGGATCTTTAACTGTTGGTTTGTATTATACTGAGAGCTAGAAATTCATTGTTGAGTCTAAAATAGCACATATACTGTAACTCTGACTCTTACAAAGAAACATGGAAGTCTTTGGCATTCATCATTATTATAATATGGTAATGCACAACATCTACATTGTTTCAAAATGTCTTTGTGTTTCAAGTAACATGGATAATAAAAGAATCTTGACTTATGCGTAAAGAGTTCTTGGTATTTATTATTAAATCTTGGGCAATCAAAAAACATGAATGGCATCAACATAAGAAATATACAAACATTTTCATCAACAAAAATGAAGACTGAAATGATCTCCAGCATCACCACCCAGCTACATTTCTTGTGTTCATTTTGTTCTCGGTTTCTTATTGGCTCCCTGAAGCCACAGCTGAAGTCCTCCAGCTGGCTTGCGTCGACTCTTCGTCTCGCCGTCTTGCTCTCCTTTGGTCCCGTTCGTGTCGGGCTCCTTCCTTTTAGCCGGGCTGCCGCTCGACAGCCAGCTCATCATCATCTTACTGCTAGCTGTGGGTTTGATCTCCTGGAAAACCAAGAGGCAAATCAGTCTTATGGGGAAAAGAAACTCTTGAAATTCAAATTTCTCTAAATGTGTTTTGATGCAAACATGTCACACTACTTTGTTGGTTCTCGCTCCCTGTGGTATTGTTTCAAAAACGTTCTCCAAATGTCACAAGATTTATTCCCATCTAGTGTTACATTAATTTCACTCCAAGCTCCTGTTTTGCATGAATTATTGCGTCAAAGAGGCATGGCATGGATGGGAAAAGTGCATGACAGACAGATTGCTCCAATAAGACTTTGAATCGAATAACTCAGATGAATTCCCTTTTTAATGATAGTTTCATTCGCTGAGATGCACTCGTCTGACTGTATGGCTGTTATTGAAAGACAGTCGCTTGTTGGCGTTGATACCTTTTTGCTGTTGGGATCCACCGGTTGGAGGCACTCCGGGGAGTTGTTGCGCGAGTTGTTGACGAAAGACGAGACGGGGTGAAAAGTCAAAACGTCCTTGGACTGAAGCAGCTTGATGGCGTCCAGAGATCTCACCTCCCCGAAATCGAGCCACCTTCTCACTTCGTCTTCTCCATCCAGGATGGCTGGCATCCTAACACAAAAAAATAGCACAGGTAGTCGTTTAAATTTTATTATCAGGGTAATGCAATTAAAATTTCGGATTAATATATTTTTTCTTAAGTGATCAGAATATGTAAAACAAAAATTACTTACATTGGCCGATACCAATGTTGATGCCAATATATCATACGTCTCTGACAATAAGTGATTTTGGTTACAGAATTTTCAACATAGTTGTAAAATCAAAAAATAAATTGTTTTGTGTGAAAAACAATGATGTATAGCGGTGGTAATAGAAAGGTCCATGTCCCTAAGGTATAATATCCCCAGGTATAATATCCGATCGGAGAGGGTGCATCTTTAAAGATGTTGACGAAAACGCATCTCCTCATCTGTCATTTTGAAAGCTTGTACCAATACCAAAGATCCCACAGGGGTAGATAACACCAACTTATCGAGCATTAACCAATGTATGATTTGAATCTTTAGTTAAAGTACATTTCTAACTACATTTTAAAATTTCTTCAATTGAATTTAAGTTTGTTTTAAGTGAAAACACTGATGTGGACTAAAAACAAGAAATCCAAATCTTTCATTTCTTCTTTTGTTTTAATAAAATGGAGAAGACTCTGAAAACCAATTAATTTTCTATCCCCTATTCTATAATTTTTGCTCTTCAAAGCACTAAAAAAACAAAATCTTTTACTTCTCAAGACGGTGTAGGAACCTTTCTTTTTGTTGGGAGTTGTTTTCTACAGCTGCATCAGAGCCAGACTGTCTCACCCCTTGTTTTGAATTCCTTATCCTTGGTACAAAACTCATGTCGTCTCTGCCTGGCAGAGCTTTTCATCCAGACCTGCTTCATTACTGATTGTCTCACAAGCTCTCTGTATTGTGTACAACATATGAATACACCTGATCGAGTGATTTCACCTGACAGTGCTTGGTAAAATATTTTTTTTCCACAACACATACAAAAAAAGAGAAAAACTGCAGCCACCACTAACCTGTCGTGAATGCTTTGGAGATTCGGGGAAGCGTTCACAGTGATGACGCTGTAGGTGTAGAGAGCTTCTCCACCGCCTGGCGGTGTCCAGCAGTCAAACACGCCGGCCATCGTCAGCAACCTCCACCCGGTCCACTCAGCAGCAGCTTCACTTTCCTTCCGAATTACATTTTGTTTCCAAAATGAAAACCCGCCTGCCTCACACTATGATTCCCAACGATTTCTGCAATTTTGTTCTAGATGAATAAATCACTTGAAGTACTTTTTTTCCAACAGGAGATAGTGCAAACCTCTGCCAGGTCATCCGAGATTTCCCCTTTCTCTGACATGACTGCATTGCAAGTTGAAGTCGTGGCGTCCTCCCGCTGGTCCTCTTTCCTCTCCTGGGTCAGGCCATTTTTCTGAGGAAAGTAGATGAAGAAAGGCTGCTTCTCCTTTTCCACCCTCCGCCACTCGTAAAATCCGTCAGCCATGATGACGCAGCGCTGTCCCTTCAGCAGGGGGTCCTTTGAAAAGAGGCCAGGATGACAAGCTCAAAATGAAGGGACGACAAAACACAGGAAAGGATGACTTCCAACGAAGTGCACACCTTGTAGGACTTTTTCTCGAGAATGTTTTCGCTGCGGCAGTTGCTGGTGCTGTACTGCATCTTGCTGGGGTCACTCTCCTTGAACCAGGCGGGTATGAGACCCCAACGCATTGAGGCCAAAACACATTCATCCACAGGAGCAGCCTGGGGAGGACATAAATCAGCAACTTCTAGTACGACAGCCCTCACCACAGGGCTGGCTTTTCATATTCAATATGTTATTGTTCATATCTAAATGCAACTGAGAGATGAAAAGAAATGTCTGGATAGATACTGACAGAGCTTGAACTAATTTGTAAAGAGGAATGTTTCTCAAAAAATATTTCTAGATGTATTCAATTTAAGGGAGTTGAATGCATGTCACTTTTTGTAGCTTAATATTTGTAAATATTTTCTTCACATTTTCCAATTATCCACCACTTTGTGATGGTGTACCACATAAAATCTAAATTAAAAACGACAAAGTACTCAAAAATCTAAAGGACAGTAATATTTCTGGACACATATCTAAAACTTCCCAGAAAAAGTTCCTTCAGATGCACTACTTATTCAAATACGCTTTGGAAAAAAAGCTCATACAACTTCATTGAAATTTGTGCAGAATTTACAAACAATAAATTATCACAAAACGCAGTCAATTCAACCTTTTAAAATAAAATGAAATGAGGTACAAAGCACAGGCTCGGAACCATTTAAGGGGGGGAACCAAAAGTCATCTGACTCGGAACCGTTCATCTGCGGGGAACAGCGGGCCAGCTTGTTGGAGAAAAGTCCCTGTAAAACATACACTTTCACCACATCTGACGTCACCTTGTCGAAATGTCTCTGTGACACCAGGACCGGACTCATGGACTGGGGACTCTTGTTGTAGGAGGGTCTGTATTTGTCCGCGTCTCCGTCCCTCCAGCGCGGCTGTCTCCGCTGTCCGGCCCGGTCTCTGTACGAGCAGGCTCGGCTCACCTCGTCCGGAGCCAGAGTGCACGCAGTTCTCCCACACATCTCAGAAAGCTGAAACCAACCGGCTCGAGCGACTTTGTGAAATGGAAGGTCTTTCTCGCGCCTTATTAAGACCCGTCAAAAAAAAAAACTACCAGTTTGCCAGTATTGACGTATAAATGTCAAACTCGACGTGCTGGGAGTTACTGCGTGTTTAGAAATAGTGCGCGGATTTGTCTGGGCAGGACACTGAAGCTGTCAGAGCGCTCTCCCCGCCCCGGATCCAATATGGCGGCTGTAAGCCACAAAAGACTTTCGTAAACCCTCCGCTGCTGGTTGCCATGGTAATTTAAGAGCCTGTCTACTGTACAGCACTACAACCTATGGAGGTTCTCCATATATTACTCCATAAAGCTGCTACAATAAAACACAGTGTTAAGCAGGAAATATAAATATGATATCAAAATCAATTCATGATGTCAGATTGTAATATGCGGCTTTTTCTGCTGACTTCCACAATATATTTATATATTATAGTATAATATGTTATATGCAAAATTATAATATATGATACAATATCAGAAACAAGATACAAGTAATTGTCTGGTATCTTGTTTCTGATTTCAGTGAGGGAGTTGGGTAATATTAACAGTGTAATATTAAAACTCATAATTGAATATATTTCCTATATTTTTATTATAATAAAAGCAATAAATAACATATAAACCTGAAAATATGTCATTTGACCCATAATTTTTTTTTTAAATATGACAAGAAAAAAGGGTTTTCATTGTACATTTAATCAAATCCCTTCACCTGTGCTATAAGCATTTGTAAAATGTAAACTGTAAATCACAGATATACACTCATGATTTTCATAAGCGGGGTAGAAAGTTTCATGAAATCCAACGCGAGAACTGAATGTATAAAATGTGTTTCGCTTTTGTATTAAATTAAGGAGAAATAAATAATCAGAAATAAATGATTGATTATTACTACTAACCTGAGTACGAAAATGTATTTTACACGCACACATTAATAGTAGAATGAATTAATCATATAGGTGTAGATATTTCTGTGTCTAGCCTACATGTCGTAGGATGAAATAACAATAAAAAGGCATTCGCTTCCTTCACTCTTTTTTTTCCAACAGAAAATGGCTGGATTTTGGTTTTTTATTTTTATTTCATTATATTCCTATGATTGTTTTTTTTAATCATTGATTTACTTTATATAAATATTTCGTCTAAGAATTAATTCCGTTGAATGTTTTGCGGCTTTGTTAATGAAGGTATTTATTTATTTTACTTTTTAACAATGGGCAGCTCTTCGTCGCCACGCCTGGCGAGTAACCGCAAAGGAGGTTGCCATAGTAACGTTAAACAAGTTAACACCGGCGCATCGGGGATTCCTGTGGTGAAACTCGGTACAAGGTTAATAGAGCAGGTGAGGGGGACATCTCTGCACTAATGGCGTTTGATAAACACCCCGGGGTCGTCCTGCTGCCAGCAGCGGGTGGAGTTTGTAGCAGTTCGGACAGAAAAGCTTTAGAAAAGCGGCTCAGCATGTGGTCTGTTTTAACAGACAATTTAAGCCCTGGCGGTTTCATAGCTTGTGTATAAAAAGAATAAATGCATAACAAAAAGACTCAGAAACACACTGGTGATTAGGTTTGCTTTCCTTTTATTACGGTGGCGTAACGAAAGTTTCAGACACGCTTGAAATCTGGAGCCGAGCTGTCCACAACAGAAGCAGTTTGACCCGCTTGGCGCCGCACGAGGACACGGGGAGGGGCTTAAAACGCACGCGCTCGCTTATTGGGTCTGCGGAAACGATTTGCTCACCTTTATGTCGTCTGTTTCAGTCCCAAAGCTGCCAGACGGTGGGAGCTAATGAGACACATGAAATGGTTTCCCTGGGGAAGAAGGCCGCCGACTCTGACAACGCTGTGATCCTGAGCCTAGAGAAACTGCAGGACGGCAAGGAGCACAGTTTACCGTGTCCAAGCTGTAAGTGAACAACGCAAATGTAGAGCGAGCTAAAAACAAAAAAAAATATTCGTCTTTTTCCTGACTGATATCCAGAATGCAACACTGGGAAAAAAAAAAATATATATATATATATATATGTATATATATAGCAGTTAGGAGCACACTTGGAATAGATTTAATAAACCAATGCAAATAAAATAATGCATGGATTTCAGCAAATTTCAAAGAAAAAAAATTGCCAAAAACTTAATGAGTAGATAAAAGATCTAAATCCAATCGGGCATGAGAGGCAAGAATAAAACTCAGTGGTCAGTGTGCACCAAAAGTCTTACTGTAGTAATAAGGTACACACTCAGAGGCCCTGAATACAAAGGTATGCTGCACTTTTCAGATTTTATTTCTGTAAAAAAAATAAATAAGAGTCAAACACCATTCAGCTTAAAATGATAAATTACTTTGTTTTAGTTTGTGGCACTACAAGGACCTTTTTCAACTTGAAACATTAGACATGGATGTGGAGTCAAATGTTTAAACGTAGAAGCTGTGAAATAATAATTCAGAATTTTTTTTTTTGGTCCAAGCCTTTAGAAATATTATCCAGCATGAATACATTTTTTATTGCCAAAATTACTCATGGAGATTTCTTCCATTTAACTAGGAAAACTGTTTGCATTTTCTCGCTGGCTTTGCACCGTTAGATCTTTGTCCAAAATCATAAAAAAATAAAATAAAAATAAGTGCGTACATGTGTTTGTGTGTCAACAGATCCTCCTGAGATCAGAGTGGGCTTACCCGACCTCAACCCAAGCAGAGTGAAGTTAGCCAAGAGTTTGGTGGAGAAAGCAATTAAGGTCAGCCGCGACTTCTTCTTTTTCGAGACCCAAACCTCTCGTTGCTCCAAGAAGGAAAGCACAACTTTTGATCCCGCTGTTTCAGATGCACAAGATATTCACCATCCAAGGCCCATATCCTGTCGTCAGGGCGGCTTTGAGGGCCAGAGGCTGGATTGAACAACGCATGCCGCAGCAGGTCCAGCCGCGTCTGAACAGCGACAGCAGATCGTATGATGCGGAAGAAGGTGAGCTGAAAGCATCTGATCAAAACGTCCTTTTGTGGTGAATGGTTGTTTGAAGTGTTGGGCCTTCTCCTTAGACAACTCAGAGGAAACTGAAAAAGAAAAGGAGCCAGATAGACTGCACAGTCTCATGGTAAATGCAGAATTGGTCGCTGAAAGTAGCAAAACGTAGCCGAGTGGTTCAGCCCATAACATTATTTTAAATTTCTCTTTAGTCTCGTCTTGTGCGGAACGAGATGGTTTATTTCTACTGGACGAACCGTAGAGACGCAATCTGCACAAACAGCTTGCAGAAAGAACAGATTATCAATCATTTTGCTAAGGCAGGCAGTTTCACCACAAAGGTAGATTTACAACACTTTTTTTTATGTTCTTTTCACTGGAGTAGGTTATTTCTGTACTCTTTCCACCTCTGCCCTTCACACTCACCTTCATCGCCAGCCTTTTTACTCCGACAGGCGGGGTTGTGTGTGAACTTAAGGAAGCTCCACTGGTTTGACTCGGCTGACGCAGACAGCTTCTTCCCCCGCTGTTACAAACTCGCAGCCTGCGATGAGAAGCACGCTTTCATTGGTCAGATCTGGTTTTGCATTCGAGCTGGCAATTATTTTAGCAATCGATTATTCCGACCACGTACTTTTCCATACCACTGGTCTAAATTTGTTCATGTGGACCTATCTTTGTGTGTTGTTCTCTGTAGAGGACTACAGGCGGACTGCGTGCACCAGTCTACTGAAATACGTTGTGGAGAAGGACCAGTACATTCAGTGGAACGAAATGCATCAGAACTTCCAGGATGTTCGGTGTATGATCCGCTGATCACTGTGAACACTTTTACATTTCGTCACATTACAAACTACAAGCTTCAATGTATTTTATTGGTGTTTTATGTGATACAAGAGAGATTGGCAAGAGTGAATTAGAAGAAATTATATTGCGATTATAGGTGCAAATATTATTGGTTTTATACATTGTCGACTCCATTTTGTTCCTGTTTTTAGTTGCAAAATAACTCTAGCTTGCACAGATTTAGATGCCGTCTCATCACAGATTACTAATTGGATTTATGAAATCTAACACGATTATGAGTTGATCTAAACCGATCTAAGATCTTCTCCTTCCACCGCAAGATGACGTACAACTTTTGTTTTTGATGTTCCAATCTCAATCACACACAGGTTTGGGTGTTGTAAAGTGACATTTCAAAAAGGTTTGAAGTGTTCAGCTCACATTTTGCGAGGCACTGACCTAATCTTCCGCCTGAAGATTCGGTTTCTCCCTCCACATTCAGGGCTGAAGAAACAGAGCAAACTCCGCTGTAAACCACCGGTCCCTTCCGAAACGGTTACTACTGCGCTCAGAGTATGCCAGGAATACCTGGACAGTCTGGAGCACGGAGACATCGACAAAAGCCTGGAAACACAGCAGACGCTCACACAGGCACAGTGGGAAGGGTTTTTGAACAGTTATTATCTTGTTGCTCAGTGAGTGTTCATCAGGCGTGAGAGATTTTTTTGTTGTTGTTGTTGGGGAAAACGTCCCTTTCAGGATCTTTACAGTGCTTTTTTGTTTTCTCTGCTTCCTCCACAGTGGCGGAGCGCAGATCGAGAAAAGTGAAAATTTTGTTAGCTCTTGCAAGGCCATGCTGCAGAAACTTGAGAAGGTTTGCCCACAGCTTGGCATAGATGGCACACAAAACATCTGGATCGTCAAACCCGGAGCAAAGTCCAGGGGCAGAGGTAGGACACCGGAGACCGTCAGACAGAGCCACGTCGCATTTGAAACGTCCTGTCTGATCGGTTGAATTTGTCTTCAAGGTATCAAATGTGAAAAGCGTCTTGATCAGATCCTCAGACTAGTGAACATAGACTCAACCCTTATCAAGGAGAGCAAGTGGGTGGTGCAAAAGTACATTGAGAAACCCTTTCTGGTCCACGACATCAAGTTTGACGTGCGCCAGTGGTTTCTGGTCACTGACTGGAACCCTCTTACTGTGTGGTTCTACAAAAAGTGCTACTTGCGCTTTTCCACCCAGCCATACTCATTAGACACGCTGGACAGGTAAGACCGTAAATTCTATACTGGGGGAAACAAACTATGAGTCCTGTGATTAATTTTGAAATGGAGAAACGGGAAGTGAAATTCAGAAGAAGGTGTGTCTTCTGTACCTCTCACTATTGGAGAGAGATTTGGTTTCGCATCCGTGTGTAACCGAAGCTGTTTCATCAAATTGTATATTTAAGGGTGGGTTATTATTATCATCTGCAGCACCAAAATTCAAGTTGGACTAAAAGCAGCTTCTGAAACTTTAACCTAAACACATCTGAACTTTCATGGACTCCACAGGGAGCAGAGAAAGCTGCTCATGTGTAGGGTGTGTTAGAAAGATCCACGTCATCTGTGGCGTTGTAGTTAGTTTGTGTTTTCTTTTGGGAATTTCCTTTGAACCTTTTAGAGCAACACAGCATGTCACATTATCGCATAGAAGTTACATTTAAAACTGTATTTCTAAGTCAATAGAAGGTTTTACATGATTCAGCAGATTGTAAAAGACGGTCAAATCATTAATCTCCCCGATTTTCTGCAAAATAAAAGTCATTGAAGTTCTATAATCTGCATGAATGTAGTCTAAATAATTGAGTGGTAAGAATTTCTGAATTATTTTAAGAATACAAAGGACAGCTTGTGCCTCGTTATCCATTTTTATGTCCCTTTATATTTCTGAAATGATTTTAGTTGTTTTCATTGAGTCTAAGAATTAGACATAGTCCACATGTAGACACATATCTGGGAAAACAGATACACTTTATATCTGCTCTGTGTGGCATTTCATCCACACGAAAATGTCTAATATCACAAAGGAAAAACAATAATTTATAAAAACTTTGACCTTAATAAAGATGTGAGCAAACTTTGTGTTTGTGTGTGTATGTGGGAAGACGGATATTTAGGGTCACACACATTACAATCTGCAACAAATAGCGCACCAATATATCCACATTCTTGATAAAAATATTGCTGTGTGTTTGTCGACTTGTAATACTAATAAGCTATTTAAAAGTAGTTCAACCTGTCTGTCTATCCCAACTAATTAACCTCTTGTGAAGTTTAATTCCTAACAAACTAAATCTGATTGGCTGTCATAGGTTTTAGCTTTGCACTACACTGCCCCCTATGGATTTAAAACAACACGGAGGGAATATTTGTGTGCTAAAAATGGTTGTGAAACCGAGCCTGTGTGTACAATGTTATTTTTTAAAAAACAATTCGCCAGAAGTGTTTGTTTTTATAGAAGCCCGGCTACATTTGTACAAGGCCTTCAGCGGTTTTACAAACCCCGGCGTAGCTTTGTGTTGCTTGCCACTGTTTGGGCTCATTTTGTCCCCGATCTGATTTCTCTTTTCTTTCTTCAGTTCGGTGCACTTGTGCAATAACTCCATCCAGAAGCACCTGAGGCCCTCTCATCAACGCCATCGCTGCATTCCAGCACACAACATGTGGTTGGATGACCAGTTCAAGGCCTTTCTGGCCCGCCAGGGCAAGGAAGCTCTTTGGGAGACTGTTGTAGTCCCAGGAATGAAGAAAGCCGTGATCCACGCACTGCTGACAGCACAGGATCTGATAGAGTCACGCAAGAACACATTTGAGCTTTACGGCGCAGATTTTATGTTAGGTATGATGCACTTGATTGATGACTACAAATGACAAGACAGCGAAGTAGCATTTCTCCTGCAACACAAACCTGACTCTGCTCCTTTTGGGAGTTGCAAAGTTGTTTTTGTATGAAGAATTAAAGCAGCTTACTCAGCTTTGATGTTTTGATGGGACAATAGCGGTGATGATGGTAAGAGTTCATCCCGCAGTCATAGCTCTGTCCGCGTCTGTCATTGTGTCCTTGGAAGAGACACTTGTGGTGGTCACAGAGCACTGCGGCATCTCACTCCTATCAGACTCCCCCAGACTACAATCCTGTAGCTTGCTACTATCAGTGTGGATAGGTGAATGGTTGAATGTAGGAGCGTTTTCAGATCTTCTGGACTTGATAAAGTGCTGTACAAGTACAGGCCATTTACCTTTTCTGTTAAATAGCACAGCACTAACAGAAAAGCTATGAAATCAACACCTTAGAATGACATACAATTTTTTATGAACTGTGCGATGTTGTGAGCTGCACATTGTCCAAAACCCCCTCGCCCCCAAAAAACAACCCATCATCCTCCTACTATTACATGTCGTCTTCTTTGTCGTTTTTTCCAGTAGTAACATCGGCTGTTGATCACATGACTCTTGTGATGTGAGAAAAGCCCACTGATATGGCTGACAAAAAAAAAACACGTCTTTGTAGCCCAACAGGTGAGCTACTGTAGCTCAAACTGCCGATGAGGTGGTTCGCATGTTGACCCATGACTTCTCAGGACTAAATATTACAGCACAACTTTGGAGGTCTGGTAGAATTTCCACAATGCTATCCTATTTTGGTGGAAGCCATAATTTAAAGCATCTGGCCTTAATATTATAGTTATTTTGTGTCCAACTATGATTGCATGCCACCCAATGCCTATTAAAATTTACATCCCGATAAACAGTTTTGCTTGTGTTCTGACCAGACTTCAGCCTGCATCCATGGTTACTAGAAATCAACGCTAGCCCCACAATGGCACCATCAACCTGTGTGACCGCCCAGCTCTGCACTGCTGTGCAGGAGGACACATTACGAGTGGTTCTGGACCGTAGAGTGGACCGTTCTGCAAACACTGGGGACTTTCAGCTCATATATAGGCAGGTAAGGTTTAGGCCAGAGCATATTATACGTAATCAGTTCTGTTTGTGTGTGTCAGCGATCTTTCAGATGTCATTCCTCGTCTGCAGGCAGCGGTAGGAGTCCCACTATACATAGGGATCAACCTGGTTGTTGAGGGCATTGCTGTTAAACACTCAAGAAGATTTCAGTGTCTTCTTCCTCCACTGAAATCTTCCCAATTGCCATCTTCAAAACGGTGTGGTGCAGTCAAAGAAAAGGAGCCTGGACCAGAGAAGGTTCAGTCTCTGCCAAAGGTCATTCAAAAGGCACAAGAGAACAAGACCACCACCAGCAGCAGCAACGAAGCAACAACATCTCCTGCTTTTCTTCCTGAACCATCGATCTCCAGAGTCGCATTTCACCTGCCAGTGACAGTTCTTTCAGTTGATGGAGGCTCTAGCTTTGAGCATTTGTCGAAGAAACATGCAGAGGTATCAAGCGTTCAGCCAACAACAGCAACAGAGAAAAAGCAAGCTTCTTTGCGCATGGTGATGAGCGTTCCAAACAGCCCAGTAAAATAGCCAGCAGCCCTACAAATGCCTAAAATGTCTTCCATAAAAGGGATTTTATTTCCCTTAAAATAAAATCTGGGATCTGGCATGTATTACGTGTTATTTTTAAATGCTTCTATCTTGAATCTCTCTTACAGTGACTCAGCAGGTTAAACCGCCTACTGACAGGAAAAAAATATGAAGGACCAATTTATAACATTTGTAGTTGTAACTGAAAGGAGGCAATGACTTTTGATAATTTATTTTACGGGGAGATTTGATAAAACTGACATTAAGTGAATTATATAAAAGTTCACAGCCAAGCTTGCTCCTTCATCCTCATCCTCCATACTTTATCAGTACAGACAAAGTATGCTGTAAAAAATGAAAGAGCTCAGGGGTTTAATGAAACCTTGTTCATAGTTTTGTATAGGGAATTTTAATACGTTTTAACTTTTTGGAGCATAATGGTCTCAGCATCAGCGCTACAAGAATTGTAATTCTAAGGAACATTACATTTTTGGAGGTTTAGTACCACATACTGGACATGTGGTGGCAGTACCGGCCGCTTGAAAACCTGAAAATCACGTTCTTTCAGCCGGAAGAAGAAGAAGAGTGACGCGGCGACAGCCTTCTCACCGAGTTTAGAGATGGCGGCATCCGTGTGCCGAGTAGGGAGCACCGTTGGGCGAGTCCTCGCCAAAACCCGCAGTGTGAGTGTTTCGGCAAACTTTTAATTAGTTAATTAATGAATTATTGAGCAGTACTACTATTGCTGAACTAAATAACCGGAAGTGTAACGGCCAAACTGGTGTGGTGTTCGAGCTAGCTGTGCCGAGTAGCTAACCGGTTAGCATAGTTTAGCTAACAGTGAATGCAAGGTCAATTACCAAATGGAGCCGCACAGCTTTTAACTTCTTATTATAGCACAATGTCCAGTTGATACAGTAGGGATGCCGGTTGTTTTCGTTGTTTCTTGTCCTCCATGAAGTCAGTTGTTGTAATAACTTCCATTTGTCCTCCCCTGTCCTCAGAGCTGCCTGGGTAGCAGCGTTAGCATTGTGACTTATAAAAGGCAGATTCTAGCTATTTGCTCTGCATGATTTGTTCGGACAGTAACTTTAGAAAAAAAAGGGAAGGAAACAATGACAGCGTTTGCGCCGGAGCTAGTGGAGCAGCGTCTACTTTTGATCAGTTAATTTCTGAAATTAAAATGGGTGGCTATAGTTACATGGTAAAGGCAGTTCTTGGACCAAAGATCGAAAACCGCAGAGACTGAAAATGTGTTTTCTACTTTGGACTGTTTATAGGAATAATTAACTTGTCTGGTATCAGACATTTATGCGACATGTTCGCAAAACTTTCAGAGACACATCTCATCCATATGATCATGTCTTTAGGTCAACTACTATTTCTCGTGTTTATTATGTCCCTCATTTACACTGAAATGTTTTAATCCGAAATCACCACAGTTTTCTTACTTTAACACTATAGCTAACTTTCTTGGTGGCGAGAATAAAGGTGCCATAATTGTTGATTAGTCAACAATTACAACAGTTACCAACAACATAAGGTAACAATCAGTGGACTTAAATATATATATTTTTAAATTGAAAATAGCACTGGAAATACTGACATATTTAGCCTTGAGACAAAAATATAGCATTACAACAAAGTTGCATCTAAATTTTAGATATAAAGTATGTCTATTTTTGTTTTGATGGAATATGGATTTGAGCTGGCTAATCAAACCTGTACTGCACATCTAATCAGTTGATATTCATTAGATAAACGTCTAAAAACATATCTATAAATAATTAAAGAAATTTAAAATAAAATGTCAAAAAATTATCCTGAGCTATTTTCCTAACTGAATGGAAAAAAAAATAACACACTCATAATATTTTGGGTATGTTTATGTTTTCAGCGGGGTATCTAAACTGCAACCAGTAATACCCAGAAAAGAGATGAGTCGAAAATATAATTTTGAACCTAATTCAAACATCCAATCTTTTCAATTATTTTTATTTTTAGCCCGTCCTGCTGTCTTTGAGACGCGGACAGGCATCGGTCAGCTATGCCCAGAGCCTGGTAGGAGCCCCTGAAACCCAGCTCTCTGCCCTGGACAACGGTCTGAGAATTGCATCTGAGGATACCGGACATGCAACTTGCACTGTAAGAGCATATTCATTTGTCCTTTTAGTCCCAGCCGAGACAGTATTGATGCACAAAATGGACATCAACAACCTAAACTCTGATCTCATCTCACCTTCACAGGTTGGAGTCTGGATCAGCACTGGCAGCCGCTATGAGAACGAGAAGAACAATGGAGCGGGCTTTTTCCTGGAGCACATGGCTTTCAAGGTGGAGTCGTCACTCAACTTGAACTCAATGTATTTGATCAATTTTGGGAATATTTGCAGTAAAATAAATTTTAAAACATTTAGCAGATTTGTGAAAAACTGTGAAAACTTAAAGATGTAATTTGAAGTTTAAAGGTCCACATAAAAAACTACGACAGGCCAGATGTGACCCCCGTGCCTTGAGTTTGACACCTGTGTTATATAGTATATCAGAAAAAAAAAACATTACATGTTCCTCTATTTATGTCTGTCTTTATCAAAGAACACAGTCCTGTTCTTGCTGCACCTCCTGTAGATTTTGATGGCTTCTCCTGATTTGTTTAGGCTTGATCAGTCCCCATCTACAAGGTTCAGAGATTTTCTTTAGCCTGTAATGTTAAGCCAGTGACAGTAGGGGGAGCCAAAGACCAAACAATCTTCCAGGATGCAGCAGTCTCAACGAAGTGTACAAATTGATGTTCTGCAGGGAACAAAGAAGCACTCCCAAACAGCCCTGGAGCAGCAGGTGGAGTCTATGGGTGCTCACCTGAGTGCCTACACCTCCAGGGAGCACACTGCTTTCTACATGAAGACCCTCAGCAAAGACCTTCCTAAAGGTGAGAAAACAAACTGGCCTCGTCATTCGTTTCTTTGAAGCCACGAAATGTTTAGCAATTCAGAACAATCACATTAAATCCCCGCCACATCGCCTCAAATCCCAACCACTAACTGACCCGTGGTCTCCAGCTGTGGAGCTGCTGTCAGACGTGGTGCAGAGCTGCTCGCTGACCGAGGCGGACATCGAGCACCAGAGGAGCGTGGTGCTGCGGGAGATGGAGGAGGTGGAGGGCAACCTGCAGGAAGTCTGTCTGGACCTGCTGCACGCCACAGCCTACCAGGGGACGCCGCTGGGACAGAGCGTGCTGGGGCCGTCCAGCAACGCCAGGTAGAAGGGACGGGGAGCTCACTGCTTACGTAGTCGGGGTTCACAGCGTTCGTATGGCTGCAAATCCTTAATAATGCTTGAAATTCATTTGGAAAGTGCTTGAATTCTTTATAAAGTCCTTGGAAGTGCACAGTTTGAATATCAAGCTTTTAATCAATCTAAGACTTGACAAAACGCCTAAAGCTGATTACAGTTACAGACAAAACCAGATTTCTTTTCCATTTAATAAAAAGACACATTTTTTTTCTCAGTCTGAAGTTAAATCAGACTAAACTTTCTTTGTTTTAGGTTTAAGATGAACAAAATTATTTCTATTTGCTAAATGTTAGAAAACTTTATAAAAAGGCTTAGACATTTTTTGTAACTTTGAATATTGTATTTAATTTACCTCAAAACACTTTGGTTAGATTGTTTCGATTTCATTCACAT
The DNA here is from genome assembly GCF_027474105.1 of Poeciliopsis prolifica. Classification (NCBI taxonomy): domain Eukaryota; kingdom Metazoa; phylum Chordata; class Actinopteri; order Cyprinodontiformes; family Poeciliidae; genus Poeciliopsis; species Poeciliopsis prolifica. Next base: position 5,050,861 of record NW_026562378.1, on the reverse strand, counting down.
TTATTATTCCTTATTTATTCATTATGTTATATTTTGTACCTTGTACAACATAATTAAAATCGGGAGACTTTCTGTTACATCAGTATTGTGTTCATGAACCAATCAGATGTGCCTACAGGATGTGTGACAGAAACATTTCAAACACAAAACTATATTTTAGTTTACCTGGTTCCTGCTGTAGAACGAAGAATACTACCACAAAACATTTTTAATAATGATAATGAGTGATGTCATGAAATGGTCTTTTTTTTTTTACTTCACCTGGATTGTTTGTATTTCCAAAGTGTGGCGCTGGAAATGTTTGAAAACATTGTAAACTTTTATTGTGGGTATTAAATATTAGAATAACGCCACCGCTGAAATTGCTGCGTTTGTGGTTTTGGACTCAGCTCTTTATTGAGCCCAGCTGCCACATTATTTATCGTAACATAGCTAAAAACACTGACGACGAAGACAACACGGCTGTCAAAATGAACGCTGCTTCTTGTCTTGAATCAGGAATCTGACCCGTCAGGACTTGGTGGATTACATCAGCAGCCACTACAAAGCCCCCCGGATGGTGCTGGCGGCTGCAGGAGGTGGGTCCACAGCTTCCGTCTGCTGTCTGATGACGGTGGGATCCAGTGTTTTAATGTTTGCAACGTGCGCCCCATCTATAGGTGTTAACCACGACGAGCTGGTGGGCATGGCCAAGTCTCATTTTAGCGGACTTTCCTTTCAGTATGAGGGAGACGCCGTCCCCGTCTTGTCTCCCTGCCGGTTTACGGGCAGCGAGGTGAGACACTGAAAATAAACATCCCCCAAAAAATCCTCAAGTATATTCAGTTAGACAATCATAACTATTAATATTAAGCCCAAAATTATTCATACCTGTGGAGTATTTAAGTTAATCTTTCAGTTTGACCAGCATGTTTCATCTGACTGGAAGTAACATTTATTAAAACATTTATTTGTTTTCTTCTGAATGGCGAATTCTTGTATGTTTTATCTTTTGAGATGAACTCTGCAAACTCTGATGATTAAAACTAATTTTAGATGAAAATCTGGTGGGCATGTGAATAATTTGGGGATTAGTTGTTGCCTCTGAGATCAAAGTGGAAGTAATAAATGCAGAGGAGCAGCAACACATTCAGCCCACAGGAGGAGACGGGTCAATTAAATATTTTTTAAATTAAAAACATGCAAATAGATTTTCATGTTTCATAAACTCAAAGGTTTATTATTCACTACTAAATGTTCAGGTTTCATCATAATTTAATTTAGATTGTGAGTTAAATGAACAAATAGATGACAGAACTATTTCCACACTGAAGTCTTTGGTTGTAGTGAAGGCATAATGTCTAAAAGTTCAGTGAATGCTTCAGCAGGACGCCGTCACTCGTCAGACTCTGACGACGTATTAACTTACTGACTGAAACGTTTACAGTCGCAGTAAAATCTATGTCTTGCTCAGATCCGCATGCGGGATGACGCTCTTCCCCTGGCGCACATCGCCATCGCCGTGGAGGGCGCCAGCGTGACCAGCCCCGACATCGTTCCCCTTATGGTCGCCAACGCCATCGTTGGCAGCTATGACCTTACCTACGGGGGTGGAAAGGTGGGTGAAAGTCTGTCGGAACAGTAACATCTCATGACTTGGTGGAAAAAAAGAAAATCCCCTTTAAGCTTTGCCCACTCGGGACTCTCCATGTCCTGAGTGGCCATTATGGAGGGGTAAAGCATTGCCTGTCTAAAAACCTGAGTCAGGGGTCTTCCCTCTGCCTCCGGACCTGTCGGGAGGAACACAACGTTTACGTCATGGATTGTTGGGTGTCATAAATTTTTTTGCATGTCTTTTGGTCTAACATACGTCTGACACAGTTAGTTCTTTATGTAGTTTCATATCTTTTTTCTTTACTTGGCAATGAACCACATGGTATTTAATGAAGCAAGCTTTTTTTATTTCCAGAAATGTGCTTTTTGAATGAACGTAGACCTGAAACATAAAATGTTTCCAGGTTATTTGGCTGACATATATTGTTCATTTTAAAGAGATTGTAATTACTTGTTGTCAGTGCATAGACAGAATGTGATCTCTTTCCACATCAGTCCGTTTATAACCGGTCAGTCACTGCTCAGTGCTGGTCAACCTGAAAATCCTCATCAGATTTCTCTGTGTGTCTCCATGGAAATACTTTTGACCCTAACTGCGGTCCTTCTCTGTCTCTCTGTCTCTCAGCACCTGAGCAGCCGTCTGGCCCGCCTGGCGGTGGAGGACAATTTGTGCCACAGCTTCCAGGCCTTCCACTCTGCCTACAGCGACACGGGCCTGCTGGGCATCTACTTTGTGAGCGATAAGCACAACATCGACGACATGATGCACATAACCCAGAACGCCTGGTGAGAAACGGATCCGAAATCGTTTCATCCAGAGTCAGAGAGGTGGATTAATCCCACTGGTTATACGCCGAGTGCTTCATGTGATTCCTGCCTTGTTCTTGTCCCTGCAGGATGAACCTTTGCACCACGGTCACAGACAGTGACGTCATTAGAGCCCAAAACGCTCTGAAGGCCAGCCTGATTGGACAGCTCAATGGTACTGTGGTCTCGCTCCTGCAGCCTTTACTATCTAGACAGTGATTTTTGTTTCACTTACTATTAAACAAATAGTCTCGAGCTGCAAAACCTTCACGAATCTTCAAAACTATAAAGCTTTTAAAGTGATCTAAAATAGAAACCATGTAAGTGCCGAACTAGAATTTAATTTATCAACGTAAAGTAAATAAAAACATAAAACAATGTCAGATGAAACACATTTTCAGGTGATAAATAATACAAATATTTCATTCCAGTGGCACACAGACAAAACTTTGTATTTCTACCTGTATGAGGACGACACTGCAAAAGCACAAAGTCCAAGTCCAGGAATTTGTAAATAATTCCTTAATATTAATGAAACCGTATTAGTTATAAGATAAATAATGTGCCAGTGGAACATAATCTTGTAGCTAGTACTTTTTCATTAATATTAAGGAATTATTGACTTACATACTGTTGAGTCTTGTTGGTTTTTGTCTAATTTCAATTATACTAGGATATTTACAGTAAAAACTAGACCACAGATACTTGGTAGGAAGTATTTTGTCAGAGTATGTATTGACTTCTATTCTTACCCAACCATCACCAACTTTAGCTAAAGGTGAATTCACACCAGACCTCCACTCCTCCTTTAATCCATAACCTTAAATAAGGGAGTAAATCACATTAAGGCAGAGCTTTGACCTTGATAAGGCCTGATAGTAATTAGAATATGCTAGAGAAACTCCTAAATAGAAAGTAAACACTCACACAGACACTAAATGCAGCCCCAGAGCTACAGGTTTGTAGCTTCCCTTCCCTATCGTGGATGTCTACAATTGAGTCTACACGCTGCGCATCAATCTAAGGTAACGACTGCTCAATCTCGTAGGTACAACACCGATTTGTGACGACATCGGCAGACACATCCTGAACTACGGACGTCGTATTCCTCTCGCAGAGTGGAGCGCCCGCATCGACGTGAGTCTTCTTTCCACAGCCTTTTTTTACAAATCAAAACTTTCCGGTCTGAAGAGTTTTCGCTTCGTCCTCTGGTCTTCCAGGCTGTGACTCCCAGGATGGTGCGAGACGTCTGCTCCAAGTACATCTACGATAAGTGTCCTGCCGTGGCGGCTGTCGGTGAGTTCTCCACTTTCCCGTTCTTGTGGGATCAGAACCGGGTGCCGTTGTACGCGCTCTAAATCTGTCCCGTCCTCGTCTCCACCAGGTCCTATTGAGCAGCTACCGGACTACAACAGGATGCGCAGCGCCATGTACTGGCTCCGGTTCTAGGAAAACATCCGCTGCTCTTCATTTCGTCCTCCTACATTTTTTCTTCTGTCACCAATGCGAACACCTGAGGATCCTCCTCCCATCTCACCCATTCTGTACCTTAGTTACCCATCGGGGAAGCAGCCGGTCGGAGCCTCTGAAATATTCTCCGTGTGTTGATTGTACTTGTCATCATTGTTGCTAAACTGGCAGCGAGGACAAATGCAAATTCTTGTTTATTAACTTCATAACGCAATTCAGCCAATATCCAAATTGAGGCAACGAGAGAATATTTATACATTCTGTAAACATTTGTTTTCTGTCCACTATTGTACATACCAGAAGTTGTCAAGATACAAATAAAAACAGTAAAGCTTTAGTGAATCGTTTTATTCCTTGACCTCAATTCAAAAATGACAAAACTCAACCGGTGTGCAGCTGGAGGATTTATATGCTTTACTTTGGACAACTGTGTAACCATGGCAAAATAATTTGTATGATTATTTTTTTTACAACTTTCAGCATCCGATTAACATTTGAGATGAACGTCTCAAAAGTTCAGATAATAGCAGCACCACCTCCCAGATCAGCCTGACTTTAACCAAACGGCCGACAGATTTAAATAAGAAGCGGATTAGCAGAGCTTGACAGCAACTGACTGTCCTGCCGGAGCGGTTGAAGAGGAATATTGTCTCTGCTGCCTGGAAAGTGAGCTGTTAGCATGTAGCTAACCGTCATTTTAGCAACAGCTTCGGACAGAGGCTTCTTCAGAGTCACTGCAAGACTGACTGCTACAGTAGATCCCTCCTGCGCCCAGTTTCACCATCCAAGATTCTTGGAGAATGGATGTTAAGTCAACCTTATATATATAAATATATATATATATTAATCTTATAGTCATTGCTATTCCCAAAATGATCAGATTAAGGTGAATCCTCTGGTGTAAAAATGTTAGAAGCAGTTCTAAAATTAAAAGCTAAACAACTTTGATTCACTTTCTCTCCCACTGAAAGCAGCCATTAGAAATCAGTGATTAACACTGAAACCCTTCAGATGATGGCTGAGTTTCCTCTGGTTCTGATGGCTCCACGGCAGACACACATGTTGCTGGTCCGAGCCACTGCGTTTATTCACCGCACTGACGTTACTGAGATGACCCCCCCCAACCCCCACCCTGCCTGGGGCCCCGGGGCCTGAATATTGTTACCCTTCTGTATCATTAGTTGGATGAGCAGGAGGCCTTTGATGGAGTAAAAGGGAGGTGACGCAAGATGCGGTGGTTTTCATTTCTGGGCCTGCAGCCTCCTCTTCTTCTTCCTCTTCCTCTTCTTCTTCCTACTCCTCTTCTCTTCCTCTTCTTCTTCCTCCTCTTCTTCCTCCACTTCCTCTTTCTCCTCCTCCTCCTCTTCTTCCATTTCTTCTTCCTCCTCGTCGGGAGTTCATCTGATGCTGCATTTTTTTTAATCCTCCGCGTGTTTCTGGCTTCTGTTATTTAGAAAACAATATCTAAATATTAGTGGCGGATGTTTACGAACTTGAGCTTTTTCGTATTTTGCGATTGCGCACCAATGCATCGCTTCATCTCGTTGTTTGGGACGCGATAAACAACGACAGAAGATAAAAGTGGTGTGTTTTTTCCCCCCCTTTCTTTCTGTTTTGAACTTGAAAAGTGAGACGTGTAGCCGCAGGTCTGTTAGTGTTTATGGTCTGTTAGTGTTTATGGCCCAACGAGCATTTTTTACGTTTTGATAAAAAATAAAAATTAAACATTTGGATTGAGGTCTAGACTTTGACTAGGCCACTCTCCGCCAGATTGGATCGAGAAGCTTCTGTGGTCACAGCGTTGAAAGCTGCTTTGAACTGCAGCTGTTCATTAATATTTTGTATAGTTGCAAAAGCTGCTCATGTTTTCTGAGCCTCAAACAGGATAGAGATGTTATTTACTAGGTCACTTCCATAAACAGATTTTTTTTATTATTATTTTTATTTCAGAGTAGCACCTTAAAAGGGGGGGAAGGAGGGATTCAAATGCTACTCTGATTTTTAACAGAAAATTCCAGCCAAAAATAAATAAACATTAAATAATCTGCAAAAGTTCCAGTTTAGTTGATGTTGGGACTCTCGCGTTCTGCAGTTCGTTCATCCAGAAAACTCTCCAAAACCAAAACCGTTCAGACGCACATTTATGTCACATCTGTTTCCCCACGGTTGCGCAACCAGCTGTCGAAAGTCAACACCTCGACATGTGAAAACGTGCGTGATCTGACGTGGCCGCAGCAGAAACCCGACTAATTAAAAGCAAAGCCACGCCGCGATGGGCAATCGCTGCGTCTATTTTTAGAAGGAGGAAAAGGGGGACGGTGGGAGCGAGAGGAGGAGGGGCGCCGGGGGCGCCAGGGATAAACGGAGAGGCGGATGGACGCGGCGTCTCAGAGGAGAGACCGCGAGTGGAGAGGAAGATCTGACAGGCCGGAAGAAGAAGGAGGACGCCGCAGATCCGCAGGGAAGGTGATCGCCAACAAGAGGAGCAACAAGTTGACTCCTGGTTTCGCCGTCAGCTGAGTGAGTGATGAGCGGCCTCTGCTGTGCGCATGCGGAGTTGATCGTTTTGTCGCATGTTAAAGTTTTCTGCACCTGGAAGACCCAGCAAAATGGTCTTTTGTTGTTGTTGTTTTTTTTTTTTTTTTTTTTTTGTTTTAAAGCTTGTCATAGAAAAATAATATTTATAGACATATACACACACACACACACACACACACACACACACACACACACACACACATATATATATCTATATATATATATATATATATATATATATATATATATATATATATATATATAATGAATTGGATCATTTAAACGTATCAATAACGTTTGAGGAAATGTTAACTTTTTGTCAAACCAAACACAACAAAACGTGTTTTTTTTCGTGCTATATTTCATATAAAGACATTTTTTCAAAAACTTTGGAGAAACTGATCGTGGTCCGTTTTCAGGAGTTGTATTTTTTTCTTTGTGTGTGTGTGTGTGTGTGTGTGTGTTTGCAAAAATCATTAAAAACTGTCAGGAAGTGCAATTTATTTTATTTTTAATGTTTACAATTTGGTTCATTTATGGTGTGTAGAAAAAAAACCCCTAAAAGGAAGTAAAGAATTTCAGCAGAAATTATTATTGTTTTAATAAAGCAGCACAAATGAGATTCCATCAGTGCATTAAAAAAAAAACATATAAAAAAGAAACATTTTGAATTGGAGTCACTTGCACAAAAAGCGCATGCGCTACGCTTATGAAAAAGGCTCGAAAGAGCAAAGTTCTGGTCAAATTAAAAAATAAAAAAAATATGAAAAATTAAAAACAACAACAAAGAATTGGAGCTTTAAACAACTAAAACAACGACAACAACAAAGAATTGGAGCTTTAAACAACTAAAACAACGTTTCTGTCGCAAATAGCTGTGTGATCCAAATAAGTCTCTCTGTGTGTGTTTGCAGACGTGCTCACCATGAGGAGTGTGTGTGTGTGTCTCTGCCTCGCTCTGCTGCTGCCCCGCTGCGTCCAGAGCCAGGCGAGCCGCGCGGCCCTCGCCCGGCTGGACGAGGACTCGCAAAGAGACGTCCTGGCCGTGGACTTCCTGAACCGCGACGGCGCGTTGAACTCGCTGCTCCGTTCGGAGCATCACCTGCTGCGGCGGCGCGCCAGAGCGCCGCGCCCCGCGCCGCGGGTGCCCAAAAGAGCCCAGCAGGGCTCCCGCTTCGCTCTGTCCCTGGACGTCCCCACCAGCATCCTCAGCGTCCTCATAGACCTCGCCAAGAACCAGGACATGAGGACCAAGGCGGCGGCCAACGCGGAGCTCATGGCGAGGATCGGCAAGAGGAAATGAAAGCAGCGGCCGGAGACCCAGAGCCGGCCCGAGGCATGAGTGAAGCGAGGCGGCGCGCTCAGGCTCCAACAGAACGTGTGGGTTTTCAAAGAGGAAATCTTTTCCTACTCAGAATGACTGTGCTGAGAGTGTTTCAAAAAACATTCGAGCATGTTTTAGGTTTAAAACACAAATTGGAATTTCCAGAGACGTTCGACTTTGAAAAATGGAATTGTTTAATTTAGAAAAAAAAAAAAAAAACAATTTGGAAATGTTCAGAATGTAGTCGAGTTCAATGTGTTGGCAGATACAATTTTTTTTTGTTTTTCTGTGTTAAATTTGTGAGAATATTAATTAATTAATTTATTTATTTCGAACAGACAAAAAATAAAAAAGTAAAAATAAAAAATTAACAAAAAAAATGTTAAAAAAAAACATTTGAGTGAAATGCACTTAGAAAAAGAGCAAAAAAAGAAAAAAAAACAGCATTAAAAAGAAAAAACAAAACTTATTGGTGTCGTAAACATTTTCCATTTCGAAAAGGTTCATGAAGGAAATGGGTCTGACAGGAAGCTCGGTCCCCAAATCAAATTCTGCCCAAGGCCTCATTCAACCTTGGACCGGCTCTGGGGGGAAAAAAATTAAAATGAGCTAAAACAAAACTTTGTGACATAAATCTTTGTCTCAAACCCGCTCAATGTTTGTTCTGTGCAACTTTTTCAACTCGTGATACAACTTCAACTTCACCTCATTTATTGACGTTGGAGTCCAAATAAACAGACAGAGTGACGTGGCGTGCCGACATTGGTGGGCTGGCGTTTTTTAGTTGTTGTTGTTTGTTTGCACTGTGGTGTGAAACGTCTCTCGTGTTTGCCTGTGTGATCTTAAATTGGAAGAAAACACACACACACACACACACACACACACACACACACACACACACACACACACACACACACACACACACACAATTGTTCAATTAAATCCGATGTGACGATCACGCTTCCTCATTTTCAGAACCGATTATCAGATCGTAATTACAAGCATCAGCGGCCCGTCAAAAAAACCCGGCTGATGGAGCCTGCGTCACCCCGACCGCGGTATCTGATGGTGTGACTGCGGGACAAAGGCCCGGGCAGGATATTGACCTGCACGGATCCTTTCCGCCGGACCCTTTGTCCACTTATGCATTTGGCTAAACATGGCGCAGCTATTTTTAAGTCCGACGCATTATCTGCTCCTGATTAGGCGAATATCTGCGCTGATGAGTCATCTGCGCTCCTGCTCCTGAAGGAGCCAATCGGACGAGCTGCTCGCCCGATTTGCGTTCGGCTTGTTCTGTTCGGCGCTGAGCACGGAATTGGATTATCTCATGTCAGAGTACTGTCGCTCTAATTAATTACAGAGAAGAAACGGGACGTAAATGCACGTAGGAAGATTTGTAGATCACGCAACTGACAGTGAAAGGGGCCGAACATAAATGCACGCCACACTTCTCAGATTTTGAAGTCTGTTTATGCTTAATTATTGAACATTTTCCTTTCAGTGCAGAGTTAGGCGCTTCGTGATGGTCTGTACACACAGAAAATGAATCCCGAGACCACAATTAGGTGCTGAAATGACTTTGGGTAACATGAGCAAAAACAAATAAATCTCAACTGGTAGTTTTTGTCACTGTAGCAACGCAAGAACGTACTGTTAAAATACTGCTGGTTTAAAAAGGATAATAGTTTATATTTGGAGTATAATACCAACATCCAATGACTTCACATAATATTTTAGTAGCTCAGATTAAATGGTAATACTGAGCCAAGAGCAGTTTTAAGAGCATCTTCCCATCTCCTCAGAATCCAGAGTTCTGCAGATCATCACCAACTTCAGCTGTTGTATGTTTGATGGATCTGGAAAATATTCTATCAGTTTCATTATTACGCATCATTACCTCGTTACTGCTGAATTTTAATTCCGTACGGCTCAAAAGTTCCCTGTGTTTAAATACAATGCTACCATTTGGCCAGCAGATGTCGCCCTTCAACTCACAAAAACACCAATCCACAGCTTAGTACCACGGTAAAAAAAAAACAACTTTATTTAAAACTCTATGAACATACCATCAAGTTATTACTGTAGTGAAACCATCCTAAATACATCACAGACAGAAAATGACAAAATCCAGAGATGGCAAACTAAGAGTCCATCCGGTGACATGGGAATTAAAAAACATTCTTATAATGAAGTGGTTCCTACAAGATATTATGTATAGTTGTTTTGTCTTCTCTAATGTCACTAGACGGGTTCTGTACCAACTTGGCAGGGTTGCATAGGAAAATAACAAACAGCTTTAAAGAAATGCATTGTGAGCGGGCGATGTTGAGGTCAGACTGGAGGAGTTACAACATTCAGAAAAACAAACACTCATCATCACAGTCCCAGTAAAAAAACAATGAACGACCACATAAAAACACACCGCTCACAGATCAAAGCTTCAATGTACAAAACATTCAGGGCAGAATGACAGGTGAATACATCTATGTTCCAGAAAAAAAAAATCTAATGTAATGTTTAACATAAATTAGATCAGGCCTTGCATGTTTTCTTCAAGGCCTGAAAGCAATCCTAAAACTTTTAGAACAAGCAAAACTGTTGACATTTATCACACCTTAAGAGTTTAACACCTTGAACAAAGAAAGAAATGGTGAAATCTAACAATGTTGCCCAAGCAAAGTCGCCATATTAGGCCATGTCTTCTTCCTCCTCTTCAAACTCGCCCTCCTCCTCGGCTGTGGCGTCCTGGTACTGCTGGTACTCAGACACCAGGTCGTTCATGTTGCTCTCTGCCTCGGTGAACTCCATCTCATCCATGCCCTCGCCGGTGTACCTGTGACGAGACAACAACAGTGTATGCCTTGCACGAGGACGCCACTGTGTTTTAGTACATCTGATAAACCCGGTAAGATTGAGGGTCAAAGTTCAAACATTTGCTACATTTTCAAATGGTGCGGTTCACTTTCACTTTCACTCCACTGTGTCAAACCGACCAAAGCTGTTGAAAAACCCGTTTCCCTCCTGGATCTAAGGAAAGTAAACAAACAGTGACGTCAAATTTGAGTGGTTGTAGGATTTTACTTCTGTCTTTGACTGTGAGCCATTACTTCTGCTAACGGGTTGGTTTTTGATGCATTTACCCAGAATCCCCTGTGTTAAAGTTGGCTTCGTGCTTTTAGAGAGGTCTCTGGGACGCTTGCATACACATATGAATTTGAAACGCATCAGAGTTCATTCATCCAAATTGAGACAGAGGTTTTTCAGTGGAGCAGAATTTGTCTTATTGGTTCACATCAGTTCGATAGCACATTCACACCTCCCCAAACGAACTCTCTCGGCAAACAGACTCGCGTTTGATTAACCCTAACTCACCAGTGAAGGAAGGCCTTGCGGCGGAACATGGCGGTGAACTGCTCCGATATGCGCTTGAACAGCTCCTGGATGGCCGTGCTGTTTCCGATGAAGGTGGCGGACATCTTGAGGCCGCGTGGCGGGATGTCGCAGACGGCCGTCTTCACGTTGTTGGGGATCCACTCGACAAAGTAGCTGCTGTTTTTGTTCTGAACGTTCAGCATCTGCTCGTCCACCTCCTTCATGGACATGCGGCCGCGAAAGATGGCGGCCACCGTCAGGTAGCGGCCGTGGCGCGGGTCGCACGCCGCCATCATGTTCTTGGCGTCAAACATCTGCATGGTGAGTTCAGGGACGGTCAGGGCCCTTGGAAAAGAGAAGGCATTCAGTTGGAATCAAGTATCTAAAGTGGGGGATAATCCTAATCTAAGGGTGGACTGAGCGTCTTCACCGGTACTGCTGGCTGCCGCGGCTTGTCAGCGGCGCGAAGCCCGGCATGAAGAAGTGCAGTCTGGGGAATGGCACCATGTTGACGGCCAGCTTCCTCAGGTCGGCATTGAGCTGGCCGGGGAAGCGCAGACAAGTGGTGACGCCGCTCATGGTGGCCGACACCAGGTGGTTCAGATCGCCGTAGGTGGGGGTGGTGAGCTTCAGCGTACGGAAGCAGATGTCGTACAGCGCCTCGTTGTCGATGCAGAAGGTTTCGTCAGTGTTCTCCACCAGCTGGTGGACGGACAGGGTGGCGTTGTAGGGCTCCACCACGGTGTCCGACACCTGCCAGGAGCGGAATACAGAGAGAACCATGGAACCCAGTTTAGAGCTAACGTACAATAGAAATTTGTAGCTTTGTACTTCTTGTACTAGAAGCTGGGTTGGCAAAAGAAGACCAATGTTGTCCACCCAATTGGCGATAAATGTATTTTCTTAAGTATGCATTGAACTTTGAGGAAGCAGAACAGAAGTGATCATCATCATCTCCCTAAAATTATGACCTCAATCATTTTTTTTGCCTTTGGCAAAAACATAAATAAATAAAATAAAACATCACCACCTCTTTATTGCAAAAAAAAGATGAGTAAAGCAAAAATAAATGAAATCATTTTGGGGCAGTGAGGGAGCCGTTTTGAACCATTATTTAAGAAAGGCGACGACAGAAACCTTGGGTGATGGCACCACGCTGAACGTGTTCATGATGCGGTCTGGGTACTCCTCTCGGATCTTGCTGATGAGGAGCGTGCCCATCCCGGAGCCGGTGCCTCCTCCCAGGGAGTGGGTGAGCTGGAAGCCCTGCAGACAGTCGCAGCCCTCTGCCTCCTTTCTCACCACATCCAGGACCGAGTCCACCAGCTCAGCTCCTTCGGTGTAGTGGCCCTTAGCCCAGTTATTACCAGCACCGCTCTGACCTGTTACAGATCAAAGTATTTAGTTAAAAAAGAAATAAAAATCCAGACAAACTAAATATCCAGTTTCATTTATTTATATGGGAAAACATTCGAGAAAGTAAACCATTAACACTCCGATTTTGTTTGGCAGCCCAATATATGGTAGTTTCTTTTTTTTTAACAGAACAAAATTTTTTACAGAAATATACATACCAAAAACAAAATTGTCAGGTCTAAACACTTGGCCAAAAGGTCCAGACCTCACAGAGTCCATGGTCCCTGGCTCCAAGTCGACCAGGACAGCACGAGGGACATATTTCCCCCCTAGAAGAGAGGATATAATAGACAAATAAATCTGAACAATATTGTGATGAATGGATCAAAAATGATTTGTGGAAAATATAAAGTATAAACAGTTTGCAGCAGAATCTTCAGAAACCAATATCCACTCATAATTAGTTTTTAGCAGTTTGAGAAAGATGTTAGCAACTCCTAGCTATTTTTCTTTGAGACTGGTCAGACAGAGGGATTCGAGCGTGCATTTGGCGCTCTACCCTTGTGTGCGTCATTGAAAAATCTAAAGACACAACGGCCCTCCTGTGGTAACGGTACCAAAGCGCTTCCTCCACTAACTGCACTGCGAAGCGAAGTGGGAACAAACCTGACGCCTCGTTGTAATAAACGTTGATCCGGTCCAGCTGCAGGTCGCTGTCTCCGTGGTAAACCCCGGTTGGGTCAATGCCATGTTCGTCACTTATTACCTCCCAGAACTACAACCAAAGAGACAGGGAAAATGACAAACTAACGGGTTGAGCGGGAACGTAATGGAAACCAACGGCTGGCCGTTATGTTAACTTTTTTTATGGCCTCAAACCCAAAGTAAATTTTCAGACGGTGTTAAGCAATGTAAGATGGATTAATGTCATCATATGGCATTTTGTTTGGTTATAAATGTGTCATTTAGCTATTACTTGCCTTTACTTTTTCTCCCTCTTTTGCTAAGCTAGCTAACGCTAATTTAGAAGCCCGCCCAAATTAAATGTAACTTTTCAGTTGGTGTCCCAACGAATTTAGGTATCATTTTTGAAAAAAAAAAAAGAATGTTTACTTACTTTCGCACCGATCTGGTTGCCACATTGACCAGCTTGAAGATGGAGAATTTCCCTCATTTTTATGGAAATAAATCTTTCTAATAATCCAACTAGTAAAGCTGACTACCAATCTGCTAATGGAGGGACCTATTTCTTCTTCTTCGCTTTTTGAGGGGTAAAAGTGTTGCGCGGTTTGATACTGGAATATCTATTCGTCCGCGAGCAGACCTTTATGCTTAAAAAAATCGATTCTCAAAGTCAAGTGTAAATGATTTCCATACTTCAGCCACTTTAGATAATGTATCTTAACGAGGTCACCTTAGAAAGTATCTAAATTATTGTTATTCTTTTTTCCTAAAGGCGGATTTGACGGGAACTACTTTTTACTCCGCCTGAAAGCGTGTAGGGACTTAGTGCGCAGGCGTGAAAGAAAATGAAGCCATACCAGCTTTCATTTTATAGTAGTTCTTAATTAACAAAGGATTTATTTCAGTAGGTTTACTGCAACAAACATATTAGGGTCATTGTAGAAAAAAGGAGGTGTAAACATCCACCAAAAAACTTGTTAACAAACTCAGGCCATATTGTAGCCATGGTAACACAACAATCAAACTGTCAAGATGGTTCTTTGCACTTTTACAAAGTAAACTTCCTGATCAAATCCTAAACGTACTACTTTTTTTTCTTCCTTTAATTATCTGCTGCAGGTTTAGATCTGTGGACTGTGTTACAATTGAACCATTTATAGGGGCCCCTGAATGACTGGAGGTTCCCTGAATGTCTGGAGGGCCCCTACCAGCAGCTAGAGAATTATCTGTCTTGATATCTGCGTCTTACAATTCTAGATCTCCGAGGTGCTAACCTGAAAAAACATTATGTAGTTAACCCTTTCAGCTTTTTTTTAATCTTTAAAGTAATCTGCAGCCAATTTGTTAAAGGTTAAACAGATGCAGTAGGGCTCATATAACAAAATACCGTAACATTTGCTCATTTCATAACATGCTTCATAAGCAGCAAACTTTTCTCCTATGGTCTGTCTAACAGCTTTCTGACTTCGAGCCCCAGTCCCTCCAAAGGTCTCTGCACGGCCCTGCTTTAAAAAGTATTTTTGTATCCGCACTTTATACAGAAGCACAAACACTTAAAAAAAACAACAAAACAAAACAATAATTTGCTGAAAACTGCAGACTGGAAGCATTTCCTTTAATTGATGCATTCCAGGTGTTAATCAGACATCAGGTCCGCTCCTCCATCTGAGTGCCGACACAGAATCCAGCCGCGAGCCGTGAGGGCGGCTCCAGAGGGAGATGGCGTTGAAACGGAGAAGACCTATCAAAACAAATAAGAAATATTATGTTCTCACTTGCCAAAAAAAGAAAAGAAAAGGCGCAACACCAACATGAACATGAAATAAACAGATATATAACCAGAATGGCTACGAGCTAAAGTACACGAGAGCTTTCCAGTCTTTCTTTACTTTTTGTCTTTTTTTCTTCTGTCTGTGGAGCACAGGGTATTGTTTTTGCAACCTTAACTTGGCGGACGCCGGCGCTTTGCGCTCTGCGTCAGGCGGCTGACGTGCCGATTTAAGAGGGACTGCCGACTCCGCCTACTTCCTCAGCCGCACTCCTGCGCCGGCGTGTAAATGGTGCGGACCCCGACGCAGGCTCGTTTGGAAGAACTTCGCGTGAGCAACACTGGAAAAGTAAGTGTCTGTGTTTTTTTCAACCTTTTAAAAGTATTTTTATGACATTTTTAAAAAAGTTTCTGGGCTCTCTTACAGTCAAATCCACTTCTCGCTTTGCCCGTCGTCCTGCTTTGCCTAAACGTTTTATTTATCGCGTTAAATATCCATATTTCGTCATTGGTTTGTCAATATCTCGGCAGAGCACCGTGTTCCTTTTAGTAATGGTTTATCCTCCCTGTCCAGGTGTACCGTGATAATTAACCAGGTGTTCTGAACACACCTGCTCTGATTTTATAGCAGCTGACACGGCGTGTTTGCTGGCGTGTACCGCACACTAACCATGACCCCGTTGATCCGTCCCATCATAATCGCTTGAACAGTCAGCGTGACCTCTGACCCAGTGAATAATCAGCGCCATAAATCTCAAGCTGAAGTCCATCTCAGTGCAAGGTGGCTCACGTCATTTTTCTACATTAGAACGGAAGTGACACGGGGAACCACTTTTAAAATCAGAGTTTCTAAGTAAGTTTGGACTCAACGCCAGTGCTGCACAGTTAATAACATTGAGTTTATTTTATGATTAAATTAAAACCTGTTATTGAACTCCGATGAATGCATTGGGATAAGGTTAAAATTGCAGTACGAGTAGTTTCCTGTCTGGGTGGCCAGTAGGCTCCCCGGTTTGTGTTACTGGGTCAAAGTGTGGTCCAAAGTCAGTGGGAGTGTCCGTGGAGAGTTTCTCAATAAAGCTGACGACTCGCCACCAGCTCAGCAGTCATCAGCGCAAAGTTCAGTGACCGAGTGTTGCAAGACTGAGAGACGAGACGAGAGAAGACAAGCATCCGTGTTGGTGTTTGAGGAGTCTGAGTGGGCTTGGATCGGGATTGGAGGAAGAAAGTCTGAGGATTTCCCTTGAGAGAAAACTGAGAACACCTACTGGGGATTAGTCACGTTTTTCAAAATGTAAGACTGTTTGTTTTAACTTACCGTTTTGGACTTCCAAGTCAAACATTGGTCTGAATTGAGGAATAGATTTCATTTGTTTGGGTTTTATTTGGAGTATTGAGTTACCAAGTTGAGACAGCTCAATCTGCTTTCGACAATCTGTCTTGTAGAAAGATGTCAACCAACGCTGCTTCTAATTGCAGGTCTACATCCGCTCACATGGATTATGCCATGAAGTCTCTAAGTCTTCTGTCTCCATCCTCCCTGTCAAAGTAAGCCCTGTCCTCCATTACCCTGCACGATCAAGGCATTGCTAAGTTGAAGCAGCAAGTTGTTACTCAAACCGTTTTGGTTTTTCTTCAGGGTTGTGACGTCCAGCGTCTCGGCCAGCGCCTCCATGACCTCCCAGCTGCTTTCAAGTCGAATGCTTCGACCAAAACCCTTCAGGGTGACGAATGCGGACCGCAGCGTGAAGAAAGGAATTATGGCAGAGGCGCTTCTAGACCTGATGAATAAGGTGAGAAGATGGAAAAGCGAAATGTAAGCTGAAGACTTGGCAGCGCCAAGGATATCCTGAGTGAATGGTGGAGTCTGTGGGGGATTTGTTTGGTCATATGATTGTGATTCAGATCAAGATTGTTGGGTGTTTAACTGAAACAAAATTGATGTCAGTCATGTGGTTGTACTGTCATGGTATCGGGGTAGAAATCTTTACGGCATATTGTTTATCGGGATTTAAGTGGCGATACTAATATCAGATATCTGTCAAAGTCTTTTCAAAAGTCTATATATATATATATATATATATATAAACTGTACTGACTGTCTTTGCTTTTCTTTGCTGGCTCCAGGTCAACGACTCTTTCAGTCTGCAGTGTGTCAGCGCCTTGGTTCTGGACGAGGACGGCACTGGCGTGGAAACTGAGGAGTTCTTCCAAACGCTGCCGGAGAACACGGTTCTGATGGTTCTGGAGAAGGGAGAAAAGTGGAGTCTACATCCTGTAAGACTCTTGTTCACTCTTGCCCCTAGATGGCACTCTTCAGCAGTCTAACCGTGCCTCAAAATGCCACTTGTTTATTTGGTAGGGAAATGTCAGGCGTTGCGATCCAGCTTTATGCATGTTAGATATTTAACCTAAAGAATAAAAGCAATTTTAAATATCTGGTTTGTCCTTTAAGCTGAGATAATCAACATAAGGTGTCTTCATAATGTAAAATAATTAAAGGGGAAGGTTGAATTCCTCCTTATGAATATTTACTGGGCTGCCAATAAGATGTTCTTCCAATCAAAGGTGTCTCTTAAGTCTCCCCTCCTCCTTACAGAACTGCCCCTCCAGACTTCAGGCCATCGAGTGCCTACAGAAGCCCCGCACAGATGTGGCCAAACTGACCCTCGACCTATACAAAAACAACCCCAAGGATTTCATTGGCTGCCTTAATGTGAAAGCGACGTTCTACGGAGCTTACACTGTTTCCTACGACCTGCGATGCTACGCAGCCAAAAAGATGCTCAAGTGAGTAAGAGTCTTACACATACGTCAGAGATTTTAGATTATTTGTATAACGCAGGTGAAACCAGGATTTTTGATCGACAAACCATCTAGCAGTTCATTTATAAGCAAGTATGGAGGTCAGTTCATTTGACACATGGGTGATGAGAGGTGATTGGCTGACAAGGGTTTTATTAGGAGTTCCTAGTCTGTCCTTCAGGATGTTACTACATCTCTTTGTGATTGCTGCAGCATAAAATTACTTATAGCTGCAGCACTTCTTTTTTTTTTTCAAAAAATTGTCAGTTTAAAAAAAAAAATTAGTATAAGGTTTAGGTTTTTTACAACATAAACCTTTTTTTGTAAAATCTATAATATGATTTTACAAAAACGTTGACTTGTTCTACGTAATCTTATAAAACAAGACAGGATTTTCTTTTTGTGCACTTCATTTTGTGCCGTCTCCGCCCGCTCTCCTCCTCACTCTGCCTGTGCTCTGCGCCGTAGGGAGGCTCTGCGATGGACCGTCTTCTCCATGCAGGCCACAGGCCACATCCTGCTGGGCTCCTCCTGCTACATCGAGCAGCTGCTGGAGGAAGAGGAGCGTGCCGAGAAGAGGCTGGCGCTGCCGCAGGAGAGCCGGATGCGTCAGCTTCAGAGCATGCTGCTGGGGAAGAGCTCCTACTGACGACGATCCCCTGAAGTCGCAGGCAGACATGCCATCTCCTCCTCGATTAGGTCACCGTGTAGATTTCACACAATGAACAGATCCGGTTAGATTTGTGTCATACCTTTAAAACTTCACTTTTCATTTTCTTTTTGCTGTTACAGTTTGCTTTGAATATTGGAGTCGACTAGTTGTTCCTACGAATGCACTTTTTTTTTTTTACTTCTGTGTGTAACTTGTTCCCACGGAAACGTAATGAATAAAAGCACCTTGTTTTATGTCCGTGCCTGACGGTGGAGCTGGGTGAGCTGCGTCGCGCTCTGGGAGCCAATTAATGCGGCTTTATGCGCCGTTCCAGATCACGGTCGCCGTAATTGGCAACAGGTTGGGCTGTCTCTCTCACGCTTCCCCAATTGTCGCCCGGTCCGAACCGTCTTGTCAGCTGCAGCTTTGCAGCTCCGCCTCAGAAAACCGGAGGAATACAGGGAACGACCAGTAGCAGCAGCTGCTGGAGGAGGAGGGCTGGATAAAACTGGGGATGGAAGCATCATATATGGGGACGAATTGGTACTTAAATGTAAATGTGTGAATTACAATAAATACTATGTATATTATCTCCTGGGTTTTATTAATGTAGCTGACATTTCATTTATAATTTAAAACATGTTTATCTCAAGTTTTTGAATGAAAGGTGGCGGTAAGAAAAAGAATGCTGTGCTCTGTGTGTTTTGGTTAAAACATGCTTAGAGGTTGGTAGAGAAGCAATACTCAATAAGTAAAAAAATAGTGCTATAAAACTGCTCAGTGTTGCATTAGTTGTATCAGGTTACTCAAATAAATCTACTCAACTCTTATCCCTGTAATACATTCAGCCTTCCTGTTATCTGCTGAAATGCACTCTTTTTCACTTTGAAGGAACTTTAAATTTCTGAAAATGTTCAAATACAGTTTTCTGTTGAATATCTTTAAACTGTTAAGCGCTGAAAAAAGCAGTTCACTTTGGAGTGTGGACAGAGTGCCTTAATGCTTATTTCACTTTTTGGAGACAGTTCCTGTAGCTGAGCTCAGGGACCTCAGTCTGCAGTGGTTACTCCACTTCATCTAAATCAAGAGCGCAGTCCTCAGAGGAGCCTGAGCTCTGCCTGCGGACAAAGCTGCAGCTCTTCAGTCTCTCATTGGGTCGCTCGGCTGCTGCTGCTCCACACACACGCACGCACGCACACACACACACAGAGAGAGAAAGAAGAAAAATAAAAACAAAACAAGTCGCCACAGGACCGAGGCGGGATCCAGCTTCACATCAACTCTCCACAGGTTGCAGACATGCATCACTGAGCGCGCGGTCCGGACGCGGGAGGTGAGATGATTTTCTAGATATTTCATGCTTTGTTTCTTTTTAAAATGAGGATGAGTAGCGCGGGGATAGTTGACGTCAATCTTCGCAAAAACATTTGAAGCCGCGGTTTCCTATCATGATTCCATCATTGTGGTCAAGCTCGCTCTTTCATGTCGCGTTTGGTGAACTTTTACGCAGACCCGACTTTTGCTTTCGAGTGTCTGAAACATTTGCATTCAACTTCTCGTGGTTTGCGTGATGTTCGCTCGTTGCTGGTGCGGCGCGTAGCATATTGATTGATTATTATTAATATATATTTTTTGCATTGGTATCTGGGTCTTATTGGGAACCTCGGGCCGTGTCTGTGGGAGTGGGTTGCCTGGCACAGGCTGTGCTCCCCCCACGCTCCTGTCAGCTGCGTTACTGTCAGATTTTTAGAAAAGGCTTATATACCTATTTCATATTCATAGCCATATATGCTGTTTTGGGCCACACACACACAATACACAGAAACTCCCCCAAAACAAAACAGCTCTGTTCCAGGGAAACAGAGAGCAGATAGACACCAACACCATCCAACTTTTTATTTTCTGGTTTTCTTTACTTCCTAAGTCATTGGAAAAATATTCACACCACTTCTCACAATTTTCTACCCAAGAGACCCAAACCTCTGTGCATTTCATTTGCCACAGAGTCTGATGTGCCAACAGAAGTAGCATAATCACAAGGAAAGAAGAGAAGCCCTGATTTTGAATCACCTGGGCGCAATTTTACGTTGTTGGATTTCTAGCAGATGAAACAACACAAACCGGCGAACGCAGTCCCTCGAAGAGCCGCACAGGTCAGGTTTGAGAGTCTGGTGACAGGACGGCTATTGGGCGTTTACTGCAGGTGGGCAAGAAGAACGTCAGACAACTTCCTGTTTGCCATGTAGAGAAGCTCAACTTCCTGACAGAAAAGCTGTTGAAGGTGCTGAAGGCTGGACACCGGGTTTTAAAATGACCAGTCCTCTTGTTCGGCAGAGAAGATGAACAGTCAAAGGTTTCTGTCTCTGGATGTGCAAAACCGGTGGGGGGCACTCGCCGGTATGTTTTAAATTTAATGATTTATTCATTTGGAAAGAAACGTTTCCCTCTTGTTCATGAATTACAGCTCCAGCCATTCAAAGGTGAGGATGAAAGCAGAAAGTCCAAGTGATTTATAACAACAACAAAGTTGAACAAATGCCAAAAGTAGTTCAAGTCGTCATGGGGACAAGTATGAACTTACAAATCCAGTTCAAATCTATCCAGATTTTTGTTTGTAGGATAATAATAAGAGGAACATCCATCAAATGTTTCAATTATTTGTCCACAAAATGTCGCTGCACAGCATCCAGCACACGACTCTTCAGTGTTGGATCTAGTCTCCCAGAATCCCAATGAAAAACGTACAATTTGTGATTAAATGTGGGGAAAGTTTAGAGGGCATCGTATGGGAACAATCTGTAAGTTAAATGGTGCTGGGATGTTCCCGCTGCTGCTCATCATTCACCCTCAGGCTGAAAATGACACCGACATCAGAGCCAGGGGAACGCGACGCCCGGAAAGTCCAACGTGTTACGTGGTGCGGTTTTTGACACAAAACAATTTGCGAAAACTAGAAAATGGTGAGGAAGAGGCGGGCGGAAGAAAGAAAAAAAAACTAAAGAGATGGATGTGCAGAAGACGGATAGAAACTACATGAGGTGCAGTGAGAGGAGCGACTGAGCAGGGAGGCGTTGCTGGCAACGGTGCGGAGGTGGAGATAAGCAAAGAAAGAAAACGGGAGAAGCCTTGATGAAGGCGAGTGGTAGGAGCTCTGTTGTGCTGCAGAGAGCTTTGATTGCAACATTAAGGAGGAAAACACCGAAGACAGAAAGCCTGCGTGTTGGGCGACTGGTTCCAGTCAGCCAGATGGATTAACTGACCTCTGGTCCTCATTCAGTTGACTTTGCCTCATCAACAACTTTCTGTCCACCTTCCCTCTCTTGCCTTTCAGCGGCCGCCTGTTTGGGCTCCATATTTCATGTGTGTGATGAATAATTCAGGCGGCATGGGAAGCAACACTTAGAGCTCCGATGCTCTCCCCTCAAACTTGAAGCTGGCATTTGGAAAGTCTACCTGAATAATGGATCTGGCTCCATTCTGTGCAAAGTGGCCCAAAGGTAGATGCGACTAATGTGACCAAATAATCTCTCGTTTGGAATCAGTTGAAGGGAAAAGAAAGAGCAATTCTTTAAAAAAAAAAGAAGAAAAAAAACTTAGTAAAAGAAATGCTTTTACTTAATTTTTTTCTCGTATTTATCCTCTCCCTTAAGGCGCTCTCTTGTGTTTTTAAAGCTTTATGCCTCTGAATATCTTTTTTTCTCTCCAGCTTCTCACTAGCTGAGGCAGAAAATTACATAGTTTTTACTCAACTGAACTGCTAAATAGGAAGGCCAACTTGATCCAGTTTTTTGAAACTTAACCCAGTTCATCAGGCTTGTATGCTGGACAGTTACATCCGTCCTTGCTGATGACCAAGGACGGATCAATAACTGTACAACAATAACTGTACTTACAGATTATTGTTGATACATATAAAACACATTGCAAAATAATGCTTGCGTCACGACATAGCTCTTCAGGCTGATAACGTCGGTGCTGCACGCTTTTTGTAGCTGTGACTGGTGCTGCGTTTTCTCAGCTGAAGTTTCTGCCTTGACGAGCAAGAAAAAGACAAGGCATGGAATCGCATTCATAGCCCAGAATGCAATGCAAATTCAGTTGGTCATTGATGTCAATTGGTAAATTAAAAAAAAAAAAAGGATTTGTCTAAGCAAGCCCAGCCTACTGTATGGAGTCATTCGTTTCAGAACGATTCCTCAGAGTAAACAAGCAAGTGGCGACAGTGGAAAAGAATCCCCCCCTTTCAACAGGAACCAAAACAAACAAACAAAGCACCTGTTCAGGCATACTTTCTACAGAACACAAAAACAAATTAAATCTCCTTCGGTGGCTCAGTTCAAGAAAAGACGACAGGGCTGAGCCAGGAGAACTTTCTATGGGAAAGTCCAGACGACGACATCGTGGCTTTGCAGGCTTCTGATAAGTTGATCCACAACATTTGTGTCGACAGTCGGTGCATTTGAGGACAGGTGTCAGGGCAACCCCTCAACACAGTGAGTCAGCGATTGACTCTATGTAAAAATAAAAACAAATGAAAATAACGGCGGACCTCCTAAAGCCCGGAAATGCAAAATTCCTCTAAATGTTTTGTAGATATTTGTTAAAACTGTCACTATGTCTGGACGGTTTATTATGACACAATCTGTGAACAGATGCTGTCGTGAATGCTAAGGCTAGCTAGCATCACCACCAACGAAGGTGGATAAACTGTTTTTCTGTTTCTCAGCACATTGAGCAGTCCATAAACGGGATGATCAACAGCACTAAGTCCCTCCCACTGACTCCGATTGGTCGTCTTTTTATTGGAGGCAGTGAATTTCTTCAGAACGCAATAGCAGGTCAAGAAGGAGGTGGAGGAGTTTGATTGTTTTCCCCCCACAGACTGTCTGTGGGGGGAAAACAGTGACAGTTTAAACAAATATGCAAAAATCTACTTTTATGAAAGTTGCATATCCCAACTTTCAACACAAAGTGTAAGCACCATGGTAATGTGTGGCCATCTTTCAATTCAAAAGGCGCTGTGTGCAAAGTGCCAATGAACTAACATGGAAATGTGTTTGTTTCATTGTGCAAACAAACAAATCCGTAAAGTGGTAAATACTTTTTCTCATCGTTTTACCTTTCCCTGCCTCCTCACAGTTATAGTCTATTTTGTGTTGGCCTATCACATGAAATCCAATAAAACACGGAGACGTTTTTTTGGCAATATAAAGAAAAGAAAAAAGGCTTAAGAGGCACGAAGACTTCTTAAAATACCGTTTTACTGGGAAAGCCACAAAACGTTCGAGGACGACACGCCGTCCCTGAGGAGGTGCGTTGACCGGTCTGTGTGAGCAGGACAGAAATAGAGCTGACCGACCCGCGGACGCCGTGGCTGATTTGTCAGACGCGTTTCATCTCCTGGTATCAAACATTCACAGCTCCGTGTTACACTCCTGACTTTCATCATCTCTGCTTTCGGCCGAGATGATGACCCAGAACAAATGACACGTACCAATCAATGCTTTGGGAAGAAAAACAAAATAAATTGTGAATATTTATCACTCACAGACACAAAACTACTGTTAGACCTTCACAGATAAACTGCAGGAAATTAAAGATCTTAAATGTAGTAAAAAAAATTAAGTGGATTTTTCACTGCACTGAAGTATTTGGACCAAGAATACCTTCATATGAGACTCATTGCTCTACTTGCTTTGGGCCCACGCTGCTGCAGCAGATGATGGAGGTCAACTTTGTTTTTTGTTTTTTTGTTTGTTTGTTTTTTTATAACAAAAAAACTGACCGCACTCCTCGAGGTCAGGTTCTACCAGGCCAAACTTGGTGAACAAGTGACTGCATGTCCTGATTTATTCATAATCCACAGGTTGCACCTGGAACAATCTTTAATTACATCCGACCATTAAATTGAATCCTGCAAATCATGCCACACTGGACGCGTTCGGCAACAGAAGATGACAGAAATTTCATTCTCCTGGCAGTGAACCTTGATTGATTTGACAGCCTGATAGGATTTTAGGGAGCCTTCTTTGAATAACTTTGCATCATAATGAAGATGAGGGTATTTGAGCATAAGCACGGCATGTCAGCCCTCGGATGAAGAGAAAAGTGGAGTTATTTAACGAATGCCCCCTTATTTACTTAACCTTTTGTACTGCAGGAGTGACTGTGCTAATGAGGGGAGCTTTATGACACTTACACTCCTGCTAATGTGGAGGATTATTATAATAAACAGTTAAAATGGCTGTTTATTATTGGAGTTGGTACTTTTTCTATATGTAATAGGTAACTTGACAAAAAGAAAACATCAGTTCAGACAGTTAAATGCATTTGTCGTATTTTTAATGTGAAAAGGAGAAGAGTGAAGATTTTAGAAGCAGTGAATGCCTGCTTAGTTTATGTCCGTAAATCTTTAGATTTTAGAAGTCTGCTGTTTGGAGCGTAATCTCCTCTGACGTCTTCAGCTAGCGTAGCAACGTGGGACCCAGTGACTGAAAAAAGCTGAAGAAGCTCAGGAGAAAGCCGAGCTCTGTTCTTATCACTGTTCTGGAGCTAATGGTGTGAAATAGAAAAAAAAGAAGAGACTGGACAGCATTCATAATACAGTAACTAGACAACGCAGCATCTTCAGTCAGAGGCTACTGCTAAGCCACTGCAGCACAATCCTCTACAGGAGATACTTCCTCCTCAGTTGTTTCCATCTGTAATGACTCTTTAGAGACATGCATGATGAGAACGCCTTCTCTTTTCTCCTTGGAGATGCAGTGACATCTGTCGACCGCTTTTGGATTGTTTTCAGCTGGACTAAAAGAAAAGAGTACAAAAAAACAATAAAATTATTCCGATCAGTGAAGGCACCATAGCAGCCGCTGCACTCGTTGGGTTCGAAGTTGTTGCCATGGGAAGTGAGCTGAAAGTTAGCTATTTTCAGTATCAGCGAGGTCTTTAAAAACACTGTCAGAGGAATCTCAGAAACCATTAGAGGTTTTGTAAAATGTGTTTTAGTTGGCTGCTACAGCAGAGTGCTGGACTTTTCACGCTTTCATCATCTTGGACTTTTGCTACTTTACTTGGTTCATAGTTTATTTTCTAATTCTCAATCAAATGAAGCTGTTTTAGAGTTTTGCTTCCTGGCGGTTTTTTTGTGTGTTTTTTTGTGGATTTTAAGCTCCGTCTTAGACCAACATGCGTCTGAGTCGCCACTGATAATAGAGTTATTTTCTTGACTCCTGTCTAAATGAGGTCCGCATGGAGCTTCACTGCTTTTCTTAATGGACCAGAGCTACGGAGGGACGCGTCTGAAACAAACCGTTCCTCAAGAAACAGCACACTTTTCATTTGTGCATGACACGCCGTGTGGTCGACAATGAAAGCTGCTTAAATCACTGTCTCCAATAAACATACAGTCTCAAGGAGCGCGCTCAGCCTCTGTATGCTGAAGGTTCACTTTACTGGTGCAGCTGCATCCCGCTGGCCTCCGCAGGAAGTTGTTTTTGTGCTTTATGCTGTAATTGGCATAGAATTAGAAATAGGCAGATCACTCTCTCATGACTCTTTTTTTTCATTTGCTATAGTTCTGTGATGACAGAACTGTAGATGATTTTTGGGGAAGGGTCAAACTGGATTGAGATGGGGGGGGAAAGCTTTGGGCAAAGTGGAACTTGGCCTCATTTTGTGTAAACCACAGTATTACAGACGGTTTCTCTAGGATCATTCAGAACAAATTGTTTAAAAATGCCTGTGAGGGTTTGGCAGGAGGAAGAATTCCTCCTGAAGATGCTCATTAAATCTTTTTTTTCTTTTTCTGTTTTCATTTGCAACACAGATCACCAGTGGGGGGAAAAAAAGAAAAAAGCACAATTTCTCGCCAAACTCACTTTCCAGAAGGCAAGTGTCAGGCTGCTTTATAATGTTTTCTTTATGTGGCCAGACCAAAGCTGTTCATTAATAAAAGGCACATAGCAGCCGCTATGAAGCTTACCGGACTGGAGTGGTCAGGGCTCGAGTCCAATTGAGCGTCACTGAGAAGATCTGAAACATGTCTCCCATCCAACCTGATGATTCGCTGGTTCTCTGTTTTTGATCAATTGAGGTATTCAAGTCACAATGAACAGAATCAGGAGGACGTGATTGGCTCAGCTGTCACCGAGCGCATGCTTTACACATCCCGTACTGCTGCCATTCTTATTCAATCGTGACCATTTTGTTCTGCGATTCACAGGCGTTTCTGTTTCCGGCCAAATTCCTCAAAACATCCACCGCTCCTCGACGGATCCTCCATTCATGTATCCCCTCTTTATCTCTTATTACTCGCTCTGTCATTTTGACAACCTGTTACATCAGCATGTCACGCAGGAAAGGCGAGATTATCTCCGCTGCCATTCATCTTTTTAGTCTTTGAGCTGCTGCCTCTGGGAGAAGCCAGTGTGTCCAGAGCTGTTCAATTATACATGCCAGGCGTTCTCTCATCTCAGACGTTCTGGTTCCACACACTGGAGGGGAAAAGCACTGTGGATCAGACGTGTGTGGAGAGTGGCGCTGCTCTACATTTGTGATTTTATCTGTCAATCTGAGTCTCTGGCGGTGCGTGTGTATTGAACTGAATGGACTGTGCTGAAGTTTATTTGGTAAATGATCTTTCTGAGGCGTCTGTTTGGAAAAGGGGGCAGCATCGGTGACCATTGATTCGATTTAAAAGCTGAGATTCCAACACAATAAAACTTTTAGGGTTCAGTTTATCGCTTTAAGTCGTAATTTTGTGTTCAATTTAAAGGCTACACAAGCATTAAAAAAAAAAAATTAAGAGAACAACTTAAAATGATCAGTTTCTCTGATTTTACTCTTGGTGGGTGTATGTTTGAATAAAATGAAGATTATTCCTTCATTCTATGAAATACTGACAAAATGTCTCTGAAATTCCAAGTAAAAAACTTTTAGTATTTATTTAGAAAATGAGAAACGGTCAAAATAACAAAAAATAAAAAATGGGGTGCTTTCAGACCTCAAAGAAAGCAAAGGAAACAAATTAATATTGATTTAGAAACAAGAATATTAATGTTTTAACTCACGAAGAGTTCACAAATCAGTATTTGGTGGAGGATTTCAGTGCAGTGGGCTTTTTGCTTTTACCAGAGCTGTATGTGAAATACACAAAAGCCAGAGAGTTTGTTTCCGGTTGGCAACAATAAAACACTGTCGAAGTTTAATAAAACCAATGAAAACAAATCATTTTTCTTTACTTGTTATTAAAAAAACTGCATTTCGAAATGTATTTACATCCTTCTGACAGGTTCATACAGAGCCCTAAAGAGACCTTGAAGGAGTAAAAAAAAAAAAAAAGCTTACTCATACCAACATAATTTTAAGCTCCTTGATTCCAATAAATAATTGTAGAAATTTTTTATATGTCTTTATACTTAAAAATGAGCATGATAAAATAAAACAATAAAAAAAAGAAACATTAAGGTTCACCGTTTCTACAAAGACAGTTTTTTCAGATGTTGTCTTGACTGATTCAGGTTTAATCAATCCACATGTTCCAGTTACAACATGTCTCCCTTTAAAGTTATACAAGGATGCTTAGAAAACAGAAGAGGAAAACTAGAAACCTTGGTTGTTGTTTGTTGTCAAAACCAGAATTTCAAACATCTCAACTCGAGAACAGAGCAACTTAGTTTCAGTCCAAGTGTTTTGAGATAATGAACACGAGACGTTTAAATGTAGTTCAGATTCCGATGAAAACAGTAAAATATCCCTTGAATTGAGCCATGTTGGAACCTCTCAACCAGACACCAACTTCAGCCTTACGCTGCTGGAGCGCTGTTTGGTTTCTAGTCTCTACTTGATGTGTGTGCCGCATGATCAGAAAACAAAGAGAACAGAACCAACTGTTTTTGTTTGTTTGTTTGTTTTTAGCGTTGATGCTGCTCTCTGAAATGATGGCGCCCGGGGGTGGGGGGAAGCCACATCGATCATTTCTAGCTGCAGACGCACTTCCCCAGGTGTATACAGGTGCAAATCTGTCATAGTAGCAAATGAGCGACAGCATAAGTAGTTCCTAAAAGCCTGATCATTTACAGACTGTACTTGTTCTCATTATTGGTTTCTTCAAATCTTGGACATGTTCCCGGTTTCAGTCCCCTGGAGGAGCGGCTGCTGATCTTTTTCCACTTGTGCTGACCTAAATAGATGAATTACGTCCAGAAATGCAACGACTTCAACACTTTCCTGCCTTTGACACTCAGCTAGTTAGCAGGAGTGTCCATGCTGTCCTCCGCCAAGACTGTTATTTGCATTTAGAAAATGATCTGTCTGCAGAGAGCTAACCTCAAAGATTCAGTCTAATTGGACTTTTTTTTTTTTAAAGATGGAGAACATTCAAAGCTCTTTCCTCTCCAGGGTCAGGCTTTTCAGCGAGCGTCACACCGGCTGATGTGTGTGCCGCATGAGCAGCCCTTTAATTAGACGGTGGTGCTTTTAAAAATAGGAACTGAACTGTACTTTTGCCTAAAGTGCAGCGGGTTGAGATCACACTAGAGCTACAAATCCCCTAGAAATCAACTTTAAAGAATACATCTGGGACAGCCGATCCATCGATCCCTGGAGGAAAACCAACGTATCACAACGTCACCTTTGCTAAAGTGATTTCACTTCTGGCAAAAAAAAAAATAATAATAATAACAGAGGCCATTATTGGAGCAAGGTGAAAACGAGTTGGATTCTGCGTAATCCTTCGGTGATCAGATTGCTCTGCTGCTGTGATTTTAAGATTGGGAATATCTTTCCACCTTTGCTCCTTAATGTGTGCAGCCCGGTAATCATGCAGCGTTTCACTCAAGCAATCATGAGCCTTTGGAGACCGGGGCAGCCTTCTGGGGGCCGCTGGCAACCAGGAAACCGTGAGCTGCTGTAGAGGAGGGCTGATGTAAGACTGTAGAGTGGAAAAAAAAAACCCTGCCACCTCTGCTCTCTGGGGCAGCTTGTTTACCAGCTCTTGCAGTTTCTTCCCGCTTCTTCGCTTCCTGCCTCCATTTGGCATCTTTTGCTCCCCGCCCTCGGCTAAAGTCTCCTCTCCGGCATGCAGGTGTTTCGGGTAGCCTACTTTCCAAATGAGAATCCTCTGCCTGACCGATGGTGAGCATTTCCATTTCTGCCCTGTGTTCATCTGAAGCCTCTGGTGGCAATCAGCCCGCTCCCCATCACGCCGGAGGCGAGGCCAGCGGCGGGGCCGACTTCTGCACGCCGTCATTTGTGACCGCGGCCGTCTCATTTCACCCCTGAACGTTTTCCATCTGCTCCTTCATCAGTTCTCCCTCTCTCTTTGACTCGCCTCGGCTTGTCTCTCGCCATTAAAACCGGAAACTTCAATCGCAGTCCACACGGCTCTTTCAGAATGTCCTCCAACCCTTTGTGACTCTTCTGTTGCTTAAATGTTGTTTAGTGGTACTTCAGATGAGGGCATTTACGGTGCTGGTCATCATTTATCATGACAAACTTCTTATCGTGGCAAGAAACGCGATTTATTGTTCTCATAATAAATTCCGACAAATTATGTTTAAGACCCCACAAAACCTGTCTGTGTTGTCGGGATTGTAAATGTTGACAAATAGAAAATGGGATTAGATGCTATTACTGTCAGTGGTTAAGTGATACAAACCACACTTCTTTATGACTGGTGCATATCACAAACGGGAATGTTTTTCAAGAGCAACCTTTGTGTTTGTGGAGCTTAAACCGTTGTGCCATGTAGTCAGTTACCTAAAACAAAGAAATAATAAATTGTTCTTATTGACATTACAACTGCACCAAAGTGTCACAAAATATTGTGATAGATCTGAAAGCCATTTCAGGTGATAAACCTTTAAACTTCAAAATGTGTGCCTTCTATTCTGTGAATAGAAGGCACACATACTATCGGAGTAACTTGGTATTTTGCTCTCCACATGGTGAAAACAGTTCTGGACCTTTGCTTGTTCTTTCTCTTTTTTCGTAGCCAAATCGCAGAAGCAAGCATGTTGTCATGACAAAACTCACTTCCAGTGTCACATCACCTTTGTTCTCGATAGTGAGGGCTCCGGTGCCGTTGCTGGAGCAACAAAGGACGGCTGAAAAAGCGAGTCCATCTGTCGACTGAACATCCCGTTGCTGTTCTGCAGATGTGCGTGGACGTGCGCGTTACAGTCACTTTCCAGCCTTTGACGCTTCTGTGGTGTTTTGTCATCAGTGTTTTAAACACTTGATTTAGAAAGTTTGGCTCGCCGGCGCGGATGAAAAGAGGCCACGATTGCAATTGCTCTAAATCACAGCTTCCTGCGGGTGCAATTAGTCACCACCCCCCTAATCAGCGATGAGTGTATTTTAAACGTCGGTTTTTAGCCTGTTCTCATCGAGTTGATGTGCTGCGCTCTCAGAATTAGATAACTTTGAAGAAAAAGCCATCTAGGAAGCACTTTGCTCAGCATTTCACACCAGTTTTAGCTGTTTGGATTCAAATCAAACAGTGGACTCAGTGCTTTTCACCTGGACAACCCGAGTCACTGTTGTAATAAAATAAATGTGCAATTCTGAGGGATTCTTATCAATTTGGTTGTCGTCATTGATCATCTGTCCTGTCCAAGCACTGAGCAAACAGCCTGTTTTGGCTGAAACTTTTGATTTTGCCATCGTACATCACATAAAAAATAAATGGATCCCTCAACTAGTTTCAGGGCTGTTATTCAACATAACTTCACCTATATTATCTGATTTCTATTGTCTCACTTTAGACCTGTACACAAAAACAAGCAAGTCAAGATTACGAGGGAATTCATGTTTACTCTCCTACATTTAGCAAATATTAACATTGTGCTGGTTTGGATCTTGAAAATGTGAAATGTTCAAATGTTGGAATACTAGATTCAAATAATTCACACCAAGACATGCATGTTTACATCTTGTGAGCTCCAACTCTTCAAAACAAATGATGCACAGACTTATGCAGAGAGCTTGTACTCTCAGTGACCCGAATCCATATTCTGAGTTTCATGTGGCTATTTCTAATTTTCCAAATAGTCATTTGCAGAGTTTCTATTGTCTAACAACTAATCCGGAGTTCCAAATAGTTTTCCCCATTTTCAAATAGCTATTCCTAAAATTCCAAATGATCAAAGTTCAAGATAGTCAAAGTATCTATTCCCAGTATTCCAGTATTGTTTTCCAATGTTTCAAATAGCTACTCTGGAAGATTTATGGAGTCATTTCCTGAGTTTCAAATACATATTTCCCAAATTTCCAACAAACCTGTTCTCCA
Organism: Poeciliopsis prolifica; assembly: GCF_027474105.1. Classification (NCBI taxonomy): domain Eukaryota; kingdom Metazoa; phylum Chordata; class Actinopteri; order Cyprinodontiformes; family Poeciliidae; genus Poeciliopsis; species Poeciliopsis prolifica. The sequence goes on along the minus strand of NW_026562378.1, from coordinate 5,019,201 downwards.
AGTTCCAAATAGCTATTAATAGAGTTCCAAATAATTATTCCCAGAGGACCACATTGTTGTTCTAACAGTTCCACAGAGCTTATTCTACAGTTTTAAATAAGTAATACCAATGTTTTAATTGCCCATTATCTGAGTTTTGATGCATATTTGCAGAAACCTCTTCCTGGGGGTTAAAAAAGTTTTAGTCAGATTTGCAGATTCCAGAATAGCTTCCAAAGTTCAAAAATAATGTGACAAGAGGTAATACTGAGGTGTGATAAGCTGTATGACGTTTCAAACAATGTCTGACTTGTCCTGTTTTTCTGAACATGCCTGTCGACGCTGAGGTAAAAATGCAATTTGATTTGATTTGATTGCGCTGTTCACTATTTACTCAATGCAACCAACATCACCAATGGTTCAAAGACAAATTCCCGCAGAAGTCGATGTCAAAAAGCGGGAGAAATTTATTTGAATGCACCTGATTCCCAAGGATTTTACTGCCATTGATCTATATGAACTACCAAAAGCCATCAGAGATGCTTTAAAGCCACTTCCTCCTCTGTGGAGATTGAGTCTGTAGAGCAGACACGATTCCCTGCACAACAGAGACAAGCCTCCAGCAGAATGCAGGTCACGGAAAGTGACCCGGCTGGTTGCGGCTGCGCGCTGCAAACAAATCCGACAGTGGACGAAATAGAAAGAGACAGTGATCAGAATTGTAATCTTGGAGGCTCAGAAGAGCGGGTGCTTATGGGGTTATGGTATCGGTGAGTTGGGTCAGTGACGCGCAGGACTTTATTAGAGATGGTCATCGTTTGTCTCACTGGTGAGTGGCCTGTCAGGAAGCATCAATATGTGACGGATCACGAGCAGGAGAGGAATTATTGCCTCACAGTCGGAGGGAATATCCCTAAAAAATATCGACGCACGAATTGAAGGAGTTTGTTTTCATTTTGTGGTTTTATTCTTAATTAGATTGGGTTTTGTTTTCACTTGTTTCTTGTTTTATTTCAGTCCTCCATCCTACCTTGTGTGTCTTATTTGTTCTTGTTCCTGACTTTATTTTGTCACTTCCTGCTTGGAGTTATCATTCACACAAAAGAGGCAACTAAAGTATTTTATTACATTTTTTATTTTACACAGGGTTGCTCTTCTCCTCTGAAATATAGTTTCATTCTTGATGAGGTGAAATTCATTGATGAGTTCATCATTTCACTCATCAATGAATGAGTGAAATGATAATTAGCTGCTGCTGCTGCTGATGGCAGACTGCATTGTGGGATACTCGGATGGCCGATCCCCACTGTCACATTACTTCAATTTAATTATTTCATCTCAAAAAGCCTTCAACTTATTTAAATCAAGTGCTAAGTTGGGTAACGCGGGAAGTCAAAACTGTCCTCAACAAGAAGAAGGTTGCCTTCAGGAGAGGAGACAGGGAGGCCATGAAGGCAGCACAGCAGGAGGTGAAGCAGTGTGTGAGGGAAGCAAAAGACAGCTAGAGGAGAAAGGTGGAGCAGAAGCTGAGAGAGAACAACATGAGGGAGGTCTGGGAAGGTGTGAGGACCATCACTGGCCTCAACACAAAGACCAGAGTCGTTGGGGGAACAATGGAGAGGGCAAACGACCTGAACAACTTCTTCAACAGGTTCAACCAGTCTGTGGCCCCCCAACCCCCTCTCTCACTGCAGCCACCTCTGCTCCTTACCACACACCTCCCCACAGACAACAAAACACTGACAACCCCCCCACACACCTCAGCACAACCTCCACCCCACATCACCACAGACCAGGTCAGAGAACAGCTGAGGAAGCTCAAGCCCAGGAAAGCAGCAGGGCCGGACCAGGTGTGTCCAAGGCTGCTGAAGACCTGCGCTGCTGAACTGGGAGAGCCACTACAGCGGATCTTCAACCTCAGCCTGCAGCTAAGGGAAGTGCCCACCCTCTGGAAGACATCCTGCATCGTCCCAGTGCCCAAGAAGAACAGGCCCAGCGAGCTCAATGACTTTCGGCCCGTGGCACTCACTTCACACCTGATGAAGACGTTGGAGCGGCTCTTCCTCGGCCTCAGACCTCAGGTGGAACATGCTCAGGACCTCTTGCAATTCGCCTACCAGGCAGATGTTGGTGTGGAGGATGCCATCCTCTACCTGCTGCACCGGGCCCACTCCCACCTGGATAAGGGCAGTGGCACAGTGAGGATCCTTTTCTTGGACTTCTCCAGTGCCTTTAATACAATCCAGCCCCTTCTGCTCCAGGACAAACTAAACAGCATGGGAGTGGACCAGCACCTGGTCACCTGGATCCATAGTTACCTCACCAACAGGCCGCAGTATGTCAGGCTAAAGGACACCGTGTCTGACACTGTGGTCAGCAGCACAGGAGCCCCTCAGGGCACAGTGCTGGCCCCTCTTCTCTTCACCCTGTACTCCTCTGACTTCCACTACAACTCGGAGCTGTGTCACATACAGAAGTATGCTGATGACACAGCCATAGTCGGATGTATCAGGGACGACGGAGAGGAGGAATATCGCTGTCTGGTGAGGGACTTTGCTCTCTGGTGCCACACAAACCACCTGGAACTCAACACCTCTAAGACGAAGGAGCTGGTTATAGACTTTGGGAGGTCCAGACCAAAGCCGAGACCAGTCGTACTAGAGGGAACGGAGGTTGAGGTCGTGGGCTCCTACAAGTACCTCGGGCTGCGGCTGGACAGTAAACTGGATTGGTCAAAACACACCAGCCACCTGTACGGGAAGGTGCAGAGCAGGATGTACTTCCTGAGGAGACTGCGGTCCTTTAACATCTGCAGCAAACTGCTGTGGATGTTCTACCAGTCAGTGATCGCCAGTGTCCTCTTCTACACCGTGGTGTGCTGGGGAGGCAGCACATCCAAGAAGGACACGTCCAGACTGGACAAACTGATCAGGCGTGCCGGCTCTGTGGTCGGCATGAAGCTGGACTCTCTGGTGACGGTGGCAGAGGCGAGGACACTGAACAAACTGCTGGACATCATGGACGATAGCAGCCACCCTCTACACGCCGTCATCAGCAGCCAGAGGAGCCTGTTCAGTGAGAGACTGCTGCTTCCCAAGTGCCGGACCAATAGATTCAAGAACTCCTTTGTCCCCCACGCCTTCAGACTGTACAACTCCTCACTGGGGGGTCGGAGGTGACAGGACAGAGGGAAGAAGGAGTAGTTTTTCTACAAATGTGAACTCCATATTTATCAGGCCAAACCATACAGTGCAATACCATATCACTGGTCAATCTATCCACCAAATTGCTATAATTTCCTTTAGTGTTGTATTTATATTCTTTGTTGTGTATATAATTTGTATTTTTTGTATTCTTTTGTGTATGCTTACTGTGTGCCACATTTTTGCCTGTGAGCTGCTGGTAACTATAATTTCCTGAGGGAGTCTTCCCAAGGGATCAATAAAGTCAAGTCTAAGTCTAAGTCTCTAAGTCTAAGTATAACTGTGGGAAACAAATATGTTAACTTGACTTATTCAATTAAAGTCAACTTCATAATTCACTACAGACCTAAAAATTCACTGGACTTTATTTGAATGTTACCAAACCTTGACCAAATCAAGCCACATTCATTCACTCGCCTTTTTCGATTGAATGCAATGTTACAGTTTACACTGTGGTAAAGAGCTGAAATACAGTGCAGGTAAAATGTAAAAGCCGACGACTAATTACTTATAATCTCAACGTTTTAAATGTGCAACATTCCCTCCATTAATAACTGGTGGGCTTCATCAAATGTGCTCTAATCTAGAAGTGTGTTGTTGTCACTGATGGAATGAAAATCCTAATTAATCACCAGTGAAAACTGTACTTGGATAACCTTTTAAGATCCATGGCCAAGTCTTTAAATAACAAAGGTAAAACATTAAGCATTAAAGGACTCGCCTGTTGAGCTGCCCTGTGATGTTTTGGAAAGCCCCAGGAGTCATCAGTCGCCTGAAAACAGGCCTTTCACAGCGCAGCAGTGCAAATCTACAACTAATCTGAGGCAATCTAGCACCAACCTGCCAACATCACAGCAGGAGGGACAGGCTGCTCAGGAGCCAGAGATAACAGGGATATAATTAAACTATAATGTTCTTCCTGCCCTTTCCAGAATAACTCTATGACTCTGTTCAGCAGACCTGGAGCTGCGTTGGGTGTATTCTGGGGGAAAATATGGCAAGAGAACAGAAAGAGTTCCTACCAGAAGATTTCATCTTGTTGGGCTTGATAGCACGCGCAGTGCTGTTTAAACTCTGAAATGCTATAAATAATCGCTTTTCATCGCCTTGGAAACAATATTCATTTCTCTTTTCCACATTTCTTGGCATATAACATGTTACAACCACGAACTTCTTTGCCTTTTACAAAGACTAAATGTTATAAACCAAGACCGAGATGCACATAATAGTGAAGTGGAAGGAAAACAATGCCCGTTTTATACATATTTAAAGGAAAAGTCTGAGGCATTTGTATTCAGCCCCTTTACTCTGAAACTACTTTTAATGTAGTCACAGTATGAATCCAAAAAGCCATGTTGGGCACAGGGTGAAAATGTGGAAGAAAACTCTGCGGTCAGAGTAAATGTTCTCTGACCTACATCCTAACACCATCGGTTTCCATCGGTAAACAGGGAACCGGTCAAAGTTGGTGGGAGGATGGGTGGAGCTAAATACATGTTCATCATGGAAGAAAACCTCAACTTCCTTTTGCTCAGCAGCTACTTTTGCTGTCACAAAAACGTAAATACAGAAATGTGTCAAGAGATGTCGCTTACTTCAGCACGTCACCTTAACTGCTAAATTATGTTTTAATAACTCGCTATGATTGGGTAAGTTCTGCCATAAGGTCTCTAGTGTGCCGCCTTAAATATTGCTATATAGAGACCGAGCTCCTCTTCAAATTCAGATGGCTTTATGTAACCATGTTGTCTTTGACAGGCAGCAAGGCTCAAATCGTGGCTAATTTCATATCTTATGCTCAAAGTGTTGTTAGTGCTGATGAACTGAGTGCAGCTGATTACTTCCCTTTGTTCAGTTTGGGTGGTCCCCCTGAGCTCCAGTGCAGCGTGTTGTAGCAGCCCGGGGTTCTAGCAGCTAACATGCATCCCGTATCCTATCTGTAGCTAAGACAAAATGCTAATCAGTGACACTGATTGACAGCATGTTGATTGATGCATAATTCAAAGCTTGTTCCGTGCAGGACATGGGGTTTATCAGTGTGCATATGCATGAGATTGACATATCTTGGCCAACATGCATTGGTTACAGTCTCATCTTGTGACATTTGAGCACTTAGCCACGCTTAGACCCTTTGGGAACGCCGTTTGGATTCCGTCCCACACAGCCCATTTCTCATCGGTCTGTTTTGTGCTCTCATCTCTCCAGAACTGTCGCCACGCTGTTTGTCTCCACCTCACCATGGAGGATCGGGCCGGAGCATCATGGGAACCAATCTGCAGAGGAACAGACACAACATACGACAAGGACTGAAGGGTCGCCATGGAGACTGACAGCTACGCCGCAGGCCCGGCCACCACGGACTGGACGGGGATGCGAGCGGGCCTGGAGGTTACGGAGCCCCATCAGGACCAGGGAGGAGATGCCTCACCGGTCAGTGGTGTGACTTGGCACATGCCGTACTCACTGGGCTTCCAGGTGTCGCTCACCGCCTTCCTCATGCTCGAGCTGGTGCTGGGGTTCAGCAGCAACCTGACGGTGCTGGTGCTCTACTGCTCACAGTCTAACTTGGTGGACTCTGTGAGCAACATGGTGACGGTCAATCTGCACGTGTTGGACGTAGCGGTGTGTTTGCTGTGCGTGCCGCTCACTCTGGTGGTGGTGCTGCTTCCGCCAGGACCCAACCTGGCCTTGCTCTGCTGCTTCCACGAGGCTTGTGTCACATTCGCCAGCATCGCCACGGCCATCAACATCCTGGTCATCAGTCTGGACCGCTACGACATCTCCGTGCGTCCGGCCAACAGGCTGCTGACAACACGGAGAGCGGCGCTGCTCCTCACTGCCGTCTGGATCACATCGGTTGCAGTGTTTTTCATGCCTTTCTTGGAGGTCCAGTGGTCCGGTGCAACAGAACCAGAGGAAACAAATCAGGTGACCTCAGTTGGTATCGGCGGAACAGCTGTGCCAGCATGGCGTAACAGGACCCTTCTATGTGTCGGTGGTCAGGGCTATTACACAGGTCTGGGAATGTATTACCATCTCATACTTCAGGTGCCCATCTTCTTCATCACTGTGGTGGTCATGTTGTTCACCTACTCCAGAATACTGAGGGCTCTGAACATCCGCATCGGCTCTCACATAAGGAAGAGCCAGCGGAGAAGGGGCCGCCACAAGAGGCCAAAAGAGAGGAAGGTGGGACTCAGGAGGAACGACGAAGAGGCAGGAGGGGAACAGTGCACCACAGATGGTACCAAACAGCTCAGCCACCCCCCACTCATTCCTTCCCAGTCTCCAACCCCAACAGCTACCTCTCCTCCCGCCCAGTCCTCCGTCGTTCCTCTCATCGCCTCTGAGGCAGGAGCTGCCACTGCCTTGCCAGCCACCATGGGCGTCCAGGCCTCTGTCTCGGCGATAATAGCGCTGCGTCGGGCAGTGAGACGCCATCGAGATCGTCGAGAACGACAAAAACGGGTGTTCAAGATGTCTCTCATCATCATCACAACCTTCCTGGGCTGTTGGGCTCCTCTTTCCGTGACCAACATCCTCATACTAAGCATCGGCCCCAGTGACGTCCTGGTCAGCCTGCGGCTCTGGTTCCTGGCCCTTGCCTATGGCACCACTGTGTCCCACCCGTTGCTCTATGCCTTCACCCGACAGAAACTGCGCCGCGCCCTTCGTGCCAAAGTGAAGAAACGGGTGGTGTCTCTGCTTCAGGTGGACCCGTCCCCAGGGGGCACGGTGATCCACAACTCCTGGGTGGAGACCAGAAAGACCAGCCGACAGGTGCGGCTGGAAGCAAGCGAAGGCACAGACCGTCACCTGGCCGAGGCCCTTTGAGGCCGTTGGGTCCAGCTGGTATAATTAAAAAGCAGAATAAGGTCGCAGGTGCGCTCCATCGTGAACTTCACTGAAGCGAGGAGCTGCTGTAAAAAAAAATGCAAAGAGCAAATTTTTTACCTCTGGGAGACGTTTAAATGGAACCACCAGCAAGGCCCGGCGAACCACTGCTCCGCTCACCTCAGGTCCAGGTTGAAACGGGACGCTGTCGTCAGAGTGGAGCACACAGCTTCCACGCATATAAATGAGGCTGCATCATTTGTACCTACTTTATCAAACACTGAGGTTTATTTACACACAAAAAAGTCTTTATGTAACTATAACCAAGAATGGGTTTCTCCAGAGAATGATCTGATCTGCTCTCCCACTCAAATGATCTTATGTTCATTCACTTTGAATACAGGGATATTTTTCAAATCTGATCAATACCAGCCCTGCTTTCCAGTTTGCAGAAGAAACATTCAGCAAGGAAAAAAAAACACTGCCACATAAACTTGGACAAATCTAAGTAAGGAAGGCTAAAGGATTTGATCTAGAGATGAAGATCCTGTCTCAAGACAGTAAAAGTGTAAAATAAGCTTTGCAGTTTTGCACAGATATAACAGGATTATGTAAAAATGTGCATCAACTTCTTTTCTTCCTACTTTCTAACTAATGGTGTAACATCTTGCAGAAGCTTGCAGATTAGCTGATCGCTGCGTCTTTTTACTCTGCTTTGTTCTCCGATACAGTGCCTCGCATAGAACAACAAAAAGTAGTGCCAAATTATAAAAACCAAAGTAATACATGGTTAGAATGTTGGGCTGGAGAATGAAGGAAAAACAACAAACATCCCCTGAATTAGCCATCCGTATGATGGAACATGGTGTGAGTTTATTTGGGTTTTTGGTGGAAATTTGTAGAAAATTCTGAAAACCGTGTAACATTTTTTTTCTAGTTCACAATCATGCGCTACTTTGTCGTTCTGTGGAGTAAAATCACAATGAAACACGACAAGGTTTTATGTTGTAATGAGACAAAAGGTGAGAAGGTTCAACAGGTACGAACACTTATACAACTGGCCATACATAGTGTATGTTTTAGTTTTTTTTCTGATTCATAGTAAGCTCAAACGAAAGACTGAAAGTTGGCAGATTTGTGGCTGAGAAAATGAGTCAAACTGACCCTGAAAAAATGGGTAGAAACAGCAAAAAAAAAAAGTACTTTACGTGAACTTTGGAGACTTTTTAAGAAACGTGTGTACATGTTGTAAATATCGCCCGGTTATGGTTTATTACACGTGATTCTTCGAAACAAGCGACTTGCTGTGAAAGAGTTTTTTGGCCGACTTTTCTAGATCAGAGGAGAGTTTCACACGGGACGGCAGCCGGCTCCTGTTCAGTGGGGTCAGTGGGACAATTGTTAATATTATCATTAGGACACGTGGTTGCTGTTGACTTCCTGCTTGTGCGCTCGCTGTTCTGAAGATGTGCCCACACTGCATCCGCGTGAGCTGCCGCCATGCATTTTTTTGAACGTAAACCCATGAAAAATGCAGGATGATGTGGTTTCACACCAAGAATATGCGATATTTATGTGTTCTCTATGGTGTTGTTTTATAGTGAATGTATCAGAAACCAGTGGATTACTTTAATAAATCTAAAAAATAAAACTAAAAAACATTAAGGACTAATTTGCTTTCTTTGTTGTGTACTCTTTTACTATGAACCGTGTGTTACGTGTCAAGTTAAATGTTTGGTTTTTCTATGCCGACGCCGTAGAAAGTCGACTTCAGTTTTCATTTTCTTCTCATAGATCACCACTTTAACCTTTATTCTGTGTTTTCCATAGAGCAATATTCTATATTTTACATAAGACGAGACGTCAACGTATATCATCCTTTTTTTTCAATCAGAAAATTAGGAACCGAGCTGATTTTGAAATAGTTTCGCTGAACCTCCTCCCCACTGACCTGCTTGAGCTCCATCATGACGCCATATTGTTTCAGTATCCATGTCCAGCTTTGGATCCCTGTGTGGGCACTGAGCGCGTCCACCTGGCACCGTTCAGCATGCACTCCTCCCTGTGGATCCTCCTGCACACACACACAAACACGCACGCACGCACGCACCAGCTCTGGAGCTGGCAAAATAAAAAAAATAAAGACATCAACTTTGCGTGGGTTCTGTGCTGCGTGGGAAGGAGGAGCTGCAGGCCTAAGCTGGAAAGTTACAACAAAAAGAAAAAAAAAAAAGAGGGTCATCTATGTGGGATGAAGCCTGCAGGGCAAAGTAGGCTAATTCAGCAGAGAGAACAAGTAGGGCACCGATACCTCAGATGAATTTTATCTGCTGGTTGAAAACAAATAACTAACATCACATGTTTTGGGATAAAATGAAACACAATGGTTTCATGTCTGCTATTCTGTTCCAGCCAATCATTGTTCTTGACCCAGAAACTGTGGTAAATTGGGCTTTCTTTAGCCTTTAAGTCCTGCCCAAATTCAACCAAAACAAAGATGATGCTCGTGATGATGATGGGGTCGGGCTGAACTACCATTTAGATGCTACTTTGGCCAACAGCTGAGATTTAAATCACATTTAGTTCAAATCTCCATTTGGTCATTTCTACATTATGAATGTGACAATTAATCTATATTGTACTTTATCTTTTCACCAGTAGTAGTTGTTAATGATGTTAGTGTGATAATTAAAGATTTTAAGCAATCCGATGAACTTCAGAAGTCTATGATCGATTTTGATTACGTAAGAAGAAACTGAGATTCTTCACAATGCATTTTTCTGAATTTTTTTTCTTTAACCAAATAAAATAAGACACAGACCATTTATCATTCATTCCTATTGGATGTTGAACTTAAGGTTCCTTGGAGAACCTTAACTCTCAAACTTCAGGGGCTTCTTTCCAACCAAGAACTCAGAAAACAGAGACAAAGATGCAGGGCACTGGCCACTGGTGAACACAGAGAGCAAAGGCATTTTTTCTTTACATTGAAACCAGTTTTTGCTCAGTGGGGACACAGTTAGACTGAGTTATGTTTGATAAATGAATCCTGGACACTGAAGCATGTCCTGACTAGGATAGCAGCAGAGGATCCAAATATAAGCATGGCATGATCTTTTACCTGAACGACAAGATGCTTCTAATTTGTTAAAAAAAAGACAGAAAAACAGAAAGTGCTTTTCAGATGACGCAGCTTTGTTAGTCACAATACTTGCGCACAAGAGAGTCACCTGACGTAAGAGGATGGAGCTCTACATCCCACTTAGCCAATGACTCACATTACAGGGGCGCAATTAATGAGGAAACTGACATATTTATTTGTTATAAACCAACATAAAGATGAGATGGAAAGACTATTTGTACCTTGGATTGGCGTTCGCTTGCGCATCAGGCACATTTTATAGTGAGTTGAAGAAAAAACAGCAACAAAAAAAGAGCTATTTGGCTACAGTGGTACAAGAAAAATGTTTGGAGGAGTTAAGCAGAAACTTTGAACCAACAACTGTGACGCATGGCGGTGTCAGTATGTGCTCTGCTTTCCTACACGTCAAGTGCAACGAAGAGGAAGGAGAAGCCGTAAAATTCCTCACGGCAAATAGATGTCCAGGTGGCTTAAACACAAACCCAGGTAAGAACTGACTGTGAAATAAAGGAAGGTGACCAATATGGGGTTCCTGGAACCACAAACACCTTCACTCTATTGAAAAGGTAAACTTTGTGTTGAGGAGTCAACCAGTTTGTGCTGATTTGACATTTGTCAAAATTGAGAGAGCATCGTTTTGATGACAATATGGATTCAATATATATATACACACCACGGTAAAGATGACAATCTGCTAATGCTTTAACGGTTCATTGTCAATGCTTTTAAATCCACTGACTGAATAAAATATGGTGCTTCAACAGCAATAAAAACTCAAAAATGATCACGAAATTCATCCCCATACGAGAGAATGCAAACCAGGATCACAGACACAACGGGGGGCATAACATAGAAATTAATGCTAACAATAAATAATAATTCAAGTTTAAACCTCACAAACTGAAATAATCCAGTTCCATTGATAGATGCCCCACTGAATTTTTAATTAACACACCGAGAGGGTCATGCAGTCACGGGTCATTGTTGCACACAAAACTAAACAGAGAAATAATTACTGCCTGAATAGAAATCTAACAGTGAATAGATTATTAGGGAACAGTGAAAAATTACATGTTAGAGTTACAACCCAACCCGACCAAAAGAAGAAAAAAAAAGAAACATGAGTCGAGTCTTTCGCAGTGGCTTTTGTTGGAGTGACGTAACACAGACAGGAGATGCAGACCCAGAGGTTCCTCCTTAAATCATCAAGACATAATCTTCATAGAAATCAATTGAAAATGATGAGTTAACAGAAGAAGTAAATGTTTGAAAACTGCCAGTTGGGTGAATGTTTTCAAAAGCCAAACCCGGTCATCAAGCACAAACTCAAAGTGACTCACAGTGAGGAATGAATGAATGTTTCACCTTGTGTCCCTTTTTTTTCACTCAGATCCTTCCAGCCATGCATTGAGAGAACAGAGAGTGATTTTCTCAACTTGCCTGCAAAGAACGATCAATGCTGGATGCTGGTTTTTATTAGAGAAGCTCCTGACTCACAGAAATCCAACTGTGTCAAAAACGAGAGGAGGTGCAAAGAAATGAAGCTTGTAATTTTCTGCTTCATGACTTCTTCACATTTTCACCATGAGCGATCTAATATTTTTCCTTCCACTGGCTAATTTGGAAACGCGACACAAATATTAACTGCTTTCAGGATTGTTTTTCAGAACCAGGATACTCAGCTTTGTGTCAAAACTCTGGTTTCCTAATTTGATGAGTCCTATTAAAGGCACAGATCAGGATTCTGTGGCCAATTTCAGAACTCGTTTTTTTTTTGTAAATCTTTACCTTGCTGATGCAAATTTTGGCCAGTTCCGGTTTCTCTTCAATAACTATATGACAAACAAAATTAGATTATGCAGAAGTAACATCACAGTTACACATAGAAATACAAGCAGCCATCCTGTTATCTGTTGAAATCTTTGATCTCTCTTGCTCGGCTGGAAACTGGATGAGCTGCAGATGTCTCAAACTGCAGTAAATGCAGTTTCCTTTGCAATAGCTTCTTACAGCGGTGCTGTTCCTCAGACTTCATTTCGCCAACTTCAGAGGTAATGAAAATGGCTAACCTTGAGTCACTGAAAAGTGTTGTCATTGCAGCCTTCTTAGGTATGATGTGCTTCCTGATTGCAAAGAGATTGGATTCTTGAGTTTCCTATTACACAGTCGCCAGCAGGAGCGATCAGGTTGAAAATTGGCCAATTCCAGTCACCAGTCATTTCCTGGTGACTGGAATCTGCTTTTACCACACTTTGTTTACAAACCCATTCAAATTTAACGATTAGGCAAATTATATTCTGCCTTCACAAAACGCTTTTCGAACACACCGGCAACGTTCATACCGGTATGTAGGTTAAAACTCAACTAATTGTGTGACTATATTTGTAAAATGCATTTATTGTTTCAAATCCCAAACCTAATTTTCTACCTAGTTCAAGTCTTGCTCTCTTCCATGATCCTTAATTGGGTTGCAGAGACACAGGTCCGGAGGGGGAAACTGAACGAGTCTTTTCCCAGCAGCCCTTTCAGCTTGTATGAGATTCCAAAGCATTCCCAGAACTGAGGAAAAAACGCAGTTCTTTGCGTTCCTGGTTTGCGTCTGCAGGGATTCCTCTCAGCACCGTGTTTCCTGAAAACTTGTAAAAAGCTGGGCTAAATAATCATCTCACCCACAATCTGACTTTTCAAGCTGCTTTCAACTAAAGTAAAACAACAAACACAAAGTTTCAAAAACTTTGTTTTTTTCTGATTAACACGCAAAGTTCTTTTGTTTAATCCTCGCCAGGCATATCAAAACAGGGGAACAGATTCAAGCAAAGGTCAGCCCCAAGACTGGTGACCCTTAGAATGACATCAGACAAGATTAGGTTAGTTCCTTACCTATTTCCTGCCACAAAGACATGCATCACTGATGCAAAGCATGATCCATAATATTCCATGGTATTACAGGCACTTTAACTTAAAAGTTTTAAATCATAAAACACTACTCATTAGTCATAATAAAATTATAGTTGAAAAATTATTTCAACATATTAGCTGAGAACCAAAGATTTATGTTTGACTGCCCTCTGGTGGGGACTTTGAGACATTGCAGACACGTTTATCGCATAAACCGAACACGTGAAAAAAAACTACTGCTCCTTTCTTAAAATTTATATTCAAACATTCATATTTCTTCTTGTTATAATAAAATATTTATCTACTGCGACTGTAATTTATGGAAAATGTAATGATTATCAGTGTACGAATATGTTCTCAATGATCTAGAATACTACATAGTTGTCTTGTTTGTTTTCTTTTACTTAAACACCAATTATTCTTTATTTTTCACTCAAACACACTGTTCACTTTTTACCTCATATATGACCTCACCTGCCACGTCATCAGGAGCCGAAATAGCTCAGTTGGGAGAGCGTTAGACTGAAGATCTAAAGGTCCCTGGTTCGATCCCGGGTTTCGGCAGTGAGTGGCACGGAAATGCTTTTTGAATGACTTTTGTAGGCTTAACTACATATTCACTTTATGTTGGAATATACATTCAGCACTTGAAAGTCATAGTCTTTGGGAAAATGTATTTTGTGGCCATAACTTGTCGTTGCTGACTAAGCGTCTGAACTGTTTGCTCTCACCAGGAAGTTAGAGCACAACACAGGAACATGAAGCAATTGCTCTTACATGATCAGAAAACATTGTGCCAGGTGGATCTCAGACGGCCCACAGGATGCTTGTTGGAGCTCTCCTGGCACATTGCAGGGTCAGACTGTTTCTCAGCTGCTCTGGCTCGTGTGAGTGCCAGGCTGTTGGTGTGTTGAGGCAGCTGGGCCTCGGTCCAAAAGAACACGCCTGGGCCACAGCCCGCCAAACAGGTCAGAGATTTGCGTCATTGCCATTGAAACCTGAATGAATGGCTGAACGGCTCTCTCTGTGGGGATGTGCTGACCAGCAGTGCGTAGATAATGAACAGCCAGATAATGAACAGCCATGAGCGACTATGGGATGGATTATGTGTTACAATGGCCTATGCAAAGTCCACACTTAATCGAATTGAGAATCGGTTTCAAGACTTGAAAGTCGATGCTTACAAGTGCTTTCAAAGTGATCATTTTGGATAAGACGATCAACAATCCAGCTGGAATTGCATAACAAGGTGTTTCTACGTGGAATTTACTTGTAAAGTTGAAAACAATTGGAAAGCAAGCCACACTTTTCAGATTCTCATTTGGAAGAAAAACTGAAAATATTCTTCATTTGTCTACTCCACCCCTGTGCACTATATTTTGCATTGCTCTGTCATGAGAACCCCCCCTCCTCCCCCCACACACACAGATACACCCATACACACACACACACACACACACACACACACACACACACACACACACACACACACACACACACACACACACACAACATTGAACTGATTGTGATAACGTGTGCAAACATTCTAGGGATGCAAATACTTTTGCCAGGCGCACAGAGTACACAGTGGTCTTCTGCGAGCAGGAAGTTTGCTTTCACGAATCGATCGGTTAGAAATAAGGAGTGAAAATATTTAAAAACATTTAAGACACGTTTAGAAAACGTGGACCGATGAGAGGGAAACGTTTTAAACCCGGTTCAGCCCAACAGTGTTTCTTTCAGTGCAGTTGTTTCTGAGGGTCTTCAAAACGATACACAATAAACATCGTTTTTTCTTAGTTGCGATCTAATTTACTGTCGTCGAACATCCTGCTCAATGACGGCGTTACGCAACACTCCCCCTCCTCCTCTCCTCTTTGATTGATTGATTTTTTCCTCCCGCGCTGCTTGCTGCGTTCAGCTCCGTTTCCTGGCAGCGTTGTTCTCCTCGGTCTTGGACGGTTTCAAAGAATCCGCGTGGATGTCGGTCGAGCTCCAAAGCAGGTCTGTCTCGGTGGTCAAAGAGAAACCCCGCGAGCGGCGGGCGGTCCACAAAGCCGGACGGGCGCGCGGAGACAGGATGTTGTTGTTCCAATGAATTAAAGCTCCATCGAGCGTCGCTCCACTTCCAAGAAGCTCATTCAGACGCTGCGGTGGATTTGGTCCTGTTGTTGCTGCTTTGTGCGCATCTGAATCACTCCAGCGACTTTTGCAAATAGATTTTGTTTGTTGCACATGGAATTGCATTTTATATATATCTAAAAAAAAAAAGAAAAAAAGAAATGCTATTAGCTATTAATTTGTCTAGATTTTTTTTTTTAAATCACACATGTGAACTGTTATTTTTCAGCATGTAAAACCACTATGATTTATGTTATGTGCTGGTGAAAGATGCAACTTTTCTCCATACAAGTTACAAAAATGTGTGTTTTGCACAACAAAATGCATTTTTTTTTACAAAAGACTCAATAATTTTTGGTTCAATGTTAGTGAGTGAAATCAACGACGCAACACTAATGATGGTCTCATCAGTTCAGGTGAAAATGCTGCAGGTCAACGACTTAATTCAATCTGCTTGGTTCCTAGACAGAAATATGCTGAACTTTATTCAGTGTTTGATAACTAAAATCAATCAAAATATTGATTTCAGTCCAATATTTTTCATTGGACTGAAAAAACCTTTGTGTAAGGTTGAGATGAGATGAATATTCATTCTGTGCTGCATAAATAAACTGATTTGAATTTGACTGAGAATAAAAAACACATAGAAACATTAAAAAAAAATAAGGATGACGTAATACTCTTGCAGCTGAACATATCCAAAAAAGACAACGGCTTTAAAAAAAAATTTGCAGGTTTCTCAGAGGAGTTTTGAGAAAACAATTAATCTTAATCTTAATGATGACACCACAGAAGGCAATTTCTTGCACCAAGGCGAGGCCCGAAGCTGCCTTTTTCGTTTCCAGAAACTAAATTCAGTTGATCGGTTTGGTGACAAACCATGTTCTCACATTGGCAATTAGCGTGACTGACAGAGCCTCTTTGTCATCAAAGATGGAAACAAAACTCCAAAGAAATACTTTAGTAGAACAGAAATAAAATATACCAGTAGATTTGTGTTAACAAGTCTTGTTATGGAGCTCTTGTTATATAACCCACCACAATGTGAAAAGGAAAGGTTGTCCAAGGGAACAGAGCTTGACCTCACTTTTGTCCTTGGAGACAAAAGCAGGCTTTGTCTCCCCAGACTGACTGCTTAGAAAGTAACAAACCCACTCCATGTTTCTTGAACGGGGTTCAAGGACATCGTGGTGACTTGCTTCTCTGTGTTAATACGTGGTGTTGTTGTCTCTATTGTTGCTGTTCTTTCTCTGCTCTGCGCTGACCTTTGCAAATGCCTGGGTGCCGATCGATGTCACTATATCAAAGCGGCAATTCAGAAGTTTACTCGCCATTTTTCTGCTGTTGTTCTCCCACGAACAATGCAACCGTGGTGCCTGTTGGGCTTCGGAAGCTTATGCAATTTTTTAAAAAATTAACATGATTCAGTCCTCTGGCTGAAATCTTTTTTGGGAAGATTCTGGGGGGATAAAACTGAAAAAAATTACCAGATTTTTTTTGAGAGAGCAAACTCTTGATTCCTCTGATCTCTGATTCTAATCCAGAATCGATTTGCTTGGGGTTCATAAACAGGTCAGAGTTGCAAAACAGAAAAATCAGCATATTTCACTTCTCCTCCTTGAAATTTCAAAGCCATATTAAGATGGCTGGCTCAGAGAGTGACTCTACCGGCTGAAGTCATCCAGCCTGCACAGTTTCCAAACGTCCACAGTCTCAAAATCGCAAATGCATCTCATCAATCAGTCGATGCGCTTCTGCATTTCACATCCTTGGCATTGGCTCACATAGGTCACGAGGCTTAACGGCCGGGGCTGAGGATGTCACAAAGTCGCCGTGTCTTAGCGGGAAGGGACAGTGTAGCAATAAAAGTATTATTTTTCTAGCATGCTGTCATCCTGCCCTGTGTGCATCGCTGCCAGGAAGTGTTGGAGCAGCTGCACGTTTTTATTTCTCACTTCATTCAAAATAGCAGCTGAGTAATGGTGCCTCAATGGTCACGGTGCTATCAGCCTGTAGATACTGGACGAGGGTTGTCGCTAGCATGTTGACTGACACCAAGTTACTCCATTCAGTGGGCTAACATTAGCGTATAAATCAAAATGATGCAAAATTGTAAGTTTAGCTTAAGTGATGCAAAAAACATCAACTTGCTAGTCACTCAATACGCTGATGACACCCATCCTTCTGACATTAGAATAAGTACTTTACATCATTTCACACGTATTAGCTGTTTTTGTCATGTTTTTGTCATACTATTTTTGTCAATGTAAGTAAGCATGCTGGTGACGTCACACATGCTGATGTTCAGCATGCTAATATGAGTGTGTAAATTAAAATGATCCAAAATGCAAAGGTTAGCTTGAATGCTGTCGGTAACATGTGCGGCACCAGCATGTGACTTAATCCATTCAGTATGACAGAACATAGCTAATACATATGAAGTGATGTAAAATGCCTGGTATTTTAGATACAAGGCTAATGTTAGAATGAGGGAACGTGGTGGCCAGCCGTCCCCTGAAATATGGAATCGTAGTCGGCTGTTAATTGTTGCATGAACTCTGACCTTTCTGAAATTCATCAGGGAGGGAGGAATTCACCTCAGTGGGAGAAACATGTGGTTGCACATTTTTGATCAGAACCTAATGCATGAAAGACTGCCGGTCTCATGAAACCGTGTTTCTGTTTTCTTCTGCTAAGAACATGACTCATCATTTATCCTCTGGTTAACAGGTTTGTTATGGCGAAAGCTTTTGGGGCGCCCCTTGATCTTGATCTTGGTCTGTGTATTGCATGTCACGTTGGATCACAGGGATTCCCCCATGCCTGGAGGGCCTCTGGCTGGTATGCGTGGCCTCCTTGGTGCTGCGATAGCGTCGCTGTCAGTGGAAACTTGTCAGGTGGCCGTATCGGCGATGACAGGCCGTCCTCTGACTGAAGACGAGTTTTATCCTGACACTTTTGGACGGTTTTCTTCTTCCCCAGAGTGCATGGAGACTCTGTCAGGTGTTGATCAGGCATGACTTCAATATCAGGCACAAGTTAGAAATTTTATATTGGTGGCGGCGTTTTTATAAGACTGAACAACTTCACGAAATGCTTTGAGTTGATGTTTTATATTGCATTATATTAATTTAAATTAATTAAATTAAATTAATTAATTTAATTTAATATTATTTAATTAAATAATAAATAATATTCATTATTCAATTTAATAAATTAAATATTGGTAATTTAATTTATTATTTACCTTATTAAATAAATATTTATTATGTAAATAAATATTTAATCTATTTACTTATACAAACTACGGCTTACACTCTTGTAAGTTAAAAGGCCTCTTTACAATAAATAAATAAATAAAATACTGATGTCCCTCGTGCTCCATTGACGTTGACTAATTAGCAAACAATTGCCAAAGGAACTAGTCTCAAAAAGCTGTAACTTCATGTTCCCCTTGTGTTGGGGGAACATGAAGTGAGTTCCAGGAACTGCATTCATCATCGGTTCCAGTGACTGTAGCAAAATATTGGAAACCTCCTTCAACAAGTTTCTCCACAAGCACATCCAGCTCTGACCTATGAGATCGTCTTTGGTCCAATAGTTCTCCGAAGCCTACAGGAACTTCACTAAAGAGCAACAGACCCTTAATTTCTCGGGTTGCAGTCACATCTCGTGGGATGATGATAATGTCGAACGTTCACAGGAGACGCTGCTAACACGAATGTTAACACCATCATCTTTCTCCCACTCCCTGTTATCGCCTTCATCTTCCCCGCCAGTAGTGACATCCGGTTGTTGACAAGTGACTTCTGTGACGTGAAAGCAGCTTCCTGTCAGAACCTGGTTGTCGCCGTTGGCCACATTTAACATATATCTGGACGAAGGCAGCAAACTCAGCTCGGTTGGTATCGAGTGTTTTTATCTGCATCAGACTCTGCTGAGCAACATAACTGTCAGATCATCAGACTGACAGATCACGCAGCCCGGCTGTTCCTGCTCTTGGACTCGGGTCTCCTCACTTTCTGTTATATCACTGCGCCATGAAAGGTTTGTGCTGCAGCGAGAAAGTTACACCATGCTGAAGTCTCAGGCCAAAGTATCAAATAAAGATGTAGTCCTGGAGCCGACGGGACCTGTTTGACCTTCCTGAATGATTCAGGCGCTTACCCAGTGCCAGCAGAGCTATCGTTGCCCTTCTCGTCTGGGACTTACCAACCCGTCACCATCTCTCAGTCATGGAACGTCTGACAGGTTCTAATCCTGAGATTGTACATCATAATCTTTTCACCGGATTATTCTTTCTGCTTAGTCACTCGTTTGAGAGGCGCAAAAAGTGAAGTGCGGTCCTTTAAGGGCCTTCGTCAGGTTGTTTTTGGGTGTGTATGCCAGAGAAACCAGATGAAAAGATTATCAGGCTGCAGTATTTGTCATTGACGGAGCTCCAAGGTATGGAGATATGAGCCGCTCTGGTTGGCTGTCGAGTCATTTTGGACCTCTGCCTTTTGCATTCCTCATCGCGCGCTATCTCTGGAGCACAGTCCTGTAAAGTGTCCTTTTGTTTGGAGGATTACTGGGAGTATATATAGCTCTGCCCTCACCAGCACTGGACTCCTGGAGCAGATTTTGGCAGTGCCAGCTATTCCCACTGGTGTTGATACCCATTTTGACCCCCCACTAAGAGGGGCTGTCTCCCTTTTGATATTGAGTCGAAAGCTCGATGATGTATTTTCACCAGCGCAGCACTAGTTATCTGCTTTTTCAGTTCGCACATGTCATCTGAGTGCAAAGTAAATTGGTCCTTTTACATCATCATCATCCTCACAGTCAGAGCTCCCTCACGCTGAAAACATTTCCGACAGATTTCTGCGTCTTTGTGCCTGGCTGTCTGATTTGTGTCGGATAGCTTTGTGTGCGTGTGCGCCACGCTTAAAGGAACATGCTGTGCCCCGACTGCAGGGCATGAAAGCCAAAGAAGGTTTCCTTTAAATTGGTCACTGACTCACTGAGGGGTTTGATACAGAGGGAAATGCTCTTTGATATAAACACTGATGTACCGTATTAATGCAGACACTACAACGTTACTGAAATAGAGGGAAGAATTTGTTTTTGTTTCAGTCCACATCTTTTTTCGTTTCATTTCCAATTGAGTCATTTACATCCATCGTTTCAATTGCAATTTCAGGCTTTTATTGGTGAGTTTGACATGGTAACTTCAACCACTTTGGAAAACAAGAAGTCGGTCAGCGTCTGAAAATATCTCTTGATGAATTTGTCAAATCTGCACAGGGTCAAGATTACAGACACCGGCTTAAGTAAACACGCCTGTGGGACAATGAGGACGCTCTGTGCAGCAGCATTTATGTTTTATGACATTTCACAGTAGTGGGAAATTCAGCTACGAATAAACAGTGAAGCTGAAGAAAAGGCATTTTGAGTTCATTTGTAGCACGTTATTTTGAAAAGAGGACATTTCTGGTGAGAAAGAAATGAGGACACTCTTTTGCTCTGACTGCGTTTTTGATTTTTAAGCTTTAATCCTGAAAGTGGAAGAGAAAACTGAATCCCAGAAATGACACTAATCTCTAAGACATGTGCATATAGGTTTTGCTTGAGTTTGCCTTTTTATTAAAGAAAAGGCTACTACCTGTTTCTACTATTGAAATGTATTGCTGGAAAACTAACCTTCCAATTTTAACTATTACGTTACACCATGTCGTTACTAAATGCTGCTGTTGGGAAAGCAGAAAAAAGCTTTGCAATATCGTTCTCTTATTTTGGCAAACACTCTCACTGTCTTCAGAAAATAAAATAGATTTAACTTTTTCTTTAGGAAGGAAGATTTAAAGATTTTTCTGTCATCTTTATAATTTGTAAAAAAAATAACCGAAAAGAGAAACAAAAACTGATAAGCTGCACTCATGAGTACAGAATAATTTATCAGATGTCTGAAACAGACAAAATAGCGACGCATGCATCCAAACAGATGATTTGACTCAGAGACGTTTTCCGCAATTGAAATATTGTTTCACTTCATCTCCAGTAAAAAAAAATCTCAAAAAATCGCTTTTTTTTATTTCATTGAGGTGTAAATGTTTAATTACGATGTCAGAGATGACTGTTTAGGTGTAAAGTTATTACTTTCCAGTTTTAAACATATTAAATTATTTTTTTCCCTTGTTAACTGATGTGACTTCAGTTGATAATTATCAATCTATTTTAAAAAAATTTATACATTTACAAGTTTATCAAGTTTCTCCCTAAAGGTCACAGACGAGTTTCAACAATAAAAACTGGGTCAAGACTTACGCTACGAAAAGTGAAATGTGAAAAATGTGGCTGGATTTCGGTGTTATGTAAGAAACTTCAAAGACAAATTGTGATTCTAAACCTTTTTAGATCGTTTTGTGCTAGTTGATCTACAAACTAGACCTCTTTAAATTTATTTGGATCCTGCTATGGAGCTGAATTGGGGCCATAAATTTTGCTGTTAAGAAAAAAAATTTAACAGCAAAAATGTTTTGGAGCTGAAAAAAAAAATGTTCAAAGCTGCTTTTCAGATTCAAGATTACAAATTTTTTTTTCAAAACGTCTCCAGAAATGTTTTCAGTTTCTTTTCTTTTTTTATTTATTTATTTTTTTTTTTTTCTTCTTCTTTTGAGCAAACTTTATGGTGCCAATTTAGCTCCAAATACGTCCTTCTCTCTGTTCTTTAGCCAGTCCAACCAGCAGGGACGAAACCGTCTGTGTGACCCTCCTGATCTTTCAACAAACACTTGTTATGCCGGTACGCAGCTCTGTCTTTGGACAGATCAGGATCAGGAGACAGGAGGACAATTCAAATGTTTGGAGATTACATTGGGTTCAGCAGATCATGCAGTATCCCAAAGAACATTTTTCTTTTATCTCAAATCGTAGTTATTGTGTTGTCCGTTGTCCGTGTCAGATTAGGAGATGAAGTGCTTGTTCTGATGCATAAATGCTGCTGCTTTTACCGAAGGCTGGATGTTCACTTGACAAATTGAAGCTGGGGGGGGAAGAAAAAAAACTGCTGCATTGAGCAGCACAGGGTGCATACTTTATCTCCAGGGGGGGAAGAGTCCTAGGGGACTTTCTCTGTAATCCCCCGACATGTGCGCTCTTCCTCACGTGGTCACGACGACCACTGCACTGCAGAGTCGTCTATCCGGCGAAAAGAAGAAAAAGAAAAAAAGTTGGGAGTGGACAAGACGCAGCAGCTGACATTCCTACTCATGCTGATCCCAATATGTCACTCGCTAAATCAGCACGAGTTGTCCTGCACAATATTAGGAAAGCAGACAATCGGAGTATTATTTCCGAGTATCTCAATAAAGGAAAAATACTTCCTGTCTTTTTCTTTTCAGCCATCATCCACCGTTCTCTGTGCGTTAGCTTCATGTCTGTTATTCTCCTGCAGGGAGAGTTTGTCTGATTTGTCAAAGCGCACACATTCCGACTGTTCATTGTGGTGTATGATGTGCTGTAGTGGAAGCAGTTCTTTTCGATAGAAACATTCTGCTCTCTGATAATGCAATGGTGACTGACAACCTGATTAGAGAATCAAAAAAAAAAAAGCAGAAAGGAAGCAACGGGCAGGCTAATTTATTTCCAAACAGAGAGCTTTGCGTCATGGGACCATCGTGAACGATTGACGTAAGCCGTCATATTGCATGTCAAAATGTCACATGGATGTCTTTTTGTTTCACTTCATTCGCTCAATAGTAAATACGAGTCGTTCATGTCGCAACCAGAAGGCGTCACGAATGAAAAGGAGCAGAAAGAAGTATAAGCTCAAGAAATCTGCTGACATGAAACAAATTTAGCTACTCAGTCCGGAAGACGTTACAGGCAGATTCCAAATAAGCAAAAAACGCACAACAAAATATCGGCTCATTCAGAGCCTTTCAGCTTCATGATAATAATTTTCAAATTCCTCTTAAAAGTGGAAGTATTTGATGCTCATCATGTTCCCCTTTGACATGTATTCCTTTTATATCGGGCTTGTCTGTAGGTTGCTTTGAGACATTTCAAAATGGTTCTTTTGAGTTTCACAATTGTTCATCATGAAGCAGTTTTACAGGATTTTAACTGAAGCCTATTTGTCAGAAGAACAAATAGTTCTATAGAACAACCAATAAAACAGGCTCCACTCCTACAAGGCATATTCAGCCACCAGCAGATCTAAACTGATCTAAACAGAAATGTGGATCAGCATGCATTTCATGTGAATAGACATGATAACAATGAGCCCGTGGGAAAGATTTGCTGTTCTTGTCTACGGTTCAGCAAATTTCAGGTAGGTTTTTAGATAGTCTACCAATCGAAATGAGGAAGCTGTTGTTGTGTTTCACAGTTCTTTGTTGCCGCGGTGTCACAGCGAGCGTTGCTACACTCTCGGGATGGTTTGTGTCCGGAGGTCTGCAGAGTCACTGTGGAGTATTGTTCTCGGTTATTCAGACTCAGATAAGACGTAACATTCTGGTGCCAAACAGTGACTTGCAAAAACCGTCGTATTTTGTGGAGCTTGTCTGCATTTTGTGGAGGAATGTTCAGCAAAACAAGTAAAGGGGCAGCATTATGTATTTCCCATGTATTTTGTAGCACAGTCGAGTAATCATGTTAACTTCACTTGTTATAATGCTGTATGTTACCAAATATGACTTGAAAGAATTTTGACTTTGTAATTTAAGGCCTTGAAATTGGGCCTCTGTCTCTTTAAGAAGCTCCCGCTCTTTCTGAAACTCCGCCATCAGAAAGTCGTCCCATCATTGCTCCTCTATTAACCCTTTAATGACGTTTTTACCAGTTTTGCATTGCACAGTTCCTCCAGGTGTTTGCTAATTGCTGCTGACTAGTCTGAAGAAAAGGCAGAAGCCCGGAAACATCATCTCTGAGATCAGCCTGCGTCTCAAAGGTGGTGCTAGGTCCCTCCAGCCGCTTGGCACAGATGAATGGTTACGTTACGATGTAAAGCTCAAAAAAGTAGATTTTACATAATACTGGCCCTTGAGGGAAAGTGCACTCTTTCATCAGATGCACTACTTAATTACTGAGAACTAAATATGACAAATCAGAAATCAGTTTGCTATCAAAAATGTTAAGTTACCATGATCATACGACATCCAATGCAACCTGTGTTTTAAGCAGAAAAAACCTGTTCCGCATGCTACTTTAGTTAAGTTAGTTATGTGGTCTCAGAGTTTTTATCTATGTGCCTTCCTGTAGCTTTGCGTATAAAGAGTGGCCCCATGAACTTGAGGAAAGTTAGAACTAGGTTTTCAATTAGCTGTAACTGTACTCCACATCGAGGCCTTGCCTTACTGTATCACCTTTTTTTTGTTTTGTTTTGCTTTTGTGCGTGTGGGGCTATTTTCCAGTGATTAATATTCATCTGGGCATCGCTCACCCCGGGTTTCTGCAGGCTGTGTTGGTTTACGGTATTGGGTGTCCTGGGTAAACCTTTTTTTTTTTTTTTTTGCCGCATTGATCGTGTTACTTTTAATTTAACGATATGAAGTTTCAAGCCAGGGATTTACACAGCTCCCGGTCTGACCTGGAACAGGTGGCACGTGTTTCCCAACCACTGACTTCCTTCGCTTCTTATTGTCCTTTTGCCGTCGTCTGCTTTATTATTCTTTTTTCTTTTTTTTCTTCCTACCTTTTCAAACTGAATTGTTTAAAGGAGAGAGTCGGTCTCCATCACGTCCTAATAAAGACATGAACACGGTTCGACATTGAGTTGTCCCCCCCTGCGTTGACCCGGGCCTTTTTCGGTCAGCGAAAGCAGCATCTAATTCATGTTTGGTCTTAGACAAATGAGCGCTACACTGCAGTTTTATTGTTTGCTTCACGGCTTTGATGTGGAGCTTTCTAATGGGAAGCTGTTGTGTTTATGAGTCCCAAGCTTTTTAAAGTATGAGATAAAGCGTGGGAGAAGGTGTGTGTGTGTGTGTGTGTGTGTGTGTGTGTGTGTGTGTGTGTGTGTGTGTGTGTGTGTGTGTGTGTGTGTGTGTGTGTGTGTGTGTGTGTGTTTATATTTGATGGGAGAGACATGCCAAACTGCTGAAGGACGTGTCGCCCCTCTCACGTGCCATTCTGCATGACGGGAGGTGACACACTCAGGACACATCAAGGATATTATTCTGACAAAAACAAGCGTGCTCACGTCCAAAAAAAGCTCCATAGTATTAGGACTCCTATTTATGAAACTCTGCAGTAAAACTGTCACTGGAAAAGCACCTGCTTTGGCAGCCTGATTGTTTTTTTTCCCTTACATTCACATCTTTATATACTCCTAATTTATCTTCAGGGAATATTCCAGTCTTAGACTAAAGCTGGAGTAAAAATGCCTTTCTGTTTTTGTATGTAACTGAGGATGCTGACCTGGTCAGTTTTCCCCAAAATATTGCTCAACACATTGCATAAAATTGAGCTTTAGGCTTGAAGTTTGGCCTGAAATGTGTCTTATTTCTTGGTAAAGCCTTTACTAGAGCTTGGATGTATTGCCTCAGGGTTCTAGGCAACACAAAGTACCTCAGACTATTGAGTGCTGTTGGCTTACAACGGTGTTAAGTGCTCTATCTTTAGAAATACTACAAGGTGTGCTTAACACCCGTACGGTTAGAAATTGGTTCCAGCTCCAGTCTGATATTCCTGCTTCACATGTGTCGACTGGTATCTTTTGTTTACAGAGTGTCACCAATTTCTCTGTCATGCTCTGAGGCTCAAAAGGAGACGCTTTTTGACCAATGAGAGCCTTGCTTTATTCTCACTAACCAGTCAACCAAAAGGCATCGATTTAAAACACCTTACATGTTCATTTTGTGAGCTTGTTTATTTGTATTTATTTTTTCCTCATAATCAGCTATTTGTTGTTTGGTTCTTGTGTCAAACTGTTGATTAATATAATGCTTTGCTTTCCTTTAGGAGTCAGAATGTTGTCTTTCGCCGGCCCGATGATCAGCCTTTCAGCATGACACCGAAGTGATTTTAGGGATTAAGAAGAGACTGTCCTATTCCAACTGTGCTGACGTTCCAGGAAACCAAAAAGTGTGGGTCAGTGAATCCCTTCTGACCTTGTCCAGCTGCAGCTTAGAGCCCCGGCCAAGATAAACATAAAACCAGTCCGGTCAAGACGTGTGTGAGTCTCGAAACATAAAAAACAACCCAGCGAAGCAGAGTTCAGTGTCTCGCAGCAGAGCTACCACTGCTGGACTTTTTTGTCCAGCAGTGTTGTCATATTCAACATTGTGCTTCCAAGCTTTTCCCAAAAGTAATTCTGTGCCAAACCAAAGCTGATAAACTGCATTGTGTCTGGTCTGCAGCCAAAAGAGGCTCCGATTAATGATGCCGTGTTCTTTCCTGAGTGAGTGTGTGCGTGACTGCAAAATTTTTTTAAAATGTGCCAAAGGATAAATCCTGGACACATGACATCCCCATCCCGGTTTCCTCCACAGTTGTGGGGCTTTACAGCTTTAAAAGTAAATCTTTAGCTGTAAAGACTGTACGGTGCACAACTCGCAGTCCAATCATCGGTTCTGGCTGCTGTCGCACACTGGGAGAAAAACAGGGAGGCGACATAAAGCACAGTGCTTCCATGTCTTCCATTGACACTCCTCTTTCAACGTATCCACATCTTATAAACATTTTCTTGACACCAATAAGAGCCACTTTGGGGCCCAAAGAAAGTCATGAAGCTGCAGACGTTGCCTTCATGAGCAAGAACAAAAAAATATAAAATGTTATTGTTGTCCCTAATATTTAGTTCTTCTTCTACAGAACTAAATATTAGGTCTGTGTAGACATGAGCTAATGGACATAATGACATTAAACACAGCAATATCCATTTCCATGTTGCTTTTATTTCAGTTGTAGTCAAAGTTGCATTCACACCAGCTGTAATCAAAATCTAGTCTGTTTGATTAGAAAGTCCGGTTCGCAGAAGATAGAAGAATAAAATCACGCGCATGAACAGGGATTGCAAAAGACACGTATTTTCGTACCTCAATAATCTTACCAGGCTTGAAAAGGAGCATGTTGAGTAGGATCACATCTCATTGAAGAGATACTGACATCTCAATCTGCTCATCTTCCCTCTATTTTTTTAAGTCTTTCATACTTTGCTTTTTTTGCTTCGATATCAAGTACAAAATCTTTTTTTTTCTTCATTTATAAACACAGGAGACAAGTGCATAAAAAAAGCACATCGTAACGCTTTACAATAATGTGACTGCATGTGCGACAAAGACATGTTGGAGACAGATGACCACCAGATACCACCACAGTACCTCGGTGTCTGCACCCCGTTGCCAGAGGATTGTTTCCTTCCCCATGTAATCCCTGTGTTTATTTGTCTGGTACAATTGGCATGTTGCAGGCTTTCTGTATAAATAGCCTCTCCTCGACCCGAATTGTCAACTGCATGTGGTATTTTTAGTGAAGGTAGGATTAGGTGTTTAGTGACCCATGAGGATTTGGTTAGCAGGTTTATCAGGCTTGATGTGACTTGAGACGATCGGTCTGGAAATGACCCGACAAACGTCCCTGTAGGTAAGATCAGCCTTTTTCCACTGAGGGCCTGCCAGGGACGGGGACAGTGTCGCTCCGTGACCCAGTGGGTTCGTGAAGCGCCGTGTTTCTCCTCTATCAGCATGTAATTTCTATGTGCGGACTCCTCTGGGTTCTGTACATGCAGATGCTTATGTCCTGTTGGCCTTTAATGTAAATCCTCAAAGGTAAAATTCAATCATCACGTCACCTCATTTGGCTTCGTTCCTTCGTTCAGATCCCAGTTCAAACACACATCCAGGACTTGGCTCATATTTATTGGAGTAGCATTTGGGGCAAGCGCTTCGTACATGAGAGGTTAAAGTTAGTTTGTAGGACAAACCATTGTGGCAGTCGGGCTTATCATACTTTAGATTAATTTGCACTTCATGCTCTCTGCCAGTCTCTTCTTGTCTTTCACCTGTTTTACGTCCACAATCACTCACCACTTCTATATTAGCTCTCTGCACGTCTAAAGCCAGTGGCCGACTGGACAGAAGGCCGACTTCACCCTTCCTTCCTCCCCACTGGCCTGTTGTTCTACTCTCTGTGACTCAGGTAAAGGTCATTCATTTTTGCTGTTTAACAGCTTTTGATCGTACGTTGCAGAAATAGAAAGAAGTAGAGATACCTGCAGATTGTTGAGCAGCTTTGGCTGCATCTACCTGGGAAGCTCGGTGTAACATTCTCCACAACACCGTGCGATAACATTTTTTAACATATATTTTTCTATATAAATGGAAGTATTCCAGGTGTTAAAATAGCTGGAGGTCTGTAAATCTGTGCAAAGACTCAAAAAAGTCTTCGCAAATACTCTCCATCGACCTGCAGCTGTGATTGCAGTGAATGGACTCATCGCACATCAGTGAACGTAACAGTTATTAACGACTTATTAAAATGAATAGAGAGAAAAATAACTCGCCGGCTTGATCTAGCGTTATTTTTGCCTGCTGTGATAATCTGTGCCAATAAGTGCTAGGAGGGTTGAAGATGAGGATTATAGTTTCCACTCCGGTCAGAACACGAGCCCTGAGCCACCTGGTGCGTCACCACTGCTCACCGCACCTCCTGCTTAAGGCAGCGCCTTCCAGCTCCAGCTTCGGAGGAAGGTCTTAAAACGACCACAAGGAATGCGAGTAAAACATGTTTAGAAAAGCATAAAAAGCAAACTTAGGGTTAAAATTGACAACATTTTATTTTTTTTCTCGTTGCTATTAGAGATGAACCAAAGAGAAATTTGTGCCTTGGCCTGCGGTACATTGAGAAGTGCATACATGAGCATGATTGACAGCGCTAGTGCCTTCCTCCGGGCTCTGATTGGTTGTTTTTGACCAGAAGAGGTGCATTTTTGCAGATCGCTCAGATTATCTGACTCATACCTCACTGTCACAACATAGTGACAGTTTGAACAAATATATAAAATATTTATATAATATAATATTATATAATATAATATTATATTATTATATTATATTATTATATATTATATAATTATATTATATAATATTTTTTTAAATATAGCAAACTGTAGCTGTAACTGTGCTGGAGCTTTAATGGGATAAAAAGTTCAAGTTTGGTCTGGTCTGATCAAAGAGCTCTCTTTTGCATGTTTGCTGTGTCCAACGTGGCTTCTGGCAAACCACAAGTGGGTCTTCTGATGGTTTTCTTACAACCATGTCTGTCTTCTCGCCACTCTTCCACAAACGCCACATTGGTGCACAGCTCAGCTCTCACCTGAGCTGTGGGTCTCGGATCTGCTCAGTCTCGTCTTGCTGGGTTTGCGGCTGCGTCGTCTTCTTTCCATTTCCGGATGACGGATTCAGAAAATGTTCCAGTTTTGAGTCTTCTTCTCACAGTGACAACATCAGCCTCGAAGAATGGTGTTGCATTTTGTGTTTCCAACTGGTTGGTCACTGGTCAGGCCCGGTCCGATTTAAAACCATTCTTTCAGGACACGAGCAAATTTCATAGTCAAGTCACATTTACTAATAAAGCACAGTTAATGCACAAACATGGACTCAGTTGGTCAGTTGCTTCCCAAACAAGAAATGTGTTTCTGTGTTTTTAAACGATGTAAGGACCCGCTTTAATTATTGAAAAAATGATCTGATCTGGAAGATGTTTTTGATTTACTGGGGACGCTCCTTGTTTTGGTCTTCTTGTCTTTCTGGGGAAAGAATGTGACCCGTCCTGTCAGAGTTGAACAACCCTGCCGTCACAAAAACACGGAAACAGCTGAATCCAGCCTCGACATCCCCTTCCGGATTTCATTTCTCTCTCCCTTCCCCCAGACTGCTCTGCCACTGCCTTTGTTTGCTTTGCCTCTTCGCCTCGAAGGGTTACCACCCAACAACCTGCTTTGGAGGGCCCTGATTGGTGGACTCCTGGTGTCGGGGCGGGCCAAGCGTCAGGCTTGTGACCAGTGCTGGAGGGGCTCTCACAAGCATTCAGTCTGCAGCAGAGCAGGACAGCAGAGATCCTTGGCATGACACTCTGAAAAGCGCTATACTCGTTCTCCTCTGCGTCAAGGGCTGCCTGGGAGAAAGTTGAGGGGAATAAACATCGGCTGGTTTCTCTGCCCCGTTTCCTCTCCATTTCCTCCTTTCTTTGTTTTGAACCAGCAGAGTCCCCCGAGAGCCGATCATCACAACATCAACTTCTGAGGACACCGTGGCAGTATTTCGCAACAATCCGCAACCTCACACGCAAGGACTTCTGATCAGAAGATCTGCAGCCCGTGAGCGTCCCTGAAAGACAGAGGTCCCCAAGCCCCCCAGGCCTCCCTCCACATTCGTGCATGCGGGTGTGAGGAGGCTAATGCCCGCCGTAAGGTGGCCAGTGCCAGAGGAGGATGAGTCCGGCTGTGGAGGCTCAGGCCCAGGAGGCCACGGGTGCAGAGCAGCAGCAGAAGCAGCAGCAGAACCAGCAGAACCAGCAGCAGCAGCAGAACCAGTTGCAGCACCAGCCGTGCTACATGGAGAAGGGAGTGATGCTTGAGCCCTTTGTGCACCAGGTGGGGGGGCATTGCTGCGTCCTGCGCTTCGGGGAGCAGACCATCTGCAAGCCCCTCATTCCCCGGGAGCATCGGTTCTACAAGACTGTTCCCGCTGCAATGAGGAAGTTCACCCCACAGTACAGAGGTAGGGAGCATTTTTCTAACCTACACGGCTACTGTCGTTTAAACACAACACTCCTTTAATCTGTGCTGTGGATCTGCACGACTTTGGATCTTTGTTTTTCATTATTTCATTCAAACATCTGATGTGCTGGTGCAGGTCTTGCATGAGAGAAGGTGCAGCAGATTGTTGTGAGGCAACAGAAGGGTTGTTGGTGGTTTTTTAAAAGGCTGCCAAAAATGACTCAGTTTCTCCACAAGAGGGTGCTGTAGCTGGCAGCCGGCTGGACACCATTACTCTCCGTCTGTTGTTTGTTACTGTTAGTGATAAAGGCAAGTGAGGGTGAAAAGGCGGGAGCCGCTGTTTGTTGGCAGTACAAAAACACATGAAGCTGCTGGGCGGAAGGCACCGCTAAAGAAAACGTTATAGCTGTTTATGATAAAAGCAAAGTTATGATGTTGTGAAAATACACAAATGTCTCGAGGTTTCTGTTCTGGAGATGAGGAACGTTTGAGAACTCTGTGAAAATTTGCTCAGTTTTTTTTTTTTTTTAATCTATTTTTCTCAGTATGTATTTCTATGTCCTCCGAGTGAATTTTAGACTCGCAGATGACAAAAACAGCCGACTTTGAGTCATCCACAGTTGCTTCACTCAGTAACAGCCTCCACTCTGAGAAGCATTTCTGTCTGTGACACACACTGGAGGTCACACAGATGTGTTTAGTGATCGGGAAAGTATCAGATTGTTGAGTTTCCAATCCGGTCCGTCAACAAAGGACACGACAAGAAAGTTGTCCCAAACATATATTTCTGTCTATTTTATTAATTGTTGAACATATCTTTTTTTTTTCTCCCCCCATTTCAGGTGTCGTGTCGGTCAGCTTCGAGGAGGACGAAGAAGGGAATCTTTGCCTCATCGCCTACCCCCTGCACAGCGACCTGCCGGCTGACGTCGAAAACAAAGACCCCTCCGCCGACTGTGACCCCAAGAAGAAGATGCTCCACCGGGGCCAAATGGTCACGTCCTCACAGATTTTGGAAAGCGAAATCTACAGCAAAGACGGCCCAGGCCACCACTTTGGAAAAGACCGGGACAAGAGGTGAGGCAGGAGCCGACGACGCCCACATCAAATTCAAAGCGACGCGCGGTTACCGTGAAACGTGTCCATGTCCTGTTAACTTACAACTCCGTGCTTCACTCAGGTGGCACTCGCTGCAGGACTACCTGGAGATGGAGCAGCCGCAGCAGGCGGAAGTGCTCCACTACAGCCTGGAGCACAGTCACAGTAACGCCGCCCCGCAGCTCAAACACAACCCCTTGATCCTCAAGTGTCAGCAGCAGCATCTGCAGCGCATGAAGGAGAACGCCAAGCACCACAACCAGTACAGTATCCTTCAATGCCGCAAGGTGTTGCAGCCTCTAGATCGGATCTGGATATGCACAGATAGGCACCGGGTGGTGCTGTTCTTTTCTCCTGTAGAGGAGAAAAGAAAGTGGCCATCTGAGATCTTTTTTGTTCTTACCGCAGTGTACAGTGCGTGTTTGTAAGTTAAAGTTGTAATCTACCTTTTTATCATCAAGCTGTAACAAAGAGGGCGCAAGTTTCTTTATATTCAGGCGTCATGTTCACAGCCACATGTTTCTTGACACCGGTGCCTCAGAGTTCATCTTGCTGGAGAACCTGACCTGGCGGCACACGATACCGTGCGTTTTGGACCTGAAGATGGGAACGCGGCAGCACGGAGACGACACCTCTGAGGAGAAGAAGGCCGTACGCATCCGCAGGTGCCAGCAGAGCACATCAGCCGCCTTAGGGGTCCGCCTCAGTGGCATGCAGGTGTGAAGAGTCTACTTGACTTTTCTGTTTGTTTGTTTTGTTGTTGTTGTTTTTTTTGCTGATAAAAATGACATCATTACTTCATTGATTCTTTTTATTTATTTATTTTTTGCCTGCCACCAGGGGCCAGACTTCAGAAAGGTCTCACAGGGGGACGGCTCATTTAGCATGTGGCATTTTTATTAAAATATTGTTGTATCTTCATATATATTACTTAAACTACACTCAAATATTTGAAAACCAATTCGGACCATTCAGATGTTCTGTAATTTGAACAATCAAAAGATATTATGTTCTGGGATAAGGCACCAAAAACTTGCTCTAACCCAGGGGCCCTTATTCTTCTAAGTCCGGCCCTGCTGACCCGGCAGACACTGAGCTTACCTCACCTTTAAAACTGTAAGAAACAGATAGTTGGTGTACATTAGGCATCAGTATCTAGCTATAATCATTTCTGTTTTTATTGAATTTTTTTTTAACGCAAAATAAACTTTTTTTTTTTTTTTTACAATTGTACTCCCTCGTTAAAACATGTCTGCAGTGTGGCCTTCATTCTTTTATGCATGTTTGAGAAATCCTTTAATCTCCCATGGCAACCATTCAGCTGTGAGAAAAACTCCTCGTTGGACCAAGCCCCGCCTTCAAGGCACAGCTCCTCCTCTGAGCTTCTTGAAGGCGGAGTTTCAGAAAGAGCAGGAGATTTTAAAGAGACCGAGGCCCAGTTTGAAGGCGATAAATCAGGAAGCAAAACTTCTCTTATGCTATAAAACAAACAAACAAACAAACAAACAAAAAAACAATACTGCCAAGATAAGATATGAAATTAAATTTTGTTTGCAAAGCATATTCACAGAAAAAAAAAGTTTTAATTTAATTCTTTTGAAATTTTTCGATCTCTGCAGGTGTACCACTCCGACTCTGGCCAGCTCACATTCATGAGCAAGTCCCACGGCCACAAACTGACCGTGGCAGAATTCAAAGAGGCTCTGTTCAAGTTCTTCCACAGCGGCCGGCGTCTGAGGCAGGAGCTGTTCTCGCCGGTGCTGAGCCGGCTCCGGGAGATGCAGGACGCCCTGGAGTCCTGCGAGTCGTACCGCTTCTATTCCAGCTCCCTGCTCATCATCTACGACGGGGCGCAGCGCAGAAGACACTTCTCCAGCACCGAAGACGGGGTCTCTGAAGGCGAGGAGGAGGAGGACGACGACGAGGAAGAAGTGGAAGCTGAGCCTAAAATGGACGAGGACGAGGAGGAGAGCGAAACAGAGGGCGCGTCCGGCTTTCCTTGCGCCCCGGCGCCATCTAGCGACGCCAGTAGCGGCGGCGGGAGCTCCAGCATCAGCCAGTCCTGCTCGGACCTCCGCAGCCCTGCGGTGGATGTGAGGATGATCGACTTTGCTCACACCACCTGCAGACATTACCGCGAGGACAGCGTGGTCCACGAGGGCAAGGACAGCGGCTACATTTTCGGCATCCAGAACCTGATCACCATCATCTCTGAGCTGGAGAACCACTGCACAGACTGAGCAGCGAGACGGAAAACGCATTCAGGCTCCAAGCCACTGACTCAGACCCTCGGTCCCAGGATTGGACTGCTGTAGCACCGTAGCCGTTTCTATACCGCCTCCTGTTTTCACCATCGATGCTTTATTTTTATTTTATTTTGTTTTTTTGGCGTAGCCGTTGGGACTGACAACCAACCAAGAGAGACAGTAAAGAACCGTCTTTGTGAACGTCCCGTTTTAACACTAGTAACCAATGAGAAGAAGGGGACAGCCGTGGATACAAAGCCATCGAAACGTCCAAGATCAGCAGGTGTTCTCGTGTCAGATTTCCAAAGAAAGTGTCATTTTGCACACGCGCGCGCTCACACACGCACGCCCTGAAAGGGCAGCGTGTGTTTGAACTGAAGCGGGGAGAAGCAGAGGACAGAGAGTGTGAGGAGAGGAGCGGCTTCAGTTCTTCTTCTACATGCTCATCCTGCCGCCGTCGTCTCCTAAAGCGAAACAAATCTCAGAGAGTTGATAGAGAGATATTTATTTATTTCATTCGTTTTGTGAAATAAACTAAAAAGGTCAACAAGCAAAAGAAAAGAATGTGTATGGAGACTAGTACATTCCATATTATTAATGTTAAAGTAATGATATTGATTAATATTGTTATTTGGCATGGTTGGATACCTCTCCCTTGTTTGTTATCCACGCTTTGTTGGAGGGGAATTAAAACCTTTGTGGTAGCAGCATGTCTTCTGTTGTTTGTTAAGTTGGTTAGAGAACAAATGATTCAGTAGATTTGAATGAAGCAATCAAATTTTATGCAAATCTTCCAGAAACCAGAGCGAGTCTATGACGTCAGATTCATTCGTATCTCACATACGTAGAGATTTAATAAATAAAATACCTCCCGCATCTTCTTGCATTCACAAGGGTTCAAACGCACTCATTGTTTACAAATATTTTTATTTTGGGCTTGTTTGTTGATCTGATCTTTAAAGAGGTTGGTGTGATTATGCAACATGATGTTAGTATGTAGACCTTATCAAAGAAATGCCTCGAGCGATGCTTTGATTCTTTCATGCTCCTTCAGACTAGCAGCAGCAATTAGCAAACATCTGGTGGAACAGTGCAACTGCTGAGCTTTTTACAAGAACTGCTTCTTAGTCCAACCCTCCTATGAACGGCGCTAACACTTTATTTGAAGGGGTGTGCATAAGACTGAAAACAAGAATTTACACTCATTGTGAATTTTTTCTAATTCATTCAGGGCAAATATAGTAATACGGCCCCAAATAGATGCATACAAAAAAAAAAAAAAAACAATAATATTTTGGGTAAATGTCCCAAGTTGCAGAGAAAAAACCAGACGTATTCCAAGGCAGCAGAACATTTTTTGCAAAATTTTGGCTGGAAATTGGACCAAACAGCTCAACTCGCTTTTGCTTGTTTGGGATCTCTGATCCTGTTGGAACAACAGAATTTCATTCATCGAACCCAAACTCTGACTTTCCTCTGGCGAACGTTCTCCAACAATCTCCGAACCTTTTATGACGTAAAACTTGATGTCAGTTTATGTAGTAAAATGACATCAAATTAAATTTTATGACAAAAAAATGTCATTAAATAGTGTATTACATTTTTGGTCATCAACCAGAAGACGCTGGAACAACAATGTCGCTTTCTACATAGGACTAAGTTTGACAAGACCATGTAAGGAGAATGGTTCTTCCTCCAAAATAGATACCTTCTTCAAGCTTGCCTGAAATTTGCAGCTTCTCATGCGCAAGAGGACTAAAAGTGCATCTGCTTTGCAGCAATAAGAAAATTGTCACGAACAATTATGGCAGCATTCGTTATAAAAAGTAGGAGCACATTTTAACGTGTGATGCAAACACACCGACCCCGACAATTATCATTCTTCTCTGTGATTTTGATCAGGCGTGGTGATTAAAACTTCAATCTCCCATTAATACATGACTAAGGCGTTTATCCCCTCAGCCATTAAGAGTTTTTACTGCAGACAGAAACTGTGGACTGTTCCAGCAGGAGGCTGGTGACGACGTTCCCTTCCCGTCCCCAGGCCGCCTCAGCCAGTCTCAGCCACCGCCAGCTGGTCTGAGTCAGACGGCGCCACGAAGGCCACTCATCTGCTCTGGGAGTCGCAGGCGCATCAGTTGTCTGCGTGAAAAAAACCAAATAAATAAATACAACAGCTCATGAGCAGATGAGGGCTTGCGTCAACATCTTAGCACGCTGTGCGATGTGCCACTCCGGTGGATCTTCTGGCTATTTAATGTTCTAATGAACTTTTCTGCTGGCAAATTAGGCCATAAACATTATTCTTGGAGTTATTCTTATTGTTTTTCTTAGCATATGCTTGTCAGCGACTGGTTTATATAACTTTCCCTTACATTTGTTTTTTGCTTATAGATGTAAGCGAATATGATGTGTGTTTAGATACACGCAGCATTGTTCAGATTTATTGCCACTCTTATGAAATATATATAACAAGAGTAATATACATATATATATATGTATGTAAAACGTTGGTGCATTTTGGCCTCTGAAGTGAGTGTGTGAATGAATGAATAAGGAAGATATTACAAAGTATTCCTGCTCTTATATCTCTCCATTTTCTCCAATTATCCAGTCAGATAACTGTAATGCAGGCATGTGCTTCACTGGTGAGGCACGTTTGGTTTGTTGAGACGGTAATCCCTTCGGCTGCAGTGGGTCAAACCCTCTATGAGCGTCGCCACAGACGCTGTGACCTTTAAGAGTCTAGGTCAGGGCAGCGATGGGAGAGCACATGCTGTCCTCGATCGGAAATCACTTTTGATACGTTTTGCTTTCCACACACATGAAAGGTTTTAAAAACATGCATATACATATAAAGCAGGAGGCCTAATTTAAGCGACAAGGGTTTCAAATCTGTTTTCAATTGTAAAAAAAAAAGAAAAAAAAAGTGCAGGTATTAAAACGGCTTCGCTACATTCTTTGAAGTCTCTCGTGTTTTGTCACATTACAGCTAAAGCGCAAAGAAGTGCATGACTGTGGAGTGGAGGGAAAGTGTTTCACCTTTTGTTGCAAATTAAAACAGGAAGTCTGTCCCGGTAACGCCGGTCGCTCAATAAAGTTTTCTGAGAAAAGCTCCGAGGCCTGCTCAGAACAGGCTGTGTTTATACCGCCATTAAATCTAATTGATCTAATCCAGTTTGACTCCTCAGGACATTTGACTCCACTGGATTTTATTCAGGGGTGTAAGAATGAGCTAAAGGTTCCAAATCTAAACACACGGCACATTTTTCACACCTGCATTTGTGGGGAAAAAAATTCAAAATCATGCACAGACGTTTGTGTGAACACTTGAGAAAATACACCAAGGTTTGACAAATTAGTTCTTTGCAAAGAACTGTGTCTGGTTGATGTTTAAAGGCTTTGAACAACAGATGAGAGGATGGAGAGGTAGCAGATCAGCTCTTCCCTCGTCACGCTGCTGGGGACGGAGGGAGGGTGGGAGGGAGTCCGTAGTGTTACATAACAGCCTCGGGGTCAGTGGGCTGCTCTCAGCCAGCTCAATGATCCCATTCTGTCACCGCTCCCTGTGCTGCGTCCGTCTGGGCCTGCGCGCCCGTACATTTAATAAGCTTCATCACCTTTAAAAGAAAAAAAAAAATCAATAAATACAAACACATTTCTTGAATTATTCTGTATTCCTGTGCATCACTCCAGAGGAGTTTGTCACCACAAGTGGAGCTCTTGCATAACAGCGGGTAAAGTCACTATGGCAACAGCAGCCAAGTTTAAAAGGGTGTCAAGTTTTCTTCTTTTTTTTTCTTTTCGGTCCCCGTAGTCGCATCCTCATTCTTGAAATCGTTGCACCGTCTGCCCTCGTCTTTCATTCATTGAATTCACTCCTCTGCAGCAGAATCGAGTCAAACAGCTGCGACGTGAAAGTGTTCTTGGACTCCTAGTAGAAAGCTGCGTTGAAGCTGATTGTCAAAGTTGCATGGGAAGAATAGAAAGCTTCTGTAAAGTTCTGCAGCCTTTAGAAAACACAATGCAGCTTGGGAACTCGCTCTGGCTGGCGGCTGTTCGCTGCACCATCTGTCCTTGACCTTTACACTTATGGACATCTGAGCCAGCATGCAATGTTGGGGAAAACACTGAGGTTTCAATATTCATTCCTTTGTGTTTGCCTTCTAGGAAACTACTCTGCTCAGGTGTTTGTGCCTCTTCCGTATATAAACTGTCGATAATTTGCTCAGTCAGTGTCCATTTACGTTAAGTCTCGCTGAATGCTCAAACCGTCCGTACGCACTCGTTATGTTCCGCCTGTTTTTTCCCGCGTGGAAACTGGTGAGTTTTCCGTGTGATTGCTCTGTTGCCTTAACGTGTTTACCGCATCGCTCCAGGGACCTGAATGCAGCAAGCAAACATCAGCTCTACATAATATTGTTGAATCTCATTCTGGCTGCACTGTTCTGTCTGCCCTGATGACGATTCACTCATCTCTGCATGCTGGATACATGAAATTGAAACTGTTGGCTTGGCGCTTTTTTCTTTTATTAATTTGACTAATGAAATAATTTAGGATCGCACATGAAGCATTGCATTTTTATTGCCGGGTGATCAGTTGAATCTTGATTATATAAACAATAGCTCCATCGTGACGCAACAAAATACACCGACTTCCACGTCCTTGACCCCGATACGCGTGCACTATTCAGAGAGGGGGCAAAAGCAACACACATGAACAATATTTAAAGCTAAAAAGATAAACGTGTGATTAAGATGTGTTATTGTGGGGATTAATCTTCTGACCTGTGTGCAAAAAAAATGTGTCGTCTCATATTTGATACATTTTAAGGACCGTTTTCTCAACACACAAAACGTCGATTATTCACGTTCTACAAAATTAATACCAATCAAAAAATGAGAAAAGCAAAGACTTTGGAAATGAATCGTACTGGAGCAACATACAGCGTTTGCAGCATGATGCTAATCACATATATAGTTACCTGTTACATTCGTTAAGCATTCAGTTCTCCTCTCCTTCCTCCAGTTGCTTTTATGTACAGTTGGATTTACCCATCCAGTTCAATCAAACCGACCGTCCAAAGAGCGTGACGCGTCAACACAGAGCCTCAGACTGATTATGTAGCCACAGAAAAATCCAGAAACAAACATTCGAAGCAGAGGAAGAGGAGAGGAAAGGCAAGCTGAAGCCAAGATGTAATTAGGGTGTTACGTAAGTTGGGGCAGAGAGCGCTGTCAGCCAGGCGTCCGGGGCACAGAGCCGGGCCGCAGGCTCCCACTGTGCATCGGTCCACCCTGTCAGAACTATTTACACCGACCTCTTAATTACTGTAATGAACCATCACAGGCATAAATTAACTCCAGACAAACTCTTCACATGGACTCACAAGTGAAGGTGAAATGAAAAAGAAAAGAACAAAAACAAGATCGTCTGCTCTCTCGGGTTATGTTTCGGTGTGGCTTTTTTGTTTCAGTGCCACGTTGCAAATGGATGAATTGAGGTTTTGGACTTAAATTTTAAAAAGTCCACAGAAAAAGTGCTTTTGGATCTCTCTTGTCATAACTGGCTGCCTAAACATTCACAGCCTGATGGTGTTTCAAGATCAGGCAGGAAGTGTTACTTCATTTCTTTTCTATTGCAATTAACCTGTTGAGTCCTTTTACTCGTGGGTTATTAGTCTTTAGAAACTCCTT
Organism: Poeciliopsis prolifica; assembly: GCF_027474105.1. NCBI lineage: Eukaryota > Metazoa > Chordata > Actinopteri > Cyprinodontiformes > Poeciliidae > Poeciliopsis > Poeciliopsis prolifica. Next base: position 4,979,280 of record NW_026562378.1, on the reverse strand, counting down.
TGAATCTGATGAATCTTCTTTAAAACTATGTTCAGCCCCTGTCAGGCTCGTTTTCTTGATGTCCATCCATGACCTGCTGAGGACTCTGCCCAGATGAGCCTCAGGGCCTCAGGGTGAACTGTGCTGTTTACATTCACTCATTCCTATAAATAAATAAGATAAAATATGACTCATCTACTTGTTAGCATCGCCATCGTCATCATCACAGCACATCTTTCTCGCATATTAGCCTCACCCCCTCAGGCACGCTGCACTTCTGTGTCACTCTGCGCTACATCACTTGGTGGAGGCATACGTGTCTGGTGATGTGTGTAATTTATTGTAAAAATGAGGCTAGATCCAATGCAATGGATTTTATGACAGCAGTAGTGTGTGTGTGCGCTAAGTGTGTGCGTCAAGCACACACAATTTGTGAGGCCGAGTGCTATTAGGTAGATGTTTAAAAAAAGGATCTGAATGATTATTTGATTTGATTTTCTTTTGTTGTAAAAATCTGCCTTAGTGAGTTTAATAACTTCCTTCCATTGAGTCATTTGACAGAAAAGCCACTTAAAAGTACAATTTGATACTCGTCCAGACATTTTGAAATTTTGCTTAACACAACCAATCAGCATGGCTGCCTTGATGGCAAAGGATGTTTGGTCCAGATTTTGTCCCACAGCTGCTTTTTTATTAAACTTGACTGATAGGCCTGGTTTAATAAAGCTGGACGTTGGATGAGAGCGTTCGCTCAGCCTGAGCCACAGATCCATCAGACATGCTCTCCATGCGCCACATCAGATTGATGCCACATGTGAGCTACTGGACAGCAGCTCAGTTTGCTTTCTGCTCACTTTATTTGACTAAATAATGGAAAAAAAAGAAGCACAGGTTATTTGAAGGACAGTGCTGACCAATGACCCACAGCGCTTGTTGCTCCGTCTCTTCAGGTGGTAAAATGTAAACAGTGCTCAGCATTTGTTTGCCATTGCTCGCAGTTCCATGTGTTACATAAAGCAAATATTAAGGACACACGGAACATCTGCAAGGACATGCAGGTCCACGTGCAGGGAGGAGGCAGGTCATCGCTCTCGCTTCTTTATTTGTCTATCTTTCATTTTTGCCCAGAAGAAGAGAATAGCATCCTTTGCACGTAGAAAATTTGTCAATATATTGTTAAATTATTCCTGCTTACCTGTTTCATTCCTAATTTACCTTTCAGTTCATTAAGACACAAAGTGAATGTGATGTCTAAGTCAGAGTTCGACAGAATTCCTACGCAGTTGACGGTCGAGACTTTATTGAATTCAAGCCACAATATGGCAGACGATTCAAAGGACTGTGGAAAGCAGAGACTGGAGGGTCTCTTTGTGATGTTTGCTTGTCCTCACCTCTGTGTTAGCTCACAGCTCTTTGGTCTTTATGTAACCACGGCGCGAACAAATATCCCTTTATCTGAATCAAGATGAATGGCCTTCAGACCACTCTTCACTCTCTCTCTCTCTCTCTCTCTCTCTCTCTGTGTGTGTGAGTGTGTGTGTTCTGCTGCATTATTATAGTCTAGGCCATAGGGAAAGCATGGACATGTACTAAGTGAATAACCTGCACAGCAAATTGCTAAAATTTTAATGTTAGCTTCAATGCCACTGTTAGTCTAGTGAACAATCACTAGAATGTTGGTCTACCAGCATGTTGACAGCATCACAACGTCTGATGTTACAAGCATGAACCCTACAAAAGGTAGGAACTGTAAGAAGTAGCTAAAAAATACGTCAAGCATGTTAATCACGCTTCTGTATGCACTTCTCACAGCCTCTTCCATGCTTTTTGCTGTGCTGCAGCTTCTCAATCACTAGAGTCTGCCACGACTTCTCAGGCTAGTTAGTGTGGCCACCTATTGAGCAGCGCATTCACATGGATGATTGACAGCGCAAGAGATCCTCCTCGTGGTTCTAATTGGTTGTTTTCAACCAGGAGCGGTGTATAGAAGCAACTCGATTTGTTTCATAGATTATGTGTCTCTTATTACACTGTCACAACAGCTTTGATGGTAACAGAATAAAAATCAATAAATACATAATAAACTGTTTTTTTAAGAGTTTCAGAATAGTAGGTGCCAATATGCATTGCTACGGCCCCAATTAATAAATGTAAATAAATGCATGAGTAAATAAATTAAAATCATTTCATACACCATTTGGGCAACACCGGCCTCTAGTGGCGAGAAGTAATATTACTACTGAAATTATTCTTTAATTTCTGTACTTCTGAAATTTCACTTGACTGAAGAATTTATTCTTCAGTCTAAAAATATTAAAGGTAACTATACCATTGTTTTCTTTTTTTTTCATTCGAGCACATTCTTAATTATTTATCTCCAGGAGAATGACAATGACTACATCTGTTGTTGACCAAAGAGTTGATCATAAATAGAAAAAAAAGAAGTCAGATCTATATATGTTACAGCAGCAGAACTTTTATCGTTGATGTAAAATCAAAGCAAAGAAGCAAAAAAGAAAATAGAGAAACAACAGCTTTGGGGAAGACGACTGCGCCATCTGCTGGGTGATTTGGAAATGGCTACTCCTCCGAGATTAAGGAGGCAGAATTGGAGACACGATTTATTTTCGTTATATAATGTTTCTGCTGTCTGCTATTTTTTTTTTTTTTTTTACAAGTTGCACATTTCTTTGAATCTTAGTGTGCTATTTTGTCAATACGTGTACAGCGTCACTATATCATGCTATAATTTACTGCGCAGGCGCTTATATTTATTTTTACATGTTTTCATGTGAATACTTCCTCTTTAACTTGCTGCTGCTACACATATGGGGCTGGAATGGATATATTGTAGAAAGAAAATAGTCTCAAAATATTTTCTGTCTGTAATATTTCCATTCTATTCTATTATGTTCTATTCTATTATGTTCTATTCTATTCTGTTCTATTCTATTCTGGTCTGTTTTATTCTATTCCATTCTATTCTGGTGTGTCCCTATTGTAACTGAAAGCAGTGAATATCTGTAAAACTTTTGAATGTGATCTCCGTGACTTTAATAGAAAATGAACAAAAGTGAGGGAGTGCGAGCCTTAAATGGCTTGTTAATCTCAATTTTTAGGTTTTCAAAATTTTTCTGAATGTTGCTGCCTTGCCCCTGCTTGAACAAAGACAAAAAACACACAAAAAAAGAAACGGTTTGCAGCTTTAATCAGATAGGTGGGGTGGGTTGGTTGAAGTCTCCAAATCACAGCCACTAGTCACTCCGGGAATGGGGCGCCCTCTAGTGGACAGGAGGTCCTTGTGGACAACAGAAGCTTGTTTAAAACCTAAGCGTTGAGAAAAATCGCTAATTTTTCACATGGAAATAGTCATTCCGGAAGCTTGCGAGGTTGCGCCTGCGGAACGTTGTGCTCGCCGCCTGTGGCGGGAAATATTCTGCGCAGTTTGTCCGTCGGAGAAGTGACGTGTGCCTGCGGCTTGTCTGGTGACGTGTCTCTACGACTCTCTCTTTCCTCTCGCAGCGGCTGATGGAGCCACACTGACTCCTCCGTGCACTCAAAACTGTTAACAGCCACGCAGCAGGAGTCGGCCCAAGGACATCATGGGGAGTAAGTGCTTTCCCCGTTTGCTCTTCTGCTTTTCTCCATGAAAAGGCTCCTGAATTAGCGGCTGCGTTTTTAAACTTGGAGGAGGAAGGAACGGTGAGCTCTCGCAGGGAAGCTAATTAGCTAACCTTGGTCAGGTTATGTGGAAAGTTCAACCCCCTTATAAAGACCACGGGTTTGAAGCTGAGGCTCACTGAACGTCGGCGGAGTTAGTTTACAGATTACACAGGATTTGTAAAGTCAGGCTGTGGCTTTTGGGCGCTCTTGTCGGCTGGTTTGCGGTGAAACACAGCAGTTAGCATTTAGCTAACCTTAATTCAATTGAATCTGCGCCTGATTTGTCTTCCGTTTGTTATTAATGCCTATTGTTTGTCATTGACTGTGTCTCCTGGGCTGTGGCCACTAAATCTCTCGCTGCTGTCGCAGTCGGTCTCAGTGATGGACAGAGCTGACATGTGAAAGGGACTGCGCTGTGGACAGCAGTAGCTCGGAAGCTTTCTCAGGTTCAGATATGTAGCATTGATCTTATTCACCAGTTAACCTCTGGTGTTGTTATGCTTCGCTGGCAGCCGGTTAGTGATGACGTTGCGTCAGCACTCACCTGGTCAGAGAGGTGTAGGTCAGGTTAAAACGTGGCTGACGTTGCCAAGAGAAAGTTGTGGGGTCTCACAGTTATCCTCTCTCTCTCTTTGTTCCCCCCTTTTTTCTTTTTCTTCATGCAGTTAAATTTTTGGAAGTTATCAAGCCTTTCTGCGCAGTCCTGCCAGAGATTCAGAAACCAGAAAGAAAAGTAAGCTCTTGCCCCCCCATTTTTTTTAATATACATTTGTAGGATTTGTACGGTCGGAATCTCAACTTTTTATTATGTTTTTTTTTTAATTGCAGATTCAGTTCAGGGAAAAGGTACTATGGACCGCCATCACGTTATTCATCTTTCTGGTGTGCTGCCAGGTTTGTGTCCGCGTCCGATGCTTTGTTCTGACAGCTTTTCTTTGCCTGCACAGTGGATAACATCAATGTTTTTATGTGTTCCTTTCAGATCCCTCTGTTTGGCATCATGTCATCAGATTCAGCAGATCCTTTCTATTGGATGAGAGTAATCCTGGCCTCCAACAGAGGTGTGTACGTCGCACATCCGCCACTCTCAGCAAACACCAGAAGATCCACGAGAAGCGCTCGTTACTAAAACCCCACAGAGACATATTCTGGTGACCGATTCCACGGTCTTCTGCTCGGTTCACGCTGAGTGGTGAAGTGCTGGGCAGAAAGTAAAACTCTGCTAAGTAACTGTACGATACCCTTGCTAGCTACATATTTCCTTTGCATCTGACATGGGCAAGTACAAATTTATCTCTGGTTGGATGGACAAAGTTTGTCCATTTCCGTGGTGATATTGGTCTTGAATCCCATTCATAATTGTCTTAAATTGGAGAAACCTGCAGAAGCCCTGACATTTCCTGCGTAATAAAGTCGAGTAAAACAAAAAGACTCAGGCGTTCTCCCGGTAGCTCGTGCTGCAAGTCAGATGTGTGTAGTTGTCGTCTGTAGATCTGTAGCTGAGCTCTTCTCCTGCTCTTTGAACTGCAGGTACGCTCATGGAGCTCGGCATCTCACCCATCGTCACGTCAGGCCTCATCATGCAGCTGCTGGCTGGCGCCAAGATCATTGAAGTTGGCGACACTCCCAAAGACAGAGCTCTCTTCAACGGAGCTCAGAAATGTACATCTGCATTTGAGGATGTCTCCATTTGATAGTTTTTGTAAAAAAAAAAGAATCATTTTAGTCCGTCCTCTATTAACGTTGTTTTTCTTCTTTTTTCTTGTGCAGTGTTTGGAATGATCATCACCATCGGACAGGCCATTGTCTACGTCATGACGGGCATGTACGGAGATCCATCAGAGATGGGTGCTGGCATCTGCCTGCTGATCATCATTCAGGTTGTTACTAATGAGAATAGAAAGTTGTTAACGTTTTAGATGGAAAAGTGGAAATAGATCCTTGTTAATCTTCATGTTTTTGCTCAGTTTTTTTCAAAATATTTTTCCTCTCTAGCTCTTTGTTGCCGGTCTGATAGTGTTGCTCCTGGATGAGCTTCTCCAGAAGGGCTACGGTCTGGGATCTGGTATTTCTCTCTTCATCGCGACCAATATCTGTGAAACCATCGTCTGGAAGGCCTTCAGCCCCACCACTGTCAACACTGGCAGAGGTATTGGCATTGAAAACATCCACTTTTTTTATTTTTTTCAAGCTTAGAGGCAGAGAAATGATGTGCATCTCAGTTTGTTACTGTGAGTGACTAAACAACACGTTTTATCCAGGTACTGAGTTTGAGGGAGCCATTATCGCTCTCTTCCACCTGCTGGCCACACGCACAGACAAAGTGCGCGCCCTCAGAGAAGCTTTCTACAGACAAAACCTGCCTAACCTCATGAACCTCATCGCCACCGTCTTCGTGTTCGCCGTGGTTATATACTTCCAGGTGAGGCCTTTAGCGCCGCTGTACTACCTTCCGTTGTGCAAAACGAGCTCGGATCACACGTTCCCGTTTCTGTGACGTCGTCAGGGCTTCAGAGTGGACCTGCCCATCAAGTCGGCTCGTTACCGTGGGCAATACAACACATACCCCATCAAGCTTTTCTACACCTCCAACATCCCCATCATCCTGCAGTCTGCCTTAGTGTCCAATCTGTACGTGATCTCCCAGATGCTGTCGACGCGTTTCAGCGGCAACTTCCTGGTCAATCTCTTAGGAACCTGGTCTGTAAGTACAACGGGTGCTGTACTCCTGAAACGTTTCCACGTTTTGCCACGTTACAACAACAAACCTTTTATGTTTTTAATCATTTTAATGTAGGCCTACACAAAGTACCACATCAGTGTGAGTGGGAAGGAAAAGGTTATTAGAGGTCACTGGCTTGGTCTTTTATTTAAAGTTTGCATTTTATATCTCCTTACACCCTTTGATTAAATCTCAGGGCAACCAGTTGCATTAAATGGATGCCACAAGTCTAATCTGTCTTGTTCCAGTTGTTTTGTGCAAACTTCATTGGTTTGTGTCGACAAGGACCAATTCAATTTATGAAGTGCCGATTCACGACGAGTGTTGTCTCAATGCACTTCACTGAGAAGAAGAAAAAAATGTCAATTCAATTACACATTTCATTTGATCCTAGTTATCAAATGGTACAATAAGCTCAGTTAATTATTCAATAGTTTAAAAAGATTCTGTCTAAGGAAAGGAGCCAGATTGCATGTGGAAAATGGCTCGCTTTCCGTCATTGACTTTATAGCGATGCCTCTTACTGAGCTTGCATGTAGTGACAGTGGAAAGGAAAAACTCCCCTTTAACACAGGGTGTCTGCACATCCTGAAAAAGTCTCGAGCTCATGTATCTAAAATTGACTTCAGTTTATTTTTAAACATGAATATACCGGTCTTACATTTTGTACCACAGTCTGTTTGGCCCTCGGCCATCTTCATTGAGTTCTGTGAAACGCCCAGCTCCAGATTTCACCCGTCTAAATGACGAACGATCGCGTCGAGTTTAAAACCGCTTCCTGCACGATTCCTGACTGAACCAAAAAAATGTTTCCAGGATACTTCGAGCGGAGGACCAGCCCGGGCCTACCCAGTGGGCGGCCTCTGCTACTACCTGTCTCCTCCCGAGTCGTTTGGTTCCGTCCTGGATGACCCGGTTCATGCCGTCATCTACATCGTCTTCATGCTGGGCTCCTGTGCCTTCTTCTCAAAGACCTGGATCGAGGTGTCGGGATCGTCAGCCAAAGACGTAAGCGCCGTGTCGCGCAGCTGGATCTTCGGCCGGGTTTGACGGCGGAAACATTTACGGATGTCGTGTTGTTCTCATTAGGTGGCCAAGCAGCTGAAGGAGCAGCAGATGGTGATGAGGGGACACAGAGAGACCTCCATGGTGCATGAACTAAACAGGTACCGAATGCATTAGATACTGGAGTACCACTTCACAAGAAGGTTCCCCTTACTGGTTTATATGTTATTAATTCATCTATAAGTACTTTATAAGTCATTAATAACTGTTTATTATGAATTAAATAAGGGTGAGAAGGAGACAAAGTCTAAAGATTTCTTGACAAAAACTCAACTTAATCTGTTCACTTATATATTTTATCTAGAGTTGTTATTGTAGAAATTTCAGACTTCCTTGTAAACATAATTGTTTAGCACATTTTCTCCTCATCCTTAATTAATGATTTACAAAGTGTTTACAGATGAGTGGATAACATAAAACTATTGACGTCGTTCTTAATCGTTCTAATTCTGCTGCTTCTCTGCAGGTATATCCCCACAGCCGCTGCGTTCGGAGGGCTCTGTATAGGAGGGCTGTCCGTCATGGCAGACTTCCTGGGAGCCATCGGCTCGGGGACAGGAATCCTCCTGGCCGTCACCATCATCTACCAGTACTTTGAGATCTTTGTGAAAGAGCAGAGTGAAGTTGGCAGTATGGGAGCGCTGCTCTTCTGATATCAAATTTGCCAATCTCCTGACACATACAAAGAATCCACCTGTTTTTTTTTTTTATTTTTATTTTTTTGCAACTTCTTCTGTTGGTGTATTTCGCAACAGGGATAAGTAATTTTATTTTTATTTTTTTTTAACTCCACCATTTTTGTTTTCCACCGTGCTGCTCTTGCTTGAGAAAAGTGTTTTGGTTACATTGAGAGCTGAGCATAGTATTGGTTGTCATCCATCTTTTTTTTTTTTTTTTTTAATCTGTAGAGGTTTCTGCAGGCTGCCTGAATCGCCTTCTGGTTGCTCTAGAAGCCCGTCGACGCTTAAAAGCACACGGTTTGTGAGTGGCTGTCTTCGACTTACCTCAGGCATTTTTGTTTATTATTGTAGGCGTTAAAGGAACACTAAGACGGCAACATCGTTTTGATCCTGATCTCAAGCAGAAAACATTATGTTTGGACATTTTGGGGGGAGTTGATAGAAAGCCATGCTGTACATCCTCTGTCAACCATGTCTGAGGTTTCCAGGAGCCCAGAGAAGGATGCGGAAAGCATAGAGAATATGCCGTCACTCCTCGTAATTGTCTCCGGTTGTCTCAGACAAACTATTTGTCATGTTCATTTTCTTTCTTCTTTTTTTTTTTTTTTTAAATCACAGACTGTTTATATCCACAGCCATCTTGTGCTGGGAGCAGCGTTTGTCCAATGTCCCTGGGCCCTCAGCGGAACATGTTTTCCTGCGTCGCCATGCTCTTTTATTCCCAGACTGAATCGCTGCTGAAAACTGCCGGGATGGTCGGGATGAGGGTGGGTTTGATAGGGCTGAGAAAGGGGTTCATTTTTGTTTTTACTTTATGTAAGACATAATTGTGTTATTAAAAAAAGACGATGTTTTCCAACACAGTTTGTGGTTTCAATTTTTTATGATGATCTTTGAATGGAAAATGGAGCGTTAATTCCTGTTTAACTTCTCAAATGCGCACTGTTATGTATTTTATTATGGTGAGTAATTTAAAAAAAAGTTTTCCAGGCACATAGTGATACTTTATATCATCTAGTAACTGTTACCTGCAATAGTTATACAAATAGTATATATATATCAAACATGGCAAGTAAAATTTGACTTTGCATTTCAACATATAAATTGGGCTGCTGTCTCTTTAAGAAGCTCCTGTTGTGTATGACATACCACCGTCAGGAAGTCATCAAAACGGTCAAGCTGTTTAATCAAAGCTGTAGTTCGAAGCCCGTTGAGGTTTAATTATAAACTGTATCTTGAAGACAAAGTAATATGACCTCCAAATGCTAAACCAGGCAAAGAAGATTAAAAACAACATTAAAACCTTGAAACTTGTGTAAAACCTGCTTGTTTGTCATTCAGGAAAGTAACAAAAGGTGGATAGGGCTGCCAGAAATTTGACTCAACTGAGGACAATGTAACTATAAAATATTACTCAAAAGTAAAATTTGTCAAAGTATTTATTTTATTTTTAAAATAACCAAATGAAACTTGTTGCACTCTTCTGGCAGCAGATGATGCTGCCTCCGTGTTTCACTAGGGGAGTGATGCGTTCAGTGTTTGGTGCAATGTTAGATTTTCTCCCCAGGCATAATTTTGCATTAATCCCAAAGCGCTCAGTTTGAATATAAATTACTTAATTTGTTGATCTGTCACATAATGTCTTAGATAAAAACTGAGGTCTTACGGTTGCAACGTGGCAAAACGTCGAAAGTTCAATTTATAAAAAAAGAAAAAGAAAAAAAAAAGCGATATCAAACTGAAAATTCATAAACTTCATCCCGAAACGTTAAATGACAAAGTCAACTTGTGTGACGTCATTTTTGTGCGCGAAACCGGACAGGTCACCGTGCAGGCAGGCGGCTCGGGGGGCGGAGCCAAACCCGCCGGTCACAGAACCCCGTGTGACACCTGCGAGTCTGTCAAATGAAATCTCAGTTGTTTCTCGGTGCCTCTCGCCTCGGTCGTCTTTTATCGAGAGGGACGAAGGTCCACGGACAAGAGTACCAGCAGACATGTCGTACTGCAAGCAGGAAGGTAGTTTAAATGTTCCTTAGAGTCACGTTTCGGTCCGTTTCGGGGTGAGGTTCGGGGCAAGCATGCTGCATGCTAAGCTAACGTCTAGAAACTTCCCGTAGCCTCGTAGCTGTAGATCGCCTGCTTAGGAAGAAAACCTTCTCTAGTTGTAAAATTGGACTGGAAATTAACTGTGGAGCTTCAGTAAATTACACCTCGAATTCCGCCACAACAGGGAAAGAGGATAAATTGTCTGTGGTGTTGTCTAACAAGTCGCTGTAATCCTTTGAATCAACGTGGACACCAGAGGGCGCTGTCTGTCCATTTTTCAGTGACAGCAGCGATAATTCATTGTTGCTGATTCTTACTTCAGGTAAGGACCGGATCATCTTCGTGACCAAAGAAGACCACGAGACTCCCAGCAACGCCGAGCTGATAGCAGATGACCCTGATGACCCTTATGAGGAGCAGGGTGAGTATTCTGCAGCCTCGCATTGACAAGTTCATCTCTAATAAATGAGGTGTTGTGACAGTTCGAGTGAAAAGGCTTTTTTTTGTTTGTTTTTATTTCTTTGCTGGCATGCTCAACCATGGCATAAAAAGACAGTAATTTTGTGTTTTTAATTACGTAAGTGAGTCATGATCAGGCAACAAACGGCTTCATAAATGTTGAAAACAAGAGCTGGGTGCACTGTAGCCCACATGAGCTCAAATATCTTAGTACAACCTGACGTAACTGGATAAACATCCCTCTGCAAGTTGCACCTATGCAATTATGCCAAGTTTCCACAGTTGGCGCGAAGCTGAAGAATTAAGTGGAAGTCCTTCTGATTGTGGTTTTCTTTCACAATAATCACACCACTAATCTATTTCAGTGTACTCTATTTAAAAAAAAAATAGCATGGAGCTTAACTCTCTTTTACATATAATCATACTTGCATTCTTCTGGCAGTTAAGCATGTCTCTTTGATAAAAACGGATGGTTTCTGATGTCCAAATTGCATTTAGAGTTTTAACTTATGAGAGGTAATCATGTTTATAACCAGCCACATTAAAATGTAGCAATTTTTTTTCTAATAATTTGGAAAAAACAAACTTGCATAACAATCGCACATTTCGAAAGCTTGTAAGCGTGACTGTGAACAACTTTTTTTATTATAAAAATAATTAAAAAATGACTTATTTCACAAGTAAAACTTTCCTTGAATAAGTCAAGTATGTATTCTATGTAGGCTCAAACATTTGTCAACTGTTTTAATATTTTTTGGAAGCAAATGGCTAAAGAAAGAAAAAAAAAAATCAGTTAAAGGATGTTGCCAAGAAATGATACTTGTGTTATTTTAAGTTGAACTGACCCGTGTCAACCTGTTGTTTGTGAAGGTCTGATTCTGCCCAATGGAGAAATAAACTGGAACTGCCCCTGCCTGGGCGGCATGGCCAGCGGGCCCTGCGGCTCCCAGTTCAAGGAGGCCTTTTCGTGCTTCCACTACAGCCAGGAGGAGGTGAAAGGATCCGAGTGCATCGAGCACTTCCGCAGCATGCAGGAGTGCATGCAGAAGTACCCCGACCTCTATCCGCAGGAGGAAGACAAAGAAAACCCTCCCCAAGCGGAATCGGGCGGCGCTCCTGCTGCCGACGGCTCTGCCTTATTGTCTGAGAAGGACTCTTCTTCAGTAGCTTCACCAGACGGCGTGTCGGCTGCGGACGGCTAGCTAGAGCCGGTCAGACCATCGCAGAGTGACTCTCCTTAAGCAAAATGTCTCTTGCCAGCTAAAGGTTTTTCATGGAACAACAGCAGAGGACTTGCAGAAGTGCTTTGTCTTCTAACCACTAAATGATGAAAGGTTACCCTCATGTTGTTAGCAGGAACTTGAGTTGTTGGGACTTGCATTACATTATATGCAACAGCAGTTTATATCGCTGCTTCTTGTGAATAACAGAAGAGCCTTTTTCTTTGTATGTCAGTGTCAATCTGTTAATGTGAGCTAAAGGAAATGAGTTCAAATCCAAACTGACATTCGTTTAAGCTATAATAGCTTGATTATTTTTTCTCCTCAAGGTATTGTTGACGTGTGATATCAGTTCCCTTATCATCACTTGAGACCAAAACGGAGGGAAAAATTAGAGGAACGTGTTCTGTTTCTCATTGTGCTCTTTGTCCAGTAGAAATCTGCACAACAAATTAATGTTGTCATTGATGTTATTGCTGTGGAAACAAACAAACAAAAAAGTCATAAAGTGGTTGCTGAAGTCACCATCGAGTTTTCAGGCCGTCTCTGTAGCAAAAAAAAAATAATTCCGTCTGAGACTGGTCATCGAGTTTTCTGTTTTTCTCTGATCTGCTGTTCTGTTGAAGACGAGGAACAATGTCCTTACGTTTTATGGAATAAATATGTTTTAATTGGTCGACAAGAGAAAGCTGACAAATAAATGAATAAATGTGGACTGAATGAGATCTGAAGACCTGACATTTACGCAGGGAGCCCATAAGCAAATTCATGAGCAAAGAAAAATAAACTATTCAAGTTGTCATAAATTCTGGCTGGATGATTCTTTCCCTTTCCAATCTAGACGTGCAAAGCTGGCAAAGAAATGCTGAAAAGCGGAGTAAGTGTCAGGAAGGACTGCACAGTTGACGCCGCGGTGCTGAATGCATGACGCTCTTCTGACGTTCTGCCAAAGAATGATTAAACAATAATACATTAGTTTGGTCAAATATATACACATCCAATAAAACCCATCAAGATTTGTGGTTGTGACATGACACAATATGAGTCGTTCGTAGGAAAACTCCAAGGTCATTTGTGAACTCATCAGGCTTTGAGTTTGAGTCTTTGAGGGTTTTTTTCAATCACTTTCAGACTTTTAAAGTTTGTGTTGCTGAGTAGTTCACTTTCACGTCAAGTAATGTCCTCTCAGTTTTGCTCTGCCTGTTTGGATCTTAGACATCCATTCCTCAGCGCCTCTGATAAAAGCAGAGACAGTCGAGGTGTCCACGGAACCGCTACGCTCTGCATGGTGACCAACAAACGACCCGTTCCCGGCTCCTCCGGGCCAGCAAGCAAGTATTTCACACCTAAAAAGAGGGAAGCGGTGTAAAAGTAAGATCTCTCAGGGCTGCGTTTTAAACAACACATCTTGCTTGTCGACTTTGCTGAAGCTCGATGCGGCACAGTTTTTGCGATTTGCTTACCTGGGTTGAGGACGGGGCAGGTGCAGCCCAGATGGGTCCAGGGCAGAGGGAACACGCTGGCGGTCCCCAAGCGCAGCGCCACCCGACCCGATCGAAGCACCTTGCGGACTTTGACCCGTACCTCTGCGTGGCTGCCCTTGTCATGCGCCGACAGCACGCTCGCCTTCATCACTGTCACGAGCGGCGAAGGAAGAAGATCAAACGGGTTCTTTGAAGCCATTTCAATCGCAAGCAGCTCTTTTTCTCACCGTAGTCATGTTTGGTCTTGCAGAGGTCGGAGGCGCTTCTCAGACTTTTTTCCTTACACCTGCATTTCCCTGTGTGAGGACGGTACGTTACGCTCGGCTTTTATTGTTTCAAAATGATGCAAATAAGCATTACCTGTATAGTGCAGAGCAGACACTGCAAGCTCCTTTGACCATTCTTCCTCAGCTGTGAGCATGTCGTCCACATCTGGGATTTTTCCACCAACAGGCACGTTCAGTATGTGATTGTTTGGGTAGCTGTAAAAGTGGAAATACATTTTTTTTTTTTGCCCACTGAAACAATCAACATAAAATCCTGCCCTCAAAAAACTTATTGAGTGGGGGAACCTGAGAGATTTTAGAGGGAAGGGTAAGCCAGTTACAGTGGAATGGTTTAAACCTTGAACCACAGGCGTTGCCCATGTATTAAAGTCCCAGTCAAAGCCCAGACCGGAAACTAATTGAGAATTTGCTTTGTTTCTTTATACTGGTGCGTTCTATTCAGACGTTGGTCGAGATTTACCCTTTAAGACTTGCAGACATAGACGCAGGAAAAGGTTTAGTCAAAGTGCTGAAAGCAAATGTATGTGACAGTATTTATGTTTTCATTCCCTGTTGGATCAATCTACGGTCAGATTTCTTTCAAATCGCAATTTCATTTTTTTATTTAATGACTTCAGAAGTTCACCTGTTCAAACAGAGTCCTGTAGTTTGATCGCAGCTGTTTGGACAGACACAGGGCGTGCAGCCATCGTCTCCGAAGCCCCAGTAACCGGGCCGGCAGTGGCTGCAGCTCATGCCCCCCACGCCAGGCTTACACCGGCACTGGCCATTCCTAGGGTTGCACCAGGGTGCCGCTTGTCCAGGTGGGGGAGGCAACGACCCCCGAGGATCACACCAGCAGCCTATTGCATGGAGAGAGACGGAAAGGGTTAGCACACTTATTGCTTGCTGTTTTATACTAGTTCAATCGATTGATTTTCAATAATTTAGCAGGGAGAATCTTTCAATCTTATACACATTCATTTTGACCCAATGTCAACAGAAACAGAGATCATGAAAGCTGTGATTGACCTCCGACAATCCATCCAACTGTGAATCTAACAAGCAATACATCCATCCATCTATAAATCGATCTATCAATCCAACAAACAATCCATCAATAGATGCATCCATCCATTCAGCCATCTTCTCATCCAACAAACCATCCGTGGTAAATGGTTTGTACTTGTTCAGCGCTTCATCGAGTCCAAAGCACTTCACACTACAGACAGTCAATCACCCACAGCCTCACTCTGTGATGGTGGAAAGCTACTGGACAGTAGCCACAGCTGCCCTGGGACAGACTGACAGAAGTGAGGCTGCCATGCAGAGGAGCCACCAGGCCGTCTCACCCCCACCAGTAGGCAAGGCGGGTCAAGTGTCTTGGCCAAGGACACAATGATAGAGGCAGATGGATCCATCCAACAAATCATCCATCTGCAAAATAATCTGTCGATCCAAGAAACCATCCATCCATGAGCGAGGGGACGGTCATTAAATCAGTGAAACCATGATTACAAGGCCATAATGTTATTATGACCATATTGTTAACCTTCTGCATAACTCATGATCAATAGACTCTTACGTGTGCAGGCGTAAGGAGACTTAAGGGGCATGGGCCGGTGCCGATAGTAACCGTGACGGCAGCGCTGACACCTGCGGCCCTCGGTGTTATGCTGGCAGTCGTTGCAGACGCCTCCGCTGACTCCGTCCGTGGAGATCCACGCCCGGAGAGAGAAGTGACAGCTCTCTGCATGGCCATGGCACTCACACTCTTCAGAAACACAGGTGGTCGAGAGGCGAGGAGGGAAATTGACTGGTCATTAACAAAAACTCAGACAAGTGATAAAACTCAGGATTGGTCTGAATGCCCTACATCGATCACTTACTCTGACATGGGTTCGGCTCGCCACCGGTGCCGTTGGCGGGCCTCCAGGGCCGATCGTTATACAGCGGGGCACACCTCTCACAGTGATCCCCGTCAGTGTGATGGACGCAGAGACACTTTCCAAATACCTAGACGAGATGCTGCTCAGTTTCTTTATCCGACATTAGTTCATTGTTACATGCACCTGTTCTGTACAAAGTGTGAGGTTCAAGAGTCAAAAGAGTTAATGACGAGCCATTTATCAACAGGTACTTTTGGAAATACCCAACTGTACACTACAAAGCAAGCACAGGAAACAGAACAAAAATACTCTGTCTTTGCATTTATCAGCTCCTCTGGTAATTTTGTGGTTACAGGTAAATGTAATGTTATTGCAGAAGCTATTCTTCACATCGACACATCGACTAAACTTGAAAATCTTTTTTAAAAACTTTTTTTTTTACTGTCTCCCATGAGTTTAAATGAGGAGGGAGGAAAGAGAACATGTTACATCAGAAAGTCATGTGTGAGTTAGTCTTCATGAGTCAGGAGTCACGTTAGCAAATTTTGCTGGACAATAAATTGTCGCAGAAATGAATGTGCATAAACAACGGGACTGTTCACTCTCTTAAAAAAGAAAATCCAAAAGCTTTCATTTTGCAATGAACACCTAACCATGAAAATGGAAAATATTTTAAATATCCAAAATAAATATCAAAAGGGAAAAAAAATAAATAAATAAAATAAAATAAAATTGAAACAAAAACTATACCCAACTGAGACCATAAAAATATTAATCAGAATGGAAATTATTGAGCTCATTTTAATTTTTCATGCAAGTAATTAGATATTCTGCCGATTGTGACAGGCTTCGCGGCAACAGCAAGAAAACAGCTCCACTTTGAAACTATTTCAAACCCTTTTAAATAGACAGGACAGCATTTTAAATATTTAAAAGGGACGACCACTCTTGTAGTGTCGCGTATGTGGAATGAAGGAAAGCAAGGTGGGATTCTTCTCGGTGTCTTAAATCTGCGTCCCATGTGGTCATGTGGGAGGTAAGAGTGAGGTGGAAGATTTAAACGTGGGAGGATGTGCCGCTAACGCAGGTGAGCTCATGCATATCAGCTTTTCCTGTTAGATTTAACACCAGTCAAAAGGAACAGGCATGACAACAATCAAAACAATCATCAGACACTTTGCTTTTATGTCTTAGCTTCTCATATGACACAAGTGCAAGACTCACCACCTACCATGTCACTGCCTTGTCTTTTGTCTTCACTGATTTTATGTGGTACGCAATATTCAGCATGCCCATGGCACAGGCATGTCCCTCTGGCCAGCAATGTGGAAATGGCAAACGGTGCTGAGGGTGGGCTTTCTGAAGGGGCGGTGGGGTTCGTCCATGTTCCAGAGGAGTTCACAGATGCAGGACAAGTCTGAGCTCTCAGTAGTCTGATGCGGAGGTTTGTGATGGTCAGGCGGACAAGGGCCTCTGGACTGTAGGGGTCAAAGGTTTTTGCACTTCTTGGATCCAGAGTACGTACGATTACCTAGTAGAGAGGGGAGGAGAGGGGTTAACAGCACTGATTGGGTGTTATGAAAATGCTTTACATGTTTGTGCAAACTTCTTTACCTCCCCACCGCTACAAGGGAGAGGACTAGAATACCGAGACGTGCACAGCGAGCCCGGCCCTCTGAGGTCATCGTCCAAGTTAAATTCCACCCTACAGTTGTGAGAAAACACCCTGAGAGCCTCCCAGCTCTTTCCAAAGTCAGCGGAGCGCTCAATGACCATGGCAGCAGGCCTGGGAGACCTGAAGACCAAAACTACATGAGACAGACAGAACTTTGTCTCCAGATCCAACTGGATCTCGTCCTGCTCCATGTCGCCTCCTCTCGATGCCCACCAGGTGTCCGGATGCGAAAACGGGTCGTCGGTCATCAGAGAAGGAGGATGAGGGTCTTCTTGGCATGAGCTGGGGGTCTCTGGAGGACGGGGGCACAAACTTTGGAAATGGTTGGCACAGCAGTTTGTCAGGGTTCGAAGCGGCCGGCCGCTGGCCAGATTCCCGATGGATGGACTGCAGGCTTGGTTGACACATCTAGACGCTGCAACAAACAGAGTGTGAACAAGCCGGTGAAAAGACAAACTGCAAAAGTATTTGAACCAGTTGCTCTTTTCCACTTGTGTTATATCATAACCACAAACCTCAGAGTACTCAGTAGGGATTTTATGTTGGCAGACCAACAAAAAGCAACAGGAAAACGACAGAAACAACATAAACTGGAAGAAAGTGATGCGCGACTGTCCACATGCTTTTGCAAAAAGAACCTACTTGTTTTGAATATTTGTTTTCTGCCCCTTTTACACTAATTCCTGTAAATAAAAGCCAGCGCAGCTAAAGCACAAAACAAGAAGGACAAGATGACAGACACTGCTGCAGGTAAGTCATATGGACCGCTTCCTCGCTATCGACACAGCGTAGGTGTGGAAGAAGGCGCAGATAAAATTCACACCAAATGCTTAGTGTGTCAGTAGACTAACATCCCCTCAGTGGAATTAGGTGCTGGTCGCATCCATCCAGTTATTCATCGTATCCTACAGGGTAGTGGGGTTCTGGCACCCAGCAGGAGAGGTCATCTGTGAGGTCACAGGGTACACACAAGACAGTGTAACAGAGACAAACAACCACACACACTCACGCCTCAGGACAATTTGGAGGAACCAATAAACCCAACTCATGTTTTTGGTACCTGGAGAGAACCCGAGCATGCACAGGAAGGGAACATGTAAACCTCATGCAGAAAGGCCGGCGGCCAGGCAAGACTGCTGTTTCAGCAGAGGGAAACTTTGACAAGGACACTCCGCGGGTTAACGGCTGAACTTCTAGACCGAGCTGAACGTAGAGCCAAACCTGCAACAAGACGCAGACGACTGTCCCACAGCTTCAGCTTCCAGCAGGACACCAACCCAAAACATGCGGTCAGAACTGACTGTTTAAGATCACAGCGTCATGAGTTGCATCCAATTCCATGCGGGGAAAACCAACTGAGAGTCAGTGTCTAGGCAAGAAAAAGACTGGCAGAACAGCTTGCAGCATTGCAGTGCTTAATCAGGGTGAACTGAACTGCCCTTGTACTTCACACTTACATCTAACTTCGTGTCTACACATAAAACCCAGAGAAAGTCTCCTCTGCTGGCATCATGGACACATTAACCCCCCCAAAGTCAACCTCTACTCGATGAATTATTAATCTGACTGACCATGACATCACTGCTGCTGCTCACTCTGGCAGCATCCAGGGCTCCTCGGGTTCCTCTCTTCCTCCTTTCTGATAAAGAAGGAAAAGACGGACCGCACCAGCGCTCCTCACCTGCTCCGCTGCGCGTCCCGATCAAGAGAAGCCATCCGAGCGCCACCAGTACGCTCTGCCCTCCTCTGCCCAGCATCATCCTGGTTCCTTCTGGGGTTACAGCACACACAGCACGCCGCTGCATCGCGCCCACCCCAGTCAAAGAGCATTTCTCCGCGGGTGACGCAGCGCGCGTCCAGGTCCAGGGAACATCGGGGCGAATCCAGCCAGCATTGTCCTTCCAGCGCCCGGTGGAAGAAAAGGTCAAAGTTAACGCACCGTCAGGGGATCCGGGACCGACCTGGATGGATCATGGGGGGTTCGAGAAGATGGAGAGATCACTTCACTGGAGCGCTCCAACTCTGCTTTCTTTTATTTTTGTTTTACTGGTCTTTCATTTTGTTCATTGGGAGACTACCTCGTTCAGCCGAAGAAAAAAAAATACATATAAAAACATGCAAACACTTCTATTATTCATTTAGCAGCAAGCCTGAAATATGAGTCGTCCTGTCAATGTGCGCTCCCAGCGTGTTGGCTGAGCAGAGGAGGTGACGCTCTATTTATACACGGGCAGTGGCGGTCCTTCAGCGAATGACGCCCAGAGGCGGCCCACATTGGGGGACAAGGGGTGGGAGGAGACCATATCCAACCCTGGAAAATGCTGACTAACAGACTGCCTCCTCTTCCCCCTCCTTCACCATCACAGAATATGGAATATACTTCATTGATCCCCAAGCTGAAATTGTTGTCCGTTGATGAACTACTCCATCCAAGATGTAACGCTAAGAGATATTATTATTATTGTCGTTATTATTCTACAAACTACTGGCATTTCTCCAAAGTTCCAAGGAAACATTTTGTATTTATTTGCAGAAAACGCAAAATGGTCAGAAGCGCTTCCAGAACTCAAATAATGCAAAGAAAACATATTCATTTAGAAACAACAAAAATGACGTTTTAACTCAGGAAGTGTTCAGAAAGCAATATTTGGTGGGATAACCATGGGGTTCATGGGGTATATATGACAAGTATATATGTCATAGATACAGCACTACAGCACAAGATTCCTCCAGAGGTTGGCACCACAGTGGGGTACAGAGTCGCTATTGACACTGGCTCACCCATACCGCTAATATAAACCAGCATCACAGCGCATACCATCCGAACGCGGTCACTTCAGTACCCGGGGCCTCATAATGAGACTTAGAAATGTGTTTATCGTCGTCTTCCCACTTGTTTTTCAGCTGCAGTCATTCCAAGTTGAAAGCTTCTTTGAAGCTGAGCACAGAAAAACCTGAGCAATAATAATCGTAATAAAAAGGAAAATAGTCCGACACAAGCAGCTTGATTCCTTGCGTTGTGGCACCAGAGGAATCTGGCAGCTTTCTGTTTTATGCAAATGAGCCAGACAAGAAAGGGATTTCTGTCCCCCCCCATGATTCTCTCTTTGCCATTCCTTGTTGTAACAATGGGCCATAAATAGTCTTCAAAAAGTCACATCACAAAGTCTTGAAGTCCTTCTTTGCTAATTAATTTCAGCCACGGGGAATACATATAGTCTGGTTTGATGTTTCTATCTTTGTCTCTCACAGACTGAGCTTGAAGAACTCTGTCTGATCAGAGTTAATGGTTTAAACTGGGAGAGAAAGGAGCTCAGAAAATTGGAACAGATTGGGATAGTTTTTTTTTTTTTTTGATAAACATTCTCAGAGACATACAAATTGCTTTCAGACCTGTTCATCTGCCTTTATCCTGAAAGAAAAAAAGAAGAAGAAGAATAAAATAACATAATTACTAAAGTCTGACAAAACAAATGAGGACAATTAGTTTGTTCTTATTGATCCAATGTTTTTGAAGAAGCTGAATGATTGGCTTTTTGCCATCAATCAAAGTTTGTTTGATTGGTCAATTTTCTTCTCGTGAACAGCGTCACTCCCTTGAAAAAATGTTGATGCCTTTAATATGTGTTTTATTCACTTTACTGTACAATCATAAACGTGAAGTAAAAAAGAAGAAGTTACAATTGGAAAGTTGAAGGTCCAAGAAGAGAAAAGAGTCACTGAAGAAAAACAAAAATAATTCTGACTTAATGAATTTAAAATCCAATGTTTAAGAAGATGATATCACTTTAGTGGCATTTTGACTTTTAATGCATTTCCATGTGAAAATGACTTGTGGTTTTTAAAATATTTTCTAAATATCAAGTTGGTGCTTTCTACACATTTTGCTGCAAATGCAGCTGCATGTTTTTTTGGGAGCTAAATATTGTCTTTCACATATCATGAAAACAAGTCCATCTTAGTCAGGCTTGTCCATTCGTTTCAACGTATTGGATGAGATTTGTTACAAACCCAATCAGTAAAGACATTAAGTCAAAAGTACCCAATGGCAACCAGAACTATTTTTTTTGTCTTCAAAAAAAATAAAAAATAAAAAAGCAATACATTAATGCTGTGGCTTTAAGTCTCCTCATACTGTTTTGTGGCATGAGATTTGAACGTCGATATAGGTGTGAAACATAGTTTTACCCCAGACATTTGGCCAGTTCAACGAAAAACAAATTATTTGGTTAATTGTGTCATTTTTTTTTTTTTTTTTTTTTTACAATTTCCCTAGAAACTTCTGACAAAAGCAGAACACAGATCCCTCGTTCTTTTCAAGTTTCCTCGATGCCTGAGCAATGAGGTGCTTTTGAAAAAAAATAAGAATCACTGAATATTTTTGGGGTCATCTACCATTTCACTGGATGCTGGTATGTGGTTTATGAAGGGAAATGTTTTGTGGTCTCCCTGACATTTTCACAGTTCAAAACATTTAGTCCCACCTAAAAGAAAAGGCGAAAAAAAGTGTGCCCAGCTGCATCGGCTACTCAAAAAGGTCCTAGTCCCACTAAAAAAACCTGCTGAAAAGCGCAAATCCTTAACTTTTCCAAATTCTCAGTTAAGCTTCCCTCAGTGCTGGCCAGGCATGTAACATTCAGTCTAAGTTTGTGGTTGCAATGTGACACAATATGAGAGCGTTCACACTGTGTGATTATTTATTTTATGGCATTTAAGGAGGTTTTCCTCTCTCTTTCATCTGTCTCTTCTTATTTTTTGGAAATGCTTCAAACAATAAGTCCCACTTTGTCTTCTCACATCTCACATGTTCCCTTCTTGTCTCACACATGTGTCAATAAAAATCTACATGTTTGTGAAAGACCAGGTTATTCCCGTTTAAAGCATGTGAGCATGCTGCTCATTACTTTTATCACCAGACAGACGCATTTTTGGCCCGGCTCGAAATGATTTAGAGTCCGCTTTTGGCTCGGCCCAAAACACGGAAATGAGCTTTCCATGTTTTTAAGGTCTGACCTGTGTGGATTTTGTGCGTCTCAGAACGATGGAGGTAATGGTTAAAACATAGAATCAAACCACGGATGTGGGTCTGGCGAGCTCTGAAAAGAATTTCGCTGCGCTTTGGTGTGTTTTCTGATTTCTGAAGAGGCTTTCAAATGGCAGGTTTCGTTTGACTTAAAGCCGAAGTTTAAGGTCAGGGTTTAATGTGGGGGGCTGTTAAACATTTTTAAGACCAGCAAGTGCGATAAATGTAAATTGCGTAGAGCTCATTTGGGCTTTCAAATGCAAAACATGTTAAATCTTAAGCGGACGAGGCTGCAGTTAGGGATAATTTTATATCATACTGCAGTACAAAAACAACCACAGGCAATAAAGTGTTTGTTTAAAAAGTCACTGTAAAAACTCGGGTAAACAACATGTGTCCTAGTGTGGGTACAAGTTGAAAAATGTCTCTTTTGTTTTTTCCCCCCAGCATTTTTAATAACGCTTAAAAGTATCTTTACTGAGACGTTGCTGGAAATCAATCACTGGCCTAGATAGGTTACCAGGATAAGACAGTGGGATCAATAAGCTGCTATTCCTGATTCTGGTCCATTTAACAGTCACAGTCTGACTTAAGAATGGTTGGAACAGAGGAAATCGCAAGTTTGATTCAGTTCCCTTCCTCGTGACGACTGCCATGCAGACATGCCAGACAGAGCAGGAACGTCACGAGACGAAGCCAGAGCGAGTCAACAGTTGTGAGGGGGAAAAGAAGTGGTGGAACTCCATGTAAAGGACGACGGTGCTGAAAAGCTACAGAATGAATAAATTCAAACGTGCTCTAAGGACCAATACGTTTCCGATTTGCATGGCCAGCAGACATGGCGATGCGATGCTAATGAGGATGACAGAACCTGAATTGGCTCACGCAGTTCTTGGCAATATCAGTGAAAGTATCTTAAGTACCAAACGAGGCTTCAGTTGCAATGAAGATGGCTTGCTGATGGTTGGGATCTGTGCTTAATATTTGTCCACATTTTCATCTCCTCTCATGCTAACTTGAAACATTGCACCCCGCTGTGTCCTTTCTCTGTTGGACCCTATTATTTATGCTTTTGTCACTTTCTAATGAGCTCAATATTTCATTTTTGTCACCAGCAACCTCACATAAACACATACATCAGCAGGCAGACGTTCGTACAAAGACACGGCCACTTGATAACTCTTCTCATCATCGCCCTCCCACTCAGACAAACTAGTGCAGATTGTGTTTCCCTGACAACACAAACAGACACGTGTTAAAGATTCTGTTGACTGTTTGCCTTCCCTCCTGCCTCAATGAAAAACCGACTGCCGCACATGTCGCAAATCACGTCAGACCTCATAAGTAAAGCAAAGATCTAATGTTGTCAGCGTGGTAAACGAGAAATAATAAATTAACCCCCCCTCCGCGCCCCCCGCGCCCTCCGCCAGTGGAGTTCAGCATCGCTGAGACAAGCAGACACGAATCTGATGCTTTAATAATTCAAAACAGTTTTAATTTTCTGATCTCATGTGGCTTTTTCCTCACTATTTGGAGCCTTTTTACAGCCCCTGAGTACTGACTTTGGTTTCGCTCCAAAAGCCACACAATGAAGTAGAGTTAATGAGAGGAGAAATCAGAGACAGCTGCTCGAGGTCGAGGGACGCAGACTGGTGGTGGTGGTGGTGGTGGTGGGTGGGGGGTTCCAGATTGCTCCTTCTGCCTGATCCAGTGGGCTGCCGAGCTCTGAGGCCCCTCTCAGCCAATCAGAGCTCTTCTTTATTGGCACGCCAACTCCACCTGTGTGCCATCCTGAGCCACGGTGACGATTTAAACGTTTGGTCAACTGCGAAGGACACTGTTCATCAACAGCAGGTCATCTCACCTTGTAGGTTTTAGCAGATGCAGCAGACTCTTTCCATTTTTTATTTTTCATTACGTTTCTCTTTTTGAAGGTGTCACTTTAAAACCCTTTGAGGGACGTCAGTGATGGCGCTAGTGCAAAACCATGGCACACGTTTCAGATTTTAATTAAAAAAAACTAACAAAAAAAAAAAAAAAAACACGATGTGATACCATGCATTATTTTCCTTCCACTTCACAAACAGGCACTACTCTCTTAGTCTATTGACAAAAATTCTAATAAAATAAATCAATGCAACTTGAATTGGTTAATGTGGGAAAAGTGAAAGGGAAGATAAATATGTTTTCAATCCACTATTTTAGATGAAAAAAAGAAGAGAAATTAATACATAGGCACATTTTTTTCACCCCATATAAATGGAACCTGTACTGTTGAGATCACATGATCTTTTGAGACAACCCTTTTATTTTTCTGTGTCTGGACTCAATCATAGAGTGCCAGGTGGCTTTGCCTATGCTCAGCTGTGGTTACTGTAGAATATACGTTTCTGTGGAGGGTCTAAGTAGGAATTCTGCGCAGCTGCTTCTGGGCCACAAGTTGTGACAGTATAGTGGGGGGTTGGCTGGCGTTTGATCCTGTCGGTGAACATCTGGTGAACTGAGCAACCCATGCTGATGTCGTTAATGTGCAGTTAGTGATTTTTATTTGAAAAAACTAAAGCAAAACAAAAAAATCTAAAAAGTCAGGGATGTGATAATGCCTTGTATTTCCAGAGATCGTGGAAACAATCTACACTAACATTCTTTTGAATACGATGTTCTATTGAGCCCCAATGCCAGCAGAAAGTCAGCCGGGCTTGTAGACTGAAAAGAATGAGGATTACAGGATGGATCAAGGTTTTTTTTTTTTTTTTGAGGTTTAACAAGTTTGACTTAACCAGAGCTGCTTGCCTTAACTTAACATTTAAGTCTTATCTCCATGGTGGCCTCCTGGCTCCACGGTTTATTTAGGGATTGTCAGGCAAACATTGGTAGAAAACCAGGTTTTAAGGGCCGCCACCTCATCAGAAACTTGTGGTTTTCATACAGTTTTCTTTGGAACTCCAATCTTTGATTTATTTCATAGCTCTAGCATGTGGCAATCGATAATAACCTACTGCGGTGAGCAGGTTCCGAGCACCGACGCTGCTCTGATTTAATATTCCCATTATTGGATGTGGGTTGCTTAGATCCTCAGAAACAGCGTTGTTTTCGTGTCTTGTTTTAAGTGAGGTCATCTCTTTGGAAATTTAGCTCTGCTGGGACACAGACTGAGGATCAGATGACCTCCATTTAACATTTCACCAAGAACACCCTCATCATAGATTGGCTGAACAAAACAAAACAAAATCAAAACAAAAAAGCCCTGTACTTACATAGTGAAAGTTGTCAAGTCCAGGGAACCCCAAAGCACTGCACACTACATTCAATGTACATTCATCATGCCTTAACGAACGGGCCTACATGTTAATGTTGATTTTCTGATAAAAACATAATTTGACTGAAACTCCACCATCTTCTTCCAAAAGGTTCTTTTTTCCGAAGCACCTGTAACGATATGGAATCTTGTGACAGGAGTGGTTAAGTTATTTATGAGAGGAAAAATAAATCTCCAGAAACAGGCTGACTCAATTTATTTACTGGTCACCAAATAATAGTGCCCAGTAAATTATTCTATGACCCTCTATATTCAGTTTAGAGTCATGAACTCAGTGTTCAGATGATGCTTTTTATACTTTGCAGGAGGCAGAGCGTCACCAGAAACAGTGTAGGTCAACAAACATCTCGGTTTGCTCCGGTTTCTTTCATTTTTCTTTTACTACTACCTCCTACCAAACTTACGTTTTTGACGTAAGTTTGCTCCTTTTTTTTTGTTTTTACACAGGACAAGTTGTGCCGTAAATAAAAAAAAAAAGAAAGAAAAAAAAAAAAAAAAGTTGTGCCGTAAATGCGCAACAGCGCCTCCTACGGTCAAAGCGTGCAAGCAGTACTGAATCTCCATGGCAACAGCGAGTGACTTCACTGTTACTGTGGATAACTAAACCGAGATTTGTGGCGTTCAGCGCGACGTTCGCTTTGACCTTTATAAAAAAAACAAGTTGGTTCAGCGTTAGAGTTTACGGTAGGGCACTGTATTTATTTCATTTCATGTCACCTTTACTTTCTTTTCTTTTTTTTAGACAATTTCGTAGCAACGAATTAAAAAAGAAAGCCAACCGTTTAACAGCCGTTGAGTTTGCCCTCACGCGTTTCGGAGTCCTGCGGTTGATGGCGTGGCAGCATTCCTTTAAATAGACAAGAAAGGCCCGAAGCCACCAATGATACCTACAAAACCTCCGGGGAAAAAAACTGCTTTTGTAAGGCGCAGAGTCAGACAGCTGGTGGACCATGACAAGACCTCCACCTCCGAACTGGACGCTGATACTCAGAATACATCAGACGGTGAGGATATAGTAGCCATAGGTGAATTAGTGCAGCATTTATGTGTGCAAATTCCAGATGTGTCGCTTTTACCTGAACGTTTTCTCACATCAAACAGCAAACTTCACTTTATCATATTGAACACAAAGTATTTTGTAATTGTGAGGTGGATGGACACTGATATACCTATCCAAAGTTTTCACACAAGAACATTGGAAAAGTTTTGTACGCCCTTTTAGGAATTGTATGTTTTGTGTGGGGGGATGCAGCCATTATTGTGATTTCTAATTCTACCAAACTGATCATTTGAGCAAACCTTATAAACGCACAGCAGGAATTTTATTGCTTGAATGTGTTTTTCCGTAGCTCGTTCCAGGAGCATCAGTAATTATTAATTTAATTGAAAAATGTGACAAAATTCAATTGCGGTATTTACTATTAAGCAGGGCTGAACTGTAGTTCAGTTCTTAGTATCATCAAGAAGGTCCTGGGTTCAAAACCCAGCCAATAAGTCTGTGTGTTCTCTCATTCTAGGTAAGTAACATGTTCTCCAACAAACCTTTGATGCAGGTGGAGTCTATTTAATGACTAGATAACTTCTGAAGACGACGGGTTATGCTGAATTTTATTACATAAATAGTTATGTGAGTTTTTCTTTCCTTTGCCAAAAATTTGAAAATCTTTCTTTTTTTCTTCCCACTTCACAATGTCATGCTGCTTTGTGGTCGGCAGTCACATAAAGTACATATTACGTAAAAAGCACACAGTAGTTCTTCTTAAAATAACGTAATTGTGTTACAGTAAAAGAATCTCCTCTCCACGCTCTGCATCACAGCTGGAATTTTCACGTCTCCATGGGACCTGTGCATTGACAACAGTATTCAAGAAGATCCGTATTTTGCCGTCGGTGGCGACACACCCAAAGTTCAGGTTCCGTACATAACCATCCCTGGACACGCTCCTCGACAGTTAGTGGAAGAGAGGTATGAGTTTTTTTTGTGGTAAATATTATAAAGCACATTCTTCTTTTTTATCAAATAATAATTTAATTTAAAGTCTTTTTTTAAATTTCTGTTTACAGACTTCGTCGAGAATACTTGGTTTTAGACTTACTTCAACTCCTGGCAGCAAAAGGCATAAGGTCTAACAACCTAATGCCAGAACATCACGTCGAGGAGGATGATTCTGTTCCTAAGTCATACAAGCTGACATCACCCTTCCTGCCACTTGAGGTAGATATAGTATTGCCGCTGCGGTACTTCTATGGCAGCCATCTCACATATATGCATTGCATTTTTCAAAATGCCCACATCCCCCTTTTTCTTTTCATTTGATCTGAGTTTTGTATTTATTTGTTTATTTTTTTGTATTATTTGAGATATTTGACAATGATGATTACGAATGCCGGACACCAGAAAACTGGCTCGCTATGGGCAGAAGCCTAGAATGGCCTGATCGAAAGCCTATTCCTGCATTGGCCTTGCTGCTTACTGGTGATTACATTGTCTTTGGTTTAAATGTTTTTTCTCTACAATATAAACTCATAGATTTTTGTTATTTTTATTTATTTATTTTTATAGTTTTAGTCACAATTTGTGTCTTTGTCTTTTTTCCAACGTGATTCAGAAAGTTCATACCCTGAGTACAAATGGCATTTAGTTGGGGTTCTTGACTATTGTACGGAAAAATGTCAGTACTTAGTGGAGGAGGTTATTAAGGACGAAAAGGAGGAAGAGGAGGAGGAGGAACACAAGGAGGAGAATAAGAAACAGGAGAAAGAAGAGGAGGAGGAGGAGGAGAACTTGCTCAAAGACAGCACTCAGGAAGATGAGGAAGTAAAACCTGTTAGAAAAAGACACAAGAAAAGTAAGTCATTTGATTTGTTTGTTTTCTTGCATAGCGTAGTAACAATACTTGATATGTTTTCGATGGGAGATATTTGTATAAACATAATCTTTTGTTCACACTGTCTGGCTAATAAAGTCAGAAGAGTCTTACCTAAACAAGAGGGACTCTTTGTGAGAGTGGGTAACTTTTCATCAGAGTAGACAGAAGTCACACGTGGGATACCCCAGGGTTCAGTCCTGCAGCCCTCCTTTTTTAATATATACATTCTGCTGCTAGCTGAGATTATTATAAGATTAGTTAATATAACTACGCAGATGACACACTGTTCTATATTACATCCATGCATAGAGTTGTTGTGTAGATCAAATCAAAGCGTAGATGTGCCATACGTTTTTCAGACAGACAGAAACAAAACTGAAGTTATCTTTGGACGTAGAGAAGAACAATCAAGAGTTCTTATACAGCTTCCTTTATTCCAGCTAGAAACTTTCTAATAAGGCCCGCAATTTGATTGTCGCAATGAAGCTAGACTTTAACCTTCACCGACACACACAGACAATAATAATTTTAGCAATCCCATCTGACCTAAAACAGGAAGTATTTAGTTTTATTTAATGTCAGAAAGTGATTAATACAGGGCTTTATACGCAGTATATGAAAACATCTGACTACAGCTGTATTTTGTTATTTTTTGATAAAATACACTAAACACTTTGCCACAGAGGTGACCATTTTGTATGGAGGAACTAAGCACTGGATACCAAGGATCAGGCTGTTGTTCAAAGCCGAGGATCCTCGAATCTTTGCAGACCGAATCGAGTCTGCTCTTCGTTTGAGAAAGGAGGGAGAAATTCAACTCCTGTACAGCACGTCTGTAGACTGCATGCCCATCTGGGAGGCAAATCCATCCCTCTGTCATGCCAGTCTGCAACGGATCAAGGAACTTGTAAAGTCTGCTTGCGGCTTTAAGGGGAAATTGTGAGTAATGTCATTCCCAGTCCCTTCATTGTTGCTTGTTTACAATGCTTTTCTGACAGATCAATCAAAAGCAGAACACATAAAATGGTAAAAGAAGTCTATGTTTTCATGTGCAGATTTGAGAGATATATAAAAAACTTGGAGAACCAGGCAAAGCTGGATTATGACCGGGTTATGAACCGCATGGTGTTTGACAAGACTGTGATGACCTACTCAGAGGAGTTTTCAGACATAATATTGCCTCAAAAAGATCCTGAGTGTATACCAGAAAAAAGTAAGATGCCTTTTTTTTCAGTCAACATGTACTTTTTTTATGAAGATGAAGGGACACTCTCAGAAACTAAACCCTGGCTTCTTTTACTTGTACAGTATGCATTCCAGTTCCTCCCCTTCACTATCAGGTAAAGCAAAGTGAATTCACCCAGAGCTCTCTGCTAAGCCTACCTGAGGTGATCACTGTGATACATGACATTTTGGACACGTGCCACAAAGTGACGGACATGAGGCTGTTCGACTTGATGATCGTCAAACTACAGCGAGTGGACGAATTTGAACGCATCCAGGCTCAAGTTCAAAATGGGGTAAATAAGCTGGCAGTACAGACATGCTTTTCCATATCAGTCTTCTGTTATTAAAAGTGCTGTCAATTGATTAAAATTCTAACGCTGTGATTAATCACTCTGCTTAGCTTTGTAAGCTTGAAATATAAACATGCACATTTTCAAAACATGTTTCATTGCCTAAAACCAAACATTTCAGTTTTCTAGATTTTTATATTCAGGAAGGTTCAAAAGAAGTTTTTTTTTTTTTTCAAACGTAATTTAGAAATGTTTATATTTCAGTGGAAGGGTATTTCATCCATTGCAGAAAGTGGGCTATATTCTACCTTTGTTGTGTCCAAACGTCCATTATTAAAGCGAAATTTGACGTGGAGCACACCAACCAGTTAGACACTCCTCCATCATCTTTTCACTCATGTTTTCAAGTCTGAATTGTTGACCGCAGTACAAGACCATTTAACGTTCTGCTTTGTAACGCTGCATGGCAGAGAGGCTTTTAGGTCAAAAACAGATAATGCTATTAGTCTGCATTATGTAATATTAGCATGTTAAACGTTTTAGATGAATTGCATGCATAAACCTATTAACAGTGACAGCGCTAGTTAGTAACAATAAAAATGTCTCCAAAAAGTGAGTGTAATAAAAATACAGAAGTGTTCTGTGGAAAAAAAACTGTTAAGGTTTTGTATAATAAGATCTAATAAATGAGCTTTTTGTTGACTGGATTGTTGAATGATTGAAGAATTTATAAAATAATAGAAAATAAATAGCTAGGTGCAGCCCTACTCTGTAGCTGTCACAACCTGATGCTTGAAACTGGCTTTTGCCACATATTCTTCATCACATGGATTAAAAAAAAGGACCAACACGCTTTCACTTTTTCTAGATAACCGTGTATCTCCAGGAGAAGTGGGTCATCTCACTCAGCGTCAGCATCCACTCCGCTTGCAATTCCATCTCTAAGATCCGCCCTGATTATGAGTCCGACGAAATCATATACAGACTGATGAAACAGGTGGTCTTCAGAATGAGGAACTCCTTGCGCACCCTGGTGTTAGAGTCACTGAAAAACCTGAGCGAGTTCCTTCTGGACTCTTGTCTATGTGGCAAGTCGTTTAATCAGGACCTGGTCTGGGGAAAAGACCTGGTCAGTAGCCCCTACAGGTAAGATAAACCACAGGTACCCAGATGATCATTTCCCAGATTAAATAATTGTATTAATGAAAATCTAACAACGTATCCTTGAAGCGCACATATATAGGTAGATATTCAGTACTTTGTGAGTAATCTTTCTACATCTATCTTTATTGAGGTCAAGGAAGAATCCTCTGTTCCTTGTGGATCTGATTCTGGACCACAACGGGGTTCATTACAGTACTCCACTTGAAGATTTCGAGTCTTTCGTCACAAAACTGTTCAGATCTGCCATTTTGGTCACACACAAAATTCCGCAGCTTTATAGGGTAAGCAGAAAGAAAATATTTGTTGCGCATTTACATTGAAAATCAAGCGCTCTGATATCGACATAAACATAGGTCACTGCGATGTCAAAGATTTAGCTCGGTTCTTCCTCTCACCAGTTTGTGATGAAGAAACTGGTCATCATGGGCAGTTTGTTAATCGAGCCAATGAGTTTCTACGAAAAAGAAGTAACAGAACTGGAGGAAAAAGTCCGGAATGTTCTAAAGAAAGCAACGATACCTCTCAGAGCCTATGCTGCCAGATATGAAAAATTCATTGACCTATACAATTTGGACCTAGATGCTTTCAAGTAAGTTGATTTCCATTGGTGCCTGGCAAAGTAGCAGACCTTGAGTTCCCTTTTTTGTCACTCAGCTATAGATCCATTAGCAACATGGAATCATCTTTTGCAAGCTTATTTTTCAAGATAGAATATTTCATAGCCTAGATCATTGCAAAAGGGGATTTTGAATAAGTAAGGTAACTAAATGAGCTATAATGAGTGGGTTCCACATTCCATATGCACATGAGCCTTGAATGAAAATGGAAAATGTTTCAGAGATGATGTTCAAAATAAGTTTTTTTATTTTGAATTGTTATTTTTCTTTTGTTGTTGTTGATGCTGTTTTTATGGATTAAGTCGGAGAGTTGTTTCAAACTTTGATACCATTTGATTCTAATCCATTTGTCTGGATTAGACAAAATTCAGATCGGTCTTATTTCTGCGTGAGTTCAGAATGAAGTGATTCTGTCCTCCTAATGATAAATTCTTATTTCATGAATGCCTCAGGACCCTCAATGAAAAGCTGGCCCCTCAAGAGGTGAAGAAACAGGTCGAATATCATCTCAAGAAAATGGAGAAGCTTGAGTATGCGCTGCCATCCTACATTGTTATTGGTCCATTTTTTGTCCGTGTGCAAGCTGTGCGACAAGCACTCATTAAGAAGCGGAAGTTTATGGCCAACGCACTCCTGGAAAATCTTGCTGTGATGCTTTCAAAAGAAATTGACGATGTAAGTCATTTGTTCGGGGGCCAAAAATCCCATTCTTTTCACTTTTCACATGCTGCTGTAAAGTGCCAGAGTTCACTAGTAGCACTCCACTGAAAACTAAATATTATTTTCTCTTTGTGTGTGTGTTTAGGCCTGTGAAAAGTGCATTCTTATAAGCAGAATGCTACAGGAGAGACCCAACACCATTGAGGAGCTGACTGAAAAGAGGGAATGGATGAAAGAGATCCCTGACCAGGTTAAGAGTTACAAGGTACAAAACTGAACAGTGAGTTTAAGCATGTTTATGTTCAATGATAATTTAAGATTTACACAAATAATCTTCACAACCTATTAACAACAGGACCAGCTTTCCAAAATCTTGATGGACTACGAGATACTGGAAGACCTCAACTTCCACATTTCAAATGACGATTTTAGCAAAAGGTAAGTGTGTATTCGTTATGCTAAAATTGTTTACATTAAGTGTGCAGGGTTTACTCACAGTCCTGAAAAGTATTGAAAAGTTGTGAATTTCAGTATTTTGCAAATCTGACTTAGTTTTAGAAATGGAAGTTGATAAAGGCCAAACAGCTGCTTCATAACATGTTATTTTATGTGATGTGGTCCTCAAAGTAGAATGATTTAACCCAACAAAGATCCATGCATTGATCCATCCATCAAGCATTCGTGCGTCTGTCTTTCAAAGTACTTTGTATTTTGAAAATACATGAAAACTGAATGCAAAATATGAAAATGTCAGTCTAGAAAAGCCTGCAATTTAGTAAAAATATTTCAAATTCCTAAATTTGAGCTTTAAATTTAGTGATTGATTCCAGGATTTTTCTTTTTGTTGCAATTCAAAATTTGCTCTATTGGGAGAGGTTTGTTCTGTGGGTGAGGTTTGAAAAACTGCTCTAATCTATGAGTAATTTTGCAAGGTTAATTTAAGATTAGGGAGAGACTACACTTTAATTACATTCAAAGATTTTTTTCTTTATGGTCTAGGATATGAGTGTACAGTAAAAGTGAGTCCTAAGATGGATCTTAGATCCCAAACTGGATCTAAGGACTTATTGGTCCTGTTGTGGTGGCTCTTTTGTGCAGGTGGACAGCTGTTGGGTGGCCACTAAAAATAAACTGTCAAGTGGAGAGAGTACATGCCCAGCATGAGGAAGATGAGAAGCGCTTCAACAAGATCCAAATATCAGACCAAAACAAACTTGAGGAGCAAATTGACGCACTGCAGGTTTTCCATCTCTTTTCATCAATCACAATATGTTTAGAGTCCATACGGAAAAGGTATTTTCTGAATAACTGTCTGGTTGCTTCCTAAAGATGTTCCGCACTCTTCATCCAAATCCACAACGACCTGAAACAGTACTAGTACTCTTTTAACTTTTCCACATTGAGTCGCCTTGCAAAAACACAAATTTCAATGTTTTTGTTTTACCACTTTTCACTGTGGATACTGTTGTAAGGATATTGAGGTGTTACTCCACCAGCTCTACATATCTACAGTTTTACACTTTCTTCCGCCCTTGCTTTTTTGCAGAATATATAAAGCATTTATTGTGCTAAATTTCCTATTGTGATCAGAATTTTAATTTATCGTTGTCACAATCGGTTATGTTTAAAACACCCTAAAACTGTCCCTATTTCTGGACCTAGTATTTTTTAAGGACTTTAATTGCTGTGACACACAGTTATAAACTTACCTTAAGAAAGATGCAATAAATAGTTGTCATTGTTCCTATAATTGTTATTATGATAGTACCACAAAATATCACAATAGGACTTTTAAGTCCACCCCTACCCTGGGACCTGCCCCTCGTGCAACACATTGAATATTTTGCAACACACTGTACATGTCTTAAACCAGGTCTTAACTTTATATATACCTTTGTGAACAGGGTGTTGTTGCTGAATTTGTGGGATACGACGACATCGACCTAGCCCATGAGATCGCCAATAGAGCAAAGCGCGCAAAAGCGCAACTCAAGCAGTGCCAGAGTTTGTCAGAAACCTACAACACCAGAGAGCGTCTGCTTGGTCTACCAATCTCAAATGTGGGTTGATTAGAGACCTTCTGTGAGCATGCAATGGATAGGGATCACTCAAAATACGGCAGGGAGTACCTGCTTTTGTTCTTTGGTTTTGTTGTTCGTTTTTTTTTTTCAAACTCAAATTATAAATTTTTATTACAGTTTGATCATCTGAATAAGCTGATAAATGACTTCAAGCCTTTTGAGAAGCTCTGGACCACCACGTCTGACTGGCTACGTTGGACAGACGGCTGGTTCAATGACCCACTTACTTCAATCGACTCTGAGCCGCTTGACCGACTTGTCACAGGAGCCCGACAAACCATGAGTGGATTAATTAAACAGTTCGAGGGCAATATTGGTTGGCAACTGATTTGTTACCTCAGAAAATATTCTAATAGCAAAAAAAAAGTGATTAACTTGTCTGTTTATTTATTTTTTTTGTTTGTCTGTTTGTGTCCTGGGATATTAGCGGTCCAAACAATGACAAGTGTATTGCATACCAGGATAGAGGATTTCCAGCCGTTCTCCCTTCTGATTCAGTCCTTAAGGAGCCCGGGAATGAAGAGCTACCACTGGGAGATGATTTCAGAAAAAATTGACATAACAGTTCGACCAAAAGCAAACATGAGTCTTGCTCGCTACATGGAGCTTGGCATTCAGGACCACTTGGATGAAATAGTTAATGTGGCCCACACTGCTGGCCAAGAATACAGCATTGAACAGGTGATGCATATAGTGATCCATAAGGTCTTTGTTAGGTAACGTCTATAAATTGCTGTCAGATTGCTAATTTTTATTGGACCTATTGCTGAAACTTAAAATTCTTTTTTATTGTTGTGCACATTATCAATGAAGCTAGACATTAACTCCTAGTCTGTCAAGGGATATCTTTACTGAAGTTGCGCCTCTTTCTCCGCCTTTTCCTCTAGGCTCTGGAAACAATGGAAGAGGAGTGGGCGACAGTTGAATTTGATTCGCTTTTCGACAAGGAGGCTGAAAAATCCATGCTAAAGGTCCCAGATGAAATATTCCAAAGGCTGGATGACCATATTGTCAAAACTCAGAACCTGTCCTTGTCCCCGGTCAAAAAAGTCTTTGAGGCTCGCCTCAACACCTGGGAGAAAAAGCTCAGGCTAACTCAAGTACAAACAAAACCAAATATTAGGTTCATATTATTTTTCCTCGCTCATCTTTTTATTGCTGCCTTTTCCTTTTCATATTTGAATCCAGGATGTGCTCGAAGAGTGGCTGGAATGCCAGCGTGCTTGGCTGACCTTGGAACCCATCTTTAGCTGCGATGAGGTCAAGCATAAGCTCAAGCAAGGAAACATGTACAAGCACATAGAGCAGCGCTGGAGAAACGTCATGAGCAATGTCGACCGACGCCAAAATGTTGGAACTTTTATATTTTGCCTTTTTTAAATGCACAGCTAAAATGTATGATACGCCAACTGCCAACTTAGCACCAGTGTTGACAATGGACAACATGTATGTATTTATTTTTAGGTGATTGAAATGTGCCAAAATGCTCAGCTCCTAAGTAAACTGAAGCGCTACAACATGTTTTTGGAAAATGCTCGGAAAGGACTCAAAAAATACTTGGAGGAAAAACGAAATTCTTTTCCAAGGTAAGAAATCAATAAAATGGAGAGGCACCCAACTCGTTCTGCTCATAATGAGTCAGAAAAAAAAATACACCTCAATTTTTATTGATGTATAAATCTAAGTAGTGTGACATGCATTCGTATTCATCCATGCCTTGAGCTTGAGAATAGCTTCATAGAATTGCTTTCCATCATAACAATGCATTCACATAATGCCGCACTGTGTTATCAATACTGACTGTTAAACATAACTTTTGTATGTAGGTATTTCTTCCTGTCAGATGTTGAGCTTCTGCAGATGTTATCCCAGTCCAAAGATCCCACTGCTATACAACTACAACTGCACAAGTGCTTTGAGAACATCTCACAGGTTTGCTTAGGCTTGCTGATTCGCTAAGTACTCCACAACAACAGAAGAAAAATATTTGTGACAAAATTTTCTGTTGGCCTTTAGCTGCACTTTGAGTCAGACCAAAAGATAACGCATATGTACTCTAAAGAAGAAGAAAAAGTCCAACTCTCACTGCCAGTGTCAGCAGCTGGGAATGTGGACAACTGGCTGAGGAACTTAGAAAAATCCATGAAGACCACTGTGAGGGATAGCATTGAGCGTGCTCTCCAAGATTATTCTCAGGTAAGTTGATGGATTTTTGTTGTTGCTGTGTCTCACAAGATATTTTAGTTTAACTGAAGCACTTTTAAAAGTTTCATATTCACCCTCTCCTTGCATAGCAACCACATGTTGAGTGGGTGTTTTCATACCCTGGTCAAGTGGCGATTGCTAGCTTTCTGGTTTTCTGGACTGCTGAGGTGTCTACGGCTTTGGAGAAGAAACTCTTGAATAAATTTCTTCCTCTACTACAGAATCAGGTTCACTAGCACTAAATCCACATACCAGTTTGATTAACTGCAATTTGTTGATTTAAGTTTACATTATTTTTAATAAGCTGCTCTTCTGAACATCGTGCAGACTTGATTTGACTATTTCTAACCTTTTTATCGTTTACTTATTTAGATTGTTGACTTAGTGCAGCTGGTGAGGGGAGATGTCTCTAAGCTGCAGCAGGTCGTTCTGTCTTCCCTCATTGTGATAGAAGTCCACGCAAAAGATGTCGTTTCCAAACTGGTGGAGCAGAAAGTTTCAACCACCACCAACTTTGAGTGGATCAGCCAACTTAGGTTTGCTTTACTTTACAAACACACTTTTACCACTTGACATTGTTGCGTAGAATTTATTTTTCCTATTATATTTATTTGCAGATATTACTGGACAAATGAGGAGCTGTACATCCATGCATTGAATGCAGAGTTCTTATATGGATATGAATATCTTGGAAACGCTAGTCGAATGGTGATCACCCCACTCACTCACAGGTAGTTGTTGAATTGGATGGTTTTACCGAAGCACTCTGCTTGTTACACAGCGCAACCACTGAAACCCAAATTCTGGCACTTTTAGATGCTACCTCAGCCTTACAGGAGCGCTGCATCGCAAGCTGGGAGGCGGGGTCGCAGGCGCATCAGGCTCAGGAAAAACAGAAACCATTAAAGATCTCGGAAATGCTCTGGCCATGCACACTGTGGTTTTCAACTGCTCCGATAAACTGAAATCCTTTGCAGTGCAAAGGTTTCTTAAAGGGGTAGCCAGGTAAAAAAAAAAAGCAAGAAAAAAAGCGAGCTAGTGTGAAAGAGTGATGAAAAAGCACAACACATTCACGTAAGATTTGCTATGTTTCATTTTACAGCTCGGGTGCTTGGGCTATTTTGGATGATATCGTTCGCGTTCATGTGGAGGTTCTCTCTGTCGTGGCACAGCAAATCTCCACAATACAAAAGGCCCAACAGCAACAGGCAAAGACCAAATGCCCTGATTGTTTACATTCTACTTCCTGTTAGAATCGTATCTCGTTCAGAACTGCAGCAAACAATTATTTCAGTAATGGAAAATTCTATTGATTTGTTCTGATGATAAATTGATTGATGGGATGAAAAAATTTTTATTGCAAGCGCGAGAGCTCATTTCATACCAAATTAGAATTTTGTTTAAAATGCAAATAATCAAGTGATTTGATTAGTTTTTTTAAAATGAGATAATAAACATCTTATTTCCTAAAAGTCAATATCAGCATTCCCTTAGTGTACGCTTAACTCAATCATTTGTAGCATCTGCAGCTAAAAAATTGCTTCTTGCATCATCAATACTGACTGCTAAACATTCTGTCTGAAAAGTTAAGTTGTAAAGTTTAGAGTTTAGAGTTAATCTGTTGGCTAGTTTTTTGGTTAACAATAGAGTACGGTTAGGGTTGGCTAACCCTAAAGTGACTGTTTTGTTTTTTTCTAGGCTGAGAATTTCGTATATGACGGAATGGAGATTCCTTTAGTCCCTTCCTGTGCCATATTCTTTACCATGAACTTTGGTCACACTCCTTGCAACAAAATACCTGCCAATCTGAAGGTATGTCATCGTAATTGAAATCCAAATAACTATGTGTAAAGTAGGTTGGATCAAATGACTTGACGTTCCCTGCAGAATCTGTTCCGTCCCATATCCATGGTGATCCCTGAATACGATGTGATTGCGGAGATCTCCTTGTATTCGTTAGGCTTTTCGGATGCCAATGCCCTCTCCAAGAAGATTGATACGTTTTTCAAGCTCTTATTTGATCAGCTAGCGTCTCAGGTTTGAGTTTTGAAAAAATATGAATTTATATAATTTTCATCATTTTGTTTAAAATTTGAAATAAACAAAAGATTTACTTTTGGTTTTATTTTGAAGGATCACTATTATTTTGACATAAGAGGTGTGAAGGCTGTGATCTCTGTAGCTGGAAAACTGAGGAGAGACAACCCCGACATTCATGAGGTTTGTTTGTTTTTTTTCTTTTGTGTAGCTCTAGTTCGCCATGAATTTAGATTCTCACTGTCCTTAATATTTCTGTTATCAGTGGTCAATCTGCCTTCAAGCCATCCATGAAATAAGCATGCCACAGATTTCACAGAATGACCTGGAACTCGTTAATGCCATTCTCATGGATCTTTTCCTTGAAACACCAAAAATACCAATGTATTATGATGTTCTCAGGGAGTCCCTGCATGATATCTGCAAAGCAAAGAACCTCAAAGATGACTCTGGTTCGTGTCTTGATTGGCAAAAATTCCAAGGATCGACCTGTCTTTCTGGAGCGAGTCTGTAACAGCACTGTGGTCATTTCAGGGTATATCAACAAATGCATTCAGTTGTATCAGACTACTGTGTCGAGACACGGTCTAATGCTGGTGGGGCCTCCTGCATCTGGTAAAACCAAGGTACAGTAGCTTCCAAAAGTACCAATAGTATTGAGGTTTGCGGGGTTGAATTCTTCATAGTTTGGTCATCTTACAACTGTCAACTTGTATTTCATTGGAACTTTACGTGATTGACCAACACAAAGTAGTGAATGATTGTGAAATACAAGAAAAATAGATGGTTAAAAAAAATTTTTAATGAATTTTGGAACATCTTTGTGTTACTGAAAACAAAAGCGCAGCATACTTTTGTTTTTTAATTAAGAGAAAAATGTTTTTGAAAACCATCTATGCTGTTCCTTCCACTAAAGGTTTTCTGCTTTGTGTTGTTCTGTTACACAAAAAGGCCAACTAAATACATGTGTGATTGTGGTTCTAATGTGACAAAATGGGGAAAAGTTCAATAAGCATGAACACTTATTTATGGCAATAAAAGTCATTTATGTGTAATTATATTTATTTGTAGAATTCAAATTTGTTTAGGTGATTCCAATACACAGCAAACAATTTTAATGAGAAAAGTTTAAATGGGAAAACAAACAACATTACAAAAATTTGTTCTAATTTTAACACTAAGTCCTACTTTCATTCACTAATGTCACTCTCTCTGAGGAGAAGCTGAAACTTGGACTTCACTGGATATTCAATAATCCCAAGATGAAAACTAACATTTAATTGTAATTTTTTTTTCATCCCAAACCATTTTTTTTGGAAATGTTCTGTAGGATTTGCTTATATAATTTACGTTTACCTGAATAACCAATATAGAAGTCTTTTGGCTTCCTCATCGGAGCATGATTTTACTTGAAAATGTGATTTGCATGTGAAATATTAACTGTTAATGTCTTTTTTTGGAAGGTGCAAGAATTTTACAATTTTTGTAATTATGGCAAAAATAAAGCTGAAAAAATTTGCAACTTCGATTTTTGAAGGAGGTGCCGCAACAATTACAAAAACAAATCAACATCCCAGAGGAACTGATCATTGTTCCCTGACTTGCTTTATTGAAAATCTGGGTTTGTAACATTCAAACTGTAGAATATTTAATATTAGCCGGACGTTTTTGACCATCATAAGTGGGTTAAGATTCTTCAGTTTTGCTGCTGCAAGTTGAAGACTGTGTATAAATCACTTATAGGCTGCTCTACTGAGAAGTGACGATGCTTGACATGAAGAGGTGAAAAAACTATGAAACCTCAGTAGTAATTATAGGTGATGCTTTGAGTTGAATTTGGAGAAACCATTTATGTTATTCTTTGTGTTGAGTCATTTGTTGGATTAGCTTATTGCAAACAGCTATTAGTTTGCATATTTTTACCATAAACCTTTTGGGGTTTGTGATTGCAAATGGACACACGCATTAAAAACTGAACCTAATTCTTCTCATCAACTCTTTATTTAGTGCTACGAGGTTCTGGCTGCTGCATTAACGGCTCTGGAGGGCAAGCCCTGTTCTCGGGGCGGCGTTTACCAGGCTGTCCAGATTCATGTCCTCAACCCCAAATCCATCACGATGCCGCAGCTCTATGGAAACTACAAGACTCACAACCAGCACTGGTAGCAACATTGTCCTTTAAACACAGCGTATGCTACAAATAATTTAAAAAAATTTGGCTGAAACTCTTGACTTATTTCCAATCATGTAGGAAGGATGGTATCCTCCCGGCTATTCTCCGTGAAGGAGCAGCAGCGACGGACAAAAAGAAACGGTGGTACGTGTTAGACGGACCTCTGGAAGCTGGGTGGATGGATGGCTTGAACACCGTTCTGGATGACAACAAGAAACTGTGCCTTAGTTGTGGGGAAGTGATAAATCTCACTGATGTACGAATTTTTTTTTCAACTTTCTCTAAGTGTGGACTTTCTCCCACATTGTTTTTCTCCTTCTACTTTCATTGACACGTCCCCTGGTTCTCTCCACCCAACAGGATATGACCATAATGTTTGAGGTGCTAAACCTGGCAGGAGCATCTCCGACTATTGCGTCTCGCTGTGGTATGGTCTACTTGGAGCCCTATCTGTTAGAGCTCTCCTACTTCACAGAGTGCTGGCTGAAGCACATTCCTGAGGAGTTCACACAATACGCAGAGCTCATGAACTCACTGTTTTCCAGGTTCCTACCGGTGAGAGCGAAGTCGTTTTAACACTCTTTTATTACAGCACCTAATGATAGTTAAAGCCATCTTATGCCCTTTTCCCCTCCCCTTATGTGTACAGGACTCAATTTCATTTGTGCGCTCATCAGTGAACGAGATTGTCCCTTCTCTGGACAGCAACCTTATTTGCAGTCTTCTTAAACTGATGGATTGCTTTTTTAGCTCCTACCACGTTAAAGAGGTTTGTGTGTTTATGTAAATCCTCAGCCATATTTAACGATAGGCAATTGCAGAAAAAAATTGTTTTCCCTTGATGAGCAGCAGTCTTTGAAAATATATTAAGCAGAGTATCTTCTTATACATCGCAAACAAAATTAACTTCAGAGAAACTTCACAGCAAGACATATGAGCTTGTTTTAAGTCAATACTCCCTTAATAATGATGAGAAAATACTTACTCCGTTCACTTATAACGCCCATTGTTATAAGTGAAGTAATCTAACTTAAACTCATGTATCTTTGCTGAAAAGTTACTTGGAAGTTAATTTTGTCCAATTTCAAGTGTACTAAGGTATTTGCACCAGAAATTAAACCAAAACGACTTGGTAAAATTTTGTGTTTTTGCAGAAAAATTATTACCTGGTTTTCAAAATGCACATCACTGCATATCAGCCTCAACAAAACGTTGAAACATGGCAATGGCATCATGATGCTATGGGGATGAATTTCTTCAGTAGAAAACAAGAACATTTTCTTTTTTTTTTGTTAAAAAAAAAATATATTTATTTGTATTTTGTTTTCTTTTAGAGACAAACATGCTGTGTTTGTAGCAATCATATTTTCTGCTTTTTATTTGTAGAACTTTTTAATTAAACAATTTGTCATAATAATGCACCTATTCACACTGTTCTACCACGGAGTTCTTCAACATAGGGATAGCGGCCCATCGGGGTGTCGTGGAAGTGAGATATTGAGACATTGTTTATATTTTTAGATATGTCTTTAAAAACACGGTAACATGAATCATAAAATCAGTCAGACATGCACACATTCAAAACCTGTTTATTATGTTAAAAGTTGCACTTTATACAAAACCAGACTGTTTCTGAAGAAATTTCAACCGAAATTCAAAGTGTGCTTGTCGGTTGGAACCCAGCGAATAGCATGTGGAGAGTCACAAGCATGTTGAGGAACACGGACTTACTCCATTCAGCATGTTAAAATTAGTGTATGAGTTAAAATTAGCCAAAATGCTAATGTTACCCTAAATGCTGCCAGTAGCATGTGCTGCATCACTAGCATGTTGTCTAATTCCAGTTACTTCCTCCATTCGATGCACCAAACATGGCTAATTAATTTTTAAAAATACAAAAATTAGATGTTTACTTCGTGACACTTGGTTACCAGAAAACGCGCTCGTCTCTTAGCAACAGATTAACAGCAAATATTGTTATTGTTCAAAAACATAAGATTTCCTCTGCTCTCCTGAAATTGTACTTTTGTTATACTAAGAATTCTGCATCTAGTGAATCTTGCAGAAAAATGAAAAGGGTTTTTATTTGTCATTGATGGTAAATATATTATAGACATTCATCACAAAAGTAAAAATCTGATTTATACTTTGTGGCAGTTGTTACCAGAACCCCCCCCCCCCCCCCCCCCCCCCCTATAATTTCTTAACACCAAATTAATACTGTTGTTGTATATAAAACATAAACTCTTTTGAAACACAACTTATCTGCTTAGACCCACACATTTAGAGTTGGTAAACTTTGCTATAGTAAAATCAGATGTTCATTTTGTGGCACTTGGTTACCAGAAAACTCGCTCATCTCTTAGCAACAGATTAACAACAAATATTGCTATTGTTCAAAATCACAAGATTTCTTCTGCTCTTTTGAAGAGAATTCTACAGTTGATGAATCTTTCAGAAAGAGAAAATGTTTTTTTTTGTTTTTTGTCATTGATGGTAAATATATTATAGACATTCATCACAAAAGTAAAAATCTGATTTATACTTTGTGGAAGTTTGTTACCAGACCCCCCCCCCCCTAATTTCTTAACACCAAATTAATACTGTTGTTGTATATAAAACATAAACTCTTTTGAAACACAACTTATCTGCTTAGACACCACACATTTAGAGTTGGTAAACTTTGCTATAGTAAAAATCAGATGTTCATTTTGTGGCACTTGGTTACCAGAAAACTCGCTCATCTCTTAGCAACAGATTAACAACAAATATTGCTATTGTTCAAAAATCACAAGATTTCTTCTGCTCTTTTGAAGAGAATTCTACAGTTGATGAATCTTTCAGAAAAGAGAAAATGTTTTTTTGTTTTTTGTCATTGATGGTAAATATATTATTGACATTAATCACAAAAGTAAAAATCTGATTTATACTTCGAAGCAGTTTGTTACCAGAAACGCTCATCTCTTAGCAAACAGATTAACAAAAAATATTGTTGTTTTTCAAAAAACAAGCTGTGATGATCTTTGGGTTGTCAACATATACTCATGTTGACAGCCCAAAGTTTGTTTGTGAGCATCAAGTTTCATGAGTCATATGGAACTTACTTTTTTTTGCTTTTCTGCCATCTCATCTGTATTAATTGTTCCGTCAATGTGGCGTCACTGTAGTTCTAAAAGTCTGTTCCGCCATCACCGCAGTTCTCTACGTCTCTGCCCTCCTCAGTGTTCTGTTGCTATGATTATCAGTCCTCTCTGAAAACCATCACATGTGAGTGACACAGAGGGGCAAACAAAATTCTATCACTGTCTTGAGCCTATCTGACATAAAACTGTCAGTTAGAAATTTTTTTGTGTGTGAATTTGGCTTATTTTTTGCTACTTACATCGCCGTAGTTACTTGAAATGCCAACAAAAGTAATAGCATCCCTCACGGGGTCGAGCCTCACATTTTGAAATATATAATGTGAGGGGACACGCAGAGGTACGAGCCACATTAATGGTGAAAGAAAGCGGCAGTTATTTTGAGGTGTAGAATAATAGGTGTCTTCCAGGCATTGCATGGAGGCATTGAAATGCCTTGCAAAGCAGTGCTC
The DNA here is from genome assembly GCF_027474105.1 of Poeciliopsis prolifica. Lineage (NCBI taxonomy): Eukaryota > Metazoa > Chordata > Actinopteri > Cyprinodontiformes > Poeciliidae > Poeciliopsis > Poeciliopsis prolifica. Next base: position 4,934,874 of record NW_026562378.1, on the reverse strand, counting down.
TCCTAAGCTTTCCTATGGCAGGCCCCAATAACAGTTTGTTTAATGTCAGTGGCATCATTATGGATTGGAACTACCTGATAAAATCCCACTAAAAACAACATAGAGGTGCAAAGTGAAAAAAAAGTAAAGTAATGTAAATATTTCTCCAAATCCAGTTTCACTAATTGCTATTTGATTGTCCTGCATGCCTGAGTATTTTTGATTATGGCTCTCTGTGTTGCCTTTGCTCTATTTTAGGACGAGAAGCCACAGTCTCAAAAGGGACTGGTTCAAGTTGAGGAGCTGATAGAACCCTGGTTCTTTTTTTCGCTGGTCTGGAGCGTTGGAGCCACTGGAGACGAAGCCAGCCGACAAGGCTTTAGCAACTGGCTCCGAAACAAAATGGCAGAAGAACAGGTCATATTAGTTTGTCTTGTTTTGTCTGAAGAATGAAAACATCATGAAAAAATAAACACTAAATCTAAACGTAAACAAGAAGAACGTGCTACTGGTGTTACAAAGCTAAGTGTTCCCAGAATTTGTTTTGAATTGTCAGCATAACTGTGGTAGGTTTTAGTTATGAAATTATAGATAAATATAAATATTTTAAACTTTTTTTGTTTGTTTGTGTTAGATCAAACTATCTTTTCCCGAGGAAGGTCAAGTTTACGACTACTGGCTCGATGTTGAAGACGAGGACAGAAAAGTACATATATGTCTAAACCCTGAATTTCTAATAACTAGCGAATAAAAGGACAGTTTTTCTCCAATTATCTGATTTTCCTGCGCCTTAGGTGGAGTGGGCCAACTGGATGAAACATTCAAAAAGTGCTGTCATCTCTACACACATGAGCTATGAGGACATAATTATTCCAACCCCTGACACAGAGAGAATGTCTTACCTGATGGATTTGTTGCTGACCAATAAGAAACCTGTTAGTCTGCTTCTCAAACTACAGCAGAATTTGAAGCATTTTTGGTAGAAGACATAAAAATTCTAAAACAAATAGAACAAACTTTAACTTGTATTTTTAACTTGTATTTTTTTTTCCTGGTGTCTGTGTGATCCAGTTGCTGTGTGTCGGGCCTTCTGGTGCAGGAAAGACCATGACCATAACAAACAAGCTGATGAGGAACATGCCTGCCGATTTCATCACACATCCTCTCATGTTCTCTGCAAGCACCTCAGCAAGTCAGACTCAAGATTTCTTTGAAAGCAAACTAAGCAAAAGGTACGCCTCGGTAATAAACCTTTAGTACATTTAAAATCTTTTAGGTATAAATATAACGTTTTCTTTCGATAAAGCTAAACAAATTTTCAGGTATCAAGGTAACTGTCCACTTTCTTTATGACACCCCAAGTTAAACTAATGGCGATTATACAAAACAAAACGCATGTAAGAGCTTGCACCACACACAACCACTTCTTTATCAGATGCATAACTTGTGGCTTTGACTTATCAATTCGTTTCAGGCGAAAAGGAGTGTTTGGACCTAAAATGGGGGATAACTTTATCTTCTTCATTGATGACCTTCACATGCCCATGTCCGAAGTGTGTAGAGATCAGACTCCTTTTGAACTTCTGAGGCAGTGGCTGTGCCATGGTGGCTGGTATGACAGAGAGCTGATTGGTATGTTTTCTTGACTCTAGATGGGTACTCTTGAGAACATTTAGATGACTATGGCTTTAGCTCTTCAAATATTTGTCCAATGAAAAAAATTAGACTGAGAGAGAGATAGCGCTCACTCTCTCCTGTGTGTTCTTGCTACTTCTGCTCAGGAACGTTCAATTACTTGGTGGATATAAATTTAGCTTGTGCCGTGGGTACCTCTGGAGGACACAGAAATTCTTTGACTCAACGCTTCACGCGGCATTTCAACATTCTGTCGCTTAATGGCTTGGAGGACTCAATGAAAACAATTTTCTCAACCATTATTGGGAACTGGATGGGTGAGTCAAACCTCAGATTTACGTTTATGTTAAAATGAATGAAATTTCAAACACACAAACACAAACAGATTGCTACTTGTAATATTGTAATCTGCACGAAGTTATGTATATGCATACCGGGGTGGGCATTTATTGTGTTATCATTTGTCGTGATAAAATATTTCAATATGTGTTGCCTTTGATTAGTAGTTAAACAGGTTTGATGTTCTGAACATAATTAATTACCAAAATAAGTTAGTTGCAGTTTTAACTGCATATGCATATACGATAATTGTTAAAGCTAATATGACTCTCTCCTAAACTCATCTCAGTGCCTTTTATAAGTACTCTGTACAGATTTTAAAAGTTTTTCCTTTATGCCCTCCCTTTTTTTCTTTTTTTTCCCCTTCCTATCAGGACATAATCTAACTGCCCAAGGACTGCAAGAGACTCTTGTTGATGCCACTATTAAAGTTTACACCACCGTAATTCATCACCTCCTTCCAACTCCATCAAAGTGCCATTACACCTTCAGCCTCCAAGACCTGTCCAAGGTCTTTCAGGGCATAGTTATGGCTGAGGCATACACTATAAAGGTGCTTAAATCTTTTTAGAGATTACCATGTCACATATTAATTACTGAATTGATTCTACAATGATTCTGCACCTTTGGGATGAATTTCAGATTTGTTGTGATGCATTAAGCCAGATTGTAGCTAATGTACAAAAATAATCTAATATATAACAGCTGAATCCTTGCATTTCTTTTTGTTTGTGCTGAATATAAAGGATAAATTTGAGCTGCTACGCCTGTGGTACCACGAAAACTGCCGGGTTTTCCGGGACCGTCTGGTTTGTGTTAGCGACAGGGACTGGTTCAGCAGCCTGCTGAAGAAACACATTAATGAGTTTGAATGCCTCACTGAAGACGTCTTACCCAACCCTCCTATTTTGTTTGGAGATTTCATGTCTCCTGAATCTGACCAGGAAGTATACGCAGTTATAGAAGACAAGGAAGAAGTGAGTAGTACCATTTGGTTTGGGGTATATTTTAGGTATGCATCCTTGTGCTGTGTATATAATGGATTTTTCCACTGTGAATGAAATATTAAGTGATATTCAACAAATTATGTTGTGTTTCCTTGCCAAGCTCAAAAAAGTGATGGAGCAGTATGTTGGAAGCTTCAACCAAAGTAGCACAAACAAGGAGCCACTGGGACTTTTTATGGACGGCATTGAACACGTGTGTCGGCTCAACCGCATCTTGCGCCAGTCCCTCGGCCATGCCCTGTTGCTCGGAGGGTATTGCGGTGGCCGCAAGACAATTGCCAAACTTGCCTCATACATGTGAGAGTCAAGCAAATTGTCATGTTTTTATTTACTGGTATTTGTACATGTTTTCATTATTTAAAGTACATTCAGGATTGCAGATTGTATTCAATTTTAGTCTGTTTTACAACTCCCCTCCAAAAAAACAAAAACATAAATATCAGCAGGTTAACGTTGGGAATAATATAATATAGGAGTTTATTAACGTTCCAACTACATTTTTTCTTCTACTTAACTTCCAGTTGATGTGCTTGGACATAGAGCTCTGTGATAAGCCAGTTTCTTTAGCAATTACCTTTTTCCCCCTGTGAATAATGACACTGTATTTGTCAATTCAGCAGTTTTCCATTTATTCAAATAGGAGATACTATAAGATAGTGTTATCATAATAAAAACATAATCAGTCTGGTCATAGGCTATATAATGTATTTAATAAACAAAAAAAGCAACAAAGATGAATTCTTGAAGTGTATTCCACACATCTTTGTGTGTACCAAATCAATTTATTAGTTAACTTGAGCTGAATTTCTAAAAAAAAAAATCAATTTTTACGTTGAGATCCTGTATGGGGTTTAGTGTCAGGTTTATTAAATATATCCCAAGACCACTGTAATCTATGATGCACTGACCTGGTCCTAACATTGTATTTATCATTTTTAGATCTGGATATAAATGTGTAAAGGCTGAAGTGTCTAAGAATTACGGTAGGGCAGAGTGGAGAAACGATATTAAAAACAACATGCTCTCTGCTGGTCTTCAGAATCAAAAGATCACACTCCTCTTTGTTCAATCTCAGGTAAACAGCACAATTATATTTCCCTCCGTCGCTGTGTTTTTGACGCCCACAATACAAACAAGAGCAGGTTTTGGCAAGTCAATCGTTTGTTATCAAATCTCCAGATTAAGAAGGAGTTTTTCTTGGAGGATATCTGCAACATTTTAATCACTGGAGAGCTTCCCAACCTGTATTCCTCAGAGGAAAAAGAGCGTATCTTAAAAACAATGAAGCCGGTGGTGGAAGACCTGGACCAGCAACTAACAGAAGAAAATCTGATGGCTGCCTACCATAGGAAAGTTCACAGGAACTTTCACTTGATTCTCTGCATGAGGTTAGTCAGAAAAAATCCTTTCTTTTCAATGCTAATGTTTTGTTTTTTGTTTCTGCAAATAGATTTTCTTCTTTCTTTACCTCCCTAGCCCTACAAGTAAGGGGTTTCGTGAGCGGTTGAGGCAGTATCCTGCGCTGGTGAAATATTGCACGTTAGACTGGTTTGACACCTGGCCAGATGGGACGCTGCAGGCTGTTGCGAGAGCGTCTTTAAATGAGCTTCTTGTGCTGGATATCAGTCACGAGACTAAGGAAGCCGTGGTAAGAATGTGTTTTGTGAACTTTTTAACCTGTGTAGAAGGAAGGAAAGGAAGAAAGAAAGAGAGAGGAAAGAGAGATTAAACATTTTCTCAGGGCTTAAGCCTAAATCCTACCAAACACATTTAGGGTTAGCTGAACAAAAGAGAGCACAGACAGAAGAGATCAGTGGACATAACACTGTGCAAAGGATAATGGTCAAAGATTCTTCTCCTTGTGTTCTATAGTCTTTTGAAATGTGATAGGACAAGACTATGTGCTGTTATTTTGGTAAAAGAAGATCTGCTCATGATTCACAGCTGTTTGGTCAATAATCGTGCCTCTGAAGATTGCATTAATGCCACTAAATGACAAAATCATGTATTCTGAAGAAACACCTTTCTAGTGTTCTCTGAAAAATGTTAACAGATCTTTGCTGCCTCTTTCTCAGGTAGTCAATCTTAAAAAGAATAAGTTGTCACCTTCGACAAAGATGATCATAGTGAATACAGAAAGTAATTTATGGGAAGATCCTTAATTTTTCCTGGCATTCAGCACATTTCGATAATTTTGTGACGGCAAAGTTCATCTGCTAAAACAGAAATTGCCACAGTTCGTCCAATAGGTGACAGCAAAGCACACACACAAACCTTCTGACTGCCCCTCTTACCCCCTTTGCTGTCCGACTTGAGTTGTGACTACGTCAGGTGCATGTTAATGTCTTGAAAGACAAACAAATGGAGTGTGGCTTTACTATCTGCAGAAGCCATGACCCAAAAATTTCTCTCCACAGACCCTGATGTGTGTGAACATTCATCAGCAGATGGTCAAGAAGAGTGCGCAGTACCAGGCGGAGCAGTCTCGATGCAACTACATCACAGCTAAGACCTTCACAGAATTCATCAAACTCTTCTCAGATCTGACCGAACACAAGAAACAGAAGCTGGACAGTTCTCGTCAGAGCATAGACAGTTGTCTTGACAAGGCGAGGCGCCAAATAGCAACTAATTAGCGGAATGACTAATGTGCATTTAGTTAGCAATGAGTGAGCATTAGTAACTTGATGAATATTCCATGGTGGGTCTGTAGCTTTGCAGCACAGTTGAGGATGTGAAGAAGCTGGAAGAGGAGGAAGAGGCGATGCGACCACTTTTGGAGGAAGCTGCTAAAGAGGTTGAAGTCGCTTTGCAGACCATTCATGTAAGCAAATCATGTCAGCAGAAGTGTATTAACCATACTTGTCTGTATAACAAGAAATACAATAACAACACTTTGATTAGTTGGCCATCCTTTATACAAAATGCTATCACTGACACTTGAACTTTGAGTTTTACTTAAAATCTTTTCTTGCTTTTCTTTTATTAGGACACTTCGGCAGTCGCAGTGGAAATTCGTAAATTTGTGAAAGAAGAGCAGACAAAAGTTTTAGACAAAGAGCGTTTTGCCAAGGCAATCAGTGTGAATGCTCAGCGAGACATAGACAAGGCTTTGAAGACGTTGGATAAAGCTCTCGACAGCCTGAAGGCCCTCAATGCAAACAGCTTCACTGAGGTACGTGGAGTTTTCTTTACCTTTCATGCAACTGTGTTGAACCACTAAAACATGCAGGACCCCAAATTATACGTTTTAATCTGAACAATTTATATTTCACAGCTCCAAGATGCTGAGCAGTATACCCGGGAGATAAAGCTTGTACTTGCATCGGTTTGCATCTTGAAAGGCCTCGAACCAGTGAAGAGTGATACAGAAACGCCAGAAGCGCCTAACTTTGAAGAATACATGGAACCTGCTGAAGGTCTCCTAATAGAACCTATGGTGTTTCTGGAGAGCCTTTACAATTATGACAAGGTAGACCTCACTGACATTATATAGGTACATGGAATAGTAGCCGTACCACTTATTATGCTTTACATAAAAGGACATAAAGACAATGTTGCCCTCAACAGGCCTTTAATCAAGCAAAGAGATCCATGAGATATAGTTATTTCCATGTACCGCTGTTTATTTTACCCGTCCCACTCTGAAATGCTTGGCGAGATATGCAAAGCCTTTTAACATTTGGAGTTTGTTTTTTTTTTTGTTGTCACATTACAACCAGATTTGATTGGAACTTTAATGAGCAAGTAGGTAGTTAAGTTTTATTTGTATTTCTGGCTGGCATTCAAATGCTTTAATTTTGATTTGTCCTTTACCTGTTTGCTGCATTTAAAACTGATTCTGTTCCCTCCTGATGCCTGTTGTGCAGGACAACATTTCAGACGACGCTATCAGTCTGCTACAGCCCTACATCGACGATGAAGAATTTCAGCCTGCTGCTCTTGTCAAGATTTCCGTCACCTGTAGCTGTATTTGCCAGTGGGTGCGAGCCATATATGACTATCACTTTGTGCTCAAAGCTGTGGAACCAAAATGGGTGAGATCTGAAATATCTACTTGAAACATTCTCTTGACAAAGATATCTGTACAAAAATATAAGATTCACAGACATGCAGGGAGAGCCGCTAAACTGTTGGGCTTGTCAACACTGTTGCAGCAAGTACTCAAGGAGGCTGAAGAGGACTTGAGAGTAGCCCAGGAGGTTGTTGTTGATGGCCAGAAAAGACTGGAAGAAGTGGAAGAAAGCATTCCCCCTTTAGAGGCCAAGTACCAGGAATGTTTGGCTAAGCAGAAAAAGCTGGACAACGAATATGAGATGACCGAAGCTCACCTTGTCAGAGCAAACAAGGTTGGAAGAAAGATTGAGCTTTACATACAAATAAAAAATAAAATAAAAACTTTGTAGCTCAGGACAAAATGATGGCATTCTGAAAATATTAAGCTTTTGTCACATGTTTATTGTTTGCTCTCCAGTTAGTAGAAGGGCTAGCAGAGGACAAAGAGCGCTGGAAGGAGACAGTGATATATCTTGATCAGTTGGTTTCTAATTTACCCGGAGACATGCTTCTGTGTGCAGGATACGTCACGTACCTTGGCCCTTTCTGTGTAAGTTTGTCAGAACTTTAGTACCGTATGAGAACATGTGTGTTGCTGCCTGCTTTAGAGGATAGATTTGTGGCTCTGAATCAATCTTTTACATCAAAACCTGGATTAAATGGATTGAATTGTGTTTGCGACAAAGAGGAAACCAGTGGAGGGAGTAACTTTTGCATAGCTCTGTATTTTCACTAAAATAATTTTTATTTGCTGGTTTTGTCTTCAGGACGAGTATCGGGTAGCCATAGTAGAAGAATGGCTCAGTGGTTTCAAAGAGTTGGGTCTTCCACACACCGAGGAAACTAACCTGATCAGCAGTTTAGGAGATCCTATCACAATAAACTCTTGGAAGGTCAGAAGCCGGCCATGATTAGATTCTCTACGATCAAATAGATTTAGATTCCTTTTGCAATTTTTTTTTAAATCAAATTTTCAGTTCCTTTTACATCTTAGGTCAAACCTGTTCTTACAAGCTTACATCTCTGAATTTTACATCTTTGTATTTTGAATATTTTGAATGTATTGTCATAAGTTTTTACTCCATGTACATAGATTTCAGGATTGCCCAGCGATACGTCATCAGTGGAAAACAGCATAATTGCCCAGTATTCTCTCCGCTGGACACTGTTCATAGATCCACAGGGTCAAGCCAATAGATGGATCAAAAACATGGTAAAGTCTTTCAGTTTGTACTTTAATTACTTGCCGTTGTTGGTGTATTGCATGAAAAGTTAACAAAGTTCATATGTTAACTTATATTGATGTTGTCAGGAGCGGGACAATGGTCTGAAGGTTTTGAGGCTCAGTCACGGTAAATTCATCCAAGGTATAAAGAATGCTTTACTTGATGGTAAACCCTGCTTGGTGGAGAATGTAGTCGAGGATCTGGATGCAGCTATAGAACCTATCCTGTTCCATCAGGTGGTTACACGTTCATCCTTTTACATCTGTTGGCTGAAACGCAAACATTTTCAGGAAACTGAACTGTCTAATCTGTATTTGTCGCTCATAGACCTTTGAGGAGGAAGGCAAGACGGTGCTGAAGCTGGGTGACTCAGTTGTTCCGTTATCTGAGGACTTCAAGTTGTACATCACCACAAAGCTGCCAAACCCACATTACTCTCCACAGGTTTTTGCCAGCGTCACAGTCATTAATTTCACTGGGTCACCCAGGTAACGCACACACTTTCACACTTTCTTCTACACGTTCAACCAGCAGAAGAAAAAAAAGCTTCATTTTTGTTGTTCATTACCGTTTGCCTCATTATTGAGACTCCGGAGGAAAAGATTGGATTCAAACAAAATCCCAATATTCAAAGAGATTGAGGAAACAGACTTGTCAGTCAGTCTGGTTCCTAAATGGCAGATGTGAAAATGTTGAGCTTTCCAGACGTTTGACAAAACTGGGTTAGAAGACATATTTTGTATCCTGCTTTTCATCCATATAACACCGATTCAGGGGACTTACCTACTCAATATGTGAATGCACTCAAAATTATGAATATCTTTTGCAAACTCTATTGTGTCATATAAAACCAGGTATTCTGAGTCATCATATTATATCTACATCTAAATATAATAAATCTAGCATTTTTGTCTCACGAGTTTCACACTGGAAATGTTTGTTCCATATTATTTTAAAGAGCTAGAAGGACATAAGAGTAGAAGAGAGAAAGAAGCTTTGACTGAATACAAATCAACACCCAGAAGTCTGCTTCTGTACCTGCAGATAGAGGGGGGAAAAAGCAACGAAATATAGCGACTTATGGAGATATAATAATAACAATTACAGCATCACTGGATATATTTCGTGGCAACCGCAGGCTAAAGTAGTTCACATCGGAACTCCAAACACATGTCTGAAATGTTTATTCTAGAGATGTCGATATATATACTACCCTGGTATTTCAGCACTAGTATGTATGCCTCTGTTTGGAGCCCCTGTGTTTGACTGGACAATTTGTGCTCAATCAGCGGCATGGAAGACCAGCTGCTCAGCCGGGTGGTAGCCGAGGAGCTTCCAGACATAGAGGAGGCAAAGAACAAGCTGATAGTCAGCTGTGCCCAAATGACAACGGAGCTGAAGGAAATCGAGGATAAGATCGTGTCACTTCTCATCGCTGCATCAGGGAGATTTGTGGGCGAGGATTTAAATCCACAGTTGGAGGCTTGTAAGATCAGAGCCGAGGAGATCAAGGTCTGACCATTGGAAAGATAGAGCTTGAAGTCATCACTGAATGTTTTATATGTACTGCCTTTAAAAAGTATTCATAAACTTTGAAGTTTTACATATTATGTAACACTACAACCACAAACCTCAAAGGGTTTCAGCGCAATTTTATGTGCTAGACCAACACAAAGTAGAGCTTATCTTTAATTGGACGGTGAATGACTCAGTTTTCATGGATAAAATGTGGCATGTTGTGAATTTGTACTCAGCCCCTCTCAGTCAATACTTAATTGAACAACCTTTCTCTCTACCAAATGCGCACATCAAGAGACAGAAATCTTTGTCAATTCTTCTTTGAAAAATACATCAACCACAGGATTGTATTGTATAACCTAACCCCTGAAGACAAAACCAGCAAATAAACCGTTTGAATCTAAGGAATCTAAATCAGGAACTGAAAAATTGGTTTAAAAAAAAAAACAGCAAAAGGAATCTAAATCTATTTGATCGTAGAGAATCTAATCGCGGGCGACTTCTGACCTTCCAAGAGTTTATTGTGATAGAATCTCCGAAACTGCTGATCAGGTTAGTTTCAAAGACCCAGCTCTTTAAAACCACTGAGCCATTCTTTTACTATGGCTGCCCGATGCACGTCCTGAAGACAAAACCAGCAAATAAAAATTATTTTAGGGAAAATATACAGAGCTGTGCAAAAGTTACTCCCTCCACTGGTTTCCACTTTGTCACATACACAATTCAATGCACTTAATCCAGGTTTTGATGTGAAAGATTAATTCACAGCCACAAATCTATCCTCTAAAGCAGGCACCAACACACATGTTCTCATACGGCATCTTCACAGCTCTGCCTGACTTTTCTGCCGTGTCTGTTGACCTTCATGATGCTGATTGTTCACTAATGTTCTCTAACAAACCTCTGAGGCCTTTGCAAATCAGCTGGATTTTTATTGAGATTTTATTGAGATTCTTTCAATAACTTCTGAAGGCAGTTGGTTGCTGTGGAATTTATTTAGAGTAATAAGGATAAAAGGCTGAATACAAATGACAAACATGCTCTTCTTTATAGGTCTGTAACAATGGAAATCCCTAATTATAGTGGAGTAAAATGTTCAAAGGTTCTAATTTCATGACTGTGTTTGCAAGTTGCCGTAGCACACTTCAAGCTGCTATTTGTGTTGGTTTTGATTTGCTTTTATCTGGGTTCAATTTAATGACAGACTAAAATGCTGGAAGCAAAGAATACGGAGCAGGATATTGACGCTGTTCGTCTGAAGTACTCACCGGTGGCAGTGCAGGCTCGGATTCTGTTCTTTTGTGTGTCAGAGTTATCCAACATTGATCCAATATACCAGTACTCCTTCGAATGGTTCCTTGGCATCTTCATGAAGGCTATTGCCAACTGTGACAAAGCAGGTACAAAGCAAGACTGACTTGATTTTGTGGAGAATTGTTTGTGTGTATTAATGTAGTAAATATAAAACATTTAATATAATTTTGGTTGGATATCTTCATCATCTACCGCACAGACACAGAAAAGGAGAGAATCGACAATATCAATGGATACTTTACCTACAGCCTGTACGTGAATGTGTGCCAAGGCTTGTTTGAGAAACACAAACTCATGTTTGCTTTTTACCTGTGTGCTCGCATCATGATGAACGAGGATATGATCCAAACTGTAAGTAAAAGAGTCGGTAAAAGACTAAAATCAGCCAACACATGTTCACTTGCTGGATCTCCCTGAATCTTTTATTATGGCAGAGTGAGTGGAAGTTCCTGCTGTATGGAGGGGAGCCAGTCCACAAATTGACCAGCCCAGGAGAAGACTGGCTGTCAGATCAGGCCTGGCAGGACATTTTAGACCTCAGCACTTTGGATAACTTTGAGGAACTGGCAGAAAGCTTCACAAACCATGTGGGGGCATTCAAGAACATTTTTGACAGCAAGCAACCCCACAGGCATGAAAAGATTATCCCATGCACTCTTCATTTGTTTGTGATGAAAACATCAGAGTCTTATGAGGTGGTTTTCTGTGTCTATGTGTCTAAAGAGAGCCGCTCCCAGGGAAATGGGAAGATGATCTAAATTCATTCCAAAAGTTGCTGGTCCTTCGATGCCTGCGGCCTGACTGCTTGATTTACGCCATGCAGGACTTTGTATCGGCTCATCTGGGAGAGCCCTTCATAGAGACTCAGGTAAATCCCCTTTTACTCCCTGAAGCCTTCACTTTCATTTTAATTCAAGCATTTCTGAAGTTATTCTGATCTCTCTACCAGCATCTTGGAGGTCTCTAATTCTTCAATTGTGAAAGTTTTGTCTCCCTCTGCTGACCTTGGAAGTGAATTGCGTTGATTACATCGACCGATCCATGTTTTTCCTTGGTGAACAACCTTTTATGTCTCTGTACCTCAATTGGAATTCAGTCCATGTTTTAATTAAGTGGACACAGAGACAGAAAACAAAAGGGGGAAAAAGGGAGGAAAAGAGGTGGGAGACATCATTAAAACAGATAGAGGGAGATAAGAATAGAGAAGGAAAAAGAATAGAGAGCATAAGAAAACATGCGAGACATCTGCTTCTATACCAGCAGAAAGAGAGAAAAACAGATACCACTGTAGCAAATAACATCCATCCACAGATAATGACAATGTAACTGAAAAGCACATGGGCCTATTTGAAACAAGGTGAATTTAATACATGATGTTATTAGGAGTGATAAATGGGGCTGCTTATGTTATCCTTTTCTCAGGAGTCAAAAATATTTCAGCCGTAGAACCAACAACAGGTGGGGGAGGGGACGGCACTCTGCTACACAAAGGCAGAGAACATTTTGGTCACTCCAGCATTGGCATCTCATTTAAATTAGTTGAAAGTTGGGAACAAATTGATGGTAAGTTGTTGGTGTAAAAGGTGTATCCTTTTCCAACCTTGGGGTTGATCCCAGTAACTGGGCCGTGCCTAACTGAGACTCAGTTACTCAAAAATAAGTTAATGCAAGAATAAACTTTTATCTGTAACGGTTTTGATGACTTTGCTGCCATAGAAATGTTGTTCTGTGTCTCTGCAGATGTCAGATCTGTCTGTAGCCTTCAAAGAGTCATCCCCTACTCAGCCCATGGTTGTTATAATGTCTCCTGGCACTGATCCTGTTGCTGACATCTACAATTTTGCGGATGTTATGGGTTTCTCGGAGAAAGTTAGCGGCATCTGTCTGACTCTACGGCAGGTACGTCTGACTATGTTCTTTCTTTTTCCTTCTCTTTTTTTTCATGAATTACCTCATCCTAGTGGTTCTGAGGTGTTTTTCTCCATTGTTTCTGGATGAATACAAGCATTGCTTCAAACTACTTTACCACATGTAGCGTTCCAGCACAAATTAAATTAACCTATCTGCTGGTTTTAAGGTGACTTATTGCCTTAATCTAAAGGAAACTTAATCGAAAATATTTACCTAATTACACTTTCAATTGTGGTTGTTTTATACACTTCAGAATGGACTTTGCAGAACACTGCCTGTTTTTGTGATAAAAAAACACAAAAACCGGCAGTGTGTTATAAAAACACAAAAACAGGCATTTTTTGTGTTTTTATCACACTAAAGTGTGAACATTTAAACTTTCAAATCAGAGTATTCTCCAGACAACCCGCTCCTTAAGTCCAGTTTTTTCACTTTGCTCCTGCCATTTTTCAAACTACCTTACCTTCTGCTGTTATTCCCATCAGGGCTCCACGCCTGAGTCTATGATGCGGACTGCTATGAAAAATGGTCACTGGGTCATTTTCCAAAATTGTCACCTGGTGCCCGACTGGTTGCCAACGCTGGAACGACTCATTGCGTGCATCAGTCCCAAAAAAGTAAGGACATACAAAAACAAGACTTTAAGAAACAACAACTGAGCTCATCTTTTTGAAAATAACTTTGAATTATATAGAAACAGAGGCCTTTATATTCTTTTACTGGCACACCCTCTGTGCACAGGTCCACAAGGATTTCCGTCTGTGGCTAACCATTATTCCCTTTGAGAAGATTCCAGTATCCCTTTTTCGAAATGGCTCCAAGCTTGTCGCCGAGCCTCCGAGAGGCATTAGGGAAAACCTGGAGAGAGCCTACCTGAGATTCAGTGACGAGTTTCTGTCTTCTTCAACAAAGGTCTATGTTGCCCTATTTACGTTCGTCTCCATATTATTTACTTAAAACATTTCATTTGGATTTATTTTGTCTTGTTTTCAAAGTTTCATTTGAAGGGGGTGTAGTTCAAATTGTTTACAAAGACTTTCTGTCTTCGTAGGAATCCCAGTTCAAGCCACTGCTTCTCTCCCTTTGCCTGTTCCACGCGGTTGTCGTGGAGCGCAAACGGTTTGGCCCACTGGGCTTTAACACTCCCTACGAGTTCACTGACGAAGACCTGGATGTCTGCATAGACCAGCTGCAAATGTTTTTGGAGCTGTACGAGGACATCCCCTACAAGGTGGTTAGACCAAACATGTCCATTATTTCTCTAAACCACAAAAAGAAGTCTTCCATTATATATTTGTACAGGGCCCTGTAAAACAACTCATAGCCTATATTGGATCATGTATGAAAGAAACTTTTCAAAAACATTTTTAACAGTAAGTAAATGAACAGTGTGGTGTGCTTTTATTATGATTTCTGCTAAGTCAATAATTAGCTGCTATTACAGCTGCAGTGTATTTTAGGGTACGTCTCTAAAAGCTTTGCAAGTGTAGAGACTGAAACATTTGTTCATTCTTCTTTCTAAAATTTCTTAAGCTCAGTGAAGATAGATCGGGACTTTGACTGGGCCATTCTTTTGACTGTTCTTGCCCATTCCACTTGGAGCTTTCGGTCTTGTTGCCTTTTATTAAGTTTTATCCATCTGCCCACCATCTCTGCATCACCTCCAAAGCTACAATGCAACTTCTCTAGCTACTGCTCCCCTCATCTGGCCTGCCAAGTTAAGTGAACATGTTTAGTAGGGTGTCCGTACATCCTTAAAAATTCTTAAGAAGTCATACATTAAGTCATGTATCTAAAATTAAGGCCTGGAAATGACTTACATATATAATTTTTAATGGTTTGCATTAATACATTAATCACAGGTATTAAATTTTGTTGTGGCAGGACTATTCAATTTTGTATATCTATGTATTATTTTCTGGTGTAACCTTTTTGTCAGGCAAAAGTTTGAGTCTTGCTCAGGCATATTCATTACATTCTGTAACTTGAGTCGCTTGCGGCTACCGGTAGCTAGCTGCTAACATACCTTTCCAAGCTGGCTGGCTTGCTTTTATGCATCCAGGTGGCTGGAAGAAGTTTGTCCATTTCTGTGGAGATGCAAATCTTAAATTTCATTCTTAATGGCCCTAAAATATGCTTAAAAGTCTTAAATTTGAGTTGGTGACACCTTATGCAGGTGAAAGCTTTAGAGTTGTGTCACACTCTGTTTTTAAATTATTGATTGGCTCCTTATTGAACTTTTGGGATCTTGTTTAGAATTTAAACAAGTTTTATTTTGTAAAATAAGAATAAAAGAAGTTGAACAAAAATGCAAGTCAACATTTCAGACTCTGAAATGTTGACTTTTTTTTTTTTCTTCACTTTCTTCTTACCTTGTTGTGGTCTATCACTTTAGATCCCTACAAAATATGTTGTGATGGCTAGTTGAAATACAACTACTTTTACTCTGAGACTAAAAGTGTGTGTCTGTAGGGATTATCATTTATGTCTGTCTTGTTTTTTGCCCTCCACACGAACAGCTTCTAAAACGCACTGCTGGAGAGGTAAATTACGGTGGCCACGTGACTGATGTCTGGGACCGACGGTGTCTGCGCATTCTGCTGGAAGACTTCTACTGTCCTGCAGTTCTTACTGACGATTACGTCTACACTGGTGTCTACCGGCAGGTCGACGCTGATCTGGGCATCGAGGTTAGATAAACACAGAGCCATTTGATTGATAGAGTGCGTTCAGAATCAAATTTGAGTGCATCAGTTGGCTTACAAAACTGAGACGGTTGTCTGGAGCCGCAAACAGACGAGTCTGGAATACGTGACTTTGAGGACAGTATTCTGAACACTAACACAGCATGTTAGTAATTTAAAACCACAATTCATATTGTGTGTTGTTTCTAATTAGGAGTACAAAAGCAATCCTTCAAGACTAAGCTGCCCTGAAAGGTGCACTCTTATTTAAATATCAGTCATCTTGACCATAAGTTTAAAATGCTACTAGGCACTCTAATATACTGACATCAATAAATAGTGTTGTTTTTGCTCTATCTCCAAATCATAAATGAGGAAATGTAAACGGTGAGACTGTCGATATCTTTCTGTTTGGAGTAAACAATGTCGTGATGGTTTGTGCTGAGTAAGGATGTGTGAAGGTCGTCAGGGCCTAAAAATATGTTATTTGAATGTAACCTAAATGAAGACTATGTAACTTGTCATTGTACCTCTGACCCTAAAGGGCTATTTAGCATACATCCAAGATCTGCCCATCAATGATACACCTGAGCTCTTCGGTCTCCATGAGAACGCTAATATCCGGTTTGCCCAGAATGAGACCTTTGCCCTGTTGGACGCTCTGATTGGTCTCCAGCCTCAAGCTCCTCCTACGTCGGCTAGAGACAAAACATTTTATGAGGTTCTGGCATCAACTGATTGATACGTTTCTGCCTTTATTTGGATTAATAACATCTGTGTGTTTTTATTGATTCAAATCTGCAGTCAATATGAGAGACATGTGACATTTTATGTGCCCTCTTTGAGTTCAGGCAGTGGAGGAGGTTGTGGTCGGCACTGTTAGAAGACTCCCTCAGCCTTTCCCTTGTCATACGGTGACTGAGAAGTACCCAGGTCTATATGACCGCGCCATAAACGCAGTGCTAATCCATGAGATCATCAGGTGAGATCAGTCTGACAAAAACATTCAGAACTTTAATCTATGAACTTTTTTCCCTTGTTATTATGTTATAACTGCAGTGTTGATTTTGGGTGCTAGCCGGAAAGAAATAAAGTAGTAGCTATGAAGTGAAAGAAAAAGGGTGAATGGTTTTCTGAATGTCTTTCAAATAAAAATCTCAAAAGTGTGACTGTTGTTATTTTTGCTGTACAAGCCAGACTGAAAGTAGTTGAAACTCAATTTTAGACTACTGAGTGATATTTAGCACTTAAAAATTTATATATGTTTATTTCAGCTCCATTTCAGTTTTGTTTGTTGTTTTTTTCCTTGACGTGTTCAGAAAAGTTGGCGTAGTGCGATCAATACATAAGATGCTTTTCATTCTTATTTGTTGTCTTTTAGATACAACAAGCTGTTGGAGGTCATTTGTCAGAGTCTCAGTGATATGTTGAAGGCTCTGGACGGTTCGGTTGTAATGTCTCCAGACATGGAGCTTATGGCCCTCAGCCTGTTCAACAACAGAGTGCCTGAAATATGGAAAGCCAAGGCAAGCCACAGAGAACTGGAAACAGCCTGAATTCTCACATAACTTTATCTAATCTCAGGAAAGCCTGAATACATGACTTTATTAATAGATGATATGTACTGATAATGAGAACGTTTCAAAGACATACCGTAGCAAACACTTTGTTTTCTGTTTGTACATATTTCCTGCTTTTAGTCTGGGCTTTCTAGCTTTTGACTGGCATGCTTTCTCTCGACAGGCTTACCCCTCTATGAAGCCTCTGGGTTCTTGGGTGTCGGACTTTATCCAGAGGATCAGTTTCTTCCAGGGATGGATATCCAATGGCAACCCATTTGTGTTCTGGATCAGTGGGTTCTTTTTCCCACAAGCCTTTCTCACCGGAACCCTGCAGCATTACGCACGTCATTTCAGCACTCCAATTGAAACACTGGGATTTGGCATTAAGGTCCATCAGGCTATATTTGCAATACTAGTTCAAAGCATTTTTTTTTTCATATTTCCATGATTAATTTTTGGGAAAAATCTGGAATCTGATTTTAGTTCTTTCCATGTCTGGAAGACTTGGTAGACTTAGTTAAAAGAGGTGAAAAGGTTAAAATGTGAAAGCAACCTCAAGAATGTTTTTGTATCTTCACACTAAATTCTCTTCATTGTCTGAAAAATTTCCTCTATCTTCCTTCTTCGTGTTCTTTTCTTGAATCGTTCTTTTTCATTCTCTCCTGGGGTCCTGTTTTCCTGACGTTTTCCCACATGTGAAGGAACCTGTACTTTTCCACATATGAGTCTTTTTCTCATATGTCTTTCAATGCCTCCTCCTCCTCCTCCTCCTCCAGGTGATACAAAAGCCCCTGTCAGAGATAAAGGAACCACCCAACATAGGCTGCTACATCCACGGTCTATTCCTGGAGGGGGCCGGCTGGGATCACAAGACATGTCAGCTCACTGATTCCAACCTCATGAAGTTCCACACACAAATGCCCGTCATCTGGCTGACCCCCAAAGCCCTCAGCAGTCGAGAAACTTCCTGGGTCTACCTCTGTCCCGTCTACAAGACCCCCAGCCGAGCTGGTCAGTACGTGTACAGTGACAAAATAATCCACCCAAACACAACAGATAAATATGCAGGCGACTGTGGTAATTTGCTAATGTCTGACATTCACAAAAGAAAATTCGTAATCAATGCTAAACCCATGTTATAAACTCTTATCTTAATGTGGTGCCTGGAAGCTGAGGGTCCTACTCAAGTGTTTGTGTGCACCTCCTTTTAGTGGTTTTCTTACTCATCCAAAATAGACTCCAGTTAAGTGTCGAGTTTCACCGAGCCTTTGAAAGTACAGCTCTGCGTTTTCCACTCACAGCACGAAGCCCACGTCTCATGCTGGCTGTCTCGTCAGCTTGTTCAGACGTTAAATATTTATACATTTACTACATTTTGTATAGGCTCAGCTCAAAAAGTATTTCATAGCGTTTTATGAATCAAGTACTTGGTGCGTCTGACAAATAATGCTGAACTTTGGGTCTTGTAAAATGAATACACAAAGTGCAAAAGTGTAAACAGAACTGTGAATTTGAAAGTAAATGGTATATCAGGGTTATATAAATAATATAAATAAGAGCAAACTACTTGAAGACTTCCTAACAGTCAATAGCCAAAACTTCACTAAAGATGTTGAATTTTATTCTACTAAAAGTTTACAAAACAGACAAGAAAATTAATGCTTTAGAATTTATCCCAAAAATGTATTTAGGGGAGCTAAGCATTCTTAACTATTTCAAAGTTAGTGCCAAATGAGTGAAAGTGTGTCTCCCACTGCTTCTTAATAATAAGGTCATTTTTTGGTATTTGTTTTACAAATGAGAACATAATCTGTTAGCACATCACCACTTATTTATTATTAATAGCAGAAAACACCACGGTGTGTTTACTCTGGTAATTACTTCAAATTTATTCTCGTATTGTTGTGACTTTATTCTTGTATTTTCTTTTTTCAACTTTATTCTCGTAATACTGACTTTGTTCTCGTAATTTTTTGTGGTTGTTTTTCTTTAGCCTGGTCCTAATGCTTTGTTGCACAAATGCATTCCACACTTTTCAGATTATTTTTCTTTGAAAAAAAAAATTATAAAAAAATGGGAAACATATATGTCACATTACCACATTCATGTGCTAGCTTATGGTGCTCTATGCTATGAAGTACAAACAAAATAAACTAAAGTTTGTGTCTGTGAAATAATTACCGAACTAAGACACTGTATTAAGCAGATAATCTGCTGTTTGTTCTCCCATAGGGAACTCGACCACCACTGGCCTTTCCAGTAATTATGTGACTGCCTTGGAGCTGCCCACAGATCTCAGCCAGAAGTACTGGGTCAAACGAGGGGTTGCCCTGCTCTGCGCACTGGATCACTGAACACATAGCATGAATTCTTCTTGCATTCATCGCCATAAAGCTGGCCAGCCCACAGGGACGGTACCTGCAGATTTCTCTTACCACACCTGGAGAATGTGACGAATTGTTTCTGCAACTTGAGATTTTTTCTACACTTTGTTTGTTTGTTTGTTTCTTTCTTTTCTTAAATAACATGTTTACGGTTGTAAGCCTTGTCTTTGGTGTGTGTTTTTTTGTTCTGTCTGGGCTTTTTCATTTCCACCTGTCTTTGCTCAGTGAGTTTCCCGTCCGGCTCCTTTAAGACCGTCCCATAGGTCGGCGGAGAAACATGACTTGACTGAAGGAGGGGTGGCGCTTAAACAAACAGTGACGGCGGCTGGCCATGTGAATGCAACCAGAACCCAAGATCAACGGGAAACGGAGATCACCGGGGTCAACAAATTAAAGCCCTTTAAAGAGATCTAATACGCTGTTAATGTTCGGTTTTAGTTTCGGATGTGTTGAATTCATCAGCGGGGATTGAGTGCCGATCGGTGGAACCCGGGGGAACAGTTTGAAAACAGGCGCGCAGTTAAAGGAAAAACATCTGAAACTAAATTATTAATGTGCTCATAAAAGGAGACGGGGTGGCTTTTTGGTGGCGTTTTTATCTCGCCTCTGGGGGATCTGTTGTCCAGGATGAGCAAATGTGTGATCGGTGTTTAGATTAGCGGTTAGGGGTCCGGACCTGTCGGCTTTACGCGGTGACTTGCGAGAGCCACCAACTCCTGTGAGATTCGCTCCAAGCCGGGTGCGATCATGCTTCAAAATGGTAACGGGAAGGGAAAACCGCCGCAGTCAACAAGGACCGATGGAACCGAGTCGGAACCTTCAGCTGACAACCCGAGACAGCAGCAGCCAGCTGCGCCCCCAGCCGAGGACACGAAGGGCACCGACGCCGGGTCCACTCACTTCCCCATGCCCGCTTCTCCCAAGCTGGAGATAAAGCGCAACGCAGTGACTGACGACTACAAGATTTCCTCTCAGGTTCTGGGCTTGGGGATCAACGGCAAGGTTCTGGAGTGCTTCAACAAGAAGACCGGAGAGAAGTGCGCTCTGAAGGTAAAGAAGTAACCTGACATTTACCTGCTGGTTTGTTCTAGAAACGAGATAGGCGAAAGAATGTAGAGGTTTATTGGAGCTCAGGGAGTGTGTTATTGTACAGTAAGGACTGTACAATAATTTTGTTTAACAGATGTAATCTTTCCTCAAAAAATGGAAAGCATGTGACAAATTCAACTTTTGCAAGTTTTTGAAACATTTTTAAGCAACACTTTGTGTTTAAATGACACCTCTGTTTTGTTCAATTACAATTTAAAGCATAACGTGATGATTTTATGAAGTATTACACAATTATTCACATACTAACATCTCAGGATATTTTTACATAAGCCACATTGGTACTTTCTTACAAACTGTTGTTTCCCCTTTAACTCTATCCCATAAGGCCTGTAAAAATGAGAAACTTGGAGTTAGAAATACTCATACTCTTACGGAAATAAGGAGCCCAGAACAATTATTAGCTCTTAAAGGTAGTTATACCCCTAGAATTATTTCACATGACCACCAAACCTCTTTACCCCCCAAAAATCTGATAAGTGTGGCATGCTTTTGTTGTTGTGGCCACCTAAATAAAATATGGTGCAACAACCTGCCTTCAAAAGTCAACCAGTGTTTTCTTAATTTAGATATATAAGACCTTCTTTATTCAAACCATGAATGCTTGTTGGACAACTTTAGACAACAAGTGTAATCATGATGACCACATCAAACATGTCAGGAATAATATATCTGTGAGGTTAGAAAATAATATCCCGAGCTTGGAATGTGTCACAAATTCCTGCTCAGTCCGTCATCCGAACACAGAAAGGAGCTTGTCACAAGTGTAAACCTACCAAGCAGAGCCGACACTAACTATTTTGGTCCCCTGGGTAAGATTATTTGACTCACACATAGAGGTTCAGAAGATTAAAGCTGTGCTATTCTTAAATGAAGTACTTTTAAAAACTTTTACTAACATGAAAATAACTCTGGAAGCTACAATCCACATTGTTTACCATCAGTGTGGCAGATTTCAAAAGGTTTAGTTGTTTTACTTTAGATTAGATCTATCTGTTGCTGAATCCATAGTGCAATGGGCGCATGCAGCTACATGACTGATGTAAATAGACTGATGTTTGATGTATTTAATGTCATTATTTATTGTAATAATGAAGCGAGCCCCTTTAATTTGATCTAAACTGTAAAGTAATAAAGGCTGCACAACACTTTGTGGGCAGCATTAATAGGCAACTTTGCTTTCTTTTAAAATAGTCAGTTGACATACAACAGCAGATATTCACAATGCATCCAATTAGTTCACATAACCAACATCATTTTACTCTCTTGAGAATATTTAAATGTGGCCAGATAATGTGTTCTTCACTATTTTATTCAAAGTTAGATTGCAATAAATAATAAAGATTATAGGTAAGCTGGAAGATGAAAAAACTTGCACTGAAACTAACATTTGGTTTAAAGTCGCTATTAATTCAATGATTAAATAAGTGAAACTGCTTTTTCAGTTTGCTAGAAATCATATACCAACTTTGGTTTACAATGACATGCTGACCTGCAGAAGGAGACTAATACTAATACTGGCCTTTATGGAAGAATCGGAAGAAGTAAATATCTGTTAAGAGAAGCCATTAGAAATCCTGTTTATACTTTGCCACAAATATATGATAAGATATTGTGGCAGAAGCTGCAGCGTATTTGGTTGTAGCTTCCCTGACTTTTTTTAGCACAGTCAGGGAAGCTAGTCAGAGTTCATGGGAAGATGGATGAAGCTAAATCCACCTGTTACAGGGTGCAAAATAATTTCACACTGGGTTTAACCTTCCTGCGGAACAGCAACCCTAAACCTGCAGTCAGACCTCCAATTGAATGGCAAATTGTCTCAGATTTTCTTAAATGGTCAATGCAAATGATGGTCAGTAGAATTTTCAAGTCATGAACTATTACAGTATAGTTCATAGTTCAAGCTCCCTATGACAACAGTATTTTTTTCAAAAAACTCAAAATGCACTGTTCCAAATTATTATGCACAGCAGATTTTCTGAACATTTTATGGATTATAAACAACAGCAAACGGTCATTCTTTGAATGTGCAGCATTAAGTGGCCACATGTACTAAAATCAAAAGCTATTTCAATCAAAAACATGTTAACAGGCCGAGTTACATGTTAACATAGGACCCCTTCTTTGACCCCTGCACAATTCTTGCATCCACTGAACTTGTGAGTTTGTGGATAGTTTCTGCTTGAATTTCTTTGCAGCTGTTCTTAGCTGCTGTTTGATATGAACTCCTGCTTGAGGAAACTCCAAAGATTCTCAATAGAGTTGAGGTCAGAGGAGGATGGTGGCCACACCATGAGTTTCTCCCCTTCTATGCCCATAGTAGCCAATGACACAGTGGCATTCCTTGCAGCATGAGATGATGCATTGTCCTGCATAAAGATGATTTTGCCACTGAAGGTACGGCTCTTCTTTTTGAACCATGAAAGAAAGTGATCAGTCAGAAAATCTATATACTTTGCTGAGGTCATTTTCACACCTTCAGGGACTCTGAATGGGCCGACCAGCTCTCTCTCTCTCTCTGTCTCTCTCGCTCTCTCTTTCTCTCTCTCTCTCTCTCTCTCTCTCTCTCTTGCTCTCTCTTTCTCTCTCTCTCTCTCTCCATGATTATGGCCCCAAAAAATGACTCCACCACCTTCTTGCTGACATCACAGCCGTGTTTGGATGTGCTAGCCATTCACCACCAATCTACTACTGCGTCCATCTGGACCATCCAGGGTTGCACAGCAGTCATCAGTGAACAAGTCTGATGGAAAATTAATCTTCATGTACAGCTGGGCCCACTGCCACAGTTTCTGCTTGTTAGCTCTGGTTCGGGTTGGCCCAATAGACGGTTCATGCACCGTAAGCCTCTGGAGGATCCTCCACCTTCAGGTTCCAGAGGCACCAGCAGCTTCAAATAACTGTTTGCTGCTTTATAAGGGCCTTTTAACAGCTGCTCTCTTAATCCAATGAACTTGTCTAACAGAAAACTTCTTCATTTTGCCTTTATCTGTACAAACCTGTCTTTGTTCTCAATCAGCCACAAATCTGCAGTTGTAATTGCAGAGAAAGGAGGTTCTGCAAAATACTGACTCAAGTGCATGCCAAAATGTTCAATCTTTATTTGCAAAATGTTGAAATATATGGATAATTTTCCATCCAGTTTACAATTATGCACAAACTTGTTGACCTGAGACTCCTATAAAATACATTGAAGTTTGTTGTAACATCACAAAAACGTTCCAGACGTGTGAATAACTTTTGTAAGTTGCTTACATGTCTTATGTGAGAATATCTGCTTATTCGAGGAACAGATGCAAATGTCAACTACATCTTGGTACATCTTTAATGTCTTTTAAAGACATTAAGACATCTCCGATCACTGCTATGCAGATGATACTCAGTTGTACAATGTCTGAACTCCGCAGTTTTATGTGAATAGACAGTGAATGTCAGTTTTCTTTCATTAAACAAAGAAAAACTTAAATAATTGTTTTTGCACCAGAAATATCCATGTGTTGATGAAGGAGATATTTGGGCCTTCTGGATCTTTACCAGACCTTGGTTGTGGTTTTACTTTGGATGCACATGTCAAGTCTCTGGTTTGTTTGTTTTTATCCTATGAGAAATATCGCCAAACAAAGCTCCGTTTGTTTGATTGCTTTTGTTTCATTACGCTAAGACATGTTTTAACGCACAAAACTTAACGATGTCATCCAAAGTGCTGCTGCCATGCTTCTGAGAAAATCCACCAAGTTTTCACATGTGACTTCAATCGTGATGCAACAGCATTGGTTTCCAGTTAAAACTCTTCCTTGGGGTTATGTCAGAGAGTTTCTGCACCCATAACATCTCTGGCAGGTTTTCGACGTCCTCTTTTAAAAACTAGCTCTCCTGAAGCACTTTGTGATATCACTTATTGAAAGAGACACGAGCATTTTGATGGTGACATCTTTCTCTGTGAGCAGCGGAAAAATATAGCGCACGCTTAAAGTCAGGCATGTGCACAGCGCACTTACCTGTCACCTGTCAGCACAGTGTCACACGCTCAGAGATTTGCAGGCTTACTGTAATCTGTCTGAGTGACCAAAACCAGCAGCAGCTGTGTTGCTGTGTAATCGAAAGCCTCCGAAAAGACGAGATAAAGAGATAACATTCGGCAGAAATTAGGCCACAACCAAAAGATGACACCCTAAAGTCAAAATATTGTGTCAGAAACAAACACCCGTGAGGAGAAAGTAGCTAATGCATGTTGGCTAAAAATTTGAGGCTACAAGGCAAATTTCCTGCTGATAAAGTGAGCTGTTCGCATGAAATGTTATCAAGGTTTAACAGCAGCGTTGTGTAATTCCTTGAATTCTTGTCTAATCGCGTAAGCTGGAAGATTTTTACTTTCATCAGCGTCAGCCCACAGAGTCATTGTGACACAAAGGCTGAGAAAACATCACAAACCTTGCTGTTATCTTAAGAAATGTAAATATCTTACAGGAAAATGATGGAGACAAACACACACACACACTCCTAATGCAGCTCTCCCTCTGTGGTGTGTGGTTTGGCTTCGTCTGGGAGCCAGACAGCCCCGAGTGCTCATCTTTCATTTGCTCTGACGGATCGCATAAGGCGTCCCTTCTGTTCAGACAGATATTCGCTCAGACCAGGCCTCTCACACTCATTTATATTGGCTTTAAGATCGAGGCAAGTGACTCAGAGCCATGTCACATGTTTCGTTGTTCTCATTTGTCAAATGTCTATCCAAGGACGTTCATATGCACATTAGTCTGCACCTACTGACACCTCTTGGAGGTGTAAAAAAAAGAAAAAACTGTATTGATGTGAGGTATTTTACCATCACATGTTGTGGCAATGGCAACTAGGTTGACGGGGTTTATGTGAAAGGATTTTTTTTTCTTCTCCTTTTTGCTTCTAAACAAATAGAATTGGAGTAGAAATGATCAAAGGTCTAAGGTGGAGAGGATTCGAAAGAGACCTCCATTTTGCGCCTTAAATTAAGAGTTGCTTTGAGCCCTAAATGTAATAGATGTATATAGGTCTAATCTACTTTACAGCAGAGCTGGCTGGGAGCCGTTCCTTTTAATGTAATTCGGTTACCGTCGTCTTTTAACTCAGATTTGTCTCACTTAGCGACAGGACAAAGGATTCCTTGTGTTGTTTGGCTGGCCTTTGGAGCACTGCCATTAAGCACAAATCTTGCCTGTAATTATTTCATTTTATGAATTGGATGGACCTTCTGATAATGGAGGTGACGTGTGTTTCTGGCTGTGCAGCAAATCAAATGTAAAATATCAATATTCAAACACAAAATATCAATATTTCCAAAGCTGCTATTGCATATCTTGCATGCTCTCTGTTAGTAGCTGGTCTTGTTAAACAAGTTAACGGGTCTCCCAGGTTTTTAGTCTTAAGTGGAGCATGACAGCTGACATTGTTTTTAGTCTTCTGTTAACAAAATTAAAGTCTCTTAGTGTTAATTATTCATATATGTGCCTTTAGTTGATAGAAAACTCAGAGACAGTCTTCATTCACTCATGGCTCTGTTTTAACCGATTTTAGAAATTTTAAGTTTAGCGTCTTGCAGATAGATGTATTTATTCCGCTGAAACTTTTCCCCACAATGTGCTTTCACATTAAAAGAACAAACTTTAGTGTCAAACTTTAGGATCAGCCAACACTAGAAGACCAAGGCAGAATGCAGCATAATTGTGAATTGAAAGTGAAAGTGCATACTGTAAATGGTTTTCAAAGTTTTGAAGAAAAAAGAAAATAAATCTTAAACAGGAAGTGCAGTTGGATTCAGCCTACTTTCAGAACAGCCTTTTACAATATTTACAGCTGCATGAAATTTGCCATATGTTTCTTACAAGCTCTGCACATCTAGAGATTGAATTTTTAGCTCAAAGGCGAGGAACAGATTTTTTAATTAGCTTGGATTGTTTGACATAGTGCAATGTGAAATCAACCCACAGTTACTGAAATTGTAACAAAGGTTGCAATTTGTCTGGACTATAAAGTGTGAAAAGACCCTTACTCTCCAGAAAATACAATACTTTGAGTAAACACTGTTTTATGTTTAGACTTGTCTGTCATAAGGTGAACCTCGGACCCTTTCTTTTGCAGCCTCAAACAGATTTTCTTCCTGGATTACTGCTTCTTTATCTGGCTTACTGTAAACTGAACTACAACTTCTTCTCCACATTTGACTTTGTTCTTGCCACTCGACCATAAAAGCCAGATCAGTGGAGAGTAGAACTCATAGTTGTACAGTCAAGATTTTTCCACCGGACCCGTGGATCTTTGCATCTCCTCCTGAGTTACTATGGGCCTCTTGGCTGCTTTTCTGATTAATGCTCTCATGACTGTCCACCTAAACCAGTGAACAGTCATGTCTTTGTTAGGTTTGGAGCTCCGTCATACTCTTTATGCCTTCAGATGATGGGTTGAACGGTGATGTTCAACCCAGCCTGGTTTAGGTTTTCCAAACCTAAACCAGGCTTAAACATCTTCAAAAGTCTTTGTATTGACTATACAAGACTTGTGAATGGCCTGTTTTGGGGTTTTTTTTCTTTGCTTAATCAACCCTCACAGATCGGATGTTCAACTCACGCTTTGTTGTTCACTTTATGAGTCCTGCTTTATTGGTAAAAGGTTGTAAAGATAAACCACAGTTTTATGAAGCTGTACACACGGCCGATACTTAATCGCGCGTAAACATCTCCGAGTGGTAGTGTGTGCATGCTACCACTCGGACTACCACTCTGACAGAACCTGTAATTAAGGTTCTGTCAGACGTACCGGGCAATTAAAACGAGTGAAGTGATCAGGCAGATTGTGTGTCTCGGTGCGAGTTAAGCCTCTCCTGACACAAATCAGACGGCTTTGAGTGCTGGGGGATGTTTTTGATTGGTTTATGTGTTCAAAGTCCATCATGAGATTAGCTCGTCGTATTCTCTCAGCATTCTGCTTTCCCCTCCCCCGTTTTTTGTGGTACGTTTAATTCAGTTTTATTACACCGCCCACCAATCTCTTCCTATCCAGGAAATTAAGGAAAAACCTGCTGCTCAGACTGAAGCCATAAAGCCATAAAGAACACAATTAGAAACAAAACCTGCCCTCGGCTTTTAGTCAAAGTCAGCCTCAAGTGGGTGAAGCTAAAAAAGAAATGAGACACAGAGAGTTGGATCGGACAAGTTTAGTCAGCGGAAATCCTCAACTTCTTCTTTCAACACCCTGCTCCACTTGATCTCTTGACTTCCTCCTCAGCTTTAGCCAGCTGAAACATGGCCTTACACCAGCTTCGTGACATTTCGGGGTTTATAGGAAGTTTTCTTCCTTTCCGTCAGTATCTGAATGTGAAAGTCCTAAAAAAAAGTCCCTTTTTTTCCCATTATGGTTGCTGTTTCTAAAGCGATAGAGAAGTGAAGACAGACAGGGAAATACGGAACGAAGGACCAGGCAGTAAAGAAGCAGGCGTTCACTGCTGGCAGAGTGCTCGCTCTTGGGTCACCTCAACAGTTCAACGGCATTTAGCACAGCAGAGATTTATGTCGTGTGTCTGCCACATGCTACTCAGTCAAACTGTGTGTGTTACGAACTCTGGTTTATTTGGCCTTGTGAACGGCATATCATTCCATCCAAAAATACTCTCTGACTGCATGCGGTGTCCAAGTCAAACACCTGCTGTGTATGTCTACATGTGAGCTCATCTGAGGGTGACCATGCCCTGCATCTGCGTGTGTCGAACACACCCCACCATCTGAACAAATACCCTTAAAGGCGACACACGTGCTCAGCTCAGTACTGATGTCTGGTGCGCTGGCTAATTAGCCTATTCATCCTGTGGGCAAAGCAGGCTGTTTAGCAAACTTTTTAGGATGCGTACTGTGACACTTGACTTCATTAACTTTAATGAAGAATTTGTTTTGGGAAATACACACCAATTACTAAAAACAACAATATTTTAAAACAACAAAAACGATTAAATGAAGGTGAGCTGAAACACCCATCACTCCAACCTCCTCACACAAGCTGCAAGCTATCACCTGTTTCATGGTTTTAGGTTTTAGGAAGTCATGGTTTGAAATCACACGCTTTCGAGCTGCTTTTGCTCTGCTTCTCTGTTTCCTTTGGGCCGGTCCGTTAGAACCTTTTGTTATTAGCTGCTTTATATTGGTCAGTGTTTTACCACAGGAACCAATTTTGAACCCGTCTTACCTTGAGTTAA
This sequence comes from Poeciliopsis prolifica, assembly GCF_027474105.1. Taxonomy (NCBI): domain Eukaryota; kingdom Metazoa; phylum Chordata; class Actinopteri; order Cyprinodontiformes; family Poeciliidae; genus Poeciliopsis; species Poeciliopsis prolifica. The sequence goes on along the minus strand of NW_026562378.1, from coordinate 4,905,934 downwards.
TGCTGGCTGAAATTTTTCTACCTATAGCACATTATTAAAAGCTGAGTTCTTATCAGTTATCTCATTTCTGTTTGACATGTGGCCATTGTTAGTCAGTAAAAATAACTTGTTTCTTTGCTCAACTTTATTCCGCCATGTGCCTCCCCCCGAACAGACAGACAGAGAGCACCGCAGAAGAACACAAACCAATAACATATGCTCCTGGCATAACAGTGCCCCTAGTGGGTGGACATGTAATACAAACAAAACAAAGGCATAACAGCCATTACATACGCTTGTTATGACACTTTCTACTGAAAAAAAAACAAAACTGTTTCCCACATCTAAAGATTTATAAAATTTAAACTTTACTAATGTCATCCAGTTCATACAATGTCCATTTGTGCAGGTTTCTGGTGAAGTCCTAAGTTTGAATGCACTACTTTTTTTATTTATTTTTTTTACGGAAAATGTTTATTTCATGATTTTTAAAATAAAAATGAAAAGACAGGGAGTAAGAACACATGAGAACAGCAGCTTGGAGACTTTACAAACCAGGACCCTAACAATTCCTTTAAAAGCACTGATTTAACACAGTAGTGTAAAGTTACATTCACAAAACATATTTTTTAGAGGCATTTAGATAATTACAGATACGTCTGCTCTGATTCTGAACAGCATTTTAACTCCCATCCGTGTACAGCAACCCCCATTCTCAGAACGACTGTAACAGGAAGTATTAGACTTCCATTACCAGTGAATGGAAGCAGCTGAAAGTCTCACTGATTTGTTTTATTTGTGAGTATTTAACTATGCCACTATAATAAAGTTGTCAAAACATTCTATTGATGATGCTGACCTGTTTTACCACTAAAACTTTATTAGTCCCTAGTTGTACCCCAACATGTGACTGCCCCTTAAATGTCACTGCATTGAAGGGGCAGTGACATGCTAAAGTTTGCTAATAATAATAGCATTACATGCTGCACCCACAGAAATAAGCAATCAGACAAAAACAGAGTTTTGTTTCAGGTTTTTATTCACATTTGTTTTCAGGCTTTCGTAGGATCACATGACTTTTCTACATTTATAACATCTGCACGCATCTTCATAGGCGTTAATAAAAATTTAAAGAAATGCTACTCACTTATTCCATGTGTGTTAACCCAACAGATTCTCTATGACAGTCCCAAAGCCAGAAGGGAGGTGGAGCTGCACTGGCGAGTGTCTGGTGGGCCCTACATCGTTCGCATCCTGAGCCTGTACGAGAACATGCACCACGGGAAGAAATGCCTGCTCATCATCATGGAGTGGTAGGATGATAGTTTACAAATGTTGACCTACCTCAGCTTTGTACGCACCAACAAATCCAATATTTATAATAAAACAGAGTCTGAATTTATAAGCTTTTTGAAACGACAAACACACAATGACAGCAATTTTTTCCGTAACAGATTTCTTCTAACTTTAGCAATTTTTTATTTTTTTTTTGTCACACTTTAAACAGTAAAACACATTTTTATGTGTTTTTTTTTTGTGTGTTTATGTGTTGATTCAATAAAGACTTGAATCAACACAAAATGCAGTTTTTAAATGAATACTTAATTTATTAAGGGAAGAAGCAACCAAAACCATTGTGGCTCACTGTAGCAGAAAAATTGAAAGTAAAACAAAATCACAGACTTGTTGTCATTAACCACATATCTGTTGAAAGCCAAACGTATGAAGCAACCATGAGACATTGGAGAGCTTTCCCAGGAGTGGCCAGCCAACCAAAAGGACAGACCGATGAATCATGGAAGAGGTCGCAAAAGAACCCAGAACAACGTCTGGACGGCAATTGTAGTCATCAATGCATTACTTTTTCGCACACAGATTAGTTAATAAACAAACTCATTGTTTGAACTTTTTTTTCGTGTCTCCTCAGCTGACCGTCACTAAAAGGTTTTTTAATCTTACTTTAACTGATTAAGGTTTTAAAAGAGCGCAACAGAGTTAAATACGTTCCTAACAATCCCAGACCAAAAATGCAAAGACAGGCCTGTGGGTCTCATGTTTTTGTGTTTATGTAGATCCTCTCCTTTACTAGAAGAGCAAATGATTATCTTTCCAAATGTGAGGCCGATTACCTTCGATTTGCTCACACCGGTTTGCAACATTTGGTGCTTCAACAATGCTCTCATATCATCACAAACTTAACAGAAGATTTTTGTGTGGGAAGCTGTGAGGAAAAAACGCCTTGATTGCAAGCAGAAAAGCATAATTTTAGATATCAAAAGAAAACAGGGAGTGACTAAAGGGAAATGACCGTTTCTGTTCAAGGGAATTTGACACAGCAGCTGATTATTGTAACCACTTTTATTCACACCGCAGCTCTTTGCTTCTTTTTGTGCTCCGTCTGTTTGCGTGTGTGTGTGTGTGTGTGTACTCGTGTGTAGGGAGGTTGACATGTCTGAGTAATGCTGCGTCATTTTTGATTCAGAAGCATCTGAGTGAAGGTGTATCAAAGCCAGTATCATTTCCACTGTCACTTCATGACCTTTAACCTCTGACTAACGCCGCCAGGCTGTGGCAGGTTCGATTCTGTTTAGATAAGGCTTCAAGTCAAACATTACACCTTTTCCTCTAAATTCAAAAGAGGAAGCAGACTAAGAAAAGTTTCAGTAGCTTGTTTTCCTTCAGCCACAGAAACAAGGCAGGAGAGAAAATATCAAAACAATACAAACCGTTGGTACAAGCCTGTAAAACTTCACTTTTTTGAGTAGAATTTCATTTAATAAATCCTTGTGCAGACATAGCAACCTGTTTTGTGTTAGTTATTTCATCTGTGCTGTATGTTTAACATATGAGTTTGTTTTTCTGTAAAGCTAAGCCCTGCAAATTTTGATTCCGATTTCTGTTTGAGAATAATACAACATTATGAGAACAACAATGAAGAGTCAATAATTATTTATATCAGAAGTAGAGGCCATATCACTCCTGGTCTGGTTTTACTAAGATTTTAGAGAAGAACTAAATGGGAATGTGGTTGGCATTTAGTATTTCATATTGTCGATGAGGGCAAGCTAACATCAGTACTAAAACAGCAGCGTTCATGTCTTGAAAACGTAGCTGAAAGAATTCGAGTTATTTGAAATCCAGCCTGATTTATGACACATGGAAATATCTTAGTACACTTGAAATATGAAAAAACCTACAAGATATAGGAGCTTGTTTTAAGCCAATGACTCTTCAACACTGGCAATGTTTTTCACTTATAACATGGGAAAAATGTCTTATTTTCCATATTTTTTCTAACTTGTTTTGAGACGTGTGCTTTTTGCAGTGCAGTGCTTAAATTTGGTACATTCACTGACTGGAAAGGAAGCGTTTTTTTTTTTTGTTTTTTTTAAATCTTTCGTCCACTTGTCATCAGTCAACCTGAAAGTTAGCTAACTCCTGTAACTTCCTATTTCTCTGTGCATCTCTACAGTAGGACTGTCCTCTCAGAGTCACCACCCAAATGTCAGCATTCAAACAGCAACAGCTTTCACATTGGCTCATTTTGTGTGTGCGTGCATGTGTAGGTGTGAGTGTGTGTCTGTGTGTGTTATAAGTTAGTTATTTTTGACAAAGTAGAGAGCGGCTACAAGTGCTCTAGTTTGTCAACTAAGTTTCATATCTGTAACTAAAAGAAGATTCCCTGCTGTTAGGTCCCTGCAGATAGCAGGCCAAAACGCACTCACAGTCACATTTGTCCTTCAGCTATCTGCTCATCTGTAAACCACAAACACTACACACTTAATGCTCACAGATCCACTCAGCAATGAGAACGGACACACTTTGCTCAACAGCAGACGGGAGTTTCAGGTATCAGTCACTGGATGGGGGAGCGCAGACTTTTATTATCCTCAAAACTTTCAAACAACGCGGCTGGATATGCTGGGAATGATCTGAATAAAAACAAGTTCAGGAATCCTTGAGTAAAACGTTATCTGAAAACAACAATAAATATCTTGGATCACAAACGAGGTCGATCATTGTCTAAGCGTTTCATGTTTCACCGTTTTAGTTTCCAGAACATTTTGGAATGAGAGATGCTTCCGACTCGCTGCCAGTAATTAAAATCTACTGGTTTTTCAGTAGATTTTTTGCAAAACTCGTACGGATCTGGTACGATTTTATTTTGCAAAAATAAAACTGATAAATGTTGGAGACAAATGCTTGGGTCCATAAACTGGGAGGTTCCTTCCAATGTCATCATTTTCTGGTCGATTAAAAATACTACCACTGTAGAGAAACCCACAGAACATTTTATGCTTTGGTAATCGGTGCTTGTTACATTACAAAGCATTTTCTGGCACTCTGGCAGAAAAAACAACAAAAACAATCTTACTTTTCTGCTGCATGAGGACAGAGGTGCCTTCCTCCAAACACTGACTGGAGAGTTTTAGGCTCATTCCAAAGACAAGCTGAGGGGCTTTGATAAAATCTTTCTATATTTAGTCTCTCATCTTGGCAGAGATGCCATGTGAAACCCAAGGAGGAATGAATTCCTCTAGGGGAAAGAAGGACTAATGAAAAGGATAAGCTGAGAGGAGGGCAGTGCAGACAAAGTCTTATGTGCGTAAAAATGTTTTATTGTTGTTTTGTTGTATCAAGCTGGAAGGTGAAATTGTGCAGCGTGTGCATTTGAATCTACTTGTTCTGGCGCGGTGTTTGTTTGTTAACATAAAGTTAACATAAATGAGCCACACCACCAGCCAATCACAGACAGGTCTTTGTTTATCCAATCAGAATATTTCTTTTAAACTTGGATACATATTATTCCAGCAAACCAAAATACGACACCAAGCTACAGATATTAAACAAGAGAACTCAATACAACTTTTAAATTTTGTATCATAAGAATATTTAGTAAAGCACACAAATTATGCGTGCTCATCATTCTCTGTTTTAGGTGATATTTCTAAAAATATTTGATTTTAGTTTTAAATGTGACCAGCATTTTATAGCTTGTTTGGTTCATCACTTTAAAATGATTTAACTGAATTTTAAAACCTTTTTAAGTTTATTGTCAACTAAGTCTTCTAATAGAATACCGAGTCAAATTTCTTCTCATTTTCGTTTGACATTTTTGACAAAAACACTAGACTTGGTTTGCAGCTGTAGCATTTGTGCTTATGAAAATGTTCATTCTTCAAACGTTCAAGAGAGCACCTGACACCAAAAGGTTCTCATTTGGGTTGAGGTCAGTCGGGTTCTTCCACACCAAAACAAGCTCACCCGTGTGTTTGGTTACCTCGCTTAATCTCCCCGCGCTCAGTCATCACGTTGGAACAGGAAGCGGAGCCGACCCAAAACCGGTCCCATGAAGTGTGGAGCACAAAATTGCCCAAAATGTCTTGATACGCTGAAGGATGAGGAGTTATTTTCACTTGACCTGAACGGCCTGAAAAACGGCCCACGCCATAATCCTCTCTGCTCCAGACTTGCTGTCAGTCAAGACACGGAGGCCGGATTTGTTCCTCCAAGGAAACACGTCCAACGGTCCAGACTCTGTGGCGACCCGGGCCCAGGCGATATGCCTCAAAACCTGTCACAAAATAAGCGTTTCATATCAGTCGATATTGACAATTATCAATTAGTTTTTTTGGTCACATATGAAATACAGCCAAACTGATGACATTTCCTGTTTGATCCAGTTTTCACTCCTAACCATTGAGGGTTTTTTGTTTGTGACCAGTTGCTCAACAGGTTGTTGCTAGATAACCAAAAAACAAGTGAGTTAGTTGAATATTTTTTCAGACGTATTTTCTGTTGATGTTTTGTATATTGTTACTGACTTATTGCCCAGCCCTACTTACACCACTGAGATCCACCTGGGCTGTTACTTGAATGCATCTGCTTCGCCATGGAAACCAGATTTAAACGTTTCCTTCATGCATCTTATTCCAGCATCTTTCAGAGCTACTAAAGAAATGATTTCAATGGATTGAGAATCAGTAAAATCAATTGAAATACTTTGTTTTAAAGTAAACTGGTTCTAAAAAATACATCATCTCAGTGCCTTTTTCAGAATAAATTAGACTTTGTCATTTTGTTCGTGGAAGTTTGCTTTCATTCTGTTGTGAAAAACTAACAGTCATGTATTGATCTCTGTTCATCCAGTATGGAAGGAGGAGAGCTGTTCAGCAGAATCCAGGCCAGAGGAGACCAGGCCTTCACTGAAAAAGGTGAGAATAAACGACCACATCAGACTCTCTCTCCTTAGACGGCGTTACCCAGGAAAGGACAGACTCGTGGAGTCGGAAGCACTTCAGCCGAAAGCATCGGATGCACCTCTCTAAAGCTAAAGAACGAGAATGCAGCTGCCACTCTGAGTCATCTTTAAAGAAAAAAACCCTCTTGTGTGAAGTTTAAATTATTTTAAATGTTTTGGTGTGAAACAATGTAGGTCACATGGGTTCATCTGCGTTGGTAAAAATAGGAAGTGGAGCTTCCACCGAGTATCCAGGTCAAACCCAAAGCGGGCCTGCGCTCGATCCCCTCATGTCTTGTCGTACAAGATCTGCTTCTGGTTTGAGAGAGTCTGCTTATCTGTTTCCTCCCAGAGGCGTCTGAGATCATGAGGGACATTGGGACCGCCATCTTGTTTCTCCACGACATCGACATCGCCCACAGAGACATCAAGGTACGTAGAGATGTCCAGATTAGAACCTCCAAATCGCAAAAGCGCGTCGTAATTTCTGCTCTGTCCACTTCTCTGCTCGCGTCTTCAGCCGGAAAACCTGCTGTATACCACTAAAGCCAAAAACGCGGTGCTGAAGCTGACAGACTTTGGCTTTGCGAAAGAGACGACGTTACATAACCCCCTGCAGACGCCCTGCTACACACCGTACTATGTGGGTAAGAGGTTTCATTTCTTTTTCTTTTTTTTTTGAGGTGTGTAAAATTATATCAGGAGTTGGAGTTGTTGCTTAAAATAAAATAAAAAACATGTTTTTCTGTCTGATTATGTGAACTGTTTTATGTATTCTGTGTTTATGTTTTGGTGTGTTATCATTGATAAGCTCCTGAAGTTTTGGGTCCGGAGAAGTATGACAAGTCTTGTGACATGTGGTCTCTGGGCGTCATCATGTACATCCTGTAAGTACCGAGACGGCAGAGTCAGAGGTCTCTGTGGGTCTCTGTGATGATTTAAACTGTGCTTTCCAGTGATAGTTACACCTGCTGAACTTTTCGCTTGATGAAACTGTTTTCAAATAATTCCACAAATAAAGATCTGAAAAATGTGGCGTGCATTTGCGTCCAATGGATATTTTGTTGAACCCCGTTTCACTTCCTGTCTTTTCGGTTTTTGTCTCTACCACACTTAGCGACAATCCATTTTGACCTTTCCCCACTGGCCCCCCTCCGAGTATCTCATTCAGATTTGATAAAGATTCTAATTTAGATTTGGATCTGCACTTTGACCTGGCCACCCTAACATAAAAACCCTTTGATCTGAATCGTTCCATTCGCAGCCTCTGAGATGTTTTCTTCCGGGATTTCCCTGTATTTATTTTTTTCCCCTTTATCCTCTGGTGAACTCTGTCTTCTGCTGCCTCCCCCGTGTTTTGCTGTGGAGGTGATGCATTCAGGGTGGTGTTTAGTCTTCCACCACAAGCACCATTCTGCATGTAGGCCAAAAATTTCCACCTTGGTTTCACGCAACCATGTCTGCCCTGCCCCTTATTTTTGAGACAAATTTCACAAAGGGCTTCCTGTGTTGTGAGATTAAATTACTCTAGCAGCTAGACTCTGCTTACGAATGAAGTGAAAGCTGTCAGAGTATAAAAACGCACCACGCAATGTGAGGTTTTCCCGTTATCCCAAATTAAATGCATACAATTTGTGTATGTAATGTGACAAAAGTTTAAAAAATAAATCATGGTAATGTATACCATGGAAGGTACTGTGGATATGTGCTAAATTGTATCAGAGCCAGATTAAAATACATTGTTTGTCTCCCCAGGTTGTGCGGCTACCCTCCTTTCTACTCCAACACCGGCCAAGCTATTTCTCCCGGGATGAAGAGGAGGATCAGGATGGGCCAGTACGAGTTCCCTAATCCGGAGTGGTCCGACGTGTCGCAGGAAGGTAGGAGTTCAAACTCCAAAGTGGATCTGTGGCAAGCGAAGTCAAAAACCTCTGGAATCACCTGGACTGGTGAACATGAGAGGACACACAGCTCAAACAATCCTCAACACTTAGACAGGGAATTAGAGTTTATGAAAAAAAACCCTGAAAGATTCTTCATCTGTGATTTTTTCCTATGTCAAACAGCACGTTCTATATCTTTAGTCACAATGTTCTATTAAAGTGAGCAAGCTAAGTTTTAAGGAAGGATATGAAACCTGTTACTCTTACCTTTGTGTGGAGTTGACCTTATTCTGAAGCAAGCTGCACCAGAAACAGGAAACCGTGGGACTGCACAGAGTGACTCTGCAGCTTGACTGGGTGACCTACTAATTCACACAGAGGAAAACTTTAGTCAGGTAGCCGGTGGCCGCACAAGATAAGATCTCAGCTTTGACAAGTCGGACTGCTTTGCATCTTCCTCACGGGTTTCAAAATAAAAACAGGCCTCTTTCTGCTTGGCTTGCGTGAGATTGGCAGTCTTCTTCAGCTCAGACCTTTGGGCCTCTGTAACCTATCAGACAATCTGTCTCATCTCTAGTCTTTTCTTTTTTCCAACCTCAACCAGCTGGTCTCTTTTTTACCCAACAATGACAGCGGATGAGTCAGTCCCCTTGTTCTTCTATTTTTTCTTCTCATTTAAATCCCTCTTGAGTTGAGGTTTTTGTTTTTACCATAACAACACTCCAGTACATATATATGTATATATATATATTTATATTTTTTAAAGGGTCTTTTATGAACAAGAAATTGTAAACCCAATTTTTCTTACAGCGGTGTGCAAAAGCATTTATACTCTTGAACCTTTTAACATTTTCACATTACAACCACAAACTTTAAGATATTATGTTTGGCTTTTTATGCCTTTGACCATCACAATGTGGCGCATAATATGAAATAGAAGAAAAACAACACACCCTTTTCAGTTTTTTTTTACAAATAAAAATCAAAATGTGTACCATACATTTCCACAACAGTTATACAATCTAGTGCAACCAGCTGCTTTCATACTTTAGCAATTGATTGCTTAACTAACTAAAGAAAACATAGTCTGTTTGCTAAAAGTACAACATTCTCAGTCATAATCAAACCCAAACTGTGAGAAAAAAACAACATATATATTTTGCATTTTTAAAATAAGTCATTTTTCTTTGAACATGTTCCACTCAGAACCTTGTTTTAACCTCAACCGGTTCAAATTCTGCACAGCAGAAAATGAAACAGTTTATAATCAGTAAATGAAAAGCATAATAATCAGATTAGCCATACATTGTATGAATGTTAAGACAAGCAGATTAATTCAGTTGGAAGAGAGCTGCAGGTTCAAAATATGGCTTTTATGAAAGAGTCAAGTACAGAAAGCCGTGGTAGAAAAAAAGGCATAAGTCCAATTTTCAGTTCACATCAAACTGTGAAAAGGACACAGCAAACATTTGGAAGAAGGTCCTCTTTTAAGATGACACAGAAGTGAAGCTTCTGGGCCCAGATCCCAGGAAAGCTGGTTAGTGTTGATGTTAAGATGGAGGAAGCTGGCCTAGTATCCCCTTCCAGCAGGACAACTTTAAAATACATACAGTGCGATAGTTTGGACCAAAGCATATTGGCTGATGAGTTAGAATGCCTCGTCAAACTCCTGAATCCAAATGAGAATCTGTTGCTGAAAACTGAAATCTGAATCTGAAAACTGACTTTCACAGAGGCCTCATTGAAAATGGTCTGGTTGTGTAAAGCCGACAGAAACGCCACAAGTCGAGTTTGTAAAGTGTCGACTTTTGAGGGGCTGAATACGATTGCAAGCCACCCTTTTTAGATCTAAATTAGATTTTTTTTTAAATAATGGAAACGTGTACATCATGTTCCTTCTGATTCAAGATGACGTGCTGCTTGTTTCTGTCTGCGTAAAGTCAGGTGTCTGTAATGTGAAGGAGTGTGATCTCCAACTACAACCCCAGCCTCTTTCTGCGGTCCGATTAGTTTGACCCGCCGGTCGTGGTGATGCAGAACGCCTCAACGAGCGGCTTCAAACTCAGCTGCCGTGGATGCAGCAGGCAGAGCTGCAAGATGTTAACAGCATCTCGCCACAAAACCCTCAGCTTGTTCTTATCTATGCGCCTCCTTGTAGCCAGCCCAGTGGTTGCAGGTCCACCCGTCTGTGGCGCAAGTTTTCTTGTTCCAAACGTTGTCATATTGTTTTGTTCAAACTCAAGTTGCAAGGCGATTCTGCCCTACTTACTGGAAATTGTAGAAGTAGGCCACACTGCCCCTCCCAGAGAGACAATAATTCACTTGCTTGCAACTACTAACCTTATAGTAATGATGATGCGTTTTTTGTTTTGTTTTTCCCAGCTAAAGATCTGATCCAACAGCTACTGAAGACGGACCCAAATGAGAGAATGACCATCACTCAGTTCACCAACCACCCCTGGATCAACGTAAGCAGCCTGACCCCATAGAACCCCTCCCGTTTACCACGTGTGTGTCTCAGTCTTCATCTGGACGCGTGTGTGTCTGTGTGTTTCCCCGCTCTGCAGCAGTCCATGATGGTTCCCTCCACTCCTCTCCACACCACTCGGGTTCTGAACGAAGAAAAGGAGCTGTGGGAGGATGTGAAGGTAAGCTGAAGAACTGTCAACACTGACACCTTCTGGCCACACTCTGCCATTACAACCTGTAGACGTAACTACAAACCAAAGCTGCTAATATTACACCTTTGCTAGCAAGCCATTTTATTTTCTTTTATTTTGCATTATGGGTAAGTTATTTGAAATTTGTCGCCATTTTTCTGGACAGCGTTCATCTTTGTTATTGGCTCATTTCTGTTGTCAACCTGTACAAGACCATGTGCATTCTGTGCAAAACAGCTTGCTGCTGAAAGGGTGAAGTGAAGGTATATATAGATATATTTTCTTCAGTCAATTTCTGTCAGGATGCAGGTTTTACATTTCATTCGTAATGATCGTTATATTTGAGCTGGTGAAACCTGCAAAGACTCTAATTTAATAAATTATGTTTAAGCAAAATTTAATTGGCAGAAAAGCTGTGAACCCTTAACAGATGACGGCACTTGACTCCAGTTAAATTCTTTGTCGCACTCCTCTGCTGCCACTAGGTGGAGGAAGAGGCCCGAGTCTGTAATATGACCCTCTTAAAAACGTTCAACACCATTCAACACCTTCCAACCATTTCTGTTTGTTAAACACAGACATAAGACGCTCCATGAGCGTTACACAGGCCTGATTCAACACGTATTGAACAACATGTCCAGCGTGGATTTGTACATTCCGTCACAAGCAACCAGATGTGTGTGAGTTAAGTGATAAAAAGTGAATAGAGCTTTCTTTAAAATGAGACGCTCACAATGGGCGCCTGTGTTGCAACTAACCACTGCTGTGTTGCGTAAAGATTAGGCAAACTGCACATAGAGGTGCAAAACCAGAAGAGAAATGTAAATCTTTTCATACAGGCTGAGTGGATCATGGGAAAAGGCTCAGAGACGTCAGTTTCTCTTGACCTCGGCTTACAGACAGACCTCTGACCTTTCACCCGGTTTATAAAAATACTCTGCTTAGCCCCCAACCTGTCCACTTTCTCTATTTTTTTTTTCTCTGTATGTTTTTTTATTTTATTTTCTATGTTTTTGCAACTCGAGTGCCTTGCAATGATTTTTTTTACCTTTCATCCTTAACAACCAAACACTTGTGCATTTTACTTGGATTTTATGGGACAGACCTACAAAATATTGCATAATTATACAGTGACTAGTAAAACAAAAAACACAGGTTTTTTTTTTTTAATGTAAAAATCTTTTTACAAATAAAAGTGTCACATGTGGAGCAGCATGGACTGATCCACAACCTTAGCTCTAGTTTGAGAAAGCGCCAAAATAAAGAACTGCTTTGTTTGCTACCTGGAAAACCAGTCAAGCCTTCCTCCTTGTCTCTCGCAGGAGGAGATGACCAGCGCCTTGGCGACCATGCGCGTGGACTACGACCAGGTGAAGATCAAGGACCTCGACACGTCCAGCAACCCTCTCCTCAACAAGAGGCGCAAGAAGGCCGCGGCGGGGGGGAAAGGCGGCTCCACCGTCTGCCAGAGCCAGTGAGGCGACGAGGAAACTCTGTGGAGAGTCCTGACCTGAACAGCGTCAGCCAAGGAAGAGGAGCAGCTTCAGACACGGAGTTAGGAAGCGCCAGATGGCGTCACTCAGGCCGCCGGTCTGAACCTCAGAGACTGGAAGTTGAAATGCACCCTGGGAAGAGGGAGAATTAAAGCCGGACATTCGTTCCTGTCAGTGGTAGAAACCGACAGCTCTGCTCGCTGTTGGTTCATCTGTGTTAATTATTTTTATTTGTGAATTTAGTTTGGTTTTTTTTTTGTAGCCCTAGGTTGTTTATAAGTGTCTGTGTGCACACACGGCGTATCCCTGGTGATATTTTTGTGTATTTGAATGCCTAAGATCTCCTTTGTGAAGATCACAAAGAAACAAACTGCACAGAGGGAGAACGAGAGACAGGGAAGCACTCCTCGTTGCCTGTGTCGTCTTATCGTTGTCTTTTGCTGCTTTCCTTTCAGAATTAAAGCCCAGTCTCCCGCCGACTGTCCCGTTATTAAAACATAGCCTCCGTATCGACCTGCAGCTCCATCCGAGGAAATATTTTTCACTGAAGCAGCAATAAACATACCGCCATGTTCACTACTGAGTGAGAGTTCTTTCTTATTTTATTTACATTTTTTTTGATACTCTGTGGTATTTGTGACAAACGCTGCCAATTCTCGTAAATGGAGCAACAAAAGTCGCGCAACGGAGCTTTAGGCAAGAGCCAGCTGGTTACCATTGGTGTGAAAATGGGTTTACAACATTTAGCTTAAGAAACATTGAATCTTGTGACAGCTGAGTGAAGCGCTTCTATGTAGCGGCTGCAGTTTGCTTTCGGATTACGCCTGGTGAACGCAGTTGAAGTTTGACTCGACGTAAATCCATGCGGATTTGACTAACGACAGCTGAAGGTGCTTTTGCGCCAATAAAAATATTACTGTAACTTCGCAGTACCAGCAAAACGCCCCCGTTACGTGCAAGGCATTTTTTAATCATCATCTCTGTAACTGGGGTCCTGGAAGCTTTGTCAAGTTGTTATAAATAGCAGCAGTGAAGTGCTCTCAGGGGACTCAGGCATCTGATGTGCCGCCACACTCCAAAAGGTCAACAATATTATGTTTAGAAGAAAAGAACCTTTCCCCCACTTCCATCACATGGCTGTGCGTTATTATGGGTGTGGGTCATAAATTCCTGGAACAATGAGACGACGATGACCGCTTATAGCAAACGTTTGCACACCATGAATAAAAAGACACATTTTTTCTAAAGTTGAATCCAACCAAACACCTCGTGTTTTCGGTCAGTCAGAACGACCGAAAACATTTCCATTTGCCACAAGAATGAGAGAATCTGTCCAATTTATTCGTTAATATCTTCTGGATTTTATTTTATTTTTTGATAGACACTTGACATTTTTGAGTTCATTGGAGTCACTGTTTTATTGTTTGACATGACGGGGGAAGTTAACAGTTATCAAGAAGGAAACTGCAGAGCTCCAGGCGTCTGGTTCGTCCGAGGGAACAAGTTCCAGAAGGTTGACCTACTGACCTAAAGGAGCAAACGTTCAACGTCACATGTTGAAGTATTTGAAAAAGTTGTAAACAACTGGCTTCAACTGCGAGTTCCTCTTTGGTTCGGCTACGATAAAATATGGCTATAAACACAGTAGGAGGAAATTCAGTACAAGAGTTTTATTTCCGTTGTTTTTATTGGTGGAATTTCACAGATCGTGCATTTCATCATGAAGCAGCAGCAGCGAGACGTTTTTGCCTGTGGTTATGAGTCATTTTACGAAAAACAAAGCTGGTCGTGATTACGCCATTCACCGCGTCGCTGAATGGTGTAACAGTTTTTCCTGAACTTCCTGCTGGCGGTGTTCCACAGAAGTCGCCCGCCTTCAGCTACGGCTTACAAACAAGACGGGGAAGCAAAGATGGAGGTAAAACCTTTTCTGGCTCGGCCTGTGAGGCGTCTGATGCTGAACCTCCAGGCATTCCTTGATGCTGTTGATGATCTGCTCAGTCGTTCTACGTAGGCACGTTTCCAAAGCTTGATCTCAGACCAGTAGGACTGGTATGTTCCCGGTTGGGAGTCAGGAGGACGTGAGGACTGTCTCGCAGGGAGGAGCAGGGACACTGATCAGTTTGGCCTTTTGGGAAGGAATGTGTTTGGTGTTGTGGAGGGAGGAGGGGTCAATGAAGAGCTCTGTGACCTACAAATGTGACCTGGCCTCCCTGACATGCATAGTCCAGCGCCATCTGAACTTTCCCTGATGCCTCCTTTTTATTTATTTATTTATTTATTTTTGGCTTGGATTGAGACGTCCGATTAGTTGCGTTTAGTGGTGCAGGCGCCTCGTTAACACAGAGGTGCAGCCGGTCGCTCTGCTTGCCGCTCTCCGCGTCGATGTTGCACAGTTTTCCAAACTCTGCCATTAAAAAGTTCCCCAGAAATTTAGCAACAAAAACTTGAAAGAAAACGGAGGCTGAAAAGCTTGACACAAAGAAGGCAGGAGGCAAGGAAGACAGAAGAAAGGATGGAAGGAAAGAAAAACAGAGGGGAGGAAGTAAAAATAGGACACAAAGAATGTGATAGGACACTAAGAAAGACGTAAAGACGCAAAGGGAACAAAGTAAGGACAAACGCTTGAAAGCTGAAAGACATAAAGGAAGGAGAGAGAAAAAGAATGAAAAGAAAGTGGATCAGAGGTGGAATAGGCTCCCCCACGTACTGGATAGAGGAAGTAAGTGATGAACGGAGAGAAGGTCACGAGGAAGACAGGAAAGACATGAAGGCAGGAGGGAGCAGAGAAAAGATGGACACAAGGAAGAAAGAGAGGATTCAAAGAAGGAAGAGATGCATTGAACTAGGTTAAAAGACATAAACCCCACAAACGTAAATATCACTCCATCTTCTATTTGTTTGTTTGTTTTTTTATTTTATCAAACCCGGAAAATGCAGAAATTAACTCCCACCGTTCCCAGTCACTGCCATGCTCTGTCATAGGCTGCTGCTTCTCCTACTAAAATAGCCTCCAGTCCTCACAGACGGGTCACATGACGCTTATGTTATCCGTAGAGAGCGATAGCGCCGCCACCTCTCTGCAAGAGCCTCTGCCTGCCCTGGCAGGTGAGATTTGCTTTCTGTTATGCCACACTTGTTCTTTCCTCGAACAAACACTGTAGCAAGCTGGCGCTTGCCTCGTCTGGGTTCTGTTACGTAAAGAAAAGAGTCAGTACTTTTTGGCACACCAGACAGACCAGTTCCTCCAGCTGGTCAAACGCCTCTTCCTGAAATTCGCGTGAAGGCCACAATTATCCGGGACACGCGTGTCGACCAGTTCGTAAGATCAGTTTAGGA
Organism: Poeciliopsis prolifica; assembly: GCF_027474105.1. Classification (NCBI taxonomy): domain Eukaryota; kingdom Metazoa; phylum Chordata; class Actinopteri; order Cyprinodontiformes; family Poeciliidae; genus Poeciliopsis; species Poeciliopsis prolifica. The sequence goes on along the minus strand of NW_026562378.1, from coordinate 4,890,339 downwards.
ACCAGAAACAATCTTTGCTGAAGCAGATGCTTTGGCCGCTTACCCGTCCCAAGAGTTTGGATGAGTTGGCATGATGCACACGAGGAGACGCAACAACACGGAGGTCAGGCCTTGCCAATAAGTTAATGCAATGAGTCAATGCTGGAATAAAAAAAGTTTCCTGGCTCCAGAGAAATAAAATGCCAGCATGTTTTTCAAAGTTGCATCAGAACAAAGTGCCAGTTTTCTGGAAAAATTCCTCTAGACGTCCATGACTAAGGTGACGCTGTGCAACCATAAAACACAATGACACATTTATCGCCACAGAGACAGAGGCTTGATTTTAAGGCGTTTGAATCCATTGACTAAATGTTTCATTGACTGGTTAATCTGCCCAGAAAAGACATTTGTGACTCAACTCATTTACAGGGAATCGGATGTTTCTTCCACGACGTTTGTTTCGAAACGCTCCACCCGGGCAGAGCTGAGCCAATCGCTGACTGGCACACAAACTCCTGCAGGCCGGGGAAACCATGGAGACTAACTTTGCTGACAGACGTGAGAAACAAAAGGTATTAGTTATAACTTGCATTGGTCCAGTTGTAGCAGCCCTGCAGGTTATTTGAAGTGCTAATCCACCACAGAGAAGGGATGGGCATTCCTCGATGTTCTCAACCCGCAGCTGAGACCGACTCATGCGTTGGTTCAACAATCCCCAGTTCAGAAGTTCATCAAAATGGCAGAATGGATCTGAGTGGTGCCGTGGCTTTACCAAAATACAAATCCCAACCTGATTAAAATACTAACTAATTTAAATTTCCTAAGCAAAAGCCTTGCAAATGTAACCATCTGATGGAACCCGAGTTGACACTTCTCGCCGAGATGTTTAGGCGTTCAGGCCAATACTTGGTGCTGTCCAAGAGGTCAAGTCTTCTCCTATGACGTTCAATCTTTGACCTGTACAACATTTTGTCCAGTGTCCCGAGTCCTCTGCTGTTGTCTCCAGAGCTCATCTCAGAAGGTTTCTGTGGGATTTAGGTCTGTGGAATATAATTGTTTTTGTTTTGCGGAACACTTCTGTGTTGATTTGGGAACGTGTTTTGGATCATTCACTGGCCCAGTGGTGACCCCTTTTCCATTTTCTTCCAGTTGCATCTCAGATTTTGATTTGATATCTCCTCGTCTCCTTTGTGACACAATTCACTCTCAAAATTTGGAAGCGAAACAGGCCCACAGCATCACACATCATCCACTGCACTCCATGGTATGGAAGGTGTTTTTTTTTGTTTGTTTGTTTGTTTAGGTCCTGATCTTGCAAGCGTCATTAAAAGCTTTATTTTCCAAACAACACATGTAATCGGTTCAGTCTACAAGTTTTGGTTTTACGTCTGCGTCGAATAAAATAAACGGGTTTGAATTACGTCTCAGTACCGTTGACACGGCCATTTTGAAATGCAAAATCCCTCATACAAGTTGAGGGTAGTTGGACATCGGAGGACATCACTGTTCATTTGGTTCTCGACAGGAAAGTGGGAACATCCTGGTTCCCAGAACAAGTGGGATATAACACCAGAGGGTCTTCATCTTCAGGAGGTTTGATGTTAGGCTGGCAAACAGAAATGTGGAAATGTGTTTTGTTGTTGCTGATTGGAATAAATCTTCTTCTTGGTTTTATTGACGGTTGGCATACGAGTCTCTGTGCCACATCATATTTATCCCCCTGGGGAACGAAATGTCTCCTTTGAAGGTTCCTAGAAACTTTGTCCAACATAAAAATAAAAAGTATTAACTTTTTTTAAGCTTTTGTTGCGTGTATTTTAAAGGTTGTTTTTTTTTATACCCTGAATGATTTTTTTTTAAAGTTTAATTTTTTTACATTTTCCTTGAAATTCCTGCTAATTCAATGCGAAATTAATGTCTAAACGCGGACCGTCCGGTGTCATTTGAAAGGTCCAGCCCACACACACACACCCACAGCTGTCAGACAGTGGGTGGGATAAAGGAGGGTGAAGAGGAGGACGGACAGGTAGAGGCAACTCCTTCACCACATCCATTTCTGTGCAAGTCTCTCACGCGCGCGCACACACACACACACACACACACACACAGAAAGAGAGAGAGAGAGAGGGTGTGTGTGCTCCAGCATCAGTGGAGTGGTGTGCAGGCTGCTGCTGGAGGCACGTACTCACCGCCACGCACTGCGCTCCATCAGACGCTCCTCCACGACCATGAGAGGCTGCTCCAGCCGATGCAAGTCCACGCAGAACCAGGGCAAGGCGGGTAAGAGAACGTCGCTGGGCTTATTATTATTATTATTATTATTATTATTATTGGATCCGAGCGTTTAGCTGCGTTGTTGCTGTGACTGGAGCCAGATTACAGGAAGAGACCTGGCGGTCCGCGCGTCTCTTTAGGACATAAACAGCAGCTGCTGCAGCTGCTGCTGCTGCTGCTTTCACCTTTCCTCTACATTCTGCATCCGACAATAATTTCCGCTGTTTACAGTGCGCAGCCTGGTCGATCCGGGCTTCAGACTGACATGTTACGATTTCTACAGAAAAAAGGAGAATCGGGTCGAGACGTTCCGATTCAGTCTCGTCTGCGTGGTCGCGCGTGACGGCTGTGCGGGGATGCGGTCGGATTGTTGACAGCTGTTCGCTGTTGTGATTGTGCAGCTCTGATTAGAAACCGGACCGCGCAACGCGTCCGCCCCCGTGACGTCACGCCGAAGAACCCAGGTCCAGGCTCCTCCGGAGCGTGGGCCCTTTTGGAGGAAGGGGTTCGGTGATACCGCACTGCTATATTGGGAAGCGACTGGTCCGGGCCGAAAGGCAGCTTGGCTGCAACCAGAGCCTGGCAGCTGCTGGTAGGAGGAGGATGGAGAGGAGGAGGAAGAGTTGAGCTCTACTTCCTGTTAGTGTTCTGGTGTAAACCACGCAGGACACCTCGCTGAAGAATCTGTTTCCTACATAAATAGCTGCTCCGAAGGGCCTTGGAACAGCAGGCGTCGACCTTCACCTTTGACATTTTGTCACACGCTCCTGCCCGGGTTCAAGGTTTCTGCATCAAGAACCGAGCTGACCCGGTGCAGAATTACAAGGCGACACTAACATCTGAAAAGTGTGGCGTGCTCTTGAACTGAGCCCTCTTTGAGTTAACATTTCGGGTGAAGCTGTCCTGTGAGGTCTAGATCGAGGCTGGTCAAAGCGAAGGTCAGGGGGCCGTTTGGGCGTTTGATGCAATACAGAGTGATCGTCTTTTTCTGGTTTCCTTGTGTTTCCATGTTAGCCAGAACCACATCTGCTCATTGACTTGGGCTCTGGTGCGTCCCAGTTTGGTTTTACCGGCTGTAGAAAAGCTTGTGCTGGATTCACAAAGTGTTTTGGAATGAAAATTATTTTTATCGCTGAGGACTGACTGCATTTCTTAAATTGAGCCCAGAACTATAAGCAAGCCGGGTATCTTTCAACAAACAAGGAAAAGGTACAAAAATCATTTGAAATCGGAGATGTACGACCCTTTCCCTAAAAAAACTAATAAAAATAAAAAATCGTTCATGTTCCGTTTATTGCCGAGTCCTTATATATAAAAAAATTTTTTTTTGATAATTTTAGCTTTTAAAAATGATCTTATACTTGGCCTGGTATTACTTTTGACAAAAAATGTCGACCTTCCAGGTCTTTGACGTAACGTTAACTTTGCTGTCGGCTTGCAACATTTGTTCCTGTCCCTGCCAAAAGAAGAACAAAAAAAACCCAGAGCTTTCAAAGAGCATGATGCTGCCACTGCCGTGTTTGATGATGGAGGCCATTTTGTTCTGAAATCATTTCATTTTGTATGTAGCTGAACTTTGACCCGAGCCCACTTGTTCACATGCAAATATCACAACTTTCTTCTTTCCATCAAAGCATTTTTTATTTTTTATTATTGCCTCTTTCCCACAAATGATAGTTTTAAGTTGTCATGGCAACAGGTCCTCCAGGGTCACTACGGCCTTCCTGGTGGCTTTGCTGATCTATGCTCTCCCTGCCGGACCTACCAAGCTCCAAAACTTAGTAGGTTTGAAGCTTTATGGTAGTTTTATCCCTCTTTGATGAAATGCGTGTGTTCTTACATGAAAAGCTTGTAGACGTTATGAGAAAGTTCATGGGCTAAGCGTCTCAAGCCACCCCGTTCAGCCACAGTCGAGACTATCATATATTAAAACACACACACAACCCACCAGATGAGCGCGGGCCGATAAGAGGCGTCTCGGTTTGTACGGGATCATAAAAGCTCTGCAGCGTGTTTACTTTAGCCGGCTGAAATTCTAAAAATACGCCGTGAGTCACGGGAGCCACTTTTCTTCCTGGACCCTATGAACCCGACTTAAATGATGCTCCGCCGGCAGTAAGGGACCGCGGATGTTGCAGTCATTTAATTAGGAACACCTCCATCTCGCCACATTTAGGTCACAGTCTCTGCAGCTCCATCTGCGAGGCCGACTCTGAGCTTAATATAATCGGCGCGAAAGAAAACGCACCAAACCGATGGGCCCACTAACCTGGAAACGTCCGTGCAGCAGTTCGGTCCTGCTCCGGCGAAGTCCTGTCCTGTTGTGGTGTCTTCAGGTGGCTGCACTCGGCCCACACACACTCTGAGGGTTTCTGTTCGCCCTGCATGGAGAGAGACTCTGAGAAGCTCCTGGAAACAAAACAGACATGGTATGAAGATGTAATTGAAGGTATGGAGGCGTTGGAAATATGTCCTTCGTTCCAGCTTTGTTTAGGACATGCTGGTGTCAATGTGCAGTGATGCTCAGCAGACCTGGGTCGCCTGATTGACAGAGGAAGGAAGGGCAATAGTGCCACCTAGTGTCGTTTGTCTGAAAGTGACGTGAGAAAAGAAGTGCTAAGATTTTATGTAATGGGACCAAAAACTAATGTGAACATAACCTGATGTGAAAGGAGAAAGAAGAGAAGTGGACAAACTTTCAGTCTGCACAAGCTGCATTTGTACAAGGAATCTACCAAATTATAAATACTCTTTCCAGTATTTGTTAGGAAAAAAGGTTGAAAACATCTAATTTTCCTTCTACTCCATTTTCTTTTTGCCACTTTGTGTCGATCTATGCCATTAAATCTTGACTAACTACACTGAAGTTTGCAATTGTAGCTTGGGTTAAGTTTGCGAGGTTTTACCGACAAAAAGCTTCAGCAATTAAGAACTTGCAACTTCTAATGTGCATCACGATTCAACCAGAATCAGCCTCATAGCTGGAGTTTTTCTCCGTCGGCTCTCGAAGTATTAGCAGTGCTGTGAGATTAGCTCGGATTTTAAAAGGTTAGCGTTTCATTCAGCAAAGATATTGTTGTTGAATCAGGCGAATGTTGTCTGGCGTCACGTCTGATGTAATGTCAACAGAAAACCACTGTGCTTGGATAACACAATCTCAAATATAAGGAGGTGCTGGAGAAATACAGGAAAGTAGGTTTCCTCATAAGCCCCTCACACACACACGCACGCACACACACACACACACACACACACACATGTTTGACTATCTTTATGGGGTCTTTCCATTGACTTCCATTCATTTCTACAGCCTAAACCTTAATCTCATCTTAACCCTAACCACTACATACCTAACCCTAACCTCTACACTGAAAAATAATGGTAATGCTGCACGTAATACATAAAACCTACATATACTGTCAGCATAAACACACCGGACCTGCAAAGAACCAAGTAAGTTACAGACACTTGGAGCTGCATGCCATCTGCTAAACATTAGTCAGACTGGATTGGGGTCATGAAGATCAATTTTCAGGTTTTACCGTGCATCCTCTGTGGGATTTAGGTCTCCGCTTTGAGTTATTTCTTTTTTATAGCAAACGCATAAGATGGAAAGTCACGTGGTGATAAGTCACAAAGGCAAAGAAACAATACCAAAACAGATGTAAATATGACAAAAAGCTGGACTGTAAAGTCAGCTGAAAAAACCCTTAAGTGACCGGCCTATCCCGCCTCATCTGTCACACGAATGTATCGTGTCCTGAACCATTACATTGTAGCTCTAGCTGCGTATTCAGAGTTGTTGTCCTGCCAGAAGGTGAAGTTCCAAGTCTGTTCTCATTTCTTAAGAGATTAGGCCAAAACTCTTACCGCTTTTCCAGGTTGAAGCCCGTTGAAAGGCTGTTAACACCGTTGTAAACTGCATGATTGTGAGTGGGAATAAAAATACCAATTGGTATTTTGTTCCATATAACACAGTAGGAGTGCAATCAGTAAACCTTTTCTGGATTAAAAGGCAAGAACCCCCCACTTGACGACTTTGTGTTTTTGTGTTTGTTATGATGTGAAGCACTTTATGGGTTTGCTGTCAGGCCATACTTCCATTTTCTGATGATGGATTAGATAGAGCTCTGCGAGATTTCAAAGGTTTGATCACTCTTAATTGCTTTTAATCTTCTCCACATCTTTCTCCCTGAACAAATGTGTTGTTTGGTCTTCCAATGTTCTCTGTGTCCTTTGCAGATCATCTACATTTTCACATTAATTCACATACAGGTGGACTCTATTTACTAATTGTGTAACTTCTTATGTCAGTTGCTGAAACTGGGTTTCATTGTGGTGACATCACACTAAATTAAAGTCATTAAGTTGGATCTGTAATTACATAGAAAATTACAGACCAGATGTAATTGTATCAAAATATGTTTCAACAAAATACTGCAGCATAAAGAGGCTGAATCAAAATGCATGTCACATTTTTCAAAATTTCATTAAAAAAAATGTACAAAACATGTGATGTTTTCTTTCTATTAAAGAATTATGTGCTACTTTGTTTAAGTCAAGCACAATATGAAATTTAATCTAACTACATTAGAAAACATTATCTTGTGATAATATTTTTGCTGTCAGTGCACATTGAACTTTTTATCAAACGTCAACCTATTGCTCAACTTACTGCCTTACTAGTCCTATCTGTGCTTATCCTGCTGTTATAACAGTTTATGACTAAATGGGTGTGTGATGTTATTCAAGCTTCATCAGCTGTTCAAATTAATTACTGCACCTAACCCAACAAAAGTACACTACTCTGTGTACTCTGGCTACAGGAAACAAGTTGCGCCTGTACTTCAGTCGTTACGGTTTAGTATGGCAAGTCCAATTTCATTTCATAGCTTGGAGCAGAATTTGGATCAACTTTTCTTGTCAAATCTGTGCACAAAAACAAGGATTTCTACTTTAGTTCCAATTTGCTAAATGTACATTTTGACTTCAAAAATTCTATTTATACTAGCAAAGAAATAGGCTTTACTGTGCCACAGTGGAGGAATTTAGGCGTAGCAGCATCAGATATCTTAAAGTTTACACAATATTTTTGAATAAATGACATTGCTGTTTTCTCACAGAAAAAAAGAACCCAAAAACTTTATTTCTGATCAAATTTGATACATTTCTAATTCGACAAAATTAGGTTCATGAAAAACATTTATGTATATGATTAAATGCTAATATGCCTTGCCATACAAAGTCGCCGGTTAGGTTCGAAGCGAAACTGAGCACGTGACTTCAACACTAACCAGGGAGGGAGGGAGAGAGAGAGAGAGCGCGCGCGCGGTAGTTGCAGGTCTATCTGAATTGAGCCGCGCGGATGAAGCACCGGTCACCTTCGGAGCAGCATCACGGGAAGCTTCCCCGGGTCAGTGTCCCCGCCGCGGCCTCACCGCCCAGCGACATGGAGGACAAATCCACGTTCAGTCCACGGGAACTCACCCAGAACCCTCTGAAGAAGATATGGATGCCAAATAAAAATGGCCTTCCTGAAAAACACATTTCTCATCGAAGGGGTGCGTATAGACGACGACGTGGCGACAGTTGCTAGGATAGCGTTACCGTTTTTGGCTTTTTAACGAGACGCGCACGTTGGTGAACTCGCCCTTTAATGATGAATTAGCGCTGCTGCTGCTGCGTCAGTCGGTCGGTCGGTCTGTTTTGAAGCGTGTGTTGGGGGGTGGGGGGAACAGTGCGCAGAGTTCAGACGCAGCGCTGCTGCTCCAGCCCGTCTGGTTCGCACGGTTACGTAAAGATTCACGTAACGTTCCCCGCAGCGGAGATGCGCGCGGTTCATCTCTGCCTCCCTGCTGTGCCGGGCGAAGCACCAGCAGTTGACAGACAAAACTGTTTGTTTTGCTTTCATGCGGAAGTCTTGCCGTGTGACAGTCTCTCATTTTTTGTGTCTGCGCACACTTCGTGGCGAGAGGGGCTCAAAATGTCCCAACGAGCCTGGAGCTGGCTTCAGCCGGCCCAAAGCAAAAGCAAACCAAGCGTCTGTTTAGGGCCCTCGAGGCCCCTGGAAGTGCATGTAAACCTAAACGCTTTAAATTCATTGGTGGGAGAAATTATTAGTCAAAATTTGAATCCTGCTTTTTGCGACACACACACAGCTTCTGTACTTTAGTTAAGCTGCAGTTCAAGATTAATTTTTTTTTTTTTAAAGTCCAACCATGAGTGAATATTTCTACTGTACATACTTTCTGAGTTGTAAAACCGTTAAACACACAGAGAGTGAGCTCTTTTAACTTTGAAACACTTTAAGAGAGGCCCTCTCAAACCAATACAACTTATGAAATTTATAAAAACGTATAAAGCCTCTGCTGTGTTTAGTAAAATCTTGATCGAAGGGGCTAACCAAAGTTGCTTCAATCGAGCGCTGCGACTCGGACGCGAACGTCAGAGTCGCTCTGTGGGAGCTGCTGAGGTGGAGCGACGCTCCTGGATATTGGCTGGTTGGGCGAGCGACAAAGGCAAAGCCAGATTCAGATTTGGCTTTGCTTCGTGACAAGGGCTCAGTCTCTCACAGCGACAAAGAAACGAGCAAACCGTGCAAACCGCGTGCTCTCTGACCGAGTTAAAAGGGCCCCGATGGGGAAAGTTGCTTCTCGCCTTCCTGATCCAGCATTTCACAACCATGGCGACACGTCCTGGAAACAAAGTGACCTCTGCTCCTTGATCAGCCCTCATAAAAATAATAATAAAAAACAGAACATTCTTGCATGAGATATTTTCCTTTCAATTACACATGATGGATAATTAAGCATGCAGTAACAGTGATATTGTCTATTTTTTATAGTTGGGGAAGATAATTGGAGTGATTACTTTAGTGTTTTGAAGCTGAGAGTATTTCCTCTGTGCTCATTAAAAGTGATGACAGATTCTGTTATTCCTGCTCACACTTCCATTGTGGTGGAAGCTGGATTGTACAAAGTAATTATAACTTGCCTTTCCAATAAGAGATTGATAAAATGCAAAAAAGTGATAACAGAGGTTTTCTCTTTCCCTTTGTTATTCCAGTATGTATGACCAACTGTCCCACCCTGATCGTCACTGTGGGCCTGCCTGCGAGAGGAAAGACCTACATCTCCAAGAAGCTGACCCGCTATCTGAACTGGATCGGCGTCCCGACCAGAGGTACTAACGTCCAGCGGCGGGGAGGGTTTTTGATGCCTCTCACAAGAAAATAAATACTTTTGTCTTCGACGTCGCCTTTCATTAAAAAAAAAACAATTTGTCCAAATGAAACAGAAGAAAATATATATACAAATATACGTGAATATAGTGATACATGTACAGCTCTGGAAAAAACTAAGAGCCCACTGCACTGACCCCCATTGGTATTCCACCAACTATTGACTTCTGAACTCTTTCTGAGTTAAAACATTAGTGTTGCTGTTTCTAATTCAATAATAATGTGTTTTCTTTGCGTCATTTTAGGTCTGAAAGCGCTGCCTGTTTTTCATTATTTTGCCCATTTCTCATTTTCTCTAAAGAAATACTAAATGTTTTGCATGGAACTTCATGTTGAGACATGTTGTCAGTAGTTAACAGAATAAAAATGATTATGTTCATTTCACTCAAACATTTACATATAAAAAAATAAAATGAGAGAATTGATCATTTTGCAGTGGGCTCTTAATTTTTTCCAGAGCTGCAAGTTATCGTGTATCCCTACTAGTTTATAAAATAATACGTATTAGTGAGCAGCTATGAATCTGTCCTGTCTGGTTCAGGTGTCTGACCACAAAGGAAAAAAGTGACAACATTGTCATGTGAGGAAGGCCTGCTGCAATAAGCAACAAATCAATTAATCGCATGATTGATTAAAGGAACTTCAATAATTATTGCATGAATTATCGTTTATCTCTCTTTTTTAAAGTCTTCAGTCTGGTGCTTAGGTCCCAACTAGTCCCCATTCTTTTTTTTAAAGAGAATTTTGTTCACATAAACTTTATGATTCATTGCTTTTGTTGTTTTCTCTGTTTATTGTGGATATTTAAAACATCTTCCAGCTCCAGTATTACGTGTTTATTAGAACTTGAAGTGTATTGATATTTGCAAACGCGTCCTTGCATTTTTATTCGATTGATTGTTGTTTATCGCAATAACTTGCGGTAAACAAGTCTGTCGCTTTATCTCTCCGGAGTTAAAGGGACAGACACTCTCGCACCACGTAGTGTCCATTTGTGCACATCCGCGACGGCTTCTCTGCGTTTTCAGCCGCGGTGAACAGAGGCGAACTCACCAGAAACATGGAGCTGCCGCTGCGCAAACATCTGAAAGTATTTATTTGTTTTCCTCCCTTTTTTTTCTCTCCAGAGTTCAACGTTGGACAGTACCGGAGGGAGTTCCTGAAGATCTACAAGTCCTTTGAGTTTTTCCATCCCAACAACGAGGAAGGTTTGAAGATCAGAAGGTATGATCCGTAGCTGCCGCTATGCTAATGACTTTTTTTGTTGTGTTTTTTCTTGAGCGGCAGATATATGAATGTCTGCATTGTGCTTGCAGGCAGTGTGCTTCCGCGGCTCTGAACGACGTGCGACAGTATTTAACAGAGGAAGGAGGCCAAGTCGCTGTAGGTTAAGTGTTTACTTTCTTTCTATGCAGCGACAGAATTAAGAGGCTCGCCTGAAACCACAGTTTCTGTTTGACAGGTTTTTGATGCGACAAACACAACCAGAGAGAGAAGGGAGACTATCCTGGAGTTTGCAGAACAGAATGGTTTTAAGGTGAAACCTGCCGTCGTAAAGCCTGCAGTAAATCAATTAAAAATTTCAATGAACTCAGTTATTTTCTTTCCAACGAGTCTTAATTTCTCAGAGGTTGATTTTTGCTTGCAAAAATGTGTGCATTTTCAATTTTTCAGTTTTATTTATTGTCTTTGCTCGTTTTGTTCATTTATTTTTTGGTTCTTTACAATGTCTTCCCGTTCCAGTGTCAGTTTGTTGATCTTTAAGAGAGTTGACTTATTTGAATTGCTTGAAAAAAGGTTATTATTCACCTTTATTGGGATAATTCCTGGGACTGTTTGTCCAGTAAAATTAGTTTTCATGGCGGTCACGTAAAGATGTAAAGAGAATGTTTCTAATGGTGGCTGCACCAAACCTGTGTTTTCTCCCTCTTCGTTCAGGCTTTTTTTGTAGAGTCGGTGTGTGAAGACCCTGAAGTCATTCAGGAAAACATTGTTGTAAGTAGCCGCTGTGCAGAAGCCCCTCTCCTTCATGTTTCTCATATATCTAGCCACAGTTTCCATGTTCCTGCTGAAGAAAATCAATCACAATAATCCTTTTTTTTTTTTTTTTTTTTTTGATGCATCACATAAAATCCTAATGGGAAACTGATATAAAATGACAAAAAGATGAAGAGATACTGTATCAGATTATTTTGCCTTGGTGTGACTTCACTTTTGTTCTCCCCCATCTTTCTTTCTGTTCTTTTCTTTTTCAGCAAGTGAAGTTGGGAAGCCCAGATTACACTAACTGCAACACGGAGGAAGCAGTGGAGGATTTCATGAAGAGGATAAAGTGCTATGAAAACTCTTATGAGACGCTGGACGAGGTCTTGGACAGGTCAGGATGAACAATGACATCCGACGGCATTCGACTGGTCCGCCGTCGGTCGTTTGACTCGGAAGATATGAAAGCCGAGCTAACTTACCGTCTCCTTTCAGGGATCTCTCCTTCATCAAGATCATGGATGTCGGCCAGCGCTACTTGGTCAACAAGGTGCTGGACCACGTCCAGAGCCGGATCGTCTACTACCTCATGAACATCCACATCACGCCGCGCTCCATCTACCTGTGTCGCCATGGAGAAAGCGAGCTCAACGTCAAGGGTCGGATCGGGGGCGACTCGGGTCTCACGCCGAGGGGGAAAGAGGTAGAAGAGGAGAAGTCTTGAGAGATGTAGCCACAAGGCCAGGAGAGTAAAATAAACGTCCTTCTTGTCCGTCCAGTTTGCTAAGAAGTTGAACCAGTTCATCCAGACGCAGAATATAGGCGAGCTGAAGGTTTGGACCAGCCAGATGAAGAGAACTATCCAGACAGCAGAGGCCCTCAATGCCCCGTATGAGCAGTGGAAGGTCCTCAACGAGATCGACGCGGTGAGTTCTTACAAGAACGGAGAGCTTCACCTCAACGCTTCCCTTCTCTGAACCTCAGTTGTCTGTTAAAGAGGGATTTCAGGCTTGGACCATCGAGTAGAGCTACCAACAGTAGAGCTATGAAGTCATTTGATGCAGCCATCCAGGGTTTGATTCCCAATCCTTTAGGAGTTTTGGTTCATGGTTTTTTTTCCCACCACTTCCTGTGTGATTCCTTTGAGAAAAGGTTTTTTTTGTAGTGAAAAATAAAGGCCACAACACAGTGTGTGTGTTGCAATCCTCACACTGTCCAAAAAGCTTCAGAAATATATGTTTTCTTTAAATAGTTTCATAAAAAGCTGCTGGAAGGGATTTCTGTTCAGCTTAGAATCATCGAGTACAGGTTTGACCAGTGTAGCTATGTAAGATTTAACACCAGAGAGGATCTAACGTTTGTCTAAATTTCCCCGAAAACAGTGAAATAGTCCTTTAATTTAGAGCTAAATTACAATCTTCCAATCAGATACGAACTTCAGTAAAATTTGCACCACAGTATTTTCTTCCTGCGCTCTTCACTAAGTAGAATTAGCATCAATTGATTGAAAATGTCAATAAGCGATATAATGGTAGAAATTACCGTCAGGGACCATGAAGTAATGTTTTCATCGTGCTGTTTGTAAGTAACTTGTTTTATCCGTGTTTTTTTTTTTTGTTGTTGTTTTTTTTATTCAATGTGTGTGTGTGATGTAATTTTTAGGGTGTGTGTGAGGAGATGATGTACGAGGAGATCCAGGAAAATTTTCCGCTGGAGTTCGCCCTGAGGGACCAGGACAAGTACCGCTATCGCTATCCAAAAGGAGAGGTCAGAGGCAGAGTTTGTTCTTATTATTCATTTATTCCGATGAAGTTTTTTTTTTTTTTTTTTTTTTACCTGCAAACATTTGATGTTCCTAAAACCAGCGAAGCAATTCACCGTTTGCATTCATCCACATTGACATTTAAGGCGTCCTGAACAAGTCTGAGTCATCCGTTCTGAATCGAAGTAAAATTAATCAATAAATTAGTCAATTAATCTGCAACCGTTCACTAAAAGAATGCTCTTATTGCGTAAATAAAATGCTTTTTATATTTTAAAAAATGCTTGTTTGCATCTTTTAATGTATTTCTACCAATGTGAAATGTACATTCTGCAGAATGTGGAAAATCCTTTTATCCGATCAGTTAATTAATGAACCGAATAAAATAATCACTTACTAAAATATTTGTTAGTTGCAGCCCTAAAAACATGCATAGGTGGCAATTTTTAGGTGTACTTTACGTAAAATGATGAATGAAATTGCGTTTGTTTTTTTGTCCCATGTCCACTTTGGAGAGACTCTGACTCAGTTCTCCTTTGTTACCGTAATAACCACATTAAACCCACATTCTTCAAATAGCTCCGTTAAAGAGACTCTGCTTGGACGTTCAGCCTCCAAGGCGTCTTTAGCTAAACATGAGAAGATTTCACATCTGTGACTCTCGCTGAACGCTCGGCCAGCTCCTCTTCCCATTATCCCTCCAATAACCTCCCAGACAAAGACGGATTCGGTCATTACTGTCCATTTTCCACCTCCTCCGATGTTTAGTCTGTTTACCTGTACGGAGAAAGCCTCGCTCGGCAGATTTTCCCTCCGTCTTTTGACTGATGACCTGACCAGCCTCTCTGAACATTTTTGCCACGCTCAGTCCTACGAGGACCTGGTGCAGCGCCTGGAGCCCGTCATCATGGAGCTGGAGAGGCAGGAGAATGTGCTGGTCATCTGCCACCAGGCGGTCATGCGCTGTCTGCTGGCCTACTTCCTGGACAAGACGGCAGGTGGGTGCTTTAAGAAGTCAAACACAAAATAAAACCAATGAAACATTGTGGGGTGATAACCAAAACGGTAAAATTACACATTTGCTTGGGTTTTGTAAGGGAACTATAACATTTTCTTTAAAAATAAAAAAAACTGTTATTTGTGTTGTGAAGTAGGGGTGTCCAAAGTGCGGCACGGGGGCCATTTGTGGCCTTTGGAAAGAATTTCCAAAGTCTTGCTCTCTCTCACTCACTTACAGGCTGAATGAACAACAGATACGACTCACCGTGTTACATAAAATACAGTTTTCCTGTTTTGTTGGTGACCCAGTTAGTGCCAAGTTGTGATTATTTATTTTTCCTGAAAATCATCCAATCCTGGCAGCCAGATCACCCACGAATCAAGGCTGAAAAATGACTCCAGCTCCTTCATCAGGCGAATTTGAAGATCAGAAAATATTTAAATGCGTCATGTAAAATTGACTGAAGTCAAAGTACACTAACTTATTTATGTACATATATTTTTAAAGAATGAAGTTAAAGCGTCTGTATTGATGGCGCGAGGTGGGCTTCTGCTGGTTTCATTGGTCTGATTTATGTGTCTGTATAGAGGAGCTGCCGTACCTGAAGTGCCCACTGCACACTGTGCTGAAGCTGACCCCCGTGGCCTACGGTAGGGCTGCCATCTTGTGCTCACTATGCTTAACAAGTGGATGTGTTCTGATCTTTTGATTTACCAACAAATACCTGTCCTCGCAGGCTGTAAAGTGGAGTCCATCTGCCTAAACGTGGACGCAGTCAACACGCACAGAGAGAAACCAGAGGTGGGTCACGTGGCGCCGGTATTCGTCGCCTCGGTTGTTGAGCGTAACGGTCGTGTCGTTTGTCTGCAGGGTGCAAACGCATCGGAAGTGTTTACAGTTCCTTTTAAAGCTAACAGAAAACATTGCTTTAGCTCTCGAGATCAAATGCATAATATTTAGCATGAGGTGCCATCTTCCTGCTAGCTCACAGCTAATTGTCATATGAAGGAAAGAAAACACTTAAAGAACCAAACGTGGAAGTTTTTTATGGTTTAAATTGTGCGTTAATGTGTGTCTGTAGTGTATCTCTTGTTTCCCTTGTGTTTGATTCCTCCACCTTTTTGTTTTGTTTTTTTGTTTTATCAAACAGAACGTAGACGTGACACGGATGTCAGAGGAGGCTTTGATTACTGTGCCAGCTCACCAGTGAGGCAGTTAGCGCTCTCCGACTCCTCTCACCCCTTTCCCTCCTTTAGCCTCGATTACGCACAATGAACCCTGAAATGCACACTCTAAAAACCTTGATTGAACCTCTTTTCTTTGGTCTTTGTGTTTTTTGTCTTGTGCTTGCATTTGAAGGCGTGGCAAAGGTGGTAAATAAGTAGACTCCGGTTGCTAATCTTTGGGGTTTTCTTTCAATCCTGCCACGAATCTCGCCGCGCTCGCTCTCCCATTCTCGGAGAGCAAACGAAAAGCTTTTTAAATGATGCTGCACTCCGAACCCTGAAGCAATGAAGCTCCGGCGCCTCGTCTGAGGAAGGACCTTTTATGTGTAGCACAATCTTGTCTGTATGCCTTAGCGATGTCAATTTGTTTTTACCAGTGCCTCAAGGTTTTTATCGAAACTCTAATCTACCTACACGACGTTGCAGATTTTTTTTTCCTAACAATCTTTAATTTATTAGAATGTGAAACAGTGTCAAGTCAAAAATGCTGGATTTATGTAGCTGTTTGTGATAAATAATGTGAAAGATCTTGAAGGACGTTCACATCAATTATCAGACTTAAAAGGAATATTTTTGTTCGCTGTTTGTAAATAAACTTCACCTAAACATCCACTGATTCCTCCCCAACTCTCCTTGTGCTTCTTTTTTTATTTTTATTTTTTAAGTTTCCATTAAGAGATGATTTGTTTCAGACACAAGTACAGAAAAAAAAAACATAAACAATCACTAGACAACAAATGACACCTGTTTTATTTTTTTAACTTAAACTTATGTGTACGAGTTTTAGACTTCCTGTTTTATGATTTGGTCTTGAGGTCAGAACTGATTACCTGAAAGCTCAACTTACAATATCCACTGGTGTTCCCCAAGGATCTGTGTTAGTCACCATTTTCTTTTGTGTTTTACGACAAAAGCTACTTTGTCTGACATAAAGGTAAATAAATATTGTCTCTATTTTTAAACAAGTTGGGGCAAAATACACTTGTATGCTAAAGTTGGTGTCTTTTATACAACCTTCCTTTTGTCAAGCTGCAGATCTTTTATAAAAAGCTTTTCACTCATGGTGTTGAGTTTATTAAGTACGGTTGTAAATATTTAGCATCAACCAAATGTATATTTTGTGTAATTGCTTAGTTTTGGCATTAAAAAAAAAGTTTGAGAATGCTCAAACATGCTTTTGTTCATGTTTATAATGACAAATTGACCAGGTCTGCCAGGAGTCATTGACAAAATTAAAAGTAGATTATTATATAAATCAGGGGTGTCAAACTCCAGTCCTCGAGGGCCAGTGCCCTGCAACTTTTAGATGTGCCACACGTACAAAACACAGGAATGAAATGGCTTAATTACCTCCTCCTGGTGTAGATCAGATCTTCAGAGCCTTAATAATTATTCTATTCAGGTGTGGTGCAGCAGAAGCACATCTAAAAGTTGCAGGACACTGGCCCTCCAGGACTGGATGTTGACACCCCTGATATATGTTTTAAATAAATGTTTTAAACCAGATTTCTAAAAAGGCTTCTATAATAATATAGCCTTGCCATGTAGTTGATAGACTCCCCAGACCAAGTACTGCTTTCCTCTGAGGACTCGGATGTTTGCCGGTCATTCATATGCAGAGGTTCCTGTGGGGTTGGATAACAGAGCGGCTGTCTTTGGGCCTGAACAGAATCCTCTCTGTGTCCAGAACAGGCTCCCGTCTGCTCACAGAGGAGCGGCTAATGAATTATGCTCAACATTTAGTTTCAACTTGTAAATATTTTAACGGGCACTTTGATTATTTTAATGGCAGCAAAGACTTTTTTTTTAAGACAAAAGAAAACCCCATTTCCAGTTGTGTGGCGTATATAAAAAGTAAAACCAATTGAAGGTGTCAAACTGCTCTGGATTTTGCCCTCCGTTACGCCAAACTAACTACAGACATGAGTGATTTCATTTTCTGACAAAGTGTTGGGACGTGAAAGCCCATCTGACCCAGCCTCATTCCTCCTTCCAGAACGTCGACATCCATCGTACCACGCAAGACGCCCTGCAGACCGTCCCTGCTCACCTCTGATGTCTGGGTTGGAATCGGGTGATACTGAAGTGACCTCTCTGCCCCTCCCCCCCCACCGGTCTTGTGCGTTTCTCACATTTCCAGCCACTCCAACCCGCTTTCCACCCGTGACCCATTGATTGGGTGGACGAGGTGCCACACTGCCACAATCTGTAGCTCCTCCTGTGTCTTGTTTCTCCTGTTCCGAGTTTAAGGAGCGTTTGACCTTTGTGAACCAGATGTCCATGTCGTAAGCACTCGGCTCTCGTTAAATTTGCCGTTTTCAGCGTGACGGTGTTGTGCGGAGGCACACTTGACCCTGGGAAGTCATTGTGACGTGTTTTCAAGTGTGAACCCTGTGGTTTCTACAAAATAATTGTGCAACTCGTCTGCTGCATGTTTGACTTTGTGCAATCATAATTTCACATGAAGTGATCATGTGCAGCTCTGTAGATTTTGAAACCTGCTCCGATATGAAAACAAAGCTCTTTACAATAACTGCCTGTGCTGACAGGAGTGAACGAAGTAGAACAGTAAACTATGATAAGCCGTTGCTAGAATTGAGTGGAAGTAGTTTTTTCTTCCCCTCTTCCTGGTTACTGTATGTGATGGGATGAGCCCACCTGTAAAATATTATTGAGGCAACACATAGGAATGCAAAAAAGGATCATTAGCCCAAAAATATTGATCTCGACTTGAAAATGTATGTTCCCACTCTACTGCAATAAAGATGTTATTTTTCTAAACCACTCAGAATTTTTATGCTTTACTTTTTCCAACAGCATTCGTCTCTCATCTGCTAAAAAACAAGTCAATACCTTATATGATGTGTGAAACACGCTTGGTATGATTCATTACTTCACTTAACAGGAAGTTAGGCATCCTCTCTCACTAGGGGGTGAAGCGAACAAAGTATCATCTGAAACCAATTACTTTGTCATTTTCTGGTGTGGCAAGGTAGTATTGTTTCAAAAATCTAACTATTTTATTGTGGTAAAATAATGCTTTGTGTATTAAAAGTGTCAAATGTTCCCGACTTGTTTTTACTGCCTGCACTTGTTGTAGAATTAAAGAGGAAGTGAACATTTTAGTAGGGGGTTACATCATGGGAGTGACAGATGTTAATTTATTTAGAAAGCCAATGTTGAAGTTAATGTGTTGGCTGAAAGTAATGAGAATTAAAAGAAAAGCACTTCACTGAATTTTCATCAGGACGGCTATTTGCTGCAGGTAAGACGTTGACGACTTTGGGGTAGTCCGTTCCAGCCCCGCTTCAAAAACAAATGAGCCCGTCTCACTGAAAGTGTCGCGCTGACACGCCGTCCGCGGCACTTCCCCTTCCTCGCTGTCATGACCTCACTGCCCTCGACGAGCCACTTCCTCAAAAAGCGCTCATAGGAGCAGTGGCGGCAGCAAACCATGTACGGCGCTTTTCTGACTCCAAACACACAAGTACAAACAAATCACTTTTATTTCTCTCTCATTATTTTCTTATTTCAGCTTCCCACTTCGTGATTTAATGCCGCGCGGATCGCTCCCCTTTTTGTGTTCCGAAACTTTGGAGGCAATTTTTGAAGCAAAAGCGACAGAACATACAGGACTCCGTTAGACGATACAAAATAAAAGATAAAAAAAAAAAAAAAAAAACTGGTCATTTTTCTTCTTTTTCATCTGCAACAACAAATCCTCAGAGCTCCGTCGTATTCATGGCTATCAACTTGATTAATACTTTAAGGACCCGCCTTTGTTTGGGGATTTGTTCAGAGAGGCTGAAAATGAAACTAGCAAATATTTCATTATATACAGGAATTGATAGCCATGAATACGGGGGAAATATTACAGGATGGACACTAAAGGGTGTCGGATTGGTCACAACAATCTCATCTCCTCGCTGATTGGCTGTTTACTCCCTAAGCTCTCCGTGAGTTGATTGGCACCTTAGAGAGACCCCAAAGACAAGGCCGGCATCAGAACTGTGGGAAGGAAGCGGATGATTAGCCTCCGTCATTATGTCAAACAATATTCAAGCCTATAAAAAAGAAATAAAAGAAACAAACGTACGTTCTTGAGGAATTCTTCAGCGACGATACGGGCCCTGGCGTTGACAGACAGCTTCATCTCGCTGATCTCCTTGTCGATCTCCTCCATGAAGTGAATGACGAAGTCCACCAGCTTGTGTTTGTACATCTGCTCCGTGTGGAAGTTGGTGATCAAGAAGCTGATATCATATCCCTGCGGAGATATGACAGAAGATGCAAACAGTTTAGTACAAAAAAAAAAAAGAGAAAAAAAATAATCCATCCGTTCGCCATCTTTCTGCTCATCTCACTCCAGAGGAATATGATTTATGCCAATTCAAATAAGTTGACATGGTAATTTATTGCCTTGTGTTTGCATATGGATGATTGTACCTTTTGCTGTCATTAAAAAAACAAACAAACAAACAAACTGATCCCTTACCTCGACTGGTTTCCTCCTCAGAATAAAGAAGTTCTCAGCCCTCATCATCATGAACCGCATGAATTTGTGGCACAGAATCTTCTCAATTTCATCAGCCTGCAGTTGAGCAGAGTTGCTTTTAGATTCAAAAAAGGACTGTGGTGTTAAAAAAAAAACAACAGCAACGTCAAACTGTGTTAAAATGACCTGCTTGACAGCAATGCTGACTCTGACAGAGTTGATGGAGCCCTCGATGAGAACCTTCTCCTTGTCGTTACGGCTGATCACCACAGGCTGGAGAAGCAGCTCCTTACTGCTCCTGTAACCATGTCAATGGAAAGCGCATCTAGTCAGCCCGCAGGATCTGTTCATTCTTTTTACAAGACAGCTGCAGACGGCAAAACAGGCTGCGGCACAACTTCCGAAGCCCTCGCTCTGGCTTGTGCCATTCTTTTTTTGTTTTTTTTTCTTCCCTCCCCAAGCTTTCTTGTGCAAGCCAGATCGAGTCCGTGCTTGTGCGACGGCCGCAGGATATCCACAAGAGGCTCGAGGGACGTAATTAAAAATAAAGAACGGATTCTTGACAGCCAGCGGGCCTGCAGGTGAGCCAGTGCCAATCAACATACCTGACCTCCACCTCGGGCTTGTTGTGACGCTCCACCACCTGAGAGGAGAAGTTCTCCAGGCAGAGGGCTGCCTGCAGGGTGGCCCTCACGGCGTTCAGGTAGGGGCGCAGAGTCGCCGTCTGAGCAGAAAAAAAAGGGGAGAAAGGTTATAAAGATCAGAGCAGGAACAAAAGTGAACCTACCAGCTCAGAGAGCTTGACCTCTGAGGTCAGGGTTGACATCCATTCCACCTGATTATATTTTGTTGCCACATTAAAGTCTCATTTAACTAATGGTTTATTATACATTCACACACAAAGTTATTAGGCTATAAATCAGCCGTGTCTGGCTGTAGGGAGGAAGTGACGGTTTTCTTTAGGAGTAGTGGACGTGATGCCTTCAGGTGACGGTAGCTCGTCGTTATTCTTCAAGTAAATCCTCGACATACGTATATATATATTATTTTTTTTGCCTTCAAATGTAAAGGCATTGAGAGAATAAATCCGTCACAAGAGGCCCGAGAAGAAAAGGCAGCTCAGCCAAACCCTCTCATATCTGCATATCGTTTCATCAAGGATGTCCGTGCTCTGATTTCTCCTGCAGCCGGGCCGCGAAACGGCCACTTAAGCCGGCCAGTTAGCTCATATCGCATTGAACGAACTCGCGATCAGCCGAATTAAGAAGCTAAATATTTAATTATAAAGGTTCATGTAGTGTAGGAGACTTACCATTTTTGATCTGTACAAGAAGGAAGTTCCTCGGCCACGCCTGGGACGACTCTTCCGTAAATCCTACATAGTATAGAGTGCAGCTAGAGTGCGCTCGTTTTCTATTAACTCCTTATTTGACGGGGCGGATGCCTGCGCGTCACAGAGAAAAACACGAACGCAGTTCGAGCCGCCGCCCAGGTCAGAAGTGGCTTTAAACGAAACGAGCGCACACCCCAACGAGTCCATTCCATTATTGTACGGGAGAAGACGTTGCGTTTAACGGTTTGTTTTGGGATCGTTTAAACGATTTTAGGCCGGTTTCCGAGCAAAGTGGTTATTTCACTACATATCGTATAGTTAGAAAGGTATAATTAAATTATTAGCAGGAACGTACTGACGCAGTTACACCATGGTGGCAAAATGGTTTGCCCTGAAGATACCACCTTAGCATTTCAGGTAGATGGGATCGAAACTTAATCATTTTACCCACATATTTGGCGCTACATTGAATTGCTAACATTGTTACACCTACTAACGTTACTTTTAAGCGAGTTTTAGCTTTATACGAGGTCATTACGTTGTTTATATACGCCACAAACACCCCTCTCTTAATACAATGGTTTTTCCCATCATGGACGCCGTTCTCTGACGGTAAATATTGCTACTCTTAAAACATCTAACTGAACGCGTATACGCCCCGAAAACACAGGAACAGGTCATCCGAACGTTTTCGCGTATTTTATTCGTGTACGTAATATGAACACTGACGCAGCTTTCGTGAACACCAAGCAGTGACTTGGCGGCCCCAGGTTCGTTACGTGCTCTGGGTTTGAGATGTGAAACGCCGCGCGCTGAGCTCTGTTACTGTGAATCCATTAGACTTAATGACGTAGAAATAACAACGCTGCCCGTGTGAACAGACCGCCGGACAGCATCATGAGCGAGCTGAAGGACTGTCCCCCGCTTAAATACTACGACTTCAAACCCGTGGAGCACGTGAAGCTGTGCCCCCGCTACACCGCGGTGCTGGGCCGCTCGGAGGACGATGGCATCGGCATTGAGGAGCTGGACACCCTGCAGCTGGAGCTGGAGACCCTGCTGTCCTCCGCCAGCCGCCGACTGCGGGCCCTGGAGGAGCAGAGGCAGGTGCGTGGAGACCCACGACACTTTATCCACACCTCTTATACATTTTTGTGTACTTTTTTTCTTTTTTAATCACATTATTTCTAAACTCTAGTGCAATTTTATTGGGATTTTTTCTAAGTAGCACACATTTTAAACCTGAAAGAAAGATGCTGAATAGACTTAGTGTAAAAATAAATAATTTTTACATTAATTTTTATTGTATTTTTTTAGTGAGTCTCTTGAGTCAACCTGTCCTCCACTTTCCCCATAGTTATTTCAACTATGAGTGTTTTGGAGTACGCTTGTACGAGCTCTCCATGTCTGAGCTGAAGTTTTGCCCATTATTCTTTCAGTAGCAGCTCAAGCTTTGGTCAAATCCGGTGAAAATTAATTTTCAAGTTTGTCACAGATGCTCAACCAGTTTCAGCTCTGGATTTTGGCTAGACCCTTCTAACAGTTGAATATGCTTTGATCAAATTAAAATTCAGATATACGTTATTGATCCAAAAGTTAAATTAAATGTTGTTGTAACTCGTATTAATTCAAAGTCATCATTCCAGTTGTCCGATGGATGCTGAGTCTCTATGCCAGTTTTGTTTAGATTACTTAATCTCTGAATTACACTATAAATGGTATGTATTTGTATTTACTGATTTCATATTTGGGGGCAAAAAAATAAATAAAAGGTATGCACTACTTTGTGACCGCACCACCTTGCCCTCCTCCTCAGATCCTCACAGACTGGCAGGACAAGAAGGGAGACAAGCGTTTTCTGAAGCCAAGCAAGGACCCAGATCCTGCAGCCCCAGTCCGCCACAAACCCAAGAAGCAAAAACTGGACGGCAAGGGAGGGCACGGACCGGGCCCCGGACCCGGTAGACCCAAATCCAAAAACCTGCAACCGAAAGTTCAGGAATATGAATTTACAGATGATCCGCAAGATATCCCTCGCACTCCAAAAAACGACGCTCCCAACAGGTAATGAATCCCTTCTTTCCTGCAAACGTACAGCCCATAAAATAAAATAAAAATAAAAAAAAGAAAGAAAGTTCTTCAGGTGCCTTTGTGCTACTTTGTTTTTCAGGTTCTGGGCGTCAGTTGAGCCGTATTGTGCGGATATAACCAATGAAGAGACCCGACTGCTGGAGGAGCTTCTGAAACCTCCAGAGGACGAGGCCGAGTATTTCAAAGTACGACAGAAAACAAAACTCGGCTCCTTCATTGGAGGCTAAAAAGGCTCAGTTGAAACTGGATTGGTACTCTGCTCCAGACCAGACGTGTCCCAACTTTTAGCCTCGAGGGCCACAAAAAAACATGTTTAAAGCCTTTTTAAAACTATCATTTTTGCCTTTTTTTTATCTACTAAATAATCAAGTAAAAGAATGAAAATGTCTAGTCACTGAAAAATTATGATCAATGCAAAAATTTTGTATTATGAGATTATTATGTAAAATCAACTATTTTTGATCACACACAGGCACGCCTGCAGTGCTGCCTTGCTTCTTTCATGCATGTTTAAGAAATCCTTTAGCTGCGCAAAACGCCTGGCTGGACTTCGCTCCGCCTTTGAGACGCAGCTCTGCCTCTGAGCTGCTCTTTTCAAGCTACCGCTTCACAGAGCCAGGCTCCTTCAGACTAGCCATAGTAAATGGAGTCTGTTTCTTACTCTTAATTCTGTCTCCTGTAGATTCCTGTGTTGGGGAAACACTATTCCCAGCGGTGGGCTCAAGAAGACCTGCTGGAGGAGCAGAGGGAAGGGGCACGAGCCAACGACAAGAAGAAGAGCATCATGGGAGGGCCTCTGTCAGAACTGGACGCTAAAGGTGAGAGAACAACACAGCCATATCTGCCTTTGGCCTTAAAGTGACAGGATCGTATTTCTGCACAGACGTGTTTCCATGTCAGCACTCATCCATGTGTTCGTCCATGTAGATGTAGACTCACTGCTTAAGAAATCCGAATCTCAGCACGAGTCACCAGAAGACGGTTGTCCCTTTGGTCCGCTCACTCAGCGTCTGCTTCAGGCCCTTGTAGAGGTCAGATCCAGGTTTTCTACTCTGATGATTCACGTGGTTCCTAAAGCTTAGAGGGTTTTTCTTAAAACCCCTTTAAAGAATTCACAGGAGATAAAACGTAAAGAAATAAGCTACGCTTTTGAGATTTATTTCATACTCCCCTCCCCCATTATGCTATAGGAGAACATTATATCCCCCATGGAGGATTCTCCAATACCGGACATGTCAGGGAAGGATGCGAATGATGGAGCTGGGACTTCCCCTCGAAGTCAGGGAAAAGCTTTCAGGTATTTGAACATCAACCAGTCATTGAACGAGTTTCTCTTTATCATGATGGATTTTCTGCTTACAGTTACTGGGACTAGTCTTACCTTTGAAAGTCTTAAATTTGAGTTGGTGAAACCTGCACACATGTTGGTGGTGATCGTTTCCTGCCGGTTTCTTTGCTCCCAGTGTTCCTCACACACGTTCCCTGGAGGCGCGGATCAAGGAGGAGCTGATAGCTCAAGGGCTTCTGGACTCGGAGGAGCGACCCGGACAAGGAGGAGACTTGGAGGACGAGGTCCTCGCCGAGCTGCAGAAGAGACAAGCAGAACTCAAAGCCCTGATTGCCCACAACAGAGCCAGGAAGCAGGAGCTGCTCCGGTGAGGATTGTACCTTTTTGGTGTAAACCGCACCAACGAAGTGCAGGTGTGGATTTTGATCCTGGGTCGTGCCGCTGTCTCCGCAGGTTGGCAAAAGAAGAGATGCGCAAGCAGGAGCTGAGGCAGAGAGTGAGGGTGGCCGATAACGAGGTGATGGAGGGTTTCCGGCGCATCATGGCCGCCAGGCAGAAGAAGCGCACACCAACCAAGAAGGAGAAGGATCAGGCCTGGAAAGCTCTGAAGGAGAGGGAAAGCATCCTCAAGCTTTTAGATGGATAAAAAAAAAATCAACGTTTGGTTTTTCTTTCTTTCTTTAAGCCACATCTCACCCTGTCCTTGCAGATTCAGACAGGAGAAACTGCCCGGTAGTGTAAACATTTATGTGACGTAGTTTTAATAGTGTGTAAAATCAGCCATCTGATTCTCAGCCTCGAGTAACATTTTTTTTTCTACCGTGATTGTTGGATTTTGTCAATTTGTGTTGCTCCTTTTTTTTATATGATCATTATTCATTGGTTATGAAACAGAACGACTTAATGTTTTAATTTGGTTTTTTTACAACTACAGTGAGGAAAGTGCATGATCTGGAGTCGCATCCTCAGAATGCACAAAATAACCTGGATAACAAACTAACTCACCTTCTTCAGTAATAAAAATTCAACATGAGGCTTTTTTTGTGTGTGATTTGCATTTATTTTCATGTCATCTTTTAATTAATCAAATTAGCAGAAAGGCAATTTGTCCAAAGCAATGCTGAATATCGCAGCTGGATGTCCGCATTTTTAAAAAGTCTAAATTTATCTAAAATGAAGGCTTTAAAATATATAAAATTCAAACACGAAAATGTAAGTTAGCCTTAAATGTGTCAATTGCAGGCGTTTCAGGATTGTTTAATGGCATTCTATGTAGGTTTTTCACTTGAAGGACGCTCACTGCGTTCTGTCACTGGAGGTGGTTAATACCATAGACATGAATACATTATTCATGTAAGGCCATCAGTAACAAGCTGCTAATAGTTGTTTTCTTGCTAGCTGGCTAGCAACCAAGTATTAGCAGCAAGCTAGAGGCATCTGACGAGGTTGTTACCAAGAGCCACAAAAAGGCACAAAATTGACAGTTTTGGTCCCCTGTGTTGTTTTGTGTATCTCTAGTGAAGGAAATTTTACATTTTATTCATGGTTGTCCTAAAAAGTCTTAAGTTTGAGTTGGTGAAACCTGCATCCATGCAAATTGGTCATAATCATCTGAAAGTTTTCGCTTTCAGATGATTATAGTTGCACAACAGTTTAAATAGCAAAAAGCACCACAGGAACTATTGCAAACAAACACAAAAAATATATATCTAAAAGATTTAAATAAAAGCTGATTTATTACTAATTTGCTGATAAAAATTAGTGGTTTAGCTACATCTTGCATAATTGATTTGCCTGAAAGTTTCCAGCCCAACATGACTGAAAGTAAAGGTGTATAAACATCTGCCTCCAAACATTAATTCAGATTCAAAAATTGTTAATGAATAAAAATATTTTATTCATTAACAAGTCATTCACTTGTTAATGAATGACTTTTGAGATCTTTTTTAAAGAAAACAATAATAATAGTGACTATCTATAGTCACTATATTTACACACAAATACCCCCTCTCCCCCCGCCTCCTCATGGAAAGACATTTTCACTATTGGAACAATAGCGCTCCTCCGCCACTAGATGGCAGCAACACCTTTGTGACTCATCTGGAGTCTCCGCAGCTCATCATGGCCTCAGGTTGACATTGCCCTGGTGTTCAGTGTGTGTCAATGTGGTGTGTGCGTCCGGTTGTCTTCAGCCGAAGACGTCCGAACTGATGTTGGTCCCAGGAGGAAGCAGGAGCCTGTGTGTCTCACGCTGAGCAGCTGTGTGTCAGGGGTCAAACGGTTCATCCTGACGGGTTACAGAGCAGCACAGTTATACACCAGGAGTTTCACAACAGACAACAAACAGTCTGTGAAAAAAAAAGCTTCTTCCTGACTAAACTGTCACATGGTCACAACAACAGAAACTACCCTCCACAAGCCCCCCCAAAAAACAAGGTAGTAAAGTAGAGCATGCCACCTCACTAGAGTCATGCTTCTCTGATTCTAGTTTGTGCTTCGTAAAAGTTGCTTTTATTGTGTTGGGATATAAAAACAAAAACTTTGTGTTAATTCGTATATGACGTTAATGTTTTCATCCACCTCACAACACGTCTTGCCTCCAGGTGACATCGCACTAAAATCCCTTTTTTGTTGATGTTGATCTTCCTTACGGCCAAAACAATGCAGTGTGCTTGTTTGCATTTTAAACAGGATGCACAGACCACAGGTTGGTCCGAGGAATGTTGCTGTTCAATGTTTAGGTTCAGCGGTGTTTGGAATAAGTTTCATTTCAGGCAGTCATCAGATATGATCTCTGGTATGAGACAGTCTTCAGTCAGAAGCCTCCTCCGACTCATTTGAAGACTGACTGCTACCACGGGTCCTTTCTGCCCATAGTATCAACTCTTTGAAGATATTGGATGACATGGGTTATGATTTCCCTTTGGAATAAAGTCTTTTTACACAACATTTTTAAATGTAGCAGTTTTTCTCCCCCCAACGCCAACTGTGGCAATAGTGGAAATGTTTTACAGATTTTAAGTACACATTGTTACCGGTAACCTAGCCATGCCTTCTGGTTAGCTTGTTCGCATGCCTATTGTCTGCGCATCCATGGTTTTGGGTCGTGTACTACTTACCAGCTCCATGTTGGAAATCTACTCAATTCAAGCGCTGCAGTAAAATAACCCAGCGTTTAGAGAGGCAGCCAGGCCGGACGCTTCAACAAAAGCCTGAACCACGTAAACATCAACCGTTGTTTGAGTGGGTGTCCATAATGCTGTCAGACCAAGTGTATGAAAGCTTTTAATAACATGAGGCCCCATTGAGCCCTTCTCACAGGTGAATGAGAGGCTGAATAGACGGCTCCGCAGCCCCCTCGAGGCTGGGCGGATCACCCAAGGCTTTTGTTGCGTTTGTTGTCATTAGACCTTAGCTGAAGGGCAGGTGGGTTTTGTGCTGATGCGCGGCTCATACATGCTTAATGATGCTCAGCATCTGTTTGCACATCTCATATTGAGCTGTCTCCACATACAGAATAAAAAAAAATCAAAAGGACGGCCAATTTATCCTTCCGATGACCAGGTGGTACATCGCTGATCCAAGTTTGGCCTCCAGCTGCATGTTTACCAGTTTTTCCACAAATCAATATAAAATTGTTTGCCCAATCCTCTTTTCAAAGTAGCTAAAGCCCACTCAAATAAGTCCTCAGCAACTGTAAACATTCATTTCAGCTTTTGCCACAGACCCCCAGATTTAGGTCTTGATTTTAGACCATTCTGATGTCTGAGTACGTTTTCATCTAAACTTCCCACCGCGGCTCTGACTGTATTGTTAACTTGCTTGAAGGTTCATCATCTGCCCCAGGCTTCGGTCTTCTGAAACCTCCATCGGTTTTATTTTCAAAGTCGCCCAACATGGACCAGCTGTTGGCCAGCTTGATGTTGCCTTGTCCTCTCATTTTGGAGTTGACTTTCGATGCCTTGCGAACATTCATGGCCGTCTGGCACCAGGTCGGCACCGAAACGAGGAGCCAACGCAGCGTTCGGCGAGGAGCATGCCGGGACTTTGCGGACACACACTCGCCATCGTTTATCTGAGCCAGCATCAGCGGCGGTCAGGAGGGATTGAGAGCTTCTCTCTCCATCGCTTCTTTGTTTTGCTTCTGTTTATGAGCTACGTTTCTCTCCCCGGGGCTCTCCCACTCCACCTCCGTCCGCGCGTTCCTCAGAGCCTGGAAAGAACGACTGGCATTCTCGCAGACACGCTCGCACACCAACACACACACACGCATACACACACACACACACACACACACACACACACACACACACACACACCAGAGAAACATGAGTGTAAGGGGGAATTAACATGGATCCTTTCAGCTTTCATGCTGAATTGAAACAGTGTGTGTGTATCAGAGATCGAGAGGCTGAGGCAGCTGCTCGGGCCGGTCCCCTGAGAAGAGCCTCTGTCCAGCAAGACCACGCCTTGGCCCTCGTCCTGCACAGTAAACTATTGTCTTCGGAGCTGCTGCCCCCCTCTCAGTCTGACGTCACAGTTTGTCCTTCTCCAGAGGGCAACTGTGGCCGCTGTGGTGAAACTGGACTGGCCTTTTCGCCAAAAGTCAGACACACAAACATTAAACTTTGACGTACGTCGCTGCACCATCAGGGTTCACACGGTACGCATAGCGCTGGTTCACTCTCGCCTCTTTGACCCGTCCTCTTCCACATCAGTCGAATTTGAATACGATTTGCCTCCCATTTGCATGGCAGTTGAGGCTTTTCTCGTGTGACTCCTGAAGTTGACAGCTCACATGCAAAACAAGCACTTTCTGTGTCACTAAGCTCCACCTGCCTGGTCTTTGCTCACTGCTGAGGCAGACGCAGCCACAAAGACTGTCTGCTGTTTTTGTGTTGTTGTTGTTTTTTTCACTAAACATGCTCGGTCGACCACAGGCTGAATGAGGTCAGAGGCTGTGAGCAGATCATTTGGTGTATTTAGTGAAAACTGGAAGCCATGACAAGAAATCGAACTCGCTTGTGTCTGTGACACAAACTGTAAACTGAAAGCAAAGTGGAGGGAGAAAAATAACACTATGAACTGAATCGCAAATGTCAAATGTTTAGGCACTATTATATTCTAAAATGATTCAATTGAAGAATTATATGCCTATCAGTGAGCAGCAGAGGTGGATAGAGTAACCAAAACCGAGAGTACCACCACATCAACGTGTTTACTGAAGTAAAAGTTCAAATCAGCTGAGTAAGAAATCACTCAAATAAGAGTAAAAGAAGCATTTGCTGAGAGGCAACTCAAAATATCAATCATTTAATATTTAAAAATTGTTTAATCAGACAGACCAATTATAAAGTTACGTGGAAATTTTAGCGTCGTAAAGATCAGAATGAAAATAATTAAGAACATAATTACAAAATAAAATCGGGCGAATGATGGCGATGACGTTCTACACACTAAAATCAACTATTGACTCTAAAAACAAAACAAAAACAGTTTGACATCATGTCTGTCTCAGCCTACAGACCTGGTTGAAGTACCCAGAAGCCAACCTGCAGGTGTATGTTTGCGTTTCAGTGTTTTGTACGAAGAGGCTTGTGACCCGGCAGATCCTAAACATGCTGCTCGGTGTGGAGTTTGTTCGTCAAACGCCACAGTTGCTCTTTTCTGAAGTGCCGTCACGAAACCATCGGCTGTGGAGCCTCCAGGCACTGACCCAAGATCTGACAGAAGGAGATAGTCAGGTGGGCTATTTGAGGTCCGGGGGAGAAAGCTGTTGATAAAACACACTTTACTTTAGAGATAAAACCAAAAGGGAGAGTCTCTCTCTCCCCCCCCCTCTATCCAGCCTCATCACCAACCAGATAAGCCAATCACACAGGATCCATCTTTAAAACCTTTGGGTTTCCTCCAAACTAGAGCATTTATGAGCCTGCAGAAAGGGAAAGGAAACGGTAAAAAGCTTCTCCTTCACCACCTACCACTGTCATTCCTCCACCATCTCTCCCTTGTTTCCTCTTCTGTGTTATTATCTCTGAGATCATTATCAGGCTTGTGCGGTGGGGTGGAGGGCGCCCTCCCACAATGCTCTGGTGAATGATTGGAAACAGCAGCGCACGGGAGGAGAGAGCAGTCAAGCAAAGACAAGAGGCCCAATAAAGTCCATCTAAATATAGAGAGGCACCAGGGCCCTTTTTCCCTTGTCCTTATAAAGAGCTGCTGGTGAATCCGGGTGGACTTTCCTGTTCGCTCTGCGTCGAGAGCTGATGACTCCCTCCTCCTCCCCCCAAGGATTGGGAACTGCACGGAGACACACAGTGTCTCTTTTACGATTAGGCAGGGGGGCTCAGCCAGGTCTCCCCGTGGAAGACGGTAACTCATGCCTGGTGGAACATACTAAAATAGGAGAGGTCTGAGGAGATGCTCATAAAGAAATGATGGGACAAATGAGTTGGGGGGTTTGGGGGTGGAGGGTGTTCCTGTGCAGAAGATGTGGGTGCAGAAAGAAAAAAAAAAATCTTCAGGCTGAAAATATCTCAGAGGATGGATTTTATATTGCAGTTTAGATCAACACAATCCCCCGTGCCCGGTCCAAATAATGCCCCAATTTGGCTCTGAGTCATGGCCATGTTTTCTAGAATTGCTCCCAAGACCCAGATCAGAATATGGTGGGAATATTGAGAGCTTTTTATAAGCGGGTTGGTACAAACGGACCAGAACAAGAGTTTGTTGAGGTACGTCTTCGGGGAAGCAAACGTGACTCCGGGAAAAGCCATGAGGCTGCAACTGTGACATTGATGGATAAAATGCATTTCTTAAAAAGACAAAGAAACAAAACAAAAATTAAAATCCGAAAAGTGTGATGTGGGTTTTTATTCAGTTTATATTTTGTATAACCGTCTTTTGCAGAAAAGCAAAAAGTCTTTTTACACGTCAAAAGACCAAAGTGTTTTCCAAATTCGCTTTGAATCGAGCTCCAGTGAACTTTTATTCACCACAAACTCTTACTGGTTTGGCTTTGGCTCACTAACACATCGGGATGCTTTGATCTCGTTGGGTTGGATATTTCAGGATTTTGTCCCACTGGAAAGTCAAAAAACACTTTTTGTAACTTTTTTTGCCAGGATTTTTCTGCGTTTACTTCATCCACCTTTTCCGACCACCTTCTCTGTCCCCGCTGAAGAACAACATCTCCACAACCTTTCTGAGGCCCTATGCAGATTTGGTACCGCTTTATTTAAAGTTGTGTGCGTAACACTGACATTACACTGTCAAAAACATAACACCTGTTATGATCATGAAGAAGTCTTTATGAATGCTTATGACTGTTGTCATGAAGTGTCATTTGTAAAATAACGACACTTTGAAGCAAAGTTGCTTCAAAAGTTCCACCAAAAGTCAATTAAAAGGGCCATCTTTGCATTCAAGTATCATTATTTACCAAAAATAAGGACACATTGTTAAAAGCGTTGTTATTTACCGAATGGCACGACCAGACATCAATCATACAGATATTCATAAAGACTTCTTCATGTTCAAAACAGGCATTACATCGTATTTATGACAGTGTCGCATCAGTCTTATGCACACCCCTCCATATCAACAGGTCAACACCAGATACTTCATCATTCGTAGGCTACTCTAAATGTGTGACATAGCTATTATCAGCCTCATTTATCATACTGGTGTTAATATGGCTGTTGATTTGAACTTTACATGACTAGTAAACTAAGAAATAGAAATTTGGAATTTGAAACACAGATTGGTATTAAAGTGTGCCACATTAAACATAAAATTAACAACTAGTTCAATGTTGTACGTCCCGAACTGAGCAAAAAACTAATTCTTAGTAACTAGGTTTAATAAAACCTCTTATTTGTGTACAAACTATTTTAAAGTTTGTACTTTAAAAAGTTTAAAACTTTCTGTAATTGTGTTTAGTTTGAATTAATTAATGTTGTTCAATTTGTTTTTATCATGCTTGCTTTTTGCTCTCTGGAGCCCTCTGGCGGTGTGGAGGGCGCTAAGCAACTGCTTAACTTGCAATACCCTGGGCCGGCTCTCTTTTTTCCCTCATTAAAACAACTTTTTTCATTTAAACATATTTATTGTCGCTGACTTTTACATTTTGCAGATCCCACATATGCTGGACATGTCCTGTTCAAACTTTTACCTTCAGATGGCCTATAAAAAGCAAAAACCAGCCAACACAGAGACATTTTCTGTGCCATGGCAAACGCTTCCTTCCTACATCTTGACTCGAGCAGCAGCTTTCCATCGTCTCTCTTAGGTTAACTAATGGTGACATGGTTTTAGTGCTGCAGGACAGAAAAAAAAAGAACTGCAATTGTGCACCTTTTTGGCACGGCTGTGACGCTCGACACCACATGTATGAATCAGAGGGGATCATTTTCCCAGCTGTCCTCGTGTATATCAGCAGTGACAGCGAAAGTTCAGAAGTCAAAGGAGGAGACAAAAGCGTTCGGTCTGTTCCTCCAAATGTCCCCGTTCACCTGTTGCTCCCGCTCCGCCCGCCGCTGTTTGACCACACACCAGGGCAAAAGGTGAAACTACTACTACACCCAATAAAGAACAGACTAAAATTAATCACATTTAACAAATAAAAACTAGCAAACACACTGCAAACTATCATTTGCAACCCGTGGAATTAAACTCAAAAGCTTTGACCCAATTCATACATTGTAAAAGATTAAATACTGGCTGACTGTTTGTGTTTGTAAAATTCAAGGAAAGTTACAAACACAAATACCGTGAAACATTATTTGTGTTCGTAACACAAATAATGTTTGTCTTACAATCATTATTTGTGTGTAAGTTTTCTGACATTTAGAAAATAGAAATAATTTGGGCTATTCTGACCTAAAACAAAAAAAGTTTGGTCTGATTTAACTTTGCACAATGAGTAAAATAAAAAAATTAAAAAGTTTATTTGTGTAAATATGTGTTTTGGACTCTAAGTGAATCTCTTCCTGTTGCAGTCTGAGAGTAGTCAGTTTGTGTCAGTGGGTTGTAGAAGACAGCTAAACAGGAGCAATGCATGTGTGTGTGTGTGTGTGTGTGTGTGTGTGTGTGTGTGTGTGTGTGTGTGTGTGTGTGTGTGTGTGTGTGTGTGTGTGTGTGTGTGTGTGTGTGAGGGAGTGTGTCAGTTTGTGGTCATGAAACCCCCGCAGAGAGGGGAAGCTCAGCTGTCAGTGGTCGTCAGGCGCTTGTAGGGGGGGCCTCCCGCATCGCCCCCCGTCTCGGTCTGTGCGCCGCCCCTGCTGCAGCTAACCTCAACCCTCTTCGCTCCTCTTTCTCTTTCCTTTCCACCCCTTCCTCTGGTTCCCTGCCCTCAGCAGCAACATGCTGGCCCTGTCTGAGGCAGAGGCGCTCCTCGTCACGGCAGGCGTGTTGGCCGGAGATAAGACGAGATGCTGCGGCAGCAACAACCTTTCGGAGCGCCGCTAACGAGTGTGAAGACACTCGGACGCTCAAAGGTCAACCTGTTTTCGTTCTGTGCGTAGCTCACAACGCGCTGAGTGGCAGGGAAGGAACAGGCTCCCGGCGTGTTCTGTGGAGGTGAAGATGTTGCCATGAAAGCGGCTGCCGGGCTGCTGCGTTAGGGCAGACGTGAGGGGAGGACGTGAGGCTGGAGGCGTCAGTGACTCCTCCAGCTCGGAGACGTGCGGGGGCGAGACGTGTCATTGTTCTGCTCCTGGATGTCGGCTCGTCTGGGGGATCGCGTTACAGAGCCGGAGGCTCGACTTGGTGCAGAAGAAAAAAAATGACAATAAAAAAGATGAATGTAAAAACAAAGTTGATCCCAATTAGGTGAGCGCCAGTTGCACCGATTTCTTTAATTTTGGAAGATCGGCGATCGGCCGATACTTGCACCCAAAGCCGATCTTATCAACCCTGGCAAAGGTCTAAAATTCAACCACCACGGCTTCTGCTCTCCCGTTAGAGAGGTCTGCATGTTTGCAGTTAACACTAGTGACCCCACTGTTACCAAATCAGTGACTATCTTGGTATATTTAGCCACATTTTGGACAATAAAAAAAAAAACTGGTATTGGGCAAAATCGGACTCAGCAGGTCAGGCTTTGTGAAGATTGCAGATCAGCCAAAAAACTGCACTTGGTGCAGTCAAAGTCCTAAAGGTTTCAGGTTGTTAGGTTTTTTTTTTTTTTCTTTCCGGCACCAAATCAAAACATAAATACATACATCATGGAACATAACTCCAATTTACTTTTTCACACTTTGTGCCTTACCAGGAATTTTAGAGTCCCAACCTCCAGCCCTGAGATATTTGTTTTTATATAAACCTGGTTACGTGTGTGCAAGACCTCCATCTGTCGGCCGCGACCAGCTCACCTGGCTCTTATAGCCGAGAGGATCTAAAGTTTACCATTTGCACCCTGACAAAGATGTTCAGACTGACATTTACTGGGATGACATACAGCCTAGATAGCGTGAAACGTTCAGGTTTGTGGTTTAAGTCCGTGCGAGTGGCTGAAAGCAGTTAAACCCGCACCGCTGGCTCCAGGGGGTGATAAAGCCCGGAGTATATCTGGATCAGAGTGAGTTTTAAAGGCTCTGGCAGACATTAAACCGACAGCAGGCCTGCAACTTCTCAGCCACCGTTTCGACGACCCGGCGGGCCGCTCAAAGCGCCTCCGGGTCCCGCTGGCGTTCCGAACCGAGGCCGGCGATCACGAGACGAGCCGGAGGAGACGCGGTCTCTCTCAGAGTTTACACATTCAACACTTTGGCTGTTTTCTTTTCAAACAGCAGAAGGCACTCCTCACTGTACGTGAAAACACTCATCCCACAGAGACAAAAGGAAGTGTTTACATAGACAGGTGATAGAAATCTACCTGTTTCAGGCTCCGCAGTGTGGCCAGTTTTTCTCGCTGAACCAGCCTAATTCTTCCAAAGCGACTGTTTGAGGTTTTGGGCATCTTTTCATTTCGTCAAACAAGTTTCTGTTCACAGATCTTTTTCCCCTCTCTTCATCCTCATCCGCATTTTTCAGGCGTTGCTAACAAATTGCTTTTAACTTGCGTCGCTTTGAGTTCTTATTCTTCATTGCTTGCAGCTGATATAGTTTGTTTCACTTCCTCATGCAGCCACTTCTAATCACACTTCTCAAACTTTTTCACGTGTGGTTACAGTACAACACGGGTTGATACCTCAGGAAGGAACTTGTGGATTGGATTAAATTATAAAGCAAGATTCCAATCTAAGATTTTCTCACAAGCACCTGCTCTGGCACAACTGCAGACCGACCAAGAAACGGCCGTCCACCTAAAAGCAGCAACGAAGGCGGACGTAGTATCACTGGAGGTGCTGCAGTTTACAGTTCAGGCAGGACAATTCTTAGCTGCACTCGCTAATATGCCTGCAAAGAAAACAGCCAACCAAGTACTTGTGGTCTAATTTCTAGAGCAAATATCTTTGTATGCTTGAAATAAGTCACAACCAACTTAAAGGTGACTTTTCAACATGATAGAGAGGCTTGTTTTCAGTCAACAATTTCTTATAGGGACAGTTTTATGTGTTTCCAAGGCACACGGTGCCATTTAGTTTCACACTCAAGTAACTAACTACGCTCCTTTCAGTTTTAAAAAAATACTTGACACCTGAAATAGAGAGTTTACCTCTTTAAAAACTCCTGCTCTTTCTGAAGTCATTCCAACATTGCTCCTTGAGTAAACCTTAACCAGATTTGCAAGCTCCGCAAATGTGCAGTTCCATCAGGTGCTTGCTTATTGGTGCTGGCTAGTCTGAAGGGACTGATGGGGAGATGAGTGCTCTCTGTGGTTGGAAGATCGAAATATGGAAACTGTATGAGGAGCAGCTTCTTCCTTGAAGGTGGGGTTATGTCCACCCAGGTGTTTTGCAGATGTGGATATTGTGTCCACAGCAAATTACAGGATTTCTTAAACATGCATGCAAGAGTCAAGACAGGAATGTTTTTGATGAGGGAAAAACATTATTTGTTTATGTATAAATAGTATGAATTAGATCTTCACGAACCACACTCCATACCAGTAGGTGGCGATAATGCTATTAATAGTTTCTTTGCCAACTGCTAATAAAAAGCAACAAGAAGAAGTCATTGAATTTTGCCGTCTATGATACTGATAAGTTTAAATACCTCTTTCTCAAACAGTTTGACTCACTGTCACATGAAATATTATGGGGGTTTTTATATATAGTTTGTAAAATAATTAGTAGTTATTCTGTTAAATACATGTAAATAAAATTCTTTAGGTTATTACAGAAACATTTGTTAAATTTTTTTAAATATTTATGTCAGTATACCCAACTGAAATAATCACTTATTCTGAGACTCTATTGAGTTCGTCTAACTTATAAATGTAACATTTACTAAGCCTCTGAATGAGTTTGTAGAGTGTAGATGGAAATAATTACAGGGAGATTTTAGATAGGCTGCAAAAAGATTTGAGACAGACTGATGTTCACGTTCCAGCAAGAAGACACCACCAAATATTACAGACCTGCAGCTGTGACCACAGAAAAAAGGTGGTTCAAAGGATTATTTATTCTGTTGGGATTCGTGGAAATGAATGTCACACTTAATATTTTTACATGTAAACTATTTTGAAAACCACATATCCCTTTTCCCTTGTTTAAAGTAAAGGCATTTTTTTTTTTTTTTTTTTTTTTACTTTTAGTTCAAGGGGTACAAATAGTTTCTCAAAGGATTGCATAAACAAGTTTGCAGCAATGACTTTACCGGGAAGCGTCCCTCCCTCCGATAAAGTCATCCTCAGAAACACCTTTTGTCTCGTGTTCTTCTCACTCGCTGCATTTATTTATGTCTGACTCTCTCCAGACCCTTCCATTTTATCCGAAACGTTGGAGGTGCTTCCAAAACGGCCACGTGAGTCAGAAGGTGACGGCTTTCTGGAGTCTGGCCGCCTCCAGTGAGAGGCCGGGTAAATTTAGCCTGTGGCTGGAGCTTATCTGAGGCTGCAGCAGCGACACTCCCCAGGCCCGGGCAGGCCCACTGCGGGGCTGAGTCACTCCGGGGAGGGAGGGAGGGATCTGCAGTCGGGACAAGTCAGGTGGAACGGGCGCGGTCTGAATTTTACAGGGGGTGGATTTGCATAAAGTGATTGATTATTTGGGGCCAACAAAAATGCTCTTTTTGTTTGACCTGAACTTTAGGAAAAAGAGGAGGATTGTGTTTAACTTACTTAAATATTTACTTTGGATTTAAAATAAGTAGATAGCCCAGTTCTATAACTTGAGAAGGTAGAAATATATATAGATATTGCAATTTAAAAAAAACAACTCCTCAAATCGTTTAGCTTCTGTAAACGTTTCTGTAAAAAAAACCTAAAATACTCTCATTAAGCATATTTTAATCCCAAAAAAATATTAACAGATTAGCGCTATTCTGTGTTGATGTTCGGTTGAGCATGTTAGCATTTATTTTAAAATGTTTATTACTCTATTTTAAAAATAAAATTATACTTGTATATAAGTGGATTTCAAAGGTTTTTATTATTATTGTTATTTCTACTATCCGAAGAGAATAAATTAATATGGTGAAATAAAAAAAAGCTCAAAAAAGCCCGTCAGAATGTGTACATTTTTCATCGTTAGTTGTCGCCCAGGTTTCAGGTTTACGTCAAATTAAGACACAGAACTTCTCCAGTTTGTTTCTCACCTCACAAATATCATGACGCGTGTGGAAAGAGCCGCCTCTCTCGCTTTTTATTTTTTTGATGCAAGTGTTTGACATGGTGGAATCAAGAGGTCATCTCCAGCAGGTTGCTGTGATTAAACTTAAGCTGCCGGCTAATAAGGAGCGATGATGTTTCTGAGGAAGCACCGGACGTCAGAGTTACACGACAGAGCGAGATGTGTGCAGGGAGTGAGACTCGGCCGTGCCTACTTTGTATGTGCATGTTAAAGTGAAGATGAGGTGGGAGGAGATGGTGGGGGGGAGAGGCTTTATGATGACCCAGCATTTAACACGCTCTGCTGGGCCTGCGTGTGACCTCGTTCGTCAAGTTGACACCCGGTTCTGTTTCTGCCCAGTGATTCACCAGAACGGGGAAAAAAACAAAACAAAAAAACAGCGAGAAAGGAGGAACTTGAGGGTGACGCAGGGGTGCAGATGTGCAGTAAGAAAAAAAAAAAAAAGAAGAGAAAAAGCCACAAATGAGAAATGGGAAAAAGTAAACAAATGTGTGTGAAAGACAGGAGAGAGAGAGGACGAGCAAAACGGAGAGCGTGGGGCGAGATAGCGAGAGATAAACAGTGACAAAGCGGGGAGGACGAGAGGAGGACCAGAACCGCCTCACTTCACCGACGTCCAGTAAACACCAGCAAGCAGCAGCAGCAGCAGCAACAGACATCCATTCTGCTGAGCACCAGTGTTTGGAAAAACTGTGACATGATTCAGCTATATTTAAAATGCAGCTTGTCTTTTGGTGTAGTCATCCTGCAGCACGTCCTCCTAACACACGGCATGGTTTCCATCAAAACCACTGTTGCATTTTTTTTTCTCCCTCAAGTTAGTAGAGAACATGTCTTCTTCCAAACACAAACGCACCGAACCATGTCAACACCAAAGCACTTTGAGTATTTGAGGCGCGGCGTCACTTTTACATGTTACCTTGCATGACACTCGTCATGAGGGTCAATTTTCAAACCCCTCGATCTATTTCTCACTTTTGTCACGCTTTGCCGCAAGGTTCCATGCATTTCATTTTTTCATTTCAAAATAGTGCACTGCGACGTTTCGGAATGGAGAATGTTATGGACGTAACAATTTTGAACGATAAAAAATCTAAAAAAAGAAGGCACAGTACTCGGAGCAGTGGTCCTGGGTTCGATTCCTGTCTTTTCCCATTTCCTCTCCATTTACTGTTCAATCACTGCAAAAACACAACATCTTACCAAGTATTTTTTGGGGGGGAGGGTTGAGTTTGTAATGCACGTATCGTAGCTCACTAAAAATAAGACAAAACTAACTTACAAGTAACTTCACAGCACGATATAAGAGCTTGTTTAAAGTCAATAATTCCTTTATGTTTTTGAAAAACCACTTGTTCCACTGGCAGATTGTTTCACCTGCAACATTTTTCCCATGTCATCAGAGAATACAAATGCACACCACACATTTGAGATTTTCATTCAGAAAACACACAATTTCCCATCCACCACTAACTTTGTGTTGCTCCGTCAACTAAATACTTTGACAAAATATTTTTAAAAATCAATAAAACTGGCAGGGTATGAATACTCTCGCAAGATGCTGTAGCAGAGCTGCCTTCATTAGCTGGACACCCTCAAAGAGAAATGCCTAGAAATCCCACTAAGTCCTCTTTTGTTTACTTAAATCTTGCTCAGCTCTTGCGTGCAGTGATGTCTTCTGATCCCAAAGCCAGCATAGTCAAATATCACTAATTTACATTCATATTCAGCCTCCTTTTTTTGCATGATGAAATATAATCCAAAGGCAATTACTGCTTCCTGGGTTGAAGAACGTGGGAAGAACGTGGGAAGTACAGTGATCCTCCCAGACACTCTCCTGCTCCCGACTGGTTATGGGGTATTTGGGATTTTCTCGTTTTCAGCCTTCCCACACTTTCAACGGCTAAAGGCTTTCAATGTTTCCTTGGAAAGCCTCATGCTGTAGTCTGATTAAATCATTTCTGGGGTGCATGTCCAGACATGTTCCTTCCCATGTATCCCCACCTTGAGAGAAAAAAATGACAAGAAATTGACACCTTAAAAACTCGATGGTTAAAGTGAAAATAAAAATTATGGTCTCAAACAACCTTGTGAACTCAAGCTCCCACTGAGGGCTAAAGGGCAACATGTCTGTGCAACAAGTGGAACATTCTTAAGAGTAAATTAGCTCTCCATGAAGTTCCATCAAAACCAAAAGCGTTTTAGGAAAAAAAAAAACCTCTGTTCAGTTTACAGCTGTATTGTAAAATCATTACCAAGTGGATGAATTAAAGCTAAAGAGAGGACAACAAGATAATGGATGCGCTCTTTGTCTCCACTAACCTTGTCTCTGTTGAGTTCTGCAGGGCTTAGAGGAGGACTCTGAAGTAGCACGTTTTCTGAAGCAGCTGATGTCAGCACAAATGTGTAAAAGCGCTGCTGGGAAAAACTGAGCCAGCTTAGCTTGTTTGGCAATGTGTGTGTGAGGGGGGGGTTAGCGAAAGAAAAGACTTTTACACGAAGCTCCGGGCAACATGGCTTTAAATGGATAGCGTGTGTGTTTTTTAAGCAGAGTTCAGTTCCTATCTGCGATAAATAGCTTTCCACATTTCCAAACCAGCTGCTCCTGGGGTGAAGAAGCTAACGGCTAGCTCGAGTAAAAGAGGCCCCAGGCTATGGCCTGGCTGGAAAACCTGTCTCAATATGCTATCAATATCTATCAGTCAATAGATATTTTTTGTTTGTTTAAAATATGTCTAAAAAACTGCCAAATTAATGACATAGTCCGTTCACTCCACACCGATTTATTTATTTATTTATTTATAAGCAGGCGAACCAGGTGGCAAAACATAAAGCTGCTGCGGCGCACATTGACAAGGTTGTTGCTAGGTAACCAAAGCCAACAACAACAAGCAGCAGACCACAACAACAACAACAACAACCTTATTGTTGTTGTTGTTGGCTTTGGTGATCCAACTTGCTTAGTTTCTCCGGACATTTTCAATCACGTTTATCACATTGTTCATGATTTATAGCCCAATCCTACCAAAGGCGTAAAAAACGTCATCGCTGTTTCTGACTTGGGCCATTTACCGTTATTTACGTTATTTCCCCCTTCTTGAATATAAAAATTAAATGTATTTATTCATTTTAATCGCCTGTAATACTACCATTCAGTGCCTGCGACCAACTGATTTGGATTTAGAGTCTAAAAAGATGAACTTAACAACTTTTGCTGCCAGCGCTCTTGCTCCTTCAAAACAGAATCGTCTGAATAAGCTCGCAAACACCACGTCATGTGCTGGCCCAAGGGAACACCCAGCCTCCCTGGCAGGTGGTGGTGGTGTTGTGGCTTGATAAAAACGGGCCCGGGTCCCCCTCCCCCCGACTGATGTGCTGCTCCTGACAGCCTTGATAACAAACACGTATAACTGCACCCTGTCACCTCTCAGTTCTCACAGCAACATCCCAGGAGGAGCAGCGAGCAGGCACTGCTGCTGCCTTGCACCGAGGGTTTCAGCACTTTTAAATCACTGTCGCAAAGCAGTTAAAACATCCTGCTCTGCTGTTTAAAGTGTCCTTTACAACCGCTGGTTGACAGAGTGGAGTGGAAGCACCCCTCCCCCACCTGTTGCTGCACACCGACAGCATGCTGCGTGACAAATTCGGCTGTTATGAAATACTTGCCACCAGTACAGACACCAGCAGGTAGCATAGAAGCTCAGTTATTATAAACTTTATTAAAATTCCAGAAGATAAGCTTGCCGTAATGTGTAAAGCAGCAGACGACAAGCTGGCTCAGCCTGACTAATCAACCAGCAAATTACTTATGTTTCTGTTGCTCTGAGAAAGGTGTGTATTTTTCTGTAAATATTGCAGAGCCGCACTATTTTTACTTATTTACGTAGTCTATGTG
The DNA here is from genome assembly GCF_027474105.1 of Poeciliopsis prolifica. NCBI lineage: Eukaryota > Metazoa > Chordata > Actinopteri > Cyprinodontiformes > Poeciliidae > Poeciliopsis > Poeciliopsis prolifica. The sequence goes on along the minus strand of NW_026562378.1, from coordinate 4,848,037 downwards.
ACATTTATTTCCTTAATCATGAAAAAAAAACAAAAAAACATAGAGGGCATCTTGAGTAGAAATTTTTATTCTTTATGGCTTGTTTGAAAGGATTGTAAGGAACAATCTTACTGGAAAATAAAAAAAAAGAATTTCCGCTGAACCCATCCAAAGATCCACTGGTAATATGATGAAAAGAACGACGACACTTTGTGGATCTGCAGCAAACGACTGCAAGTTAAATGACATCAGTGTCACAACTACAATAACAACTTTAAAAAAAAAGGAAAAAAAGTTTTTGTTTTTTTTAACTTAGTACCTCTTATAAATACCTACCTATAAATATTGAAAAATGCACGTGATGACATCTGAATGTGCTGTACATGGAGCAACAGTCCTACCATCTCAGTACAGAAACAAATAAAAACACTGGTGTTTTTGCTCAGTGTCAGCGACCTCATCGATACACACAGCTCCTCGCCCCTCTACCCCCGATACTGTTTATGATTATCTACATCAAATCGAAGTTAGCTCGGTTACAAAAGGGGCTCTTTGTCCTTAAAACTTGGTTTAGAGTGGAGAGGCACAGGGAAAAATAATCTGGAGATTCTCTTTGTTTTACATTTATTTATTAAGGCCTCTTGAAATCAAATATTGGGGAGTTAAAAAAAAAAAAAAAAAAAAAAAAGCTGTGCGGTCGCTTTTCTGAGTTGAAATCTCTCCTGGTTTTCCTGCGGCATTCTGTTGGTGAGGCAGAGCTCTGCCGAGTTTCTCCATCGCCACCATAGAAAAGAAATGAATAAATGAACGCTCCTCAGCATCTTCAGAATGTCTGCTGTGTCCAGCCAAAATGCTGTGGACTTTGAGGAAAAATAAAAAATGCAACATCTAGCAAGGACATGCGTGACCTCTGCTGATTGAACTACAAAACGACGGCAACATAGATAATAATGGCAAAACAATAGTGACAAAGACATTAATAATACAATAATAAAGAACAATAAAATAATATTAATAATAATAATAATAATAATGATAATAAAAAATGAAGTGTCATTTTCTGGAAGCCCTTGGAAGCAACCACATACTGTATGCTGGTTCGGCTTCCCCTCCTGAACTCCCAGCAGTCCTCCCTCCCCTTGTACCAGTGAGCAAGCAGCCCATCTTAGTCGTATAGTGCAATAATCCCGACATTGTTTTTCCTGAAACATGCTGCTGACGACAGCGGTGGTACCCTATGGGGGTCTGCTCTTCTGTCCTCTTCCACTTCCTGTCACCTCGCCATCCCCCGTCGCCTCCGACTTCACTGCATCCTCTCTGGCTGGATGTGCTGCTGCGGGGCGTAGTGCAGGAAGGTCGGGGCCTGGGCGGTGGCGGAGGGCAAGGTGGGGTGCACGGTGGCTGTCGCCGTGGTGGCGGCGACGGACGGGCCGGCGGACGCCGTGGGGCTGGTGGTGTAGCCGTAGCCCAGGAAGCCGGCTGGGGAAGCGGCGTAGGGGTACTGCTGGTCGAAGGCGGCGTGGGCGTACTGGGCGTAGGCCGAGCTGTAGTCCAGGTAGGGGCTGGTGCCGACCGAGGCAGCCGACACCTGAGTGGGCAGCAGCAGGCTGGGCTGCACGAACGCTTGGGGGTAGATGTACGGCTGGGCCAACCTGCACAGAGACACGCAGAGAGGAGGGTCAGAGGGGCAGAAACCCCCAACTCAGGCTGGTTTCTACTGGTTACGTCGCTCTCGGAGGAGGAGGCGTGTCAGGAATATACAGCCTCTGAACACCCAGCCTCAGTTACCATCACTAACTTATGGTAGTCATGTGAGGAGCAGGTAGGGCTGGGCGGATTAAAAATAAACATTTTTAAGAACAGATATGAATTTAATTGATTATTTTTACCCTCTCATTAATAAATAAACAGGAAATATTTTTCCAACTGAGAACTAGGCCCAGGCTGTGAGAATTTTTGTTCCACTATGAGAATATTAGCAGGGGAAAAGGAAAAAATAGAATTTCACAAAAAACATTGTTAAATTGTGCAAAAAAGATTGTTTGAATGAGAAAAGAAAAAGCGTACTTATTTTTAGGACTTTATTCTGATAATTAAAAAAATAAAAACTTTTTAGCCCAGTTCTGATACTTTGTTGTAGAGTGGACCTGAATTCAAAGTGCAAACAAACAGAACAATCACAACTGTCACCCTGCGCATGGTGACATCACTCTGAACGATGGAAACACAAAGAGTGGATTGGTGAGGAAAAAAAAAAAAAAAGGATAATTTCCCAAAACTTAAATCTTCAAAAACCGAATATTTGATCCATCGATTTAAAAAAATGAAATACAAATTTATTGCCCAGCCCTTGAAACAAACAAAGAGGTTAGTATCAAAGGTGACGCAATTCTTTGTGTAAATCAATGAGTAAAAAAAAAAAAAAAAAAAATCAACAACCACCAAACCTGTTGGGTCAGACCTCCCGCGCTGTACGAGAGGGAACAAGTAGAGGGGGGGTGAATGACAGAGGCAGCCGTTACTGGCAGCTTTTCAAGCTCAGGCATCAGCAGTGTTTTAACAGCTGCTGCTCTTCACCCTCTGAACACACTCACACACAGATGGGAGGGGAAAAAAAAAAAAAGAAAAAAAAGGGAAGTGCTTTGAGGGAGGGCAGAAGTTGGAGTCTTTTAGTTCTCAATCAGTTTGTAACTCTGCCTCACACACACAATCTCACAGGTGATGATGGTGGCTGGGGAGACGATCAGGGCCCGGGCTGGGGGTTCTGCCGAGCCTCACGGGCCGGCTCAGATGCAGCTGATGAGGGCTGCTGGCTGGGAGTGGTTGGTGGATGAACAACGTTTATCCACAAAAGAAAGGGAAATAATTTTCAGGTGAGATTAAAATATTTTAAAAAAGTGTTCCCCATCCCTCCTCCTCCATCTCCAACAAAACAGGAAGAGCTGACCAACGCTGCATGTCAAGGAGTTGACGGATCTGACTCTAGAGACAGCTTCAACCCTTCACTTTACAGACTATGAGCAAAAACAAAACAGAGAGCTAGAAAGGCAAAAAAAAAAAAACAAGAAAAAAAAAGACAATATCACACTTCAGTTACATACAAGAAACCAAAGTCAACTCAGTTTCACCATTTTGCCACTGCAAATAGTTCCCATTAGATAAATATTACCTATGAAAGTCACCTACGAAGTCAAAGCATGCATGTACAGCACCTTGTGAAGTTATTCTGCTTGGTTTTTTTTTCCACGACGTCACATTACGACCAGCAGCTTCAATGTTTTATTGGAATTTTAGGTGGTAAACCAACACAAAGTAGTGATAATTATGATAATCAGAGCCAGGAGGCCCATGGTCACTCTGGAGGAGTTTCAGATATTTTAATTTAAATAGTTTAATCCACATATCACAAATGTGTCAAAAATAATGTGTCAACTAGGGCTGGGTGGTAAATATAGGAAATGCAGTTCAGAGTGATGTCATCACATCCAATGCCTAACAGCTTGTTTGTCAAGCATGTTTTTCAGCTATTTATTTGGATTTAAAATTCAGGTCAATGGGGACGATTGAAAATGAAAAATAATCTAAAATGTTCTGTCATTCATAATTTCTTTTTAGGAAAAGAAGTCAAGACATGAAATTGGATTTGATATGAAATTAATCGGATTTCATTTTTACACCACATTGACCAGCCCTGGTATCAACCATGTATTATTTTCTCACCACTTCAGGATACGTTTGGTCCATCACATAAAACCCACTGTAGGCTGTGGCAGTAATGCAACAAGATGTGGAAAATGCCAAAGAGTATGAAACTTCCCAGGCACTGGATAAGGATGTACTCACTTTACATACTTCCTGCGCACACAAACGCGCCGTTGCCTCTGCTCACACACCAGTTACCACTGCAAACCCCCAAACCATGCCATAATAGGGAAAGAGTCACACCGCAATCAGCACAAGCTCTTCAGTTCATATCACACAAACAGGAGAGGGAAAAAAAAAAAGATAAGACACTCCAGTCCATCACAGCACACTGCACTGCACTCTCAAGCCGTCACTGGCACCTTGTAGAGAGGCTGGCTGAGGGGAGGCAGGACAGTGTGGGCGGATATTTTCCCCAACTGAGGGCATCATCTGATCCTGAACTTGGTCAGCTGGCAGCAGAGGGCAAACCGTGGCATAAAAATGAAATTAAAGTGATTAATTTACAAAGAAAAAAGAAAAAAAAATGGGATCAACGTGAATCCTCGTGTAACTGAAAGGAGAGTTGGACCTTAAATGCCCATGTTAAAATCTAGAACAAACAAGGGTGAGTTAAACAGTGCATGAACATTTTAATTGTGTACTAAACAAAAGTAAATGAGAAGTGAAGGGAACATACAGGCTATGGACAATAGGGGCTTCAGAGGAAGTAAAAATCCCACCACTGTTGAGCTTCATCTGCACTTCAGCCTTGGGAGACGACTGTACGTCAATGGCTGCGGGGCATGAAAGCCCTCGCGCCAACTCTAAATGACCTCAACCTTGCGTAAGACAGGATGATGGTGGACCGCTGCTCTGGTGCCGGAATAAAAGACGAGAAGAAAAAGCAGGGATGGGGATCACAGCGAGTCCAGAGGGCAGCGGAGATGCCAAGCACGCTGCGTAAAGAAAAAAAATAATAATAAAAACGATGGAAGAGAGGCCATAGATGACAGCCGGAATATCGTTGGTCAGCTGGATTTCTGCTGACGGCCGGTCGTAGCGGGTCGTTGAGTGGCAGGCCGGGACACCGGAGAGACGGGCTCGCCAGAAAACGCTGGCTGGCAAAGAGCGAGACAGTCTAAAGGCTGGAGCCTTCGTCAATGAGGGGAGAGACATAATGAGCTGCTGGCGAAAAAAAGAAAACGCCTGGGAGACGTCGCACCAAGCAGCTAAATATCTCACGGATGAGCTCCAGCGCATGACTCGATGCGACGTGAAGTGTGAAACCAGGCAAGACTGAACTGGGTTGGTGTGGATGAGGTAAAGCCCACCTCTTAAAACTGCAACGGTTCTTTGAATGGGGAGCGGCGGTGAGGGGGGGACAAAGGTGTTTTATTTGACACCTGTAGAGGCGAGTTACCATGGAAGCGCCTCATTAAACATTGAGTCGGAGGATCTCCCTCCCCCCCTTTTGATTCTACTTCTCAATCCCCCTCCAAGTGTCACAGAGGTGTCGGTTTTCAGAGACTCCATCGGATTCAGAAATGGAGGGAGGACTCCACTGGAAGAAGAAAAACAAAGAAAAAGGAAAGTGGCTAGAATCCAACAGGATGAAGGGAAGGAGTCGATTTGTGACGAGAGATGAGTCGTCTACAAAGGCCGACTCGTCCCCTCCCCGTAAATACACAGGCCGCAGCTCTGGTGACCCCCGTTGGCCCTCCCCGCCCTTACAGTCCACACCTTATCCACAGTAGTCTCCACATGCGGCATCAGCATGTGGAGACTACAGCTCAAAATCCTGCTCAACACCCCGTCTTCCTCCCGCCATATGTCCACAAGCATCGTGGAGTCGGGGGAGGGGGAGGTAAGAAAGAAATGCCCCCCCGTGTGCAATCTGCATCTTAGCAACGTCCATGTCCAACACTCGAGCCGTGTGGAGGAACCTCGGGAGGACAGGTGTTGGGCGAGCCTCAGGGGCGGTGAGCACAGGAGATTACAGAGGGTGGAGTTACTGAGGGTGGAGGGGAGCAGCACCTGTTGGGCACACGCCTCAGACGGCAGTCGAGCCAAACACTGCAAACATTCGGAGTTTGTCCAACCCTCTCTGGACCAGCGGGACGTCGACATGGACGGGACTTTCCTTTGTCCTCCCCCCTGAGGTTTTGGAACATGATGTGACATGTTCCTAGTGGGACTCCAGCTAATTTAAGCAAATACAAAAATCCTGCCAAGTTTGTTTTTTTTCCTTTTTTCTAATTTTACTTATTTGTGGAATTCTTTGAGCATCTCATCCTTTCAAAGCTCTTCATCAGACATTACTACAATCACCTCGAAACAATTCAAAAAGTTTAATTTCACTGTATTCAGAAGAGGGGAGTTTAAAAAGGATACAGGCTGGTTTCACACAATGTCACATATAAAAGAGTTTATTTTAGCTAACTTTGCTAATCACAGGCTGCAGTGACAAACAGAATTAAAGTTTCTAAAAAATTCTGGTTTTTGCACTCTACAATAAATAAAACTAATAACTTCTTAAGAGGAAGAGTTACTATCTCACACCTTCCACAGGAATGGTAACCCGCAAAAATGTTTTCGTTAAAGAGGCCTTTTGAAGGTGCTATACGCATCCTTATCCAGCCATGTTGGTGGGAAACAGAGGGGAAGGAGCAAAAGGGACAATCAGAACCTGTCAGCAGTTCTGTGGACATTCCTCGTATTAAGTCACGGACTGTGACTCACTGGTCCAAAGTCGGTTTTTCAGAGTCGATTTTACACGTCATTTGGAAACCAACACCTCAGAGTTGGTTCTTCTAACAGGTTGTTTTTACCAAATTGCTAAATTTTAAATTCATTTACTCTACAACCAGAAAAATAGAAACAACAACAAAAAAGGAAACTCTGAATCTTAGAAGATTTTTAGTCATTTAAACTTGACACTGATAAGTAATTAAGCTTTTACTGATTCACTTCTTTCGTTTGCAGATTAAGCGACTTGGAATTTCACGCGACCACAACGACGAATGCCAAACAACTCACTCAGATTAACTTCCTGAACTCCTGTTCTTCTAACAGAAAAGGAGGGTGTGCATGTAAAACCCAAACAGGCCTCAGGCTGCAGCTTGTAGCGTGATATCTGAGAGCTGCAGGGGGAGTCAGAAGAGTCATAACAGTGAAATGGTCGTTAGTTGCTCGGCCGACCGTGGCTTGCAGACTCTGTGGATCCCTCCCATTCTCCACGACGGCCACAGAACTCCCCCGTCGGTGACGGAGCTCGCTCGGGTCGGACCACGAGTCAGGAGGCCCCTGACGGAGGTCAACGAGTGAGTCACACATTCACCTCTGGAACGCACGTCCATTACCACGCAGACGCGAATCATCTCTACGGCCTCCTCGCCCCAAACGGGACTCGGTGTATGCTAATGGAGGGGCGGCTGGAGTTGCGTGTAGACACTGGAACTGGCGTGTGCTTTCCAGAGGCTGCGTTTTGTCAAAGAAATAGCAGCCTGGTGGCATAATAGCAGAGAGCATAACAAGCGCCCACTCCCTGCTCACTTACCCATACTGCCTCTGGATGAGTGCCGGGTGGATGGGCTGCACTCCGATGGATATGCCTGGAAGAGAGAGGGAGAAGAGAGGAGGATGGTTGTCAGACACACATCTGCATTTACAGAGGAGGAGCAGAGAACAATGCACAGAGGGCACGGAGACACAGAGACACGGCCTGTTTCCAGCCTACCATGGAAGAAATATTTCAAATGTTCCAGAAAGCAAGCAAAGAAAACATATACGCTGTTTCAGAGCTGCATGGTATTTGTCGCATAAATCCGAAGTATGCGAGCTCCGAGATGGAGCTGCAGGCTGTGGTCATGTGACTAATTAAAAACAGCAACAGTTTGTCTCTTAGCCTGTAAAACAGCCAGTGTTTTTACAATCAGGTCTCCAGCAGCCCCGTCAGATGCTTTCTCTCCACTATACCTGCTGCTCGGGGCGATGAGCATTTATCACAATGTCCATCATTTATCGGCAGAAATTTCAGACAAGATTTTTGATTTACAATAGTCACAACAAATTCTGTCCGTTTTGTTTTTCTCCAATGTTTGTTCAATGATGGAGTATCAATAAATATGATTAAATGCAGTTATTGTGTGCGTTTTAGAGACGCCAATCACACTTTTGGACGTGATCGTGTCCTATAGAAATGGTGTGTTTTTCCATGAGCGGTGTTTGTGTGGCTATCTATGCTGTGTTGTCACAGCCTTACAGTTACCTAAAATAGTAGCAACAAATAGTTCTTATTGTTACTTTGATCATAATCACAATGCTGACACAAAATGTGATAAAACTTTATGTTCCCCATTATGTCGCCCACCCTCACCTGCTGCACTGATGGGATAAAACAGGAGTTTTCAGGTTTCATCAACACATATCTTTTTAAAAGTGAAACTTAAGACCTGCATCAGGACTGAAATGTACAAAGGAATTTGTTTTGCGCAGAGTGCATATGCATCATCGTTTGGGCTGACGACAGAAGTGAATAAGTGGCGACGATGAAGGCCAATAAATTTACACTTACTTATGATGGATGCAATAAAGCCAACTCTCTAGCGAGAGTATGTCAAAAGCTAATTAGCGATAGAATAAAGATGTCTGGGTTTGAAAATATAATATTAAATAGTCCTGCCAGGACAAAATTTAAAACTTGTGCTTAACATATTTAATGCCAGCTACCTTTTTAAAATAAATTTAAGGCATTTCAAGGCCTTTTTTTGAGATATCTAACTTTAAGACTTTTTAACGATGCATGGACACTGTGTAAAATGTCACATTGTAATAAATCATTAAAATTATTTTAAAAATTTAGTATTTCATTAAAAAGTACATAAAATGTTACAGTCCTTCATTTGATCTTATTGTGGCAAACTCAAATACTGGTGTTCCAGCATTTATTGACTTAGTTCATTGTACTGTGCTGCAGAACAGTGTCATTTATTCTATCCATCAGTCTCAGTGTGTAGAGCCAACACTGCTAAACATGCAGATTAGCGCACAGATTAGCCAATCAAATGCTGGGATCTATTTAACAAACCGTAGTGACTGTTTAGATTCATGCTCTGTAGCACAGGAAATATTTCATAAATAAATACCAGCATAATTACACATCATCTCTACCGAATGAATTTACATTTTTATGACGACACATTTGATCATTTTATTATGAATTAAAACAAATGCATTTTATATGCACAGTTATCTGTTCTACTTACCATAGTCATTATACATTGACTTAACCTATGTAAAAAATGTAAAAACTTGCTGAATTGTGGAGCTGGTCGACCTCAACACTCATCGCAGTCTGCAAAGATGTGCCCCTTACTTTCTAGCTAGCCTGAGCTCTGCGCAGCCCCTCTCTATCTCACCTGTCTGCAGGCTGCGGGGCTTGGCGCCCAGGTACGCCAGGTTGACGTTGGCCTTTCTGCCGTCGATGATGGGGTTGGGATCCTTGCAGGCTCTCTCCGCGGCTCCTCGGTCGGTCATCGTCACCTGGCAACCACAGACGCAGCTGCTAATGAATCACAGTTTAGACTCGTAGAAAAAAAAAGACAATCAAAAACAAAACAGGATTTCAACTGGCCCACTTTGCGAAAGACCAGTTAAAAAGAAAGAAGAAATAAAAACAAAAGCTGATATTTACTGGTTTAGAAATCGGGCCAACTGCCAAGGGTACCAGCTGCCTTTAGTTTGACAACCGGTTTAGAAAATTGTAAAGTGGCACTTCTTGAGTTTCTATTAAAACTGGTTATTTATGGCTGGATATGTGTCAAAAAAAAAAAGACACAATTTGTCAAAAATACAGCAGTTTCTTCCAGCCAGCTGACAACTTGCGTGCTTTTTCTGCCATCTCAGATTGAGTTTAAATCATAAGAAGGATGTGGTTCAGATTTTAGTAGTTGTGAAATGGCAACTTATTAGAAACCCCAGTGTACCCTGAAACTTCTCACTTCATTTGGGCCTGTCCTTATGAAACCCTCCCCCCCCCGGAAAACTACCTCTCAGGCAAATATATAAGTAAAAAATGCCCACAGCAGCAGTAGCCAGCCTATGACTACCACTGAGACATGGGCAAAGCTGCTGAAATATGGATCTGGCCAACAAGGAGCTTATCCAATTAGGAACAAAATAAGGAGATTGGCATTAGTCCACCCCCCCGGCTCCCTCCTGGCATTATATGAGCCCTTCTGGTTTGATTGCCACATCCTGCCAGTTGTCGGTCTCCTCACATGACCTGACCCGATCCGAGAACATGGAGCTGAATAGTTTCAGAGGACACTCTGCATCTTTTACGGGGAGGCTTTTTGGGAACAAAGCCCACTGTGGCGCCTGTGTTGTGAACACACAGGAAGGAAACAGGCTGTGTTTACAGTGAAGCGCCTTGCTGTGGGGTTAGGGTGGTGCTGGAAGGTGGGGGTCCGCTAATCCACCTCTGAAGTGTGTTTAAGACAAAAAAGAAGTGCACTCAGCTTCAGGCTCGTTCTTGTTTCAAGCCAGACAGAAAAAAAACAAAAAGCGACCCAGGAATAAAAACCGGTGAGGTTAAAATCCCAGGAAGCAATCCACATGGTTTGACGAAGAGCCCGTCTAACCTGAAACGCCGGCCCACCGACAGAAAGCCGGTCGGCACCTGCTCAACTCACCAGACGGCTTCCCCCTCCGACTTTCATCAGCTTACATGTAAACAAGGAACAATTGTCTTCCAATTCCCCTTTAGAGGTACATGGAACCGTTTTCCACTCCTTGTTTGGCCCGATCAGACAGCCGAGCTGAAGCGTCTCTGCTAAGTTTTGGTAAATATTTGCATTTTTTTTTCTCCTGAACTACTGCTTCTGTTCTTTATGGTTTTATCTCCAAGGGACAGAATAAATCACTTATTAACCCAGATAAAAACCCGGTATTGGAAAGAATCTTGGAACATAGAGTTTTTTTTGTTTGCAAAGAAGTTGTTAAAGTTATGTAATTATAAACAAGAGTCATTTTCCCACAGAACTCCAAGAACTGGGATAACAAGGAGCGGTTAAAAATGCTAGGATGAGTTCATTGGTCCATAGAGATTAGATCAAAGAAAATACAATCGGTTTCTAAAACTGGAACATGAAAAGTTGACATGAAAGCTGGGTAATGAAGTACGGATTTCCACAGCAGGATTTCTCTAAGAAAAAGAAAGAAAAGGAAAAAAAAAACAAAAATGGTTCCCGTTTGTCAGCATTTGGTTGGATGGCATCACAAAGATCACACTCACACGTCAGCCTGATCAGGCTGATGTGTCTGTTTGCATTAGTAACTGTTTGGGCAACACCTTTTATTAGATGGAGTCCAACCTCAGGTGTTTGATTTTGATTCCTGCTTTGAGAATCAGGATCTAACGTCATTTTCAACTGTCTCCTCATGCTGTAAGTAAACATGATTAAACGAGTCCAGCGACATCGAGCAGTAAGAACTCACTTTGCTCCTATTGCCATTTTGGTTTGACTGTGATGCACAACCTGTCAACTAGCCCAAAAAGGGGACCATAACCAAAAATATAAGGACCGCAGAGCCACGTCTATTTGGTATTCGTGCATGCGCTTATTTTTCTACTAAAAAACACACAAAAAAGTCAAAAGATGCATGTTAGGTAGCTGAAACACATAGCCGAAGTGATACTTTGCAAATCAGCTAATCCAGGCACCCAATTTATTTTTATTGCTGCTGATTGGCTGAAGCGTTTAAAATGTGCGCATTAATGCATATTGAGGTTTATTTGGTGTTCAAACTATTAAAAAAGGCAGCTACAAGGTTTTGTAGGGTGAGTTCGAAGTATTTTGCAGATATTAAATATTTTGACCCCCACGATTACTGGAGGTTTGCTGCGTTTCCAATTGTCAGGAGCATTGGTCAAGCCGGAAAATGCTTCCAAATTTACAATGGAAGCATACAACAGATTTGACTTTTCAATGGACTGCTCATAATTCATCAACACACCCAACTATAGAGTCAAACAAACTGGTACCGCATGTTATAGAGGGTACATATTGGAGGTAAATATGGACAAAACAGCAACATAGTGGAACAAAATGAAGGTACAAATTAGAGGGGGCGGGGGGTTGAAGTGTGATAATATTGTTGAATAATATGTACGACAAATGATTATAATGAACCTGCATTTCCAGTTCCTCAAAACTTGGTCACTGAGATTTTGATGATTTGACCAGCAATAGTTTATCGAAACTGATGCAGTCAGAATGAGGAGCACTTGCAAATATTCCAGTGTTGATCAGCTACTGATATCAATCCAATTAAATCCGTTTAGACCGAACATGACAGGTTGTTCGACAGGAGAAAAACTACATCTGAAGAGATTTTCCTGAAAACTCTGGCATGCATCTTAATGTCCCTTTTCCAGCAGCCTGAAATGTGACGTAAAGCATGTCTTCTGATTCCTGACAATGGAAAGCAAGAGTGTGCAAGGTCAACCTCCCCATTGCTCTGAAATAACCATATAAAGCAAGCAAAGAGTCCAGCCTCTCTCTCTCTCTCCGTCTCTCTCTCTCTCTCACACTTCCACAGCAATAAGCTGGGGCTGCTCAGGGTTGAGGGGAGGGGAGGTGTGTGTGCGTGGGTGTGTGTGTGTGTGTGTGTGGGGGGGGGTTATAAATGAGGAGTGGACATTAGACATATGCTGAAATATAATCTTCTTAGTTACCCATCAACTTTTGTGATCCCTCATCCTCATTAATCGAAAAGAACAGCCAACCAGGCGAGACAAAAACAAAGATGCGGTGCAATTATGTATTTAACCCTGCGACGTCTGAATGAGTGACTTCAGACTTTAAACGTGTTCAACAGCTAATGGCCCACAAAACAACTTTTGACAAACTGACGGGAGCCAGGACGCTAAGTTAAAGAGGCAGGTTCGGTAGAGATAAGCAGAAATGAGTGTGTGTTTGGTTCATACTTACAAAGCCGTAGCCCCTGGATTTACCGGTCTGTCTGTCAGTTATCACAACGGCCTCGTCGATGTCCCCGAAAGCCTCGAAGTACTTTCGGAGCGAGGCGTCGGTCGTGTGGTACGGCAGCCCGCCGACGAAGATTTTGGTGAACGTGGTGTCTTTCTGGACCGGCGTGGGAGGCATGACTTCCAGGGATCCGTTCACGTACTGATGCAGGAGCATTGGTGAAGCCGGAGAGACGGGCCGAGGCACACAGAGTACCGCTACACTACGCGCTCAACAGTTTCCCCCCGCCCGACATCCAAAGACCACGCTCTAACCTCTAGCGGAGCGACGCCGTTTTGTTTTCGCTCTCTGTAGGCTCTGGGGAAATTTAAACCAAAAAAAAGGGGAAAAAAAGTTGCGGCAACCTGTAGGAATCCGCGCTTCACGCCGCTCGTACTGCCTTCCACAACCAGCACACCTAGCCGGTTTGTAGTCCTGACAAGAAAACCGTGCTAGGAGCATTTATACCCAACGATAAGACTCCGCCCCCACCGCAACTGTTTGGCCAATGAGCGTGGACTCCTCGTGCACAACTGTTGAAGCGGGTCCTCCCATTGGCTCGTCGTTTCACGGTGCCAGTTGCACCTGCTTTTGTCTTTTTAAGCACAAAGAAAAACCTGTACTGTACGCACTGGACTGCTCTAAAGCAGGAGGGGAAATACCGCCCACCTGTCGCCCAAATCCTTTCCCTACATGTAATAACTTTGTAGCGCAAATTTGTCTTTCGCAGATTATGACATGGTAGACAGACATTATTAACATGTTTACAATCGAAGCCAATAGCCATCAAACTTATTTTAGACGTACTTTACCACTCCAGAGATTTTCTTTTTGCTCTTTTGTGATACTATTTAATCAGGATGAACACTAGCCTCTCGAAAACAAACTTTACAAACTTTCATAACTCGGGTGAGAGAAAGAAACTAACAAAGAGTTCTTTTGAGTGCCACCATTTGCATTTGCTGTGTTCAGATTGTCTCAGTTGTGGGAGTCTGGATCTGGGACAGATGTAATGGTCCATTCTACTTGCAAGTCAGAATCACAGCAAAAATGTTTTCCCTCGTTGTTGTGACAAGCTTGTAACATTTGTATCTTCACTTTCTATGTTCAAATACTAAATGAGCATGTTCAGAGATAGAATTTATACTCGTGCCGCTTTAATGACATTAAAATATACTGAAAACAACTAAAAACATGCATGAACTTATTTCCAGAGGCGCTGATATTCTGATGACACAGCGTTCCAAAATAAGACCTAAAGATAAAAAAGTTCAAGCTTGTTCTAAATCTAGAACAAGCAGACATTTGGACATTTGTTAAAGAGCTACATTTTCTCACTATGGGTCAATAAAGGAATGTTCTAGTGCTGCTTTAAAGGAAATCATTTTAGTGATTTTCTTTAAAACCACAAAATAAATAAAAATAATCAAATTGCTCTGGAAATCTTTGAAATTATAGTCATGTAACCAGTGTGAGAACTGCTGCACAGCTGCCATGAACAGGCATTTCTGCCCCAGATCATTTAATTACATTCCAAAATTAATGTGCATTTCTTCTCATCACCTCAGAGGTAAATCAAAATGTTTCCTACTGGATGAAAGTTTGAGACATGGGCTGGTGAAAGCGTGAACTAAAGTAACGAGATTGGCGATTACTCTGGATATTTGGAGTCATTTTTTTCTTCCACATCTTTTATCTTTTGGTTTCCATTTCAAAGTATTCAAGATCATATCATCTTATGCAATTTTTTTTTACATTTTCCCCCTCTCCCATAAACCTTTCAATGAAAGTATGCTGTCCTTAAGTGTCCAAGGTCAACCCATCTTACTCAAACCACACTACAACTATTTGCTTTATTTTCATGGGGTCACAATGAATTACATTAGTGTTTGAGCAAAGCATGGATGATTAATTTATACAGTCAGCATCATAACTCTACTATACCTCAGTAAATTGCTGGGGTATGTCTCCCATAAACAGACATATCTGTTATAATCCTATTGGACTGCTATTGTCTTGAACGCAAATTGCTCTTTGCAACTTTAGTAGTGCAGCACATCACAATAAACATACCGTATAGCTTAAACTCCAAGGAATCTGAAAAGTAATACTTCTTATAACTCAGGTTAGTTGGCGCTCTATCCATTTGATGGTTTTCTGCATGTGTAAAAGTCGTTACATTTCCAGCTCCAGAGACACGTTAAGCCTGCAGAACAAGCCGGTTTTAAGGGATCTTAACGTAGCGGAACCTGATAAAGGTTGTTCTCCGAAAGCGTAGCGGGGACGTTGCACCGCCGTGGCTTTAAACCTTCCCTCCACCGTTCCCTTGGAGGTCTACTGCTAACTATCTAGGGTCAGTCTGACAAAGAGGTGACGCTCTAACGACCTCTATAAAAAGACACTTAACTCACACCTCGACCTCTATGATCTGGTCCACTCTTCACACAAGGCCTTTGTAGTAGCCCCAACTACCTCATTCATATCCTCCTGAAATCCTCGACCCATTCAGGGGAACTGGATGGGAGAGTCACATCACACACCTTTGATCCCATTTGTCCTGCAGAGTTAAAACTGTTGGGGAAAATACTCCACCTGCTGGTTAACTGTGAGTAATACAGGCAGATGGGGGGGAACAGTTAAAGCATTTAGCATCCAAAACGTAAGGCAAGATCTTTGTCAAGTCTGTAAATATTACCTTTGCTCTGTAGCCTCCGAACACAGAACTTTACTGAGATCCTTTTGGTCTTGTCGAAACGCATACACAACGTTGGAATCTACCAGGGCGCACTTATTTATTGTACATCCCAATATCTTTAATGAAACAGTAACAGCAAAATTACAAGGAAATGAAAAACTTTATGGAAGTTGTGGGGGGGGAAAAAACAAAACAACAAATGTGGACACATCAAAATAGTCATTAAAAAAATATCAAGACGAATATCAAATTAAAGCCCTCTTCCCCTTTCTACGAAAAACTTAAAAAGGCCAACTATCATGCAACATCGAGTTGGGTTGGCCCCTCTGATTGGTGCATGCAAGGCACCAGAGAGCCACGGCATTGGTCCAGACGTCTGTCGAAAGGAAGGAGCATGTCTCGAACGCATACACGCACACTAAAGCAGCAGGTCTTCCGCAATTCTCCACAAGAGGTGCGACTTGGCGCGGCGAATCTGGAGACAGGAAGTAGCAGTCAGTGACAGAGCAGCAAGGTTGTTTTATCGCTCGTTTATTTCTGGACAAAAGGATGAATGGCTATTCTCCAGGCAAAGTGCTTACAAAATATGCTTGGTTTCTGTATTTAGGATATTTTTTCCCTTTTTAAACCTCAATATTCCAATAAATAACATCTTTAAGTACCTCTCCTTAACATTAAATACTTCATGTTTACAGGCTAGATTCTTTAGCTAAGACAGAAGGCTCCATCCGTTACATACAACCCTGTTTGAGTACAAGAGTAGTTTGTCCACACACACAATGTCGTTTACACATTTGTAAACGACATTACATATTTAAAGTGCAAAGTGCTTTTACCAAACCGGGTGGCTACAGAGCGAGGCTGAATAATAATAAAAAAAAAACATGTCGGTATCCTTACTGCCCATATTCATGCATTCCCCTTGAGAGCCCACAGTCAGAGCCACAGGAGCAATCAGGAAATGGGGCAGCCCCATTCATTGACCACGGTCTCCACGGTAACAGACGGCGGCTGCCCTTCTCTCACCATTTCTTGTTCCGAGGCTTCAGCTCCTCAGCGGCGTTCCTCAGAAAGATGTAGTTCTTTTTCTGGGGGTTGTAGTACTCGTGGCCCTAGAAGATCAGGACTGAGAACTGGCAGGATGTGGCAAGTAAAACGACAGAGAGAGGTGAAGAACCGACTGTGCGCCTCCTACCTTTGACCAGTCGTAGCTCGAGGCGTACGCGAAGATGTTGCCGTTGTGGTTGAAGCAGCAAGCTGTGATTGGCTGGTCGAGCTGCTCGGAGGTCTTCAGCTTGGTGCGCGCGTCTTTGTCCCAGAAGCTGAAGCGTCCGTCGGAGCCCACGGTGGCCAGCGTGCCGTGGACAGGATGGAAGGAGATGGCGTTAACCTGGTCAGGAGAAACGGAAGTGCAGTAAGGCCTAACGATTAACGATTGTTTTAGTGATCGATTGGAATAATCGATTTTTCCAACGATTAAAATTGGCACTTAACACAGCTTTCTCATTTAACCACTCAAGCCTCTTGTAAACAATATTAGAAATATATTGAAAGATACAAATAAAACAATTCAATTACTCAATATAAGCATTCTTTTAGGGAATTTGAACTGGGTGAAGCTAAAACTGAGTTATTTGAAAAGTTTGGAAAAAACGTGTCTACAGACAACAGGTTCTCTTTTTGTTAAATGCGAACTATATATAGATATTAGGTTTTGGCTTAATTACTGCTCAGAATATGTTTTTTCAGCAAACTCATGTTAATTACCAAATTAGTCAACAATTAATTCAATAACTGATTCAAGATTAATCCAGTTATTCGTTTCGTTCATCTAGCTAGTTGATAACAGTCTTCCATTAAGATTTAATGTGACAGACCAACAGTTCCATAAGGACTTTGACTGGGACACTATAACACAAAATTACATGTTAATCTAAATGCATTATGTCTGGGTGTGTAGGGTTGATGCTCTGTTGGGACTTGAACCCTCAACCCAACGCTCAAGTGTCTTTGAAGTTAAACATGTTTCAGGATACTCCTCTGATTTGCATCTACCGTCACTGTCTCTGCTGAATACAAGCAACGGCATGATGCTGCCACCACCGTGTTTCACCATAGAAGGGATGTGCTCCTGGTGATGTGCAGTGCTAGTTGCTTTTGCCAAACTTGGATCAAAAACTGGAGAAAATCTGCATTCCATCCCTAACTTTTAATAGTGTTTTGATGCAACAAGATCAACTTACAGCATAGATGTCCTGTGGAGTGGTTGTGTTGGTTCCATTGGACCTGTGGCACTTGAAGGTGAAATTATCTTTGGCTCTAAAGAAGATCAGAAGATGCGGTTGTTCGTTTTTCTTTTTCAGGTGTGGAGCAGGAAGCTTGTCCACGGGTTGTGTGTTTTACAAAAACTCACGGGTTTGGTGGATTGATGTAATGGATCGCCACTCTGCCCTCAATGCTTCCCAGTGCAAAGCCCGTTGGCTTGTTCTGCTTGTCCTTAAATATGGCAACACAACGGTGCTGAAAAGCAAAAACAGACAACACTGAATTTGCATAACAATAGAACATTGCAACATTTTCTTAAACCTCAAAGAGTTAAAGAACAGCTCACCTGATGTTTGAGAGGGGAGTCTATTCTGCGAAACTCAGAAGGCTGGTTCTCTAACTGGTACACTATAAGGCCTCTTTCAGCTGTGGCTACCACTGCCATGGGATACACCTACATCCAACAGGGTGAGTCAGTCCTCTCACTGGGAAGCTTTTAGAAATGACCTCATGCTGTTTATAACAGACTTACAACGTCGGCACAGTAGCATCGCTCTGGCATCTGCAGGGACATCATGGGGTTGGGCGAGCGGGTGTCCCAAAACTTTAAAGAGAAAAACGTCAATGTTTCTAAATGCAACAAAATGTCAGACGGGTAGATAGATGTGTCTCAGACTGGAATCACTTTCTCTGTAAATGCAGCAAACTAATGTGTTCAAAGTGCTTAAAGAAGCAGGCTTTCCCACAGAGTTTCATAAGCCTGGCGGGATTATAAAAGCCTGGGGGTGGAAGTCAGGCTTGACTTGTACCCCCACCAGGCTAAGAATAGTTTATTTGTTATAGGGTTTTTGTATACACATATACACAAGAACTTCAGCAAATACAGTGATAAGTCATGGATAAAGGATCAATAAATTTTGGACACTTCAATTAGTGTCTGAATCGACTGATTTTAGTTTGCCTTTTTAAAGACTTTACAGTTGATGTTTAGGTATCACAAATAATATCTTCCAATAACAGTCATATTTTCACATTTCTTGTCAACTTTAAAACATTTTTAACTCAAAAACATGGTGGGTCGCAGGATGACTGCCCTAGAACTCCTACCACCGGGCTTAACAAGTTTTCTGTGGGAAAGCCAGGAGAAGGCATCGTACCTTCAGTGTTTTATCCCAGCTGCCAGTCATGATACAGCTGTAGTTTGGGGCTTTTATCCAGTGAATTGATTTGATTGGACCGTCATGCTGGGGAGAGAAAGGAGGAGACGTGTGAGATGAAATCAAGCTGATCGGACGGTGGACTTGGCGGGATCTCGGCCAACCTGCGCAATCTGCATCGCTTGGTTGCTGTTAAGATCCCACATCTTTGCCGTCTTGTCGCATGAAGCGGTGAACACCTTACTGCCATCCTGCGGAATACAAAACAAACATATCATGAGCTTTTTTGCAATCCAGCAGCAAATATCCAACACATGGATTCAGGGTTCATACACTTTTCCCACAATTAAAATTCAAGCACTTTACTAGCATTTTCGAGGAATGTTTTTAATTTTTTTTCAGCATCAAACTTTGGGGATAAAAACGACACAGATTAACTAAAAAGAATTTTTTTCTAAAAGTTTCAATTTATCATGACATCATTTATTACTGTTAATGTCTTATCACAACAGATTCATCACACTAAAACAATACAAGGTATGGTAAATGACATTGCTGATCCAATTAAATATTTAAACAAAATATACATAGAAAGTCACAAAAAATCTCTAAAAAAATTTTTTGCCAAGTTTTCTGGCGTCTAGCAAATAGAGATAATTTTGTTAATTCTAAGTGACCCAAAACATGAAGACTTTAGTCTGATTTAATTTCAGACAGTGAGAAAAAGTGTCCGTCTTTTTATTAAGTATACTAAAATATCACATTTCACCTGTAAATAATTCGGACAGTTTCGGACTTCAAGCGTTAGATTGCATTTATTAAGAAACTCTGCTTCTTTCAATGCCTTTACACATAAACCAAGCACTTTCCAAACCTTGAAAACACCTAAATGAAATTCAAGTGTTTTCAAGGATTTCAAGCATCCTGATGAACCGTGTAGGTTGTTTTATTTTTGCAAGATGACACCTACGTCGCTCCAGCAGACGCCCAGCACTGGACCTGTGTGCATCTGTTGGGCTTTGGGGACGGTCTGTCCATTGTCCTGCACCTCCCAACATCTCACCTGAAATCACACAGAAACAACTAAATCCAACTGCAAATGTGTGACTTTTGTCCTGTTTGTGGAAACGAAGCTGCGTTTTGCTTGTCATGTTACAGGATGGATTTGAGAGAAACACCTTCAAGCCCTGAAGCAAAACCTCGAAACCCAGAAATTGTTTGAGAAAATAAAGACAGTGTTGCAAGCCTCGCTTTACGCAACGTAGTGACCCAAAGCAATCCTCCAGGTTGGTCACAAACATTTGAACTAATACACAAAATGTTTTGTCTAATCAATCTTTATTTAGTCACACTTAGCACAATTTCATTACTAGCATGTTTAAAAAGGATGTTTTCCATCAGGCAACGAAAATGTTATTTTTAAATGAGAACATGGAACTCCTTTTCTTCATCCGCTTTAAATGTGACTAAGGCTAGAGCTTCTGAAACACATTGAAAACATGAATACCACTTAAATAAAATAATTCACCACAAAACAGACACTGCATCCAATGATGCTACCATAATAATGAATTTGACAGCTTGTCCCAGTTAAAGTAAGGACCTACATTCTCCGTGGAAAAGACCTTTAGAGCTCCGCTATGGTAATATTTTACAGCAGCTGCTCTCTAACAAGCACACTGGGTCACAAGTCGAATCCATCCTTGGTTTCTGTCTACGTGGATTTCCACTGATTGACTCAACAACCAACTCACATCATTCGCCCAGGATCCCGCAATAAGGAAGTTTCCCGGCATGGTTGGAGGACTGAACGCCAGGCAGCTGATGCTGTCATCTGGAGGCGAGGTCACTTCGACATCCTGGGAGAGAAACGTCAGGTCAGCAGGTGAGAGAGGGACGTGCAGGAGTCGCGGCTCCTGCACCACGTTCAGCGAGTTCCTTCAGTTTACCTTCATGGGATTATGACTGTCAGTCGTCGTGCTTCCAAAAACACCGGTCCCTCCGGTTCCGAAGCTGGTCCCCGTTCCGAACAAACTCATAATGCATCAAAGGCGCACCGAACGTGCGGCTGCGGGAAAAGGCGCAAAGATGAGCTCCCGTTATTAAACCCATCCATTATTTGTCATATTTACTATTTAAATGATGCATTACAGACAATGCGTACATACGATTGCGTACTGCAAAAGGCAGTACGCAATCGTATGTAGCGAATGTTGTCACAGGTGAAACTAGGTGATAGTATGACATCATATGGACTAGCTTCACAGCTAAAGTAACGGTATGCTAACAACATGTCAAGCGCCGACTGAATCTGGTGTACTCTAACACTCTTTTAAACAAATAAAATTATAAATTACCAATTATAAACAGCACTTTAGAATGACCTGAAGGTACAGGAAACTAGTCTCGGTTTCATAAAGTTGAGATATAAACGCGAATGAGAGGTTCAGACGCTAATGTTAGCGCCGTCCGTCTTTAGCTGCGGGGCTAAAAACGTTTTTAACTTCTTCATTCATCATTTTAAAATCAGCAGCTGTTTCCAGAAATACACGAAGCTTTAATTGGTTAAACTGGGTCATTAGCACAAGGTCTAAATATAATAAACGTTTATTATTACAGAGCAAAGGTGTGGCGCTTACCTCTGCAGTGCCTCTGTGTCGCAGTTTGATGACTTCCTTTTATTCGACGATTCCTTGGATGCTCGAAAACCAGCTCACAGCCTCGTTATCGCCACCTCCTGGATTGAAATGGGGAACGATGAAAATATCCAGAAGCTTCTTCTTTAAGAGTTGAATGATTCCCCAGCCGCAGTGTTGTGCTCGTCCTCATTTCTCTGTAAGAGAAACACAAATACAACAACTGCAAACTTAAGCATGTTTCCAAAAAGGACTTGAAAGAGAATGAAAACCTGTCGTGGAAAAGGTTCGGTGCGTGTGCAGGTATTCAGGCTGCTACACTTTTTAAAAATAATTCCGCGTTCTTCAGATTTGTGCACGTGTTGTGGTGTGTTCACGGCCAGGATGAGTGTTGACTTTAGCCGGGAATAAACTGCATTTAAGTGACTTGGCTCTCGCTTTAATTTCAGGGCATCAGGGACGAGTTACATTGCGTGACCTGCATGTGTCGGTGCATCTTGATCCAAATGCATGTGATGTTTTTCAGATTTTTTTTTTTACATTAATATAAGAAAAACACATGTCAGTTTCTTTCAGATTTTATTACATTACATGGTACTTTTTTAAATTTGAATGAATACAAATTTCTGTGGAATCTGTGTTTTTCTTTAAATTTATGACACTAACTTCCTAAAGACATCAGCATCTGATGGGTTAGGGGGATAGAGAAAGAAATGTTGTGTTTATATGACTCAAAACAAGAGAAAAGTCTTACACCGTGTGGCTCTGTCTGACTACATACAAAGACGATTTGACCAATTTAGAGAAACAAACTGCAGGCTAAATAATCACTGTTAAGGGGGCGCTGAGGTTTGCAAACGTTTGCGTCCCACTTGGACGACTCATGAGCTTATTTGAGTTTGCGAGGGATGAGTCACATTCCGTGACCTGCGTGTGCCGGTGTAAACATCTCCAGCTGCGTCATGTCTGCTGGGACTCAAAACTGTGTTTTCTGCCAATGTGGATGCTGCTGCTCATGACCTTTTGAAGACAACATAAAAAAAAAGATAAATGTTAATTTCATTCGATGAACTAATGCAAAGTAGTAGATAATTGTGAAAAGAAAAGAAAAAGATGGCTTTCAACTGTTTTTTTTTGGAGTGTTTTGTTTTGTTTGTTTTGGATGGATGGATGGATGGATCCACTTAAGAAATATTTTAATTTTCCGAACTTCACATCACATTTGTAGTTCAATATAGGCTATATTATCGTTTACTGATTTTTCCTGTCACAATTTGACTGTTTATTGGCGTGAAATGCACACTGATATGAAATAGGTACGTGAGACCTCAACACTGATCCAAACACTGCGTTGATGGCTCTGTTCAAAGCGTGTGGTCTAGTCAAAGTAGAGACCCAATTCTGATTGAGTAAACTTTCAGTTTGAGAACAGCATGAAAAGAAACAAAAAATGGAGAAAAAAAAACGAATTGCAAAAAATACTTGTAGTGAAAGTTGGCGAGTTTTGACTTGAAGAGAAATAAATACACATGTTCTTATTATATTTTATATTTTCACTGGCAAAGCGACTTCATATGTGTTCCACGCGCTCCTTTGTGCTGGTTCTTTGTTGCGCTGGGAACGCAACAAAGACAACAGGTGACATGTGGCAAATGTGGCAAAACTCAATTGAAGGCGCACAAACAGCGGCGGTGCACCTCCTACGCCGCAGTGAAGCTGACCTCGCTCCTCAGCTGCTCTGCTCCAGCGCCTCCGCAAGTCCCGTCATGCAGCCAGACGGCCGCTGATCGCTCAGCAATTAGGGGCGGGGCCTCCCTTTATTGTCTCGGTTCAAAGAATTTCTGCGCCGCAAAGGGGGGGATTATACATGGGGTTTGCGCCTTTTTCAATGCAGATTGTTTCACAACAATTCAAACCACTTTATGATAGACAAATAGGTGTGTGTGTGTGTGTGTGTGTGTGTGTGTGTGTGTGTGTGGGTGTGTGTGTGTGTGTGTGTGTGTGTGTGTGTGTGTGTGTGTGTGTGTGTGTGTGTGTGTGATCTCGCTTTAAACACCTGAACAGACTCATCCAGACCAGAAGGCTCTCTGACCCTGAGTCTTCAGCGGGATATCAAAGCTTCACACCCATTCATTTAAGATAATTGGCACTTTGTGTCTTCCATCCGCTCCTCCGTTTTAGAGCGTGCTAAAAACTGGCTGCTACATTAACAGCTCGATTGGATCACAGCTGGCTAATTTCTGTGTTTGCAAAAATAATAATAGTAATTAAAAAAATTATTAACAAAATGTTTTTTTTTGTTTTTATTTTCTAATTCTTATTTTGTCGTTCTCATCCAAGCAGCAGGCGGAGGGTTTATCGGAAATACAACAAGATTATGTCACCTCCATGTCAGAGAAGATTTTTAAACCTTCTTCTCTGTTTTTGGTTTCTTTTAAACAAAGCAGAAAAACAAAACAAAAAGGAAGAAAAATCCAACAATACGTTAGGGGAAGAAAAATTTAGTTTATCAATTACATTTGTAAACAAAACGGTAGAAATTTGACCCGTTTATTTCGGCGCATCTTTTTTTCTTTTTTTTTTTTTTTTTTTTTTTTTTTGCGGATTGGATTTTAGAAAACTTTACTGATCGGAGAGTTTGTTGTTGCTTAAGTGTCGCGTGTCGGTCCTTTTCTGATCCGCTCGCGCTCCTCCTCTGACGCAGCGCCGTAATTAAAGAAAAAAAAAAAAGTCTTTTCCCCAGTGGAGCCGCCAGAGAAGCGCGCGCGGGTGAATCACGGCTCCACTCTGCCGCGCAAACTGGGGATTGTGAATGAATGAATTAATGAATGAATGGATGAGTGAACGAATGAGTGACACACGGCGCTGGCAGAGGGAGGCGTGTTTTTAACTCTCTGCACAGGTCCGTGGATCCCCCGTGGATCAGATCGCGTCTCCTTTTGGATCGGAGCCGCGCGTCAAAAGTTCGGAGAGGGTTCGAGAGCAATTTAAGATAAATAAATAAAAAATGCTGGCGGCCGCTCTGTTCCTGGTGCTTTCGTGCTGGGGATCCTGCGCGTCGGCCACGCGCGTCTCCTTCTCCAACTTCTCCGTGGACAACGAGGTGCGCTCCAGCTTCATCCACCGGAGACTGCGCAGCCAGGAGCGCAGGGAGATCCAGCGGGAGATCCTCTCCGTCCTGGGCCTGCCGCACCGCCCGCGGCCGCTCGCTCACGCCGATCACAGCGCCGCGCCGACGTTCATGCTGGATCTGTACAACACCGTGTCCACGGAGGCAGCAGAGCCGCTCGCTCACCCGCGGTACACGGCGGCCCTGCAGGGTCGGGCGTCGGCGGCGGTGAGCCCGCAGGACAGCCGCTTCCTGGACGACGCGGACACGGTGATGAGCTTCGTCAGCC
This sequence comes from Poeciliopsis prolifica, assembly GCF_027474105.1. Classification (NCBI taxonomy): domain Eukaryota; kingdom Metazoa; phylum Chordata; class Actinopteri; order Cyprinodontiformes; family Poeciliidae; genus Poeciliopsis; species Poeciliopsis prolifica. The sequence goes on along the minus strand of NW_026562378.1, from coordinate 4,823,194 downwards.
TCGGTGAGCGCTCACACCCATTACTGCTGCCGTAACAATCAGGCTGAGACATGGAGATGTTTCGTCTGGAAAACGTCACAGCAGGTTAATATTTAATAGATGATGGGCTTAGTAACATTATTATTTTTTAAATTATTTTTCACCCTCAAAAGTGATTTTGAAAAAACAAAAGGCAAACACAGTTTTTTTTTTTACCCAAAATATGATTTAGGCAAAACAACAACAACAACAACAACAACAAAAAGAAACCATAAAAAATAAATAAATAAATAAAATCCCTTCTCAGGCCATTATTTTATTTTTCCTAACGTCATCCATAAAGAACAACTAAACGCTTCAGAGGTGAAGAAAGAACATCCTCTGTCATTTGTCAGTGGTTTTGTGTAAGATCACAAAAATATATATATATATATTTATTAAAGCAGAAGAAAATAATAATTTAAAAAACTAACCTTTTGATGAAGCCATATGAATGTGGGAATGTGGGGGAAAAAACAAGGAAAATCTAAATTTCAGTAGCTTTCTTTAACAGCAGTACACTCACACAGTTTCACTTTTATTCCACCTCAGATTAACTCCTTTTTTTCTGAATTTATGATCAATGGAGGGCTGCACAGTGGAGCAGTGGGTAGCACTGTTGCTTTGCAGCAAGAAGGTCCTGGGTTCGATTCCCGGCCCGGGGTCTTTCTGCACTGAGTTGGCATGTTCTCCCTGTGATGGTGGGTTCTCTCCAGGTTCTCCGGCTTCCTCCCACAGTCCAAAAACATGACTGTCAGGTTGATTGGTCTTTCCAAATTCTCCGTAGGTGTGACTGTGTGTGGTTGTTTGTCCTGTCTGTCTCTGTGTTGCCCTGCGACAGACTGGCTACCTGTCCAGGGTGAACCCCGCGTATCGCCCGGAACGCATCTGCAGATAGGCACCAGCACCTCCCGACCCCATTAGGGAGAAGGGTGCTCAGAAAACGGATGGATGATCAATGGATTTTCTTGTTTTGTTGCTTTAAACATCCATCAGTCTCCAGATTGGGTCATTTCCCAGTCAGTTCCAGAGCCCAGGCCCACATCATCAGCACTCCACCACTGTGCTGGATGTGTGTGTTGGACCTGGTGCAGGCTGCGCTCCAAGCAGCCAGGCTTCTCGTCTTTTGGGGACCCGGCAGTTCAAAGAACATTGTTCCAGAGGTTTTGTGGTTCATCACAACGCAGCTGTGCAAAACCCACAATGTTCGGCCCTGAAGTCGTTTTGGAGAGGAGACTCTTTTGTTGTGGCATTCCTGCTAAAATAGACGTTTGTCTTTCGTAACTTTCTTGGTTTTGGAGTTCTTTGTAATCATACTGTCATTCAGTTCAACTTTTTTGACGTCCTCAGTGATGTTTGAAGAGAGTTGGACATTCTGGCGATGGGCTTTCCACGCATGGGAAGATGGTTTCAAATGTCTTCTGCTCGTAAATCATCTTTCTGCGTGAAGGGTAATTGTGATCATAAAAGTCGTCCCGTGTTGAATTTCTCCTCTATGAGTGCTCACGCTGTTGTCTTTTCTTCTTGGTGTTGTGTTAATTCATGAGATAATCAAAAGCAGAACATTTGCCCTTTTGTTGAGGTGATCACAATTGCTCATTTTCACTTGGCAGCACCTGATTCCGTTGCTCTTAAAAGTGCAGCATCATGAATTATTAGGCACATAGTGCCATATTATAGATCAATCAAGTAACTATGTTCCCTTCAGTTGCTGTAGAAATGCTGAAGGTGTCTAATATGACTCAAAAGACGTCTGAATTTGTGTTTTAGTGCCTTGAAACTGGGCCTCTGTCTCTTTAAAAACCCCAACTCTTTCTGAAACTCTGCCTTCAGGAAGTCAACACAACACGGCTCCTCTGTTATCCCTTAAACGATGCTTTTACCAACATTTCACTGAGAAGTAGCTTGATTAAAGTGCTCATCATATGAACAGCTCCTGCTAATTGCTGCTGGCTAGTCTGAAGGAGCTGAGAGGGGGAGATACGACAGATAGCTGCGCTGAAGGTGAGCTAGGACACTCATGAGGAGAAGCTTCATTCTCGAAGGCGGTGCTATGTCCATGGCGTGGTTGTCATGGGAGATTAAAGGATTTCTTAAACATGCATGAAAGAACGAAGGCAACGCCACAGGTGTGATTTTGATAAGGGGATATCATTATAACATGTTGTAAAGTTCGAAATAATCAATTTTACTTAATAGTGCCCCTTTAAAGGATTATCAGATATTGAGGATGTGGAGGCTGTCACGCAGTTTCACATAATTGAGGCCAAATTCAAATGAATTTGGAACATGGTAGAAAGCAGTTCTCATTGATTCTTGGTACTTCATAATAATTAAAGGACTTCCTTTCAAAACATGTACCTGTGAATTGTTAGCAGTGTGTCAGTAGGTACCTCTGGGTTGCTTTTATTGCGATAAATTGTCGCCATGCTGCACACTTCGTGGCCACATGCATACATCTGATTTCTCTGCTCAACCTTACAGCCTAACGGGTAACTGAGTTTCTTGCAGAGCTGCCGCTCTGGATTCTGCTCCAGCGGTTTGTGACCGGTCAGTGACAGATGAAACCGAAGTGGCATTGAGTTAATAAAGGCAGGAATCCAAGTTGTTTGCCTTAGAGGCGAAAAGCTCTGAAGTGTGTGTATGCGTGTGTGTGTGGTGGGGGAAGCAGTAGGCGGTATGGTGTTTGTGCTTGCTTTGTTACACCAGCAAACCTGCCTCGGGGCGTGGACCGGGTGAAGAAAATGAAATGTAGTTTTTGCCATCCCTCATATCAGCATTCAAAATGTACGCCCTAAGTCGACGGTAAAACAATCGGACGTCGTGAGAACGTCCCATTCTGCGCAGCTATAACGGTGAACTTTTCACTTCAGCTAACGAGATGTTGGTGTTTGGAAATATGTCTCCAAACACCAAAGGCGCATTCATGCGGTTTCACATTTGGAGAGTGCTGAGGCAGGAGAGGGAGGAAAAAGACAAAATATAGACAACTGCTGGGTGGCATTTCTACTTTTGAGCTCTCTTCACCCAGCTGTTTTTCTCCACCGCATCTGACTGAAGGCATTGTTTCCTGGTGGCTTTACAATCGTTTCAAGACGTCCTTCCAAATGTGACACGCCGATGCTGCTGATGATTTGAGATGGGGCATAAATGGCAAACAGGCACGCTGTAAATAAACACTTGGGTGCGCAGCAAAGTCAGGAAAGCGGTAATCAGTTGGTGGGAGATCTAACAAACCAGCACCCTCCGGTTGGATTTCATAAACACCGTTGGTTTAAGGCTGGTTGTAACAATTGATTTGGTCTACTTTTCTAAAAAAAGAAAAAAATCTCCATAACCTGAGATTTGTCTCATAATGTTAGGGGTCAATTAATTGAATAACCTTTCAGAATCACTCCTTGAAAATCCTAACAATTGAAAGACTGTTTAGTCATTTGAACCTATTATTTTTGGTTGAAAACGTCACCCAGTGTTCTCTGCATGAACCATATGAATTTATGATATCTGGTGACGACGCAGCTGTGGAAGAATCGAGAAATACTTTTTGAACCAAAGCAGGGAGAAACAAGCTTAGACCATAGCAAAATGGGTCATTTTGATATTTACTTTAATTGTGCTATAAAACTTCATGCACGTACTTATTTATTACTCAACTTATGCGTGGTTTATTCAATGGTCCTTGTGGGTTTTTTGTATGATGAACATCATTGTCAAAGTTTCCAGGAGACTGAGACAGAGTTCCGCGTCGATAAGAAGTTTCACAATTCACTTCACTTATCAAATAACCTTTCATAACATGCAATTACAACCTCCGACTTTGCGACGAAATTGATTTACTGTAAAAAGAAAAGAGAAACGTCCATGTAGGTTCATTGTAGCCGTGGTGCTGTGTGGCCCCGCAGCCTCGGCAGCGATCTGTAGTGTCGAAATGTCTCCCAGAGGGAAGTTTGCATATCTGAGGTCTGATCTGTGCAGCTAATGGGCCCAAACGTAAACACACCAAGTCCTTACAAGCAATTATTGCTTTCATAAAATCACCCCTTGTTCCCCCTGCAGCATTTAATTGCGGTCAAACAAATGACTCGCAGGGTTCAGAATGCGGCACTCAGGGCCCCTGGCATGTGTGTGTTTTTATGTTGTTAAGGAGGGTTTTCAGAGGACTGTGAGTCATCGTGTGGTGCCGTAAAAGAAACCTTCCGGATTTTCTTCTCTTCTTCTTCTTCCTCTTTTTTTGGCCAGGAGAAGATGTGAGGATGTTCTTCTCAGGTGTTCACAAACCGCCCACTGGCTCTCTGGATGATGTCATGGGGATGGATGGATGGTTGGTGCTTCAGACTGAAGGGGGGCAGAGAGTTCTCTACTGAAGAAACATCTCCCAGCTTTTCCTGCTTTTCATTTATTTCTTTTTTAACCATTGGTGGGGGAAAATAAAAAAAAAACCCTTCAGGATGGGTGGAAACCTTTGCGGTGCCACCGGTTACCGCTGTTCCGCTTTTTCTTCTCTCCAATCAAAAGGAAATCGCTGCGTGGCGACGCACTGCGAGATGATTACGGAGGTGTGGTGGGCGCCGACCCGGGCGGTGAGGGCGCGCATGAAATTGGCCTGTGGCTTTCCGTACTTTTGTGTCGCGCGTTCGAGGAAGTGCACTTGCTGCTGCTGCTGCGGTTTTCCGGGCAGAGCCCGAGCGAGGCCTTTTCTTGTGGTCAGCACATGTGTGCGATTTTCAAACGGAGAGCCAAGGCGAGCCACGAATGGGTTTTTATCTTCCTTCCACCCCACATAGTGGTATATAAGGGGTGTGTGTGTGTGTGTGGAGGGGGGGTTGAGTTAAATAATGTTTACATTAGTCATTCCACTCATGGAAGTTGGATTTTTCTTTTTTGTTTTTGTTTTCTGACAGAGAGCTTCCAAGCGGAACACCCAGCAGAGGGACGTTTAAATAAACAACAGTTTACCACCGACTGGTTCACCATAATAAACTGCTTTTTATTACGCCTTTTATTGCCATATGCTCCCCCTCACACACACACACCCACCCACACACACACACACGATTGAATGTGTCTCATTTGGGATTTTATGGGGCAGACTTGGGGTCACCACCTTTCTCAATCCAAAGCGATTTATCTGCCTCTTGGTCTGTCGGTATACATCTGGGTCAGAGCTGCAGAAATCTGCAATTCTTCTAAAAAAAAAAATGTTTTTTTAAAAAAAATTAAGTGTAACACCAACTTTTTTACGTGTGTATTACAGGAAATTTGTTTTTATTTTTTAATAAAAAAAAAACGTACATTTTTGTTTGATTTTAGAAAAAAAATTAACTTGCATAAAACGTTAATAATAATATTAATAATAATAATATCCTGTGGGACCTGCAGATTTTGATTTTGAGTCTTTAAATCTAAGTTTTCCATGGAGTAATTTATGTATTAATTCGTAGATTAATGTGCATGCTTGTCCCTGTCTTATTTTTATCTAGTTTTTTTCACATATATTTAGTCATATTTAAGTTGCTTACAATATCAAACCTAAGTGTATATAATTAAAAAAAAATTTATCACTTGTATATGAAAAGTAATATTGTATTTATTTATATGCAACACACTGGATAAAGTAGCTTGTCGATGAATAAGCAGTTTTCCCTTGGGAAACAATAAAATCTTTCTGTAATATTCGTTTTTTAAACACATTTTTCCTATGAAAAAGTCAATCTTTGCAAACAAAATTGCAAGAAAAATTTTAAAAAGTTCGCAATCTAATGGAACAATTTTTTTTAAATGAATGAATGAATATATTATTATTAATACTATTTATTTATTTTTACACACATTTATGTAATGCAAACATATTGTTCGCAGATCTGTAAATGCTTGGGGGCTTTATTAGAGAAGGTTGATGAAACAACAGCATCATGTAAGAGTCAAAGTTGTGGAGATTATTTGTGCAGAACCTAATTTTGCCTTAAAGGGGAAAAAATGGGAGGAAGAAAGCTTGAGTTGCAAAAACAAACAAACAAACAAACAAACAAAAACCTCAAGAAATTCCAGTGGCTCTTTGCAGAGAAACAGCAGATGTGGAGAGCGAGGCTCTCTGAAGAGACGAGGCCTGGCAGTGGATCATCCTGAACACACCATTTTGAAGGTAAAGCATGGTACTGGTACTATCATGCTGTGGGGAAGCTTCTGTTTGCCAGGGAATGAGGTCAATAAATTTTAGGCTAATTCTTTGAAGAGAAGCAGCATGTGAGTGGTGGCATAGTCATTTGGACGAAGTTTTAATCAGTCCCTTTGTCCCTTTCTCCATCTGCCAGTTGACAGGGGTCGTGACCTCCTGGTCCGTCCGCACACGCAGGCGTTTCGTTTCGACGTTTCCCGTATTCCACAGGGCGAGGCCATCACTGCCGCAGAGTTCAGGATCTACAAGGACTTCATCAGGGAGCGTGACGGGAATGAAACCTTCAGAGTCAGCGTCTACCAAGTCCTCCAGGAGCCTCCAGACAGGTGAACATGTCCTGGTGTCACACTCTTCGTTCCTGCTCAGCACATTTCATCGACGCCCCAACAGTACGAACCACAAGAGAGTTAGGCATCTTATTTTCCATCCCTCTCTCATTGATGATTGTGTCAAAACTTTCGGCAGTTTTGGAGTCGAACAGACGGGATTTTAATCAGTTGGGTCTGACTTAAACGAGCTCCAGACTTGTTTATCGCAATTTAAAAAAATAAAAAATAAAGACAGGATGCAAACACGAGGATATGTTTAATTTCTCCCAGACTGGATGGACTCCAGCAGTGTGCAGGGCAGAGCAGTGAAGTCCCTTAACTCGCTCACGCTTAGCAAAACGATTGGGGGAACATTTTCCAGGCGACCTTTAAAGTGCTTAAACGTCGGATCGGTTTGTCCGATTGCCCTCATGTGGTCCGGATAAGCATTTGAACGTCAGAGCCCAAATGTTCCTGCAGACAGACCTTAGTGTTAATTGCAGAAAACACGGAGACTTTCTCCGCAGCAATTTCTGGCCTCGGTATCCAAACAGGACTGTTCTCAGGAGACCTGCAATTTCGCCGCCCTCCTCGCGCCACAAGTGACACCAAATATCCCTTGGACGTCACATGTAGTTACTCCGCCGTTTTTGCCCGTCTCGCTCACTGTGTTTTGTTTGCCAGCTTCTGTTTTGCTTCTTCGTCGCCGCTTTCGGTATTCAAAATACCTTCTCTAATTGCAGCTCGACGAGCATCTCCTAAAACTGCACCTTTTCGGACTAATCAAAACCTCAAGCGCTTGGAGCTCAACCGCTGCTGTGGCGTTTGGATGAAAGAGATCTTGAGCTTTTTGCTTTGCTCCCCCCGCCTCCCGAGTCCCAGTAAATCTGCTGCTCTGTGGAGCAAGTCTTGTAAAAAGTTGCAATTTGGGCAATCATTTCTTTCATGCTGAAACAAAACAATCAGCAATTGTCTTGTGGAATTCTTCTCCAATGGAATAGACAGCATATTTTTTTATCCCTTTTGGTTCTTTTGCGTTGACGAGGGTTTTTCTTTCTTTTCAAAAGGGGTGATTCAGTAATGACCTTTTTTTTTAATCTATATTTTCTTTTGGTCTTTAAATGAAAACACATACAAAAGGCTAGTTAGACAATAGAAAGACTGAAACGTTATCCTCACAAGCAAAGGGTAAAAAAATTACTGGAGAAAATGTTCAAACGTGTAACTAATTTATATAACATGTTTCTGAAGTCATTCTTGCACTATATTTATCCATGCCGCCAGTGTATCAACACAAAGTACTGACTAATTATTAATCATAAGACAAATTATGCCTGGTTTCCACTTGTAAACATCTTAAAAGACGAATTATTTTCCCTGAACTTCTTCGAAAAACAAAATCCAATGCAACCGACTGTCTTCAAAAGCCACTTCATTGGGAATCTGAATCCACTCATCCAGCTGTTCTGCCAAGGCCTCAGAGGCTCATTAGAGAACAATCAGAGAACGTCCAGATTAAGAAGCACAGCAGACAAGTCAGGGATTAAGTTGTGGACTAGTTTAAGTCAGGGTTGGGTTTGTAAAATAGAATCCCAAACTCTGGACTTTTAACGTAGCGCTGTCTGAAAACGGAAAGACTTTGGCACAACCACAAACATGCCCTCTGCCTAAACTGACAGGTGGACCAATGGGAGCGTTAATCATAGCCAAGAGGTCCATGGTAACGGTGGAGGAGCTGCAGAAACCTGAGAATGGGTTAAGAAAACCGACTTTTACAGAAGAGTGGTGAAAAGCTGAAAGAAACCCATGAAAAGTCTCAACTAACATTCGTACCAAGTCATACAACAACAACGGGAATCGCATGGATAGATTTAGATTGATTGAGACTGAAGTCCAGTTTAGCATTGGAGAGTGATCTAACCTGAAGATCGATTTTCGGAGATGCTTTATTTAGCCTTTAGCTTTATCTCAGACCTTTAGCTGCTCAGCAACAAGGAATGGACATCAGTTCGATGGGCAAAGTTTATGGAGACATACAGTAGCTGCAGAGACTTGTAGCTGCAATTGTTGCAACATTTTTTGTAGTTGATGCGACTACGATATCAACGTTAAAGAAAAACATCATCTGCGTACAACATGCGCATTTTGAACTAATTCTAAATTGTTCTAAAGTGATATTCGGTCTTTCTGTCTGGACCGAACCAACAGCATGAATAAGAGTAAAGACCTTCATTTCCATAAAAAGAGGGTGATCATTGTGGTGCCAGAAGTACTTGGGTGTTTGATTTGGGTCAGTGAGTCTGACGATGCTGGTAAAATGACACCATTGTCATTCACAGACGACCCCAAACAGACCCGAAGGCAGCAGGACAAGTCACCTTGGCGTCTGCAAGCAGCTCAGTTGTCTTTGAAATTCATTACAAAGACAAGAGGTCTGAGAGCTGAACTGCTGTTTATGTGAAAACTGGTTTTGGAGAGTGAGCTAGCTTTTAAAAAAAAATTAAAAATTATATATACAGCTCTTTATACGCTTATGTTTGAATAAATTCAACATTGCTCTTTTATTCTATGAACTACTGACAACATGTCTCTGAAATTCCAACCAGAAATTGAGCATTTATTTGAAGAAAATGAGAAATGGTCAGAATAATAAAAAACATTCAGCGCTTTCAGAACTCAAGTATGCAAAGAAAGCAAGTTATTATTCATTTAGAAACAACAATAATATTGTTTTAACTCAGGAAGAGTTCAGAAATCAATATTTGGTGGAATAATCAGGTTTTCAATGGGATTCAGTGCAGTGGGCTCTTCATTTTTTCCAGAACTGTATGTTATAACCTAAACACCAATTTTTAAAATACATTTTAAAGGACAAGCTCACTTTTGTTACATAAAGGAGGTATCTAAAAATCACTGTCTTGCATGTTTTCTCAACCCAAGAAAGGTTTAGATCTTCAATTATCTTGGTGTATAAAATTAAATATTTTTTCTGTTCTCAGCAATAAAAAGCTGCATGTGTCATCTTTTACTTGAAAATGTTTGCCAAGTTTAAAGACCAAGTGAGTTTATTTCAGAGTAAAAGGTTTCTAATGTGAGATTATGTTTAGATTATTCATCCGCAACCTTTTTTCTCTCTTTTGGTTGAGTGGAGTCGACCGGCTTTAAAACAAGAACTTTGTTGCTGATCTTGCTGACGTTTCCCCCCAAATGTGGAAACATTAACGTTATCAATTGACTATCACACAACATTTTTGCTCTTCCAGCGAAGTGGCGCTGCTGCTGCTGGATCAGCGAGACGTTTGGGCTTCGGATGACGGATGGCTTGTGTTTGACTTGACCGCCACCAGCACCCTGTGGCAGCTCAGCCCGGAGCAGAACCTGGGACTGCACCTGGTTCTCGAGGACAACCACGGTCAGTACCCGCTGTCGCTCAGCACCGACATCACAAAGTTTGTATTTACAGAAGAAACATGGAACCAGAACTGAAAATGCAAAAGGAATCTGGATAAAAGCTACTTTGTTCATTTTTGCACTTTTTCTTGCTTTGGTAGCAACAAGAGCCGTAATATTAATAATAGTAGAACCATAACTACCAGTTCTTTGTGTAAATACCAACAAACTTTGTCCGATATCACCATTAAAGTCAATTATTGAAGTTCAGGGGGTTATAAAATAGTGTTCATATGATCTGAGATGATCTGTGCATTTTTCACATTTACTGTAGAAGAATAATTCCCGTTTTATTGGAACTTAGATTTGTATTTTTGCTACATTTAGCCAGTTCTTTATACTTTAAAATAAGATTAGCTATCATTACTATGAAGATGACACACAGCTCTACATGACAACGTCATCAGGTGACCCATTCATGCACTGAAGAGATGCTGAGAACGAGTCAGTATGTGGATGTGCCACACCTTTCCGACAAAAACAAAACTGGACTCATCATCTTTGGAGCTAAAGAGGAAAGATCAAGAGTCAGCTTGCAGCTTCTGTCATTACAGCTGGAAACTAGCAATCAACCCTGAAATCTGGGTGTAGTGATGAACCGTCATCGACAAGTGAAGACAACTACAAAGTTGGCCTTCTATCATCTGATGAACAATTACAGAATCAAAGGTCTAATATCCTGTTTGATTACCAAAAGTGAAAAAAATCTGACAACATATTTAGTATTTGTTTGATGATGACTTTTGAGAAATTGGTCACAATGTTTTTATGATGTAAAGCACTTTGAACTGCCATGTTGCTGACATGCGCTGTACATGACTTACATTTTGCCCTGCAAAGGCCAGAAGAGAAATCCCCAAAGAGCTGGACTGCTGACTGGGAGCGGGCCTAAAGACAAGCAGCCTTTCCTCGTTGTCTTTTTTAAAGTCAACGAGGTGCGGTTCCGCAGCGCTCGCTCGGCCTCCGGCCAAAAAGGACGGCAGTCAAACCGCTCCAAACAACAGAAGGCGGTCCAAGAAGCACTGAGAGCAGCAGAGGCTGGGACTGGTACTTAAGATGTGAAATATTGGCAGCATAGAGCGAAGGCCTTCCTGATGTTTTGTGCTAAAACTTTGGTTTTGCATGTTTCAGATACCCTCAGATTATCAAAAGAGGGCTGTAAGAAACACGAGCTCTATGTCAGTTTCAGAGATCTAGGATGGCAGGTAAAAAGCAAAGGATATCATTTCACAAGCAGTTTGATCGTAGGCGGCGTCAGTGACTGTGGTTGTGGTTTTCCTCCGATCAGGACTGGATAATAGCGCCGGAGGGCTACGCTGCGTATTACTGTGAGGGCGAGTGTGCTTTCCCTCTCAACTCCGACATGAATGCCACCAACCACGCCATCGTGCAAACTCTGGTAAGTCCCAAACAGTCCCTGATCGCTGGCAGTTTCACAGCAGCCTCTGCAGATTAACACGTACTTCCTCTAACTGCAGGTGCACTTCATCAACCCGGAGACAGTCCCCCAGCCCTGCTGCGCCCCAACGCAGCTCAATGGCATCTCGGTGCTGTACTTTGACGACAGCTCCAACGTCATCCTCAAGAAGTACCGCAACATGGTGGTCAGAGCCTGCGGCTGCCATTAAAGGGTTTTTTAAAAAATGCCTTTAGCTTGACTTCTGCAAGTGTAAAAGAATGTCAAGAGGCAGAAAGAGGAGTGGCTGGACACAAGAGAAGATGGACTCTGGTCTGCAAACGCTTGGGCCAAAGTGGTGAATAGCGATGACAAGGAGCAGCTACAGCGGACTATGTCTAAAAGGAGAACATTTCAGACTTTTCAAGCACAAACCAATCTTAGAGGAAGTTAGCAGTTTGCAGAGATTGGATCTGAAGCATCACATACTGGATTTGCAGCGGAGGGTCCAGTCTTCTGAATGAATCTGGGTTTCCTGGGTCAGGTGTGCGACGTTTGACAGCTGCCCACACTACCCAGCCAAAACATTAGTCACACCGGATCGCCTTTAGCTTTCCTGCACTGAAAGCCTCTGCAGTTTGTCCAGATTTGCCTAACGTTTTCCCCTCCATCTTTTAGACACGATGGGAAAGTCACACTGCTCTGCATGTCCCAAAGATTCTCTGTTGAATTAAGGTTTAACCGCATGCAACTACTCCTGCACAATTTGAACCCAATGAATTCTTGGATGATTGGTTGTTTTTTAAGAGACTCGGCTGTTTAATTCCAATCCCCTGATTTTCCTTCACCTTGTGTGTGTGGAAATGTTTTTATTTTTACCATTGAACATAGCCTTGAGTTGGTTAATTTTATCAAAAGCTTAAAGCCACAGGATGTAACTTTTTAAAAAAAAAAAGTTTGATTGTTTCATTTGTTATGAAATATGTAAAAACATCTTTATATATGTATATATATGTAGCACCATAATTCAGCTTTAAATAATCTTTTTCTATGAAAGAAAACGATCGTGATAATTTTGTCCAAAAATATTTTTTACATAAGAATGATGGTTGTTCTTAATATTGATCCCAATTTTAAAGACGCACTGGACAGTCGTTGACTCCATTTCAGTAGTTCCAGGAGTCATTTGCCTTTGCATTGCCAATAATTTGAGCTTACTGAAGCCCATTGCCATATTTTTTATGATGTGACTTCTTGCAGGGTTGTTCCAAGAAACGAGATGCTGCTCATCGCACTGCTGAGGGTAAATAACTTGTCACCTGCTGAAACTTGCAATCCATGCTGTAATTACCCAGTGGGAGGCTCTTACCTGTTTTCTTTATTAAGTCCAGTTGATGATATGTTTTCCACCTGGCAGTGTAGAGGGACAAAGTTGCGGTGATTCATCTTTATAGAGTGTCCATTACCTGTAAACAACAGCTGCCCTGAAGTGTCGAACCAAAGCTGCAGAGGTTTAACTTTGCCTGATTAAAAAGGTCAAATGGAAACAGCGGATGCAGGCGGTGTTTTTATCTACAAGAACACTCACACAAGGTCCTTTTGGGTTTGAAATGGCGCAAAAACAAAAAATACGTTTAAGCAGATTTAATTATGTAGCTGGAACCAGCTAAATACCCTATCGGCTCAGAGAGTTCATGTGTGTCTGTTTGCAGAACAATATGGAAAATCTGCTGTTGCTCCTGGGCTCTGTGAAGAATTTATTGAACGAAAAGCTGCAGGTGGTGCTATTTCCTCAATCAGGAGCTCAAGAAATGAATTGGGAGACAAAGTAAAGGTGGACTGAAAACCTCTCTGTGAATTAGCTTTGCGGAGACGTTCACCAAATCAGCTCTTTGGTGAGCTATGGAAATTATTGCAAACCTTAACAAAAGGTCAAATGGAAGAGGATGGTTAGAAATTGTGACATAGGAGTCCATCGAGCTGGACTTCAATTTCTCCATTTGTCCAGGTTTGAGCAATTCAAACCTGGACTGATCTCAATCTTAGGCAAAAATAAAAAAAAGATGCTGAAAAAAATATACTCTTTTGCGAGTGCAGAGAAAGACTAACAGATTAACACTAAAAGCATGGAATAGTTCAATGAATAGTAACTCTTAGATTTTGAGTTACAGTTCAGATGCCGACCTGGTGATATAAAAGAAAAACAGCTGAGATCCCTTCAGAGGTCTTGGATTAGGCCTCAACTTCAACATTGCTGTTTGGCCTCATGCGCAGCTATATTTTCTAACAGCGCTTACGCTTTGCATAGTTGCACGCAACAAAAAATTTACTGGTTGCAGCTGAAAACGTGATTTAGTGATATTTATATTCTTCTGCTGCGTTCACACCAAAAGCACTTTGAGCGCCAGGCGCATCTGGCTTGCATTCAAAGTCTATGTGGAGGGGCGTCGAGGCGCGTTTTAAGCATTGAACGCAGCGTGATTTCAACCTAATGAATGAAATCAACATATTGGATGTAAAGAGCATCCAATATGTCCGACAAATAGGCCGGCAATGGAAAACAACGGCTTGAGCGATTTTGACACACGAAATGTTCAAAGTGCACACTCGTCAAACGTGAAGGGTCGGATGCGTTTGGCGTGTAGTTTTTGACCATATCAAAAACTATACCTGCTCGTCAGTTTTTATGTTTTCGAAGTGAATCCAGCCCTCTTTGAAAACTGGTCACTTGATATTTCGTCCTACTCCAAACTCCAGTGAAATTCCTTCACTAAACTCGTCGCTGTTGCATTTTCCCATTTTATCTAAATCAGATCAGAAATGCTTTCTTCATCCAGCTGTCCTCGGCTACAAAATGAAAACAAAGAGAGATAAAGACTTACAGATTAAGCCACGTGATTCACTCTTTAATTTCATCCCATTAAGAATGATTTGGGTGGTGTTTTTTTTTTTTTACACAATTTCAACTTGAAAGAACCAGAAAAAAAAAAATAAATCAAGTATCTCTGCTTGGTGCTTCCATGGTGTCACAGCCCACGCAAGTCAGAAACACAGATCCTACATTGAAGAGAGAGGTAGAACGAAGCTTTACAAGTGTTGCAGTACAGATTCAGTTGGTTCACATGTTATTTGGCAGTAGAGAGCTGAACTTTAGATCCAGTGAAAGACCTGAGAGGCGGAAATCCCACGAAGGAGCAGATATTGTCAGAATTGCAAGAAAAGGAGTTTAAATCTGAGCAGTGCAACTCACCAAGGCAACATCAGTTCATGCTTTGGTTCTCCGTTATCACTTAGCGACATATTACTTAACCTTTAACCCTGAGAGGTGAGCTCAGTGTAGCTGTCCTCTTTAGCTGAGACTACTTAAAAGCCAATAAAGATGACAAGTCAAGCACAGAAGCAAGAGGTAGAAAGACAATACGCTGATCACAGCACAAATCCAAAGAAACCCCAGATCCTCAGTGCCTTACAAGACCGTTCCCACCCCTGAAATTTTTCCGATTTTTGTCACGCTACAACCACAAATGCCTTTTTTTAGGAGCTTGTGTGGTGGACCAAGAAGAAAATGTTTGTGGTTTCCATGTTTTGTTTTTGTTTTAGAAATAAAACAAATTGCAGTTGTAGTTTTTGCGACAATTACAGCTGAGAGTTTTTTTTGGTGCCATGTCCCTTTCATCTTCGCAAATTCTGGACAATTATTATTATGAGAACAGCTTTAAAGCTCAGCCAGACCGACTATGATCAGCAATTTCCAAGTGTTACCACCGGGGCCAGATTTACAAGGACGTGGGCCCCTGGACTGGAACCAGTGTTGGTGCACCAGATCTGGCTCCAGAGGCATTTTGCTGGGGGACACAGTAAAAACGAGGATTTAATTTAAGCAGTATGACAGTGCTGAGTAATTATGCTCAGATTAGCATAAACGTTAGCTCAGACACAGCAGAAATCTAAAACTGTTTTATCTCTGAAGTCAGTTTCTTTAAATGGAAAATAAATTTGATCAAGAAAGAGTAGCGATAGTTATAAAACTACTCCTACGTATTTTTTTTCCCTTAAAAAAGTTACTCAAGTAAACGTAACCAGTACTAACCACCTCTGACAATTTTCTTTTCACTTTTCAGTTTTGTGCTACTTTGTATAGGTCAGTCACGAGGAAATTACTCTGAAGTTTGTGGTTTTAATGTGCCAAAGTGTCAAAAAGTTCAAAAGGTGTGAATGCTTTTGCAAGGCACCATATATCATTGGACAGCCAATGATAGCTGACTGTCCATAGAGGTTGAGTTTCACGGGGCCGAACAGTGCCTCCTGCGGGACGCCTTCATCCCCGTTCCCTGCTCCCCTGAGAGCTCCTTCAGTTCAGGTAGAACCTGGCTGCACAGCGCAGTGTTTGCCTCTGGGGAATCCAGCCTGTCCTCAGGTTCCTTGGGGCCGATTTTTGGCTGTGGGGAGTCTGACGGCAGCGGCTCGGGAGCGGAGACGGGCGTGAGGGCCAAGCAGACGTCTCCCACACTGAGCTGGCGGCACTGCAGGCCGCAAAGACGGGCCGTCTTCTGGGGGCTGCAGGACGACCAGCCCTGCCCGCGCACAAAGAAAGGGTACTCCACGTACACATCCACCAGCTCCTGAAGGAAGGACGTACACACACACACACACACACACACACACACACACACACATATAAAAGCCAATTAAACAATATTGTCAATATTTTAGCAAAATTGACTTAAATCCCATCCAGATTCAACAAGACATCCTACTTTAAATAGAAATCCTTATTAAACTGCACAATCACACACCAGCTGTGACACCTCTGATATCTGGACTGGTGACAGTCACATTTCACTGCAGGAAAAAGAAAACACAAAACCAGTCTGGTTTTGTGTTTTCTTTTCCCTGACACCAGAATGACACTGGGAAGCACAGCTCATGTGTGAAGTTAAAGAAACAGCACTTACGCCACCTGGTGGCAGGAAGTGGAAACTGTCAAAGATTGCCATCACACCCCCAAGCACCAAAATATTCTAATAGCAGCATCACTGTTATATTTTCACTAAAGTGAAAGGAAAAATTAGCCGTGCTAGAAATTACTCAAGCAAGAGTGAAAAGATACTGTGAAAAAAAGCTACTAAAGTTCAGAGTAATTGATCAGAAACTCTGATTTATCATTTTAAAATGACAGAATGAGGCACACAAAAAAGTAGTTATGCGCATATCATGGTATTTTAAAGACTAAAATGAAAATATATATAAACAGCATCATTATAAAATACTCATTTTAAACATAAGAAACATTTAAAATAAAAAAAATATGTAAATTTTATAAAACCAATATAAATAAATGTCGCAGTTGAGCTTACAAACTATTTATTTTCCAAACTTAAAGCTTTGTTTCCAAACTAAACACATAACATCTAATCTAAATATTCGTCCAACAAACTAAATATTTAGCTCAAACCAAACATTTCTAGCTGGCTAAATGTTTAGGTGGCTAGCTAAACATTTAGCTAACGTTGCAATTAGCTTGTTGACGAGCGGAAGTGGACTGCTGAAATAAGAGCTGGGTTTGAGAACTTGAATTATTTTCCCGCTGCTGGCGAGACTAAACCGCTTCAATCGTCGCTTGGGTAACATTGTCTTCATTTATTAATCGTGGACTCCTTCACTCTCCATACTAGTTAGCTGAACAAACAGGACCAAAACGAACATTACAAATGGCGGCAGCTTGGAATTAAAAGTCTAATTTTTGTTTTCAATTTGGAGAAACCACTTGTGTTTAACAATTACATTTGTTCTTGTTTGACTTGTTTATGTTAAGAACAGCAGCTGCACTTGTGGGCGGATGTTACAGGAGGTGCTGGCGGGGTTTGGTTACTAAAACCGACATTTATTGGGAAAGTGTCCATCTGCTTCTTTTGTTGGCTCGTTTTCAAAAGAACTTGTTTCAAATGATTCATCCTGGACCTGCGATGAAGTGAAAGAGGCTTGCCGAGGTATAAAAGGACTATTAACAGCTGCTGGTGCGGGGGCCGTAATGGTAACAACCAGCCACAGAGTGGCTTCCCCTCACCTGGGACTGCTGCTCCTGGAGCAGGATGAGGAGGCGGGACACGGAGGAGGAGGCGGCCGAAGGGGAGATGCTTTGCACCGTGCAGCAGCTCAGGCGCAGGTCCGGACAGGCCAGAGAGCCCAGCAGGAAGTCCTCGGTTTGCAGGTTCTCCACCCTCCTCAGCCGGCCGTCTCTGAGTTCAATCAGAGATCCCGCGACGAAGTGGGGCAGCAGCCAGGGGAAGCGGTTGGGGCCGGTGGGGGTGGACGGGGCCACCACCGGAGGCCTCTGCTTGTTTTCTTTCATGGGAGTGCAGCTTTCGCCATGGAGGCTGTCGGGGGAAACTTTCATGAGGGATTGTCCAGGTGTAATTTTTGTTGAGTTGAACAATGAACTGTGCTTCAAAGTGTTGTCCTCGTGCGTGGAGTGAGGTGGGTAAGCGACTCCTCTTTCAGCCCTTTGCAAACCATCAGCTCCTCTTTCCCCTCTCCTCGCATACGGACCTCTGTGAGGGCCATAGGTTTTGTCTTTTAACACCTTGAGCCTCTCCCAGCCTCTGCTCCCCCTCTGGACACCCTCGGACACCAGAGACCCCGTGCTGACTCTAGAGACGTATTGTGGATATCCAGAGTGGAGAGCCCGTGCTCCGGATAAATGGTTCTGCAGCTGGTACTGATGGGAAAAGTCCCATCCGGGAGGCAGAGGACTGAAGTCTCTCCACTCTGCCCAGCCGTGGTGCTCTCTGAAGGCGGACGGGACGTGCTGTTTGGGCCTGGGAGAGGGTTGAATCTGCATCCAGGGTTGGTACAGGGCCGTGACCCGCCTCGGCACAGGCCGAAACAGACCCATGTGCTTCGACTTTAAGTCAGCGTGGCTCTTGTACGGATAGGGCGCCTTGAAGTTTGTGGCGTCGCATTGCAGCAGCTGCTGCTGCTGAGGGGAGCTCACTCTTTGGTCTCTCTTCTTGAACGGGAGGCTGTCCCTATGTGGGACCAGAGCCGGGCTTGTTGTGAAGCTCATCGCCTCACCTTGCCTGTCATTCACTCCAAGAATACATTGCCTTCTGCCGAGATAGAGCTGGTCCGGAGATCGTGTGTCAAATCCGCCATTAGTCTCTTGGCGACTGTCACACACTCGAGGTCATCTTGATCTATAGGCAAAGGAGACAAATATTGATGAGTTTCATTTAGTCAAGTTTGACTGAATCCCTTTCATGAAGGCACAAGAAAGTGTAGGGTTTTAAAAGTGAATTATTAGTATGTAGGGAAAAAACACGGCATCAACAATACTGTGGGAAATCACTTGCAACGGTTTTCTTCAATCTTTATGCATTTTCTATGGTGCAGCCATGATCCAAGGAATGTTAATGCTTTATGTGACAAGCCATGATTACACGAGTTTTAAAATCTTTAGATAGAGAAATCTGAAAAGTGGGCAAATCAGTCACAGCTGCAAGTCCTCAAAAGTATGTCTCTACCAGCTTTGCACAATCTCGGACGGCAATTGTTCTGGTTTAGATGTGTAGTGTCTGATCAAACAGTGAGAAAAAAAATCATAAACAAGACAAAAGCTTGAACGTGTCTGCTGATGTTGCCAGCTGGGGACGTCCCAACAAAGCTTGCAGAAACACAGGAAAATTGCAAAAATCCCCACAAAGCTACGAGGCTCTGCAGGCCTCGGTGAGTAAACGTACAAGTTCATGTTCTTGCAAGAAAAGCAAACATAAGAATTATTGATTCCTTGGAAGCAAAGAATTTATCTTAATAAAAGATAACATGGCAGCGCAGGCTGAATTTGTAAAGTTGCATCTGAAAGAACAGCAAGACTTGTGGACTCATGTCATTAGAAATCGAAAAGGTTTCCTGGTGCTGAGAGACAACAGCTCCAGAAATATATCACGCTAACTGTTAGGCATGGTACTGAAAGGGTGATGATCTGGGTTTTGTTAGCTAGTTTACTAAATTAGCCATAATCTTCTTCTGAACAGAAAAAAATCTGGAAATAAAATGACCCAGAAAGACACAACAGATCTCAGAAAAAGGAAGAAATGGTGAAACATGTTTGTGCAAGTTCCAGTTATTCTTTTTAATGTGGGAATAATTATTTCCTCCATGCTGGTTTTCTGTTTTGGCTTCCTCCCCCTTTACTTCAGTAAATATTGGCAGCTTAAAATTGCCACTTGCTCACATCCTGTTGTCATTAAGTTTTATATAATCTCCCGATATGTCAAACCTTGCAAATAGAAGAGGAGATTCTCTTTTCTCCTCTTGTAAAGAGTGAGAGAATTTTTTTTCCCCCAACAAAAAGTAACATGCGGTTAGATCACTGCCTGTAAATATCCCCTTGACGTGCGAACAATAACTTCACCATCAGCTTCAAATTACAGCTTTCCAACCACAATTTGCTGTTCTGAAAGTTTTCTTTTCTTTCTTTTGATGGACATCTACCAACTCCTTTACAAAGAAGAAGAAAAACAGAGAAGTTACTATGGTTACAAAGTGCCCCGCAGTGTGGCTGATGAAGGAAAGCGTGCGGAGAGAACAAGGCAGAGTAAAAATGTGGGGAGTGGGTGTGAAGCCAGAGGTCAGATTAGAATTTTTTTTCTTCACACCCCTTGAGGTTGCGATAGTAACATTTTCCAATAGAAAAGAAAAAGAAAAAACAACAAAAAAATGACGACATAAACATATGGTGGTAAATACATCTGAATCCTCTTCATCTACCGTTAGCGTTCGCACAGTGAGTCAGCTCACTTTGGTGGGTTGAATATAACAACCTTATGGCCAGAAACACCACAGTGGATTACTATCAACGACTGTGTGTCGTGTTTTTAGGTAAACGTGGATAATAGCGTTTTTTTTGTTTGTTTGTTTTTACAGCCTGTCAATGCACAAACCTCGACTCATCAAGACCTTGGCAGAGCGTTCGCAAGCCCCTTACACACCTGCTGTCAAAACCTGCAGCATCTCATTAAGATTTCAACGTGACGTTGAGTGCAGTGATGAAGTGACTGAAAAATGATTCACGCTTTTAAGAAGAGAAAACACGGGAAGGTGTGTAATTGTTTTTACATTTCTTTTTTTGTGAAGACTTCAGAGGCTCGGCTGAGAACATTAGAGATCAACCAGCATCATAAAGACCAAAGAATAAACCATGGAAGACATTTAAAGCAGAGTTAGGTTATTAAATGTTATCTTGACCTTTGAATATCTCACAGAGCTCTGTTCATGGAAAGAGTGTCACTCCACTGCAGACTTTAAAATGTTAAGGTATTTAAAAAAAATAAAAAAAAACATTTGACCTTTATTTGTACAAGTTGGCTTTATAGCTGCTCCATTACAAATGTGTGCGAAACTTTGCCGATATTCCGATAATGTCCAAAAAACACAATTTCACAATAGCTGTGTTTTTATTAAATAAGATAGACAATTAAAATTGCAAACAAGTTTGTTTGCGCAATGAGTTTTTAAAAATCCTGCTGCGCCACGATCCTCTTATCACTTCCTGTCTTTGTCTTTTCTGCCAGCAGTAGCATCTGGTTGCTGATCATGTGACTCATGTGATGCAGAAAAAAGGATTTCTGTTGCAGTTTTGCATAATGCACTATTTTGAGATAGCCCAAAAAAACCACAAAAAAAAACCCCAATCAAAAACTATGTTTATTGAAATCAATTTATTTCGTTTTACCAATCTGTGCAATTTTAAGACGAATGAAAATGCAGACATTGAGATCCAGGATCTCATTTACAAGAGAAACCTATTTTGATTAAAAAAAAAAATTGCAAAATAAAAAATTACACAGCAGTAATGCAAATGTTTAAGAAATTTGACTAAATTAAATGAGCTAATCAAATATAAGATAAAAGTAAGAGCAGGTTTCATGAGAAATTTTCTCTTTGCGCTGTCCATACTAACCAGCAGGGAGAATAAGTACAGCAACAATGAGAAAAGTAACAGAGAAAAGCCCATGGCAGCTCTGGAGGAACTGCAGAAATCCAATGCTCAGGTGGGAAAATCTGTTGGCGTGGCATCTATCAGTCAAATCTGGCTTTTATGGACGAGTGGCAAGGACCCATTGCAAGAAATAATTATAAATTCCAGTCTGGCTAAACTTTAGCTATTTTACAAATCAAAATTGGGTAAACACTGCAAAAACACAAAATCTTACCAAGCGTCTATAGTTTCTAGTGCCGATATTTTAGTGCAACTGAAATAAGGCAAAGCTAACTTACAAGTAATTGTCAACAAGAAAAATAATGAAAAATAATATATTTCCACTAGAAACTAGGCCAAAAATGTGTTATTTCTCTACAAAAGTTTTGTTTTTGTAGTGAAATATCTGTCTGTAAAAGAGCAAAGCTTGTGTAGAAACCTCTCACCGACATGATGCTGTAATTCCAGTGAAAGGTGGCTTTTAAAAAATACTGAAAAACTTAAGTTCAATTGAAAACCTTGTGTTATTTTGTATCATTTCTGTGCCTCAGTTGGTAGCAGTGTTGCCTCGCAGCAAGAAGGTCATGCATGTGAATCCCAGCCAGGGGTCTTTCTGCATGAAGTTTGCATATTCTGTCTGTGCATGTGTGGGTTCACATGACTGTTAGGTTAGTTAGTCTCTAAATTGTCCTGAGCTGTCAGTGTACGTCCATGGTTGCCTGCTGTGTGACTATGTTGCCCTGTGATGGACTGACAATCTGTCCAGGATGTGTCTTACCTCTCGATGACTCCAAGGACAAATGGGTTTTGATCATGCTTTGGATGAATTATTCGCTCCCATCCACTATCCCAATAAAACAGAGTTTGTTCAGTTTGTAGTTGAGGCATCACAAAACAGGAAAAAGTGACAACTTTTATCAAAGCCCTGTAAGTTTCTGATATGAGGTGGGGTGTGTGATGTGTGCGTGTACTTGTCTACCTATCTTATTGAGGAGCGTTTCTGGGACACGTACCAACCCTTCGAAGACCGATGGCTAGTGTTGGATGATCTGGACTGTCATGTTTCAATACTTCTGATAATGTTAGTTAACTATGGTTTTTTCTGCATGGCCACCAATCATAACCCCACAAACACGTGTACGACTCTTGAAAAATGCTTGTAATGCGCTTCATTAGCACTAAGCTGCTCACAGTAACTGCATTTAAACAAATGTCCAAATTTATTAATATTGACATTGATAAACAGTGGAGAAAAATAGAAAAATAATCAATGTGAACAGCTTCAGGCATTTTTAATTATTATTAATTGGAATTTTTTGTGACAATAAATCAAAATTTATCACAATTAATGACAAACGATGTGGTTAAGTTGTGAATGAAGGTTTGGTTAATGTCAGGGTTAGGAAAAATGTCAGCATGAGCCGTAAGTGCAGTGACAAAAATGAATGCAAGTCAACACAAAGTCTTAATGTGAGCGGGAATACAAACTTGTGTGAGATCAGACTGCGTCCTCACACAGACATGTCCCTGTGTGAGCAGTCCGTCTTGCACAGACACTCTCACCGTGACAAGTGTTTGTCAGCTGAACGCCTGCAGTTTGCATGTAAATTCATTCAAATAGCACAGCTGTGTGGGCTCCACACTCTCACAGTGTGATCTGCACAGGTATGGTCACATCATGACTCGAACATGCCAGTGATGTCAGGCTTCTGCAGCCTTCTGCGTCCATAAGAGGAGACGCTGATCACTACAGCCTGCCTATCTGAGGGAAATGACATGTAAACACATTAGTGTTTTATGTGTTTGCTGCCATCGTTCTGAAGCTAATCAGGACTGTGGATGAAACTATTTGCATATCGGTAGTGGCAATATTGCTCTTGGTCAGTTTAATGGTTCCTTCTGTGAAGAAGGTAGATAACGAAGTTCAGTCTCTGGTTGTGACTGTCAGACTCTGGCATCTTTTCAAACACACCACAATCATCTTAGTCAGTAAGATGATGCGTATGTAAACATTACATGCATACATTTAAAAAAAAAATCAACTGGTTTTACTTACATGTTGCCTCTTTCACACACCTGTGCCTCTAGTCTTCATGCCGCATGTCCATCAGTCATCCCTCCACACACACCTGTGTGTCCTGTGTCATGCTCACACACTGCAGGTGAGAAAGCAGAATGAGCACAGGCATCCAGACGAGCTCACCAGACACTCTTTCTCCCCTCTCTTTTTCTCTCTCTCTCTCTCTTCCCTCCTACTCACTTTTACATTTTTGCACTCCCACTCTGCTCACTCACTCAGCCCTGTTAACCTTTCTCAGACAGATTCCCCATCTCGTGCTCTCTTTCTCTCTCAGTCTCTCCCGTCTGAACTAGCTCACCCTGTTGCTCTTGAACCTCTCCTCCGTTCACAATCAACCCTTCTGTTCTTCGCTGTTGCAGCACGCTCCACGGCGTGCTGTTGTCGGGTGTATAATTAGAGATGAGAGTGTTGTGCAACTCCTCGGCTGATGGTAGGCGTATGATTGCCTGATGGCATTGGCGATGCGCCCGGTTCAGTAAGTTGCTTCAGACCAGGGTGGACACCAACGTTCACAAGAAAAAAAGGAAGAAGCAGCGTTTTCGTTCGATGGAACTCTCTGGAATCTCCGTGGCGTACACACACCAGGCTGTTGGAAACATTTCTTTGAGATTTGTTTCACTCATAATCACAAGATAGCATCTCTTCACAATCCTGATTCAAATCTCCACTTTCACTACATAACAAAGGCGCTCCGCTGGACGGAGATCTGGTGAGGCTTTTGGAGTAGCGTGAACTCACTGTCACGTGTAAGAAACCAGACGATCCGAGCAAGTTGTGTGAAATGACTCATTATCCTGTCAGAAAATGAGCAAACTGTGGTCCGAAAGTGATGGAAACGGACAGGGACAACACTCAGCCAGACTGCGGTGCTCAGTGGATACAGCAGGCCAAACCGGGCCAAAAAGATACAGTCCATGCTGTCACACAAGTTTATGATGTAAAGCATCATAAACACAATGTGTTTATGGCACATTTGCTGCAATGTGTTATGCAATAAACTTGACTTTGACTACACCACCTCCACCTGCCTGACACAATGGTGTCGATACTTTTCATGCTGCTCCACCAAATTCTGTGAATTAATATTACAAATGAGAACGTCCTTCAGACTGCTTTTTGTTGAAATCACTGAAAGGTTGACATCAAAGATTCCAAACGAACTGCAGTTTAAAAAAAAAAAAAAACCTGAAAGAAAGCCCTTTCATGGCGGTGCAGGAAACTCGCTGTTTGTTTTATCTCATAGAAGAAAGAGGACATGTCTTTTGCTCCGCCAGCCTCTGTCTCGGCTATTGATTTTGCAGGGCCTCAGCAGGTGAACCCCCAGTCATGAGGAAGCCCACGCACATTTATTATGTGGTGAAGAGGATTTCTCACTTTGACTCACACCGTGCTTCCTCTGCCCACTCTCTCTTTCTGTGCCTCTTTTCTTCAAATCTCTGGCTCTTGTCTGCCACACACACACACACACACACACACACACACACACACACACACACACACACACACACACACACACACACACACACGCAGGTTGGTGGAGGTTTCTTGGCAATGGTGAGAGCTTGCATTGCATGCCTTTGCCACGATTAGCATATTTAGGCTGAACCACAGCAACCGGTGACATTTACAACCAATGTGTTTTTATTGATAGAAATCGCCAGTCACTCCCACCACTTCCCAACTGCTGCACAGCAGCTTGTATTTGCAGTTTCGCTTTGCAGCTTGGCACACAGACCAAAGTGAGAGTTTCACTCGTGATTCTTTATTTCCCCCATGCCGTGGTGTGGACAGGTTTGTTGTTCTCATGCCAGACAAAAGGAGTTTGTTTTATTCATCAATAGATACATGGAGTCTTCCAGGGATTCAGAAGGAACATATTCACGACCGTCATGTGGTGTTTCTTCGTACTGAGTCGCTGCTCTCTCCTGCGTTGACTCACAATCGCTATTTTTTTTCTCCATGTAAGTGAAACCAGACGGCTCCTCGTCTATCTCAGTGCTGTGTTTTGGAAAAAGAAAGAAGAAAAACAAGAAGCATTTTCAAATATGAGGCCTGGAAACCTGAGTGGAAATTAGTCTGGAAATAACATATTTTGTCCACTAGGTGGCAATAAGTGAGCACTGTGGGGTTTTTTCTTTTGATTTGTTTGGTTTTTAGGGGTTTTTTTTTCTACCGGGATAAGAAGGGCCACAATTTGTCACAAAGTTCTTTATATACTGAATAAACAAACAAAATGATCATGGTGATTGAAATAATGTGTTTATTGCAAACTGAAACATTAATACAATTATATACATTTGACCTGGATACATGTAAAAATGAATATAATTCCAAAAATAATACAACTGTGAATTATTTATTATGAAGAAGCAAACATTCAAACTGTTATAAAGGTCATTAAAGGTGTTGCATTTGTAAAGAGTTCAACCTTTTAGGATCTTAAAACTCAACTCCAACACTGAACTGCAATATTTAAAATAACTCTTAAGAAGGGAAAGATATATAAATATGACAGCCGCATCCCAAACCCGATCAACACGCTAAAAAATGCAACATTTCTGCAAATTTTCTCCAAACTGAGAAGTTCTCCTCCTGACAAAACCCGTGTAATCAGGTGAGGTTTATTAGATCACACAAATCTTTTCAGCTGTGCTGTGGGATTGGGATTAGGGTTCAGATTGGAAACACCTTCTTCCTGACAGAGTGGCCTCAGGGTGCAAACTATGACAAGACATCTTTGCATTTTATCTCATCACTAGATGAGGTTAAATATTAGTATTTGTATCAGAACTGATTGATTTCATAAATAAACTAGAGTATATAGACACTTTATGACTTAACAGCAGATTTGAAAGTACAGTAACAAAAGAAATAGAGAAACAATAACAGAATTGTAAGTCATCTTTTTCTGCTTCCACATGTTAGAATATTTTCTAACATTTTTAACTTTCCCACCTATTTTTTCTTTTTCTTTTTTTTTTTTAAAAAGGGAAACTAATAACGGTTATCAAAATGTGGAACATGATTCACTCAAGCAGATTCAATTTCAAACCACAAGCAGACAAGGAGAAGAAAAGAACAAAAAGACACTAATGGGGAGGTGAAGGAGAGGAGAGGAAAGGGGAGCAGAGGGACAAAAATAACAGAGGCATGTGTCTGTTCCTCCTTGGTATTTTCCACTCTGTTAAATAAATCCCTTCCTCCCTCCTCTCCCTCTCCTCCCTGCTCTCTTCCAGCTCCTCCTTCCTGCCCGTCATCGGTCAGCTGGTCGACTCCACAGAGCCACAAAGTTGTCCTCGCTCTCATCCAAGTGGCACACGCTGCCCTCGGGGAGGAAGAAGAGAAGCAGGGAAGAAGGGCCAGCAGGGAGGCGATCTGAATCCGGATCCTCTGGAGCGGCTGCAGAGAGCGGAGGAGGAGGAGGAGGAAGATGCGCGTCAGGATTTTGGTTCGACTCTGACGAGGCTGCCTGGTAGCGTCTCCTCACCCCGTCTTTCACGTCTGACTGGTGGTTTTGTTTCCAACAACTTTCACAGCATCATGAGCTCCTCCTCAGCCAACCTTCAAAGCAAACACCCACCTTGTAAGTTTCCTTTTAAACCTGTGGTTTGATCAGATTCGAGGTGCTAAGCAAAAATGTTTCGATTATGAGAAGGGCTGGAAATAAAAAATGTTCTTCACTGTGGCTGGTGGAGAACATTTTTTACTGGCAACTCAGGCATTTTTTATCTTTCGATTACAAATCCCACAAGTACAAGCAAATTAGATTTAATATAATTTTTTGTTAAATTATGACAGCGTAGGGCCACCAAATATGGACAGTAAACGCATCAGTCTGGACTCCAGACAGTCAGTTCTCCCCTGGACAGAAGTTCAAACTGAATGAAGCTTTTTTTCTGTTCAAATTGTCGACCACAGCGGTGGTGCGTTGCTCCAATTTACCCCACTTCATACTTTTACCTGGATTAGGCCAGAGCTAATTTCCTCCTCTGATTATAAGAAAATTTTCTGCATGTTCATGTGTTTATTTATTTTTAATTTTTTACCTTTGCCGATTGAAATGAATCACAAAAATGAAGTCTAGAAGCTGCTGGGTTAAAACAACCTGATTGAATATTTTAAAATATGGGCAACACTGGATTTACCACAACAGGGCATAAAAATTTTTGCCACAAATTTTTATTTATTTTTTTGTCATTGGAAATAAATAAAACAAGGAGCTCACGTTATGGCAAATATATTCCTCACCTTTATGATTTAGGACGACACGGTGAATTCGACCAAATTCACCAACGTCACAAAACAGCAACGAATCAACAGTGGAAGACAAAGTTCACTTTACTTTCTTCATTACTTCCACACATTTTTGACATCAATAAGTAAAAGAGTATTTTTATGTCAACTTTTAAATAATGCAACTAAAAACGTTCATTTGTTGAAACATATTAAGTAAGAATACTTAATGACTTTGATATTGTTTGACAATTGTTTTGTTTAATTAGGATTACTGAACACGACTAGTATTGGCACTAAAAGCCTAATACCAGGCCCAGTGAACAATCAGGTTCTCTTGTGTAAAGTAATAAACATGATCCACTGGTATTTATATTATTCCATGGCATTATTTTACCACCTTAGGATGTTTTCTGTATTTTACATGCAAAATGGCCACCTGGGAAGAATGATGAGCTGCTTGTTTGTGTCCATCCCAATAATCTAGGTCACATTTCTTGACCCTAATGTTTGGTTGAACGTATCCTAACAGAGTACAGCCAGCATTGGGATTAGACAAAAACAGTTTCTGTCCAAAGGGGAGTGATGGTGCTTGTCTCAGCTATCAACCATGTAAATAGATCTTCAGGTCATTTGCAACAATATTGTTGTCAAGACTAAGCTCCCTTTGTGCATCATGCTTTCGTGGGATCCGGTGCGGCGGCTCAGCCGGTGTTTCAACAGCTGCCTTTGCGTTGACGGAACAACGAAGTTCAAGTGCCAAAAAACCTGAAAGGAATGTTGACTCGTCACTCTGAGTTATATTAGGTACTACCAGATGAACAGGTCATACTCTGTCAGGAATGCACACACACACGCACACACACACACCCACACACACACACATTGAGAGGTAAAGTTGGACTGGGATCAATGCACAACTACAGACAAAGATCTCTTCTTCCTGATGGGATTGCGGCTGCAGATCTTGTCAGAACCGACTCGTCGCAGTCTGTTTTCAGAGACGAAGCGACCCAGATAGGGCCTGAAACTGCATTAGTCCCAACGAGTCCAGAGATTTCACGAGACTGAAATGGATCAGGGTTCTGGCTCTGGAGAAGGCGTCGCCCATCTGTTGTTGTGCCTGCTATTCGGCTGTATGACGTTTTGATTTCTGTGGGAATGAGCCGGAGAGATCCACTGTGCTGTGTTTGGAGGGAAGGAGCTTGATCCTGTGCTGAGACGCGAGATGCTGCCTGATGAGCATAAAATAGAGGATGAAAACCTTCATCATCGCTTAGCGTAACTCTCCCAGATCACATTGAGGTAGTTGTTGCTGTGCCTTATGCTTTTTCTGTTTAGGAGATTAAGACTTGCACAGTAGAAGTAAAAAAATCTATATATTGAACAAGCCACAGAGTCTTGCAAAAGTCCTGCTACAGCCACTAACATCGGAGCATTTTATTGAAATGCTGGGTGATAGTTGTAAAGTAGAAGGAAAGTTTAAATTTTGCTATAAAAAACAAGCAAAGAGATCTGAAGCCGAGCTCAAAGTGAGGGATTATCACAGTCTCTGTGGTTGTCCAGAGTGACCGAACACTTGCTGCAGGAAGTTAATAAGTGTCAGGAAAAAAAAACAAAAAAAAAACTTAACGTGAGTCACAAAACTAACAAAAGCTGCAGAGGGAGGAAAGATGACGACCTCCCAGGAGTTCTGCACTTGATTTCCTGCTAAGTCTGAAGCGACCCGGCCAGAGAGCACTGGACGAAAGACCAAACGATTCCTCTCAACTCACCACTTCCATCACCAAATCTCATTCCTGATTCAGCGACGCAAACCTGAGGCAAACCTCAGGGCTGCGTTTTCAGTCCCCTGTTTTTTTGTTTGCTCCCTGTATTACCTCACTGCAGCTGCGACATCAAAGTTTTTCATCAAAATTTGGCATTTTTCAAATGACCAGCTCTCCTCTACAAAAGCCAGTCATTTTGTAAAAAAAAAAAGATAAAAAAATAAAAAGCTGAAGTTATTACAACCTCTATATAGACTTTCAGGAACAATTTTTATTTCTTCCTTGAACATTTTTACCACAATCCTTTCATGTTAAATAGTTTCCTGACAGTTCTTACATAATGTTTGAAATTTCAACTATATGTAAGCTCAATCTTTCTGAGACAAAGACACAGTTTGCTCATTTGTTTATTAATCACTGTAACACGTGTCTTGTTGTTGTTGTTGTTTTTTGGGGGCTGTTGTCTTAGTAAATTTCAGTAAATCGTGTTTTTCAATAACATTGTGAAACCTTCCAACTCCAATCGAAATGAAAATGAAAAAATGTCTAAGTCCTCCAAGTGGCAATTGGAGCTAAATGCAGTCACTCTGCTGGTCAGCAGTAACCATGCGGTCTAAAAGGATTTGCCAGTGCAGGAAACAAACATGGATCAGTGGTTTATCGTCTGGTAAAGCCTATTGTGTTAATCAGAACTCATGACAGCCTGCCGGTGGACATGTGGAGGGTACTGGGACAGGACAATGACCTATAAACGGCCCTATTGTCAGTCCTGGCAGGACCAAGAAGAGGTCTCCCGCTGATGATGTCAGCGCCGATGGACGGTGCTGGACACAGCTTTGTCCTGGCAAACATAGCCTGAGCCAACATGACGGTGGGAAGACCCGCAAATACAACCGAGCATCAGCAGGGATTGTTAATAATTTACGAACCTTGCAACCCGATTCCTGTAAAGCGGGAGCTTTTTTAGTGTTCCAAGCCAAAACTTGAGAGTGAAAGTCTGACTGCTCCACTTTATTTCTGAGGAGAGAGGAAAGGAGCAGGGGAGAGGGATTTTGGTCTCAAACCGCTTGGAGGCCTGCGTCCGTATCCTGACTTCTCGCGGTAGGACAAAGGACAAAGAGTGACACAGTCTTTCCATCTTTGGACAGGACGCCCAGAGCATTCACGACCAGGAAGATCCCCGTGTTTCAAAATCTGAACTGTGGACCGGCTAAGAGGTCACAGAAAAGGTCATTCACTCTCTAAAAGTGTAAGAGACTGAAAAATAACAGAGGTCTGTAAAAAGCTTTGGACTATGTCAGAGGTCTTCAAAGTGCTTTACAGTACTAAAAAACCCTCTGTTTGGCCACAGTCCATTTAGGGTTCTGGAAAAAGAAATTGCTTTAAATGCTTTAAATAATTGTGGTCATACTTTCATCTCTTTCATTCTCATTTTGCCTCCTTACTGATTGTAGCACTAGGAACTAAAAATCTGTCCATTTTATCTCTGACACAGGTTGGATAACGTTGGCTAAATGTTTGCAGTTACTCTTTCTGCACACCCCACACTTTGAAAAACCCTGGACTATCAGTGATTTGCTACAACACCATGTTGCAATAAAATCAATGAAAGTGAAGCATTTGATTTTGGTAAATGTGAAAAAAAAAAATAAATAAATTGCAAGAACACTGGAGCAAAAAGTGGCATTTTTGAGTCATCAAGCTCTAAAAGCCTTTTCTGTCCTACCCTACTACCAGAAATGTAAACACCCAGAGTTTCCGAAACACTGTGGGACCGTAACCGGACCCATGTGCTTTTGGTCAGAGGAGACTCCCAGTGATTGCCTCATACCCAAAGTTAAATATGGTGGAGAATGAGGGATCCTGTTTTGTTTTGCTTTCAGAAGGTCCTGACAACCCCATGATGTGCATGGCATGAAATACAAAAACACAAAGAAAGTCCTGGCAGTAACTAAAACTGGGTTATCAACAAGGTAATGACCCAAAACATACGGCCAAGTCAGCACACAAATAGTTCACCAGACGTAAAATCAAAATCCTGCAACAGACCAGCTGAAGAGGAGATAGGAACTTATGAATCTGGACAGTCTGCAGATGCTGTTAAAGGGAAATTGTTGGTGGTCCCTCTCTGCCTTCGTCCTCTAACCTTGTTAAATGCTGTAGGTGAAAACTAAGTGCTGTCCTCTTGTCGAAATGGTTTCTTCATCAGGTGCATCCACACCAGCCCTGTTTACTTTGATCAAACCCTAGTCCATCTCCCTACAAAGTCCGGTTAAACTGGGAAGATGCGAACGTGTGATCAAACTATGCCGCAGGGCATTCTGGGTAAATGCAACCTAAACAAATGCGAGAGTCTAGCGCTGGTCGGCGAAATGGTTTGTGGTCTTCAACCAAAGACAAAAGAGAAAACCTACAACCGCTAAAATCTGACGCTGCTCCATTTTTGGTTAACATTTTACAAAGTAGAAAGTTGCACTGGTCTTCTTCAGATGTTGTCGTGTCGCATCCTTCAGTGGTTCTGGGTGCAGCGCCACCACAGGTCAAGAGGAGAACAGATTTTTCAGAGGGTTTGGATCATTTGGCACGGTGCAGTGTGAAAGCGAACCAGACTAGCTGAAAATGTAACAAGCGTTGCAATTTTTTGTCCCCAAACGAACCAAATTTACGGGACTAACACATGTACTAATACCGGTACCATCACAAGCACTCATATGAACTTTATTGTAACAATCCAAATGGAACTGGGTGTACCAAGAACAAGAACAGAAGTCCAAATATTTAGTTTCGAATTGGCCCTTTATATAGGCATCATTCAAGTCAAGACTTCCCGGTGGATGCTGACACAAGAGCTATTTAAACAGGGATGACTTCATCCACTTGGGTAGGAAAATCACTTCCCAGCTCAGACAGAACCAAAGTTGGATTGTGCAAAGCTACTCTGCCATTAAAGTGGAGAAGAAAGCAGCGATTCCCAGACGTTTTAATTCTCCCTCCGACGTTTCTCTGTTGTTCCAAAGCGACGGGGAAATGTTTCCACAGAGGCGTTTGCTTCTGGCCTTGACCTTCCCTCTCTTCGTCACCGGGGAGCTTCGCGTGAGCTCACATTTTCCTCCAGCTCACTGATGGGCCTAATGGGAGCCTGTGGGCGACACCGAGCCCTCCTATCCCTTCATTTAGCTCAGGGATCAATGCTTTGCTGCTGCAGCTGACGCTTCCAACCTGGCATCTCAGCGGGCGGCTCCTCACAAAAAACAAAACAAAAAGAAAAAACAAGGGGGAAGAGAAACATGCAGCATCCACACATTAAACAGACACAAAGAGTGACCTGGTTTTTCTTTTTCATTTGTGTACTAGAAGCTGTGCCGCGAGGAGATGACGAGATTTAGTTGAGCTCTAAATGATCAAAAAGGGATGATGGGTTTTACTTCTTAGATGCCGCGCAGAGCCCTTTCGTGTGGTCAGCGTCATCGTGACACAGTTTTTGTGAAAATGTGACGATGGTATGAGGGCGCCCTCACGCTGCCTCTTTAAAGTATTCACACCCATTGACTTCCAAATGTCTCGTTAGAATGAGGTCATGTATTTTACTTTGATTTCTTTTTTCTTTTTTGCCGAAGACTTAACTAATTGTAGTAAGTGTAGTAAAGTACTGAAAAGTGTGAGGGCTCTATTTCTGACTGATAGCAATTAAAATTCAGCGTAACCAATTCATTCAGAGATCACAAAGCAAGTAAAGAGTCAACCTGTGTGTGTTTTAATCTGAGGGTTAATGAAATCATTGCTGCATTACAAACCTACACAAAACTTTGTCGATATTCCGCTAATGTTGCAAAACCAAAATTTCATAATTACGGTTTTTCCATTTAATAAAAAAAAAAAACGCAATTAAAATCACACCTGAATGAATTGGTTCACAGGATAAGTCATTAAAAAAAACACACCGCTCCGTCATTCTCCTGCCACTTCCTGTCGTCTTCTTCGTCTTCTTCAGACCGGAATCCAACTGAGAATCTGTTTGAAAACTGTGGCTCCGAATGGTCTTGCGCTAATTTGCAAAGAAGAAAAATCTTAATCTGTGGACGTCACCGAAAACGTACAGATGAAACTGCAGCGAATCACAGATCTGAAGAGCATTGCCTCACAAAAGCGCTCCACACTTTTCAGATAGTTTTGGCAAACGGAATAAAATAAAATCAATTACATAAAACTGACAAACCAACTTCCCCACACATGTTATGTCACTTTTTTTAATGTGACATAAGGGGGAAAAGTTCAACGGACATGAAAACTTTTCCTTGGTACTTTACTTTTATCCGGCCACTCTGACTTGAATTTTAGTGATTTTCTTTTTTAAATCTGTCCAAATTACCCACTCTAGGAACTCGCATTATCGTCAAGGAGAGCAGTCAGTCCCATTCAGCTACATCTCTGCCTTTGTGTTTGCCTTGAAAGGGCCTTTTATTTGCCTGCTGCCTGAGCTGAAGATCTGGGTTTGTCTTCATGTGGGGAGACGGGGTGGCATGCAAACACATCCGGCCTCCTCCGTCTGTACCAAACACTTTTCTGTCTCTTCCAGTCATTCTGCGTGTCCAGCTGGTCTTATGGACCTCTGCTTCTCAAGTCCCACGGTGTGAGAGAGAGGAAGGAAAGACGAGGGGGGAGCAGGAGGGGGAGAGCCAAAATAGACTGAGTGAATGAAATCTTTCACATTCTTCCTTCCTTCCACCAAAAAACCAATGACTTTGTTGTTGTGTCGAACTGATGTTCAACAGACTTGTAATTTTTTCACTGAAGATTTGCCCAAGTGAGTTCCTGGGATACTCAGAGGTCACCAGGGTCATTGGTGACCAAAGAAACTAACTCCTGGACGAGGAAGCAAAATCAATGTGAGAATGTACGTCTGTAACTAACCTTTAGCCGCTCAGGGGCATCAGGCTTTCAGTGGAAACGATCGATGGCGTGATCAATCAGTGTTTAACCGGGTGGGAAAACACTCCAGGATAAGCAGCAGCTATATTTAAACCTGCAGCCTTGAAGAGAGTCAATCTAATCCAGCTCAGGTTAGCTGCTTTCCAAAACAAAACCCTGCGTTTTCTCTCTGCCACGCTGCTCTCAGCTGGACGCAGTGAACATTTAGAGTCGCACGTCAAGCAGGCCGCTTCTTATTGTGTCAGACATATCGCTTTGTCAACTCTGCGCCCCTCGCCTCCCGTTAAAGCGCTGAGGAAAGCTCTGTTTGTAACTGCGTAACAATTAGAAAGGTCCCTCTGGAGAACTTAAAGGGGTGGTGTTATGCATTTTACAGCATGACAAAGTAGGAATGTTAACTTCACTTGTTATCAGACATGAAAAAATAAAATAAAAATGAAGGAACTGTCTCTTTATGAAACTCTTGCTCTGGTAAGCCATCACAGATTACAAATTTGACTACACACACTGAAATATGTATCATCGATAAGCTATTTTAAGTTTTATTTTTTTTTATTAAAAAAGATAAATATTGATACCAAGGTGAGTATTGGTATCTGGTCAATAAGATTGATACTTTTGTTTGCATGTGTTCAGGAAACCCCTCAAACGTCCTCATAGAGTTCATACCAAAAGCGAACGTTTACATTTGGATTAAGGATTAAATACCTTCATAATGTTTTTAAATATTGGTATCAGTATCGGCGATACCCTGTATTTACTTCCCCTTGTATCAATACAAAAATTCCCAGTGTTGCCCCCCCTACTACACAATGAGCGGAAATGAATATTTCCTTATTATGGACACAAATAAGCAGAAAGCAGGTTCAAGCGATTGTTGTTTCCAGTGACCCCAAGGTTTTTAAAATGTCCCCGGCCTCCCTGGTGAAGCTCTGTTTCTCATCGCGGTCTCCGTCAACAAGCTGTCAGCTCAGGCCGGCGCTGCGCTGACAGGCTCCTGTCATGTCGCCGTCGCAGATGTGCGCCTGGCCGTGACTCATGGGGAGCACTGTGCTGATGCAGCACACCAGACAGGCCGACCTGTTGCTCTTGTAGATCAGCTTTGCTGCCTTAGCACTTCCAGAGAAGGATTTTTTATTTTTTTTTTTTGCAGCACTTTCTGTGCTACTTTGACTTAATAAAGTAGCACAGAAAACCTGAGATCACAAGCGTCCTCGCATTGACACAAGCGATGACTCATCTGGTCTAAATTGCACTCACTGGTGCATTTTTAGGTCGCTAGGCCCTACGCTGACGAGATAAGCTTGACTTCACTCCCAGTTTAGACATGAATCAGACGCCTGATCCAATTAGTTCAATCCCTGTTTGCGGGCTGGAATCGCTGCTCGGATCTCAGATGTTAGCAGCTGCCAGTAAATCCACTGATTCACACATTTCTGTTCAAGTTTTCTGATAAACCATCCACCTGTCTTGATTTCAGTTTGAGGTTAATAATCTAAAAGGAGAGAACTTCGGTTTTTCTAGGGTTCTCTTCAGCCTGGTAAACTCCAGTTCGGGTCGCAGTGATGCTGATGAGGAGGAAAATGGGATCACATGGTCCCTCAAACAGAATTAGCTCAGTGAGAGGACGCACAGTTCACCCTGTGAATCTTAAGAGCAAGACTGAAAATGTGTGGGCGAGCAAAGTGCGGCTGTCTTTCATTTCCATTGATGCCCTCAGTAAAGCTTGCATTTTCATACAAATGATGAACACAGGGGGCTTAAAAACTGTGTATCTTCACAGATGCATGCTTGCGGAGTTGCATAAACATGAAACTGCTCACATGCGCATCACTTTAAGCCTGGCATTGTCATGTTTACTGCTTGCTTTCTTCAGGAACAGAACGAAGGGACATAAAGCGCTTTCTGGGCCACAGCTCAATGTCGCCCTCTTCTGGCTCGCTGGGCTGCTGAGCAATTTGAAAGAGGTTTTGGTTGGGAGTCGAGACACAAGGATGTACCGAACGAGCAGAGAGGTCTGTGAGTCATAAGAAGACGATCAGGAACCTCTGATGAACTTTGCACACACTAAGAGCAGATACACTTTGTCATCTTCTTAAAATAATGGCCCAAAATGATTTTGGAAAGGAAAAAAAATACCACCACCTCTTTATTGCCTAAAGATAACTTAGGCAACAACAAAAAAGCACTTTGCAAAAAATGACTTATTTTAGGATATGCAATCTGTTCATATAACAAGACCAACACTGTCCTGATGCCAAAACAACTCTGAACAATGCAAATGTTTTGTGTTTCCGGAAATAGTATAAAAGTCTCAATAATCTCAAAGTGTTTTTGAAAGTCTTCGTGAACAAAGAATAATCCAGTTTGGATTTGACAGAAGTGATTTCAGATTGTTTGTTCTTGAGCCGTGTGCCAATTTGAGCGTCGCTCGCCGGTTGCAGAGAACAGTAATTATTTTCTGACTCACCCTCCAGCAACCAATCGTCAATCACCAAGAGATGACAATTCAGTACCAGATAACAGATTGGAGTGTAATTATCAGAAACATTTATTTGTTGATTTTGTTTCCGTGCCGCTCCCCAGTGGATTGCTGCCCTGGGCAGTGAGTCACATCCTCCTGTTGACAGTAAACCTGTAAATAGGAAATGTGCTGCAGCAACGTCTGACTCCCTGTCCTGCTGCGTCCTGCGGTCCCCAGCAGAGACGGAGCATGCCCAGAGGCTTCCAGACATGGAGTCAGCGCAGCAGCTCAAGCTCAGGGAGCGCCAGCGCTTCTTCGAGGAGGTCTTCCAGCACGAAGTGGACGTCTACCTGTCCTCGGCACACCTGTGCATCAAGGACTACAGGAGACGTAAGCCGGACGTTCGGCAGCGGGCTTTCTGCTGTCCACGAATGAAACCGTCCTAATTGATTTTTTGTTATTTTTCTTTGGACTTTGCAGCGCCCATCGGCAGCGTCTCCTCCATGGAGGTGAACGTGGATCTCCTGGACCAGATGGAGCTGATCGACCTCTCTGACCCTGACCCGGTGGATGTGTTCTTCAGCTCTGTGGGCGAGGAAGGGGTGCTGTCCTCGCCGCTGCCGGGTATCGGAACCATTGAAACTGGGTCGTAATGCACTCCAAAAAAAAAAAAAAAAATCATACCCTGATTAAATTTAGCAATGTGCAGTAACATTTTTTACAAGATATTGAGTTCATTTGAATGCCCTCAAATTGGTTGGAACAAAACATTTGTAGTCAGGAAATGTAAGTCATGTTTTTAAATCCATCTTAAACATTTAATTGACATTAAATGGTAATGGTAAAGGTATTTTGTGAACCACATTGAAAAGCTGAGTTGAAAGGGCATAATTAAATAAAATTCAACACATTTATAGGCTTGAAGTTCAAATTTACCAATGACCAACTGGAAAATGTGGTTTATTACTTAATTCGCTACATTTGACAGTATTTAGGGATCAATATGTCACAGAATATAACAAAAATGTACATTGTCCCTATAGAAAATCACATGTATTTCTAGCAACCCTGTTATAGTAGCTAAGGAAAAGATTAGTTGGTCAGTCTATTATTTTGAGCTGGACTTTAGCAACATTATAGCCTCAATCATTTCTATCTGTCAATTGTATTTAAACTAACATTTGCCACAATGAGCACTAAATATAAAAGATTTTAATCTCAGAATTCAGACTTTTTTTCTTAACATCGGTCAGACTGAACTCAGACGAAAATGTCCAAATTCTGAGATCGGTCAGAATTTTGTGAAATTGTCAAAATTCAGAGAATGACGTTAGGATTCTTATCTTTTAGTATATCTGCCTCTCTTCCATATAACAGGCATGTAAACACATTTCCACCTGCTAATGGTGCAACGCAGGACACAACAACGTGCCGCTATGCACCCTGGGAAGTTGTTTCCATTCCCGCCTTTTTCATGTTTCAGTTTACTGAAGAATAAAACATGTTGACCAGTTCAAAATATAGATCTTTGACTTAAAAAGTCAGTCAGTAGGGAACTAAATGCAGCTCAAATGTTTAATAATATGCCCATATAGCTGTGTGACATTTTTTTAGAGTGTGGCTCATACAAAACAAAAATGAAACCGACTTTGAGCTTTCTACCTCCAAACATCAGCAGGCCACGGCAGCGACGAGGCGGCCATCAGGAACGGGCTGTTCCGCCACGTCCTGGAGAGTCTGGACGCCAAGTCCCGCATGTCCTCCACGTCTTCGGACTCCTCCTCGGACAGCCAGGCCGCCGACGTCAACGGAGGAGACACTCCTCTGGTCGGGTCGGACAGCGAGGAGACGGCGGGCGGCGAAGCCGGGAAGAGAGGCGTGTCGCCGGAGGAAGGAGAGCGGAGAGCTCGGAGTGTGCGCCCCTACTGCGAAGAAAGCTCCCGTACGAAACAGTGACGGAGGACGCCTCAGCCAGAGGAGGACGTTTGTTTGAGGAAAGACTTTTGATTTGACCCGCAGTAGGTTTCCATGGTGCGGGCCACGTAGTGTAAATATGGCGATTCTGGTTAGACTGGTCTTCCTTCTTGTCGTTTAATGTGAAAAATAATGATTTTTGTACAGTATTAATAAAACTCTAAAACAAGAGATGACAGAAATTCTATCAGTTTTCATTTTATTTCGTTCCAGTGGGAAAGCAGAGCACTGAGACGCCGCCAAGCAAACAGGGACTTTGCTTAAGTTGGCATTTCACAGCTTGTGTGTTGTACTGAAAATAAAGGAAGACGGAAATAGAGCCGGTTCTTGTGGGGGTTTTGTAACGAGGACCGCAATTAGAAAGTACGCGCTTCAGGCAAAACTCACAAGCGCTAGTCAGACTTCAAAAAGGCTTTTTTCACAAAAGAGCTTTCTGCAGGCCATCATCTCAGCATGAGGCCACACTGACAAAGAAGAGAGAACATAGGCTGAAGAGTAATTTAAAACACTGAAAATGTGTTCATTTAAATGATAAAAGGGCAGTATTATGTAAAATCGACTTCTTTTTTAGCTTTACATCATATTATAATTGTATTAATTCATACAACAAACATATCTGGAGTGTTGCCCTGATTCTTTCATGCATGCTTGAAAAATCCGTTTCTCTATCCTGGCAACCATTCAGCTAAATGCCTGGGTGGATCTAGCTCCGCCTTCCAGGACGAAGCTCCTCCTCAGAGCTGCGGTTCCCAGCCCTCCCCTGCAACCGCCTCACTCAGCTCCTTCAGACTAGCCAGCAGCGATTAGCAAACACCTGGTGGAACTGCGCATCAGTTGAGCTCATGATACGAGCTACTTCTCGTTGCGTGGTAAAGACGTAGTTAAAAGGTTCATAAAGGAGCCATGTTGTGATGACTTAATGAATGTGGAGATTCAGGTTTTTAAAAACACAGAGGTCCCATTTCAAGCCATTAAATTACTAAGTCAAATTTCTCTTAAGCCACATTTTAGAGATACAGCATTAGCACAACAGAAGGTAAATTTTGTCATAATAAATCTTCAAGCTTCATTCAGTTTAGGGGGTCTAATAAACTTCCTAAATGAATGTAATTCATGACTAATATTTTTTTCATACAAATAAGTTTAAATAAAAAAAGTACAGCATATTCATCCCAGAAGATGTGCACTGATAGAAACTTGGTGGTGGTAGAGCACTTGCTCTTTCTCCTCTAAAAGTGTCCCTTTGACTTTATTTTTGTATTTTTTTTTCGGTCTATAATGTCTAAGACAGCGTTTCTGGGTTTTGAAGTTTAGAGCCCTACATTTTTGTAATTTAACCTGACAGGACTCAGTTTGCCCCAGATCTATCTGATTTTCACTTCCTTAAAGCTGTAACATCACTTCCCTTTTTTGCAGCAGTTGATAGTTTCCCTCCAACTCATCATGCAAAACGAAACATTCAGGAAATAATTTGGCAGGACGCCACCCACATGTGTGCGCCCGAAACCTGATCGTCCACTCAGTAATGGGAGCAGATCCCCTCCCCCGTGACGTCTCAAAGCCATAATTAAAACTACAAAATTGCCTAAGCTGGAAGAGACAGACAGTTGTAACCTGTGATTGTGACATTGATGCGGGTGTGTGTGAAGACTGGAGTCCAGGCTTTTACACACACACACACACACACTCTGCACTGGAGGCACTGAACACGCATCATGCTTCTCTTACTCCTGCTGGTATGTAGCACCTGTAGTAAACATTTCAGGCTTTACTTCAGAGGTTCTGCTTTACATAAGTTTATCTCGGGATTCTGATTTAAGTTTGAATCTCGTTTTCTTTTAGGAAACTGAGACGTTTTAAATTTTGTTAAGTTATTTTTCTTCTTTTTTTTTGCTCGTTTGTTTCTGGTTACGTTAACTTAAAAAAAAAATAAAAAATACTTCAAGCTACTCAGAGAAAACATTTCCAGTCAGCCGTTTTGTTTTTCACTTGACAGATAGAAAGCATGCAGCAGAGCAAAACTAGTTGGTGTGTCGACTCCGGCTTTCCTTGCCCTTCAGGTTTGGTCGGCTCTTTATCTTTCAGATATTTTTGCTGCCATGTCCGTCGTGCACAGGGGCGCTGAGCCGCCAGAAGAGAGCCTGGATCATCGACTCCTACGAGATAGAAGAAGGGAACCCGGGGCCCTTCCCTTATGTATTGGGCCAGGTAAAGACGTCTCAGAAAACCGGTCTTTCTTCATGTGACAAAACAAGACGTGAACTATGCAGATATGCTTAGAGCTTAATAACTTATCCTTCTGTATATTTTTATCAGGTGTGAAGGAAATGTTCATTCTTGTAAAAGCAGATTGTGAAAAACAAAAGTTGTGTTGCAGGTGACTCTCGACCGCAAATATCGAGTACTCTTCATGCTGAAAGGCCAAGGAGTGGACGAGGACCCAAAGGGCGTCCTCAGCATCCAAGAGTCGACTGGCCAGATTTTTGTCTCCAGGCCGGTGGACTTCGAGGAGTACAAAGTGCTAAAGGTTCGTTTGTTTTTCACAGACCTTACACAAAACGTCTCGGTCGGCCAACGACTTCTGCATTTCAGCAGGTGACAGAATTCGCACCTCAGGGGCCGCGAGCCATGAACTTTTCGGTTTCTCACTCAGACCACATATATTTTGTAGAATAAATGTGTTTTTGTTTTAGTTAGACTTAACTGGGATCTCAGAGCATGTACTTTAGAAAGGGAAAAACAATGGATGATTGTTAATGCGAAATTCAAAACAATTTTCTTTACTTAGCCATTTAGCTGAAATAAAGTAGCTTGAAGTTGTTTTTTTTTTTAAATTTAAAATAGAAATTTGTATTGTCTTTTTATTTTCAAGTTTGGATGAGAGAGTCCAATTATAATCAAACATGCATGGGTCCTGCAGGTCCTTATACTACAAAAAGTATAAAAGTGTGTTGATTCTTTTTGCCCTAAAGTTTATGGCTGCAAAAACA
Source organism: Poeciliopsis prolifica (assembly GCF_027474105.1). NCBI lineage: Eukaryota > Metazoa > Chordata > Actinopteri > Cyprinodontiformes > Poeciliidae > Poeciliopsis > Poeciliopsis prolifica. The sequence goes on along the minus strand of NW_026562378.1, from coordinate 4,781,429 downwards.
TCTTCATTTTTGATCATGTGTTTGCGCTAAGCAAAAATTGATTCTCTTTCAAACAATAACATGACCAAAATAATAACACATTTGCCTGGTTTGAATTTAAGGTATTTTGGAAAGCTTTCCTTGGATAACTTGGATAAACAAATTGATTTGTAGATGCAAAACTGCTTGGTTTAGACGTGGTCTTGACTTAGAAATATCTGCATCTAATCGCATTTTATAAAGTCTTTTGTTCACTTGGTAACTTTGCTTCTTTGTGGATGTGTAGCTAAGTTTTGAAGCCAAGAATCCGGAGGACCAGTCGACTGACACTCGACTCGGAGTTGAGATTGCAATTCGAGACATCAATGACAACCCGCCGCTCTTCGAGGAACCTCTGTATGAAGTCACGGTTGAAGAGGCTCTTTCTCAAGGTAAAACGGTTGAGCAGGCCTCCTGTTTTTTTTTTGTTTTTATTACTCTGTTCTAAGCCCTTTTTTTTAAATCATCAATCCTCTGCAGGCTCCCATCTCCTCACCGTATTAGCCTTTGACAGAGATAAGCCAAATACCCGCAACTCAACTTTCCACTACGCCATCAAATCGGTTTCCCCAGAATCTTCAAACATCGAATTCGTCCTCAAAGAAACTGGAGCGCTGTCATTTAAAGGCTGTTTCGATCACGAGGCAAGACACTCCCTTTTTCTAAGCAGATAAGGAATAGTTGCATTGAAAGGTAAACAATAGCACAACTATTTCCAGTTTGCCTAGATTGCACATAAAAAGAAAAAAATTTCACAAGATGTGGTGTGTATCCAAGCATTGAGGGTGTGCTGATTCTTGAGTACTGCTGAATGCAGAACAAGGAAAACCTTTATCTGCTGCACCAAACTTGACCTGTGTCTGTGGGAGGAGCACACAATTCCAGAGAAAATACCTTTATTTTCCCTCCACACCCTTCACGCTGATGATACTGTCTCTTCTTACATCACAGGTGGCCAGCAAGCACATGTTGGTAATAGAGGCTATAGACCACGGTGAGGTCGTCCAGTTGTCCAGTTCAACTTCAGTCGTCGTCCATGTGGAGGACGGCAATGACCACCTTCCAGTCATCACAGGTCGATCGGTAGGCAGCCAGTCGGACCTCATGGTCACCTTTTCCTTCGTCAAACTTGCGTGGGTGTGAGAGACAGATCTTCCTTGAGACATTCAAGGGCTTTCAAAAGTGTTTCAACAAGTGTTTGGAAGTGTTTTCATAACGACTTCTTACTCCTACTGGTTTTATATTTACTTTGGCATTCATTTTGGAGATGATGTCAAAAATCAATTACGCTTTGCTGCTTTGCTATTGAGAATCAGCTGTTTGCTGGAGGTGTGGGTAGAGTTAGGGTTAGGCTAACCCTAACCCTACCGCTCAATGGGAGAAATCAGACGGCGCACTGAAGGGAGATGAGAATCGAGCAAGAGATGTTGCGAAGCCAGTGACATATACCGAGACCCTACGGACAGATGTGCGAAACCCTGAAATATTTTGTTACGTCGGGATAATCTCTCAATTAAAATTCTTAGAATAACCAGAGTTTAAATTTGCCTACAATTAATTAAATTCAGTTTATTTATATTGCACCAACTCACAACAAATGCCGTCTCAAGGCATCTTACAAATAAACAAATCTAAATTCAATCACACATGCATTTTAATTGATCCCAGTTATGAAACAGAAAAAAAAATTACAATAAGAAACAACAAATACATTTTTAACAAAATCAGTGTTGTCATATGCAGTTGCATGTGACATGTTTCCAATATATGCGATTGAATTCATTGAACATAAATCCATGACTTCATGTTTCAGGAATAAATCTGCACTGGACAAAAAGGCCTGTTACTGTTACTAATTAGGTTGGATAAGGGATCGTGTTTATATTTTCACCACACAGTGAGGACTATCTATTTTACCTTCCGACACATTTAAAACTCTTGCATGCATTACGTGGCCTCTGCCACGTCCAGACTTGTTGCCATTCCTTTGTCGCTACGTGTAGAATTTTCTAGACCCGCCGATGACGTCCTCACATTTACGCCTCTGCAGCGAAGGTTTTGTGATACGCCAAGATGCAGGGAAAGACAGAAAACAGTTGTGGGAATTTAGACTGAGCTTTTCGGCAACAAACGCTCCAACCCTAAACCCAACAGCAAGAATGAAGGTTTAGGGCGAAATACTTTTCCAATAAACATGACCAGCGCTACACCTGCACATTGTTTTTGAACTGAAGCACATCAAACACATAGTTTAGATACCTTAGCACTTGAGTCAGATACATTTCAAGTCAGTATGTAGATTGTGCTTTATGTGCTCCAGACAGAAACTTTCTCAAGGTTAACATGTTTAGTTAGTTAACCTGACACACTCCTATTTAGCATTGAATGTTTACCATCCCCTTCACCTTGGATTTGAACAACAGGGCTCAGGCAAAGTGAAGGAAAACGAGGTTGGAGTCTCTCCTCTGCGCCTCCATGTGACGGACAAAGACATGACGCAGAGCAAAGCCTGGAGAGCCAAATACACCATTCATGGAGACATGGCAGGATACTTCAAGATAGAGACGGACGCAGAAACTAATGATGGGATTTTGACTGTTGTGAAAGTAAGAAGTGTTTGTACTTGACGATGTTGCTTCTAATTATTATTTTTTTGGCTTAAATGTTTTTGAAATGCAATTCAACTAAAAATACATTCCTTTATAGTCATTAGACTTTGAAAACGGAGCAATGAGAGAGCTGAAGATATCGGTCGAAAATGAGGCGCCGTACTTCTCCTGCAAAGTGACAAGGCGGCCGTCCGGGGACCTCTGGGATGTTGATTTCACTGAAGAGCAAATCGGTGGCAAGAACATTCAGCGTAACACCACAATAGTTGTCATCGAGGTAGAGGACGTGAACGACCCCCCGAACTTCGACGTGACCGTCAAAGATGTCAGCCTGCAGGAGGACGCGCCGATCGGAACCTGGCTGGAGAAAGTGACCGCTGTGGATCGAGACACCACTGCTTCAAGAGACTTCATGTAAGGTGGCTCTTTTTGTAAATATGGGGAGCAATGGCCAACCGCTTTGAGAGTAGAGTTTAGTGTGCTATGAACAACCTGCAAAACAGTTTGTAAAGCAAAACTGAGAGAGAGATGTGGAAAACTGAAGAACTGTGAAGTCTAGCTTCAGAGGAAAGTTGCGTTGTGTATTCGGCTTCTATCCCGCCTCCCATCAGACCAAGTTCATGAAACGGGCAAACTGACAATTGCTTTTCCAGAATGGACAGACTGCTAGCCAGCCCCTTGCTCAACAGTCACTCAGAACGCTCCCTCAAAGGAATATTATGTATAAATGTGTCCCTGAAAACCACAGTATAAGCCTCAAGTTCAAAAACACCATCATTCAGCTCAAAGTTGTGAAGAATGTGACCTGCATTCAGAGCTCTGGCCATCACTGGGAGGGAGGTAATGGTAGTCTGGTAGGTGTGCTAGGAAGCAATCGCCAGGGCAAAATTTATGTCAGGACCACAACTGTTCATTGTATTCGGATTGTTCTGAACATTTGCATTTTGAATTTCAATTTAAAATTTTTTTGCATTCAAGTGAGTTGCGTTTGTCAACAGCTACAAAGTGGGTCACGATCCAGCAGGCTGGATGGATGTCGATCCCCAAACTGGGGACATCACTACCAGAAAGATGGTGGACAGGGAATCCGACCATGTTGTCAACGGCGTTTACAACCTGACACTGCACGCAGTGGATAAAGGTAACCACAATTTCTATAATTCTCATTGTTGCATTTAATATCTCCATTGTGAAAGCACTATTTTCTACTTTTAACAGGGGAGCCACCAATGACAGGCACAGTTACGCTGCAGATCCACCTTATTGATGTAAATGACAACATACCAAAACTGGAGGTGAGCCAAGTGGATGTCTGCTTGTCTGACGGCCAAACTCCAACCAACATCTCAGCTAATGATCTAGACGCCGTTCCTTATGGAGGGCCTTTCACCTTTGAGCTGCTTGGGGACGTCAAAGGACGATGGAAACTGGATCCATCTCATGGTAAAACTGTGATAAAATGTAGAAAAATCTCACAGCGACACAATCAAACAGTTTTGCTTTGGTTCTTGTAGGTTTCACAGCTGGCCTGGTGAGGGATTCTAGTGTAAAGAGCGGTCTTTACACTCTTGGAGTGAAGGTGACAGACATGCAGGGGACTTTCGGCATTTCCGAGCTGACCGCCACCGTGTGCTCCTGCTCGGAGGTACACCACTGCCGCAATTGGAAGCCTGTGACAATTGACAGCTCCAGCGCTGTAGGCATCGCACTGTTTGCAGCAGCTTTACTTTTGCGTAAGGAATGAAAGCAATTATCTTTAGACCATCCTAGAAATGTGACAACTCCTGTAAAAAGACTTTTTTTTTCTTTTCTTTTCTCTTTTTTGCAGTGGCCCTGCTGGCTGCATTTTATATCTCCTGTAAGAAAAATTTTATCCCCACAGACGAATCCCCTGGGTTTATGGGGACCCTCATGGCTTCAAACACTGAAGCACCAGGGGATGCAATTCAGGTTACACATGAGAAACACTCAAAAGTTTGACTTATTTCAGTACAAATCTCACTAACCGTTTCTTATTTCTTGCAAAGCTCGAGGTATTTCATGCTGAACGTAGAAGTTTGAGGACACAAAGCAAAGTAGGGAGAAAGGAAATTGCGTTTTTTTTCCCCCAAGTCAGTCTATAAAGTTTGACTGATGTTTGTCTCCCTCTTCCACAGGGGAGAGTAAACAGCTTCATCAATAATGACTCAAAGAGGTACTGGACGAGGACTTTTTCCAGGAGCAGTAAATACCAGAGCAAGGTAATCCGCACCTTCTGATCCTCAGATTCAATTTGAACGTTCAGTTGTTTTCTCCCTTCACATCTACACATCTCGACATCTCGGCCAACGGCTACTTCTTCCTCCAAACACCTGCTACTTGTAGTTCTGGACTTTCAAAAGTGTGATTGCGAGATTCTGTTTCTACGTTACAATTAATCTGTCACTTGTAGTAGACAACTGTTACATAGACACATGGATCCAGAATGGTTGTTAGGGTATGAACCTAAATATTCACAAAAAATTGATCAAAAATGGCAATGACAAACCAATAATAATCAGACAAAAATACATTTACTTTTGTTTGTGCATTTTTATGTAAATGAGCCTCTAATTAAAATCAATTTAAACAGACAGCGGAAAACACCAACACTCAACGGGACAACAGCATGGATCGCCTGTCCTCCATGAGATATTCTTCATTTAAGGTAATGGAACACCAAGACAAATGCATTATTACCAGTTTCATTCTTAAGCAGGGGCTTTTATTGTTTTTATAAACATCTCAAGGGTGGTAAGGTGCTAATGAGACACTTGGAACTGTTTCATCATAGTCAACAGGGTTCTGGTTAACCCAATAAATGAACAAAACAAAAGGTTTCATCAGAAAGAACAATCAGCATATAAAGTATGAACTGCATCTGGATTGGTTGTAGAATAGGAACCAAATTTAATGTTTATTGCATATTCAGATACTTTGCATATAGTATCGGATAAAGTTGCTTTCAAGCATTTCCCGCTCAAAATCAGACCACGTCACATTTAGACAGGAGTGCAATTTGACAAACACAATCTGTATTATCTAGTTTCATAAGAATTTTCCAATTTTAATCACTAAAATCAGACATGCAGAAAATGACAATTTACATGGAAAAATTACATTAAGGGGATCAAGCCACCTTTGAATTTCTTGTTGAACCAAAAAAAAATGGAAGCAAGTCAACAAAAGTGACTTAAATTGATGCTACGCTGGCTAGAATATTCTGTTTAAATGTTTACTCCGTCTCCACCCTCCAGTTCCTGTATAAGCAACACGATACAAACATTGCAACAGTTTAAAGGTTTATCCAGTGATAGGAGTTGGATTAAAGACTATAGACAACTTGCAGGACAAACCAATCTGACTCATGCCAAGACCGATTTCAGCCAAGATACTTAGGCCGCATGAACCCTTAGAATCTCAAATGTAAAATTCCTATGTCATTAAAAAAAAAAAAATTATAAAAAATTAACTTTTCACTTTTTAAGGCTGAAGAACGGAACACTGGCAACCTGTTCAGTATGGACACCATGGACACCAGCCTAGGCTTTAATGGATGGGAAACCACACCATCCTACCTGTTTGACATAGATGAGATTCAGCAGGTTAGTATCACAACACTCCAAAACTTGAACATGAATTAGCCCTCACAACTTCCCTTTTTCCTCTCCCTCTCGCCACAGAAGCTGTCTCGTTTACAGGAACCAATGGCTGAGCTGCACCATTATAAACCTAAAATCTACAAAGAGGAGGGGGAACCCAGCGATTCTTCAGATCTGGATTCCCCTGACATTTCTGATGAGTCTGATTCATTTGCTGAAGTCCTTGACAATTTAGGCCCAGAGTTTAGTAGACTGGCTGCCTGTGTGTCACAAAACCGCAGGGACTAGAACCACCTTTAAACATACTGTTTAATAGCAACTGTTGCACATTTCTCCACTTTTAATCTTTTACAAGGAGCAGAAAAAAAAAAATCCAATGCCAAGAGAAATTGTTTCAAGACCATTTGAGTTACATACAAGTACATTGATCAATACACTAAACAGAAATGCTATCCTGATCCAGGGACAGTCAATACTGCCTGCTTCTAGTACACAGCTGCTGGATTAAAAAGAAATCGCTCCTATTTCATGTAAACAAGCCAAAGCTTAAATATTAAATGAAAACGCATAAGTCAAGTCGGAGAGATGGATTTGAAGTAGAAAACATTTACAGTAGCATTAACAAAAAGGTTTTCACACCCTCCCACTGCCAATCTTGGCGAGGGTTTGCCGATCTGTGCTGCCCTCTGCTTTGCGCCCACGTCCCCTGAATCCTCTCCCCCTCAGAAAGCGACCAGGGACTCCAAATGTTTCCATGTTCAGCTTCTTCTCCTCCGCCCAGGTAGTTCTCCTAGGGAGGACACATTGGGCGAAAACTTAAAATTAAACAAGCACAGAGCAAACTGGTACTATTGCAGAGTGACTGCTTGTAGTACCTGGGTTTAGGGTCTTCTGAGAAGTTGTCGAAGAAACATTTAGCTTTGTTGTAATACTTCTCTGGAAGAGTTTCCTCCTCTAGCTCATGCTTCGAGTCCTGGTCCTCCCCAGAGACCAGTTTCTCACCTGCTAAACAAAGAAAGATAGTCAACTTCCCCCCCCCAGATTTACCAATCTGACAACCTAAAAACTTACCTTTAGCCTCCTTTGTCAGATGATCTTTAAACTGAGCATTCGCAGTTTCAAAGTCAAAATCTGCCTCAAACTCCAAAGCTGTGACTTTAGAGTTTTTCGCCAATAGCTGGCCACGACTTCTGGTCCTGGTTCTGCGACTGCCTACGAATGTGCATCAGAACCAACTCAAATTTGACCGTTTTAAACTGGCCACAACTTCACCCTGGAAAAAGTGTTCCCCAGTTTATTTCCTTCTGTCAAACGAATTATCACGTCAAGTTGCTTCTACCTGCCTGAGACTTAAAGGCTTTACTAGAGCGGTAACCATGACGTGTAGAGTGCAATATACGGATTTTTCTTTCCCGTTTTTAATGAAAACCTGCTCCAAAACTGCTTTGTTTTCACACCGACGCCATACCTCCACAAGGCATTTTAAATTTGATGGATTTTTCTGCAACACACACCTTTCCAAAATAGTGTCATAGCTTAACCTGTAAGTATGTCAGACGTCACAGAAAGCCTTACCCAAACAATATATTATATTTCTGTGATCGCTTTACGTTCACGCATACAGACCTGTCATGAATGGTGTAGCTTTTTTTTGTCGCATTTTAGAATGAAGTATTTGTAAAAAGGTTTTTGCAGAAATGGTTAAAATAAGAATGAGGATGTGCCCACCTCTGAAACAGAGGAGCACATCTTAAATCTGACCCTTTATTGTTTTCCAGTGTTCTGGGGGGGAAAAAAAAGGAAAAAAAAGAAAAGGCATTTCATACCTTGTTTTTGTCTCGTTTTCTCAACAGCACTTTGCCCTTGTACCTTCGCAGCAGCTGGTTTTGATGCTTGACCTGAAGAGCAAAAAAATAAGAAAAAAAAAAAACTTTTCTAAGTTGTTTGGTGCAATGACAGTTGTGTCCCGGTTTCAGAGTAGATATTTATTTTAATTAAACTAAAAATGGGGAGTTCACAAGTGATCTAAACTGGAGCCATTCATATTTATTTTTTTTTCTGTGATTGTCATGCGTGATGTGAATAAAATTTGGAGTCATTTGTGAAAGTTTGATTCTGCTTACTGGTGGGAACATTCTCCTTCTCAACCCGCGCAGCATCTCGTGGGGGGCCCCTGGAGGGCCGAACAGGAATCCTGCTCTGCGGCGGGGTGGGAGCCTTTCCCCTTCTCTGTGTGGCTGTGGATAAAGGTACGGTTTGAACCGCCTGCTCCACCATAGGAGCCCTCCTGGCTGCACCGGGAAGTCCTGGCACTAAGGGACCAAAAAAAAAAAAAAGAAATGACTCATATCCAGGCACATAAAAAAAAAAAATCTAAATCTTCAAGATGGAAAGTTCTGTACTTAGGTCTAGAGCTGCATTGTACTGCTGAGTCAGCAGAGAGCCAGCAGCCAGTTGGTTAAAGGTGGGCATCATTTCTCTGTATGGACTCCAATGTGGGTGGTATCCAGAAGACGGGCCCATGGATGACTGAGTTAAAATAAATAAATGCTAAATTGCCAAGTAAAATTTTTAGGGATAAAATTCAAAACTGGAAACGGAGCAAGCTTACCCAACCAATTTGAGAGAAAGCTTATTAAATAGAGCAGTCAATTTTAAGTTGATGCAAACGTAAATTCTGGAAGCAAAAATTGTAAGTACTTCTGGTTCCCGATTTTAAAGCCCTTTTTTTTTGGCGTGTTTGTTCATCCCACAAATTAAACATGCCCCTTCCCCACCTTCTTCAAATCAGACAAAATTAAGAGTCGATCAACTCGCCTACATTTGTACAGCAAAAAAAATGTTTGTGCTGCTTTGGCTTTGAAAATATGAATGAAAATTTAAAGGTCAGAAGGTCAACCAGCCCCCTCACTTTTACTAAATCAAAATTACCTTCAAACTTTCATTAAGATCTTCAAAGCCAAAGCAACAAACAAACAAAACAACAGACGTTGCTGCACAAACATTTGACACCAGCTCTGTCCGATATGAATACGGTTCCTCCCTCTTCTGCATGCGGGCCAAACAGACTGCCAGGAAAGAGTCAGAATAGGTTCATATGGACGGAGAAAAGAATGAGAGAGAGAAAAAAAGACTGCATTTCCTTTCTATGTAAACACTGAACATCGCCTTCAATGTTTGGGTTAACAGTGAAGTTGGTTTGAACCAATTCACAATACACTGTCGCACATACCTGAACAATGGCAGGATCTCGGGGTAGTCCGTGGTGTGGTTTTGGAGGTTCAGACACGGTAATATCTTTGATGTCACTTCCTCTGAATATTATGTATTCAAATATCTCATCTTTTGGAGGCACTGGTCTCTCCGCGTGCCGGTCCTCCGTACCGAAGGATTTAACTGGTTGAAGAAAGCGGACGTTTCTTTAGCACGTACTCCCAATTAACCGACTAAAGCTGACAAGAACAGGAGTTAAGAAATAGAACATAAAGCTACTGAACAAGCCGTGCTTTACACATACCTTTGGCCAAAGCAACGGTGGACCTCTCGGTGTCCACAGAAGACAGTATCCCTTCATATCGAATCTGGGCCTTTGAGATCAAACTTATCTTACTGCCAATATAAGGAGTTCCTCCTCCGGCACTCATGTTTGCAGCACACACGGGTTTTTTTCTTCAAATGAAATAAACGAAGCAATAAACAACAAGTGGATAAATGGCTTCGAACAGACAGGAACTGCTTTATGTGCAATTACTGTGCACCTGCGGGCTTTATAGGCTGAACGTGCACTCAGATGAACGAGCCACCTGTGCCGAAGCCAGGGGTTGGTTTGTTTAACTCCCCGGCGTACACCGGCACGAACGTCAGGAAACTATTTAAGTCAACGACAGACATGGTACAACTCTTGTGAACGCAGCCCTTTAATGTTGATGAATAGAATGTAAGAAATTGGCATAACTTTATTGTTTTAGGCATAAATAAACAAATAGTGACACACTGTGTCTATTGCAAGATTAAAAACAGACTTTTTAATTCTCTGGCATTATGGCTTCACAGATTGGCTCTGCAAAGCCATATACAGAGTCACTATATATACTATATATACTATATACAGAGTCACTATATATATATATATATATATATATATATATATATATATATATATATATATATATATATATATATATATATATATATATATTTATTCATGTTTGAATTGTATATTTCTTACTGTTTTGACACTATATAAATTAGATTAAATGTGTTTCAAAACACCGTTGTATCAAGTAAACAGGATGCCAGTTAATTCTTAATTCTACTATTTGTGTCGTGATTTTATGACATGTAGAAAGTATCTTTTTAGCTTTCATTACAAAATCATAGTTATTCATACTAATTCATACTATTAAAAACTGGTTATATTTCAAGTATTTGTATGTACTTTTTTTTTTTACTTTTGCTTAAAGTATATATATAAAAAAAACCCAAGAAGCTACATTTAAAAAGTCAGAATCTCCTTCCTCAGTCAGTGAAGTACTGTTGAGTCCAACAGAGGAGAAACGTCATTCCACGACTGTACTAATATTCAAAAGCATAGATTTGAGTTGCTTCCTCCACCAAAAGGTCGACTCCATTGCATTAACAGGGTGTGAAATATGTATGGAATAACTCACAAAAACAAACATCTGTTGGAAATACACTGCATGATTTTCTACAGAGTATATTATCCCAGCTGAAAAGAGGTTCTGCATGATTTTTTTTTCAATAAACAGAAAACTTATGCAGCTGACAGTTATTTTTTGTTTGTTTTCCAGGCAGGGCTAATCCTAATCCTGTTTTTAATCTGCCCCTGGATGCAGATTAAAAACACATATTATAATTTACTAATAAGAGTTTTGTCGTATTAATGCTTTAAAACACGAATATAACATTTATTGTTGTGTGTATAAAAGTCAATGCAGAGATGCTCAGCGACAACGCTCGAGACTAAACAGTCATTTTTTAAAAGGGTGGGGCGTCTTTATACGTCTCTGTACAACCGAAACCTCATTTCGCTGCAGCCATCTTGCCCGGTGCATCCAGTGTGAATAAACTCTGAAATTTGAGTATTACGCTTTGAGCAAACCCAGGTATTCATCCACCAAAGGTCACAGGGTTGAATTCTGAGACGGATTATCTGTAGTTTAAGACAAAGTATGTTTTCTAGAATGAAAAATTCGGTGAAAACACATCGTCCCGGTGAGATGTTATACCCTCTTCTACTTCTCCCGGAATGACAGCTGAAGCCATTGGTACCGCCTTTTAGCAGACGGAGCAGCCAATCACCGCTCAGAGAGCTCCCCGGTCTGTGGACTTTTGGCCGTTGTGCGCAGGCGCACGTCAGTTAGTAAGTACCTCACTTTTCAGAAGCTCGCAGGAGTGCGAAGATGGCGGTTGGCCCCAGTCTGCTGGATGAACTCTTTTCACAGACGGGGGAGAATAAAGCGGTAGTTTGCCATCCTCCACGGTCTGTAGAGTCACAGCTGTCCTTGTTTATTAGTTGGAGTTGGCACGAGGCAGCCGTTAATTACATGGTGATAGTTCCGGGACGGGGGGGTAGTAGCTCGAGCTAATGTCCAGCTGGGACTTGGTCAAGACGGTTGCTAAAGCAGGTACGCTGTAACTACTAATGTTGTTTTCCTTATTTGTTCTCGGAGAACACACGAGAAGCAAGCGCCGGAGTTGGCAGAGAAAAGCAACAGACGTACAGTAGTCTTCCCCCATCACATTCGAGCGTGTGTTACTCCCGGTTAAACTAGTTGAAGTGCAGAGTGGGGGGTTAGAGGGGGGTCTCCGCTTAGCGAGTTCCCAATGGTTCAGCCATGGACGCATCGACAGGCAGCACCGACACCAAAAGGGGACACGAGCCGGAAAAACCACTTGTTGTCGGTGACGGCATAAGTTTCCCCCCTAACCAACCGGGGAAAGTGGCCTCATACTCTGTGCAGACTTTTAATGGGAGCCAAACTATGAACTCTCACAATTCAGGAAGCGTTGCCCCTCTGGAGGGGGCGAAAGCGACAAGTGGCACTGGCAACAACAGCAGCAGCAGCAACACTGTGATATCAGCCGCGGCTGTCAGCACCGGAGCAGTGCTGTCAAAAGAGCTGACCGGCGTCTCGTTGCCCCCCTCGTCAAACAGCGTCATTCAGACGCCGCTCGTGAATTCGGACGGTGTTTCCGCTGCGAGCCAAGCAGCAGGACCCACGGTGACACCGCCTATGCAAACCGCCGGGTCGGGCACAACTTTGAACGGCGGCAGTACCGCGAGTCCCGCCGCGGCTGCTAATGCAACGAATCTGACGGGTATTGGCAGGCAAAATCCGCCGGTAAACAACGGGCAGCCCGTCAGCGCGGGGTCGCACATCATTAAAGCAGAGCCGCCAACGACGATAATCCAGTCCGCGCCGCAGCCCGCCGCCGCCGCCCCCGGCACCGTCAGCGCTCCCAGACCTCTCGGCGTGTCAGCCGCAGGTGCGCCCGGGATCACGACCCAGATGCTGGCTCCGAGGCTCCCACAGGCCTCACCGGGACAGCCCAGTGTTCACAACATCCAGATACCCCCGGGTGAGTGAGGCTGAGCTGTCATTTAGCATTTCGTAAGTTATCGCAAGTTTAAACCCACATTTCTGAACTGTAACCATAACGCTTGTCTTTAAAATAAACACATAAAATAATAATGACATAGTAATACACAGACGATTTGTTACAAAGTGCTTCACAAAATAAAACAAACAAAAACATCAAATCAGTGACGCAGCCCATCATAATTCACACTAAAATAAAGCATAAAATCCTCTTCTAAGTTTCTTGCTGTTGCTCTCACACAACTTCCTGCTTCGCTTCAGGTATGGTGCTTGTGCGCAGCGAGAGTGGGCAGCTGTTGGTGATTCCTCAGCAGACTCTGGCCCAAATGCAGGCGCAGGGAGGCATGGCGCCTCGGACCGCCACGCCAACGAATGTGTCTGCGGGACAGGTATCTTCGGTTTGGGGTTTCGGGAAACTGTCTGTATATTTTAATCCAGAAGGAAACTGGTAAAACAGTCCAGTTGTTAGTGTGTAACTACGTGTTTGGTTTTTTTTAGGCTCCTGGAACCACAATCATCAGCCGACAAGTGTCTCCGGGCGCCATCATCCGACCAGGCTGTCCGCCCCCAGTAACACTCGCTGCGACCACTGCTCTTCACAGAGCGCCTATCCTGCCGGTGTGTAGATTCTCTCTATGTACAGTACACCACAAACTTGTTCTCTTTTAATGTTGTGGTGCTTTAAAATGAAATTTATATTGTGTATTATAATCCCCAGACTTACAAGCAAAGGACTTAGTTCTTGATGTCTCATTTGCACTTAAAATTTACCATTTTATTGATGTAATTTGCCATAAAACTTTTGGCCTGAGACCTGATACCTGGAATTTACTTGACATTTTTCGCAAACAAATACAAAAAAAAAGAAAATGCTTGTTTTTCTTTGTAAAGTGGCTCAGTGTCAGTCAGATTTTCTGAACTTCAACTGTCTAGTCTTGTTATAGATTCTCAAATGGATTTTGTGGAACTCCAAATGGTACTTTAAACAGCTGCTCCTCTGACTGTGTTTTCTTAGATGTTTAAGACTTGGAGAAACTGCACTTAACGGGGTTATTGTGAAGGCAGTCGGTCGAATTTAATGTAGAGGTTATCAACGTAAAAATGGATAAATACAAAAGCTAACCACACTTCAGGCCTTCATTTGTAAATAAATGTAAAATCCATTATCAGGTTCCTTCAGGTACTTTGTGTTGTGAAAAATACATTATTGAAAATTGTAAAATAAAAAATAAATGAAAATGTCAGGGAATGTGGATACTTAACTAATGTATTATGCACCGTTTAAGCAAACCAAAGCATAATGTGTATTTACATAATTGCAACATAACGTATTTATTATGCATTCTACCCAATAAAAAATATTGCCAGGTACAATGCATGGCTCAAAACTGCTAATTTGCATTCTGCTTTTGCATTGATACAATATGTGTGAATGCATAATTATTAAACTAAATGCAGTACCGCACCACAAGGCTGCAGTGGAGAAACAAAATTGCGAAGAAAAAACATGCTTGGTTTGCTCTGTGGAGCATTTTACATGCTGTGCTGTAACAAAATATATTTCTAACCAACTACGAAGCCTGTGTCAAAGTTTTGAGGTTTTCCTCTACAGGCTTTTATTCTGATTCGTTTTCTAAGACACACATTTGCTTGTTTTTGTCTCTTCAGAGCTCCGTAGGGGCCACAGTGCCAGGATTGGCCCCGAGAACGCTCACTCCAACACCTGGGACCACAGTTACCTCTGTAACTGTGAGCAAGGTAAGAAGTGCTCACTTCAAACACGTCTTTCAAAAGGGCTTTAGGGGCAGTAGTCCAGGGCTCCCATTTCCTTTTTGGGAGGGGGGTGGTAAGGGTTTGCACAAACTTTTATTTTTTTATGATTTTACAACCATTTACTGTATGTAAGAGTCACAGGCCTACATCAAGTGAGTTGTAATGATATTTTGGGATTTTGTTTTATGAATATAAACAGTACTCCAGTATTAGCAAATGAGAAAATAATATCTTTTTTTTTGTTTGTTTTTTATTTTTTGGGCAACAGCTACTGGTCAACGGACATAATAAATCCAACATCATCAGTTGATATCATCAATTTATAAATACGACTAAAGATTAATTCACTATAATTTTCATCAGCAAAATAACTTTTCTGTAGTGGATAGGGCACCAAAACAGTTTCCAGCCCAAGGGCCCACATCCGTGTAAATCTGGCCATGCACACTCATTTTTTTGTGAAGGTCGCCCATCCTGTGACGTACACCATTGTCATTTTCAGACTTCAGGCTCGTTTAAAATGCGGATTGTCTCTGTTTGCCGTAGGAGACAATGGAGAATGTAAAGAAATGCAAGAACTTCCTGTCTACACTGATCAAGCTGGCATCCAGCGGGAAACAGTCAACAGAGACTGCAGCAACTGTGAGGGAGCTGGTCAAAGACCTGCTGGTGAGTGTGCTTCATGCAGTGACATTTACGTTTGCAATTGTAAGAAATCCCCAGAGAAACTAACAAAGTAAGAAAGCATATTCACGTAAATGTAAACCCTTAGATTTTTTATGTTTTCCCAGGAAGACAAGCTGGAAGCTGAAGAGTTCACCAGCAGATTGTACAAAGAGCTGAATTCCCCACCTCAACCATACCTAGTGCCTTTCCTGAAGGTGAGAACGCAGACGTACGTCTGTCACGTTTAAACCGTTTAGCCAACAGCAGCACACTTTAAGGTTGTTGCTATGCTACGGCTTCGCCTTAAATAATTTGCCTTCTTTTCTTAATTTGGTAGCGAAGCCTCCCAGCCTTGAGGCAGCTCACCCCAGACTCGGCAGCTTTCATCCAGCAGAGTCAGCTTCCTCAGCCGGCCTCAGTGGCCATCTCCTCCACCTCCGCCACGCCCACCACGGTGGTCCTGGGCAGCCCCGGCCCCCGCCTCACGACTCCGGGCAGCAGACCCCAACTGCAGCCGACAGTCAGTCAAGGACAGACAACATCGCTGGTAACAAAGCACAGCATTAATTTCAGCGTTTCAGAGCGGTTACAGTGTAAAACCTGAAGAAAGTCATTCCACACTATGATGACTGTTAATGAACCACGTCGACTCAAATGTCTTGCCTTTTGTGCTGAAATTTGTGCTTGTGAAAATACTCAGTGGGCATAAAAATCTTAGTTTATCATTATTAAAAGTGTAAAAATATAAAATAGCTGATGATAAAAACAAAATAGTGACATTTTTCTAGAAAAAAAAGCCCTAAATTGTTTCAGAGCCAAAGCATTAAGTGTCTCATGTTTGTGTAAATGAAAAAAAAGCATGTAACTTCTCAAATCTGCAGTATTCCTTGTATTGCAGTCTGGGTTTAAGCAACGGGCCACACTGAACAGCCCAGCTTTATTAACTCATTATCTTCAAACACCTTCAGCTGTAACAAACTGTACATGCATTTTTCCAGTGCAAAAGAGAAACAAATCTCTTTCTTCAATCTGAAAAAGCCAGCAGGATAACGAATAAACCTATTGACCTTTTTTTCCTTTTGTAAGTCTTAGGAGCGGTTTTTGTCTCACAGGCTACATGTCTCTGCTCTTACTTTTTCTGTCTGGATGAAAAGCTGCAGGCAGAACTTCTTGAGGACGCTGAAAACATAACTCATTGTTTTAAAATATTGCAACATTATCAGTTTGAATTCCTAAAAAAAAGGCTTTGGCGAGAATGGATGCTGAAACAAAAAAACCTACACTCAGTTTAAGTTATTTTACTAATATTTCAAAAAATATTAGCTGATTTTATTCATGTATGAGCTCTAAAATTTGTGATTTTCAACATGTAGGTCCCGACAGTCCAAATTGGCCTAATCTTAAAGGAAAATTAATGAAAACTTCAAGTAGAGGAGCATCCTAATGAACCGGAGCAATGTAACTGCAGCTTGCTACAGTTGATTATTTCACACTATAATAATCTGCACCAGCGTTAAATTTAGGATGCCGCCATCTAAATGTTTCCTCATTTTAGAAACATTGTTGAATGTGACATTTTCAATGTTTAACTCATGTTTGTGCTTGTCTTCTTGGCTCGGGGTTAATGAAACCGTTTCTCCTGAAGCTGTTCTTTCTCTCGTCTCGAATCAAGCCGAGTTAAACACAAAAAGAAGGGGAGGGGTGGAGAATAGTTAGTTTTATTGAAAATGGTCGGTGCACAGCTGGTGGGAGGGAGTGAACTATAAAAAATAACGTATGGCCAATCTCTACTCATCACTCTATAAGCATCTGATGAGTCCAGAATTACAATTGTGTATTTTTTACGTGTTCTTTGTTAAGTAGTTTTGAAAGGTAAAGGTATATAGCACATTTTCAGCAACAAGGCAACACACAGCGCTTTACATGAATTAAAAGGAAGTACAAACAAAATAAACCAAAGAAAGAGCGAAACAAGAAAAAGTATCTGATGGTGATCTAAAGTATGTAAGCTTGGTGCTCCGGTTGCTAAAGATCCTCTGGTCTATTTCTATTTCTAGGTTGGAAGAACAGGAGTCCAGAGAGTAGTCTAATAATGTGGATTCAAAGTATATAAACTAGATAAACTAATATACTCTTATTCAGGGTTGGTAGATAGGTATGAGTAAGTATCCTCTGATTTTATTTCATTTTCTGGGTTGGAAGAACAGGAGTCTAACACGTAGTTGCTTAGGTAGTTTTTCTGGATCCGAAGTTTGAAATGGGGAGGATAAACCACATGCTTTTGCCATCAATAGCTGCCATTTAATCTGGTTATAATGTGTGGGTATGAAATCCCCCTCAGGTTCTCCAGCCTCAGCAGCAAAGAGCAATGCTGAGACCTCAGGTAACCCTACCAACCGCCCCCATGATGGCTCTGCGGAATCAAACCCCGGGTCGCATCATGGTGGGACAGCAGCAAGTGCAGCTTAAGGAGATGCAACCAGGTGAGGCCCTGACCAGGCCATCGTTTTGTTTCTGTGTCCTTCTGCATCCACGTAGTTTATTCTGTCATTTCTCTCCCGCCCCCCGCTGTCCACACTGCAGCGGTTCAGCTGAGACCCGAGGTGACACTTGTTTCCAGGCAAGTCTCCGCCATCGCCTTGACACAGGCACAGAAGAACAAGCTGAAAGAAGCGGGTGGCACTTTCAAGTGAGACGCCTCATTGCTTTTTCTGCTGTTGACACCGTGCCTTAAAAGCACAGACGCCCTTTGAGCATTTTCAAAACAGTGTCGAGTCACAACCCGCAAATTATTATTTGGGGTTTGGTCATAAAAAGAAAAGGTTATAAGATTTCTACTGACTTCTTCAGGCAGTAGAAACTCTTTTTTTAAATTTATCACTCAAATTATTTTAGTAAATCCGTCTTACACAGAAGTTGTTGAGGTTTTCAAGCTGGAATGCAAAGATGAACCCAAAGTGATAGAAACCGTTTCATGTAATAGCCCAACACGAATGACATGAAATGGGCCACATTTGTGAAGTCGAAGAAAAAATATACATGTTTCAGAATTATTTCTGTAAATGAAAATCTGAAATGTGTCTCTCACATTTCTATTTAGCCTCCTTCAATTCCTTTCACTAATTATTACAGCTGAAACCTTTAAATTATTGTCCAGAAACCAAAAGCCGTTGGAAAAGCATGTATCAGTCCTCTTTTTTAGTAGGTTTTATGTTTTCTTGTTTGTTTTAACGAAAAAATAAAATGATTGTTCGTTCACATAACCAAAAACTTTCTAATTCAGGTCTTCATTAAACATTTTAAATTGTCATAAACAAGTTTCAGTCTATAACTGTTTTGTATTTAGTTTCATTCATCTTCCTGTTAACTTTGGCAGAATTGAAGACAAACATTCCTACAGCATGATCCAGTAGGGTTGACTTTTCGAATGTTAATCCGCATTGAATTGGCCTTCAAGGTCAAAATTATGTACTACCTCATTACATTAAATCTATATAAGATGCATTATAAAGTTTGCTAATGTGTTTTGCAATTGATCTACATAACTCTGCACTCGCCATCATAAACAGTTCAGTCTTAACATAGTTTCATGAATGTAAAATTATTGCAGAAAAAGCAAATGAGTCTTGCCGAACAACAGTGACTGTCAGATACTGTAACCACCACACGTCTGCTTCTGCATCAGCAGAGATGACGACGACATCAACGACGTGGCCTCCATGGCGGGAGTGAACCTATCAGAGGAGAGCGCTAACATCCTGGCAACTAACTCCGGACTCGTCGGTGCTGTGACGCATTCCTGCAAGGACGAGGCCTTCCTCTCCTACGCCTTGCTGCAGAGGAGAATCCTGGAGATCGGTGAGGCTCTAGTCCTGCCCGACCGTACGAGACCCTCCCGTCGGTCAGCCTCTCACCGCACCGTTTGTTTCGTCCTCCAGGTATGAAGTATGGCGTTACGGAGCTCGGCACCGAGGTGGTGAATTACGTCTCCCACGCCACCCAGCAGCGACTTCTGAACTTACTTGAAAAAGTCTCCCATGTAGCCCAGCAGAAAAACATCAACTTCAAGGTTTGCTGATGAATTATAGTCAAGCTTATTAGCAGAGTGCATTTCATCAACAAGGCAGCTCAAAGTGTCTTATATCATAATATGAAGCATAACCATTACATTTTGTCAGATGCCATCATCAAAAGAACCATTACATGTAATAAAATGTTGATCAGTCTTCCATTTACCATTGATCAAAAGTTACTTTAAACAGGCAGCTTTTTAGCCGTGATTTAAAGGAACTCGGTTTGTTCAACATTCACGGGGCATAGAGGTTTAATGCTGCATCTCCACCAGATTTCTTAAAGGGACAGCTTCATTAAGCTTCCCCTTTAAGACGGCTCATCAAAAACATACTGAGTGTTGCCTTCATTCTTTCATGCATGTTAGATAAATCCTTTAATCTCCCATGGCAACCATTTTGCTGTACAAAGCACCTGAATGGACCGAGCCGTCCCTCCTCTGAGATGCAGATTCCGATCAGCTCTCCCTTGTGACTTTCTCACTCAGCTCCTTTAGACTAGCCAGCAGCAGTTAGCAAGCACCTGATGGAACTGCCGAGATCATTATATAAGTTCCTTTTCAGAGCAACGCTGATAAAACATTGTTAAAGGGTTAACAAAGGAGCCATGTTGTGATAACTTCCTGAAGGAGGAGTTTCAGGATCTTCTGAAAGAGAAGGAGGCCCAATTTCAAGGCGTTAAATGATGTCTTTTTTTTTTTTTACCTGACTGAAGGCAGCAGTTGCTTGATTGTGCCATAAATGGAAGAAAATGAAAACATAACCCGGCTTTAAAATGATTACCGGTATGTTCAACATTGACTGCTTCTATATCAATGGCGTCTTTTAGCAGGAGGACGACAGCTACGAGCAGAGCAGTGACGTTCGGACTCAGCTGAAGTTCTTTGAGCAGCTCGACCAGCTGGAGAAGCAGCGAAAGGAAGAGCAGGAGAGGGAGATCCTGCTGAAGGCAGCTAAGGTACGCCAACGTGACTCTGAATAACCAAACCTGTCGCTTTTCTTCGTTAACACACGTGTGCCTGTTGTTGTTTTTAGCCCCCATCACATTTTTGTGTTCACCATAAACAACTGTCTTACATGTTTTGCCTTCATCCGACGTTTTAGTCACTCAACAGCTTTTCGGTTGACCCGAGAGCGCCGTACGGTTTGACCCCAGGGTCAGCTGGGATTGATTTATGACTCGCAATCAGGGAACCCGCTGTCATCAAGTGTCCTACTTGGTATATGGGTTGAATTTCTAACGTCAGATTTAGCCACATGACGTCAAATAGTTAAAGACTCATAGATTTTAGTTTGTTGAAGCCAGAATGTGTAAAAACTCGTAAGCTTGAAGAAAACAAACCCTCTCTGTGTTCAAAGTTTACATTTGAAGACTTCGGGTTGTTGCTGTTTTGTTAAGAACAATTCAGGGCTTCAGGACTTCACATTTGAAGTGGTAAATCCCTGCTCTTGATACTGGCTTATTGTAGTTGGTGAATTTAAATCCCAGCATGGCACTTTTGTTAACCAATAGGAGCTGCTGTGTCATGAGGAATGTGTGCATTTAATGAGGTTTAGGTTGGTCACAGGGTTTTAAATTGTTGGTTATATTCATGGTCAGTAACGGCTTTGAAGCTTATTCTACATGAACATATTTCAATGTGTTATTGAAACATACATTTATTTAGGTAAAAAGTGAAACCGGGGTTTTTTCTATTAATTTTGATGATTGTTGCTCACAGCTAATGAAAATCCAGTTTCACAGAAAATTAAAAAGGACCAAATAAAAAGAATTTCTAAGAGAGATTTATAGGGCTGAAACTAACAATTATTTTAGTAATCCATTATTCTGATGATTAATCTGATTGAAAAGATAAGTAAAAATGGGCTGTAATGGTTATGTTTTTACACTAGAAATACATTAAAGGAGCCAAATAAACCAGTAGTTCATTTTTTCAATAAGAAAATAAACATTTTATTGCCTGAAATGAAAATGAAGTTTACTAAATGATTTCTTTAGTAAATTTGAACTGGATGATGGTAAATTTTACCACTAGATGTACAACTATTAATCGATTGCTAAATTGACGATTATTGATTAATTGGTTCAGCTCTAATGGTATATCCATATACTGCAGTCTATAGTTCTCTATACTCGTGGCTTATTTTGTTTTTGAATGACTTTCATGATACTCAGAGTTGTTTCTAATAGAAATCAAGGCAGCCGTCTCTCAAAAGGAGTATCAATCTAAAAATATATAAATTTTGCGTTTTTTTTTTTTTACGTTTTGATAAATCAAAAATCTTTCAAATACTTGTATGTAATCAGGACAATCCTTTTGATAATCCCTAATTTGTTGGTTTTCACTTTATTAATTTGTGGTAATACGCTCTAACATTTGTAGATGTTGAAAGGCCTCTTTCCCATAACCCTAATCTCCACAAATCTTCAATCATGCTTAAGTAGACCGTAGTGATACTTGTTATTGCCATCATTTTGCACATATTGTATGTCTGCTTACATTTCTGTCTTTACCATAAACAGTCGACTTAACGTGTTCTGTCTACAACTGTGACTCGGCTGGGGTTAGATTTAACAAGTGGTTTAAAGTGGTGCAACATGTCAAACTGATTATTTAATAAGAGCTTTTAATTGACACCACTTGCCTTTTAATTATCTTGTGCAAAAGTAAGTGGATTCTTTTTTTTTTTTTGCCTGATTTTTCTTTTTCTAGTTGTTGCAGTTACATAAGCGATATCTTAGTCTTTATGCTTTGCTGCTGACATCAAACTGCACTTGAAGTGCCTTAAAGAACCAACTGGACTTTCGATAAACGACTCTTGTTCATGTCGGTCTTTCAGTCCCGTGCGCGGCAAGAGGATCCTGAGCAGCTGCGTCTGAAACAGAAGGCGAAAGAGGTAGGAGTTGAGGCGTAGCACGGTCTGCAGGTCTGTCCGTCACGTTTACGACTGATCCAGTTTCTGGTGAGCGTTTGTGTGTGTTGTCCAGATGCAGCAGCAGGAGCTGGCTCAGATGAGACAGAGGGAGGCCAACCTGACTGCTTTGGCAGCCATTGGGCCCAGGAAGAAGAAGAAGAACCTGGACTCTCCATCCTCGTCTGCTTCGGCTGAGGTAACAATGAAGTCGATAATTAATGTTTGCACGATTTATGCCTGTGCACCTGCAGCAGCCACGGCCGGATGCATTTCTGGGTCATCTCTCTCTCTGTTTTTTCCCCACCTGTCCTGTTTTTATTACTGCAACATCAGGGAAAAACTAAAAAGGATTAGTTGGGAAATATTCTGTAATTGTAAGAGTTATTATTTGACAGCACAACTCAGCCATAGTTTATCTTTGTGCCTCGATGTGTAAAAGAGATGTTTTTGACTTTTCTCAAAGTCAAAAACTTTTTATGCATTTAATTAATATCTAGTAAACAAAAAGTGCCATATAATTGACATTGATAATTGTAAAATGATTTCAGTTGCAAGTCTTTTGAGGGATGTTTCCTCTTGTCTTTGAAATCTGGAGTCTTTTAGACTTTTAGAGGACTATCTATGCTTTTTTTTTAAAACAGACGTCATTTTGCTCGTAATTCAAATTGACCAGATTTATGGATTGGACAAATGCAGCTCCTCCAGAGCAATTTTGCGTCGGCCTGTCATCATTCTGTCACAATAACAAATTTTGCTGGACCATAATTGATGCCAGAAAGCATCACAATAAACAATAACGTTGTCATTTTGAGAACATTTTCAACTAATATAATAATAAGGACATACTAATGCAAGAACCCCATCTCAAAAATCAAGAACATTTAACACTGGAACTGAAAAACATTTTAAATATTCAAAACAACTAAACAAAACAGACAACAATAATTAAAATAGATGATGAAGCACCTGAAACCATTTAAAAAAATATGAATCATTCCTCTTGGACAGGGAAACAGGCAAAAGAACCAGGTAGGATTTTTATATGAAAAAAAAGTGCAAACTAACTACTTCATTGTTTTTCAAAATGGCGGCTTTGGGAAGTGTCTTTTAAAGATCATTGTCCAAGATGAAACGATCACGCTCATTTTTAATTTAGCGTACGTTGAATCGATTTATTGCTTGTTGTGACAAGATTTACCGATCACAAAATAAAATTTAAAAAATCACACTCAAGTTTGAGGTTGCAATGCGATTGAAAGAAATGAGATATGAATACTTTAGCAAGGCAGTGGCGTGAACAGAGCCTTTCTGGGAGTCACTGAGTGTATTTACAGCTCCAGTTTGAAACATTCTTTTTGTTAATGGTTACAAATGTTAGCGCTGAGAGTCGAGCCTGCTTCCCGGTGGCTGTGTCAGTGATGGAAAGCTGAATTTGTAAGCAGCTGTCATCGGCAGTCCTCGCCAACTGCTCAGAGTCCCAAGCAGAGAAACCTGCAGAGTGACGCCTCTCGTCAGGTCAAGCAGAGCTCTGTTCTCACTGCAGCCATCAGCTGACTCCTGTAAACACACATCGCATTATAACGAGTTTGATTAGTACGTCTAATGGAAGGACACATTCATTTAGACTTTCATCCTTTATTCTCCCTGTTCTTGTGAAGAAAAACGTCTTTCTTTTTCTTTTTCTTTTTTTTTTTGAGGAAACTGTTCATTGGCCTTTGAGAATTTGCCCTTCATACTCCTTTTAGTGCAGTTTAATGTTACAGCTAACGCTTTATGGCATACTTGGAAAGGTGTCACTTTTTTAAACCAAAACCCGTCACACCCACTTCTCACCTCTCACTAAAAGGCGTTTAAACATACCTCTTTATTACCTTCTCTCTCCTTTAAATGGTTTTACTTCTGCTTTGCCAACATAATCATTCGTTTTGGTTGCGCTAACGGTCTTTATGAGCTCCCTTGCTCATCGCTGATCAGTGTAATCTGCTTGTCTTTGGACCGTGGGTGGAATCTGGAAGAGAAGTGTGCTCAGAAGAACATGCAGGCTCTACCCCAGGGAAAGTCCCGGCCATATGGTGCTTTCTGTCCAAACTCTCAGTTTGCTATCTGGTGCTCAATTGTACAAGTAAAAGCTGGAAAAAGCAGAGAATCAGGGAAAATGTTTGTTTTTTTGTCACTCATTTCAGAAAGTGGGACTTGTGTACTATATGGATCTGCTACACATAGAGAAAAGCATTTTTCCTTGTTGCTCACCTATAATCAATAGGTGTTTCCATTACAAATGTGCACAAAACTTTGTCAATATTCTGCTAATGAAAAAAAATTAAATGAAATCACAATTATCTTGTATTTCCATTAAATAAATAAGAAATCCAATTAAAATCACATGACATTCATTTTGTTCATGCTATGAGTAATTTAAAAACACCACATCATCATCCTACCACTTCCTGTCGTCTTCTTTGTCTTTTCCGTCAGTAGTAACTACCTGTTGTTTGTGTGGCTCCTGCGATGCCAAAAAAGTGTTTTCAGTGCAATTTTGCGAAATACACAACTTTTGATAAAGTAGTGTATTTCATCAAGAGTAAAATACACCTGCTCAATCTAGCGCAGAAACTTTTCATTTCAATTTTTTATTTATTTACTTTAAATTGACATATTTTTGTGAAGCGGATACTTTTTAGATACTCATGTATCTATATTGAAGGCCTTAAAATGTCTCAGAGAAACGTAATACGGTCTTTAATATACTAGTCACATGTCTTAAATTATGTCTTCGAGGCAGAATTAAAGCTCAGGCAAAAGTTTGAGTCATTCACTGCACAGTTATGCACAAGTACGTTTGTAGTTGTAACATCAGCATCACTCACCGTTTCCTTCTTCCTCAACTTTTCCACATCTTCCAGGGATCCGGAACAGGCTCGTCTCTAACCGGCACCGCCGGTTCCTCTGGCTCCAGACTCACTCGGCAGCGCATCACGCGCGTCAATCTCAGGGACCTGCTCTTCTGCCTGGAGAACGAGAGATTTACCAGTCGCTCTCATTTCCTCTACAAGGGCTTTCTCAAATAGCCTTGATGTTAGAGAGAGTAGAACTAGAGGGGGAAGAGGGAGCGACGCGAGTGGAGAGACAAAAATGCTCTCACTTGAAAAAAACTCCTTTGGGTAAAAAGGAGAGGAGATGATCTATTTGGTGAATTTAAAGGTTCTTTAGGTTCACCTGCTATCATAAAATACAATCGTAGCCATACTGGAAGGCCTCTCTACCTCCCTCCTCAAGTGATACCTCTTTTCCTTCAGAGGAGTCGTTGACTAATGCCCCTTTATCTGCCCTGTGAAAACCTTTCTTTCAAGATGGTGCAAAAGTAAACCGTGTTTTATGAAGGTCTTGTTTTGTGTGAACAAACGACATAATGTACAATTGTGCACTGTATCATAGTTTGGTTTATTTTCTGAATATTTGTATGCAAGCTAGTCTTCAAAGCTATGAAAATCACTTGTGTTAGACAACAACCGGTTTGTTTATGATTTTCTTTTCTGTTGAATGATGACCTCGTTCTAGTTTTTGTCGATTTTTAGTTTGAACTCCAAACTGTGTAACCTGCTGAGTTGCCTTCCTAACTATGAATAAGCCATACAACCATTCTCACACAATTAACCCTGCTGTAAGCTCACTCTGTTCATCTCCATTACCTTGCAGCATATTTAAAATTTTCATCGTATTTATTTACTAAAAATCAAAGTTTAAATTAATGTTTAGCTATTTATTTATTATGTGAGGCTTCAAGTGTGTCCTATTGCATAAAGCTGAAAAAAGTTTTAAATAAAAAGTATGTCTACCACAGGATATGTTTGAAATGACATTTTAGATTTCAGATGCTTAGAGTTGGGTGTTCTTCATTTTAATCTGTCCTTTATGTTTAAACTTACAATTTATAATAGTTTTTTGAAGGCTTCTAACCTCTGTTGCTAAACCAAACCTCTTTTTCTTCTTCTTCTCCTCTTGCAATCTTATTTTTTGTTGCCTACCAACACATATTTTTACTCTTGCTGCAAGCTGACAGCGGTAATGTCACATTATTACTTTGGTGTGCTACTGGACAGCCCTTTAGGTCTTCTCTCGTAAGAAACTAGTTTCTTCTTGTATATTTGTAAATGTTTCATCTAAAGTTTTACATATGGTTTTGTATAGAATTGAAAATTCACACACACTGCACCAAGAAAATCTAAATTTCTCTATTGAAAAGTTTGAATAAAGGATGATTTTACATAGTCCATGTATTGATGCGTTTTGCTTTGCTTTTCACCAGGGGGCAGTATCTAAATATCTGCTGGATGTCTGTAGGGATTGCAGGCTTTGTACACAAAAAACCTAAACCCTTAACATCTGTAAAAACCACCTGTAGTTCACTGCACACGTCCCCCAGGTGTGTGTGTGTGTGTGTGTGAGATGGGCAGCAACAATCACTCGGCTCAGAACGAAACCACACGCACGCAGCCTGCTTACCAGTCTGTCCAACTCTTTGTTGAGTCGTCTTGTTTAAGGCTGTCCCCATTATCAGCCCCTGCACAGTGCACTGGCAACAGCTGTCACATCAGCTGCTAACATTCGCCATAATAAACCATTTGCTGGAAATAATTAGGCCCATTCTTCCATCGGGAAAGCAGCCTGATGGTTTAATGATTGGAAACGTCTTTTTTCCATGTGTGTGTGTGTGTGTGTGTGTCTGTGCTGCCCATTAAAACGGAACGTTACACAGCTCATGAAGAAGGATACCCGTCCTTTTGACATCTCAGATTTTGTCACCGCAAGCCTAAAAATATACATCATAGGGTTTTTTTGTTTGTTTGTTTTGATAGACCAAAACCATAAGTGGTGCTCAATTGAGAAGTGGAACACGGGTTCAGGGTTTTCATTACTGTTTGGAATTAATATTAAGACATTTGACATGCACAAAGTCTTTCTGACATATTTCCTACCAGCTTAGCAAACATAAAGATTTCCAGATTTTCCAGGATTTAGATATTGACTTTAACTGGACCATTCGAGCACATGAATGTACTTTCATCACCTATCAACTCTTAACAGGTTAACTCTTTAGTTCCCTCTCCATTCCATCAACTCTGACCATCTTTCTTGTCTTTGCTGAGGAAAAGTCTCCCCACAGTATGATGCTACTGCCACCATGTTTCGCCAGCGCATTAGGGCCACTGCAGATAGAAAAAGAAGAGAGGAGTAAACTTCTGAGACACAGCTCAGAAATGTTCTAGCAGAAGAACTCAGAAAATTTCTCAAACTGATTTCAGATTTTCTGAGTTAAAAAAAAAAGAAGTTGAAAATGTGCAGGGAATAAAACCTGAGAAGTTCTGAGATCAAGCTAACAAATTTTCCAAGAGAAAAATCTCAAGAATTATTCAGAAATTTTCTCAGATATTGAATCTTTTCTTTGTCCTATATACAATGACCCTAATATGCCATCATAGTTGAATATACATCTTACCTGACCAGAGCATTTTTTTTCTTAGAGATGCAACATGCATTATTTTATTTTTTTTTATTACCACTTTTCCATAACTTCTGGTTTATCTGAGCATGCAAGTTATTCTGACAGATGTGATTAAAAAAATGAAAGCCAAATCACAACGTTAAATACGTTTACGGCGCGCGCGCTCCCCGTCAATGTGGAGCTTTCCATTTCCTTCAGGAAAACACGCCCGGTGGCCACTAGATGGCAGTACTTCATTCCCTTTGTAAGGCTTAACTGTCGCTGACAGAGTCGTTCTCTTCAACATTAGGTTATAATGGCGTTCACCATTCAACACTTACACTTCCCTTCACTCGTTAAGCTCCCAGTCTGCTCGACTTCGCTGTGAATAATCAATCAAATACTAAATAAATAAATAAATAAATAAAAACACCGAAGAAGAAGAAAGCCGCCCCGGGGTCTCACTCTTTCTGGTTGTGTGGGAACCTCGTCGAGGCCCCAGAGCCTCTCGGGGCGTCAGGACTCGACGGCGGCGGGGGACTCAGGTAAGGCCCCGGCCCTTGTGTCTCGGCCCAATCCAATATTTTTCCTGGTAATCCTCCCTCCCGCTCCTCAGCCCTGCTGCTCTTTTCCGAGTTAAGTCTACATAAGCTCCCACTTGAGCGCCAGAGGCAGAGCAGCGCCAGGGACGGTGCGGTTGCCTAGTGACGCCTCAGTCGCTCGCACCTGAGGGTGTCGGGTAAACACCGCGAGCCTGCCAGAGGGAAGAGGGGACGAGTGACGTCACCGGCGCCTCCTCCCGCCGTGGCATTTATTGCCAAAGGCTTTCATGAGCGTCTTGCACTCAGCGTCGCCGCTTCCGCTTTCACCCCGGGGTGAGATCATTAATGAGGATCACGCACGGTCACGTGCGTGCGCACGCGCGCGTTCTTTGTTCTCAGTTGTCACTTTCGTCAGATTCCAAGATGGGATTTGACTGATGTGATCTTTCCTCTCAGTGGGGCCTTTCTGCTGCACTTCCGCGATAAGCTCTAATCTAAAACAATCTGCCTTTGTTTGCTCTCACAGAGAAACTCATCGCGGCTTGCACTTTAACTCTGATTGCAGCGCCATCCCTACAGCTTTGTCAATGCTAAAACTCAGATCATATTTTGCTGTGATGTTATCTTTGCAAGCCGGTGAATAGAAAAAATAAAAATTAAAAAAAATCCATTTGCAGTCGCATTCGTGCTGTGAGACAAATGCATTGGTCGTCGCTAAATTGTTTTATTCCTTTCAACAGCTCCTTGCCTAATGTTGATTAAAGCCGGGGGCTTACGAATAAAAAGTCTGCTGGAAGGAGTTCCAGGGAGGGAATATGATTGAGGCGAACTGATGTGGCACAATGCGATCCAGTCAGCGCTCTTTATCTTCCATTTGGATGCACAAATCCAGCAGTCCGGAACCACTTCCATTCCCCAAACGGAATTGAATGAAATCGTTTGGAGCCCACCGACAGGAATTAAACCCTGAAACATAAAACCGAGCAGCAGTTCATTAGCTCCCGCGTCCCCACGACTCTGTCTCTTGTTCGTTTCTGGCCCCCGTCCCACCCGGGTTAATGTTGACTTCAGGACTCTTTTGTTACGAGGTCGACTGGAGCTCACCGCTCAGGCCAGGAGAGGCTATAATAAGGCCGGTGTTTATGACCGGCTGCTGGAATGGGGTTTGGGGGCGTTGCTGAACCTGTGAGGTATTGATGCTGGGGTTAATAGCCTGTTGGCCTCTTTAATGGAGCTGATTCAGGCCAGGCAGCACACAGTTTCGGGCCCAGAGGATGAGAAGGTCTCCTCTCACAAAGTCATCTGTCGGGCGATGCGGGTCAGACTCCGAAATGCGCTGTGGCCCCAGCAGACTGGATGTACTGTGTTCTGTTGCAACATAAACAACGGAAAGTATAATGGATGGGAAGTAATACACAGTTTTCAGGGTTTTTTTTACAAGCAAAAATCTGAAAACAACAGCAGCATTGGTACTTAGCCCCTCAATACACTGCAGTAGCTAATGTCTGTGTCCTCATTGTATCATGACTATCTGCTTTTTCCTTACACATCCGCGCAAAACGTTGTCAACGTGCCGCTCATGTCAAAAAGCACCGCAATTTCACAATAGAGAAGGAACGCACTTAAAATCTGACACGAACAAGTTTGCTAACGTGATTAAGTCATTAAAATGACGTGGCGCCGTCGTCCTCCACCTACTTCCTGTCGTCTTGTTCTTCGTGGTTTGCCTGAGGCAACAGCCGGTTGTTGATCCTTGGATGTGAAAAAAACTTTCAATTGCAATTGTGTGAAATAAACCAATTTCAACAAGACCAAAAACAACACCCCATCCTAACAAAACTCATCAGAAGATGAATTTTACATTTTTTTTAATTTGATGTTTTCCATTGAGCAAATTTTACTTTTTAAATGTCAAATTGCACATTTACATGTTCAAGGAAAGAACAGGTGATGTTGTGGCTACTTTTGTATTTCTGTCTGTTGCGTTTGTTCTTGTCTTCTCTGGCTACAAAACAAATTCCCTCTTGGGTAAAATAAAGTTGATCTTGACTCAAAAAAAAAAATTGATCTTTGTCTAATCTGGCCTGCAAACACCTCCTTTGAAATGTTTCCTGTGTTTTCCCCACAACGCTTTATGGACAACTGCAAATGGAAATTCCTGTTTGCTTTCCCCATAACAATAGCTTTCTTCCTGCCAATCTCCCCATA
Organism: Poeciliopsis prolifica; assembly: GCF_027474105.1. NCBI lineage: Eukaryota > Metazoa > Chordata > Actinopteri > Cyprinodontiformes > Poeciliidae > Poeciliopsis > Poeciliopsis prolifica. The sequence goes on along the minus strand of NW_026562378.1, from coordinate 4,750,902 downwards.
ATGGACAGATTTATGGAACGCACAACAAAAAAGCCATCCTGTCAAACGATTCTCTCACATGAAGTCTGGATCTCTACAGGTCCAACCAAAGCTACCACGGCACTTTGTGGTTGCTCCCCCTTGTCTGGTCCTTCTGTTTTGCTGCACAGTCACAAAAAAATCCCAATAAAGCCCAACGAAGAAAGCAGTTGTAAAGTTCAAGAGATGTGAGTACTTTTAAAAAGTCACCAGCTGGCCTCTTTTTTTTTTTGTCTGAATGTGAATGATTGCTGATTAGACAGCTGATCCTTCTGGGTTATAGACAGAGGGACAGACGAGAATGGAAGCTCGATTGCACCTTCAACACCATTAAAGAGGCTCTCAGGTGCATAGAAATAATCTCTCAGTATCAATTGAATGTGTGCAGCACTTTTCCCAGCAGGAGGGGAGTTATGCTTGGTCAACATGCTTGTGCTTGCTGTGTATAAGGAAGAGAGTATTAAGGGAAACCCCCCAAATGAACAGGAAGAACATTAGAAGAACATTAGCTTGTCCCCTTGTTCTACTCGTACAGAAGATCTGGACCTTGGGCTTTTGAGGACCAATTGCTTGCTTGAGGCGTAAACCCTGTTGAAGTTTTACATTCTACTCAATCCTTAACGTTTGCCTGACGGGTGATGATTTAAGCCAATGATATAGTTTATGGATAACATGTAGACTGCTTTATGGAGAAATTTGGAGCAAAGTCTGTTGCATTTGTGTTTTGGTGCCAGTGGCGATCGTCTCTCAGAGGGTTTACATTTAAAGGCGTTTTTGATTTATTTCATATTGCAGACATAGGGGCTACATGCATCTTTAATGCAAAAACACTATGCGAAGAAGTCTATTGCACAGCATTTCAAATCATCTGATTAATTATGCATAACTCACTGACGTATATTGAGCCTGGAGTTTTGCCTTATAGATGGCTACCTCTGCACTGTGAGCGAATGCTGATGTAGAACTCATACACTGTAAGGTCAATTAAAGTCCGATTGGTATGGGACCAATTATCACTACCTTGTTGATAATTGATTTTTCTTCCCATAAAAACAAACCACAAGTGTTTAGAAAGGATATTTGAGGAATGTGTCTGCCAAATAAGCGTCTACCTTGTAAAAACTTTAAACAGGCAGGCGGTATTATGTATTTTCCAGGCACAGGAACGATATTACCTTCAGTTGTTGCATGTCAGACATAACTTAAAAGAAAACTGACTTTGCAAAATATTGCACCTGGACTGCATAAAGTCTCTGTCTCTTTAAGAAGCTCCTAGTCTTTCTGACCCTCCGCCTTCAGGAAGCCGTCACAACATTCCTTCCTTTAACATTGTTTTTACCCGAGTCCCACCTAGTTTTATTTTTTTATGTCTAGTACAGTGTTTTTTAAACATCCTCAGTAAACTGTGTATTGTTTCACTTCTACTTCAAAAATATCCACCATTCGTCACACGGAATCGCAGTGAAATACATAATAAATAATAATACATTTTATTTGTGGGCGCCTTTCTGGACACTCAAGGTCACCTTGCATTATTTGGTGTAGCAATGTGAAGGCGGTCCAAAAGTTACGGGGAGAGGAGACTGTGAACCGATTTGAAAGTGTGAGATGGGAAGCCAGCGGAGCTGTCGGAGAACAGTTTTGATGATACGAGCGGCTGAATTTTCAGCCGATTGTAATTTATGGAGAGCTTTTCTGTGGCGGACCAAAGGGAAGACAATCACAGTGACCTAATCTAGAAGTGACCAGACTGTGGACCAGAGCAGCAGTGGGAGAAGGACGGAGACGATGAAAGTAGGCTGACTGAGTGATGTTATTGGCATGGGAGCCAAAGGAAGAGGCTGATATCCAGACTCTTGACCTGAGGGGAGGGAAAAATGGAGGAGTCATTAAGTTTACTCAGTGTTGATTTGGTACCAATTAAGAGAAGTTTAGTTTTATTCCAATTCACATTGAACGTTGGGGTTTTTAAAAGATTATCTCCTCCACATCATAAATAACTACTCGTCAGGTGGCAGATACTTTCTCCAGGAGGAACATGAAATCCATTCTGGTGCTTTGATCTCATTGTAGACAGACTCCTGAAATATAGCAGAAAGCTGAGAGCTGTGTCAGCAGAAAAAAAAAATAATAAAAAAAAAAAGAAACCCACCCAGCCAGCAGAGCCCGTCCATCCAGGCCCGTTCGTCTGTGGAATAACAACATAAACACTAAAATCACCAACGGTTGATCACGCAGCCGGCGTCCCAGCCAACATCACCACCGTGGTGTTTTTGAAATTGAACTGTTCTCTGGATCAGCCCAGGAGACTCCAGAGAGGAAATGGAGTAAGAGAGAGAGAGAAAAAGGCCACGCTAGGACATGTTTGAAGAGAACTTTATTTACAACACGCGAGGCTCTGGCTGGAAGCCAGCAGCATATGGCAAGCCGTTTTAACATAAATTCGGTTTTGCCGCCTTACATTCCAGATATCTCAAATTGTTTTATGACTAGACATTTTTGCAATTTAAGATATCTCTAATTATATTTTGACTAGACAAAATACCTATTTGAGATATCTCTAATTACATTCTGACTAGTCAAAATGACGTCAGATTTACCATTGATTTGTATGGGGACTTCAATTCAAGATGTCTACAATGAATTACTGACTATCTGAAATACACATTTCAGATATCTACAATTAAATTATGACTAGTCAAAAAGTAAATTCAAGATATCTCGATTGTAGTTTTGACTAGTCATAATTCTAATTAAAGATATCTCTAATTAGTCCATAATTCAAGATATCTTAAATGTATTTTTGGATAGTGGAAATGTAGTTTTGACTAGTGGAAATTAAATTATAGATATCTTAAAAGCAAATAATGACTAGACAAAACTAAATTAGAGATATCTTGAATTATAATATTGACTAGTCAAAATTCCTTTAAGATATCTCTAAATGAATTAGAGATATCTTGAATTATTCAACTTTTCTATTTAAGATATCTTAAATGAACATTCTGACTAGTCAAAATGACGTTACAGATATCTTGAATTAGCGTTCTGTCTAGTCAAAACGTCACTGATTTACGTAGCATTTTGGCGGACAGGGCGTACAGCATTCCAGCTTCAAGCTAGTTGACTGTTCAGCGGTTCACAATGTCAGGTCAGTCCAGCTCAAATACTCGTGTTTTAACACAATATTTAGCGCGGCAGCTCGTGCTCGACATGAATTAAGAAATACTGATAATTTATTTACAGCAACAAGAAGACTTTTTCGGCGTCAGGTGCAGAGAAGTCGAGGTAAGTGGATGTTCAGATGCCGGTTCATAGAACTAGCTTTCCAGCCTACGTTAGCTTCATGCTCGTGGAATAAAGAAATATTGGCAAAATTTAAGTAGCTTATTTATTTAGAACTGGAATTGTCTATAAAATACGGAATAGTCTAGTATTTTAGCAAGTAACTTTTACGTCCCTTATTGAAGCGATATGGGAAGCGATTTGTTGTATATGATTTCTTCCCATCTCGCACCAGCAACGGAGAGCAAGTACACCAGAGGCGGGTTAAACCTGGCAGGTAGCCAGTCTTTGTTCATTATGAGAAATCAAATTATTGGCTTTCACATTTTAATTTAATTTCACAATTTTCATAATTACGTGAGAAGCCGTAGTGGGCGTTCCTTTTTGAAACTTGTGAAAGGTGGCAATCCCAGTTAGCACACTCAATGTTACAGAATGTCAGTTAGCATGAATGGAGCATCAATGGTGTGATTCTGTTGTGTTCATTGCAGGATCGGTTGGGAGGCAGCCAAGTGTTGTCTGGAAGACAAATATTTTTTTGCTTTCTGGCCCTAATGTTGATATTCTTCCTTCTCCCTCGGATGTACGAAGACTGAAAAACCATGGATTAGGTGGGCATATTTTTTCAAAAATGACATTATTTCATACACCCGCGTAATGTGACAGAAGGAGGCACTTTTGCTTTTAACATCTCCAATTGGGTTTTAAGTCACCACTTTATCATAATTTTACTCTTTCACCAGAGTCACTTGGCGGGCTGATGAGTTTAAACTTAAATGGCATGTTCTTTGTTATTGTGTTTAACATTGCTTTGTCGCCATTGATTATTCAGGCGACCCTGTGCATGAGGGGACAGAAACCAAGTGCTCCAAAATCAACTTGACTTGGAGTTTGTCGGAATTTAATAACTTTTTGTGTCAAAGCTACCCACACATCAGTCTAAATCTGGTTGGCTTTGAACTGGCTAGAGCTGGAAAAGGACGAAAAATAAAAAAACTACAAGTGAATTCTGTAAGGGAGCTGAAAGAAAAGATTGGCAAAAGCAGGCTCTACATTCTACCACGAGCAGATGTGTCACAGGTATGATTGTTTTGTACACAGAAATTATTTTATGTAGTATGGTATATCCAGGGTAATATCTGCCACCATAATTTGAAATTTCTTGGACATGTCTAGGAAACTTACTCAACCACAGCAATGCCCAGGAGTTTGTTTCCAGAACCCTCAACTGCATCAGAAGGACAGCTGGTATTCTCAACCTCCCCGGAGGTTGAGAATACCAACAGACAACATTTGGGGGAAGAGCAGGTCATTAATTTCAAGAACAATATATATAGTTTTAGATATTTTTTCTGATGTTGACTCTGTGCTGTATTCACAATAGACACGTCTAGATCGGCGATCTCTGCTGTCCCAGCAAGATGAAGAGTATGAAGAGTCTTTGCTCGCAGACCAAGAAAATGTGAGTTAACATTTTTGTTATCATTTGTTTTTGCTGTTGTTGCTCACAATTTTTTTCTACCAGGAAAGGAAAAGACAGTGTTACAAGTACTGGGAGGAAAGACGCATAAAAGTAAGAAGTATTACATTGTTAGAATATTTGTAGTTTATGGATTACCTAGAGGTTTTAGTGCTCATATTTTAGGCAATTGAAGAACGGCAGCAACGACTGGTGGTATATGAAGAACCGTCAAGTGGACTGCTGTTGAAGTTCAAATATCCGAATGGATTTATCAGAAAGAGAACTTTCAATGTGTCTGACCCAATTCAGGTAATCTGTTTATTCAGAGAATGTATATTATTTATTTTCAAGTAACTGTAACTGAAATTGCATTACCCTTTTTTGAAGGTCTTGTTTGATTTTGTTGGACAAGATGAAATGGCAAGTGAAATATTCAGTGTTCAACAAGCAATATCATCCACACCAATTGACAGCACCTCATCAGGGTCACTTATGGATCATGGCATAGCAACATCTGTAACTCTGTACGTGCTTTGGATTTCAACTCTAGAAATTCAGGTAAAGTAATTAAGCCCAGATCCCATACGATGTCTTCAGTATTTTTTCCCCCAAAATGTTTCGAAATGCTGCAGCTAGACTTTTGACTGGATCCCAGAAATGAGAGCATATAGCACTTCTCTGCATTGGCTACCAGTTTATCAGATTGATTTTAAGTCTTTTATTGGATTTTCAAACTTTACATGGCCTAGCTCCAGCTTTTGTTCAAGACCTTCTCACGACCATTCCAGTTCTAGAACACTTTGGTCAAATAATAGCTTGCTCTTACCTATTCCTTGGACCAGTCTGAGTGAGAGCGAATAGGATCAGCATTCGCTGTCACTGTTCCTAATCTTTGGATAAACTTAACTTTTAACATTAGATCTACCCATAGTCTGGAACACTTCATATCGCTCCTTAAAACTCATTTGTATTCTTTGGCTTTTTGTAAGGCCCGACATTGTAATGTACTTGTCTGTTTTAATTTGTGTTTTATTCTTATGTGTTTTGTCTGTGCTTAATGAACACCGTGCAGACCTTTGGTGCAATAAATATCTGTTTTGAAAGTGATTCATGAATAAAATTGACATTGACATTGGCATGATTAGGTTTTTGTTTTATTTTGCTTAAGAAAGGTGTCCAGTACAAGCGAATGTATGCTGGAGCAGTCACTGTCTTCTGTCCTATGTCTACAGACATTGCTCTCTGACCAAGCACTGACATCTTTGTCAGCCCAGTCACCACAGGCTCCAACATCTCCTCAAGTGCTGTCGACCAGGCCCAACTCCCCAGAAACATCAACTTTGTTCTCCTCCTGGGCAGCTGTGTCCCAGCCCTCCATTCAAGCACAACCAACTTCTGAAGTTCCTGTGATTGCAACCTCAAGGCTGCCCCTCTCCCCCCACTCTAACCTGGCTCCACAGGTGATGTTCATTGAGGACCAGGCACCAGCATCTCCATTTACTGAGCTACCTATAATTCTACTGGAAGACCAAGAAGAGCCACCTGAGTCTCCACAACATCCACCAGAGTTGCCTTTGGATGAGTGAGTAAAAATTGCATATTCTGGCAGTGTCTTATGTAATTAGTTTTGACAGTTGCAAACCATTGTTTACTCCAACAATACACAATAAATATATATTTTCTTTTTACAGAACAGATCTTCAGACGATATTAGCAAAAATATACAGCAAGGTTGATATGACTTTCTGTCCTACAAGCAACCAAATAAATGTGTCCAGGGACAGAATTTTAGAATGTAGCCTGCATGCCTTCAGAAGACGCCGTTTTGATCCGGCAGCAAAACTGGATGTTATTTTTGTGGATGAAGAGGACAACGCTGAAGGGGCATTTGATGAAGGTGGTCCCATGCGAGAGTATCTAAGACTGTTAATGAGGGCCATTCATCAATCTAATGTCTTTGAGGGGCATGAGAATAACCGTCAACTGGCTTTGGATACTCATGGTCAGTATTCTTTCTCCCCCTGCCCCCAATTCTTAAGGATAGCTAATTGTCAAGTAAATTATTTTTTCTTTAGCGCTGGAGTCAAAAATGTACAACCTTATTGGAAAAATGATATCAGTCTGTTTGGTGCATGGAGGCATTGGACCACATTTCTTCTCTCAAAGGCTGTATGACCAAATTTGTGGCACATTGTGTCAATCTACCCTGGTTGAGGAAGTTGTTAACCATTCATTCAGACAGCAGTTGATCGGGGTAAGTAGCAATTTTAAGCATTTTAGATATTAATCATAAGCTTACATTCAGTGTCATATCATGTTTTTTCTTTTTAGATTCAGGACACAAACACAATTGTGGAGGCAAACGAAGCCATTATGCAGGCAGCAGATACCCTGAGCATGGTTGGAGCATTAAGGCGTGTAACTACTCTGGAAGAGAGGGACTCCCTTGTGCAATCTGCTGCAGACTTCTTTGTAAATGGCCGAGTGAGCACTGCATTGCAACAGTAAGCAAGATCCTAATTTTTGTTTTAGAAATCTTGTTGTATCTAAAAGTAAGAGCATATTCTCTTTTCTTAAAGGTTTGTGGAAGGTTTGAAGACTCTTAATGTGCTAGATGAAATTCAGAAAAACCCTGCACTCTTTCATGAGTTGTTTGTCTGTGCTGAGAAACCACTCTTGGCACGCGACCTGTACACACTTTTCCAAGTGTGTTTTTCTGTGCAAGGTAGCAATAAAAGGAGGATAGAAAATCAAACCATATGCTACTGGAGAGACTGGTTGGTGGATATTGAAGGTACAATTACTTTGATATGTAAGCAAAACTGGTATCAATTACATTTTGTGACCGATTTATCACCACTGTCCAAAAAGAAATAGTTTGAATATTGAGGCACATTTTTTAAATGGCTAGTCACAGGACCAAAATGTGAAAAATCTCTTTCTGGGAAAGTCTTTTTGTTAAACTGCCATAGAAATGATCTGTTTTTGGCCAGTAAATATATATTGAGTAATTTGTTGCATGAATGCATCCTTTTATATGCCATTTACAATGATCATGCTTAGTCATGGTTTGGCTTCAAAATGTTTATTGATTTATATTTACTAACAAGAAATGCATTGTCATCACCAATATAAAAAAACTGAGGAGGAACACAAACAGACATGCAACACATTTTCTTCCATGTCTTTACGTGTAGACACTGGATACCTTTTATCAAAGATAATAATTTCAACATTTTGTCTTTCAGAAGGAGAATGCAGCCCCATTACCCTTGAAATGATACTGGAGTTTGCTTCTGGAGCATCCACCGTACCTCCACTAGGCTTTCCCCATCGTCCACAAATTGAATTCCTCCATGAGGCTAACAAAGTCTTTCCAGAAGCAAATACATGCCTTATAGTACTCCGCCTTCCTGTACACCCAGACTATGAGTCTTTCACAAAGTACATGAGTGACGGGGTGCTGCAGGCACCTACCTTTGGTATTGCGTAATCAGCTAATAAGTGTAATAAGCAGTTCTTTGAAAAAAAAAAAAAAAAAAGAGTTGGAATGTCTCAAAAAGTTACATGTTTTAATGTCTCAAAAAGTTTAATGTTTTAAAGCAAGTGTTTAAAGCAAGGTAATTTAATTGCCAAATTTCGAAAATGTTAAAATGTAAATACAATATATATATATATATATATATATATATATATATATATATATATATATATATATATATATGTTTATGCAAAGAATAGATGTCTTTTTAACCACTTTTTGGTTTCACAATTTAAAGGTGTATGTTTGAACCACACTGCAAAAATGTAAGATCTTACCAAGTCTTTTTGAAATACTTTCTTGTGCAAATGTTTTTTGTGCACTAAAGATAAAACTAACTTACATGTAACTTTTCATCAAGAAAAGAGCTTGTTTTGAGTCAATAATTCTTTATTATTGTTACATTTTATAATTAAATTTGTAAGGTTACCTACTCATGTCAATTCTGAGTTATTTGTAGTAATTGTATCTTCAGAACAATGCATTTGTTTGTCACTTCTCAAGCATAGTGACAGTTACTTAAATCAATAAAGCAATTTCTGCACAACAGGCCTGGTATTTCTCCTTCAGATCAGAAATATGATTGATTGCAAGATCAACTGATTGAAGTTGTTGCTGACTGAGGCTGGTTTGGGGTGGTTCTACAACTACACTAGGAACCTCTTCAGCATCAGTGGTTGGAAGGAGCCCAAGGCCGTGCTGTTGCAGAAGTTCTTCAAGAGTCTCTGGTGTGTTGGAATTTTCACCAAACACGTTGTTAGTTGCTGTGCTGTTGGCACCCATGTTTGCTAACATCCGTTCAGTCCAGATTTGTGTTGGTGTTTTGTTGTTTTCTGTACGCAAGGAATGGTGGTTCCATGCCTTTCTGAATTGTTCTAGTCGGCTTTGAATCTCAGTTAGAAAAACTACGTGAAGAGAAAGTTTGTGCACGTCGTTGCTGGGATCCAATAGGGCTGAATCTTCAAGATTATAAAACATGCTATAAAATGGTTCCAGAACATGTAAAAACACATCCCTCCAAAGACGCTCAATTCTCTGATTATGGATGGATTCCCCAGTTAGATGACTCCGACGTTCAATGCCCTGCAGGAGGTTCATCACCAGTGCCACTTGCACATTCTCGCCACCATGATCTGACCTCACTCGAGAAGGTAAACCATAGAGGCCTGTTGCCTTGAGAAAATGAAATAGCACTGTTGAGGCGCGATTGTCTGTGCTACATTTCAAGTAAGTAATTAAGCGAGAACATCCATCGATGCCACCATGGACCACAAAGCCCCACCTAAATGGAAACACAAAAAAGTGTATAAGGAATAATGTGTTCAAATGTGTATAGTGAATTTAGTTCTAAGATATCCACTCTAAAATACATCCTTGATATTTTCAGATACCTTATGAGACGCATGTTGCCATCAATATGCCATAAACTGTTGGGGTATGGCACATGATAGACACGTCGAGACACTGCACTGCTCCACCTCCTTGCAGTTGCCATTGGGTTGATTCGAGCCATCGTCTCACGGACCTTACGTCGTGGAACCACTAGTCCTCGTGCGTGCAACAAGCCTCGCATCATCTGGTTTAATGAAGGACATGTGGTCTTACTATTTCAAACCACCACACAATTTCACATTTTGAAAGTAATCTTTTATAAAATATAGGTTTCAGATTTCATATCTGCTCATAAAATAAATAATTTTTAAAAATCATTATCATTTGTGACATTTACATTAAATGATAAAATGATTAGTACTGTGCACCACCACAGTTGAACATATTACTTTTCAGAAGCAATATATTTAGATTCCGTACCTCAGTCCCAGAATTTGGATACAGGGATTGAAGTTGTCTGATATTAGTTTCAAGATCTTCATCAGTCACAGCAGCCAACCTTCCCCTGATTGGTACACCAAGTGCTTTGGACTTTTTATAAAGAAATGATGTTGAGCATCCAAAGATGTTTGCCATCCTCTTGACCGTGTGTCCTTGGGCCAAAAGAAAGTCGATTTGCTCTCTTGTAATACGAATAGCTGGTCTACCTCGACCACCTAAAATAGAATCATATTTAAATACCTCAGCACAAGATTTACTTTATACATCTACTTTTTCTCTGTCTGTCTATATCTGTCTATCCTCTAGAGGTGTCCCTGTGTCTCCTGAGGGTTACATTATGCCTTTCACACAATATATACATTCAATTTGATATACATAATTTCCTGTTGCAAATGCATGAACACAAAGTTTTAAATTTTATTGATGCTGGAAAGCAACTGTTGTTGCCCCTTCCTTCTCTCTCCTCTCTCAGTCACTACTTCCTCTTCTGAGAGGACAGATGTGCTACCAGCTCTCCATCTAACGGGTAAATTGAGTTTCCTAAATCTGCTGGGATTTTCCCTGTCAGAACTTAAGTAATCTTTTAGATTTTCTTTATGCTAAATATTTTATTAGTAAAGCAATTTTGCAAGGGTCAGTACAGCTTAATTCAGTAGCAGAAATAATCAAATGAGTAAAATCAATCATCTAGCCTATCTCCATCACTGTCTTAGAGACATCTTGTCCTGGTGTCTTGGCAATGTCTCAGGGTTGCTCAATGTTCCTCCCATGTCTCTGACACGTTTAAGTTGTTCAACAATCTATGTCCTAATAAGGCCTTGGTCATCTCTGCTTTCCGTTAGTTCCCATTTTACCCCTAACCTTTCACCTTTCACCTACTATCCACCTCCAACACATCATCAGTGATCTTTAATAGCAGTTACATGTTTTACACCATTTCAAGTTCAATGTTAGAATCACATTCATAAACCTTTTAGTTTATTTAATTTAGCATTAATTTATAAGTTTATGATATTCACAACTTATTACTCTTTTATTATTATTTGATACCAAAGTTACAGTTACTTGCTTTACTTGTAAGTTTTCCCACAAGAGAGAGTGTAAATTTAAGTATTGTTATAAGTAAACCAATATTAATATAAGTACTTTCCTTTAAATTATCTAATTACTCAAAATGTTTAGATTTCATCCTTTAAAACTTTTATGCTTTTAAACAATGAATAGTCTCAGCTATTTTTATACAGCTGCAAGCTGGAAACTTATTTCCTCTTTTTCCAGGAAACCTGCTCTTCCTGTCTCATCTCTGTCTCTGACTATGATTTCTTATGATTAGATAGAAAAAAATAAGTTTAATTAAAGCAAAGTTTGCAGGAGACAAAAACAACACACACAACCAGATTTATTTTATTTGCAGTTTGGGTCTACTGTTGGATCTAGATGTGATTTGTGTGACTTATTTTAAAGGTAACTTTATTTATTGTTACTGTTAAACTAAAATCTCCCACATGGGGAAGTGGGATGATCTTGGATTTTCTTGACACAGCTTAAAGTGTGAAACAGACATGAACCAGAGGTGCGCTTTTATTTACAGAGAAGAGGATGCTGTAATGCCTTGCATGCCAAAATCAAGAGCTGGCTGGCTTTACTGTAATTTCCGAAGAGGCAGACAGCTTTACCACTTTAAAAACTACATCTGGTTATTACCTGAGCTGGCCCGAGCTGCGGAATATTCCCCATTTCCAGCTTGGACATGGGTCGACAGCATCACTTTCAGCTCCTCTAAGCCGTTTTTCAGGGCGTTGTGTGTCGGCAGAAAGCAAATCAGAAATTCTTTGCAAATTTCTTAAACATTCTTCAAGTACTCGATTCTCGCGCTCTCCGCATATCCCATACTGAAGAGATCTTTCTATATTGTGACATTTTCTTACAATTTTGTCTAAAACTGCCAGCGCCATTGGAACTTCAGGCAAATTATTTGGACAGCTCAGTCCAGCTAAAGAGGGGCTTACACGCAATCTCTTACCTAAGATATCTAAAATTGTAATTCTGACTAGTCATGATTACGTCCGAGATATCTTAAATTATAAATCCGGATGTATGACCCTTCCAATGACGAATCCGGTGACGTCATTTGAGATATCTTGAAAGGAATTTTGACTAGTCAAAATGTAATTGAAGATATCTTTAATTATTATTCTTACTAGTCAGAATGTAAATGCAGATATCTTAAATTACCATTCCGGATAGTCAAAATGTAGTTTTGTCTAGTCAAAATACATTTTCAGATATCTGGAACGTAATTACGGATAGTCAGACGGAACCGAATTTATGTTAAAACGGCTTGCCATAAGCAGCAATGCTCCTTTCTCAAGAAGCAGGGGGGTTACGAGGGGTAACCGGAGCTTCCTCTCCTCCGCCACGAGGAAAGAGAAATTTCACCTAAGCCCATCAAAGAGCCCGTCCTTGAACTTAATATTCTTTTCTGCTGACAGCTTGCGACTGAGATGACTTCTTCCCGGTGTGATTATAATTTCAGACCTTCCCACCTCCGCTGATGGCTCTCCTATTAACACAGGTCCACGGTCCTGCGGAAGAGTTCATAATTTTACAACCATAAAGGTTAAGCCAGGTTTATTAGTCGTTACCCGGACACTCTGGGAATTAAATCGCCTCTCATTAAGAACTCTGGAATTTCTTTTTCTTCTTCTTCTGTTTCATTGACTCCTGCTCACACCTGTTTTTTTTTTTATTTTTTTACTCTTTTCATCGCCCAAGTTTCTAATTTTTTCCACCCAGAGAAACCACCTCTCCCTCCATGTGAGCTTTTTTCTAAATGTTATGCATTGCTCCTGCTGCGCTCCGTTCTCCTTCCCTCTGCTGACCCCTCTCCCCCGTCCCACTAATCACCTCTCCACACGGCCTACACCTGCATCACGCCACACAGCCTCATTTTCCTCCTCCTCTCTCTCTCTCTCTCTCTCTCCCCGTCTTCCTTCTCTTCCTCTCCGGGCGTCTCATTAAAGGCGCTCTATCTAATGAGATTACGCCGTGGGGATTAATGGTGTGGCTAATTGATAGACACACAGCCGGAGAGGATTAAACCCCCTCTAAGTCCCCAGCGGGCCTATTTTGGGGCGTTTCGGCTGACTAATTGAAATCACGAGGAGCGGACACCGCAGGCACGCGGGGTCAGGAAGTGTGTTCGCTGTTCCGGACCGAAGACGGTGTCCGAAGGAGTCAGATCCCACCGCTGACTAATTACGTCATTTTTACAAATAGGCACGTAGGTGGGAAAAAAAAGAGAGACCAGATTTTTAAGTGAGTTCGTGTTTTATTGAAGCAGCATTGTCTCGTACTTTTAAGCTGTTTGTTTCCTATTGGCTCGTTGGCACGTGACGTCACTCACCTCGAAACTCGGCCCGCTCCGCCATGACTGGACGTGGAAGAAAAACGTAGATCACATAAAGCCCGTCAAAAACCAGACATCATGTCGCTTTTATTTAGTTGATTTCGCGGTAAGAAACGGACTGTCTGTCTGTCTGTGCTTCACGGTCGGAGGCACAGACAGACAGACAAGAACAGAACCAAACTATTTGATTAACGTTTAATGAGGAAAGTCATTGGTGGGTAGCTGCCCTCAATGGTGACTGGCAGCCATGGGTGTAAACACGGACTTTTTACAAGGTAAGAAGATTAACGTTCATATATATTATTAGTAAATATAGTTAGAAACATCAAATATCGCATTATGGCGAAAGTACGCAGCAACTATCAGCGATCATGGAAACAAGACCACATATCATGTAGCCTAGCATGTATGGGTAAAAACACGGTTAGCCGCTAACGTTTGTTTTTTGTTAGAGTCTCATCTTTTGGTTCTTAAGCTTGTTCCGGTTTAAGGGGAGACGCTGTTTGTGACATAGCGACATAAATCACGAAGTCAGACAAAGTGGATACATTTTATCAACAGGAGGGAAGAAGTACAGGTCGGTTTCTAAGATGGCTGCTTCAAGCTGCTGTAAATACCGCCGTCAGTGAGCCACAACCAGGTGTGTTGCCCTCAAAAACAAATTAGTTTGACTATAAGAAGTAAATGCCATGAATAAATGTACAAGAATAACTGGGGAAAACAACTTCGGTCGCTCAGATCAACACTCCTGACGAAATGATTCCGATGCCACAAAAGCTGTTGTAGTCCAACCATCACACCGCAAACTTCGACCATCCTTATCCCTTTCCCCCAATACCTCACAAAACGCAGAACAATTTAACAACATGCTCCTAGCATTTCTCAACAACTCATAGGCAGAAGCAAGAACGCTGCCCACCACAAATAGTCGTCCGGCCTGAACTCGGTGCGTGCATAATGAACATAATTTAACAAAGCTTCGAGTCAGATACATTTTCGTCAAGGAATTTTAATAATCGAAGTACTCGAATCATTCGAGGAATCGTTTCAGCCCTAGTCAATACTACCATGTATGTAAAAATGTCAAAAAGTTGTATTTTGCAGCGGCCTTCATATGAGACTTATAAGCAGATTTGGTGGGTCTTTAAGTCCTGTCTCATTTCTACAGTGCACTATATTGCCAAAAGTGACTGCTTGTTTGACTTTCTGCATATCTAGTGAGACTCCATTTTTAATCCCTAATTTGATAAAGGCCCACCCTCTGCAGTCATTGGAGTTTGAAGATTTCAGGGAAGACTTTCTACAAAGCTAAGGAGTGTGTTTGTGCATTCTGTGACAGATTTAGGATGAGAAGGCCTGACTCCCAATCACCACTCTTACAACAAAAGCGTTCTGCCAGGTCGAGGTCATAGTACTGCATAAATCAGTCAAGTTCTTCCACAACAAACTCACAACATCTACATGGGAATATATACCTGGAGACTACATGAAGTTTGGAGGTCAGTACCTACTGACTCTGCAGAAAGTAGGTGACCTCTGTGCAGCTGAGCATCTGCCATCCCCCTCTGTTATTTTATCTCACCTACCACTTTGTATACGAGTTGCTCTCATTCCCAATCTTTTTAAGTCTGTTGTGAATCCACTTACAGTTTAACTCTAGACAGAATATTTAATAGAGGGAAATTCACGATTGAAACTAGTCCACTTTAGAACTCTCTGATTTCCTGAGAGTGACTTGTTCTGGTCTGCATGCCTGGTTGTTGGATTACACGCACTTGTAATGGAAGTAATTGAAACTCCTGAATTCAATAAATTAAGTCATTAAAAATCATGGTAGCGATGGATGTAACAGTTACATGAGATTATCTTCATAATTCAGCCGTTGTACTAGTGCTCATTTTTCAGCCAATCAGAGGAGACGTTGACGTCTTATTCAGAATTTGGAGCAACAAACTCCTTGAACAAAACATCCTCCTACTACTTCCTGTCGTCTTCTCTGTCGTTTCCACCAGTAGTAACATCTGGCTGTCGACCACGCGACTCGTGTGAAGCCAAAACAGTTTTTCCATTGCAGTTTTGTGAAATACTGCAATGACCAAGCATTGATATGCTTGGTCAATGCGACCAATAAACCAATTGAGAGTTTTCTCAACAGAATATTTAGAACCAAACAACAAAAACATGTTTTGATGTCTCTTCTTGAAAACAAAAATCACAATTTCCTATTGGATGTATGACCAAAACGTAATCTGGATATAATGGTTTCCTCTTTTTTATTTTGTCCTGTTGTCATTACACCAACATTTCTTTCAATACTGTAAAGCCACCTACCATTTAAATCCTCTTCCCACTGCTTTTATTATTAAAACTTTTGTTTAATAATAGATTTGATTTCTTCTTTACTGAATGGCACCAATATATCAGTATAACTATTTTTTGTAGCTTGCTTTGCATATTTGTCTGACAACTCATTTCCTGTTATTCCTACATGTGATGGTATCCATGTAAAAGTAACTAAATAACCCATTGCCTGAATTCTATAAATTAATAACTGAGTCTCTAATGAAAGGTCCAGTCTACTAATAAATTATTTTTTTATGAATGCAATGATGAACTTGAATCACAATATATTATACTTCTTAAAGGACAAATTTTCTGAATTCATCCTAAAGCTAAAATGATTCCATCATCTCGCCTGTCTAAACTGATTCTCCATCAATAATTCTTTTACATTTTTTTAATACTGAATTCTGGAACAATGAATGTCACCCCATTATAGCTATTTGAGTTTTTTGAAGCATATGTGTGAACTTGGACATATACATAGTACTTATTGTCTAAATATGACTGTACTGAATATGAATCTGAAAGGTTTTCTTTTCCCCTTTTTTCCAACAAAGTAAAATAGAACATGAAAAGAACCAGGCGGGTTTTAAATGTAAGCTATAGCTTCACATATTCTGCTCTGTTTGTCGTGTGATGCATTAAAAGTCAAAAAACTTTGCAGACCAACTTACTCAGCTGCAGCAGACTGATGTGAAATCTATCCATGCTAGCAAGACACATGCTTGGTTCGTGAGACTGGTCAGATAAACTCCCGAGATCAAAACCATGAAAACATGTCTTCCACGAAAACGTCCGTCAACATCTCTGATTTTCACAAAGACGCTGGTGGAAGACAAAGTAATAAAATGTCAAATATAAGACTTCTAAGTGCAAGAAATTCAAAACGTGAACATGCAATTGTCTACGATGGGATTGTGCCACCGTTGATCTTGTTAGAAACATTTATTTCTAAACAGTGGAATTTCCCTTCCCACTAAAAATATGTCCACTACATTGAAGTTTGGATGACTTTCTTGTTTTGCGCTTGAGAGGGAGAGATTATGCGACTGCCATAACAGATTAATTTTCCACATCTTTACCAGAGGTGCCAATGATGTTGCCGGAGCTGCAAGAGGAGATGGATTAAAAAAAACAACAACAAAAAACCTGCATCAAAACACGATCGTATAGGCTTGTAGAAATTCAAAGCTTTGAGCAACACTCTATAAGAAATGACCAACGTTGAATAAACAAGGCCATTATACATAATTCAGCATCAACCCTGAAGGTGATGCGTGGAGGGAATATTCAAAAAAAAAAAAGATGGCACATTTTCAAAACATGTGTTGTTTATTTCCTGAAGCGCACATCCAGTATCGAGATGAATAAATAAAAGAACTCCAGTACCTTGAATAATATAATATCAGCAGGCATGGCTAATGAGTCGTCCCAAGGCAAGAAGCCGACCGAGGGAGCGCGTCTGTCAGAGGCAGACGATAGGGCAGGTTTTATATGAAAAAGATGTGAAATGAAAAAAAGTTAGCAGAACTGAAGCAGAAAATTTAAAAGCAAGCATTCTGAGAAAAGTTGTGTTTTAACAAAAGATCCACTTTTTTTTTCTTTCTTTTTTTTTGTTTACAAATGAACGGGCCACCAAAGCTCACTGAGGAGCTTGAGAGGGAGAGCAGCAACCTTTACAGCAGGGAATATAAGTATTGTTGACTTTCTTCTCAGGAAAGATTTTTATCCATCACCATACTGGCATTAGATTAACGTAGGTAATCCACAAAAATCAAAACAAAGAAGTCAAAAACAGTTTGTTGCGCACGATTCATGGAATTTGTCGATACGTAATAAAACAGCCTTTGTTGGTTCAGACTGTGTTAAGTCGCTCTGTGTAGAGTAAATAGTCGCATGCTCAGGTGAGATTTTGACACGTCTTAAATAATTTTAAAGCATCTCCTTTGCTCATCTGTACATATTTTCCAGATATTTTTAATTGGATTTAAAGCTGACTTGTCCAGTCAACAAAGTAACTGGAGAATATTCTCCATGAAACCCATTAAGCATTTTCAAGGTTGTGTTTAGGCTCATGGTCTTGCTTAAAAAAAATAAAAATCCACCCATGTTCCATTTTCAGATGATCAAATTCCATATACTGAAAGATGATATGATGTTTCCACCCCAAAACTTCACTGTTTTTGTGGTGCGTTTGGTGCGAACATAGTGACATTCCTCCTCCAAATGTGACATGGTGGCGTCCAAAAACTTTGACTAGGCTATGTTCTAGGGACTTTCGCAATTGTTCTGCAGCAAACATAAAACACAATTTCCAATCTTGTGCATTAAACGTGCATAGAGACCATTTTATTTAAATCCATTACTTATTGTTTTGGAGAATAATTTGACCTGCTAATTCCAAGTCTTTTTAATTGTAATTTGTTTTGTGAGAAGATAATATGATCATGACTGGTTTAAAATAGAAATTATTTCTCTCACTTTTAGTAAATACCCCTCAACATTGCTGACAAGAACATTTATAAGTTCAGAAATAAATTTGTAAACCAAACTAATTATTTTATTTACCACATGGAGGTTGTGAAGGTCTTCTGTGATACAATGGTGATAAAATACCTTTTCATCAGTTACAAGTAAATTAGCTAACACAAATATTGAATCGATAAAGAGCTGAGATTCTGCGTAAAAACTGAAATTTGTTTCGATTTCTTTGCATGCGTTTAGATTACGTGGATAACTACCAATGTCTGGAATGTGATAGGCCCGTTATGCATCTATCTCCTGACAAAACGCTGACCAGTGTCAATACTTATTTTCCCTCTTACATGTCATTGATACTTGAAAAATATGTATTTTACAGTATTTTTTTTATTTTCTCAGTTTCTTTATACAGAGTATATTCATATAGTTTCTGCTGACTATTTTCACATTCTCACCACAGAGTAACAAGTGCTTTGAGTAAAACATCTGAAGAAAACAAAAAACTAAACCAAAAATAATAAAAATAAAAAAATCATGCACCTTTTAATAGCTTTGTCGGCCTAAACAAAAAACAAAACCAAAAAAAGAAACAAGAATAAACAAGAATGTTCAAGGCGACCAAAAGAATCTTCTTCAGGCGTCTTCGTTGCGAGTCATTTGAGTTCCCCTCGATCAACGTTTTTCGGACTAATCGAATCATGCCTACGTTAAGCTTTACACCGTGGAGTTAGCAACACAAAACCATACAAGGGGCAGGCAAGCGTCTCAACACAAAGGCTCCTTAAAACCTCATGAGTCCACAGAAGAAAGGCAAGCATTCTCCAATAAATTATAAAACCCCCAACACGTATAAAAAAATGTTGACACTGGGTAGACCAGGGTTTTGGAGGTTAGGGGAGGATGCTAGTGGACTGAGCAGGTTCTTTGAGAAGAGGGTGGTTCAACCCTCCCTCGACAACTCTTTAACTCGATGGGTTATGGGATCCGGTAGTCCGCCCTGGGTTGTGTCCTCCCTCTCCTGGGACAGGCTGCCGGGGCTGTTTGCATGTTTGCGTTTGGGCGAGGATAAAACAAAACGAGACGGGCAGGGCTGGTCTGAGGATGACGGGGCAAACAACAGAGCGCGTCGCCCCCGTTGTACTGCACGAACAGCAACCAATCCTGAGATAGCAGGAGTCTGATACAAAAACACACCACAAAAGGCACTTTATAAAATGACAGTGCTTCTGTTCTAAGGAAATTCAAGTTGACAAAGAGTTAAAGAGAGAGTCGGTGAGCGCCCCCTTCCCCCTCTTTCCCTCGAAATAAAAACATTCTCTTCAGTGTGAGACTAAAGCCGGAGATAGTTTTGTTTTCAACAATCAATCAAAGCACAAAATTCACTACTCGTGTGTCTCGCGGCCCGCCTTGATTCGTCCCCGGAAGAATCCAGGTCCAGCGTGGCGAGAGAACGGAAAAAAAAAGAAAAAGAAGTAAAAGTGAAAATGTCACACTACAAACTCGGCACTAAAAACCATAAAGCCAGAATACAGTTGCATTGCAGCGGAGTTCACGTCTGCAGGCTCGGCCGACTACTGCCACCCATGGAAAAGGGTCCGTTCCTCTCAGCTCTCTTCCATGGTTTCTTCTTGTTGTCGGGTACTTTACATCCTCTCTCGACCGTTCCTGCCTCTGCAGACCCCTGCCACAGTCCGCGCCCCCCCGCCACCAGCGCCCCTCTCTCAGTCGTCCGCTCCTCCGCCGTAGAGATCTGCCAGCTTCTTAAAACGCGGACCCCAGTCGTTGAGGTAGTCGTAGTCC
Organism: Poeciliopsis prolifica; assembly: GCF_027474105.1. Lineage (NCBI taxonomy): Eukaryota > Metazoa > Chordata > Actinopteri > Cyprinodontiformes > Poeciliidae > Poeciliopsis > Poeciliopsis prolifica. Next base: position 4,730,730 of record NW_026562378.1, on the reverse strand, counting down.
TGGTCTCCTGAGCTGGTGGAGTTGAGCGAGCTGACAGAGCCGGCGGTCGAACCGCTACCCTCATAGTCGAACACCAGCAAGGAGTCGTACGGCGGGGCGGTGGGGTCGTTGTCGGCGGCCCTCAGACCCTGAAGCCGTAAAGAGAGAAGAAGAAAATTGCTTTTACACGAGGCCAGAACTAAGCTTTTGACAGAAGCTTACTTTTGCTATGTACACAAAACTAAATCATTAGGAGCCTTTCTGGAATGACAAAAAACTTGAGAGTTGGTCTCTCTAGAGGAGCAAAGCACAATTTTTCAATTGTGATGTTTCCATTTATTCAATTCAATTCATAATTATTTAATCAAGGACAGCACAGTAAACAATATTACAAGAAACTGATGTTTTGTACTTGTTTTCTTGCCACAGAGTAATTTGCAAGGACAGTCCTTGGTTGACCAAACTCAACACCAGGCCCTAATGGAACTATTTGGGTTGAAATTTGTTGCTGTTTCATGCAGAAATGCTCTTGTACAGCTTTGTTGATTTTTCTCTTGAGCTAGTCAATCAATCATCAATCAATCAAATTTTATTTCTATAGCACATTTCAGCAGCAAGGCATTTCCAAGTGCTTTACATCATTGCAACACGTCAAAACTTTTCATTAAGTCATGTGCAAACATTAAATTCATTATTGATTACGTTTCAAATACAACTCTAAACAGGTGGGTTTTTAGTCTAGATTTTTTATAGTTTTCTGGAAGTTTGTTCCAGATTTGTGGTGCAAAGAAGCTGAATGGTTCTTGTTTGATTCTGGGTGCTAAAGCTATTCAGTGAAACTAATGGCTAAAAACTCCTGGATGGGAGTCGTAACGCTGTTGTTCACAAAGGAGGCTGTGTGTAGAAAAGTGTAGTGATCGCATTTCCTTCAAGGAGCTCCAGAGCTTCTTCCAAGACCTCATAAGTCAGAAGTGGAGACAGAGAAATCCCCTGCACCTGGGACTACTTTAAAATGGCAGAAGCATCTTGTTCTACATATAAAAATATTATCAATAAAAAAACAAGTGTGGTAATCCTGTTGGCTGCTCAAAATTTAAAGTACATATATTCCCCACCTTCTTACTCTTTGGCTGGAAATTATTTCTGGGTCTTGTTCATGCTTTTAAAGCCTGCTGCTGCCTGGTGGCACAAACTATTTATCATTACTACCTCATTCCCTGGACCCACCCTGCCAGCTTGATGTAGTACAAGTACCCTCCTGGCTGCATAGGTGCTTTCAAAAGTCACATGGATATGGCAAAAAGGCTCTTTAATGCCACTTTGCAGGGTTTTTTTTTTGTTGTTTTAAAGTGCGTATCCTTCAAATGCATTAAGGATATTCAACCCAAAGGGAAATCATATATTCTTCATGTCCAAATTACTTAATTTTTGAAACTCAAATTTCCAAAACACTCCTTCTAAGCCCAGTTTTAAAGTTTAAATACAATATCTAATTTTGGATGTGTGGAAGATTTACCTCAACCTCCTAAACCCAAAGAGAAGGAAGGAAGAAAGAAATCTGAATATACAAATCTTTTCTTTTCTTGTCTGATTTTTGTCTTTTTCCGTACCTGTGCAGCCCTTAAAAACAGACCAAAGAACCTTTTCTCCTACAAGTTTTCCCTGTGAAATACAAAAATGTGTTTTCAGTAGCTGGTTTTCCAGCTGGGAAAGCAGATTCAGGGGTGCAGTTGACTTTAAAGAGTGTAGTAAACTCCTCTTTTCCGGCTCACCCACCGGGAAGGCTTCGAATGATTCATCATCGGCTGAAAGCTGATTGAGAGGCAGAACAAATGCCTCTACCAGGAACGCTGCTGGCAGAAAGTTAATTCTCACAACAGAAGGAAAATCGCTTGATATTAGCCAGAAACTGTTACGACAGCATAATTATTTTTAAGTATAAAACAGGTGGCCAGCATAAAAACATGGATGTATGAAATATTTTTAAGTCATGGATCCCAGAGGAGGTTGTAAGAAGGTGTCGACCTAAAAACCTACGTCGTTTATGAAGTCTCCTATGTCCCCCGGGTGGGGGACGCTGGGTCTGACTGGGTACTGCGACTCAGCAATCACGGGCCTCTCGTCGACCCGGCGCACCCCTGTTGGCTTGCTGATGATGTGGTCCAGTGACTCCGGCTGCTGCAGCTGGCTCAGGTCGTAGTCCTGAATGAAACGAGATTAAAATCGGTGAGGAGGATCGGAAACATCACAAAACCACAACAGTCAAAGAATTCTTTGTGAAGAGACTAGTATGTCTTCAGTGTCAAACTCAAATTGGCCGTCCATAGCTTTATATTTGGCCCTCGAGACTGAAGTGGACACAGGAACTGAATCTTCAAAATAACAGTGTATTTTATTTAGTGTTATTTAAATAACTTTAAAAAGTACTTACTGAATAAAGACACAGCTTTTTATTCATATTTTTAAGAATTTATTCATGACTATTTTAAAATCAATAAATTTTTTAAATCAATCAGAAAATGTATGATCTTGATATGAAGGGCCAGCCCAAGGCATAAGTAAACTAAGCAGCCGCTTAGGACCCTGGTGCTACAAAGGGGCCCCCTCAGTCTAGTTGATTTTGTTTTTCTTTTTAATAATAATTTGTCATTATAATATTAAAACACACAATTTCACTATGAGCTGATTTGTTTTAACAATAATATATATTTGATAATGTATGTAAAAACTATTTTATTGATAAAAAGAAAAACTAAATTGCTCTTAGTGGTAACGGTAGGTACTGCCATGGGCGAAGGATCCGCGAGGGACGGGGGGTTCGTGTCCCCCCAATATTGGAGACGGTCACATTCGTCCAACCCAATAATTTGACCGCAGTTGTGAAGAATTTTGTAATCTTCCACTCATGCTTTTATTTGAAAATGACAGCTAAGAAAAAAACATGTAGGTTTTTTGCCTCAGTATTTTTCATGGCTCATGTTTGGTAAGTTGCTGAATGCAAGGCTGGAAAGTGAAATTGAGTTATCAGTGAGGAGCTAAGGTGTGTTAGAAGTGAAAAATATCATTTTTATTAATTTTGTAGATCAAACTGATGTAGAGAGTTGTTCAAGAAGAACAAAACTTGTTTTTTAGATTTTATTTTTGTTGGTAAATAAAATTACTGTATTGAGTTGAAAACTGCTGAGTCCTATTTTATGAGTTGTTTTATAACTTCGGTTTTAGAAAGATGTTATATGCTTCACATGTAAGTATTGGCCGATCACGATCCCCCAAAATTAAGAAAATCAGCGCCCAGAAAATAAATGGTCGATAAATCAGGTGGCCAATAAATGTTTCCTATATTATGTAAACAGCACTACCAGAGATGCTACAGAAGGTATATGAATGAGCTAATGGTCGGACTGCTGATTGCAGCCAGTCCACATTGTTAGCAGAGCTAGAGGGGCCCAAAACCAAATTTCGCTTAGGGCCCCATGGAGGCTTGGGCTGGCCCTGCTGATATGGTCTAAAATCAACAGTTTACATTAAGATACACTCCTCTGGTTGGAAATCAATCCAATCATTTAGTTTTCTTGTCCTCCTGTTTGCTTTTTTAAAACTTTCTTTCCCCCCACTAATTTCCTCAATAGAAACAGAACAGCTTGTTTATCTCTTTACTGTTATCCTACATATGATTCATAAATATGCCCATTAAATCTTCATCCAGGCATGTCAGTTAAGAGGCCTGCGAGGACCACAACCATCTGTTGCTCGCATTTTTTTACTCTCCACATATCGGTGTGTGTAGGTGTTGGAAATAAGTGAGAATCAAAATAACATTTATTTATTTAACTGTCTGCTCTGAATTCAGCTCGCTGAATTCAGGGACTTTAATTACATAGAAAACAGGACAAAGGAATATGCAGCTTCCCATCCCTAAACTTCAACATATTTAGCATAGAAAGACATGGTTGGCAATCAACAAAATTATCACACACTTTTTAGATATTTGTTTAAACGTTGCATTTTGCATCGTACCTAAAACAGAATGCTTTACTGAAAAATAAGCAGGCTTTATCTACGTTTCGCCTAAATGTTGTTTTTTTTCACTTTCATTGTATTTCTTCTGTGCCGAGCTTTAAGATAACGATAGTGGATTTATTTACATAAAACTTTTAACCTGCACAACAAATCAGAATTAATAAGATGAGGTTTGTGTGAAGAAAAAAAACAAAATCCGGATGATGTTTTATTCTGCCTGAAGAAATCAGCAGGAATCTTAAGCTTGTCAGTGCCTTTTCTTTTCAGAACCCAAATGGCTGCTGGTTCATGCTGAGGTACCAGGAATACTGCCAATACGGATCATGATCAAAACCCTTAAACAGACAGAACGGCGCTATAATTATCCCTGCGCAGATGTAGAAGCTTTTGTAAAAAGTTTGAAGGTTTTGTATCGTTCCAAGAGACGAGAGTAGAGATGCTTTGTGAAATGTGTGAAAAGCTGCTTTGTGCTAGTCATTCAGGTCGTAAATCTTGCAAAAACGGTTTCAAACGGCTCATTGCACTACGTCAGATTCATATGCAGTTTTTGTCGGCTCTTCGTTGACCGAGGCGGAATAAAGCACAAGAGTGTTCATGTGTATTGACCTTTTCCAACAGCTTTCTGCGAAACTCAATAAAAGTGAGACATTGTTAATATGAGCTGAATCTGTGTTTTATCTGCGGGAGGTCAACGAAGTGCATGAATGTGTTGAAACGAGTGCTAAAATGAAAGCAGTTCCTTTTAGTGGAAGAATTTAGCTATTTTTTAACTTAGCTTTTTCTTTTTTCCAGATAAATGAACTAAGCAAGTTTTCCCTGGAGATATTTAATAACATCCCCTTGACTAATAAACAGTCTATGTAGTTAAAAGCCGCATATACTGCTGGTGCTCTTCCTACACTTGGACTGAACCATTGTTCTAACAATGGCAGGGGGACCTAAAAATGTATTCTTATTTTTTTTTTTTTTTGTAAGATAAATGTCAAGTAGAGACACCCAGGCCTGATCATTGCCCCACCTGTAGAATCAGGGACTCTGTTAAATAAAACCTGCCTGACGACGAAAAGCAGGCCTGAAAAATCTCAACACATCATGGCCCTGATCTAAATAAGTACCACGATGAGGGGATAATCAGTGTTATTATCTTCACTTGTCAGTGTTGCGTATTACTTTGCCTTGTGTGTGAATATCTGTAGTAATCAGTTGTACCTGGTCTTCTTCTCCACCTCCCTCTTCGTCATACTTCAGGATGTTGTCTCTGACGTCGTCCTCTGGGTCGATCAGCAGGGGCTTTGCTTGCCGCTCCTTCTCTCTGCGCTTCATCCACACCACGAACAGCAGAACCATACCTTGCAAAAAAAAAAAAAAAAAAAAATTGTATCTTTTCTCATACTCGTGTCAGTAGCAGCCATTCATTCTACAGAGTCGCACTCACTCAGCAGTATGATGATGCAGATGAGGATAGCGATGATGGCTCCGGTGCCGAGGCCAGCGGCCGCCACTGCCCCTGTAGCACTGCAGTCCCCATTGTTGTCGCAGGGACACACTTTGATCCTGATCATAGAGCGGTTGGACAAAGGCGGGTTCCCCGAGTCGGACACTATGACCGGGATCACGTAGACGCCTGCCTCCAGGTAAGGAATCCTCAGTCTGAGCTGAGCATAGTCGCCTGCCGAAGTCGGACAAGGAAGGTGGGTGAGAGGAGGGAAGACGGAATAAGACATCTTTTAAAACATAAACAATCCTTTGTTTACATCACATGCATGAGTGCACGGCATCAGCCGCTTCAACACGAGCAATCACTCTGACATGTGTGACTGAAGGCAGAAACATCTAAAACTACAGTGTGTAACCTTCAGCATCTATCATTCAGCCTCAGACAAGAGCCTCTGTGGGAGTCGGATCCAGGTATGTGATCAGATTTGTCCTCAAGACAGCTGCTGTGATGCATCCATCCTGTTGGATTAGGTGACAGATCGGCTGCTCGGGGGACCGTGAGACGAATGGATCTCATTTGTCACAAACGATAGATCGTACGTCAGGGCTGGATGGCACCCGTGTTCCTCACTGCGAGCTTTCCAAGACGTTTTGTTAAACTCGGACCTTCCCTCTCACTGCCTCCAGCCGCCCCCAATCCAGAGGATTAATGGAGATATTTTTTGCATCAGGATTACGGTTTGTAATTTACTGAGGAAGCAGCTTGCTCATCTTGCACTCTTTCTTTCTCTCTCTCTCGCCTGCGTTTTGTCCCAAGTGGTCCATTTTCACCACGATCTGGTTTTAAACGCAGCGTTTAATTACCGCTCAGCCTGGAGATGGTCCAGTTCCGGCGGATGCTGGCAGGAAACGAAGGCAGCTCAAAGACAAACGGCCCGACGTTGGGCTCGGCGTCTGCATCCGAAGCCGTGATGTTGATTCTGGAGTTGGGCCGGGCTCGCTCGCAGATTTGCGCCTCCTTGGGTATCAGCACGGGAGCGTTGTCGTTGACATCAATCAGGTAGATCTGGAGCGTCCCAGTCCCGCTGGCCTGGGGCGAACCTGAGGAAGACAGAAGAGACGACGCCTTTCAAAAGAGAGACCGAAGACTTTAGATGGAATGACAGGACACTGGGAAGAAGAAGAAAGGAACAAGGAAGGAAACAATAGGGAAGACGATGTGTTGTGTCTGCTTATGGAGTGGATGAAGTTTGAAACCAAACACATGGAACAAATGAGTGGACACAGCCAGCAGATGTTCCCTTTCTTTGCCTTTATAATTGCCCTGAAAAGTTTGAACTATCTGGCATGAGACTCTCGTAAAGATTTCTGTTATGTGCTCTTTGCATATCCCCCTGAGAAATGAGTCAAACACTAACCTTTCAAAACAAGCTCATCATTATAACCACTTCAGGTACGGTTCTCAATGCCAGGTCAAAGCAGGACCAATTTATTCTCTTTTTTTTCTGGGTATTTTTCCTGGCTGCTAACAGGAAAATGTGCTCTTGAACTGAATAAGAAATATTGCTTGCAGCTTTTTAAAGTCAGTTCTGCTGAACACAGGAATGAAAGCCTCTGGCTTCTTCCCTATCAGTAAAACTTCAAAGCACCAAAATCAGGCTGAACTCTGCTGTGAAGGTAAATATTTTATATAGGGACCAAAAAAATTTGTTGATAGGCAACCATAGCCACCTTGGTGTAAATCAGAGCTAGACTCCAATTAATTTGTTGATGTTGGGGCAAAAATTTGTGAAGAGCTGCTGAACCTGCTCAACCTTTGCAATAAAAATAACTTTACAGTGTACACAAACTTACTGAAAAAGTATAGCGATTTAGGATTGGTTGATTATTTCTTCGTCAATGCTTCTTGGCAATACATTTGGGACCAGGGTAAAGATTATTTATGTAATTTTAAATGCTGACACATTTAGAAGGAATGTGCATTTATAAGTTCGGCAGTATAGTTAGATAAGTGAGCTGCATCCATCTAAAGATCTAGGGTATCAGATACTTGGGTATCAGATACCTGGGTATCATTTAGCCTATCAACAAGCTTGTTGAATTTGTGAATCTAGTTCTTCAGCTTCATCTTAACAGCAAGACACCTGAAACCTTTAACATAACTGGTCATCCCAACAAGACAACGACCACAAATACAAATCCATAGTGGCTTTGCAATGGATAAACTATGCAGAGATGCACAGATTAAGATTGATAGTTGTGGGTCAGTGGGTGGAAACCAACACATTTGAATGGATTCTAGCAGTTCTGGTAAGAGTTGTCGCCGGTTTGACGCTATGAAGATGATCAGAAATTACCTGTGCTGTAATCAATCATCCTCCACTGCAAAGAGAGAAGTGCTGCTAATGTTAATTCAAACATTAACAAGTGTGGCCAACATGGATTTCTGCTCCCTGATTGGCTTGGTTGTAATTCAACTGGAGAAATCTAACTCAATGGTAGAAATCATAGACACAGATCTGGCGAGAGATGATTGTGTATGAAGGTAATGGCCAGGCTATTGGTATGGGAAGTAAGCAGAGAGGTGCACCATACTAAGAGTATCATAAAGAAATATTCGGGTGGCGTACATATATCTATTTACAATTTAAATCTGATAAGGGTATTTTCATTCCGTCCTTTAAAAAAATTAGCACTGGAGCTTCATTAAAAACATGAACATTTATTAAATGTATTTCCCTGATGAATGTCCCAAGCAGGGGACCGAATATGTGCCAAACATTTTCCCATCATTAACCGGTTGTGTCCATGAGTCCACATACATCAGATTAAATCTCAACTCTGCAGCCTAAAAGAGGACACAAGCAGATAAGAGGGATGGGGACCGGCCTGCCTGCTCTGGACCCAAGCTGAGGTAAGACAGTCTTAGGCAAAGTAGAACAATCTTGTCCCATCGATCCAGATGAGAAATCCTGTCTGGATGTCCTGGATGCTGTGCCGTCCAGGCCGAGGAGGAACAGAACCATCTGCCCTGTTATCACCTCAAATCCGGCATCTGTGTTTACACAGTATGGTGGCGCATTAGCACTCTAGTGCAGCTTTCATAACCTGTAAAGGCACCATTACTACTGAAAAATAAATACAGTAGCTCACGAGCAACAAGCACCGAAATCCATGTTTATGTCTTTTTCATAGGCGCATTACATTTTTAAGCGAGACAACGTCAAACTGCACTTGCACTTATGCCAGCTGTCTTCCTGCCGCACCGACCTGTCTGCATTCAAGCCGTACGAAAATACCCAGGACTTCACCGTGTAAATAATAAAGGAGCCACAAATCGCTAAGCACCAGAAGTCCTATCGATTAAACATGAATGGACAACATTTTCCTTTTAATTCTACAACTTCTCTCCTCGACTTCTGCTCCCGAAGATGTGATGCAACACAATCCTATCTTTTTCAAAAACAAACAAACAAAAAAACACTTCCAGGAGAAAACATAAAATATGGACATGTTGTCTTCGTTTCACCCTGGATCCGAACTTTTGAAAGATAGAAAGAAATGAATGAGAGCACTCCTGCACAAAGCAAAAAAAAAGAACACCCCCAAAGAGCAAAGCAAGTCCCTATTTGCCTCATGTCCTCTACAGGGTAAAAGCATGACATATAAAGACAAACATTCAACATAGCCGTATAAAACGCAGAAAAACTGAGAGCCTAGTTTCTGTCTTTAAAACTTTAGATTAAGAAGTGAATTATTTCATGTTTCCTCATCCAAATTGCAGTTTACTTCTGCTTCCAAAAAGTTTAAGCAAAGACTTTAATCCATTTGACCCTTCAGCATAATTTTCCACCTTTCTGCCATTTCTTTCCTTTACATCTCCCACTCTAAAGAAAATCAGTTGATCAAACAAGTTTCTTTGTGTGTCATATTTGACCAACAAGGTGCTTCAAAGTGCTTTACACCATAAAAACACAAAGATAAAACGTCCCAAACACAACATTCACCGATTGAGAAACCAGGAACAAACGTTACATTTTGTCAAGTGGCATCGTCAAAATCACCAATACACATCAAATAAGTTGTATTGATGTTCCAGTGATTTTAGTTCAAAAGCAATATCTTTTTGTGGTCCCTAATCCCTCCAGAGGTACGCATAAATAGATAAAGGTAAAATCAAGATAACGGTCTTGTTCTTAAATGTTGTCATATTAATCAAATCAAAATGAGTTTTATCCATTTACTGCCAAATTATATCAGTCAATACTTCCAGTTTCACTGTGATCGTAAACATTTATGCAAAATCAACAAATCGCGTCATTTTTCTTATGTTTGTGCATTACAGAGTTTACTGAAAAATCGTCAAAAACATTGGTTTTAAGTGATGCCAACTTAGGTAGCTGTGGCGGTATATTTTGGTGCAGGTGGTGGTGTATTTTTCTTCTACACTTGCAAATAATAATAATTTAAAAAATCACATTTATTATGGAAATATTGCAGTATTTTTTGTAAATATTTTGAGAATGTTTTCAATTTGTTTTCCCAAATTGAAAACGAGTTTGACGCCCCTGCTGTAAAAGTATTAAATCATACGAGCTGAACCCAAATGCAAACAAAATGAATGTGTCCTTTTCGTGAATATCAATAATCATGGGCTGGTTTGTATTAGCTTGGTACAAATCTCCCCCCTCCAAAACAAAACGGGATAAGACATATTTCAGGTAGGTGCACCACAAAATGTGGAAAAAGCGAATAGCGTCTCACTGCTTTTGCAATGCACTGTGGGTTACCCTGCTCCGTTGAACAAACAGTGATGTATCGTGGCCTCGACTTCTTTTTTTTGTTGACAGCTACCTCCGAGCAGTCTGTCAACAAGCCGATGTAAATTCCCAATGAGGCGCAGCGCACAGCGAGCTCCAGCAGCTCATCAGTGTTTTTCCTATGAACTGCTCTCCACTGCACGCCGCAGCCCGGTGCATCAACTACAAGCAAAGGTCCGCTGCCCGGCGCCCCGAGGCCCATCGACTGTCTTGTCGGTTATGATTGGCCGGGTGCTTTGTTGCCGCTCACGCTTCGCTTGAGTAGAATAAGTGAGGAGAATTTCAATCAAAGTAGAATAAATCCCCTTGTTGACGCCGGTCTCCAGAATCAATAGACAGTCAACAACTTTAAGCTGCGCCTGGCGCGCTTCGGGGCGTCGAATCCCTCATTTCTCACCGGAGGAGAAAAGAAAACACCTGGATGCCTCCTACTTCACCACAGAGCGAGTTACTCTGTTTGCCGAGTTTCAGTCATTTGTCTTCATACTGAGCTGCAGCGGCTGAGGTGGATGCTGAGGACGCTCACCGGCAGCTAATGGGTTTTCTTTTATTTTGACCAAAAGGTGCTTGAACACGTCTTCCGCGTTTGACATTTTCCATATAATGTTGGGTTAACACAACTGCAAGTGTCAGTGTGTTACTGGGAATTTTATAGGTGAACTTAAAGTGGTTCTAAGGCTTTCAGATCCAAAATTTCACATCATGTAAAATGAATCTATATAGAATATGAGTCTTACTTCTTGAAATTAGCAGCAAAAAAAATATGACTTTTAGACAATATTCAACTGTTTTTTATGTGTACTTGTTTCTTCTTCATGTTTTTCACCTACAAACTCAATCTCCTGTATTCAGCCACATTACCAGCAAATGTTACAGAAGTGACGATTGCCCAAATATGTTTTATAGATGACGTATGCTTTCTGAATCATCTTAAGGCTTCCTTTTTCCTTTTTTCTGTTTTTGGTGTGGGGCAAAGTTCAGTTGCACTCTTTTGTTGTCGACGCACAAAAGAGCCCTCTGTATCTGTGAGGCTGGATAATGAAATGTCTACCTCCCGTGGCGAGTTCTGCACATGTTGTGAAGAGATTTTTTTTTTTTTTACCTCTGTGATCTTCCACCAGTGTTTCTCACCCAGGCCTTGTTTCTTCACACAACTCAACACAGATTGTCTTATTTTTCCTCTTTTTCTGTACCCAAACAGCTGCTTTAGCCTTCCCCTAATGATCCCGCTGTCTCTCAGATTAATGCGTTATATTTTGCCACATAAGGACAGCCTGATTATTAGGGCGGGTTCCTTGCGTGTTCCGAGTTTATAGCGCTGTCTTCCAAATGCAAATGGAAGCAGTCAAGTTGGCTGCGTGACAAAAAAAATACAACTTCCCCCTCACAGATTTCGTTGTTGAAATCCTGCCTCAGTGTGTAGTTTTATTTTGAAAACTATTTTCATTTTTTTGTTGTTGTTTGCATGGACTCTTCAAAGGCATGGATCTTACATTAATTTTGGGTTTTTTGATGATGTCCTGAAACTATTCATTCTTCTTTCCAGGTTGGCAATTTAACACAACAAACAACTTCAACAAATGAAAAAAACAAGAATTGAGTCCATAAATGTGAATATTATGAATAATCCACATTTGGTCAACTACTGTAGGTTCTAACGCCACAAGTTTGAATCATGTTATTTCCCATTGTTGCTTCTGCAAAAAATCCTTTACAAATTCTATTTTTGTCTAACAACTTCAGACTAATAAGGAAAAAATTTGACAACATTTCAGTGTTTTTTGTGATCATAGTTAGCCTAAGGTTAAGTTTAGGCGTTAAGAATGTTTAAAGGATTAAAACCCAAATAACAGTGGAAACAATAAAGTTGCGGTGAAGCTTTTACTGATACAAAGTTTAAATTTTATCTGGCTTGTAATATATCTCTCTTTGCAAATGGCATGAATGTTCCACAATGAGCAGAATTTGTTCTAACACCTCAGTTAATCTGACCAGCTGCAGCAGCCCAGACAGAACATGGAGGTCCGCCAACATTGTTGTTGTTGTTATTCTGCGCCTGAGGGCGTACGCGCGAAATGACTTGATCGAGTCAACATTTCCAAATGATTTCAGTCTATATTACAGACAGTGTTTCTAAAAAAGTTTCACTCTGGAGCCCACTGAAACCTTTGAGTTTCGATCCAGCTAAAAATGCTGTTGCCAGGTAAGAGAGGCCAGAATGCAACAAAACATTTCTGTCTTATTGTCCTGGCAAGTATGATCCTGTACAAACAGGGTGTTATACTTTTTGAAAAGTTGTTTGTTTGGAAATGACGGAAAATCCAGAATTACAAAGCTTGACTGAAATCTTCCGTCGCAAGTATCCAATTGGATTGTGGAAAACGAAGGACTTTGTCAAGACAAATGTAGGAAATCAAACTGCTCGACTGTGAAATCTTACTCCACAGCCAGTGTAGGCAGAGTGTGCATGGCTCACAGAACATACGTGGAAATCTTGAAAAAGACTGAGCTGTCTGGTCACGATGAAAAGAAGTTCATTGTAGACCCTCACAGAGTCCATGTCTATTTTACTGCTTGTATTATTTAGGTGACGATTGCTAAAGGGCTTTTGACCAACTGTCTCTACATTTGCGCCTTATAGTTTTGTCTCGACTAGTAAAATCTGGTCTAGATTAAGGAAAACGCCCAACAAATTGCACCGGTTTGTGCGAACAATGTTTTTAAAATTCACTGAGTTGTTTGGTGAAAAAGGACGATTCACACAAATAATTAAAAGCCAAGGATTAATATTTATTGCGATCCACGGATGCATGAAAAGCTTTTTGAAAAGCTGCAAATGCTTTTTCATCTGTACATCTTCATATTTATGAAACAAACCATCTGTCTTCATTCATATTCCATGCCGCGTTCAGAGCGTTTCTCATCCCAAGGTATTATTCCGCAGCTTTTTATTAAATGTAATCTGGGTATTTATTTCTTCAGCTAAATTCAAGGTGTGTTAGAAAAAAAAAGAAAAGAAAAAAGAAAGCAGGCTCTGCGCACTTCACACATTTTAAACCTCCCCTGGGGCAAATCTGGGATGTTTGGCTTTTTTACTAAATTAAACTGTCTTGACATGATTTGAAGGCTGCTTCCCAGCCTACACAACCAACGGAGAGACACAGATCCAATGTAATTTCCCCACAAATTCACCTTCCATCTTAATCCTTGGAAAATTTCTAAATGATCCTGCCTAAATAGTGAGAAAATAGGATATTTGATTAAGTTCTGATCCACTTAGTCCTTTGATTCTGAACAAGAAAAGCAGAAAATAAACCTCTTTGATATCTTTTTCAAAGGAAACAAGCAAGATCCTACAGCATCCAAGCACCTGGGTATGGCTCCGCAGGAGGGCTTTGTGCTAAAAGTAGCATTTTGACCTGATGAAATGTTAAAGGCTCAGCAAAGTTGTCGCGGCTCATCTTGATGGGTGCTAAGTGTCATGGAAGTCCATCAATACTGCACGAAATGTCTGGGGGAAACAGCTCTAATGGCAGCCTCGTGATGGCACTGCAGGAAAACAGAAACATGCCTATGGGAGACGTTTCGCTGAACTTCATGGGAACACAACAAATGTGTGTCAGACCTTTCCAGTGACGCACAAAGTCACAGACTGACTGACGCACCTCGCAAAGCAATACAAACCCTTTTGAAATGTTCACTTTGCTGCCACATTTAATGTAATTGATTGTTATTTTGTGTCAGATCGGCATAACATGGAAGGAGTCGGGTATGTGCATTTTCACAAAGTGTGCTGTGAGTTGGTGTTCACATAACCAACTTAATGTGGAATTACATTAGAGCTGCTTGCCTTTTCATCAGATCCAAATCCACTTTCAAATCTTTCAACGTTGTGCATATTTGAGATCTGAACTTTCTCTGGGCCTTGTCAGCAGTTGAAAAGCTCCATTCATCTTCTCATCAAGTCCTACCACTTCTGTGTCACTGCTGGTAAAAAAAAAAAAAAAAAAAAAGCAGTGACCAACATGATTGTAGGGGCTGTGGCTTGGCTAATGATGGTCTAATCTGTTGAAGAAGAATTCAAGTCTCATTCACAAATGGCAAAAATATAACCAAAAATAAAAAATAAAAAATGAAAGTAACAGATGCAGCCTGACACAGTGCTTAACTTCACACCAGTGTTTCCAACATACATGCACTATTTAGAATGGGAACACATCAAAAGTGCAAAAAAAAAAAAATCTAGAAAAGGCTAAATGTTTTCACAAAATCCCTTCCATTTCTTTGCATCTAGAACTAAATTTTCAATACACCAGCACAGCAGGCAAGATGGGATACGATGGAATAGCCAGAGGGGTCTTGAAATGAAAAGTGTCTTGGGTGGGCTCCACTTCCACACACACCTTCTATTTCCTTTGTGAAGATGTAATTCCTTCACATTTTCAGTTTGAGCATTGCTAAAGGATACACCCCGCCACTACAACTAAAATAAATCAGAAAACACACCTTGATGTGTGTGTTTTCTGGAGCTGGCTGAGCTGCCTTGTAGAAACATGAAATAAACTTGTGCGGGGAGCAACTTATCAATAAATAGTTCTACCATCTGTTAAAGAAGAACAGCTGTGTTAATGAATAAAATGAATCACACGAAGATGGAATGTCTTTATGAAGTTGGTGACTTCTGAAGGTAAGTGGACCGACTGATTTTTAAAAGTGTAGACCAGTGGTCCCCAACACCTGGGTCGCGGGTACTGGTACCGGGCTGTGCAAGAAATTATTAAATATTTCTGTTTTATGTATTATTTGAGTCTGGACGATCTTTTAGTTTGAAAATCCCTTAATCGGATTCTCTCTGTTTCATCTTGCGCACCAACATTGAGTCCACAAGCCGCTAAATGAGTAAGACAGATCAGATGTCTTTGGAAAGTTTCTTTGGGAAAGGAAAAAGGCCCAGAGAAGAGATGGGCGAATGGATTTATTCCGGTAGATGATTCCCACATTCCAAGGCCTCTGCATGATGTGGTGACCGACTTGTTAATGAGAGAATGAAGCTTCAAACTGCTTCACCACTAGAGACCAAGCTCCCTGTGATTAAGCAACACTTCAGGTGTCATTGACTCATCTCTCCCAGATGGGAGAAACAAGCTCATGCCTCCCATTAGTCATTATCATGACTTTTTTTTTCATGAAAGCAACATGTTTGTTTTTGTGGCGCATCTGTATCTTATTTTGAAGGGATATGTAAATGTTACCATAGTGATCAGAGTCAAAGAGCGCTAGGGCAGTGGTCGAGACGAGATGAGAGGAGCTTGTGAGTTATAGGTCTGGTTCACGAGGCACGATTTAAGGATTGTCGGCCGATTATCCAAACCTCTGTGACCACACATGACACGAACCGATAAAAGTCCAACGAACATTCCGATTCCAGAAGACAATCCAGTGAAACCGCCAAAATACCATTCGTGAATTTAGAATAATCAAACACGGATGACGATGTAGAAGCAGAAGTGATAGTTTGTGGACTCATTTTAAGCAATAAGACATGAAAAAAGAAAAGGCGTTAAAAGAAGGTGGGAGCAGTCACTCTATTTTCTGTACTATGATTTAATGGTGAGTTATGTTTTTTTGTAGTCAACATTTTTAACTGAATAAGCCGTTAAAAATGTTAAACCTTTACATCTAAAGGTTATATAAAAATGACCTTTAAATATAGTCATAAACATTGCCACATATCACCTCCGATGTCCACCGGACTCTCAGTTGTGCCACGTCAACTGTTTGGGATTCCTCTCCATTCTTGCATCACTGCGCTTTCTGGTTGGCGCTTTCAACAGCCTGTTGAGTGTTGTCACATTCAACAGGCTGTGTTCTCGCTCCCAGTCAGGGAAAAACCCACAGGTTATGTTGAATATGCCCGATTCTAGAGCGGGCATATTCAACAGACCAACACGTAACACACCACACACTGGAGGACGTTGTAAGATTGGGGCAAAAATCTTACAACGTCCTGCAGTGTGGGGCAAAAAAAATTTAAATAAAATACAAAAATAATAAAAATAGGCTTCAGCGGGAACAGGCAGAAGGATTATCTGATGGTTACTTTCCCCCCAAACCCCCAGAGCAAAATTGGGGATCACTGATTTATACCACAGCAGGTACGGAAAACCACAAATGCAAAAATTAAATCGTATAAATCTATTCATGTCTTCATGTTAAATAAATAAATATTACTTTTTATGTAAGTATTTGTCAACTTGAGTCAACGAGAACTGATCTGATCGTTTCCACAGCAACGATCAGAAGTCCAGTGAGCTCACTGATGAGGTCATAGATAACAGGGCCTGTTCTTAGATCATATGCATCACAGTAGATCAAAGAAGTTCTGATGCTTAAATATGTGAATCTCAAAAAATCAGTCAGATATTTACGGCTCTTGGCGATTTAGATTTGTGCGACCAACGATGTTCTCTGTTTCAAACAAGTTTGTTACTTTTTTTCTTCCTCTCGGTTGGGGCGTTGGATTTACCGTGACCACAGGGTTAAAGAAGGTGCTCAACCACTACTTTCCAGGGAACGATTCTAACCAGGCAGGGGAAGATTTTAACAATCAGGATCACGAGGACGTTCCATCCAACGGCGGAGAACAAGCCAACCCGACTGGGGAGGGTTGTTCCGAACAGGCGAGGGGTGACCATGGGACCTCAAACTCGACGGTCGCAGGTCCCCTCTTGCCCTGGCCGGGGAGAGAAGCAGAACCCCGTGCTGTATGGGTGGCGAGAACAGCTTTCCCCGGCTTCTTCTCCCCGGTTGGGGAGGTGTTTGTTCTCCCCAGGCGTAGAGTACACCTCTGTGGTTCGATAATGTGAACAAACCAACCAACATCTGATATTGCTGCGATTGACACTGTACCTGATTAGGAACCATTTTGAGGCTGGAGTAATCTGACTGGGACCAAACGTGTCTGACTTCAATTTATGGGACAGAAAGGTAAAAAGATTTGACAGGTTTCCGCTCCGACTTCCTGCCTTCAGTCTGAAATCATAACTGTTAAGTTAATAGGTCTCTAAATTCTGTTAGTGTGATTAAAATATTTATTTTTGTAATTAAAATCGTTCCCTGGGTTTTAATTCCTGCCTGGGTTCTTCTGCCTTTATGGGTTTGAATGTTCTCCATACCTTTTCTTAGATCATAGCAACGAACGAACGGAGCGACGAATCTTCCCGTTTTTAATGATATGCTGAATAGACACGGGGCCCCATGTTTTCATTTCTAGTCTGCGATGGTAAGCGTCACTTTTTTAGTGCTAAAATAGAATAAACAAAGTAAAGTCTGATTGCTTTGTGTTACCTGGCTGATTTGCTGCTCGTGTGCTTGCACATTTTTGGTCTATCAGTTTAGAATACATGATGTTTTTCACAACAATGGGCAGACCGGCTTCCTGCTACAATCTAAAATCATAACTGTTTAGTTAGCGTATTTTCAGGACTATAAGTCGCAATTTTTCTCATAATTTGGCCAGGGGTGCTGTGATTTATACTCCGGACCGACTTATGTGTGAAATTATTAATACATTATCATATCACATTGCATGTTATTTTTAACCTAAACTGCAAGACGGCGCTCTAGGCCTTTGTTGAAAATGTGTATGGTAGAAGCTACCTGTGGAATTAGCGGAGTTGTTTACAAGTGACACTGAGGATGAAGATTTCATTACATTTAGTGATTTGAAGTGACACGGATGGTATGGTAGACTTGTTAGCATGTCATTTATGCTATAGTTATCTGAAAAACTCTTAATATTTATGTTAACACACCAGGCACGTTCTCAGTGTTACGACCCGTCTAGGGGTCCAGGTCATAACACGAGTGATCCATCCTCTTCAGATCTCGAGCGAGCAACACACACACAGTTAAACATTTTAGAACGTTTTTTTATTGTAAAAAGATGTATTTTTTTGTAGACTGAAATATTACAGCTAGAGGAGCATATGTCTTCAGAGTGAGCTAAATGCCAAAAACAACAAACAAAAGAAACTACTTCCTGCCACAGTCTCAAGTCACGACTGTTAATTGGTCTCAAAATTCTCCTTAAGCATAAGTACAAACATTAAATTGTGAATAAAATAACAGACATTATATATATACATATATATATATATCTGTCTATCTTTGTCATCCTGATAGTGACACATCATCATGTTATAATTAGCATTAGTAATGCCTTCTTTTCTTTAGATGAAACCCTAAACCTATGAATAAAGTGAAACCGTTTCATATTAGTTGATATCAATAACTATTGATTACTTTTAAATGTCTGAAATACTTCTAAACTTGTGGTGTAATCCTTCCTGTTTAAGAAACGTTTTGTCTGAACTTTTAAAAAAGATTTTAAGCAGTTTTAAGGCAAAACATGAAACTGCTGTGGCCCAAGTTACTCAACGGGTTGTTGCTATGTAACCATAGAATGAGTGAGTTGCTAGGTAACCATAGAATGAGTAATTTAGTTGATTCCACCCAACTTGCTTAGTTACCTGTGAAAGGTTTAGTAGCTAAAGGTTTAGTAGCTAAAGGTTTAGTAGCTAAAGCTTTCTGGGAGATGGGCTATGTCTCCCAGAATGCTTTACAGCGATTATTCTATCAAATGTATTATCTATCAATATTGATCATGTGTTTATTGATATATGTATTGTTTTTATTTATTGCCTCAAAGTAGATTTTTTGTTTTCTCCCTACAGATGTCATGTAATATTTGTGGCTCTAAACCCATTTCATTCAGCTGGCCTGGGGTCAAAAATGACTTGTAATTGTAAAGATGACAGACTTTAAAAACATTTTACAAACATTAACAAAATATTGTGCCTGGAGATCAAATTTAATAGGAAAAAGTAATTATTCTCACAGCTAGTTCTGTTCAAAACCAGACTGAAAGTTCAGAATATTTATACGAAACTGAAAAAAAATTTTCAAAGAAAAAAATGGTTGAATGTCGGCATCTTGTTGAGAAACTATGGGAACAGCATGTGTCATACAACAGTGGTTCCCGGGCCGTGGACCAGAACTGGTCCATGAACCAATTGGCACTGGGCTGCGCAAGAAATAATTCAATATTTCCGTTTTATGTATTACTTGAGTGAGTCTGGAGGATATTTTATTTTGAAAATCTCACCACGTGGAGACCAAGAATACCCTGTGCATAAGCAACACTTCGGATGTCATTGTCTCCCAGATGGGATGGCCTCGTTGCAGACAAACAAGCTCAGAGCTTCCATTAGTCGTTATCGAGAGTTAAAATTTTTACGAAAGTAAAATGTTCGCTTTTGTGGCGCATATGTATCTTATTTGAAGGGATATGTAAACGTTACCCTGGCGTCCAGAGTCAGAGAGCGATAGAGCAATTGTGGAGACGAGAGGAGAGGAGCAGAGCTTGTGAGGCTTAAGTCTGGTTCACACGGCATGATTTAAGGATTGTCGGACGATTTTCTAAACCTCTGTGACCACACACACGACACAAACCGATAAAAGTCCAACAGGTTCAATCGGTTTGTGTGTCGGCAGGAGCAACACACCACACACAAACCGATTCCACTTATGAATATCCCGATTCCAGAAGAAAATCCAGTAAAACCTCCAACATACCATTAGAATAACAAACATGTCCGACAATGTAGAAGCAGTAGTGATAGTTTAAGCGATAAAAGATGCAACAAAAACAAAAGGCATTTAATAAAAGATGGCAGGAGCAGCTGCTCTGTCTGTTGCACTTTGATTTGGAGGCGAGTTATATTTTTTCCTAGTTAACATTTTTAACAGAGTAAACATAACCCACATGTAATAAACATATATAAAAATGATCTTCACATATTGTAATAAACATTTCCACATATCACCTCCAATGTCCACTGGACTCTCAGTTGTGCCACGTCAACTGTTTGGGATTCCTCTCCATTCTTGACTGGTCCACAGTAATAAAAAGGTTGGGCACCACTGATAAAGGCGACTGAATCCAAAAATGTACACTGAGGCATTATTTTTCTTCAACTTTACAATTCTGCACTACATTCTGATGGTCTATCAGATCAAATCACATTAAATGAATTGGAACCTGTCATAGTATGATGAAATGTGAAGAAGTTAAGATGGATGACGACTTTTCCAAGGCACCGGTAATGAATTTTTGGCTATTGTTGGTTAAACACACTCATCCTGACTTACCAGACTTACCATTGTCGTACGCCAAGAACGTGGCTTCATACATGTTGTTTTTGACATACATGGACTCCCTGTCCAGCAAGGCCATTGTGGTGATCTGACCGTTGGTTCTGTTGATCTTCAGCCAGTTAGCTGGGTCGGAGAGCTTCGAGTACCTGCACCGACAGACAGACGGAACAAAAACAAGACTTCAATTCCATTTAAAACAAAAGGCTCATATATTTTACATCATGACTTTTTGCAGCTCATTGTTACTACAATAAAAAGCAACTCTACAGCTTTTTATTTGTAGATCCAAAGTGGCTATTATCAGGTTGAATGCTCATTACCATAACAAGCCGCAGCAGCCGAGTGCCTTTGAAACACCGCAGTGGCAAGGAGAGCGGAACATATGTTCGTCAAACTTATGAACGCGGCAGCTCATTAGCATCGAGAGCGAAGAAAAGCCCAGTGTACATTTGTGGAAAGGCTCGTAAACGCTACCCCGGCCCTGTGTACCTGCACGGATGCCGTCGCCGTCATCAGCACATTTACAGATCTCATTAACGCAGATAATAACCACCAACAGCTGACCGGGAGGAGGCAGGGAAGGGAGCCGGGTCTAATGAGAAACGGTTCATCACGAGTCTAGCCAGAGGGTCAGAGTGTGGCTATAACGACAAGAGATAGGGTTCAGAGAACGGAGGAAGGAAAAAAAAAAAAAACGGGGTGAGACAGACATCGCAGTGGAGTTTATCTGTAAACACGGGCAGTGGAACATGACGGGCATGAAAAAGGAGGCTTAATTAAAAGCAGAGAAAATCGGAGGCTGACAGCAGTCAGCCAGTCAGTAAACCAATATCACCTCCAGCTAAAGCCTCGTTGTTTCCTGAGCAAATGGAGCTGAAACCAGAACACTGTATGTCTTCTGTCTGACATTAAATCAGACTAAAACGTTTCTGTTTTAGGTCAGCTGTAATTACTATAATCATCACAGATGCAAGAAAAAAAAAAGACTAAGTGAATTTTTTCTTCAGCCGTCTTTTTAACGTTTCTTAATAGTGCTACATACAACTTGGGTGAATTTTTGGTACAACTCCATTCACTTCTCTTGAGTGTGTTCCATTCTTCTGGGCAGAACGAGTGTAATCGAGTCAAGTTTGTGGGCTGCTTTGCTTACACACGCACACATACACACCTTTCCCTGTTCAGTTTCTTATTGAGTACAATGATTTGAGATTCGTGAAGGCCAATGCGAAACATTAACCTTGTGATAACTCATTTTGAGGTATGATCAGAGTCATTGTCCATTAAGAAGACCCATTTTGACCCAAGCTTGGCTGATGTCTTCCTTTGTTTCAATATTTCTAGATAGTGTTATTTTTGTCATGACACCATCTATTGATAGAAGTGAACAGGTTTTGCAGAATTACTGCCTGCAACATGATGATGTCCTCAGATAAAAACCCTCAAAAGCAGCTTCACTAGAACCACAAGATATTAATGTGTTCGTGTCTGTGTGAATTTGCAAACTATAACTTGACTTCTTCCTTACAGAGTGGCCAGCAGAGGACTCGTGTCCTCTGTCCTGCTAGCTGTAGCCAGCGTTTTTCCATCAGGCCCTTTTTATTTATGTTCTGGGGTTAATAGCCGCACGTTGAATAAAATCAGTGAATCTGATTTTATTCAGGACACAGAATCCTTCCCCTTCCTGGACCCACTATGGCAGGACATTCCCATTATGTTTGTACTTGTGTGTAATTGTTTGAGCAGATGAACCCGGCCCATTCAAGAATTGAACATTTGCACCAAGTACGAACGAACTTCCAGAGAGCCACAATTTTCTTTCAATCTTTCATGATGTCACATAAGTGAGCAGAGCGTTCAAGCTAGTCTTCTTAAAACATACCCATTTCGCTAAAATGCTATGAATTAATCAATTAAAAGCTTTTACAGCCAGGACATTGTCCTTTTTTGTGCGTTCCCAAATTGTTTAAAAGCGTAGAAATCGTAATCTGAGGAAAGCAATAAAAATGTCTTGAAATCTCTTATTATTCAGGTGGTTAGCAAATTAAACTGTCAGATGGTAAGAAACAGTACATGCAAATATCCACTTCTAACTGTTCATAAACACATGGAAAGAGAAATAATTCTCCTTGTAAGAGCTTGCTGTGCTATTGGCCCACAGGTGAGGGTTTCGCTCTTTGCGCTCGTCTCCTCCCTCTGCCAGCAAGGCGTCATTCCTCTGCTGCACTTATTTGCAGCCGGCACGGCTAAATACCGTACCGCATCTCCAAGAACTTTTTCGTTAGTTTTACAGAAAGTTTAACCCTGATCTTTTGCTCTGGCTCCTGGAGATCTTCATAGTGGAAGATTCTGTCCACTTCTAAATATGGGAGATAAACTAACAATAGAAACATATGGGAAGCACTGGGATTTACTGGCCAAAATCTGGTCCTACATTGAAGGAGTGAAATGCTGTTCTTTCAGGCACATTTCATAAGACTGGCTGCTATCCATCTATATTCACCACTTGTAAACATCAGTAAATACCGTATTGTCATCGGGGCGACATCAACTTTGACGTGATTTGACATTTCAATATACTTTGCAAAAATATTTAAAAGGAATCTCAATCATGGAATCAAGATCTTGGAATGTTTTTTTTTTTTTTTTAATGTACACACACACTTTAATCTTTTCTTTTGTGCCTGTAGATTTTGCTGTGAAAAAGTGGAAGGAAAACGACAAAAAAGTTTTCCGAATGTTTCTGAAAATAAAAGTCTGCACAGTGTGATGTCCAGCTCTCCCCCATAACTGACACACTAAATGTCAGTAAAATAGGGTTTTCCGTGACACAACACGGTGGTTGTTGCATCATGCTACGGGGGGAATCCATTCCAGCTGTAATGAAAAATTGCAAGTGGAAATGTAATAAAAAACATGCAATATTTTTCTTCCACTTCACAGTTATGCACCGCTTTGTTTGGATTTATATATAATTTAGCTTATGCAGTTGATCAATTAATTTCATAATGAACCAAAAATAATTTGATCATTTCTAATCTGATGATTAATATTTTCTCAAGTGCAACTTTGGTTTACAGAGATTCCACAGCCCATTTTATTTATTATTTATGGTTGTTGTCTTGTATTTCCAATATGTAAAATATCTTCTAGTTCCGGTGTTAAAGTGTTTTTTACAAAATTAAAGTTTGTTGGTCTTTTTAATTCAATTTGACTCGATTCAAAAATACTTTATTGAAGCCAAGGGAAAATTAAATGTTGTTATAACTCATATTAATTCAAATTCTTTAAAATTGCATTAATATGCCCTTATCCAAATATCATCAATACGTTGGAACAATTTTATCGTTTATCGTAATAATTACCGGGACAATTTATCGTCCAGCGAAATTTGTGACATGATTTATCGGAATTTGTAATCCCGGTAAATCATATCAGTTAATGGAGAAAAAAATAAAATAAAGGGGTATAAATGTTTCTGAAATGGACCGCTTGTCCAACGGCCTGCCAGCGTCCAGCTCAGATCTCTACCAACTGAATAATCTTCATCACGGTCTCGCATCCCAAACAAGTGTCCTTGCTTTGCAGAAAATAATCAACACTTACAAGGAACGCATAAGGACACGCGCACAAACCCACATTTACTCAGCCTCGCCGCCTCTTAAATCCCATCAAACAGTAAAATCAGCTGGCAAACAGTCTTGGCTTCACATAATCTTGTTTTCTCTTTCCTTCAGAGTGAGAGCACAAGAGACAGCGAGAGAGAGTGAACAAAAAGGCAAGAAATTCAGAATAGCATAAAACAGCCAAAGCTGGCTCCTCTCCCATCCACGACGCAGGGCTTTCAGTCATGCTCTGCGGGTACTCGCCTGCATGTCGACGGTGTGCATCTAGCAGCCGGTGTTTGTGCATTTTTGTGTCTTTTGTGCAAGGGGGTTCAAGCGAGGTGGCTGAAAGGGAACACGGGAGTAGAGACCATGCCGCCGTGGGCCGAGCGACTGCTGGAAAGACTCCAGAGGAGGAGAAAGCAGCTCTGAGCTCACATCAATGGGAGACACACTGACCGACAGAAAGGAAAATGACTGGGGTCACCGGGGAGGAGGTTGAGGGAGAAAAGAGAGTGCGGTATATGGAAAGTAACTTCTTTCAAAGGGCAAATGAGCTCAGGCCGTTTGCATAAAGGAATAGACGGAGGCTCTTGTCACGCATGAGTACGCCTCTTTCTTTCACCTCTCTTTTGTCAATGCGGTAACATTTATGCCAGGTTTCGCCGCAGACACGGCTGCCTCCCTGACATTAAGAAAAATCCATCTGGTGCCGGCAACGGAGTGGAAGGGCGAAGCCGGACTTCGGCGGGGCACGTGGGAGTTTCCGCCGCAGAGAGGTCGATGCTGGGATGGCACCGTCCCCGCCGCGTGTTGTCCCGGCTACGGATCGATGAGGAGGAAGGCAGGCGTTCCGGGGAGGCCACGCGAACGGCTGTCCAGCTCGTTACAGAACGACCTCTTCACACCGGCTGCCTGGCAACTGACGGGAGGGGGAGATAACCGGGACGTGGGTGGGAGATCAGCGGAAAATGTCGCTTCAGAGGCGTAAGCTGTGAAGAAAGCTTTCAGCGCTGATTAAACGCCTGTGAAGCTCAATATTTTGTGCGCCGCGATATGGGAAGTGCACAAAATATTGGAAATGTTTAACGACAAATGAATACCACGCTTCAGGCCGATCCCGGTGCCTTGCTTGGGCGAGTGCTTTAATAGAAAAGCCAATAGTGGACGTGGATTTCCCCCCATGGCCAGAAATGTAAGGTCCAAACAGCTGTCACGGACGGCCGTGTTCGCAGTCAGCATATTAGCTTCCACACTAGTGCTTTCAAAGAGGTGCACTCACTTCCAGTTTGAGAGACTTTTTCTTTTTTCTTGTGACACGCTCTTGCTCAATATGGACCCATCTTAAGGACCAGATTTCTGTTTGGACTTTGAATGCCTTTTAATTCCTTTTGGAAATGATTTATTTTATTGTTAGACCTTTATTTCACCAGATGAAACGGCACTGAGATCAGGGCCTCTTTCACAAAAGTGACTTGACTGAGAAAGGTAGCAACCCACATCATAATGGGTAAGTTATTATACAGCAAAAGCAAAATAACAAAAATGGATCCGTTAGCTGTCTTATGGTGACCAAGAGATCTGCCACCTAAACATAAAAACGCACCAACATATTCTTAATTGACTTCCTGATCAAAACACTCTTTTACACTTGACTTTCACGACATGATACAGGTTTGAATGATTGAGTTGCTGAAACTCAGTCAGGAGTTTTGACACATTATGATTATAGAAAATACAGAGAAAAATGTGGGTCAAACACAAATATAATGTCCAACCAAAATATCGCCATTACATGTCAAACTTGTAAACATAGTTGATTCAGGCCGCAGGAGAGTGAGCGAAAGCAAGACTTCCATAGAAAACAGGAAGGCTGATGGTATTACTGTCAAGTTTCTTTACTAAGGTATTGCTAGCCTCAATAACCGCAAATACACAATGCTAATGATGTGATCTGTACCAGCTGCCTGACAGAACGCCCAATGGTGAACTTGTATTATACAAGGCTTTACTTGGACTCCAGCTGACCTACATTTTTGGACTCAGTTGCACTGAGAAATGTTTACCTTCATAGTTTGTTTTTTTTCCACACGACTTGGCATTTTCTTCTGTTTCTTTTGCCTGGACAGAATTTGGTAAGTCCATTCTGTTCCATCTTTTTGGAACTTACTTCAAAAAACTTTGAGATTGACTGAATTAATGCTTTAACATTCAAACTAAAAGTTCTTGAGGGCGATTCAGCGACGTAGCCTGTCATTTTCTTCTAACTGTGTCATTTTTTGTGTTGTATTAGTTGCTGCATCTTGGTCAGAAGGATTCGATTGGAAATGAGGTTTTTAATCGCAATTGGTAATTTGGTCCTGGTAAAATAAAAGCAAAACAAGACAGTTTAAAATGTCACCTTGGTGGTGTTGTTTTTATTTATTTATTTTTTTTGTCCGTCAAGTCACATGCTTCAAAAAAAGAAACTGCCGCTCTCTGCAAGACGACAAGGAAAAAAGTGTTTCGAATGTTCGTGGAGAAATCAAAACCGAAAATTCAAAGAGCAAAGCTTTATGTATTTTTCCGTACCTGACAATTTGGTGGATGAAGTGGTCGGGGTCCTGAGCTGCGAACACCGTGAGTGTGGTCCCCGCCGGCACGCCCTCCTCGAAACGGATCGTCTTGGGGTTGACGGGGAAGACCGGCGGCTCGTTGACATCCTGGACAGAGATGGTGACCCCCGCCGTGGACTGAAGCGAGGACTGGATGTCGCTCGCCAGGTGGGCCTGATTGGACACCACCACCGTCAGCATGAAGGCGCGGTTCATCTCGAAATCCACCGGCTGCGAAGTGACGGCATGGGGTGAGACGGTCGATAACGACGGGGACAAATCACAACCACATGCAGCTCTGGTTTTACCTTGACCACTGTGAGCATTCCCTCATTCGTGATGGGATTTGTGCGGATGGTGAAGTGTCCCGACGGATCGCCGCTGACGATTCGAAAGACAGCGTTCCAGTTGGGGGTGTGGGCCTGATCCCTGTCCATCACAGTCAGGTTGGTTACCACGACGTTCACCTTGTTCTCCTGCACCTCTCCGGAAAACTGCACAGAGGAGGAAGGGAATGGACGGCAGGAGAGAAAAACATGAAGACGATGTCATCATAGAAGTTTGACCATTTGCTAATAACCTGATTTATTGACTTTTGACTCATTCACTTGCGCCGTCATCCATCTTTCGAGGATTTTGCATAATTGCTCTCCACAGAAGCACGAACCCGAAGCGGTCGCAGCGCAAATCGGATATTAGAAACAGGGAGCGGCGGAAAGAGAGGAAAAACCGACACATTTGTCCAAATGTGGATAATACAAAATGATATCTTCCATTATGATAATGCGGCGCTTCATTCTGCACCATATCTGCACAGATGCAACTCTTTAATTGAACAAATGGATTTTTCAATTAAGTGTTTACCCATTTAATTTGGATTTTGTGCATGAAGCAAATCCAGGTCTTAATAAGTAATTAGATAAGTGCTGTGATTAAGACAGCAGCAGGAATAATCTCTGGCTAATGATCTTCATTATATTGCAATCTTAGACAACTCTCCTATAAACTAGCTTGTGGAGGAAGCTCTGTGACAGCTGGAGAGCCCGAAGAGGAATTTACAGCACAATGGGAAGCTTTTATCTAGATGTGAAGGGACAGGCACTCCAAGGTAGACGTGTAAAATTTAACCCCTCAATCCAGTTTTCCCACTGGACATTTTAACTGATTTTATTTAGCATTTGTGTGACTAAAGCCACTTCTTTCCCCCCTCCTTCTCTTCTGATTTAACTCCTCTCCCATTCTCCTAGTTAATTTAGTCACAAACGTTTGATTCGGATGTGCCGAGCTGGAAAACGTGCAGAAGATCGGCCTTTTGAGAACCGAGAAGAAGATGACCAGCAACCTCTGTCAAAAAGCACTTTTATTTTCCTTTCTTATTGAAATTGCGACTGTGATTCTTCTCCGGCAGCGTTTTGATGATTGGCAACGACCCTGGCGAAGGCCGCTAGCCAAACGCCATGGTCCTTCACCTCACCACAACCTTCGACCTCTTTAAGCCAGAAACGCTTGGATCACTGTGGCAATGGGAAATGTTCTTCAGGTGACAGAAGCCCAACTTTATTATTGTCTTTATGTGCATTTATCTTTATCTTTTGTTGTCAAATTGGAAGTAACATATTAGCTTGGTTTACAAGCGGTCGGTTAATTTTGCCTAATTAACATACACACACTTTCCCTTTGCTCCCTCCTCCACCAGAAACCAATAAACTCTTCTTGCGTCTGTCAGAAAATAATAATAAAAATAAATCCCTGAACTGTTCCAGATTGCGTTGTTTGTGTGGGAAGCAAAAGCTAGTTACAAAGTAGTGGAAAAAGCAAACAAACATTATTTTTATTCATTTCTACTCATTACCATATCTGAGTCACACACCAGGATAACGTAAACCTGCCTTTTAATAACGACCTTGTTAGTTTGTTGAGCATATACAACGCTTTGCAAAGGCATTTGTTTGCTTTTTCCATTTTGTTACGTTGCAACCACAAACTCTAATGTATTTTATTAGTATTTTATGTGCAAGTGAGCTCATATTTATAAAGTGGGAAGACAATTACACTTTTTGCTCTGTCTTTCAGTAGAATCAATAGAAACAGTAGAATCTGGGTGCAGTGATCGACTCGGTCCCGAACATTCAGAGACACATAAAGATAATTAGAAAGTCAGCCTTCTGTCACCGGACGAACATTTCTAGGATTAAAGGACTGATATCCCGGAAAGACCTGGGATTCTCTTTTCAAAACTAATATCACTTTTGGACAATGTTTACCACTCACAGAGAGCATCACACTGAAACAGTCTGAATTAGAGACCAGCTGCTGCATCTGATGTGCACAAAGGAACATCATCATAGGTCCTTCCTGCCGTCAGCAGTTGTTAGGCTGTATAGCTGTCTAACAACAGAATAAGCTTTTTCCTTCTAGTCCTTCTATATTGCTTTGTAAATACATTTTCTGCACTAGTTTTGTTGTTTTTCCTTTTCCTATTAGAAATGTGAATTACTTAGAATCAGAGCCAAGCAGCTTTTTACTGTTTGTTTTCCTTGTCTGGCTTAAGTTCTAAAAATACTGACATTCTGTTCATTTCTATGTTCATCATTGTTAGAAGGGTGCTGCCATGCGAATGTGCAACTTTGTGTTTAGTCTCAGTTTGTTATAGCAGTCTGTTCTGTTCTGTGGGATTTTGTTCTCTTCCATAAACGTTTGTGTTTTCCGTTTGGACTCCAGTCTCTGTTCGTCTCCTTTCGTGTTAATTAGTCTCTCTCCCTCAGGTTTCCCCACTTGCGTTCTGTCGCAGCTGTTCCTTATTGCAGCTGTTCCTTATCGCCTCCGATTAGTTCCTCTGGTGCCCTTTTCATTTTTCCACGCCTGACTCAGCATTTAAACTCTTCTCGTTTTTTTTACTGTTCACTTCTGGATTATTATTTACAGTTTGCCTGGTTTTTTTGCATTTGAGGTTTTTCACAGGTGTTTGTGCACTTTCCACTTTTCCCGCCACTCTGCTGCTGATTCATTTAATTTCCACACGGACAGATAATGGAAATGCTCCACTCTGATCTATTCTTAACCTGATTTGAACATCTCAAATTTACCCCTGAGCCGTCGGCTGTGTTCCTTGTTTCTGAAATGCTGTTTGTTCGGTGTTATTCTCCAACAAACCTCTGAGACCTTCAAAGGGAAGCTGGATTTACACTGAAACTTCAAGTAGATGAGCTCTGTTCAATAGTCACATGAAGGCCTCTGGTTACACTGCATTTAAAAAAATAAAATAAATCACACAACCTTTTCCTTCCACTGTAGATTAGCCTGTAGCTGTACTGGAACACAAAATGCAGGCAGGGATCTGAGTGTCTGACCCTGACACACACTCGCCCGCTTTGCAGTAAGCACAGCGGCGCTTCTGTTTGAAATCTCTGAAATCCAACTCACGACGAGCGCCCACAAGAGTACAGTAGTTCTAACGGACCTGTCAGCATTCGGTTCTGCTTTATCACCCAGAAGGTAACAAAGAAAAAATAAATAAATATAGAGGGAAAGCGAGGGATGCTCCCGTTCAAAAGCCTCCACGCAAACGTTTGAGCTCCGAGAAAGCCCGCCCTCCGAATACTGCTTCTTCATCAGAACCAATCGTCTTCTAGTAATTCTCGCCGCAAACGAAGCGGCTGTAAGGTGCGGTGCTGCTGGAGGAAAATCAGACGTGACGGAGGCCAGACACCTGCAGACAAAACCAGGCAGAGGCTGAGCAGAGACAGAGAACAAAAGCACAACTTCATCAGCACCTTTTAGTTTCCCCCCCATATGTTGTGTTTTGCAAAGTGTTCCTGTAAGTATTGTTCTCAGCCTGCTCTCCCACATCACCACCCTGTGCATTCCCACATTTAATTGGCCTCTCCCAGAAAAAGCTAAGTTTGCTGTTTTTATGCCGACAACACAAAATACATCTGCATACAGAATTTAAGAGTTTGGAGGCACAACACCCACCGAGACCATTTCCACCTCTGGTAAAACGAGATTCTCATAACCAAGCATGGAGAGCCGACCTGAAGATCAACACACATCTGTCGTATTTGAATGATGCGTATACTTTTGTCTTTCTGCTTTTGAGGAGTGGATAAAGTAAAATTGCTGCTCTGTCATTTCATATTTGGTGAAACAGAAGGTTGTGAATTGTGAATCAATTTGACAAATTAAAAAAGTATAAGTGACACAAGAAGAGTGCCATCGGTTGTATAGATATAGGAGGCAAAAAAAAAAGCAAAAATAAAATATTTAATCACTTTTTAAAATGACAAAATTTTAATTCAATGGAAAAAAATAAGCAAATTTCAGCCATCAAAATATTCAGAAATTCTGAGGTTTATATCAGAAATTCTTTCGAAAGAAACTTGGGAACTTTGGTGTTTGAAAAATGGATTTTTTTTTTTTTTTTTACTTTCAAGCTCAGAAATTTTCCATTAGAGGTTTATTTTATACTTTTTAAACTCAGGAATGCCAAAGTTTTTTCCTGAAAAATTCTGAGATTAATCTCTTTCCTAGCAAATGTCTGACCTCAAGATCATTTTTTGGCAGAAACTTCTTCCTTTTTTAAAATTTTCCATCTCCAGCCGTGTGTTGTCATAAATCTGTTTTCTTGATCACAAAATGCCAGTTAAAATAATTTATTGAAACGTCATGTTCTTTACTCATCTTTCTAACGCGCTTGGTTGTTAAATCAATCGAGCCGCTTGGCTCTTCAAGCTGGCATAACAATCGCTAAACTGAAAAGGTTCCGCTGAGAAAAAGGCAGCAGCATCCATCCGGCGACCTGCTGTGGAGGAAAAAACCCACCAAAGAACCCAGAAGCCACCAGGCAGCGTTCAGGCCAGACAGACGGAATAATTGTTCCACACGAACAGAAGTGAGAAAGAAAAATAAAAACATTCTAAAAGTCAAATCTTTTCTCACGTTGACTTACCGTCCTGCCTGTCAGTTCTGGTGGGTTGTCGTTGATGTCGGTGATGGATATGAGCGCCGTGGCCGTGTTGGAGAGCCCAAAGTTCAGATTGCCCTCCATGTCCGTGGCCTGGACGATGATGGTGTACTGTGACACTTTCTGTGAACAGAAACGGAGAGATCGTGCTCAGCCGCCGGCTGATCCGGTAACAAATAGACAGCGGAGTACAAAAGGGGAAAAGCAAATATCGTCCGCGAGACGCTGATCCAAAGGACAAATGAACCGTTAATCTACGACTCTAGCTCGACTTGCAGCCTGGGATTGCCCGCAAGATAATCCTTCCGTTCATGGACCAGCCGCTCACTGGAACAACTGTGTAAATGGAGCGACCTCGCCCGCTCAATACCACTCTGCAAACGGCACAATAAACAAAGACAAACAGACACGCAAAGTTTAAGAGAGGCAACAATGAGTTGGTTAACAGGCCCATTTGTTACTGTCGAAAAGTCTGGGCGTTCTGCTGCGGGAGCAGAGCCGGGTCATCACTCACTCTAATGAAGGTGCCGCCACTTTAAGATGCACAGGAAAAGCTTTGGCTAATGAAAGGAGGTGAAAGGGCTTTATTTAGTCCAGTGATGGTGAGGAGGAGCCGCGCGCCGCACTGAGGGACGCAGGCTAATGTCAAACGCACGTCAGTCGTTTCTGGCATTTATTGATATTATTCATAATAATTTATAATAATTAAGAAGAAAAATAAGAGGAAAAGGAAACAACAGCCAAATCCCTTTCATCAGGTGAATGTTTGTCTGTCAGCCAGTTTTTTATAAATGGGTTCCAACATCAACCATGTGTCACGTTGAGCTCGCTGCAGTTCTCATTTGAAGCAGAAGGTGGCACTACAGAGTATCTGTACTTATAAGAGGAAATATCTACAGGAAGCATTTTGCTAATATATAACTCTTGCAGAGCCCCTGAGATCCGATGTTAAGATCTTTATCGGTTCGCATATTGACAAACAATCCAGATCTGGTATTACTCTGAGCAGCGTTAAGCTCCATCATTTATTTTAGATTATTTCTTTAAAATTCCTAGTTGCACTTTCTGAATGAATTGAACGAAGGTCTGTTGCAGTTTTTTGTTATCTCTTTCAGTTTCTTTATTATTTGTTTATTTATTTTATATTACATTTCTAACTGCACTGACTGAACAAATGACAGTTGTCTTTGTTTTATATGTTTGACCAAGCTTGTGAAGATATTGGTGTATTTAAGTTTGCTGCACGGGTGCAGAGTTATCAAATAAATGAGCAATTCGGTAGATTTCCGTCTGCGTTTCCAGAAAAAAAAAGAAACGTTTTTAAGTACATTTGGTGGAATAACCAGGAGGTTTTCAATGGGGTTCAGTGCAGTGGGCTCTGAATTTCTTTCCAGAGCTGTACATATGTGGATGAATAATAACAGGTTAACGGCAAGTAAACAAACTAAGCTGAGGTCTTTATCTGACGTGTCAAATAAATTACAGCCAACAGAAAAGTGCAGAAACCGAGATAGTTTGTAACCGAGATAGTCGAGAAGGACATAATTCATTCTAATAAGAACAATTTGACGTTCTATATTCTTCTTCTAACACAACTTTTCAGTAGACACTTTTTTTTTGTCCTTTGTAGCGACATCTACTGTTTAAAATGAGAACTGCAGCATGCCTGAAGATGATACGCAGCATTATGCAGAATCTGTGTTGATGCCAGAATTAGCTAATGGTTGACCCTACGCCGGGGCGTCAGCGGCAGCACGGCGGAGAAACATAAGATGTTGAACTCTGTTTAAATGCGGCTGAATCAAAAGGAAAAGAAAACATGAAGGCAGAGCGTCCCTGCTGACAGGCTCTGTCCGTGGTACTGAAAGTTCATGCTGTACTCAGATCCAACCACCCAGTGCAGGGTGTGTGTGTGTGGGTGGGTGTGTGTGTGTTTCCACCCTGGCTGTACATAAGCCTCCCTGCATTGTGGTTTCTTTTTACTCCTATAAATCCATGTGGCTTCATTCTGCCAGAGAAGAGAAAGGGAGAGAGGGAGAGCGAATGGAAATCAAGGACGGCCCAACCATTCACTCCATGGGACCTGCTCCTTTGTTCAAACATCCACAATGAATCTTACAGCGACGGTCTAAACGTCTGTTTGTTACGGCGCTGGCTTCAGCACATTCATCCGCCCTCTGGAATGACTCCAAGTCCAGTGGCACTTGCGATTCTTTAAAGAAACAGGAACGAGTCTGAACAGAGGCGTGGTGAGCCACAGATTCGGGAGATAGCGCTTCCCATGTTTCGCCTTTTTATTTTCCCCCTCTTTCTTCTCCCTCTGGTTTATTGTGTTCTTTGGTAACACACATTCTGAGCTTCTCTCGGTCTCCTCCCATGTTGTGATTTGTTTGTTTTTTTTAATCACATCTTGGCTGTTCATGTCATTTCTCAGCCTCTCTCTTTTCCTCTCTCCCTCTTTCTTTTTAAGACTACAAGGAAGCGGTTGATTAGGAGATCGGCCGGCGCCGTTCTGCGTCTCTCCCGAGTCATTATGAAGTGCGCCGACGTGTTAATTTGCACCAAACCAGTGCTATTAATGAAAACTCAATACTGGCTGCCCTTTATTAGATTCATAATGAAATATCAATACCATCTCGCCTCATCCAGGGCCTCGGTAAACAGACCCCCCCCGACTGAATGTGTCTCACTGCAGACTCATTGAGATCCAGTCGCATGCATCGGTCTTGAAATAGCAGCAGATGGTTATGAGGAGCAAACAGGCTGGAGCTTTTCGACGGATGCGTCACATTTCTCAGGTCAGGGGACGAGAAGCTGAGCCGGAAGGTGGTGCTAACGCTCGGTGGGGGGTTGGATGGTGGGAGGGGGGTCCGTGCCACCCTGCAGGGTTATATCACCCATCTGAGAGTAGTCACAAGTTTACGGCCTTCCTATTGCACACATATGCATCCATTAACCCTGCGGTGAGTGGGAACAGGTGGGACTCAGACATGTAAAAGCACTCGGCCGGCGTGTGTTTATGCGCACCGAGCGCGCCCGCCGCGGGAGCACTCTCCTGTCCAAGCAGGAACCCTCTAATGAGACCAGCAGAAGTGCTGAACAGAAAAAAAGAAAAAAAATCTCCCCTTCAGATTAAAGTCCAGCACTGACAGAAAACGCAGCTGCTTGTCTCGCAACCACACAGGCCGACAGTCCACGCCAAACTCAATCTGCACGAGCAAGGAGCCATCGGAGACCGGAGAAACATCTGCACCATAAAAACCTCCATTTGCTTTTTTTTTTCTTCGCACGGCCCGAATTAGGCAGCTCGCCGTCCAGGAGACGGAACACAAATACTGTGAAATGACTTCCAGTTTCCAACGTTGACTCCTCATACTGCCCAACAGAGCAGCTGTCAGGTGAGGTGGAACGAGCGGGAGGTTCTTAATACGCAAATGAAAGAGCTCCAGTGAGACGGTGTTAACCAAAATAGAGACGGACTGGAATCTACAGTGTGCAGCTTTGATAAAAAAAAAAATGTCTTTCACACATTAGATAAAACTGGCACAATGTGGTGATAATTTGTGATGAGACAAATAATCTGTGAAAACATTTTTTTTAACTCCATCTCCTTTTGCTGTCTGAAGAAATGCACCTCTGGTCAAAATGGAGGAGGGTATTAGTGTTTTCAATCACGGCCATAAATGTGCCAATGCTGAAGAAACTATTTGCCGTTCCAGAAAAACTGTTTCTCCGCCGTCATTGTTGGCTATGCTAACTAGCCAGAACATTTAGCCAGCTGTAAATGAGTCAGCTGAGGTGTGGCTTTGCTTGATTGACGGCGCTAAGTCCCTCCTTCCGACTCCTGACCAATCGGTGTATTTCTAGTTAGCACTGGGAGGAGGTGCAGGAGAGGAGCTCTTGTTTGTTTGTTAATAAAAGCCATATACTCCTGATTTGACGTTGATGTGAGCTGGTGAAGTGTGGCTTCGCGGGCAGGTGAGTGAGTTATCTTAGCGTCGTGCGGTTCTGCACAGAAACTCAGGGAGGGAAGAAGAGCTGGAGACCAGATGAGTGAGGCTTGCTGCTGTCTCCACTCGGCTGAATTGTGATCTGGCTTGCTGGGCACCCGCCGACCACACTCATTGGCTTGTCACTAGTAATCTGTGTCAAACAGTCCCAGCTCCCTCCGCCCCCCTCCCTCTGCCCACGCCAGTGAGTCGCTGACCCCGTCTCCCCTGCGTCGCTGCGATCGCTTAACGTAGCGTTCTCAATTTAAACCCACTTAATCACTTTTTAATAACCATAAAGCAAGTCTGGGTGTGAAGAGTTTTTTTTATTTTTCTTTTTACTTTACACAGCAAAACTTCAAAATATTTTGCCTTACAAAAATTCTGAAACGATAGAACCACAAACTTTGCAAATAAAGTTAGAAAACATTTAAGACCCTTTTTGGTGCTTTTCTATATTCGGTGCTTTTCTATACGGTTAATTCAAATATTGTACTGCTGAGGAGGGAAAAACAAAGGAAGGAATAAAGTTATTTGAACATGGATCTTAAAGTGTGGGGATATTTGTCCTGCTGAAAGTTTCAAGACATTTCCAGCAAGTTTTCGTCCAAAACTGGAGTGAGGAAGACAAATATTAGCTCCATACATCTTCCCATTAAAACTGAGCTTTCCTGTCCCAGCTGAAGACAAGTGTCACCATGTCATCCTGTCAGTTTGTGTAGATGTCTTTGCATGAAATAATACTCACAGACGGTAAAAACTTAGGAGATTGTTTAGATCTGTTCCGGCTGTAAACTCCCCCATAACTTGTCTGGAACTGGCTGGATTTCATTTAGGTATCAGAGTAGTGAGAGTTAATAAATATGCACACATAGGTCTTTAATAAAAAAAAGAAAAAAAAAGAAACATGCATCACTTCTAAGCA
Source organism: Poeciliopsis prolifica (assembly GCF_027474105.1). NCBI lineage: Eukaryota > Metazoa > Chordata > Actinopteri > Cyprinodontiformes > Poeciliidae > Poeciliopsis > Poeciliopsis prolifica. The sequence goes on along the minus strand of NW_026562378.1, from coordinate 4,694,183 downwards.
GTAAAAGATAAAAGAGAAAGAACTGCATATCCAGAGAAGTGTGTCCGTCCCGTTGTCGTCCCTGCATGGAGACGTCCGCCATACTGCGTTAAGGACAAAAGCAGTGATGGCTTCAATAAAACTTGCAGTGCGGAGACACGCTGTGGGCAGCGCGCTGCTCTCTGAAGGCTCTCAATCTCTTTTGTAGAGACACTGACTCAGATATGAAGGTAAACCTGAGTCCACTTGATTAGATACGCCTCCACATCCACGCAAACGGCTCGCATAGCGGATAAAAGAAGCTGTGATTCACCGTTGAAAAGAAAAAAGAAAAGAAAAGAAAGAAAAGAATACAGAGCGAGGAGGTTTAATTGACTGTTCACCTGCGCATTGTGCACAATGCACAGGCCAGGATTAAGATCCAATTTTGAACAGGCTGTTGCTAACAACAACAGATGAAAATATCCGAAGCGAGTGTGCAAATAAACGCTTGTTACTGCGGCGGGTCACCGAAACTAGACACAAAGGAGACAATCCTTTGTTGAAACCGTCACAACTAAACAGGAAGGGGAACAATTGAGTTGGGAGCATAATTAAGGATTTTTAATAAAGCTGAAGAGTCTGATGATACACAGAACTAAATCATTGCAGTGTTACAAATAGAGATTATGGCGTTGTACAATAATGCTCATGTAAAAAAAAGATGCAACTATTTTACACAAGATAAAGTTTGTGTTCACTTACAATAACATTATCCCTTTTGCACCAACCGGGGCTTTAGTTACCTTCACTGTTTTCACTTTAATAAGTGGTCATTAAGTCATTACTGACACGCAACATTTAATGCCGTTGTATATTAATGTTATCCTAATTTTGTAATTGCTAGACATTTTTTAAAAATCTTTTAAATTCAGAATTAAGCAAAAGACAAACTTAGTTTGAACTAAAATATTACGAGCAAACAAAGGATGACGGTGCTCGGTGAGCGTGTTCATCGTTTTAACTTGGCATTAGAAACCAGTGTGGGAGCAAAATGTAACATTAGCCAGTAAGATGCTAAGAAGCTAGCTTACGTTAGTGCTAGTTTAGTTTGTCGCTAAAGGCGTTTTTAGACGGTATGAGGAGGTTGCTTGTGTTTTGTAATGCCATTAGAAAATTACCTCATTGCTATTTTATGCTTTTGTTCACCAGATAAAACAGTAGACACAAAGTTATCGCAAAGTCTGTCGGGATTTATCGAAACATCGCCTCAAAACGTCTGTTTTCTCAAAGCTTCGAGGAACGTACACATACATGAACAAAATGATTTGTAATCTCTTAAAGTCTTTTTTTTTTAGCAAGTTTAGTTCCTTTTTACCCCTACAAGTTCAAAGTTCCTTGAAAGCACTTAAATATAATCCATTCAGGTATAAAATGCCACCAGCTAAACACATATTAGCGCATTTTTATTTACCAACAGCCTGCAGTTAGTTGTAGCCGGAGAAATATTAAAGATGAAAGGCATGAATGAGGTTCATTTTTATCCTAACAAGTTCTTTCCTAAATAAGAAAGCCTCCACAAAGCCGACAGAGACAGTAATTGAAATTGCTGACTGTTGTTGCTAACCTCATTTTAGCTTGTTTTGGTTTTTTGTTAGCCCTCCGTGGTCAAACAGCAGAGATGTTAACAAGTCGTTTGGCTTTTTTTTTCTCTTTCTCTCTCAAATCCATGTCAAGATTTAAAGGATGTATGAATTAGGATGCTACCAACATCTCTACTTTTTTTGGACATGAGACGCACAATGGCCCAGTTGTTAGCATTGTTACCAGGATGTCACTTTTTGTTGCGGGTTTTCTGTTTGATTGTTTTTGTTAGTTTGAAAAGCTCATTGTGGGATTGTTCTTCCACAATAGAACAAGAGTTTATGCACATCATAAAGATCAAATTTCCAACTTGTATTGTAAAGCAAAACATTTCAGAGCCTTACGATAAAACAAAGTGGTGCTCAAAAAAAATCAAAAAATTTTAGCAAGAGCACTGACATCGATTTATTTAACAGAGGAGCATAAATTAAGCAGTTTCTTCTGAAGGCGATCCGCGGCACGGCTCAATGCTAACTCGGCACGCATAATAAAGTGGATATTGAGTGGATATTTTCTTGATTAAATGCTCGCTTACAAGCAGTCAGCATCCACCTACATGCATCAATACTTTTCAGTCAGCAACCAGCTCGTAATCCTCTGATGACTTTTGCCGTCTGGCCTCTGGAGCGCCGGATAAACAGGGCGAATTAACATAACTCAGCATCTCGGAGACAATACAGCCCTGGGCCCATTTAGGATGCAGGTTCTCTTGCCTGTATCCCCTGGTTAGGCTCTGCACATCCTTGTGGAGCCAGGCTGTGGGCCGCTCTTGTCCTTGAGGCAGCTCAGAAGATGTCCTAATCGTCGGTGAGGCGGTCCAGTGTGGAGCTGGCATCAGCCCCGGGGGGACAGCTTGGTGCACCACGATCCCCTCCCCGCTCACCGCCCCACCTACAACAACCACCAGACAGTTCCGAGCCAGGGCTCATGGGAGATTGAGACAGCCGGGGGTAATGAAAGACAACAGCCCTGCCTGCCAGACAAACTGCTGGCATGGAAAAGGGCCGCAATGAGAGCGAGTCCATGCCAGCTGTGGCTCTTTGACATGTTGGACTCGTCTACCTGCGGCATCAGAGTTGTACTTCATTTGAAGACTGTCATTCCTGTACCAGGCTAACAACTAAATTTGCTTTTAGTGCAGTGTTGGGGGAACACAAACAAAATCGACCAAATCTAAAAAGCCGATTTGATTTTTTCCCCTCCCTTCAGCTTAACCCTCTCAAGCACAACAGACAGAGGTGTGGAAAGTTTTATCATGATGATTTGAGACGCTGTTGTGATAACAATAAAAGTGACGATAAGAACTTTTTACAACTCTATGTTTGTGACTGCATGCCGCAGCAATTACAGCCCCACAAACACAGACACTGCTCTTGAAAAGCCCATTTGTAAGAAGCTTCTTTAGCACATAAAGAAATGTGATGTTATCACCAAATTGCACACAATAACGTCATTTAATCATATGTTGAAATGTATTTTAACTTTTATTGAAAAAACTAAAACGTAAAAAAACAATTGAGGTTGTAAGATGACAAAATACCAATAAATCGACTTGGTTATGGTGGATTTACTCTTTCACCCATAACTACGCTGCCATGGCAAAACAGTTTCATCAACAAAATTAAACCTGGAAATGTAGGTATTAATTTAGTGCTGTGCGTCACAGCAAAGGCAAAAATAATGCAGGAAAAAAACTGTGAAAAACCGAATCATAAAACCGACCTGTTGCCATAGCAACTGACTGACAGTAGTCCACTATCAGGATTCATCCCAAAAACAAAACATGAAAAAACTTAAAACACAAAGAACCGAACATTCGATCCATTACAGGGTTAGGCTTTCAGACTTGATGTTCATTTTGCGATTATTAATAAGTGATCGTCTGATCACTGCGGTGGTGGATTAGCTCATTTAAACAGCTGCTCGACTGATGGTCTCTGCGTGAGTCGCCTGTTTTTGTTGTTGTTTTTTAACTGAAGCAAAAACGTTAAGTTCCACGGCACTGCTACATCCTAGGATCGTCAAAGTCAAGCTAGCGTAGCTGACCTACTTCCCTCTGCCTCGCTATTTTTTTAAGTCAACTTTTGTCTGACCTGTGAATTGTGACACACTTTGTCTGTATCATCCAGGTGTTGACAATTTTTCTTTTCCACATCGCAATTATATTCCCGACTCAGCGAGTCATGTTGACAGACTAACAGCTAAAACCAAAGCTAGGCGTCAGATTCCTGACATCTTTTGGGATCTCTGACCTGCACTCTGCATTTGATTTTTTGTCATTTTTAATTTCAGGAATTAATCGACACGTGTTGTTTGGTTAGCTTGTTCCCTCCGAGGTGTGAAGTATGTGATGTGCAGAGTGAGGAAGAATAATTGGTATATTTCAAAGTCAGAGGTAAGTGACACCGATCTTACCCTTCATCTACCCCCTGATTTCCTCCTCAACGGGAGAAAACCTGCTTCCCCTCTTAGTTAGCCCATGAATATGCTAATTAGACGCCAGCGTGGTGCTGCAGGATTAGCAGGAGTGTGACAGGATACAGAATATAAATATATGTACTACACAGGCGTTAACCATGTGTTCCCTGTCAACGCGGTGAGTGGGGAATGTTCATGTCTTTGCATGACACACGCTACTTTAGCTGCTCAGAGACCTCTTCCTCTCCCCGCCCCCGCCCCGCCTCCGGCTCGGAAGCACTTAAAGAGCGCGGAGCGTTCGCTCATGTCGACGACCTTCACAGCAGGTGGATGAACTCCCAGGTGTGTCCCAGTTTTAGAGTGAGGATCAAAGGCAGGTGGGTGCGGCGCCGGGTCTCGATGTGTCCAGATTAATGAGCTTTTTCCTCGCTCACATCAGCTTTGCTTGGGCTCCGGCCTGAGCCAGGCTGGAAACAGGGACAAAGCCCTGGCAGGCGCTCACTAGATTCATTTATATTGTCGCACAAATGTGCCATTCTGTAAAGCCATGCCAGCTCCCTATAAAAATTTAGATAGGGGAGAGGGATTGATGTATTGTTTATCTTGTTATAATACCGACTTTTTTCCCCCCCTGGAGATGATTAATAATGATTCCCTCAGCAACAGCAACAAAAAAAGGAGTTTTCTGGCCAGGTTTTAGCACGAAGAGATATAAACGAGAGTTTTTAGAAAATAAACATTACGATACTTGCTCCGGGCTGCGTTTGCGTGTCCATTAAATCAGCCAAGTAAGTCATGAGGACGAGAGACAATCCCGGTTCTGGACAGCACATGAAGTTAACACCCTCCAGGGTTGATTCCCACGACCTAAAGCCACAGAAAATCCACCCGGGTTCTTCCACGGAGTGCGGAAAAAGAGAGACAGAGGAAGCGAGGACGAACAGGCAACCAGACCCGACTTTGGAATAAACAAAGGTTGACCTCCGTGACCTCCCTCATTAGCAGCCCACGGTGGAAGACGGAGCAGGGACGACGAGTGCGGCGGTGTCGGCGTGTGGGTTGGTGAGCGACTACAGAAAGCGGCACATAAGTCGCGGATGAGACAAAGAAGAACGATAAAACAAACCCTCTCGCGACCCCGCCAGCAGAGAGGTGCTGGATTTACGTGGCCATTATCTCGGCTCCCCCGCTCCGCACCGAGACCAACGTGTTAAATATTCCTCAGCTCATTTTTGTTTGGAGATAAGAACTCAATAAAATATCCGCTGTTAATGGAGGGACTGGCGTTAATGGCTTTATCTGTTTTCCTTATCGATAGTTTTCAGCTAATCTTAAACGTAGGAGTTAAAAAAAACAAACAAACAAAAAAAAACTCTGGGCTCATTCTCTACATGTCATAGCAGCACATTTCACCAGATAAAAACTGTGGGAAGTTATAGTTTCTGTGAACTTTTGGAAAAGTTTGATGTTTTGGTCGGTGAAGCAACAAACTAATTAGAACAAAAAAATAAAACCCACAACATCACAGCGATCACTGACCTCCCTGTCCAGCCCGGCGGCCACGGTAACGATGTCTCCCGTTTCGCTGTTGATGGTGAACATGTTGGGGATGGGACTGTGGGGGGTCTGCGACAGGATCCGGTAGCGCACCATGCCGTTGGCCGTGGTGGAGTCGTCCGAATCCGTGGCCATCACTTGCATCACGGACGAGCCTGGGGAATAAAAAGAGAGACGGGTCGGAATGAGACGTGTGGATGTTTTTTTTTGTAATAGACCGACACAAAGTGGCGCACATTTGTTAAACCTAATTAAAAGCATAAACAGAAAATTAGAGTCGTGAAGCCGTGGGCAGGGTTTGTGTACAACCAGATGAATTAATAGTTTGTTTAACCACTTCCTGTGTTGTGCCTCCATCAGCTTTACACAAGTAGAGTTTTTTTGTCTCTTCGCTTATGTCAAATAGTTCAAGCTTAGTGAACTCATGAAGCTGTTTTTCTTTAGAAATCGCTTTCTTCGAGTCAGTGTGTCATCCTGCTTTAATGTTTGTTTTCAATATACACGCCCTATCTAGAGTGGCGTTTCTTCGCTGATCTCAAAGGCTTGTCCTTTGAGATCAGATGAAGTTGAAGGTGCAAGTAAAAGTTGTTGTCGATGGAAGGTGACCGCCTGCCTCAGTCTTTGTTTTGTGGGCAGCAACTCTGACCAGCTTCAGTCTTCAGACCCGCATCAGTAAAAGTCACTTCGGCGTCGGTATTACTCGATGTCAGTGCTGCATTTAACACATAGTTTTAAGATTTTTTTTAGGCTGGAAAAAGGGTTGAGGTTGTTATGTACTTGGTTACACTGTCATTAGTAAATTTTATCTCTGGACGCAGAAAAATTAAATGTGGGGTTCCTCAAGGGTTCATTCTCGGGCCACTTTTGTTTGACGTCTTTTTCAGTGGTCAACTTTGCATTGCTCACACACACACACACACACACACACACACACACACACACGCACACACACACACGCACACACACACACACACACACACACACACACACACACACACACACACACACGCACACACACACACACACACACACACAAATAAACTGAAATCCTGTGGCGGTGACTGGACAAAATGAAACGTCTGGGACAGTCACAAAGTTGCCCAAAAACCAAATTGGCGGTATCGCTCTTCACCCCGACCGCATCAAGCTTGCCAGATAAAAGCTGCAATCAGAAAAAATAACCAAAGTTCCTCTCACTCGTATTTGCACGCCTGCGTTTCAAATTAAATAAAAGCAAGACTGCTTTTTAGGCTCATCATTATTATTATTGTTATTAATGAATTTGTCAAAGACATCAAAAGGCGACCGTGAGGTGACTCGTTTGGGCGGCTTGAAACGAGTCCATCAGAGTTCCCAAATTGCCGTGACATTTTCCGTTCCGGATTGCGACTTTTAAGAGAGACGGCTCTCGTTCCAGAACAGAGCACAAACACAAAACTCATTAAACAAGATCCCATTTTAAGCTGCACTTATTTGTCCTCTGTACATTTCAAGCAAGGAGCGCAACGTTTCCACCGCTGCAGAGGCCATTTAGAAATGAGCAGCACTGGGTCTTCCAGCGTTTTCCCCCATCCATTATTTCAGCCCTCGGCAGCACAGTGGCTGCTGTTAATGCTTTGATACTCTCTCCCCATTTGTTTTGGAATCACAGATAAACTCTGTCATTTAAGGCAGCGAGACAGAGAGAATGTTTGCCACCATTTCTCTGCTTGTGTGTGTGTGTGTGTGCTGACTGGATTTGTGTACATCTAAATGCATTTCCAGACACATCTAAGCATTAGCATGCATGCGTGTTGTTGTTTGTGTCATCCTAGTATGTAGCAGGGTGAAGTGCGGGGTGGGGTGGGCGAGGAGGGGCCCCCCGAGTCCCAGAGCAGAATTATTGATTTGCACGAGTTTGTCAGCTGGGCTCGCAAATGCAACCAGGCAATTAGGAGCACTTTGTGCTGGAAAGAGGAGCGATCGCCTCGCCTCTCTCACAGGGTTCTGTGAAAATGTCACTTTCCATCAGGCGGCCATTTACAGGCTGCTGCTGGTGCTGCTGAGAGTGTGTCAGTTCGCAGGAGGAGGGGACGGAGGTGGAGAGGCAGATTAAACACAAAAGGAAGGCCGGAAAGTAAAAAGAAATTGTAAAAAAAACAACAACAACGACAACACACACAAAAGCACGTTTAGCTTTAGAAATATTCAGAATTACAACCTACGCTGGATTTTTATGTTGCGCAAATGTGAAAAGCGAGGAAAACGATACAATATTTGAACAATGCGTTACTTCATGAGTGAATATGCATTTATTCAAATACATATTTGAATAAATGCATGTAATTCGACTCCATCCATCTCCTCGTCAACTTTAACCCACTTCTCTGTCTCTGCTGAAGATGCCCGTAGCATGATGCTGCCACCGCTATGAACACATCTCTTACAATGATGCGTTCAGGCTGTGTTGCGCATCATGCCAGTGTTTTGCAAACGGGCCAAAAGAGTGTCCTCATCTGACTAAAGCGTCTTCTTTTGCTGCAAAACATTAAGTTACTTTTGGCTTTCTTTCAACAACAGCTTTCGCTTTGCTTTCACAACAACGACAGCTGTGTTGTAGAGCGGAGAGTTCCTCCGGAGTTGGCATGGGCCTCTCCAACACTTCTCTGATTAATGCGTTCCCTCTGGTAGATAAAGTCTACGGCATAATTAGGTGGCTTCTGAATGAAGCTGCATATTTACAGTTTTAGAACGCGAGGTCTGATTACAAGTATAAGTGGCACTTTTAAGGTTGTCATGAACAGGTTTTTCCTGTTAAAATGACGACATGTTCTCATAAATTCTGCCAAATAGTTTTAATGTTTGCAGCTGCACCTAAAACAAAACAGGAAAAAGTCCAATGGCTGTTGCTACTTTTGCAAAGTGTTTTAAAAGTGACAAAAGGAGAAGGAAGAAAGTTGTACGTTAATTTGAGAATTTCTAAGTTTTTCATTTACTCTTCAAGTAAGGCACACGTGTCAAACTCAAGGCCCCTGGGCCGCCTCTGGTCCGCTGTAAAGTTTGATGAGGCCCAGAAGGAGACAAACATAGAACCTTGAAAATAAGTGGTTTACGCTTTAATAATATTTGATCAATCACAGAGGATTAGGACCACCGGAAAGAAAAAAAGTTTTGAATCTTTTTCTTATAGTTTAGACTTTTTTTCTCTGAGTTTTGACTTGCATTTTTTTTTTTTGAGAATTTCCCAGACTTATTCTCACTTTAATCTTCTAAGATCAAAAGTGAGAATTCTGAGGAAAAAAAGAAAAAAGTCAGAATTGTGACTATTTCTCAAATAGCCAAATTCATTTTTGCCTAGTTTCCACAATTATTGCCCACGGTTTTTATATCTATTCTGGCAAATTTCATCAATGTGAAATGATATTCAATATTATTTAACTTTAAGCAGAAGTACTGATCGAATGCAGAGGCAACTATTTATTATTTAGAGGTTTGTTAATTGATTGTTTCAACACCTTTCACCACAACCGGCCCTTCCAGGATATTCATGATCTTGATCTGGCCCACAAGAGTTTGATGCCCCCTGAAGTAAGGCATAACAATAGACAAAAATCAGCTGAAAACTTCGGGGCAGATTAATTAGGCTGCGTCACATCAATAGCAATCAAAGTCAATCGGCACAAAAAAAAAAAAATCACAGTGGAACGCACAAGTTCCGTCTCGTTCCATAACCGTTCAAATCTCACAGTGGGAAAGATGCAGAGCGGCCGGCGGACCCATCGCAGACTCCGTGGCTCCCTCTGGGTCTGAGCCCTTAGCTGGGGTCTCACTTCCTGTAATTGGGTTTCGGTGGCACCATCATTCCCTGCAACAGCCCGTGCGGACAGGATAATTGTGGCCTCAAATTCTATTTCAAACTTCATTAAGTTTCAAAGCAGGATTTGTCACTTTGACCAGCAAGCAGGAAAAGGAGGTCCGAGAGCAGGACTGAGAAAAGGAAAACAATTACAGAACATGGGGCTGTGTCGATATATAATGAACCTCTTCCAGTCCTGTAGGTTGGCGTGTGTGTGTGTGTAAAGGGGGGGATGAGGTGGACCACATGTTGGTGCCGCTGCCCTTCGTTTCGACAAAGAGGATGCTGGGATGCGATAATAGGCCGCTCTCAGGTCCAGGAGAGGCGAACGCCGTGCATATAGGGGAAAACTGAGCCTGCTTAATTCCGATTCAATTTGAGCACTAATTCCAAATCCTAATTGCTTTTCCACTAAAACTGCTCGACCGGAAAATTTGTCGCCGTTCGTACATAGTTGGCCGTTTTGCACACGCGACTTTTGATCACCGGCGGAGTCTCGCCGCGGTCCAAATTCTAATCAGTCTGAGTCAACATCTGCCCCCAAATTACGGAGAAGACATAGAAGAAATTGGATATAAATAGAAAGAAAGAAAGAAATTGGAGATAGACTGGTTGTAAGGCCAAAAATAAATAAAAGAAAATCAGTGGAGGAAATTGCATAGAGGGGGAAAGAAAGTGAAGAAAGGTCATAGTATGGAGAGGGTTTATAAGGACCATTAAAAAGAGAAGAGCAAGAGGAAGTCAGGGAGTGAGAGGGCATGGGAACGAGAGCATGAGTGGATAATGCTTCTCATCAGTGGGTAGAAGATAAAAGGTTTCTGTCGGAGCAAAAAGAATGACCGTGTTCCAAGGAGTAGGAAGGAAACGAGGTAAAGGTTGAGAGGTAAGGAAAGGCAGAAGGAACGGCTAAAACCCGAAACATCCCGGTGAAGGTGATAAGGAGGACAGCGCGTTTCCACACCTGAGCTCCTGATGAGTTCCTCTACAACAAGGCCGAGGTGAGACTGGAGCAAATCATCTTTTTTATATATATTTTTTTGATTCTTTTGAAGCATATTTCTCGAAAGGAACATGTTGAGTTCTGATCTGGACCAAGAGATGGGCGGCTGAATAATGGACAGGAACGCATTCACCCATTCAGGCGTAACAAACCGAGCTCAGATTTGAGCCTTACAAATACTTTTTAAGGATGCACAGAGAGAGAGAGCCTGTAATATCCACAGCAGGACGAGATCTGTTTTCAAATTTCATTATCTGTGTTTCCAAAGGCGTGGCATCGCATCTGGAAGAATCTTCTCCAAACAGAATATTTCATCATACTAACATAGAATACAAGAATGTTTTCTTGTGGTTCTGCTCATCAAAGTCAATGGCAAATCTATCACTCCCAGATCATTAAACGACACGGACTTTGGGTTTTAATTTAGTAATAATTAAAAAAAACAGCTACACAACAAAGTGAGGCCTGGACGGGGAAGAGACGCGTCACGATCTGGAACGACTTCTTCTCAAACTTCCCTGAAGTTAGAATGATGATAAAATACACATCAACATTTCGGTCTGAGGGTCTGTCTGGGTGAAAAAAAAAAAAAAAAAAACATGTTATGGGTAAGTGCAGGCAGCAGAGGCTCGCAGATGCGCATATACAGCCTGAATCTCAACGAGGTGCTGTCAGGGTGGATGAACCGGCTCCTGACAGGAGGCAGGTTCAAAACTGGGAGGAGGAGAGAAGAAAAACAGTCAACATTATACCCAGAATCTGTTAAAGGCTCAGGGGCATCAGACTATTTACAGCGAGCTGCCATCCCCACTGGCAGGGAGTGTTGTCAGAGAAAAAGCCAGGCGTACAATTTAAAATTCACCTGGACAATTCCACAATTTTTTCGGCAGCAGCATGAAAAGAATATTGCCACAGAATGGGTCCCCAATTAGACAAAAACATTTATATATGTTTTTTTTTTGCTTTACCAGGTGGAGTAGAGCATCTGAGGTTTTGACAGGTTGTCAATACAAAACAACAAGATGGGCCAGATGAAGGGGCTTCTTAGTAAAAGCAAAATTAATTATGGCAAGAGGAAGAAAATAACACACACACACGCACAAAAAAAAAAAAACACATCGTTTTTACTCTGGCAAATACGCAATAAAAAATTCATCCGACCCTGATGAGATCTTTTGAGAGGCGCGAGAGCCGAGACGAGAGCTCTTGTCTTTTCAGCAGCTATTATTGAGCTTCCTGAGCGATCCGGCACCAAGTGGACACCTCTAAATATATCTGCTCACACGAGCTGCTGAAACGCGTCGCTGAGAGGAGGCCTGAGTGACCGCTTGCGATTGCGTCCCGGCGACCTGCTCAGCGTGCAAATAAACACGGAGCCCGTCTCACACGGTCGGCTGGTCGACGACAAACACGCCTTCGGTCGCTCGATCGATATTCTGCATCGGTTTTAGAATTTTCTTAAGAGCTAAACTATCGGGCAAATAATGTAAATCTCTGTGACAGGATCCAGATTTGTGGCTTTCTTTGACTGATCATGATTTTTTTCGTATGTGTTAAACACGTTTTCTCTGAATGTGTGGCCGTCAGGTCTTGCCACGTCTTCAGCGCATGCCGTGTGTTTCCTCCTGATGTTATCGTGTTCTGAATTGGGATCAAGGCTGAGGAATCCTTGTTACTTGGACAAGATGGCCGAAAACCGTATCGCGATATAAGAGATTCATATCAGTCGATACTGATAATTATTTATCATCAGTGTTTGCTTTCAAATATCTGAAATACTGCCAGACTGGAGGCCTAGCCCTTCCTGTTTTTAGCCACAGTTTTCACTCCAGGCTGGCTTTGTTTTTTATTTTTAAGCAGTTACGACAAAAAGTGGAAAAAGTTGCTCAACGGTTTGTTGCTATGTAACAAAAGAGTGATGCTAACAACCTTGGTTAGCTAGTCTTTCCTCTTCCTCCATCCCCCAGAATGCTGTGCAGTTCTGGATCAATGAAGTTATTGACTATTCTGACCTATTTTTATTTTATTAATACTGATCACGTGTCTATCATGAGGAATATTCTTGTTGATTTATTGCTCAGCCCTACAGGAATAGTGATGCTTCTTATTATGTCACCAGGTTTCATTTATATATATATATTTTTTCCAAATATAAAAATCAATTGGCCATCTGGGAATGAAATTTCAAGGCTCTGAGAATCTTGAAGATGTCAGATAATTACTCTGAAATAAGCAGAAAATCACTAACAGGGAACATGTGCAGCAGGATCAGTTGTTTGTGAATCCAAAAAATAAATAAATAAAGCGTTATGATGTCATTGCCATCATTGCCAGTCTGTTTTAACTGATTTGTTAAAGTCAAAACTTCGTAAGTAGATGCCGTTGTTTGCTTTAATGCTTTTGATTGAAACAAAATTTTAAAAAAATCTTGATCAAGGGGAAGTGACCTCTTCCTCATCTCTGGCCAACTGATTGCTGCATCTCTACAAGCTTAGCGTTGACTCAGAGTTCAGTGTCGGCGCGCGTCTTCAAACAAAACCCCAGACTCGACGCTTTTCAGTTTGTAGTTTCCGTTCTGAATGAGACTCTTGAGCTGAGTGCTAAAAACAATAAACAACCTGTATTCAACATAAAAAAAAAAGAGATGCAGCGTACACAATAGATCCAAGGACATTTGTGCATAATTCCCCCTACTACCTTGAATCTCAAAGCCCAAGAAGTTTTGCAACCTGCTACACAGAAAGTTCAACTCAGCCGCTCACGTTCGGCATTGCTCGGGTCAACACGACCTGAAGCTCCTCGCAGTCTTTCATATTAAAAACACGCCATTATGCTGAGAGTTTATAAAACGAGCAGGATGTTTAAATGCTACACAAAACATCAAATCATAAAGGTCATGATATAATTTCACAAATCTCAACGGAGTGCTCAGTGGCTCTGCTTTGATGGCGATCATATTTCAAATACCGTGCATTCACGTTCTACCTAGAAATTATATCCATGGGGAAATTTGGTGGCAACCATAATAAAGATGCCAAACCCCCCCCAAAAAACAATATAACCTTTAATTACAGCAACATAACCTCACAGGGATAAATTTTAATAAACCAACCACTAAAGTAAATAATGTTAGCAAATAATGTTGAATTCTTTAATAGCACTTTAAAAATTATTCATACACACAAAAAATCCTTTTCAAAAATATATTATACTACTACTTATATTTTAACAACCTGATACTAAGTATCAGGTTGTTAAAAAATTTGCTGCATATATCTAATATAACGTAAAATAAATGTGCGCCTCTGTCTCTTTAAAAACTCCTGCTGTTTCTGAAACTCTGAAACTGAAGTCATCACAACATGGCTCCACTATTAACCCTTTAACAACGTTTCTACCAGCGTTGCATTGAGAATATGAGCTCGGCAGATGTGCAGTTCCACCAGGTATTTGCTAATTGCTGCTGGCTAGTCTGAAGGAGCCGAGTGGAAGTCGAAAGCCCGGTAGCTTTGGAAACTGCAGCTCCGAGGAGGAGCTTCATCGCTATGCAACACTCCGGCTATGTTTTTATTGACGGGATAAATTTACAATAAAAAGTTGATTTTGCATAACACTGCCGCTTTCAGATGTTTGAAACTCTCTATGTTTAGCTTGCTCTCCAAACCCCCTTCATTCAGCCCTCCAGTCGTGAGGTTAGGTTACCTTGCAGTTCAAAATTGACTTTAGCAGTGAGTGAACATGGCTCGCTCTTCCTCTCTGCGTTGGTCTCTTGCCCGACTACAGCTGGGGTCGGATCGCCCGGGCAGTGCGCCGTCTGTAAAACACGGAATGAAGTATTGTTCTGGCCTCGGCGCTGGCAGCTGTGGTTTTCACCGATTTTCTTCCCATCGGAGCGCAGCCCACAGAGTGCCAGGCAGTGGAAATAATAATCACGTCCTGCTCTGTCTCAACAACTCCGAGGTTTGTGTTGTGTTTGTGAGAGAAACAGACAAGATGGTGAAATCGAGGTTCTTGGCTTGCCAGGTCTTGACATGCTGCTTACAGCACGGTTTATGTAGCAACAACAACGACAGAAAAACATTTCTGTGTCTTCCTTTAGGAAACAACTCTTGTGTAAGTTGTGTTTCCACAAAAGGAGTTTGGTAAATAGATGCCTAATTGATGCCTCTCATTTTTGCAAGCAGCAAAAATCTACATTTACACAAAATCTGCAGAGGAACATTTTAGTGGAAAACTTTGTTGTGAGGGATTTGCAACGACAAACAAGTAGGATGAAACAACGCGACAAAGAATAATGTCGGAAATTCAATACTCCACATAATTTTGCATCCTTATCCAGACTCTGGAAATAATGAAACCAAATTCCTATCTCATCCAGACCACGTAGGAACTCTGGCTCTTAAATGCCTCAAGTGTCCTAATTAAGATCTCCAAGTGTCTGAATGGGATTTCTCCTCAGTTCATCCTGTTAGCATAGTCCTCCTCTGATCAAATTATTCGGGTTGTGTGTTAGTGTCTGCACAGGAGTTCACTGATTATCAAGCTTCATCTAATATTAGAAACTCCATTCTTCCCCACATAGCTCTCAGGCTGCAGGTTTGTAGATGGTGTTTAGTTTCTATAAGTTTATGAAGGGATACGTCATTTACTTATCAAGTTAGTTTGCAGGTTGAAAACCTTTCTTTTTGATAGAGCTGACAGTAAGACGGGCTGCTTTTCCTCACTCTGTTAATGTCCAATTCTGCATTATAACTAATTATTGTCATCAATACTCAGGATTTTTTTTCTCGTCTATAAGAGCCCAGAGAAGAAGCCCGTCATTGAGCTTTTGCTGCCAATTTCATGTCCGCCCGATCTCTCTGTGTAACCTTGTCTCTGTCCTGGACAAAGTCATTAGAGAAGCTGCTGGTGCCACGGATCAATGGGGAACGCGGTCCTGTTGTGATCGGACGGTTGAGGGTTTGATTCAACCTTCAGTTCCTAATTATAAACGTCCTCCTGAGAAAGAAACCTGGCCCGAGTTCTCCGCCAATCCATCCGTCGGCGTACGGATGTGGGCGAGTTTGTAGGTGAATCTGGGGAGATTTGGACACAGACACAAATAGAGACCAAACAGCTATAGGGCATTCTGGGTCAGTACAACAAAACCAAACACGCGAGTCTCGCGCTGGCAGGAAAAATGGTTCATTGTCTTTTACAAAAGAGAAATCGTACAACCACTAAAGTTTGGAAGCCGCACCAGCGGAAAATGTAACGGATGTTTCAATCTTGCTTCCCAATCGAGCCGAATGAAAACAGCTGATAGTTCAGTATCACAGACCAAACCACTGCTCTTGAGTTGATGTTCCTTAAATCCCTCAGCCAGTCAGAACAGGTCAGATTCCTGCTATTGAATAGAAACAATTGTTTCCTTCCACTGTCACCATATTCTTGCTCAACAGGAAGCATTACAACAATGACCTGATGAAACAGACGTTTTACACTAAACTTGAATTTGTTGTATTACAGGCTGAATTGGAATGCCACTGATTGATTTTAAATATTTTTTATGTGATTAGACTAAACTGACGTTCATAAATTAAATCCCTTGGTTGTGTAAAGCACCCTGAGGTGACACATATTGTGAATTTGCACTATGCACTAAATAAACTGACTTGACAGTAAGTCAGACTAATAGCAGGAATTATTTAGAAAACACCCTGGTGCTTCCACGTCTGCTGTTTTCACTTTGCCTCTCCGCGCCGAATGCAGCCTTTAATTAACCCTTCCCCCCAGGCCAGGCTGAGATAAAAAAGTCCGCTAAATCTCACTGGAAGTGTCGGCAGAGAGAAGCAGAGATGCACTCCCTCTGAACCCCCTCTTGGGAATCCGGCGGGAGCTGCTGGTTTTTGATCTGCTGCTCTTATTTTTGAGAGAGATGCTCCAACCGTCTCTCAGACTCGAGTTAGAAGTGGGAGGTTAGAGCGACAGAACAGATGTTCAGCGCTCAAACGCACCATTATCTTGAAAGAAGTCACGCCGTCCATACAGATCTGTATCTAAGGCCACGTCACGCGATTTCAAAGACTCGTTTCGGTGACCCGGTGCGGCAGAGCACCGAATCTCACAGAGTGTGCAAGCATGTTCCAGCTGTGTGTTAGTATTTGTTCGTTGTGACCCGTTAACGTTAACGGCAGACCAGCACTCCTGGTTCTTTATCTTCTTGTGTTCACAAAGCTAATCCTCTTAGTTTTAGTCACAGATTTCATTTATCCCTCATTAGCAGCTAAGTTCTAAACGCAGTGAAAACCTGATTTTTATTAGTCAAGTTTATTTGTTGCTCAGCAGGGGGTAGGCGGGTCCGGTGGCAGGAAATGCCAAATGGGGCGGTTTCAAACCGGTCCGTCCTGATGGTGTGATCGAATCGCTGCCTGTGGAGCATCTGGTCGTGTCGATAAGCGCGATCCGCCGGACGCTTCCCCTTTGATGGCGTTCTGACGGTGCTGGATACGAGAACGAGTCGTAACGCTGTACAGAACCTTTGGTCTCTGGGTCTTTAGATGATGAAATCGATACACATGTTCAGTGTGAGTGGCATTTATATACAGTAAAAGAGAAATTATCTTTTTAGTTATTTGTTGTCGTTCACGCAATTAATCACCTTAAACACGAGGAGGAAAGTCATAAAACTTCTGTTGCGTCGAAACACGAGGAGCAAAAATAAAATCTGATCCTTTGTTTGGTCACAGCTTCATTATATGTAGCTCTTGTGTTATTTTAGAAGATTAAAGTTTTCGTTTTTTGATAAAAGACCATGAGGCATTTGTCCCGCTAGCGTCAGGCTCTCGTGTTTTGGTTGCATTTACCCAGAATTCCCTGCACTGTAGTTAGCGTCCTTCTTCTGGATCAGTGTCCAGTCTGCTTGGCATCCACATACGGTTCGACGCTGCCAGAGTTCACTTCCCCTTGTTTGTTTTTTCCATCCATGTCAGAGTTCAACAACTTCCCAAAAGAACCGGGCTTTCTACCAAACAGAGCCGAACCCTTAAACCTCAGGAAGTCTCACAATCTTCCAGTCTTCTTTGTTGGATTTTTCCAACGGCGTAGATGTGGATTCAATTCTCTTACAAGCAAGGAAGAGTTTAAAAAAAACAGACAAGTCAAAGTCATATCTAAAATTATTAATGTACTTTGGCTTGTATCTCAGATGTGGCCGGGTTCTTTGACTGCAGGGAATGAATCAGAGCCTGAGGATATGAAAACCAGCTTCGGCGTAAATCTGAGGCAATTAACTCCAGGTATAAACCAGGCACGTTTATGGTGAGTAAAATCTTTAACTGGCAGGGGACAGATTAAAGGATCAAACAGCCTGGAAAAAATAAATAAATAAAATAAAGGTGCGCCTCCTTGAGACTCCACTGGAGACGAATCACAATCGCTTCTAGTTTTCTTCAGCTCAGAAGGCAATTAGGCAAACGCGTTGTCTTTTTCTTTCTTCCTTTAATTAAAATTCAGCATTTTCAGGGAACAATGGCCGTGTAAAAACAAATAAATAAAAAGGGCTGAACTCCTCACTTATGCTATTCTCTTTTTGACACCGCACTTACAACACCAAACAAAGCGAAGCTCCGCAAACAAATAGTACATGGGAGAGGCTGCTCAATGAAAGGGAAGAGCAATTACTCCACTCATAGCGGGTTTCTCGCTAATAAGAGCCGCCGATTTCACTCTGCTCCATACAAAACTCCTTTTGTCGTCTGCTCTCGTGTTTCTTAAGGCACGCAGAGAGCCCCGATTGGAAAACAAAAGGAAGGAGCTTCTGGGATGTGTGGTTGGCCCCGCTAATTAGGAGCTCTGTAGATAGACCCACGCTCCGCTGGGTGGTAGACAAGCACACTCAACCGCACACTTGCTCATCCGTTGCTCGCACATCCACAACACGCCTGCCTATATTGTTTACAAATCCCCCCGAGATTAAACTTTGCAGCAGAACAATATCTGATCGCTACGAAGATAAACATGGGGGTGCAGGAGGGGTCTGATTGTTAGAACCAGGGCTCTTTTCCTCTGTCGAGACGTGAGAAACACTCGAGCGTATTCCGCTCACGTCTCCCAGGTCTCGCCGCTGACCGCAGAAACGTCTCTCGTCCCCCCAACTCTGAGGGAGGAGCCGCAACGTCGCAGAAATCCTCGCGCGAGGCTTTCCGAGGGGACGACGCGATCGCATTCGTCCTGCGGAGTTGGGCGGTGGAGGGGCCCCATGGCGGGCGGGAATCCTTGAGCAACAAGAGTTCAAGCATTAAAGCAACTTTTTCTCCCTGCAATCCGTGGTATTAATTAAATATAACTAATCCATTAAAACCTTTTAGCAACTCATAAATCAGTCTAAAGTCGGCTCCAGATGGATTATTGCATTAGTAATCCTCGGCAGAGAACAGCTTGAAACCACACAGAAGTGTTAGTCGGAGTGATTATTTTTTCATGCGTTAATTTCAATGGTTTTAATATTAAATTATTACTTTCTGGCATTTAAAGGTGCTTCATGGCTCCGTCTGACTCAGACAATTAAAGATGGAGTCAAGTCGGAGTTCTCACATGAGTAAAACCAGTGTAGCGCCGAGCATATGCTTTGTTCTCATTAACTCAATAAAAAGGCAGGAACATCATCGACGCGTTCACGTTTCATATAGATTCTGTCTCTGGGATCGATCCGGGATTTTTCTGGCTTTTTATGTTCAAACTGGAATGAAAACAGAACGGGCATATAACATACAGCTGGATTGAAAATATTAAAGTTTTATGGAAGCATATTGAAGAGACAATCTTACTGAGGCTTCATTTGAGTTATATACGAAAAAGTCTAGTCAAAGTTTAATTTGTATCTCGCTGAATTTAAAGGGCGTCTGACCAATATAATGACTTTGTGGCCTTAAATATGACTGGTAATTTTTTACACAAGGTACATAATGAACTAAATGATGAACAACCTTGGTTTTAAATTAGAAGTGTTGTTTTGGCTCCATTTGTATTTGTATTTGCTTGACTTCCCAAAACAAGTGTGCACAAAACGACACCAATAGTCAGATTTCACAATTGCAGTCTTTCCAATAAATTAAATAATAAAAAAAAATCACATATAAATAATTCATCCAAGTTCATTCTCCTATCACTTCCTGTTGTCTTTGTCGTCTTTTCCTCCAGTAGTAACATCCGACTCGTGTGACGCAAAATAAATTTTTTTAGATACAGCTGAAAACAACCTCATCCCAGCGCAAACACGTTTTGTTACAAAATGTTTCGTTTTTTTAAATTCATGTTTCCATTGAACAAACATATTTTCGTAATTCCGATTTGTGCAATTACGTGCTCAACAGAAACGCAGCGACTGTTGATCACCGTTTCCATTACATAACATGTAAATATATCTCGTGTGTTTACATTATTTTTAGTGGGTTTTTTTTCTCAGTGTACAAACTTAAATGAGTGTGACTTTAATTGCATTTCTTATTTAATGAAACCACAGCAATTGTGAAAATCCTTTTGTTCTGCACCTCAGCATTTTTCATCGATTATTGTACAAAAGCGACGCTTTATTCAGTACATGTGAATCAATAGTGCGTATGGAATCTTTTTGGTGTGAATGTGTGTATTGTTACACTCCTACCAATTAGTATGTAATTTAATCTCGGTGTAAAGTGAGTGAGAGAAAATTATTGAGCAAAAAAGATCAGTTGATGTTCTGGTAATTGGATTTTCAGAATTTTAATCAGAAGCCAGAGAGAAAATACAACAAACAAGAAGTTATTTGTTTTTTGGGGATCTAACAAAGGTCAAATTGAACCCGTTTCTTATTTGGCGGTGGAAAAATGAACAAAGAAAATAAAATGCAATAATAAAACAAGAAACACAAAATATGTGGTTCCAGGAAATTAAAACCAGATCATTTAAATTTCCTCAGTTTTTGAACGCACCATGTTGATAAAGCTAGTTTGTTTGAGTTGGGTAAATAAGATAAAAGTGTCGCTCGGCTTCCTGATCAATACCAATCAATACCTTTCTTCTACGTGCTGGAACTGCAATGCAATTATTCAAATAAAAATCAAGTGTGCGTATTAAAATGACCTAGTCAAAACCCTGATCAAAATTCAATCAAGAGTAACTCGAGGCAGTAAGGATTACAGTCTGCATTTGCAAAAATGCCCCAAAAGACTCAAAAGACAGAGAAATGGATCTACAACGAGCCGACTTATTGAGGCTTTATACTTCTCAGATTTTTTTCATTTTATTTTGAAAGACTTGTGCCATTTTCCTTCCACATTAAGAATATTTTCTGCTGGCCAATCAGATTAAGCCCAATAAAATACACTGAAGTTTGACACTACATAAACACAAACTGTATAAAGGTAGGTGTGAGAAGTTTTACAAGTGTCTAATTCAGAGTTTGTAGTCGAGGCAGCCTTAAGGAGAAAGCTCTCAGATTTACTGACATCTTGTGGCGAAACTGTGAAATGCAGCAAAAAGTATCGGCAGGGTTAGCGACCCGATGAGGAATCGTTGTACGACCGTGAACCGCACTGTGAATGACTCGAGCTGTCCACCACAATAATGACCTAACAATTCACAGCTCAGGCTGCTTGAAACAAACCGATTCATCGGTGACGGGACTTTGTTTGAACCACAGTTTTCCACATTCGCGGAGCCGTCGAACCGTCTTACCTGGTTTGGACCCTTCAGCCACCGAGCCATTGTAAACCTGGTTTTGAAACTCGGGTCTGTTGTCGTTCATGTCGATCACGTAGATGTACAGGTCGATCGGGTTCTCCACCTGGTTCCCGTTCATGTCCACCGCGTGGGCTCGCAGCTGGAAAACAAAAAGCGGAAGAAGAGAATCGTGAGGCGTTTGGTGCAGAGCGTCTCTTCCGGGGCTCTCCGGACTGGAGTGATCGCGCAACAACCAACGCAACCTTGACTGCTGTTAATTGGCAGCTGCATTTTGACTGGCAGACATCCATAGGTGCCGGTGACACAGTGGCATCCAGCTGGTGTCTTGGCACCGGGAGCAAACGACACAGAGGGGATGGGGGGCAGGTGGAATAGTGAAATGTTCCAGACGCACAAACAACACTTATTCTGTTGTTAGCACAGCCAGAGGCCTGAAAACATCAGAGAGGTGTTGCTGCTCAAGCTGCGTCTTCTCTTTGTTCGGGGAGAGTGTTTGTCTCAGTTTGTTTTGACAAAGCCAGCCATTTGGATGGATGTCTTCGTCTGATGAGCCGCTTCTTGACAATGTGTAGTGCGAGAACAGAGATAGGAAAAAAAGGGTGAGGATAAAAAGAAAAAAAAAAAAAGAAAAAGAAAGAGACAGACAGACAGACAAAAAGTGGAGCCGGAAAAAGATGAAGCAGGTGGGAAGGGGAGAGGAGAGAGAAGGCTTGTGGAAGTAAATGAGGGCTGGAAACACAAAGAGGCAGTGTGGAGGTGTGGAACAGGGGGGCACTGACAAAAGCAATCATCATCTACAGTGGGGCGTCTTAATTTCCACCATTGCTGCAGCGTACTTTAAACTCCCCACCTATCCCTGCTAATGATTGCCGACCCGACACGAAGCTCGGTAATGGCCCTGGAACCAAGCGGCCTGTGATTAACAGACTCCTACTGCTTTCTGCCTCTTCATCACACTTAGATGTTTCAGATCAAACATCTATTGTGGCTTCGTCAAAGACAAAGACCACCCAAGTCAATGCAAAACTCGGTTATTAATTGATGGTTTAATTTCTTAAAGCTGCAGTGAGTAACTTTGATAAAATGTTTTTTTTTTTACACATTTGTTCAAACTTGTGCTGAAGGTAATATGGGGCACATAATCTGAGGAAAAAATAATTACTTTCCACCCCTTCTGCCTGGTGATGCTATTGCCATCTGAAGAAATGAAGCGCTCCCGGTCAAAAACAACCAATCAGAGTCATGAGGCGGGTCTTAGCGCTGTCAATCACGCTCGCTAAATGTGGTAACGGCGGAGAAACAGCTGTTCATCCGCCGTCATGGTGGCCATGCTAACTAACCTGAAAGTTGATGGAAGCGTAGCAGAAAGAAAAGGTTATGAAAGCTGCATACACAAACATGATTACCAGCGCTACGATCCGCCTCCTGGCTCTGAATGGTTGTTTCTAGTTAGCAGTGGGAAAAGGCAGGAGACAGATTATCTGTCTGATCTCAAATGAAACTGTCCTGACAAAGTTTAAACAAATGGGTAAAAAACTCTAAATGGGCCTCGTTAAGTGAATTAATCAACTGGAAAAATAGAAACAGTTTCTTTCTATCCTTACATTAAGTGCTTGTATTGATTTGAAGACACATTATTGGATGATAGAACTGCTTTCAACCATTTCAAATTGATTTCAAGGTCATCATGTTCAGCAGTAAAACTACACACCAAATCCCTCCTGTCAGACTGCGTCTCGCCTCCAGTTCGTTTTAAAAGATACACACCGCACCTTTAACGGGGAAAACAAAACTGTAAATGAGGGAAGCGGAAACCCCTTCTCCATAGTCTCAGTCGCTTCCTTAAAAATTCACACCTGCAACAGAAATGCAGTCACACCTTGGCTTGCTGAACGGATGCAGGCTCCCGCTGCGGCCGAGGCCGACACGCTGGCAGGCAAATATTTTGTCTGCACGCAGTCGAGGAGGAGCCGCCTGTCAGAGTATTTACAGGAAACCGCCATGAATTGTGGGACAACATGAAAGACTGAGTGGCAAGCACCTGCTCTCTCCAAAGCACCACTAATCACCTTGTTTTTGCTTTTTTTTTGTGGCCGCCTGTCACGGATGTTTGCAACTCCTCCCAAAACACCCGAACGAGCATCTGAACGCCCCTTCAGACACGTCTTTACGCATATCAACACGGACGCCGGCGAAAATGCGCGCTCTGGAAGATGGAAGGAGCCCTCTTTAGCCCCTTAATGATCCTCAAGATGCTAGTTTTCCATTGACTGAAGCACAGCAAACAAACAGGGAGAGGGGACCCAACAAACAAACAAAGCCAATCTGTTTTCTCAGCTGCGAACGCTGCATGGTGAGAACGCGCGGCTGCCGCTGCGTCTGAACGTGTGAGATGAGGCGTTTCTGTGTTTCCGTGTGTGTTTTGTCGACTCTCCTCCTGCTTTTTCTGTAGCGTCTCTCTGCTCTGCATTCATCTTTGTGTTTGCAGCTCTGCAAGTGCTGATCTTTGTCTCCTGGGATTTATTCCTGTGAGTTTGCGCGCATACCGTTACATATGCAAATATATGCTAAATGCGTCATGTTATGTGTGCCGCCATACTGTAGACGTTGGAGTGATTTGGTCTGTAGTTGTGCTCCTGAACGTCATAACCTTGACATCAATTTAAATGAAAATGGTTAGAAAATATATTGTATCATCCCATGATGATGATAAAATGAAAACAAGCAATCGATGTAAGGATAAAAGGAAACTGTACTCGGTTATTTGTTGATTTAGTCACCTAACTAGGATAATTTTCAGAAAATATTGATTGCATCAGATTATCAATTGCTTCCAGCTAATTTCCATTGATAGTCGCAGTGGAAGATACAAAAAAGATCAATAGACAATACACAAAAGGACATAAAAAAAATGTCAGTTTACATAAAATAATGTAAAAAATGAATCATTAGTTTTGAATGAATTGATACTTGCTCCATACTGAGAAGTTTAGGGGAAACAATCAGGATGTTCTGGACAGAGTTTATTCCGTGGCTTTACATAAAGGAGTTGCTCGTTTATTGATGATTGCTTTTGTAATTAGCCGTCTTTTGTTAAGTGGGTGTGTGACAGTGGTGACACAGTGTGTGTTTTCTCATCTGTCGAGGACATCCAGCCATGAAGGACTGAAACGGAAAACGACTGGGCTGCTGAAAATCAAAACTCATTCACGTCTGGACATATTTATTCAAAGTTATTCATTTTCAGTTATTTCTATGAATATAAATGTATTTCCCCCATTGATTATTTGATATTCAGTGTCTGTCTTTAATTCCATGAATATTAATTATTTCTGTAATTAGTAATTCGCTTCCTTCTCATTTCAGTGTTGGCTTTGTAACTTTTATGCGCTGGGGGGGGGATCGTCTTGTAGTTTGCAGAGAAACAACCGATCCACCGTGATGACGTAACATCGCCTTCCTTCAGTTCCCCTTGTAAAATAGTGCGGTCTCGGTTCTTCAGATGACTTTTAGTGACACCTTTGCCTCAGACAAAGGTCTCTAATATACAAGGGATAAACAACGGTGAGTAAAAAGGAAACCAAATACCATGAATATATTTTGAAATTAAATAAACAAATTCAATCCAGAAGTAATAATTTTAACCTAAACATCTAGGTGGAAGTAGGTGGAAACTGCAACATAATACAAACACAAACAAACCCGGGATAGTAAGTGAAGCAAAGTAATGTTTAAGTTGAATCATTATGACCAACTAAAGAAAGTAAATTAATCAGAAATAAGAATAAGGGACAAGTGGTGAATACAACTGAACCCCTTTGTCACACTCCTGCATAAAGACATAACAGGTGACTTTGCTGACCAGATGAATATGAATAATGAAACCCAATGAAGATTAGAATCACGATCAATAAGAATCATATTTGATAATCTAAGAGCCATCATTTCAAGTTAGTAGAAAACAATTTTAAAGATTGACACTTTCTTAGGAACACTGGTGTTTTATCCCAGTTGTGATGAGTTAATATGAAACTGTTGTTCATTGACTCATTACCAACGAAAACAGTCTATTGACGTCACGCCTCGGCTCTGCAACGTATTTTCATTTGATTACTTAAAAAAAAAAAAAAAAAACTGTTCATTGAATGCACCAGTTCTGTTTTAGTTCTTAAACTAAAAGCGGCACGTTAAACACCTGCTGCAAAAGCTTCAGCTACGCCAAATTACACGCGGTGATTCAATGACGTCACAAGCCAGTCAAAGCAGACAGTAGCTCCGTGTAAAGGTTTACACCTCATAATTAATAACATTTCTCCTATTTGTTATGTATTCATGTGAATTTACCTTTATTCAAAGTCAACAAAAATTCCTCTTCGCTTGACAGTTGAATCTGTTGGCTAAATCTGCGACTCCGGTTAACGCCCACACCGCTCACGTATAGCGGATCCCCTCCCTGTGGTGCCAGTCTGTCAAAAACAGCAGCCGCGTCTCTCTTTTCCCCTTGAACCAAAAAAACAAACAAAAAAAACCTAACAAGCAAAGTTTGGCCTGCGAGCACATCGCCGGCACTGGGAAACTTCCTGTCAAGTTTGGAAGAAAGTAAGTCATAAACCAAATTTCCCCTGAGCCAAACACTGGCTACATTCTCTCTCTCTCACACACACACACACACACACACACACACACACACACACACACACACACACACACACACACACACACACACACACACACACACACACACACACACACGCGCATACACACGCACATGCACAAACACACACACACACTCATGCATCACATCACATCAAAAGCAGCATGGGACCCCGCAGTTTAAATAGGAGGTGCATTCGAGCTGAAGTGCCAAACATGCTGTTTCCACTCTGGGCTGCGTCAAACAGGAAGTGTTTTCGGAGCTGCTGCACTTTTCCGGGGGACCGACAGACAAATCCACCTGCTTTATTGATCCCAATTTGCCCAATTTGCGCAGAAGCAGGAATACTCAGAGAACAAACATGCAGAGTCCAGAACATAGCAAATGACTGCGTTGGGTGCAAAAACGTATTTGTGTGTTTTTAAGGTTCCCACATGTTGTCACGTTAGAACCGCAGCCTGGAGAAAGATCTTTATCTAACAGACTAACACAAAGTGGAACAGAAATGTTAAACGATTCGTGGTTTGTGGTGAGTTTTCTGTTTTGGTCACCAGGTCAACTACTTCGCTCTTCTATTTATCACACCAGACACACATAGAGTTAGTTTACCAATATTTGCTGGAAGTTTTGTCTCCTGAAACACTTGAAATTGAAATAAATAAATAAAGAAAGAATACAGGGTGTGCACAGGAACACAACCAGATCATCGCAACCTTCTAAGATGTTTTTACATGTCCTCCTAACAGATGTGTTTTTAACTTGGTGAACTGATATGTATCTTGATACATGTCAGGACATGTTTACTATGTGACAAAAACCAGGAATTTGACCAGGGCTTGTGTCAACCTCTGTGAGCTACAGTGTCAGTTTCTTGGGTCAACACGCTTCTCGGCTTCCTCTGTTCAGCCCCGGCCCCAAACAGAGAGACTTGAACTTAGCTCCAGCAGCAGCAGCAGCACTGCCATCTATCACGTTGACCGCCAAGACCCGACGCCGGAGCTCACCTCAAGTGCAGGTGTTGGCTAATGGCTGATGTAAACTGTAACCTCTAATGCAGACGACGACGGATGAACCCTAACGCATGTCTGAAGTGGTCTGATTATTTAATTCCAACATCTACGAAAGCCATTTTAGAGAGAGAGAGAGTGAAAGACTGTCAGGATTTTAACCCTGCAGCTTCCTCTGTGTGTTGTAAATCCTACATGGAAGCTGCCTGTGCAGCTGTCATGGTGCCCCGTTGATCAGCGTGCTCTGGGTGCATTAGGTAATGAGAGACTCTGCAATGCACAGAAGAAGAGCAGGAGGAACACAGTCAGTCAGGGAAGAAGACCTGGGCTTCCTGAAAGGCGTAAACAAACATTTATCAATCTGCAGGCCATACACACACACCCACACAGACACAAACACCCATCTGAAGCTGCATCTGCTCATTAGTGCCGATGGTAGGAACAAAAACAGTTTGCCTTCACGCCACCTTCGCCGTCTCCGTTTGTCTCAATTCCCCGCCCGTCCCTCGCTGCTCAATCTACAGAGAAAACGCCGGCTTGAGTGTCAGTGTGTGTTTTGTCACAGCATTCTTCCTTTTTCATCGTCGACTTCAAGATCATTAAAGTTTGGAGAAGCTGATTTGAAGGCGCAGAAGAGGCGCCCACCCCCTTCCCCTCTGTCATCCCCTGAACCCCCTCACCCCCGAACGGCGGCATCAGGATAAAAGGAGGAGGAGACGGCAGAAAGCCGAGGCAGGAAATAACGAGGCAGACGTAATTGGGGATGGAGTGGTAACAGAAGCGGACAAGATGGTTGTTCCTTACGTGAAAGGAGGCTCTCTCCTCGCGGTCCAGGGGCTGGGTGACGAACATGTTGCCGCTGATGGGGTCTATGTTGTAGATTCCGCTCGGAGGCTGATCGGCGCCGGCGCCCGTGATGCTGTAGCGGATGCCGACGTCCTTATCCTGATCCGAGCGGATCTGCGGGGAGATTCAGACAAAACAAGTTCAGCAGAGAGGAAAATCTGTTCTTTAGTCCCCCTCGCTTTTCAGACTTTTCCTGCACTTTGCGATTACAAGAAAAAGTGAAAACAAAAAGAGAAAAACATTCAGGCAGGAGATTTTTGACATGCAGGGCTTTGCAGCAGAAGTCTTATCCCTTGATCTTTTTCACAGTCTGTTTCACTATAATGTGAAAAAAAAAAGCCAATGTGTTTGACATTCTCTGTAAAAGTTCAACATAAAGTGAGGCATAATCGTAAAGTAGAAGTAAACTCCAAGAAGATGTTTGAAATATACTGATGAATAGGAAAGAGTGTCGCCATGGTCAGCTGAAATCAGAGTTTTAGTTTTGAGCCTGCGTGCAAACGTGTCAGAAAATTTACAAGGTCATTTAAAATTTACCAGGCTGTTTTACTATTTGTAAAAAATATTTGTTGGTCTACCCCAGGGATCTGCAGCCTTCACAGTCCAAAATCTCTTTTCACCCTCAATGCAGCCAAAAAAATTATAATTTGATTTGCCATTTATAAATGAGTCAACGTGTTATTTCTATACTTAGAAAAATAAAATAAAATTTAAATAAAATGACGTTTGCAATAAGGATGTAGATACATCGTCTTCTTTATCCAACATAAATGAAAGATCATGTGTTTGTCATGTTTTGATGAAAGACCCAAATGCAGAATAGCGGAAAGGCAGAGTAGATGATGAGAAAGTTTTCTAATGAAGAAATGATGGACAACAAACAGAATCCAAGAAAGCAAAAACATGCAGAAACACGAGGGGAGCAGAGTGGAACTAGGAAGTAATGAAAGCAGCCAGCAAGGAGTGACTGAGAATGAGGCGCTTAAATACTGGGGAGGTAGAATAGAATAGAATAGCATTTTTATTGTCATTGAACAGGATTCAACGAAATTTCTATTGCAACTCCCGTGCAAAAAGTCAGAATGCTGAACAGAGGGCCTGGGCTGATGAGCAAAGGAGAGAGAGAGAGTACAAGCAGTTTAAACATAATTAAACTAAAATTAACCAGACACAAAAAGTAAATGTTATAAACCAGACGGACTAAGAAAGGACTGAACTAGAGAAAAGCAGAAACATGACTAATAAAAGAAAAGGAACTGAGGTACACAGAAATTGACAAAACTCAAATCCCAACTAAATATTTATCCATACTTAAAAACCTTAGTTTGTTATTATTATCTCAGCCAGACATATAAAGAACCATTGTAGAAGATCCAATAAAATTCAGAGGAAAAACCTTGAAGGTTGTGGTTATGACATGACAGAAGGTGAAAATGTTTATTTAATACTTTTGTAAGGTAAAACTGTCAAAAACAACAACAAACAAATGCCAACATAAAGCCAGAGTTTGAATAAAAACCAGGAGTATGTGGGCATTTTGATAGATGCATTGTGATTATATTTGCGCCGCAATCTTTCCTAAATGTCAACACTTTAATCTTATAGCCTAAAGGTGAGAATAAAAGATTGAGCAGTCTCTGTGGATGGAAACAGGTCCAGACTGTTAGTGGGCCACTGAACCTCAGTGACCTTACTGGATTATATATTATATATGTATATATGCTTATTGTTCACTGACTCAACTCAATAACTCAGAATGCCAGCTCCACCTTTAACAGCCCCAAGCGAGTTTTCAAACTCATCCTAAATATGATGTTTATATGAGACACACATGTTGCTTTAAGGAGGTTTCATTATTATTGTTGATCTGTCAATGAAAATATCTTTTTTTTTGTGCCGTCTTGCAGACTTGGAAGAAGAAACAGTGGGATGGGCCTACAGCGTTTCTTCCTGTGGTATGGATTTTTGGTGAGATTTTCAAGGATTCTGCCTTTCCACTCAGCAGAACGGCGACATTAACCTGGCATCACTTTGGAAAAGTCGGGCAGGGGGGGAAATGAAGTCGTTTGTAAGTTGGTTTACAAAGACCGCTGGCCCTTAGAGCTTCTTTATTGCAATCCCGATAAAAGAATAAAAGCTTGAAGGTGAAGGGGTTCATTTGTTTGGAGGGGAAGGAAGACGATATGACAGCAGAAGCAGAACTTTTACTCAAAGCTGATGCATAGAGTTTAGGTCAGAGAAACAAAAGGCAGAACTTCACATTTAGCAATGAAGATTTATTTACTTTCTTCTTTCTGGAAACAAATGGGAACACCAAGACCCATTTAAAAACGTATAAGTTAATTTCATACTTGAGTTGAGCTGGAAAACAGCCAGTTTGGCTCGAGTTTAATTTCATTATAGCACAGCCGCTTTATTAAACAAATGGTAACCGTCCAAAAGTGTCCGATGAACCTTTTTGACACAACACGGTGGTAGAAGAATCATCCTGTGGTGACACTGTCTTCATGTTGATACCATCCATTGGGATTCATGTTAATCCAATGACATGCTTTAATGTCTTAGAAATGCCTAGTCAAAGTCCAGCTCCAAATTCAGGTCTCTATCTTCCCGTTTCCTCCTGAAAATATACGGACTCATATTTGTTCAACATCCCTCTCGGTTGGCCACTCCACCCAGCAGTTTTATTTTCTGCCAGCTGTAAATCATCACTATGGTTACTACCACGAGGAAATAATCAAAGAATCCAATGAAGAGAGAAAAAAGATATGTTTGACTGCTTTTTTTTCTTCTTGCCCTCCAGCGCTATCTTTCTCTTTCCCTCCTATGCAATTTTGCTGGTCTGTGGCGTCGCAGATCATCCATGAAAATGAAATTACTTCATCCGTTCAGCGGTGACAGAGGCTGCTGCATAAAACATTTCACTGTTTGAACATGATACTCCCTCCTACCCCCGCCACTCTCTTAATTTCCAATGTGGCTCCCCCGCACCCAGAGCGAGGCACTCCGCAGCCGCTTTCACTGGCGCAATTTTCGTTTCCACCCCGAGCTCGCGTCACACGTGGTCCATTTGTGGGCTCTGCAGGTGATGCACGGGGATTGCGTAACCCCCGTCGACCGCTGCTCTGCGTGGACGGCGAGCTCCGTCACCACATCGGAGGCCTTAATTGTATTTATCGTTCACTTTCTGTCAATCAAACCAGGATGTAATTATGGAATAAATAATAACCCCCGATGTGATCGTTCTTTTTGCCCTCCACTCCCCTTATCATTAGTGTATTCAGCTCGAATAACAGAGACGTAAGGGGGAGCAAAAAGATGTGTGTGAGAATTACTCTGCCACGTCGGTGAAATGACGCAAACTTGCCGAGGAGTTGCTCAAAGCCAGAACAAAAAAAAAAAAAAAAACAACAACAAAGTGAGGCAATCTTCAAAATTGGAGAATATTGGCAAAAAGCTACATCTTGCAAGTTGCTTTCCTTGTGAAATTGCCAAGATGGAAAGCCTGGAGCATGTTGACGTCCCATACTAGACTCACTGTGTGAAACCGTAAGTCAGAATAAATGGTCATGTCAACTGAAAAACACAAGTGATAATTGCTTTTTAGGAACTATAAAAATCTACAGGAAGTCGTGGGATGGCATCGTCTTCAGCGTCTGTCAGGAAGCCGGACGCCGACTCACAGGGCCAAACAAAGTTTCCATGGTTGAAATGCACGAGCCTCTGGAGTGTAAAGAACGGTTCGCTAACTCTAAACAGGTAAAGGGAAAAACTGCATCGGCACTGCGCATCACATCATTTGGTAGAGGTAAAACTCTATCTAGTCTACCTTCCATCAACGCCGACCTAAAACCGTAAATATTTAGTGGTTAATTAGTCACATAAAAACCAACATTTAATCATTTTGTTGTTTTGTTTCCTTCTAATTCATGTAAAGCACTTTGAACTGCCTTGTTGCTGAAAAATGTGCTATATAAATAAAATTATCTTAAAACCATAATAAAGAAAAAAAGAATCTTTAAAGTTCAGTTTATGGTTCGTGACACAGTTGACATAAGAATGTGCATTCATTGTTGATTGATACAATCAAAAGAGGTCTGCAACCCCAATAAAATTATTCACAAATCACAAAACTTGCAGCTGAAGAGTTTAATGAAGAGCAATAATAATAATTAATTTCAAGTTTATAATTAAAGCTGATCAAATAAGACCAAGTTTCTTCACATTTCATGCGTCGTTTGAATTTAGCACAGAAATTTGTGCATTGTTGCCGGTGTGCAGACTTACGGTGAAGACATGCAGCGTTACCCGAGGACAGAGCGTTTACTCACAGAAAGTGGAAAAGAGTCCAAATAACTGTTGACGAATTGGACAAATATTTAGAAATGAATCAGCCAGCATAATGATCGTGGTGTGCAGTCCCTTCACAGAACTGGCATCCTCCTCATCTCTTCAGCGAACCTTCAAAGCCGCCCGATCGGTTGGCACGTCGCCGTAACCCTCCCACGAGACGACGACGACCTCTGCTGCGGATTTTTCCACATGAAGACCTCCCGAGACAACATGTCACACTCACTACCGTCTCTTAATGATGAGCCTTTATGTGAATAAATTGAACACAAGCAGAGCTTCCTGGAGGCCCGGGAATCCCGTGAGTGACAACTGCTCTATTGAGCCGTTTGAATGGAATGCTAATGAAGAAAGCCGGGATTTTCTGCCTTCCTCCCACTTTCTGTCTCCCTCCCCGTCCACACCGTGAAACACGCCGGGTCTCTTTAGCAGCTCCACATGACGACTAATTAGACTAAAAATAGTCGAGGAAAGCTGGACGCGGAGAACTTTCTTCGCCGTCTGACTCGGTCAGATCAAACCACACCAGACATCAGCTAAGTGGCGCGCTTGTGGTTCTTTGAGAGTTATTTCCTTGATTACTGACAACTGATGGGATCCTTTGGGACAAGCTATCTGTGTGAGTCGAGACGTGGAGAGGCATGCAGACCGGGGAGATCCAGACAGCAAGAGCAATGAGAAAAAATCACATGAAGAATATAAAATCCGCAGACATCAGGCACGCAAACAGCAAAAGAATTAATAAAATAAAAGAAGACAGAGGAAGGAATGGAAATGACTTCATTTCCATTTATTGACCAAAGCTGCTGGTTGCCCAATTAGGGTGGCATGGAGCTTCCTTCTGCCCAAATCTCTTTTAATTGATCCAGCACTGCATGATCACCCTATCAGCATGAGTAGTTTGATGGCGCCATAAAGAAGTGCCAATTTGTTGCTGCTTGGCCCGCGAGTCACTTCAAGCAGCACCGCAAGAAGAACAAAACTGCATCTAGACGAGCGTAAACTCACTCGTGTGAAGCGCAACATCAGATTCTTTTTTTTTTTGCTTGAACGAAATAACTATCCTTCTACCTCCATGTCATAAAGGGGACGTATACAGTAGGAACCGCTGGGACCGTTAAGGGTTACAGTGGGCTATGAGTTAATGTTACTCCATAATAGGAATCTGCGCCTTGCACTTCTTGATGGCCTCTTTTATGTCTCATCAGCGCGGGGTCGTTCAGGCCTATATTCCCCCATCTCTCTCTTTATTTTATTGGTCTTGATGGAGTCGGTAATGTCTATTTCCCTTTAGGGCAAATCAAACACTCCCTGTGGTTAGGCAGGCTTAGGAGAGTCTCACCTGCCGCATTACAAGAGAACAAAACAGCACGTTGTTAAACGTCTGAATCTTTTTGAAGGAGTAAAACCGACTTTTTTGGAACCTTAAATCATGTTGTAATGTTGTATCCAGAAATCTTTGAAATGTTTGCCTGTACAATTCCCCGCCTATTTCCCCAAAGCTCCGCCTTCGAGCACCAGTCTCCAGCTAACATTTCTACATCGTTATTTAAATATGCTTTAAATCCTCCTGATGAGTTAACCAGCACAACCTCAGCTCCTGTTGTTGTGTACATCATGTAAAAGCAGCATTTTAAAGAAAATACGTTCTGCTGGTACTAAAGGAAACCGAATGTCAATTTTATTGGGGTACGTAGTTGGGACAATATGACAGAGAAAATGTTTCTGTTTTGTTTTGTTTAAAACCCAACTTAACCTCTGCTTTTCAGGATCTAGCAACAGTTTGAGGTGAAACAAATACAATAACACCAGGGGCAACTGAATCTTCATGACTATAAACATCTCTGTCAACAGTTTAGAGGGCTGTCGTAAAACCTTGTTGGGCCTGATGCAGAGCCTTGAGGAACACCTGTCATGATGAAGCAGGAAGAAAGATGGCAGCGTTGACGACACTATTTAAAACCAGAAACATTTTAAAATCAGCTGATGATTTGGTCTAACATATATTGTGAAGACTCAGGTATAATAAGTCGTAATCTAAGGTGGCAAGTCAACAGGAAATGCAACCAGAAAGCAGTCAGTGCCATTCCTAAAACCAGACTGAAGAGAGAAGAGAGAGTTATTAAGATTTAAATATTTATTTAATTGGCACTTCAGGCAAATAGATTGAATAAAGTGGGGTCACCGACTTCTAGAAAAAGGTTGAGGGAGTTTAATAAAATTTAAAAAAGAGACTTTATTGTAGATTTAAGGTAAAGGTTAAGCTCGTCTGATTTTTCTCTATTGTGGCTCAGTAAGGCATCTCACACTGCTTTTTCAAATTCACACAGCCGCATTTGGTGATTTCATGAGACCATTTCAACAGTCTAAATGTTTTTCACATGGCGTGCCTGCGCTTCTCCAACGTAATTAATTCTGTCTCATCTTTCTCCAGCGCTGATATTGCCTGCCTAACATATTGTGGGGTTCTGATATTAAAACTCCATGACAGAGAAAGCTGAGTGAAAACTAGCATAATGTCATCTATTTATACTTCCTGGTGGGAGTAAATGTCACTGTTGGCACCACAAGTCAGATATTAAAACACCTACGGACCAGAGTTTGTTACAGTTTGTTATGAAGCATGAAGACGGAAGCTTTAAGGGTCGCAAGGGCTGAGGAGATAAACGCAGTGGAGACAGAATAATGCCTCTTTTCACACCCAGGTGCATTCTGTGACGCCAACCACTCAGGGCACTGATATGCAATGGCCGCGCTGTCCAACATAATTGGGACAGCATCTGCCGAGCATCTCCATGCCTTTCACAGGAACCAACACCGACTGCAGGACTTAACACTGATAAGAGTGTGCCGCTTTTAAACTCTGACATATGCTGCACATACCAGCAAATTGGGTACAACAGCGTGATCGTTTGTGGTTAGTTGGAATCGAAATGTGAATTCGAAATGGAATCGAAATGTGAATTCGAAATGTGAAATAATTCAGTCGTAGCAACAAAAACAAAAAAACAGACCAATGTAGATGTTTTGCAAGCTGGACAGCCTTTTATTTAAAATCACAAATGGCCAAACAGCACCGCAAAATATCCCCCCAAATTTATCATCACATAATGAGCTATTTTTCCAAAGGAGGGCATGTTTTTGCTTCTAATTACATTTTAGAAAAAGATTACATAATTGGATAATTAAGTACAAAATTGCCCCAAATGAACGTGTCCTGAATATAAAAAGCATTCTTTAGATTTCAGAACAATAACACTGTTCTATTAAAAGCCACTCATGCAACCTGCACAGCTGATGTCCACGACTTCACATAAAACATCTCCTGTGTCCACAAGCAAATAAGAGATTTTAGTGGAAAGTTTGCAATTCTGTAACCAAAACATCCCAAGAAAAGAATCTCTGACCTCCTGTTTGTGAGCGTTAAAACACTTGGCTTCTGCAGCAGGACAATAATCCAAAACACCAAAAAGTCTACCTCTGAATCACTTAAGGAAACAAAAAGTTATAACTTTGACTGGCCTAGTCAAAGTCTTGACCTGAATACAGATTCTGTAGCACAACCTCAAAAAGGCTGTTCATGCTGGAAATCCTCCAAAGTGACTGAATTAGAACAGTTCTGCAAACGTGAGTGGGCCACAATTCCTGCATATCGCTGCTAAAGATGCTAGTTATCGCAAATGCTTGAGTTTCTGCCTCACAGTCCCTTCTCAGCTCCATCAGACTAGTGGCAGCAGCAATTAGCAACCACCTGCTGGAACTACTTCCAACCCCGATACTCCTAACACAATTTGTTAACAGCATGTCAAGACGCATCGTTGCGGTGGCGCGCCGACGCCGGAAAGAACATGAGCTTCTTAAACAGAAGGCAATTTCAAGGCATCAAAATTCAAAGCGAAAGGTTTTAAGCTAAATTCGACAGACAGCATTTTTATACCAGCTGATGGTGACATAGTTACTTGATTATGTTATGAAATGCAATTATGTGCCTGGAAAATAGATAGCACGGCCCCTTGGGGAAAAAAATCCACCAGTTTAATTTAAAAACACTCTCAGAATGTTTTAAATATACCCAAGTAGCACGTTGAGCCTTTAAAAGAAACAAGATGATAACTGATTTTCCTGTGCCGACCTGACTGATTTCAGAGTCACCGCTGGGTTGAAATATTCCAATTTCACAAGGAACCTTTGCAGTCGTGGGGCTGCCGGAATAGCTGCTAACATGACTTACTGCAAATGGGTGCATTGCTATGTTAAACAGCATTATCAAAAGCATCGGCGCCTCCGTGAACTATGCAGGCATCCTTGAAAATCGCTGTTTGATAATGTCTCATCTCTCCCCGCTGCTCCGCAGTGTCTGTTTTCTCTTTGTTGAACATGAGGGAAATGGCAAAACTACATGCTTTTTAACTTCCTCTTAAATTTCCAGTTTTGCATCGCTTTGATCCCTCCCGCTGCGCGCTTGTCACTCTTCAAAGCCGACGGTGCCCCGCTTTTGATGGAGAGAGGGGAATTCAAATAGTCTGATAGGCCATCCACACAAACATCCTGAGAAAGGAAAATGACACGGGAGGAAAATAAGAAAGCCGGAGGATGAAAGAATTACAAGAGACGGGCTGACAAAATGGCAGCAAAAATTTCCAATTAGGAAAAATGTAGGACCTCAAGTTTTGTTTTTTGTTTTTTTTCTGTAAGTCTCCAAACTTTCTCCTGTCTCGCCCAAAAACAAAACAAAAAAGGGAAATACAACAACAATCTTTGACACAAGAGTGTGGTTATATGTGGAGGTAAAAGCTGTCAGTTTAGCAGTGTCATAAGAAGGGAATGGCAATTTTAAAAATAGTCGCACACTGTAAGGCGGCCTGCGAGAGGGAAGCTGTGGAGAGCTTAGGTTTAATATCTCTCAAGTGAGAGCCAGTGACAGCCACTGTCGCACACAGTTATCCTTCATGCTCATAAAGAAGCGCAGCCCGCTCTGTTATGGATCGGAAACTGAATGGGAAATGAACTGAGTGCCGCACACTTCTGGGCTTCTGCTTTGTTCGTATTTCACTCCCTCTTTTTCACTTTGCGATCTCGCCGCCTTCTGGGTCTGCGTGTGTGCCGCCGTATCGGTTTATCCACCGTTCGCTCCCGTCTCCTCCCGTCTCCCGCCCCCCAGGAAAGAAACGGTAAAGAGTCCCATCAACACAAGCCAAAGTTAAAGTCACCACCTGAGGTTTAGCTCGTCTGCTTTCTAACCCAGACAACTTAATTAAGAGGGGGATAATGTTTTTCTTTAAGAACTGGACCTGCTAAGGTCAGGTAAGGTCATTTTATTTCTGTAGCACATTTTCAGCAACAAGGCAATTCAAAGAGCTTCATATGAATTAGAAGGGAATACAATGAAACAACAAGCCAAAGGAAAGGCCAAAAATTTAAAAAAAGAAAGACAACGAAAAAGTATAAGAATGAGTAATATATAAACCAGATGCTCTTGTTCTGGGTTGATAGATAAGTACAAGTTCTCCATAATTTATAAGCCAGAAGCATTTTCTCTGGATAAATTAATGGGAGTTTTTTTGGATAATAATCTAAAACATATAAAGCTAAATATTTGTGTAAAGTAATGAGTACTCCACAATTTCTAAAAGTAATAATAAACTAGACAGACAGACAGAGCAAGAAAATGACACATCAGGAAAAATAGCCAAAGTAGCAGCATTCAGTAATACAAAGACATGAGCCAGTGAAAAGCTGCTCTGCCCCTTCTGAATCACAGCGTTGCCAGTTTTTCAGACGACTTCTCTTTACGTGACGTGTTTAGCTAAAAAGACGAGTCAGACGGAGGAGCCTTTTAAAGTATGAACCTGTCTATTTAAAATTAAAAAAATAACCACAAAGAATTCTGGGGGCCTCTGGCATCACTAATAAATAACATTTGAATCAAACATTTTTAGAGCTGTTAAAACAAACAAACAAACAAACAAACAAAAAAGAAACCCAGAAAGATGATGGATCCCCCTCATCTGGAAACGCCTCTGAAGTTGCTCTCGAAAAATTCAAAACAATCCGACGCATTCTGCATTTCATTTATTGAAACCAAACCTACATGCAAGACGTTTTTCCATCTACAACAGAAAGTAGATTGGATGCTCTCCCAATTGCACATGCATGAGTAGCCCGTCGTCACTGGCTCGACCACAGACCATTAGCCACACACAGGAGTGAAATGTAAGAATAGGGGGGAGGCAATTAGAGAGAGAACAAATATTAATGGAAGTTAAGAAGTGACTCACAAACCCAATTATGGCATTAGCCAGGCAATTGAGATGAGATTTGCATGAAGCACACACACACAAAAAAATTTGTTGAAATGTACTGGCAGTCTCCCTGCATTAACAATGGCATTAATACCCTGATTCACAGCAGAGGGAATAGAGCAAACAGCCATTCTCCTCTCACTTATGAGGAAGGATGCTTTCCCTAAATGCAATAGGAATGAAAGAAGAATATGGCCGTGTTCTTGTCTTATCCACCTCAACAGTCCACAGACCCCTGGAGAGATTAAACTTGCTAAATTGGTCCACTTTACCAGTATCTTCCCTGTACAAGGACAATAGGTAAATAGAGGAAAACAGCCCACCAGATAATTATCATTGCAGGCATGGCTGGCTGCTGGAAGGTTGGCTATAGGGGGAAAAGCAGAGCATGAAAAGAAAACACTTATATGAGTCGAGTGAGCAGCGAGGAGCACTTTGCTGGTGCCGCGCCTTTCCTCTCCGCCTACCTCCATTGTCAAATCGCATCCCTCAACCGGAGCTACTGCCACACGCTCCCGTGGGAGACGTGCAGCGATGACAGCCTGGCCAATCAGCCGCACCCTGAGGCCAGTTGAAAGTCCTTCTGGCATGCCTAAGGCGAACGCCGTCCAACCAATCAGTTAAAGGCCTGGCTTGAAAGGAGGGCAATGCTTGGCTTAGGGAGCTGCCAAGGCTGCCAATGAGCGTCCGGAGAGGAGCTGGAGCGGCTCGGAGGGAGGCTGCCAGGGAGGTCAGAGTGGACGAGGGGCAGACTGACAGTCATTTAGTGAGAGGCTGAGCTCTGTGTCACTCACAACACCACAAAGCCTTTGTAGTACTGAACGGGGCTCTAATGGGACTGTCACCTTCTAATTGTCCGACTGGGAGCGCTCTGAATGAGAAACGGCGGCACAGCTTCTAGGAGGGCGAAGACAACAGAGACGCAAACACACGAGCTCTCGCGTCCTCACCGAGAAGCAGACCCAAGTGTGTGTATGTGTTCATGCAGAGAAATCTCATTTTAAAATGACAGATTTCCATAAATTTCTCTTACAAGCCCTCTGCACTGTAGTAAACAAAGTCTACTGTGGGATTTATTTTATTTTATTTTTTGTAATCAAAGAAGCCCCAATCCCAAATTTTTTTATGTTGTAATTTCAGATTGTGATTGGAAAGATTCAGTCCAGTTTCTGACACTGATGTCATTGTGGATCGGATATCGGGCCGATGTCGACTAAATGTCCGGCTGTTTACTCCTGAGGTGAATATTGGGAGCAGCCAAGAAAGTGTGGAACACTATACTACTAATATAGTATCCAGACAACAGTATACTACCAATATAGTAGTTACAGACAGTAATCTCATACAGTTATATGTAGACGAATGTTTGATATACGTCAATAGATGCGTTTGTCAGATTTTGGAACTTCTCGCAAACACACATTAATCGGCTTCGTAACACTAAGATGAACATGTAGATATTATTGTGGGTTTCCTTTTCATTTGCTGTAGATTTTTTTTAAACATTGAGTAATGAAAAGCTGATTGTTGAAAGTTAAAGTGCACAGCCAGAGCGAACACAGAGTGAACCCACTGCTGCTCAACATGCCTTTTCTTGTAGACGTTGCTCAACAGTTTACACATTTCTTTTGGTTTTCATTTTTAAGTCACTTGAATATTTACAAGTCATCAAATGAATCCCAGTGTCAAGATAATTAACTAAACACAAAATTAAATGGCGAATTTGTTTGTTCAGAGGAAAAATTGCTTTCCAAACCAATCTGGCACCATAAAAAAATCCCTCTCAGCCTAATCCCTGGTTGTGCCACTCTTGGAACCAACGACTAAAATTTCATGTTTCAATAGCCAATAATCAGCCTTTCAGACACTTTTGAGGAACTTTGGTCCACCACTAGTAACATAATTCGACCACATTGGAGGGTTTTATTTTCTTGGACAGCCTTTCTGCGATCACACAATATGAAAATGTTCAGAAGCAAGTTGTTGGGTTTCTAAGAAAAAGTTTGTTATAGTAGGAGCAAATATTTCCTTCGACATCATAAATAAATCATACATAAAAAACTTTATTTTTTTTCTACGTGGGATTCTGTAGAACTGGAACTTCACACGGTCAGACTTGCCAAACTTAGGAGTACTAATACTGTGTGAAAGCTGCAAGTGCGCTGTGACCAGAGTGGAGCAGTGATGTCTGTCATGGTGAGGCTTCAGCGTCTCAACTTTAATCAGGTCTACGCCGAGCAGCTATGCAGGATAAACGGAAATAACTCAACAGTTTTGGCAGATCTTTGGCAGAAACAAGGCTACAGAGCACTTCCCACCAACAAAAAGTCAGGTATGTGGAACAAGATTAAAGGCAACTTTATTCCTGGAGACCGAGCTGTTATTCTGGATGATTCAGAACCCAGAAATATTCAATCTTGGGAGGATTATGTTCGGGGTGGGAGGAAATAAATAGAGGAGCGTCCCAATTTAAGCCCAGAGTGAGACGTCATTTCAAGAAACTCAGTTTGCTCCTTGGAGATGAGAGTTAAACCTACTTTCTGTGGCGACAAAATGTCACATAAAAACTTTTTTTTTAAAAGAACAAAAAAAAAAAAAAAAAACAAATGCAGCTAAATATCACAGTGAGAAAATAAATCAAGAAAATGACCTCGGCTTCACACTGACATGATCATGTCCAGCAAACGCGAGGCGAGTTTGTTCATATGTCAGTCATTCGACTCAAAAGGTCAAAGCACTTTATAGAAAAAAAGAAAAAAAGTCCTAAAACAAAGCAAGACAAAAGAATATGGGCAGAATTTATGCAATAAGTAAAGAAGAATATGTGAAATATCGATTTGAAGCAAATGGTTAAGATTGATAAAGCAAGTTTTGGCTGAAAATTTAAGCTTGAGTAACACCAGTTCACACACACACACACAAAAAAAACAAATTCAAGCTTTGATTTGTCTCGTTTTTCTGTTCTTATTTGACAAAAAAATGGATTTATTACCAGTACCAGTGTTGTGCGGTGAGGTTCATAGCTGGTGACGCACTTACTTAATCATATTCATATTTACAAATATAGACCCTCTGCATGTTATTTACATAAGGAAATTTTGCGCATGCGTACAACGCTGCAGGGCAAACAGACTGTTCTTCTACATGCCATGCAGAGCCGCTGCGATAGAATAATTACATTAACTCAATAAAACTCGGAAATTTAAGTATTATTAATTTTGTGCTACGCTCCACAGCAAAGGGAAAAACCATTGAATTACAACTCAAAACCACGTCTTTCTCATTCCCTGCATTGCCATAGCAAAGAGCAGAACATTCAGC
Organism: Poeciliopsis prolifica; assembly: GCF_027474105.1. NCBI lineage: Eukaryota > Metazoa > Chordata > Actinopteri > Cyprinodontiformes > Poeciliidae > Poeciliopsis > Poeciliopsis prolifica. The sequence goes on along the minus strand of NW_026562378.1, from coordinate 4,652,590 downwards.
CAGTTGCAGTAGTATGGCTTTAGGTTTAATGTTTATTTTGTGATTATTAATAAGTGATTGCCGTGGTAAGAGGAGAAAACTATAAATATATCGCTGCACTTGACTTTGTGGCCAGCTCGCTGTTAACCAGGGAACCACAGGCCAAACTATTTGACCTCATATGTAGCTAAAAAAAATCTATGATGGGCAATCGTTCCTGGTCAAAGTACCATGCTTAACACGCCATGTCTTTTCCTGTGCAAAGAATCGGAAATGCTTCTTTCTGGCTGTGCAACACCCTAACAGAAAGAGCGCTACATCAGTGAAGGCGTGCTTGTCGGCAAGGTGCGACCGGCTCCGGCTCGTGGATGTCTTGACTTATTTTCAGCTCTCTCTCTCTCGCTGTTGCCACCACTCAGCCGGCCTGCATCTAATGCTAAGTCAGTTCACTTTCAGATGGATGTAATAATAGATAAAATGCCTTACAGGATCGCCTAGAGCTGAAAGCGTGCAGCGGTCACCATGCTGGACAGTTTGTGTCTGTTATTGACGGCTATAACTCCCTGCCTATGTTAGTTTGTTTTAAGAAATGGAAACAGCTCTGGTCATAACAGCTGGTGGGAAAAAGTTGGAAAAGAAGCACGGATGCATGATGAGCAATAGACAGTACAGAGGAGGCAGGTGTTTATATTTTCCTGTTTAATATGCAGCAGCAGTTTGAAATCTAATATTTATCAACAGTGAAAAAAAACATATGTGATGCACAGCTATCATTTAGGGAGTTATTCAATGGTGAAATTACAGAAACTGCTTTAATATTTCAACATTTAGAAAATTGATCATTTTCAATTTTTCTAATTATTTTTTGTGTATTTTATTCTGAAGACAAACCAGTTCTAGATAAAGAAAAAAACTAAACACCAAAACCACATTGTTACAAAGAATCTGATGGCAACTCTCCATTCTACAGTGGAAAGTTTTCAAACTACGGCTTCTAGAGATGGAAAATTGTTCTGATGAAAATAAAAGAGTTGTGAAAAGTAAACGTTGTGAGGTTTGCATGGATCAGGTGTACAAGCAGAGCCAAACTGTTTTCTGGACAAAGTATTTAAGGAGTATTTAGACTTGAGGAACTCCCAAATTGATTCAAATGACAAAATTTAACCAAACTGAAAATACAAAAGCCTTTTGCAAGCATCAGCTTGATTCAGCCCAGTATTATTTATCTTGATTTTCACAATGCCCATACAGTAAAAGCTAACAGCCAAACAATACAAAAAACATAACAACAAAAAAAACAATAAAAATGTTTTGTATTTGATGCTTTACTATTGGGACAAATATGAAATTTGAAATTCAATCTCAACGTAAGAAGAAAACAATCGATTGGCATAAAATATTGTTTTAACTCAGCAATTGCGCGCACATAAGTGAACATGTAGATGTTTATACGAGGAACACACAAAGAGCAGCCGCAAAGTATGTGAGCGCACATGGGAGGCAATAAAACTCTAGACAAAACAAGCGGATCCAAAAATCACATTATAAAGTCATTATGAGTGGTAATGAAATACTCTGAGCGATATGAGATTGCAAATAAGCCACAGTGTTATCATTTTGGGTACTGAGCAAACAGCAGCGCAGACATTACGCAGAGCGCACGGCGGAGCAAACCTGTAATCCGGCACACACGGATACATCATGTTTATTCTAGCGGCTCTGCAGAGTTAAAATACAATTAAAAAGCCACAAATTCAATCTGCGTCTGAAGTGAACAGTCAAGATTTATCAAGGCGTATAAAAATAACCAGGGCGGCGGAGAAATGCAATCATTTGTTTACGTTTGCTTTGATGCGATTATACAGAACGAGTAATCTGTGATCGTTTTGCCAACTCCACACTGCACAAACCAAATTAACCACCGAAATTACCATAATGAGCTGCTGCAGCTAATGCATTAAAATAGATCCTACACAGGCACACTTAAGGGTGCGACTTAAAACTTATTTATTACGTACATCACGGTTTCATTTTGGTTGAGCAAACAGCAAACACTGTCGGCCTTTCCCGTGAGCTTGTGGAGTCACGTTTTATTGGAGCTGCATACAATGTGCTCAATTATTTTCTCCCCCCCTTGTTCATTTCCTCTTCCTAACTGCAGGTCAGGGAGGTAGCCCACTTTGTGAGGCCTGGTTAAATGAAAGGAAGATCTTTCCTCGCTCACATTCAGACTGCTTTCCATCAGTTTTGCCTCATTGGCCCCGGTGTAGGTGCTGCGAGAGGATGTCGAGTTGAGAATGCCACAAATGGCCTGAAACTAATGTCGGCCTCCCTCACCCCTTCAGATTTACGGCACTCTCCACGGACGTTCTATTTTGTATTTTCCTTTTTTTCTTCTTCTTCTTTTTTTACTTTCTTTCAACCTGAGTATCCAAATTTCATTCCCTTTTTCCACCCTCCCTCAACCCTCGTCAGTTTCTCAAGGCAGAAGTCGTCCCTCCGCCATTCCCCTTTATCCACTGAACCGGAGCCGTTTCCACATACCTCTCCATTTCCAGCACACTTACATCTGTCATGTCAAATTATTTGACAGTCAGAGCTCAGAAGCGTCTTCCATTTTGGCTCAATGTTAAATCAATGCTGTAAAACGCTGCAGCTCGAGGTTCTTTGTTACAACGGCGCAGGTTCCCTTCTTTCACCTGCAGCGAAACGAAGCTCCTCCAAACAGCTGCTGCGCCGCAACATTTGATGTTCAGTTTCAATGAGGAAAAGGAACACGAGTGTGTGTGTGTGTGGGTGGGTGTGTGTGCGTGTGTGTGTGTATTTGTGTGGTGTTACGCTAACTGTAAAAGAGTAAGTTACAAGGAGAGAATGATATGGATAATTGCTAAGGATTTCTCAGCAGAAAATTATAGGACGTTGCTTTTGAACTAGATCTATTGCTGTAATTCAGCATCACAGTAACATCCAACCTCAGCCCAGCTGCATTAACCTGTTATTATTGTGGGTGTCAGAGACCTTTCTCCATTCTTACAGAATCAAAGCAGAGGCCAACAGGCCTTTCTTTTGACGCGCTGCATCCATCATTTAACGTCTGCAAAGATGAGATTAAACACGGGCGGCAAACGTTGTTTATTAGGTGGATTCTTAGGGAAGTTAGCTGCTTTGTTGGGTTGTTGTTGTTTTTTTAGGCATCAGTTCTAAAGGGGATGAGTACATAATACCACAATGCTGAAATTTAAAATTAAAACTCAAAAGAATCATTTGTTAGAAAAACAAGTTATTTTGGTTGTTGAAAAAAATAAAAAGGTCACTTTTATAACCCCAAAAACTTAACTTTTGTGTTATATCTATTGTAAAAAAGCAATATATATTTTTAACAATATATATATATATAAATTCCACATTGAACAATTGAAACTGATTTTCTTCCAACTCAAGTTCTCTTTGGTGAATCTATTTTTAACAGTTTGACCACACAGCCCGCCTCCATACATAATTACAGTTCAAAGTTTTTGAAAAGCTCCTGAAACTTTCAGTCATCCTTCTGTGTTTTTACAAAGTTGCACATTAGTTTCAGTCTAAGAGTCTTTCTGCATGACACAAACATGACTGTGAGGTTAAGTGGTTAATGCAAAATACCCGTAGATCTGCATGTAAGTGTGTGTGTGTGTGTGTGGGTGTTCATGCGTGTGTGTGTGTGTGTGTGTGAGTGTGTGTGTGTGTGTGTGTGCGGGTGTGTGTGTGAGTGTGTGTGTGCATGTAGTTTGTCTTGTGTTGTCTTGTGATGGACAGCATGTCGTCGCTTCAGTCATTATGATCTATCATGTCAAGTCCTAATACCGTATTTTCCAGACTATAAGGCACACTTCATTTTGTTTCAAAAACAATAGTGCACTTTATATAATATTCTTGAGTAAATCAGCCCCCCCTAGTAGATTAGTTATGGATTAATTCTGCTTGTGCTCACTGACCTTGAAGTGATTTTTTTTTTGGTACACAGCTCTCTGTCAAAACCTCTTAGTTACATTACGGCCACTGTAGTCGGAAGTGTCGCAGTGTAATACGTACTGTACTTTGACTGACTGACTGACTTGTCCGGCAGTTTTGTTTCCCTTAATGTGCCTCATAATCCAGTGTGACCTGTAGCGCGGAAAATACGGTAACAGAAATCATAACAGCGAAGTTGGTGCCTGCAGAGGGACAAAATGTGAAAAAGTAAAAGAAGTATGAATACTTTAACATCTCATCCACCTGTTTATGAAGCTCCACTCGAGAACTACACATACATCCCATTTATATTCTAACACGGGGGAGCCGGTGTGTCTTCAGGTTCAGATTTTAGAGCCTCACATCTTCTGAGCCCGGCGTTCAAAAGCTCAGAATCTCCCTCTGCTGCTCGCCTTCACACCGCGACAAACCGCAGAGTTGTGTGGCAGGGAGAACTGAGAACAGACAAATTTGCAGAGCAACAGACTCGTCTCCCCCCATGCTGCGCCGCCGAAAGGTTGAGGTGCCGCTACAGGACAGCGGGCTTGATAGAGTTACAGACCCACATTCCAGCCAACCCAACCTCAACACCGACACGGCCCGCACGTATAAAGGCAGTCACCTGTAGCGTAATCCAACCATCAGACACCTGACACGAAAAAAAAGGGGATGAAAGAGGCTCCACTTCTCCAGCAGGGCGCGACAATTTTGCACCTCCTGTGACACTCCGTGGCATGACGGTGTGTGCGTCTGAGTACGTGTGTGTCTGTGCATGCAAGGGCGAGAGTGTTCACGCATTGGTGGAAAATCTGCTCACTTGCCGTCACATTGGTGAAAGGCGATTTCCCGTAATCCCGGAGTGTAAGCCATGGAGTACAAATGGGCGTAAAGGACTATGTGTGTGTGTGTGTGTGCTACTATTTTTGTGTGAGTCAAAAATGTCTCCAAGAAACAGCCTGTCTGTGTGGGTGACTGATAAGAGGCAGAGAGTGTGCAGCGATTAGAGCAGTGAGAGCAAAGAGCTAAAAAAATTGTGACACCTCCATGAGAAATTAATTTGGAGATATTCTCCACACCTTACAGCCACTGGATATAACTCGGCATTTGTCTGATGCCTGTTGAGTTTAAATTTGATCTTTTTTTTTTTTCCCCCAAGTTTTGTTCTGCGGTTGTGTATAATTGAGTTCTTTAAGTTTCAAAGGCATTCTTTTCAGAAGCAAGGTCACGCTTTCGCCTAAAAGCGGTCTTGGTGAAATGAAAATGACCTTTTTCTAAACCAAGGAGCAAGCTCGGAGGTGTAAATGGGAAATGTTAGGTATGACTACAAGAAAATATGTCCTTGCACATTGATTGCTTACAAACCACCTGTCTTTGAGATAGTAATTATAAGATGCTAGATTATAAGAGCAGCCATGGAACAAGCGAGAACATCTCGTCAATGCAACAAGTATAACTTTATACGTTTCGTGTTAACATCAAATCCTCTTTACTTTTAACACTTAACAGCCATAAATCCCTAGTCTGCGCTGCAACTCAACACTGGTGCACCCCAGGGATGTTACCTAAGCCCCCTCTGTTTTCTCTTTTCACCAATAACTGTGCAGTCATACAAACATCAACAGCGCTTTTAATGGTTCAAATATCTGTCCTTATGAAGACATACTATGCGATGTAAGTGAGCACAAACATACTCAGCTGGTTTCCTCGATCTGTGACGACTCAGTAAGTCCAAGATGGACGCGAGACCCATTGGATCTCGATCGGGGTCTCTCGGGTTGGGAATGAGAAACAGGGCTACACCCTGGACAAGTCTGAAGTGTATCAAAGCACTGGTCAAGATATTTACAAGACAACTATACATGAATCCTTTACCACCCGCAATGAATCTACAATTACCAGGTAATCTTCTTACATTCCTAATTGTCTAGCTTTTGGTGAACAATGAAGTAAATAGAGAAAAAATATATATTATTCATATTAGCTATGATCGGTTTAAAATGTGTTCTGATTGAAGAATACAAATGTATCATTTTATAAGGGTGCAAAACTAATTAGTCCGATCATGATGTGCATTTTCATAAGACAACTCTCATTCAGATTACAAACTTATTACAAATTCAATGAGAATATTCGGTAGCACTTTTATTTAAAGGGAGTGTCCATAATGCTGACATGACATGAACATGAAGAAGTTTTTATGGACGTTTAGAACTGTTGCCAAGAAGTGTCATTCCGTAAATGATGACACTTTTAATACAAAGACGCTTTAAAAGTTGCATTAAAAGCGTCAACTTGGTAAATAATAAAAGAAAAGAAAATCGAAGCGGTCTTAATATTCATTCAAGAAATTTAATCCATTATAAAATACAAGGCCTGTTTGAAAAAAAAAAAACAGAGTAATAAAAGGGTTTTTCATTTCTATTGATGCGAAAGAAATGTTGAAGCCCTGCAGAAGAATCACGTTTAAATGAACAAATGTGGAAATCCAAATCAAGCTGTGAAATTGTCTTGAGATCTTGTACACAATGGCAGAAAGAGTTTAATGGGAACATCAGGGAACCTCCGCAGGATGTTGCACTTTAATGAAAGCTTCCTTCTTCTGCTATTACACGGGAAAATAGACACTTAGTTCATAATAAAAAATTAAAAAGAAACGGTTTGCCAGCTGTTTTAACAAGCACAGAATTCCCACTCTTCAGTAATCCTCAGGTCTGCAGCTCTGAGACCAAGCATCAAGTGGGTATTTGTCTGCCTTCCAAGCATAGATTTTTTCCCCCCCTCCCGTCTCCTTGTCTGTTGATGCCCCAAGGCCCAGAATACAAATCATTTGGTATTATGATGTAAATCTGAGTAAAGTGCAGTGTTTTCCCTGTACCTCCCATGCTTCACAAGTAGAAAATACCAGTAAAAGTGTGTCTCTTGGCCTCGAGGTGAATGAAGATATGATACAAAGACATCTTCCATATCTACGGGAAGAATACGATATTCTTCTCATAGACCTAAATAAATCCTTTAAAATCAAAGACGTTTCAGAGTACATGTTCGAATCGGGTTTTCTCAGTGATCCGACGGCACGCAGAAGTTTTCCGAAGACAAAGTTCTGTTTGCTAAAATCACACTGTCACTCACCCTGACAAGCATGTGTGGGAAAGGTCCTCGGGAGTTTTCAGGAACGTTGATAGGTGGGATGACCCAATCTCTCTTCTGCCGCCTCAAGCTGTTCGCAGAGGAACCTCTCTGATGTCTTCGAGAGAACTTGATAACCCTGGGTTGGGACTCCCACACCCGTGACAGCATTTCTTCAAAGCCGATCTGAAAAGAGAGAAAGAGAAAGTGCATCGTGAATCTTGAGATGCAGCAGCAACATAAAAAAATAAAAAAACATCTTGAAGCGGCTGATCGGTCATGAGGGGAATCGGGCTGGTCAGAAAGTGAAAAATTAGATCCCTTTAGGATTTGAGCTAAAAATGACACTCTTTGGTGTGAACGTTGTTACTAAGTACAAAAAGAGATTCAACATGTGTGAAAAAGAAATTGTTAAAAAGAAGAAAAAAGACACAATTTCGGATGCATTACTTAAAAAGTGAAGGCAGTGATTCGTTCAGGCTGCGAGGGAGCAAGAGAGAGCAAGACTTCCAGCATGTAACGGGAAGACTCAATGTTGGGTTTGGAAATTTTCTGCAGATATCTGACCAATGTCCTGCGAGTTTTAAACAAACCATTGCCTCCAACACACCTGCCTCATATTGCTGAATTACATCCAACATGTAATAAAAATCTGCTAAGTGTTCTGTGTACTAGGACACTTTCTAAGGTTCATCGGTTTAATTGCTTGATACCACAAAGAGTGAATTAACTCTGCGTTTTCATAAAACTGCTGACATTCTGTGGTTCTACAACCACTTGTCCAAAAGAGAGAAAAATAATAAGGGTGCACCACTTGAGTGGAGATCAGAGGCGAATTGACAAATTGGCTCAAGATCATAAAACAGAGTAGTTCAAAACACTTGTTACAACCAAAGTATGCAAAAATAAACTCTATGAACATTGAAGATTCCCACATTCACGGGTATACTTCACACCATGGAGGTGCGAGCGTACTCAACGTAGATTCAACGTGGGACTGAGTTTCTCAAAAGTAAATTTTGCAAACATTTTGCAAACAGCAAACTGTTTGCATCGAACTGTTTCAAACCGACGAGCTCGAGAGTCGACATATCCAGTCAAAATGGCGGCCATCAGCCAGACTGCCACTTTGTGATGCACTAAAAGGTGAGAGGTGGAGAAGAAACTGGGGTTAAAAGACACAAATTCCTCAAAATAATGCCGCACGGCTTTTTTTGAAACCAGAAAACCTGAACCTGCCCGAAGCCCCACGACTCCCACCTGAGACGGTGAGTATTCCCTCAGACTACACTGTGCATGGATGTGGTGCTTTGTTTACATCCCTGCAGGGACGTTTTTAATTTAACGTTTCCTTCATCTCCGTCTTTCCTGTTTGGTCTTTCCTGTTGAAGACTTGAAACAAATGAGGTGCCATCCCCCCCCCCCCGCCCACCCCACCCACCCACACACACACACACACACACACACACACACACACACACACACACACACACACACACACACACACACACACACGCCTTTCTTGGTGTGAAACTGATACAAGGGAAACATCAGTCTGATAATGAGAGGAGTACCCTGCAGTTTTGTAATCATCCCAAGATGAAAACTGTTTTCTTCAAATTGTGTTGAAAGCCTTAATATCGTTTTGGTGTTTCAGACCACGAAGCTTTTGCTTTATTTTTTTTCTTTTTTCTTGTTATTCAGAGCTTATGTTTGAGGCTTTTGTAAATCTCCCAGCGTTCAGCTCTCATGTAGGAACGTATGGACTATGGATAAACATTCCCCACGGCCCCTCCTCTGTGATGCCCTCCGGCTCTGGCTGCAGAGGGAAGATTGCGTTCTTCCTCCGTTTGCCTCGTGAAATAAGGACTACAAGGCTGCGTCAAGCCTTGTTTTTTATTTATTTTTTTCCTCCCGGATCCTTTATGCTATCGTCATGTGTAATATGGCTGTATTGCTGTAATCCACCTAATCCTATTGTTGAGTCTGCACCCCCACGTAAACACAAACACAAACACACACACAGCAGTGTGTCGCTGTCACCTGAAGCACGGTGGAAATCCTCCTGCTAATCCCACCTGGACCGCACGCGGCGCGGCCTCGCGGGCAGCTGAGCACACGAGCGGCAATGCGGTCGGTCGCAAACCCAACGGCCAGCGGCTCGGCCTATCAGAGCGCACCTGCTGTGCCTGTGAAGGAGGCCGGCCGGAAGCTGCTGCCTGAGCGTGAATGTTTTTCCACCTTTCGTCATCGCTCGTTGCATGTACGGGGCTTAGCAAGCCCAGCCGGCGTGGGCGGACATTTTGGACAGAGTCAGTCGTTCCCACCTGGGCGGGAAGGTTATTTTCTTTTTCTTTTATTTATTTATTTATTTATTTATTTTTTAACCTCAGAGTGGCCAGCTTTCTGTTACTCCTATCTCTGTTTGACACAGTAGGGGCTCCCCCACTTCCTGTATCGGTTCCCTGCACTTTGTCAGCCGGTACAGCGGTACAATGGGCCGACAGCGCTTTTCAAAGGTTTTCAATAATTATAAAGCATAAGTTAAAAATAGCTTATTGAATATGAGTTGACATAATCGTCTTTCTGATTGGCTGCCGGTCAAATTTATCAAGAAGCTTTGCTTCACAAGCGAGCATAGCAAGGCTAACTAAAATCAATCATCCATGCTAAACGAATCTGAATGAAGGTTTGGGACAATTGAAATAATCACTTTTTGCGATGTCATAACCTTTTAATTCAATATTTACTAGGTGTGATAAATCAACACATAATGATAGACCAGTGTAAAGTGTCACATTGTTCTCAGAACGTTGGGCATTTATTATATTTTTAAAATCCTGTAATTATTTAAGCTTGCTCTTGATAGCTGATCTGTGAAAGTACACCAGACTTCTTGGATTTTTATTTGCAAAAAAAAAATAAATAAATAAATTGAAATGCATAATTTCTTGTCCTTTTATTTTCAATTATCCACTACTCTGTATTGGCCTATTCCATAAAACCCCAGTGGATGCATTGCAGCTTGTGATGGTTACGTTACAAAATGTGAATAATTGGTCCAAATTCTTTTTGCAAGGTGCTTTCAGCTTTGCCAATCTTCCTATAAAAAAAAAAACAACCCAACAAAAAAGCGAATGTTTAGTTTAATGTGGATAAAAAACGATCCGTGACAGTTTATGTGAGCGTACTTGGAGTCCAGTGACATATATACGACGGCTCTGTTCTTTTTCATCTGCGCCAGTCCCAGTAAACAGCTCCTGAGATAAACTCTATATCTCCCCTCCCAGCTATCAGAGGAAAAATACAATGAACGACCAGCCTCTTCCATACAACAGTGCACTAGCTGATGAAGAGCGGATGATAACGGGTTGAAATATTTCATTGGTCAAGCCTCAACATTCCTTTTAAAGAAATGAAGAAGGGAGACAGTCAGCCAGAGCGACAGGAGACAACAGAAGAGCTGTCGTTGGATGGAAGTCTGCATAGTGGATGATATCTGCATAGTGGCTGCATGCGACTGTGACTTTCAAACAGCATAGCAGATGAAATGTTGCTGGCATTGAGACAGAAGCAGAATTACAAAGACGAGGGAACAACACAGGAAGTAGACTCTCAGTAAGCTTCTGGAAAATAACAATGTGTGCCTATCCAATATGGGACATCTTTTGCTTTGTTTTCCTTCACATACACTCACCGGGCACTTTGTAAGGTTCAAATAGCCAACACCGGTTTGGAAGCTCTTGTGCCTCCAGAAATATCTTAATTCTTTATGGCACACTTTCTCCAGCGGCTCAGAAATGTTCCACATTTACATGATATTTGTTAGCTGTGTATCCATAATGGGAATCTCCTGTTCCGCCTCATCACAAAGTGCTCTAATGGAATGAGACGTGGTGACTGGGGAGGCCCGATGGAGGACAACTATCAGGTTCAACATACTAGTTTGATGTGATTTCAACCTTGCGACATCCAGCTATCTCCTGATGGAAGAATCCAAGAGAATACGGGTGTTGATGAAGTGATGGACATGGTCACCAACAATAATCAGATTGGAGATTAAAACCAAATTCGTGGATGGCTTTATGCTTTTCATGTTTTTTTTTGTTTTGTTTTGTTTTTTTTTTAACCAAACTCTGACCCTATGTTAGGGAATCTGATAAGAGTCCGGTTTGAGAGGGCAGTGTAATTATTAACTTCGGTTTTCTGTACATAGCTGCTGTTGTGTGAGATGCTGCACCGCTTCCCTCCACTCCCCTCACTTTTTCTCTTTTACATACCAAGCCACCCACCAACTCACTTGCATCTTTGAGAGGTTAACGCCAAACCTACTGTGCACCTGTATGGTACTTAACCCATCTCACTATTCATAGACAATCTCTTAGCTGGATTATCTTTGACAATTTGGCCGGATTGTCAGAATGTCTCATCCCTCTTCCTTCTGTGAGTTAATCAGACTGAGCAGCCTGTAGGTCTCATGTCCTCCTATTCATAACTGGCTCCTGGAGCTGAACCAGTTTATGTTTTAGTGACTTGTATGAGTCCCAGGGATGTTGTTCCAATGATTTTGTACTAAGTCAACTGATAGATAGCTTTCATAATGTTAAGAACCCGGCACTAAGACTGTTTTACTACTATTGAAGAACCATGAGTTAATAAGAGGATGTTCACACTTTTGTATTTTTCAACAATAGTAACAATAGATTTTATTTAAAATGCCCTTCATATCTTGAGATGTGCACAAAGTTATATGCTTCTTTAATTTATACAATCTAGTATGGGTCAGAACAGCCTGATTCAATAGGGTTGGAAAATAATAAAAACACATTTACCTACTACCTATCTATTTCTGATAGATTGGTTCACCTGAAGGATGCAAGGTGGAGCATTTTGACAGAAGAGGCCCCCAGTGTGGTCTTTGGCAGCTGCAGCTCATTTACTTCTGATGCTACGCCACATGTCTTGGTAGTAACAAGTGTTGTTTTAGACGCGGTTCCATTACTATTATCTTTTGAGATTGATTTCTTTAGCTACGAGAGACGGTGGTCCATTGAAATTCCCAGTAGACCATCATTTACTGAAATACTCCCAACGCATCTGTTACCAACAACCATGTCACATTGAAAGTTACTTCAATCTACCTTCTTCCTAATTGCACTAAATTACCACAAAAAAAGCAAAAACTGGACATTCTTAAATGTCACTACATTAGTGACCTTTAAGAACATATGTACATGATGAATGAATGCGTGTTTTTGCATGTGTTAAGTCAGACAGTCATTCTTGCGTGCTCCGGTGGGAAATCTCCTGAGACGGCCTTGATGCAGGCATATGCTGAAAGGTCTGATTGTGTAAAAATAATTCATGGCTGTATCTGTATTAATGTGTCCCTGATTGAAAGTGCATGTGCTTGCATACATGATACAAGAACAGCGTGTTCTTGTATCAGCGTGTGCGTCTCCTCGGCCTGCTGGGGGCCCTTGAACCCTAAAGGCATGAACAGCCAGCTGCCGTCTCTCAGTTCCCAAGCATCCCTGCACACTGCTGCTGCTGCATGGCAGTCGCAGGGCCTGAGCGCCCAGAGCCCCGGAGCAGACATCTGGAGGTTATCTGTCTGACAAACAGGCATAGCAACACAATAAACGTGTTCTCCCTGCCAATTCTCTGTTCGGCATGTCTTCTTTTATGTTTTTATTTTTTTGCTACTGAAGAGCCATCAGCTGAATCAGATCACAGTGAAAGTCTTCAGTAAGAAGAACGTCCCTCGCGAGATCCTTTAGCAACAGGCAAGACGAGGGAAAAAAGAGAAAAAGTTTCCAACACTGAAATCAAACGGTGACAGAAAAATGTTTTAAAGTTGTTGATACTGTTTTCCTGTCGAGACCCTCCGCTTTCCATCGTAGTCTCTAAACGCGGTCTAAAAGTTTGCCGTTCAGAGCACTTTTGCTGCGGCTCCATTTCCGATGACCGACAGACCCCGGGGTCCCGCGTTCCAGCCCAACAACCGTTGTCGTAATCTACCCCGAACAGGAGAGGCTGCTTGGGTGGAGCGCAGTGGAAAATGCTAATTGGATGAGCACTCAAACCTGTTTGGGCAAACCGGCGGACTCCAAACTCATCAGTGCATAACCGAAGGGGGCTCTGATCTGGTGGAGGCGGCAAACAGCCGAGCCATGAAATCAGCCCGAGTTGGAGAGCTCTCCACGAGAGGAACCTACCTGCACGAGGTGTGATAGCCCGAGTACATAAACACAGCGCGAAGGGCTTTCAGCCAAAGATGCTTCACACTTCAAATGCTGGAAAATTAAATGCTAAAAAAAAAAATCACCTAGTGGTACACATTCAAAGTATGCTAATTTCTGCTTCTGAAACAACTGGGAGATATTGAGTCGGTTATTAAAAGCAAATTAGTTCCCTCTCACTGCTGCTGCACAGCAAAACACGCACAGCAAGAGAAACATACATTATGGAGCAAAAGCCAGTTCATTCAGAGAGCTAAGTGTATCATGGTTTGTAAGAGGAAACCAAGTCATCCCAAATCTGAAGAATTAATGTCTGAATACCATGTAGGGTAATACAGAAACATGGGTTTGTAGTTTAAGCTTAATGTCTGGCGTCGTAAAGTCAAAGCCACACATATGGCAAAACAAACAAACAAACAAAAAAATCAAATTATAGGCAAACCTTAACAAGCAAACACTGTTTTGACAATCACAATGCCTTAAAGAAGTCTTCATACTCCTTAAAAACCTATTGGGTTACATTAGAGGCGTGGACAGTAATGGCCAAGCTTTGCTTCAGATTCCCATTTAGATTTGGTCTAAATGACTTGATCATTCGACCAATAAATATGGTTTGATCTAAACTATTCCACTAAAGCTCTAATCGTATGTATAAAGGGTCAATGCCCCACTGGATGGAAACCCCTAAAAAAATCTGTTTGTGTTTTTTACATATAAAATCATATATATATAAAATTCAACAGCATATGAATACTTTGCCAAAGTTTTGCATCCTGCAAAGCACCGTATGCATGTCGGTCCAAAACCGTTCTGCCGAAACTGAAGGTGAAGCTAAGTTAGAGCTCTTCAAGCAATGCTCACCAAAACTCTATTTTTGAAAGTAGGAAAATTCTTTAAAATGTTGACTTATGTAAAAATGAAAACCCTTTCTTTATAAAAAATATAATTTTTGTTTTTTAGAAAATAGACTACAGAGTTTGTAGCAGAGAATATATATATATATATATATATATATATATATATATATATATATATATATATATATATATATATATATATATATAGTTTTTGGTTTCCATATGTAATGTAATGATATCGAGTTTTATTAATCAATGAGGAAAGCGCTGATGAGAGTTCAATGTAAAACCGAATGAAAACATAAAGAAAATACAAAATATACCCAAGCACAGCGACAAGTATTGGAAGTTTGGGAGCTTAAATACTGATAAAGATGTGATTGTGACACAATCACCAGATGGGTACAATCAAGAGAATGAATAGACCAATAAGTGGTCAGAGTTAAATACAAAAAATACCAGATAAGTCAAAATTCAAGACTCAAAATGCAGAAGTCCCCATCCATTGGATCAAATTAGTTATTTCCTATAATATCTTATTATCACTTTTATGAGCAAATTTGTAGTTCAGCCTTACTTTAGCTATTAACCAACAAAAAAAAAAATCTGTTGAAAGCGACGTGAGAACACGTAAACACCACGGCGGCGAAAAGAACTGATGCGCCTTACATGCACAAACTCATTTTCAGCTATTGATGTCATCAAAAACAACACCTTTCCCTCCGCCCCACCCAGCCTCTCTCAATTATTGAATCTTTCTCTTGCTCCGCAATGTGTGAAACATAATTATACAGTGAAACTACATCACCTGGTCTTTGCAGACTCTACCAGAGTGGAACATTAGCTCAATCAATGTCAATTATTTCCCAGTCTCCATTATTGCGCCCGCAGGAGTGGGCAGAATTATAATCCTCTTCCTCTCTCTCTCTCCTTCTCTCTGCGACTGCTTCAGTTACACGAGTCCCGGCCGGGCTTTTCGTCATGATTAGAAACGTGAGGGAACATTTCGCCCAATGGCTTTCAACAAGTAGTCCGGGAATCGAATGACAAGGGATTTGTCACTCAGCGCAGGGCTTGGTGGGATTGAGACGCCTCTAACTGAGGCTGTGTTTACTTAGCATGGTGGCGGGTTTAGGCTAGGAACAGAAAAATGAAGAAAAGTATTCTTGCAGTTCAACTCATTACAGATATAAGACGACAAAAAAACAAAAATCCATTTCAGAACATTTACGGTGTTTATGAATGGAGCGTGATTGTGATAATGAAGGACGAAACAGTCCAATTTCAAAAAAGCTCAAGTATTCAAAGAAAATCTCTGCAAAATTTCAATATGGAGTAGTTTTGATTTTTTTTTTTCCACCACGTTCATCTTTTCTGAATCTTTCAACGGGAATCGGTATTCTGTGGCTTAACTTTCTGATTAAGCACTCAATCAGGAAGACGCTTTCATCGTTCCTTCACAAAATGAATCGCATCCAATCAGGGTCACAAGTCTGCTCCTCAAATCCACACTCTTTTACAAAATTTTTTCAATCAAATTTAATTAAGTTTAACTTTCATCAAATGTAAGTAATTAAGGCTGGAGACTTAAACAGAGATCTGTAATCACCGTTTGCTGGCTCATTAGAAAGAAGAAGCTTTGAGTGCCAGTCACCGTAACGCTCGCAACCTGTCGCTCCGGCTTTTAAAAGGAACGAGACGATGAAACGACGGTGTTGAACGAAAATTAATTGTGAGGCGGCTCTCCAAAGCATAGCACACCGCTTTTCTCTAAAAAACCCCCCAAAAAAACAGCAGGTGTTTATTGGAAAAAGGAAAAATATATATACGACGCTAAATCTTTTGTAAGGATCTTGTAACATCTATTAACAGTTTCTCAGCAAATCCCAACTCAAAGACATGTAGAACATTCAGAGGTGTGACAACATGTTTGCAGAAGAGTCTAGACCTCTGAGTCTAGACCTTTTGTAAAAGCATCATATTCACTGTCACAGTTCAGCCTTCTTTAGATAACACCTTCCATCCGTTACATTGAAGCACGGCCGTCCTTCTTGGATTTTCTTGACTTGTCCACCAATCGTTCCACATGATTATTTATTCTAAGATTGCGACTTAAGATTTGAAATAGCAGAGTGACTTTCCTAAGAGCAGAGAGCAACATTCAGTTTACTGCATACCATTTTGGACTCAGTGCTGGGTAATATGAGCTTTCTCGTGCTAACAAACAGACTTTCAAGGCTCTTTGATGACGACAATGATGTGATCCAGAACGCTGCTGCTCGAGTTCCCACTAAAACCAGAACATCTCCCCAGTTCTAAAGTCCCTGCACTGGCTCTACTACATTCAGAGAATAAACTTTAAAATACTGTGGTTAGTTTACAAATCACTGAATGTCTTGGCACCAAAATACATTAAAGATCTACTGTTGTTCTATCAACCTTCCAGACCTCCCAGGTCTTCTGGTTCTGGTTCTGCTCTGCTCTGCTTTGCATCCCCCAGAACCAGACCCAGAGAAGCAGCATTCAGCTTCTACGAACCACAAACCTGGAACAAACCTCTGGAAAACTGTAAAGCAGTTTAGTCTAAATCTAGGTTAAAAAGACTAGATTATTAGGCTAAAAATTTTGGAGTTGTTTTTGAAACATTAGAAATGACAAATGAATGGTCTGAAACATTCGTTTGTACCTCTCTCCATCAGCCTGATAAATGGCAGGCTAGCAGGGCCTATGCAGACTAGCAGGAGGCCCAGATGGTGATTAAGAGTGGCATGTAGAGGATGTATTGTATGTGTATAGAAACGGTTTTGGGGATTGTACTGCTGATCTGACGTTTGTGTTTTAATGTATTTTTACTATTATGTCTTTATGGCTATTGTCTTTTTTTGGATGTGCTGTAGTTTTGCTCCTGCTTCCTAGACAAATTTCTCTAACGGGAGACTAATAAATTATCTTATCGACATCTTAATGTAATCTCACTAGACAAATTGTAATTGTTGACTGTGTTCTATGACTTTGTATTTTCTGTGATTTTATGATGTAAAGCACTTTCAACTGACTTGCTGTGTTATATAAATAAACTCAATTGATTAATTGATTGATCATTCCTCATCTTCAATCTGCTTCCAGTCATGGTTCAATAAACATTATTGTAAGCCGTGTTTGACCATAGAAGGCCACATGGGTTTCCTACAGGTCTAAAAGACGCTGTCACTTTGTGAAAAGGAGACAATTTACACCTACACAAAAGATAAATTACACCAACAAATAGACAAATATCAAGTCAACAGTTATGCTACCATTGCCCATTGTACCTTTGTCAGCGGTAGAGGGTGAAGATGTCCGGCAAGGGCCAGCTTCACGGTGGTCTCCCAGATGTGCGGGTCGTGCAGTCCCCGCGCTGTCACCATGAACTGGACGGGCTCGGAGAGGTTGGCTACTTCCTGCTCCGTGTACACACTCCCGTCGGGTCTCACGCTGAAGTTGGGGTCGCTGCTGACAAAGCCCACCTCTCTGCTGTGTTGGCAATCCTCAAACTTCACTGCAGAGGCAGACAGAGAGAGAGAGAGAGAGCGGAGGTACATGATGAGAAAGAGGCGACGAGCTGAGATTTACTCCGCAAGGTGTTCGCAAATCCTTGACACATCTGGCAGGCTTAAGATTAAACCGCATCCATCAAGACATATCTTGAAATATCTCATCCCTTGTGCTGTCACTTCAGATTCGCCGCTTTGACGTTTTTGGGCAAAACAGACTGCTTATCTCCTCCTGAACACAGAGAGAAACCTAATACTTTTTCCCCATATAACTCCTTTTTTTTTCCTCCAAGTTGGACACAGAGGTAGAAAATGCTATTTTCCCCAGCTCCCCAGGGAGAGCATGAAGAGATGGTCAAGAAGCACATTAGGGTGAGTGACCAGATACAGCACAATGCGCATGTAGGTCTGGAATGACATTTCTGAAGGTTCTGCTTCACTGACCCAAAAGAAAGGGGAGCTGTAAGGAATCTCGCGTTTGCATGCGCTCACACAAATTGCTATTTCTGTAACCAGATGTCCGGATGTGAAGGTGTTTCCTGCCTTTCCACTTCACATATGAGTGATCGGCTGGGAGAGAGGCGCAGATGAAGTCGGTGCGCAGAAATATGCCACTGCAGCACACAAAGCACCAGAGAGAACCGACCGTCTCAGACAGAAACTCCTTTCATTCTGTTACAGGATTTAATCAACTCTCTGCTTCATTCTTTTTTTACACGCTTCACAGCACAACTTCGACATCGACGCGCCAAATGACTGATTGGTATTTTCAACATGCCTGATACAAACAAACAAACAACAACAACAAAAAAGGCACATTCTGTCCCTTGTTTCTTTCTACCCCCAAGAAATGTGGATGCACATGCTCTGATGTTATCTGACGAACTCTGGCTGCTGATAACAAGACAAATTGATTTCATAAATCACCCTGGGAAACACGCCGCCCGTTATGAGCTGCGGCAGCATGATTTCTCAAAAATCCGGCGTGAAGAATTCTGCATGGCAAGCATTTTATCAAGCCATCTATTTAATTTATTGCTCAGCTTCCTATCAAAAGGCAGCTCCAAAAACAACAGGCTAATAAAGGCGAGGCTTTGCATCCCACATACGAGGCTGCTTGTTTTCAGCCGCTGAGTAATTGGAGGCGTAATGGCGACGGATGGTAAATACAGTTCCCAGGATGTGTGCATCTGTTTGCGAGTTCGCAATCCGTATTTTTATTTAAAGGAGTGAAAACAGACACACACACCAACATGTTTGCATTTCTATCTTTGAGGTGACTTTCCGTTGACGCCCATTAATTTCTACAGCCTAAACCTTACCCCTATTCTAACCCTCACCAAAACTCAATTCGCACCTTAATCCTAAATCTGACCCCCGACCTAAAAACGGGGATTCCCCTTGTGGGGACCAGGCTTCGGTCCCCACAATGTAGTATGTCTCAGTAAAATGTTCCCCACAAGGTATTATAAACAAATGTACACACACGCAGACAAGCAGTGTCTCTTTGGCTGTTGATGGCGTTTGAAATCATCGCTTTGTTTTTGGGATCAAACATCGGTAACAGGGGTTGAGAATGAATGGATGTGACAGTATAGCGATCAGACATAATAAAACCACCAATAGTATGTTGGTTCAACTTTTCCTGCCAAAACCAATCCTGATCATCTAATGAGAGATGCTCTATTAGACTGAAATATTGGTAAGTTGTAGTCCAAACACCTTCTGATCCTTGAACCATTTGCCAACTTTTTGTTATCAAACTACTAAACCAATAGTTTAGTAGTTACCAGCCACAAGGGATTACAGCTTTAATTAAATGGTCAGAAATGCTTAGATAGGCAAAATGACAATAACATCCGTATAAATTGACATGACCCAATGTTTTTTTTCTACCAGAACCGGCACTAACCTCTTGGGTAATTTGAGAAACTCGTGCTTGTTTATTAGGCA
This sequence comes from Poeciliopsis prolifica, assembly GCF_027474105.1. Taxonomy (NCBI): domain Eukaryota; kingdom Metazoa; phylum Chordata; class Actinopteri; order Cyprinodontiformes; family Poeciliidae; genus Poeciliopsis; species Poeciliopsis prolifica. The sequence continues at coordinate 4,632,910 of NW_026562378.1, read as the reverse complement.
GAATGACAATGAGAGACCTGTGACCTCTGACCACTTTTTATGAATATTGATCACCTCAGTCAAAAAAATGCACCAACCCAATCATTTAGTCACGTGGCCCTTTTTGAACTCTCTCAAATCTTTACACTTGGCCATTTTCTCTATTTCTAAATTACCAAGATTGATGACACAACATCACTCTTGTTGACAGGTTCCACAATGACGGCATAATCAGCAATACTCTGCTCCACTTGTCAGTGGTCATAATGTTACGGCTGATTGCTGCGTGACAGAACTGCTTGAATTGTCCAGAGATTAATTGTGATGGCGGACATGTATTATGCAAATGACTTCAATTAGCTTGAACTGAGCGAGCTAATTGTTGTCACTTAGACAGGTCTCTTGTGGTGCAGCTGGAGAAGCAAGGCTTAAGGACACAAACGTGGCTTAGGAATACGTGTGTGTCTGTGTGTGTGTGTCTTCTGGGTGTAGGTGCACACAGACAGTGTGAGAAAGTACTTCCCTAGCAGATGAATGTATTACTCCAAGTGTTAATGCTTAAACTTGAACCGGCTGCCTTTGGAGCTGTAGCGGTGCCAGTTGGCATGGGAACACTCGGGTGGTCCTTGAGACCCTAGCGGTGCAAAATAGTGTCAGTGGAATATCTTTGGTTCTTAAAAGGGCAGCCGAGTTAACACTCAGTTTACCAGTCAACGCCTGCCGGTGTGAATCCACTCTGGACTCAAATCATAACCCAAAACTTCATGTGTGTAAGACCGAGAATAGAGATATAGTCACAAATGACTCCGTGTTCATTAAACCACAGCACATTTTAATAAGGTGGTGGGATCTGAAAGCTGATCCAGAAGCAAAATAGGTTTGTGTGTCAAAGTATCTGAGAACTAAAGAGACTTGAGTGTCGAAGTCAGAAGACGGGGGAGACAGACGCAGCAGACAGTCGATGTTTAACAAAATAAATCAGATGAGCCACAGTGGGAACCATTTTCAGAGCTAACAAAAACAATTATATGTTTCAAAAAGAAAGAGTCGAGATCGATTGTGACAACTGGTAATCAAATGCAGCTTAACCGACTAACAACAGTGCGACAAGCTCTGCAAAAGCCAGGGGGTTTGGAAACTGACTGCTCTGGACTACCGAGTGCGTTGACACAATGCCAAGAGGGAAGAATAGTAGCAGTGACCTTAGGGAAACAATTACTGCTGCTATTCAATCTGGAAATGGATAAAAAGGTGTTTCAGAGCCTCTGTATTCGAAGCTTATCATTCTACAGATAGAAAGGTAATTCATAACAACCCTAACCCTTTCTATTAATAGCCCTAACCCTAGTCCTGCTCCACTGAAAAGTATGAGCAAAATGCAATGAATATACAACAAACTATATCTGTGACCCCATCTAGAGACGATCACTTTGACTCGACGTCCAGTCGGACACTTTTCACCTTTTAATAAACTACCATGAAAAAAGCTGTTCTGATAAAACTTTATTAGAAGGAGTGTGAATAAGACTGGCATCACACTGACACAAACGTAGCATCTGTTATGAACAAGAAGGAGTTTTCATGAATGTTTACGACTGTTGTCATTTGGTATCATCTTGTAAATTCTGACACTTTTAATGCAACATTGACACATTTAATGGACTTTTAATGCAACTTTGCATTAAAAGTGTCATTATTTGCCGAATGACGCTTCATGATGACAGCTGTACTCATTCATGAAGACTCCTTCATGTTCATGATAGATGTTACGTTATGTTTATGACAGTCTTTTTATTTCTAATAAATAATATGGAGCTAGTTAGCAAGCGAAGTTATAACCTGGCTGCTTGCAGCATTTTAAAGACCTGATTGATGTGAACGCAGAATCATGTCACATGACTATCATCAGCAAAGGCATTTCTTAAATGACAAGCTTGTTCAATTTGACAGTCTGCTGTTTACATGCATCGATGCGTTCAATGACAGGATGTAGACATGGATTTCCTATTACTCTATTTGGCATGTTGTTCTCCTCCTTTTGAAGTTGGGCTCTAGCCCCCCGGACCCACCAACTCTGTGTTAGCGAAGCAACTTCCCTCCCTCTGTCCTCCAGGGAAGTATGTCCCAGCAAAGGTTGGGCTCTGCAACACCTGGAGTAATCGCAAAATAACCAACAGCGAGATCTCAGACTCCACAGGTCTCAGAATGTGACCGACAGCCGTGTGATTTGAAAAAGACTCAAAAGGTACACTTTGTTTTGAAGGGTTGAAGGCAGCAATTCTCTTCTCGGTACAGATAACGACAGCACGAGTTCGATTTGCACCTGAACGAGCGACAAGACGTCCTCGCGTACTTTGGAAAGACAACAGCGAGGCAGACAGTTTTGCCTAAAATGCAGATCATCATGTTTGGAGAAACTCTCATAGCGAGTGTGAAGCACGGCGACGACTGGGGCTCGGTGTGCAGTCACAGAACAAAAACGCTGCGGGCCGAATTCTTCTAAAGCCGATTTTGAGGCTCCTGGAATAAAAACCTGCATCACCAATGAACTGAAGCAATATGACCACAAGTCATAGAGGAAATCATGACTCAATTAAAAATAGATGCTCTTATAACCTGTATCTAATCAAAGGGGATGCTTGGTTTTGAACTGCTCTGACTGTGCAGAAACCTTTGTCTTTATCATCTGATGGTAAATTTCTTGCAGCTATTGTCCATTAGAGCATATTTCATCTTGGGTGAGCGAAGTACGGCTTGTTCTTATGAACAAAAACTCAAACTTCAAATGATTAAATGCAAACCCGGCCATCGGCTGCGTTCTCAGCTCTCAACACAAACCACGATACATCCACATTTCTTCCTCTGTCAGAAAACCAAACATGTTCAAAACGGTCCCAGTGATTACTGGCTTTGAACTTCAGCACTTCGTTATCTTATCAAGAGCACCGAACGCAGAAGAACAAGAAAGATCTGTCAGATTTTTTACATTTGATTAGTTATTAATACATCATATAGAAACATCACAAACAACATTAGACTTTGATGCCAGATAAGCAAAAATAAACACTTAAGATATTTCTAGTTCTCAGGTATAACACATAGTCAAAGGCTAGGAATAATATTTTGAAGGTAGAGGTACAGCCCCAAAAATTGGAATCTTGTGTTAAAGTGCAATATTTCTTGGAAGCCATCTCAGAAAGTGAAGTTTAAATATCACATAGAATCATCGCATTGGTAAGCTTCAGATGAATTGGACATGTTCAGATTAATACGATCTGAACATGAATCCTTTCCTTAACTCATAAATGGACATCATGAGGTAAACTCTATTTTTGTTTTATGTTTTTGTACCTTTTGACTTTTATTGTACTGGAAAAACTCAGATATGAAACAACCAACAAAAACACCACAATATATTAAAGATCTGCAAAAGTACAAAATGTCAAACTAAGAAAGTTTAACAGGACAGCCCAAAATCGAGTTCTCTCTCTCTCGAAGAAGAAGAAAACTTCAGCAGTTTCTGATAAATAGCTTCTGACAGATTTTTTGACATTATTTGTAAGCACCTCACCAGCTCTGAAAATGGTCTACTCTGAGTCTTAATCCCACAGAAATACTTCTACACCCCAATAACGCTGATGTCAGTGAACCCTGGCTGGGAAAAATGTACAAAGCAAAGACATCGTTTGTGGCATTTCAGCATTTCTGACCAAGTCTGGTAACGACCGGTGAAGCTACAAATTGTCCGATTCCATCTGGGTTTGGTTTGCATCTCTAGTTTAGCGTGTCTTTGAAATATCCACAATTTTGCTAAGCGACAGACTTTTACATAGATTTGTGAGCGGCTAAGTATTCACTGACTACTGGGATAGCTGTCTGCTGAACAAGACTGATCCATCACTGGAAAGGGACGGGCAGATGGTAGCTGTCAGTTTGGAGCAGATTTTAAGCGTTTTTATCTCGTGTTGACCGGTGACGTAAATGCGCAACTTCTTTTTTTCTCTTTAAGCAAAATAGCATCAGACATCTCTCATTTTGAACCTTGGAGAGCAGATGGATTCAATTACCGACCATCGGCAACGACAGGCTGAAATATGACAATTAATAAATCTGAACTTAGCTTTTCAGCTTGCATAAAATTGTTTTTGGTTCGTTCGTGTTCTCTTAAGGCAACTCAAAGTGCTGCACAAAGCTCAGTTCCGACTCCCTACAAGTCTCCTGATCTCACCTATCGGATTCCTTTCAGCTCATGTGAAAATAAGTAAGAAAAGAAAACCTCCTATGTGTGTGAACCATGTTGGCACCTTTCTTGTCAATTCTTTTGTCCTGAAACAAAGAAAGAAAAAGTCTACCATGTTCGGTGTCTGGCTTCGTCTCCCCCTGGAAGCTTCGTTCAACGCGAGTGTGTTTGTGTGTGTTTTTGGTTTTGTTTTTTCGTGCGAGTGTGTGTCCTCTATATTTTTTGCTGCACTCTGCTATCCACAGAGATGTTTGGCGGGCTGCTGAGGCCGATGTCATTCTGCTTGGCTGCTCTTCTCTGGACTTGTACGGCGCAGAAAATGCTGTCCAACAGAGCGGCTGGTGGAGCTCAGACACGGCTAAAACCAGGGCAGGCGAGCAGAAACAGCCATCGACCGTGACGTTCCACTCTTGTCGGTGCGCACACACACACACACACACACACACACACACACACACACACACACACACACACACACACACACACACACACACACACACACACACACACACGCACGCACGCACACGCACGCAATATATGCAATTACTTCCAGTCTTTGTCTTCTCGTGCTCGCAGATCAGTGACAAAACCCAGGAGGAATCCAAGCCTTTGCTTTTACGGGTACGTTACGTGTGCATAATGCATGTGGCAGGCCACTCTGCACAACCTTCTCCACGCATCAGCAGAAAGCAGACCACCCTCCGCGGGACGCCCACCTCGTGTTTACCTGTCAGGAGCGAACGGCTCTGCTCTTCCCCACCTCTCTCTCTCTCTCTGCTCTCCCAGAGATCCGTCACTTTTCTCCTCCTCCGTCCTCGTGCCATTCAGCCTGATCCTCCCCTCGTTCTTTATCTGGCCTCCTGCCAGAACTCAACGCGACACAAACTTGGACAGTTTTCGTGACCCAGAAGTGTCAGGACTTCAGCGGTCGATTAAAGATGTGTAGATATTCCGGTGGACATATTTAATAAATTGGAGTATTATAGGTACCCGATGAGTCTCGTTTGTCAGATTAGATGCACCTTTTGAAAATAACCTTTAAGCAGGTGTTAAACACACTTTTCATCAAGCCCATGTTTCTGTTTTTAACCTGTATTTTTATCAGTTTGATGAAATATTTTCAATTTTAAATGTCACGTTTTCGTAAATCGTCAATTATCTGAAATAAATGCTCTCAAACATCCATCTGAGGTTGTGACCGAGTCCCTAAAATAAATGGGCTTTTCAACAACATTAAAATATTTTGAATGGGTTTGTATGTACAGAACACAAATGGACCTTTTATTGGAGCAGCAGGGGAAAGAAATACACAACTTCATGTTTAAATAATTGAATTCACAAGCACCTTACTATCCCCAAAAATCCCTTAAAAAAACGCAACTGACAAATTTAGTAAATTTTACACTCAACATTTCAAACGTGATCAAATATTTCTAGGAACTTGTAATGAAGTCGTCCGCAGCAGTTTCCCTGCGGTACAAATATGGCGCCACGCCACCAGGCTGGACGAGAGCCCATTTTTATTTTGCCAACAAAGCAAAAAAAAAAAAAAGTGTCTTGTTATAAAACCAGAGGGTCACTGAGTCTCCAAAGCAACCATTAGACACTTTCCTGCATGACAATGAACTGGCTATTTTAGGACGAGGCCCAAAAAACCCCCAAAAATCTGTCTGACCACTGCACATGTGAAAGTCATTTAAATGCTACTGGGTTCTCACTCGAGCTGAAATGATTTATTCAGATGGGACTCTGAATGCCTGTTGTTAAGTACGATGGAGGATCTGTGATGCTGTGTTGTTATGGCATCATACTCACTTTGAAATACCAGTTTTCTGACGTTCAACTCAAAACTGGTCATTGTTGGGTCTTTTGGCAGCACAACACAGACAGAAATGGATCAACATTCTTCGATTGCCATCCCCAGATCTAAACCCTACAGAAAACCAGTGGGCTGAAGATGGACGAAGCAATCGTTAATTATTCGCTTTAAAAATGAGCGTTCACACGTCTCTCCCAGGAGCTCCAGCAAACGAGTATCGACATCGTGGAAATAGGCCAGCGTACAAACATATAGCTCAATTTGTCCAGAAAGTCCAACGTCACCCGTCCATTCGGCCGTACTGTTACCAGGTTATCGGCTTTTCACCTCCTGATGAAAAGCCGCAGCCCTCTGAGATTTTTCAAATTTAGTTTGAAAAATGTGTTAAAAACTACTCAGATATAATCATCAACGGTTCATGTGTGTGTGTGTGCGTGTGTGTGTGTGTGTGCCAGTGATTAAACCTCTATGCGTGTGTTTGTCGGTGTCGTGTGACTATAAAGTAACTTGCAGTGTTAAGATTTTCGGTTTTATTTTATGGCTGCAGCTCATCAAATTGTCCCCTTTTTAAGTAATAAACCAGGTTTATTATCATTAAAAGTGTTATTTTCCCAAGAATCACAGTCATAAAGTAGACCCGCTGCATTGACGGTTGCTTTTTGCAGACATTTGCAAGGTGCCACACGAAACACAGCAGTCGACACGGTTCCCACAGGGAGCGTAAAAACCGAGAGAAGCAACATGAGAATCAGGTAAAACTTCCGACTCGATCCAAACTGAGCATATGGAGCCTCCTTTTGTTGAGGCGCTGCTCATCGCAGTTTGTGGCTCGATGCTAAATAAACATTCCCTCTGGTATGCCACCGCGAACATGAAGCTAAAGGGAAAAATCTACGCCACCCACTCAATTTGCAAATAACTGTTTATTTTTTTGTTTGCTTGTTTGCTTTTTTGCCAGGCTGAGGCTGACAGACAGGAGCGTGGGTCCCACTGATGAGTGAACTAAAACCGTTAGGCGGACGCAGAGAGAGAGAGAGAGTTACCCAACAAGTGCAGAACTTCAGAGCTCCATAAACAGGACTTTAGCGTTTGAATAGTAGAAAATGCAAAACTCTGATATTTTGAAACAGTAGTAAAACAAATCCATGGCAATGAAGTAGAAGGGAAGTGGTGCAGTGGTTTCTACGTTTTCTGCAAATAACGTCGAAAATCTGAGATAGCGACCTCCCATCACCATTTTATCCTCCCAAAAAAAAAAAAAAAAGTGGTGCAATTGTTTAAGAGTTTGACAGTTTATAACTTAAACTCGGCATCCACCCCAATGTTCTGTGAAGGCATATTGTTGATGGTTGGCGGACAAACAGAATCGCGAAGACGAAGGGACTCGGACTCGTCAGGCTGTGGAGGAGCTTAGAGAAGAGCGAGGCTTCAAAACAACAAGCCAGGCGTTAACGTTTTACAGATTTCTCTATAGTTCGTCATCTGAGACGGAGAACTGTTGAACAAAACTACAGATCTACCAAAATATATCAGGGACTCCACCTGTTTGCCGTACAGCATTTGCAAATTCACCGATTTCCTGTGGAATTTGCCTCCAAGCTGTTTGAAAATTCACCAGTTTTCAAATCAAATTGGTGGATTTTATTCACCAAGAGCACTCATCTGAAATATGCAACCTGGGAATCCGAACCACCAAGGCACAACCCCATTCGACACCATTGGCTGGCATTCGCAAAGCAGCCGATCGGGACGCACCGCTCTTTTTCCTTGTTGCTGATTGGCTGATCCAGGAAAGTTTCTACTGCGCTCATTGATGAAAGTGGGGAGGTATGAGCAGGGAAAAGATGTCAACAGAAAAACTGCTCATGCCCGGTGTAAATACGACGCTTTGTTGAAATGGAAGCAAAATAAAGTTTCCCCCCTTCAGCAAAGCTTTGTAGGCGCGGCGCCCTAGAAACACGTGGTCTGGTCTTCTGGTCAACAGAAAGAAAATGCTGCGTGGGAGAAAACTGACACCCAGAACACAAAAGGTCTGCTGTGAATAATGGCGGCAACAGCATCTTGCGGCAAAGATGCTTTTATATAGCAGGACAAGGAAGCGGGTCGAACCTGACAGAGGTTGCTAAGACTGGGTCAGAGAGGTTTACAACCAGCGACACTGCCACCCAAACATACACCCAGAAGTACAATGCAAAAGTTCAGAACAAAGAAATCTCCTGGGTGAAACGGTCCAAATGCACATCTAAGATTTTTTTGAATTTATTTTTTTGTAAGAAATTTTAAAAGTCATGCATCATCATTTTTTTTACCTCCCAATAATGCAGCAGTCGGTGTTGGTCATTCACCCGAGAAAAGATACAAATGTGAAAAGAAATCAAAGGGTGCTGAAGCATTTGTGAACCACTGCAGGCGCCACAGCCTCTCTGCTAGAGCTGGGCCACGTAGCACAATATAAACATTTCATTTCAGTCGATATTGATCATTACTGAATAGATTTTGTTTTAAATAGCTCTACCTAAAATCCCCCAGAATGCTGAGCGGTTCTGGGAAGAAGTTCAATGAAACTATCCACATTCAATCAGGTACATTTCCTACTGATGTAGATCTATCTCGATATCCATCACTAGCCTGATCCACACCAGGGATTATGAAACGTTCTCCCTTTTAAGAGAAGTAAAGCCACTTTCTGCTCGAAACCATTAGACCGATAAAACGAGCGAGTCGTTCACCCGACATCCAGGTGCGGCGAGCAGAGACATTAAATCTGTGAAGCTCCTTCCAACTACGAGATGCGAGATATGAGAAACGTCGACCTCCTCCGGTGGGTCACGCGGGAACGCCGGCATGAAAGAGCCGGCGTTGGCGAGTACAGATGTGAAATCTTATTTTCTGACGTGCACTTTATCTCCATAAAAACGCTGCAATATGTGGAGTCGAACCCGAGGCGTCCCCCGTGTGCCGGTGCCTTCACATCCCTCGGAAAACTCTGTGTGAAATCCATCCCGCCGCGTCCCCCCACTGGAACGCTTGGAACTAATTCAATTTACATGCTGCTGTGTTTTCTCTTCTTCTAAAAAAACACTGCAGGTACAATGTGACTGCCCTGCAAAGATTTCCTTTCTAGAGTTCCTTCTCTAGAAATGGGGGGGATAGAAAGTGGGGGGGAGGGCACAGTTGGAAATGAATTTCTCTGCCTCTGCAGTTCTCTGTTTCAACAAAGGCCCACACACTTCCTCCTGACAGCTCGCTCTCTCAAAAAGAAACCACCGCGACTCGCGTGCATGCGCAAGCGCGAGCGTCGTTGTTGTCTCATGTGTGCAGGGGAGCAGGAGTAAGAGAGATAAAGACAGAGTGAAGGAGAAGAGGGACATCGAAGTGGGAGAGTGTGACATGAGCTCTTTGCATAGACGATTATTACAGCTGGTGCATGAGTGGATATTGGTGTCATCGTCGCTTATTTGCCTGTGTGTGTGTGTGTGTGTGTGTGTGTGTGTGTGTGTGCGAGGCTGAGGAAGCGCTGTCAAGCTGCGTTTGTGTCTGTGCTCATGTTTCATGTTTTAAACACCTCGTTCTTGTTATCTGGGGCTGCTCTCCTCTTACAGAGCTCGGTAGAAGCCTTGCCATATCTCCGGGTGCACAGCCACATTTGTGTGGCCAACACATGCGCCTCCTTTCAAGCCGCGGTTCTATCACACCTAACCTCCTTCCACACCTGCAAAGCCGTGGATGTTTAGGAGAGAGAGAAAAAAAAAAAAGAACAGCCCCTCTGGAAACAAACCCACGGCGGCTTGGAAAAGTGTTCATGCCTCTTGGATGCGGCCAGCGTTTTGCCAGGCTAAGGCTACAAACTCTGGTGTGTTGCAATGTGATTCATGGGAGGAAAACGATCGATGTTTTCCACATATAAGAAACTATCACGTGCGTTCGCATTCACATCAATCCTCTGTAGAAATGCATTTTGCTGCAGGTCCAGCTGCAGATATTTACTCTGTTTCACTCTTGCTAGCAGCATTTTTATTTTATTTTAAGTTTATTCAGACATTTATGTTTAAGTCCCTCCACAAAGTCTCAATTGAATTTGGGTCTGGACTTTGACTAGACCACTCCATTGCAGCTCTGGCTGTGTTTAGGTTTGTCTTCCTGTGGGAAGATGAACATCTGGACATTTTCAGTATTTCTTCATATAAGTTTTTCCCTTTCAGGACTGCTTTCTTCTTTCATCCACCTGCAATCCATCCCAATCAACTTCAACAATGTAGCAACCAATAATGCAATAATTGACGGTTTTTCAACAACTTTTTTGATAGTAACCGCCCCCAAAAAGTGTTATTTAGTTCCTGGCTCGGTATAGAAAAATTCATCAAGACACCATTTAATAATGTGGTGATATATGAACACGCCTGGGTTAATTGAAAATATATTTTTTTTGTTTTTTTTAAAATAATTACCTTTACTAAATCACAATTTAAGATAGTGTTTATTAAGATCGATGTGCAGCTTTTTAATTAAATAATTGTTGTGAAGATTATTTGGTTCTTTGAGCAGTTAGTGGAAAGTGCCGTGATTAATAAGTACAGCATGACTGGTGAAAAAGGAAAAAAAAAAACAAATGCTCAAAAACTACAATATTGTAATGTTGGTTTCATTACATTTCAAATGGTTAAGATTATCGTGCTGTTGGCAAAAATTCGAATATTTGCTTTCCATTACGGTCACGTCTTAGCAGTTCTCCGGCTGTGCTATATCCTGTCCGTTTACAAATGACATGTCACAGTTAACCTTTACTTTGTGTTGTCTGTCACATGAAATCCAAAGAGGGCAGATCCAATTCCTTACTCTTAAGAAAATAACAGAATATTCTATTAAGGTATGATTAAGTATAATGATTCAGTCAAGCGCTGTCTCATCGCAACACTGAGTTTCTATTCTTTGTCATCATTATTTTATACACCGTTTTGTGTTTAAAGTTGAACCTATTGGCTGATTGACGGCACAGCGAATTGACTTTTGAGTAGATTATGCGAGACGTTTTTCTTCCACTGACTCCTTCTCATTCAAAACTTCTGTTTGTCAACATGTGACATGTTCTTTATAAACTGTAAATGAATGAAATAAGCAAAAAACTCCCAGTGAAATACATGACGGTGCAAAACGGTGAACAGATTTGAAATATCTGTCACTTGCACACAAAGACAATCAAGGATTGCTGACGTAGCTGCACGTTGACTCCTCCCACCCCAAATTGTTACTATATTTTAAGAGTTTGTGATATCTTGCTCTTCTGCAATTGCCACCACTGTGGCACATCCTCGTGTCTCTCAGTACGAGTCGCTCTGCGTGTCGGTTTGAATCCCACAACGCTCCATTTGGCTGCCTCTCTTTGGAAGGAGCGGTTGGATTCCACGGCCCTCCCTCTTATCTCTGCATTAGTCTCCTCTTGGGGGCGCCGCAATGAGGCGGCTTGAGGAATGACTTGAGGAGGGAGGGGGGAAGGAAAAAAAAAAGAGGCAAGATAAAGAGGGAGAGCCGGAGCAAAGCAGAGCGGATGCAATTAAAAGACTGGGTCACAGATCGCAGTGCCAGGCGTCAGTGTGATTAATACTCCACCACTCAGCCCAGGAGCTTTTCGGATGTGTGAATGCTGACTGTGTGTGTGTGTGTGTGTTTTTGTGGTTTTGTTAACAGCTGAGAGAGCCGCAGCTAGAGGGCACCTGGGTGTCTGATTCCAGTTCATGGTGAAGCAGGTAGAGGCCGGCATGAGAGTTCAACAGCATGACAACAAAACCACACACTGACATCGTGGGGATTCCTACACACGTCTACATCCCAGAAGAGCACATGACCCAAGCTACCTGAATGACCCAAACCAAGAACTTCTGGGTTCTGGAACTCAATAAAAGGATGTATAATTTCATACATAGATCTCTCTTCTGCTTTTGTTTCCTATGTTTGGTAAAATAGTCACATCAGTAAAGTTGCCAAAAGAAAAAAACATGAATAATACATGAATAATCATGATAAATGAATAAGAATTTAAAATAATAGTGGATAAATAGCTTAAGACCAAATGCAAAAATTTTATCATATACAAATCTATTAATCTCATGTTAAATAAATACAAAATATTACTTTTTATTTAAGTATTTTATGTCAGCTGGAGTTATGCAGAACAGATCTGATCGTTGCTATGGAAACGATCAGAAGCAAGACGTTGAGGCTGAAGTCCAGTGAGGTCACTGATGAGGTCACTGATGAGGTCATAGATGACATTTACATCACAATAGATCAAAGAGGTTCTGATCCTTAAATGATTGAATCTGAAAGCATCAGCCAGATGAAGATACTGGAGCATCAGAGTAGAGCATCATCATTACACAGCAGTCATGTTTGGCCTAGCTAAAGCATTCGTCCCTTTTCTCATCCCCCTCGGTTGGGGAATTGGCTATGCGGTCACCACCAGCATGCAGAAGCTTACGGACCAGTACTTTTCCGGGAAGGATTCGAAAGAAAACGCCGATCAACGTGGAGAGGAGGATTTGCTCTGGAAGGGTCCAACACCCACTTCCACAGAACAGACCGACCCGGAGGGGGAGGTTTGTCGTGAAGCGGGTGTGAGTGGGACCTCGGCCTCTATCCCCTCAAGGACCGTCCGTACAGAGGACGACACCACTGCCTCTGAGCAAACCTGCCCGGCTGGGGAGGTTTGCTCAGAGCAGACAACGGTGTGGTGGACTCCGTACCAGACAGTCCTGAGGGGGTTCCGACTGTCGACGAACAAACTGACCCGGCCGGGGAAGTTTGTTCAGAGACGGCGGAACATGAGGGCGAGGGCGCGGTTGTAGAGAAGTCTCCCCGGCTGGGGAAGACTTGTC